>NC_057922.1:23259562-24509562 GCF_018873765.1 Telopea speciosissima | reverse complement strand
TCCTAACTTGTTGGTCCGGGTAGATACCATCTGGAGTCTATAGAGCCTTGGTTGGCGACTCCTCTCCTGAAATTTCAAGCCCATCGAAGGATCTTAGATTGAGTTATCACTCCTGTGATTTGCTGGACTTCTACCTCCTGTTTCACGTCTGGAGGTAGAAGATAACACCTCTGTCCCCCCTGTTCGATATACTAAAACCTTGCTTTTGGACCTTTTGGTTTCCAATAACACCCCTCCCTTTTGCTTTTATTCTTATATCTCCCTTTAATTTTGTTGAGATAGGCTAGTTACCCGATTGGGGGAACTAGTCCTAGTTGTGTTAGGATTGCAGTCCTAGTTGTGTTTGTGTTAGGATTGCACTCCTAGTTGTGTTAGGATTACTCTTTTTCTTTCTTTTATTTTTTATTTTCCACTGTTTTATTGTATTTTCCTCCTCAGCCGAGTGCTACTCTGGGATTCCTAGTTGTACTAGGAATTCCTAGTAGGATTAGGACTGAGGAGTTTTACTTCAATTACATGTACTTCAGATTACTATAAATAAAGGGCCTGGGTGATCGATTCTGATCACTCAAGCATTCATATTCAGAGCTGTCTACAAATTTGTTTCATTCCAAGTGTACCCCTAAGCTTTATTTACTAATCACCATTGTATCCCTCCCCTATTTAACAACCAAGGACCCTTACCAATCTGCTTGATTACAGTACTGTCACTGCTTGCTTATAATTGGGTTCTATTTATTCAGTTGGGCCCATAAGTGAAAACTGGGTTTTTGGAACCCCGGATCGCACCACATGCATATTTAAAAAGTCGAAGATGTTTTAGTAAAGGGGAGATCAAATAGTCTGATGATTATGTCATCTTTTACTGTTTTTGTTTCTGGTAAATATTTTCATTTCATGTGTAGTAGAGATGAGGATGTTAAGATGGATGTACGGAAAAACTAGGAAGGATAAAGTAAGGAATGAATGTATTAGAGCTGACTTGGGAGTTGCCCCGATCAATTACAAGCTCCGAGAGAGTCGTTTGAGGTGTTATGGTCAAGTTCAACGGAGGCCTAGAGACGGTCCAATAAGGAGAAGTGATATGATTCCAATTGAAATTCCGATTGAAGGAGCTAAAAGAGCTAGGGGCAATCCTAAAACGACCATAGGAGAAGTTGTGAGGAAGGACATGCATAGTCTAGGTCTTGTATCAAGTATGACCTCGGACAGAGCCTATTGGAGGGCTAGGATCCAAGTGCCTCTTTCCTCTTACTTTCATCTTTAATTTTCCATCTTTCATTTGTCATTTTCCATTTTTTATTTCTCATTTCATTTCCGATCCCTCTTTTTCCAACTTTTATTCCCTCCGCCCTTTTTTTTCCTGTTTAGACCTCAGTTTTACTTACTTTGTTTTGTATGGATCCATGTAGATAACCCCATTAAGTTGGGATAAGGCTTAGTTTGTTGTTGAACTTGCTTTAGCCTCTGTTTCTTGTAAAAAACCATGTAAAAGGAAAAATTTCAGGTAAAACTCCTAGTTTTTTGTATGATTTTACCTGGGATTTTCCTTTCACATGATTTTTACCTGGAAATAAATGGGGCCTTTATGTAAAATTTACTTGAAAATTTTCTTTTCATATGGTTATTAGTTATTACCTGGAAACGAACTGGGCCTTATTCTATTTACATGTTTGTATTTTAATGCCCATTATTTGGCAGTTTCTGTACAAGATGGCTAATGTTTCCTTTCACACTGTGTGTTTGCAGCAAACATGCCATTGACAAAGCACTTGAATATTGCCATTATTGATAGCAATCCTGCCTTGGGAAGGAGAGATTGCATAAAGAAAGATGACCTCCCTGATGCAAGAGTCAGCACTGTCACTCCTGCAACAATTTCCTTTTTCAAAGGTACCGGTGTTAATCTGTCACTTTTCTATTTGTTCCTTAGAAAACTAATTTCTATTTTCAACATGTACTGTAGTCTAACCAACATAAGGAATGGTTGACATTAGCAGAACTTATGACTCCAATTCTAAATTCACTGTGCTGTGAACATCGTAACTTAGTATAGATATTTCAACATGTATAATATAGCGATTTGTTGTTGCTGGGTATCTTCTGGATGTTTTCTTGTCCTGTTACTTTTTTTCTAAGGGTTCATTTTGGGTTGCTTTTATTGTTGCGTGTTTATTGGTCATTGTAAATTTTGGTCCTTTGGTTTCTATGTTCCATCAGGGTCAAAACTGATGCATTACAGTAATACCTTCCCCCCCCACTGCCTTCTTTTTGCTTTATTTGGCTATCATAGGCTCATGTTTTAGCCTTTGGCAGGTCTCTATATTTTTCTCCCCCATTATAACAATTTATTCTAGGATCTATACAAAACATAGTTTTCAAGGCGGTGCCTAGGTGTCCAAGCAAATTTTCTGGGGTCTAGGCGACTGTCGCCTTAGTGGTATCAAACGCCTCAGTGGTATCGAACCAGGTTTGGCCCTTATTTAAGCCAAATATCATTTAAGGAAATGTTTTTACTTAAGATATCATTTATAAATAAGCAAATACCCTCTATTTGAATCCAATAAATTTAGTTAAAAAATCAAAATCCAAATGGATAAAAAGTCAATCACCAAGTTCAAGAACAAAAACTGGATTTCGGCAGTAAGTGAAATTTTCAACTTTCTAATGTTGGGTTTTTTCTCAAATCTAAAAATTACATAAATCTTAATATGGTAAAACATTGCTAAAAACCAAAAGTGCGGTAATATATTAATTTGTTTTGATATCTAAAATAATATTTTCATTCAAAGTGATTTTGACAGTATTCGCGCACACCAAATAAGGTTTGACCGGAACATAGTTCCTTAAATATAAATTAGATTTAAGCAATCTTGGATTTGTTGGAAAGCTGGTTTTATGCTCTACCTAATACAAAAAGTCTCATGTAAAAATAAAATCATTTGACTAATCAAACTTCTTATTGAACAAGAACATTTCTCTAAATCGAGAGTAGTTTAATTGCTTATAGATACGATCATATTTTCTAAGAACAATATAAACCAAATGTGAGACTAGGTATACCGGGACAATGACCAATTCCAAGAACAGTATAAACCAAATGTATGTTTCGATTGTTTCAAAGTTCAAACTTCAAATAGCTTGCTTCTTCAATTCTGCTGTCTTCTAGTTCTATGTTGTTATTTGATGACTTGATATGGCGTAATATTGATTTTTGATGACTTCATGTAACTTAATGTTGATTTATGATGACTTGATGTGGCTTAATGTTGATTTTTGATGATATAAGGTATATATTGTAGCATATTAAATAATGTTAGAAAGAGGGAAAATAATAAATAACACTGGAGCTCCTTGGTTGCCTAGGCCGCAGGCGCCTTGTCGCCTAAGCGCTTAGGCACCCCTCCACAGCCTTGGGTCGCCTTGCCACCTTGACAACTATGGACATGGGGACAGCTTGAGCAATATTACAAACTATGAACCGTTTATTTTTTAATAATATTTAGTTAATTGTTAACGTTGGGTGCTTGTCCAAGGAATGGTTATGTAAACAATCCACGAAATTCAAGATGGAAAAATAGACCCAGATTTGAAGGATCTGGACATATTCACACCCCAACTATGGCATTTTCTGGCCAAGGGGTACTTTAGATAAAATAAAGAGCCCAGGTATCACAAGTCGATGGTAAATGCCAATGGTTCCTCCACTCCTAGTTATATAGGGTACTACGACTTTTGCTTTTGCAGAAATGTTCAAGGGAGGAGATTGCCCTCTGCCTTATGGACATCATATGTGTGCATGGTTATTGGGTTTGAATCCCAGATGTTAATAGTTTATACTTTTGCTAATATAGTTCGTCTTTCATTGATAGGTACAGTCTTCTTGTTTATTATGCCATGAAAACTTTGTAATGTGGCTGTAAGTTTAAAAGAAGAAAGATATTAAAAAGGCTTCTTATTTTTGTATTTGTCTGCACTCTGCAAATTACTGTTGTTCTTCTTCGCAGATGTTGGTGCTTGGGAATATGTTCAGCAACATCGACATGCATATTTTGATAAGATGCAGGTGCTTCTTTGGTGCTTATTATTTTGGGATATTCCTATACATTTCTGATCTTTAGTTTCTGCTGTTGAGTACTCCAATTGACTTCTCTGAGTTGATGAGTGAAATTCATGACTAAAATATTGGTCTTTCAACATTGTTACATGCAATGTTAAATGGGTACACTTGATTGAGGGTGGTTCTGGATGCCAATTGATTCATGAATGCCAATACTTAACTCTCTTTTTTTTTAGGGGGGGGGGGGGTTGTTGCGGTCAGGATTTAAAGTATCGGTCTGTATCATACTGTATCAGCCGGTACCGGTACGATACAGACCAATACGTCTCTCTTTTTTTGTTTAAAAAAATATATTGTATCGACTTGTATCGTCTGAGACGGGCCGACACGATATGATCGATACTTATTGATACCATCGATATGATTGATAAATGGATTCATGGGTGCATTAATACGCATTGATATGTATCGGCCAATACTGCTTGATACATCTTTATGCATACTGATGCCATCGATACGGTCGATACATTCCATAAAAAAGCCCTTTTTCACTCACAGACTCGATACAACTGCTGTTCTGGCGGAAAAATGAAGGAAAACTCTCAACCGAGAGTCTAAAAATCTTGCATTTTATCTTGGTTTTTCACACTTTTGGACTCAAAAACAAATCAAGTAGTGCTACAACATCGTCCTTTGTCTCATTCAACACTCTTCATGGCTATAGACTATTACAACATGTAAGAAACCTTTTATAACGATTTCAATTTAATGCACTTGTCTGGTTATACATTATTCTCCATTTTAGTGTTTTTGCATGGTACTTGTTATAAGTTGCTTATTTATATTGTTTTTTGTTCTAAAAGTGTATTTTCACATGTATCTTGACCATTTCCATGTGTATCTGTAGCGTTTGATACGTATCTCGATACGATACGTCTCTTAAAATCACCCGACTGATACGATACACGATACTTTAAACCTTGGGTGCGGTAACTAAACAATGGAAGGCACTAGCATTGATTGAAATATGCAAATGTGATTTTACTTAGAAATGTGGATCCATGTGATGGAGGGTAATGCACCATCCATAAAGGCCCCACCAATTGGACATGCAATCTACTGAAGTGGTGATGGATCCCTCATAAAGTATTATGTCATAATATATAAGATGGTACCTGTACAACCTACCTACAAGCCTAGGCAACCAAAAGTTGAGACACACACGGGAGACTTTCCATTCAATTGGATAATTGGATGGTGGGGCTGTTTTCTGAATGCTTTTTGGGCATATATTTCCTTGATGAATGTGGAGAAAGCCTTCCTCACACAGCCCACCTTTTTTGCCACTTGACATGGTCAGATGGGGCCCAAAATTTGTGGACGGGTAGAGCCCTAGGACCCTGCTCACGTGTCAAGTTTCAGCCCAATGGGACTTTGCTAAGTGGCAAAACAGAACTTTGAAAATTCAGGACTATGGGAGAGTGCACAGCATTGTTGGGAATACCACAGGCATGCATCATTGCCATGGGACGGTATGTGGTTAAAATGGAATAAAAAATGTGAGATGTGACCTATCCAAACGTTCTTCTGTCTATCCAGTAATGGAATTGCCATATCATCCTGCCATGTGGCAGAACTGAGACTAACCGTGAAGACAAGCTTGTTTGCACCGACTGTATAACAGCAAAATTGCCTTTTTAAATAATCATCATTTTGGGGTTGAACCCCAGCTTGTGCAATCAAAGGGTGGCTCACCAGTCACCATAGGATGCTCATTTAAATACATCCAACAAATTAGACTTTGTTTGAACTGTAGTTGTCAAGGCAGTTTTTCAGGACCTAGGCGACCGACTGCCTAGTTGTCTAAACCCCTAGGTCCCAAAATCCCTCTCAAAGGGGGGAAAAGAGAAAAAAAAATGGAGGGAAAGAGAAGTTGCAGCAGCACCCTGGAGTTGCAGGGAAAAACAAAAAAGAAGTGGCAGTTACTGTGCTGGTGGTAGAGGAGAAGGAGAGGAAGAGGGAGGCCAAAGGGGGATAGAAGATGGGGTGTACCTGGTAAGTATTGATTTTTTGGCCGCTTCTTTTCGATAGCTAGTTGTTCGCCAATCGCCATTGAAGGGGAGGAAGGAAGAAGACGATCTGCGATTTCCTTTTTAATATATTGTTATTTTTTTACATATTTACAAATAAAGTAGCATATATTTATATATTACATATCAATCCTTTTATATTTGTAAGTAAAGGTATTGAACCTTGTATTTTACACAAAAGACCTTTAAACTTAAAACTAATAGAAAGAGACTTTAATAATTACAGTTTCACACCTGACACTCCATAACCCCCATTTTGTATGTGCACGCCTAGGCACCTGGTCACTGCCTTAGATCACCTTGTCACCGCGACAACTATGGTTTGAAGTTTGAACTAATTATGTACTCTACCAAGCGATCTCTTTGTTGGCACCTGAGTTTTGCACATTTCAGTTAGCTAATTAAGACTGGTGGAATTCAATATATGTTCCCCATCCCTGGTGGAAAGAGCTCTTAATTTTGTGATAGTGGTTTATTTTTTTCTGAAAAGACTCAGGGGATTCTACCATTGAATTCAACTTGACAGAAAGACCCTTAGTAGACTTACATGATATCAGTTTTGATCTTCATCACACAATTGATAATTCAGGGATATTGACTAAAGTTTCCAACATGTCAAGAACCTTTGGTTAAATAATAAAACTAGTCACTTGTCCTTTATTTCTTTTGTAGGTTTGGGATTACACTGGATTAGGATACACCACATACAATGCTAGAGATGTAGGTAAAGAAATACTTGGGTAAGCACTCACTTTAAAGACAATTTTGCTGTTATGAAATTTTACAAACATGTTGACTTATTTGGAACTGCATTCAGGTGTGTGGTGGAGAATAAAGTGCTTCATAGCTCTCTGTTGTCGTGCTTAGAGGTATTTCCTGTACTATTCAGTTATTTATTTTCAGGACATAATTTTTATTTGCTGAAAAATAAAAAATGAAGTAAGTTGTTGCCTTACTTTCTGCTAGAGAAGAATTGGATTTTTTTTTATTGAACTCTTTCATAATCATTTGCTGGATAAATTATTTTGTACACCTTTTTAAAGTTTCCATGGGTTCAATTTGTTGCATTGCCTGTAGTGTTGGATACTTTAATTGTGTTGCACTGTTTGCAGACTGCAGTTCTCTTATCCCTTTGGAAATGGTTCTTATATCATCATTTTGTATTGTCAAAACAAAAATTGTTTGTGATAACTAACAGTATCTTCTTAGGAATTGGAATAGCAAAAATAATGTAATATGTAGAGAGACATGAGAGCAATATATGTTGATATGATGCCTTAACTGTTAGCTGCTCATGCTTGGTCGTGTTTAATTTTTATATCAATCAAATTCTTATTATTTGCTAGTTTTTATGATAAGATCTCCATCTGTAACAATATCCTATTTCTATATCTTGTTTAAAAATACAATGGGTGTTGTCAAGTTAACACAACTAATTGTCGGTAAGAAAATTATTCTTTTTGAATTTGAAATTGTATTGTGTCAGTGTGGGTATAATTCCCATGTTGAAGAGTATGTGTAAGAAAAAAGGGCATTCCCAGTGCACGAGGCTCCCGCCACTGCGGGGTCTAGGGAGGGTCATATTGTACGCAGCCTTACCCCTGCTTTGCCGATAGGCTGTTTCCAGAGACTCGGACCACTTGAAGAGTATGTGTATCTTAGACAAAAACTGTGGGAATATGATCCTCATGTACATGGTAGTTAGCATTCACACTGCACTTAGCATGATGATCATCTAGCTGGTTGCATCTTCTTGGAGTGTGCGAGCACAATTGGAAGGCGAAAAAACTAGCTTAAGTGCAATCCAGATATCAAGTGCCCTTAAAGAGCTGAGACAATATGATAAACAATTCTTCTTGAACTTAAATTACTTGAAATTTCCTACTTCAAGATCCATAGCTCATCTGATGCTCTTGTAAACAATCTTGTTATCCCTTGCAAGGGACTAAAACTCAGAACTCGACCCCAACTCGACCTTGGGAAAAACCGAGATCTCGATGAGATCTTGGTCGAGTTAGTGCATATTTTTTTTCAACTTGAAACCTGGTTTCGGTGGGTTTTGGACCTACTTTGGGTCTGAAACTTGGTACTCAGCCTATTTTAGGCCATTTAAATACAATGATACTATTAGATTTTGCAAAAACAAAGTCCAAATAGGAGTTTCACTTAGTGGGAGACCAGGACAGACACTTATTCCAGAAACCAGGACAGACATAGGACAAACACTTATTTATGCCTAATATCATTTAAGTAAATACAAATTAAGATATTATTCTTAAATATGCAAATACCCCCTATTTGAATCCAATAAAAATAGTTAAAAAATCAAATTCCAAAAGGAAAAAAAGTCAACCCCCCAGTCTAAGAACAAAAAACTAGATTTTCGGTGGTAGGTGCAATTTTAACTTTCTAATGCTAGGGTTTTTCTCAAATTTAAAAATTCCATAAATCTTAATATGGTAAAACATTGCTAAAAACCAAAAGTGCGGTAAAATATTCATTTGTTTTGATGTCCAAAAAAATATTTTCATTCAGAGCGATTTTGACTGCATTCGCGCACATCAAATGAAGTTTGATTTATATTAAGGAGTTATGTACCAGTCAAACTTCATTTGATGTGCGTGAATGCAGTCAAAATCGCTCTGAATGAAAATATTTTTTTGGACATCAAAACAAATGAATGTTTGACAGCACTTTTGGTTTTTAGCAATGTTTTACCATATTAAGATTTATGGAATTTTTAGATTTGAGAAAAACCTCAGCATTAGAAAGTTAATATTGCACCTACCGTCGAAAATCCAGTTTTTGTTCTTGGACTGGGGGGTTGACTTTTTTTTCCTTTTGGAATTTGATTTTTTAACTATTTTTATTGAATTCAAATACGGGGGTATTTGCTTATTTACGAATAATATCTTAAGTAAATGAAAT
The DNA here is from genome assembly GCF_018873765.1 of Telopea speciosissima. NCBI lineage: Eukaryota > Viridiplantae > Streptophyta > Magnoliopsida > Proteales > Proteaceae > Telopea > Telopea speciosissima. Next base: position 24,500,484 of record NC_057922.1, on the reverse strand, counting down.
ACAAAAACATTTAATTAAATGATATTAGGCATAAATAAGTGTCTGTCCTAGTTTCTAGCATAAATAAGTGTCTGTATATAGAGATGCAGGCATAAATAAGTGTCTGTCCTGGTTTTTGGCATAAATAAGTGTCTGTATATAGAGATGTAAACGGATATTCGAAAATCCGTATTCGATCCGCATTCATATCCGTTTAGGAGAATCCGAATCCGTCCGAAACTAATCGGATACGAATATGATAATCCCCATATCCGACCGATTATTATCCGATTCGTTTAGCAATCCGACGGTAATAATATATCTTTGTGTCCATCTATCCTTTTAAGTTACCTTATAAGTTACCTTATTGGATTTTGTTATCTTATTTTTATAATTTTATAAGTTAAGATAATGTGATTCTTTTTCTACATTTTCTATTGGTTTATATATATTGTTTATGCAATTTGATACATGGAAAAACATATCTATGTGAGAAAATCAAAGACTAAGAAGATTAGAAGAAAAGGTAGTTGTTGAACTCTCAAGTCTCAACCCTAACCCTCATCATAAAAACGGTAAAGATGTCAACGGATAGTTGAAAATTCGTATTCGATCCGCATTCATAACCATTTAGGAGAATCCGTATTCAAAAATACTATCCCAAAACTATCTGAATCCGTTTGAAAACCGATAGGATATTATCCGAATACGTCCGAATATAAACTGACACGAATATGATAATGCCACTATTTGACCGAATTCGATCCGTTTACATCTCTAAGTCTATATACCAAGGTTTGCATAGATAGGTGTCTGTATACCAAGATTTCCCACCGAGGTCTCAAGATCTGGCACTCATATAAAGGAGTTTGGGTCGAGATTCTCGAGATCTCGTCGAGATCTTGCTCGAGTTGTTGCACTTTTTCAACTCGTATGCCATCTCGTCTTGACCTCCCAGAAAATCAAGATCTCACGAGATCTCGCGAGTTCTCGAACTATGATCCCTTAAACTCCAGTGAAATATCCCAAAAATCAGTCTTCTTCAGCCACTGCATCATTCAAAATGAATGCAGTGAACTTTAGGGTGGCAAAATTTTGAGCAGCCTTGTGAAAACCAGATTTGGATAAAAATTTGGTGTCTGAAATCCTGGTTCATTCTTGTCTGAATTTAAACTAGGTTGGGTCCAGGCTTGTCAATTTGGACAAGTCAACTCATTTGTAGCTTTGTCTGAATTTGAAACCACAACTTATGAAGAATAAAAGGTTATCTCATTATATTTTTCAAAGTTAATCTTAGTTGGTGCAAGTTTTGCTATCTAACTATATGGTTTTAAGTTCAAATCTTGATAATAGCATGTTCTCGAATTAATTGTCTTTCAAATTATACTATATGATGAATTTGGGGAATTGAGCTTATTTCTTTGAGACACCAGCCCGCCTTTATTAATAATAGAATGTTGTGAGGTACAAGTACAATAATGCCTTTAGGGCAACACTAATAAACCCTAATGGACAATTCTACCCTTGTACCCATATTACAACACTTCCGCTCAATGTGGTGCATATATGTTAAACGTGCCCAACTTGCTAATGATAGAAATAAAACTCTTAACACTGAGTCCCTTTGTAAATACATCAGCTATCTGTGCATCTGACTGAACAAATGGAACACAAATAACTCCTTGTTCCAGCTTCTCCTTGATGAAGTGATGATCAATCTCGACATGCTTTGTTCGATTGTGCTGGACTGGATTATGTGCAATGTTGATTGCTGATTTACTATCACAGTATAGGCGCATAGACAACTCAACTGGTACACATAGATCTTGAAGTAGACCTTGAAGCCAAAGAAGTTCACATGTGCCATGGCCAATAGTCCGAAATTCAGTGTCTGCACTGGACTGAGCAACTATAGCTTGTTTCTGGCTCCGCCAAGTAACAAGGTTGCACCAACAAAAGTACATTACCCTGAGGTAGATCTTCTATCATCTGGGCAACCGGCCCAATCTGCATCATTAAAGGCCTCAATACACAAATGATTGTGAGAAGAGAAGAAAACACCTTTCTTAGGAGCGGATTTCAAGTATGTCAAAATCCTATATATTGCCTCCAGGTGTGTTGAGTGGGGATTAGTATATTAATCTTCCAGCCAACCTCTGATAGCTACCTTTGTTAACTGGTTCACCATCCTTGTCCTTGAGATGGGAGTTAGGCTCTAAAGGCGTATCTGCTGGTTTACAACCCAACATTCTTGTATTTGACAAGAGATCAAGAGTATACTTCCGTTGAGAGAGAAAGATACCTTGAGCTGAATGTGCAACTTCTATGCTAAGGAAATTTCGCAGGTTACCCAAGTCTTTGATCTCAAACTTTGTTCCCAAGTAATTGATACAGGAAAAGCTTGGACCGGGCCGACCCAACTGGTGTACGACATTGGACCGACCCAAATTCAGTTGAATCGGGTCCAGTTTGAGTGTTTGGATCTAGTAGGATTTTAGGAAGTTTATTTTATTGGGGAAATTATTTTGTAATCTTTTATTTTAAGGTAGTTATTAGACATAGGGAAATTTTCAATTTGAGTTTTATTGGGTTTCTATTTTAGTTAGCCTGGTTTTAGTAAGTAATTAGGAGTCTTTAATTTTGGGTGCCTTTTATTTTTCTTTATATATGATGTAATTCCCAATCATTAGAGATTATGAAGGAATGAATTGAGTGTTTGAAGCCTGCGTGGCTGGTTGCTTCTCCCCCCCCCCCCCTTCTTGGACGCTCCCATCTTCTTCTTCTTCTTCTTCCCCTTTCTTCTGTGTGATTTCTCCTCTCCCCCTCTAGTTTTTTCTTCTACCTCCTTCCATCCTCTTCTCGATTTCTGTCCCCCAATATCTGGTATCAAAGTCGAAGGATCCTATCTTCTTCCTTCCCTTGTGATCTCTCTTCCCCATTCTATTCTTCTTCCTTCCTTTTCTTCCCTATTCCCTCTATCCTGTTACAGTTCTGCGGTACAGTGAGAACAATAGATTCTTCCGCAACACACTGCCATTGCCCACTCCCCACTCCCCTTTGGCCATTGAAACCCAGCCTGTTTCTTTCAGTTCCCCTTAGCAGAACCACCCTTTAGTTCCACCGATTGAAAAAAAAAAAAAATCCCCTCTGTTGTTTCTTTTCTTTATTTATTTTTGTTTTCCTAAACTGCCCTCCCATTTTAATCTAATTCTGATTTTCCTTATTTTCCTTTTATTCCAAGTATACCCCTCTCTCCCACGGTTCCTTTCTTTTATTGCTTCTCCATATTACCCTCACCCCTAAGTGTTGCCTATTTGTGTTCTTTATTTTCCCAGAATTACCCCCATCTTTCTCGCTAATTTCCCTTTCTCCTTTGATTTTATTAGTTTCCAAGTTTACCCTCCCCACACCCATGACTCTTTTCTTGTGTGTTTCTAATTGAACATCCCATATTTACAATTCTGCCATTGATATCATAAATCCCATTGTATTTACAATTGTGCCATGTTTCTTCACCATATTTACGGGAATTGACCAATAGGAGGACTCAGATACATTGCAACCAAATTCTCTTGGTTACAATCCATCACCTATTATGTCCTGTAACGGTGGAAGCACTGCATCAGGTATTTTCTCCTTGTGGATTTGTGGAAAAGATCATGACAAAATTTTGTTAACAGGAATAAAACTAGAGTAAAGCTTGGATGATTAATGATCACCCTAAGCTCCTAATTTATATTAATGAGAATAGAGGACAGAATTACAAGTAAGCAATGTGGGACTAAACCCATTGATGCAGCTCCAAGTAGGACGAAGAAGAAGAAGAAGAAGTCCTGAACTTAGGGCTTAAGTAGGGAGCCATAGGTTAGGTTTATTTGCTAGTATTCTCCTACTTAGTTTAATTTTTATGTTTTTAGATTGAACCGGTTTAGAATTGGTTGTATCCAATTGGTTCAAGTGGTCTAATTTAAGTTATTTAGCTCATTAGTTCTTAACTTAAGTTAGTAGGGATAGCTTAGTCATTTTACTGTTTTAATTAGTTAAGTTAGATTTAAACCTCTCCCTTCCATGATTTTGTGAAGGAGAAGTCTTTAATTTGTATTAGGATTTGGCATTAGCCATATTCTAGATAAGATAAATCGTGGAGGCTCCCCCACAATTGAAAATTTGAAAAAAAGAAGACTGTCTGCTGGCTGCCAATTGCTGCTGCTGCTCTTTGGAGTGTAGCTTTCTGGATCTATCAAGGAAGAAGGACAGGTGGATCTCCTGTGACTCCTTACGCTGTGATGGCTGGGAGGCACTCTCTTTGAAGGTGGCTCTATCCTTCATCCCTTATTCAGACTTGCTGCCAGTGGGGTTCTGCTGTAAGTTTGGATCTTAATTTTTGTTTTCCATTCATCCTCCCTCCCCAATCGATTCCCCCTTTATTTTTATTTGATTTTCCCCATAAATCCTAATCTGACATTGTCTCTGTGAAACCCTAGAACCTGTCCAGCCTTCATCCTACATCTGTTTTTCACCAAAATCAGATCACAGCCTCGCCATACCAATCCCTCCACTCGACCAGACCTGCAGCCCATTCTGATCAGTCCAAACCCTAGTTTCCCCTACCACCATTAACACCCCAAAACCCTAAAATAATCTAAAATCTGTACAGCCTATTCTAACCATCAGAATTGGCCTAAACTTTGATTGAACCTTGTTCTCCCTGCCAGTAAAACTTGACCAGAAGCTCAGCCCTAAAATCCCATCCTAAACCCTAGTTTTCAGCCTAGATTTTAAACCCGAAAACCCAAACCCTAACCCTAAAAATTCTGGAAATTGAATTTTGTTTCAAAACTTGTTAAAATCTGTTTTAATAGCTTCTCCTAAGCCTGCCTATTAAAATCAGATATACATTACCCCATTCCCCCATACCTAACCCTAGAATTTAACCTAAAAACCCTAATTCTGCCCAATCAAACCAGCAGCCCTTTTTAGATCCTATTGCTTGGCTCCTAGTAGGTCTCCTACCTATCTAGGACTACATTACCCACATAATAAAGACAAGAATAAAACAGTAAAAAAGTCCAGAATACCCCCCACGGTATTCTGGCCCATATAACCCAACACTCCCCCTCAAGTTGGAGCATATATGTCGTGCATGCCCAACTTGACTAAGATAGGAAGAAACACTTTGCCACTTAGCCCCTTGGTGAACACATCGGCTAACTGATCAGTAGACTTCACAAAGGGAACACAGATGAGTCCGGCTTCGAGCTTCTTCTTGATGAAATGTCGGTCAACCTCAACATGCTTAGTACGATCATACTAGACAGGGTTATGAGCAATGCTAATGGCTGCTTTATTATCACAATAAAGCATCATTGGAAGATGGACTGCAACACCAATATCCTGCAACAATCCTCTAAGCCACAAAAGTTCACAGATTCCTTGTGCCATTGCACGGAACTCTGCTTCAGCACTGGACCTTGCCACAACATTCTGCTTCTTGCTATGCCACGTGACAAGGTTTCCACCCACAAAAGAACAACAGCCAGAAATTGACTTTCTGTCAGTGGAGCCAGCCCAATCGGCATTAGTATAAGCTTTAACCTTCAAATGACCATTGGGAGAGAGAAGAATTCCTTTTCTGGGAGCAGACTTCAAATATCGCAAAATACGAAGGACTGCCTCCATGTGAGAGGAATAAGGATCATGCATAAACTAGCTCACCAAACTTACAGCAATGGCTATGTTAGGTCGTGTGTGAGAGAGATAGATTAGTTTGCCCACTAATCGCTGATAACGGCCTTTGTCGACAGGTTCACCTTCTTTCTCCCTAAGTCTTGTAGAAGCTTCTATAGGAGTATTTGAAGGATGACAACCTAGCAACCCAGTCTCAGACAATAGATCTAGGATATATTTCCTTTGAGAAAGAAAGATGCTTTTTGAAGATCAAGCAACTTCTATCCCCAGAAAATATTTAAGAGTCCCCAGATCCTTTACTTCAAACTCACGGCCAAGGAAGTGCTTCAATTTCTTCATAGCATCACCATCATTACCAGTGACCACAATATCATCCACATAGACTATGAGAATAGTTACTTTGTCACCAACTCGTCTGATGAACAAAGTGTGATCAACATTGTTTTGCTTATATCCTGCTGAAATTATAGCCTTGTGACACCTGCCAAACCAGACTCTAGGTGACTGCTTCAAACCATAAAGTGCATGCTTCAATTTACAGACCTTGCCCCTGGTCCTGTCATCAGAGAAACCTAGTGGAACATCCATGTATACCTCTTCTTCAAGCTCCCCATGGAGGAAGGCATTCTTTACATCCAACTGCTGAAGATCCCACCCAAGATTTGCAGCACAAGATAATAACACCCTTACAGTGTTGAGTTTCGCCACTGGTATAAAGGTCTCCTGATAGTCAACTCCACAAGTTTGAGTAAACCCCTTTGCAACCAGTCGTGCCTTATACCGATCCACTATCCCATCTGCCTTCTGTTTGACCACAAAGACTCGTTTACATCCAACTGGTTTTTTCCCTGGAGGAAGAGCCACAAGATCCCACGTATTATTTTTGTGTAGTGCTCTCATTTCTTCCAACATTCTTGCCTTCCATTTTCCATCTGTAGACGCTTCCTGCCAATTTTTAGGAATGGAAACAGAAGAAAGAGAAGATACAAATGCACGAAAAGAAGGAGAAAGAGAACTATAAGAAACAAAACGAGATATGGGATGCAGAGTGCAAGTCCTAGTACCTTTGCGATGATCAATAGGTAGGTCGGAGGAAGAGGGCTTACCAGGAGAGGAAGAATTTGGATCTTGAGCCGGCAACTGGATGGGTATCGGTGCTACAGTGGATTGAAGCTGCCCCCTTTTGGTGCTTCCCTTTTTGTAGCTGATCATATTGGAGTTGTCAATCTTCTTCTGAAACTCACCAATAGTTCTTTGGACAGGAGTCAGCTCCCCCTGAATAGGAACATCAACAATACTTTTTCCCATGGTCTCCCCCTGTAAAGGACTCCCTTCGGATGAGGGAGAAACAACCAGAAGGGGCTGGGCAGCAGCCATAGGAGGCTGGACAGCAGCCTCAAGTGGCTGGACAGCAGCCGTAGGGGTTAGAAAAGGAGGAACCTCAAAGGACAGCATATCTCCACTAGAACTCTCCCCCTGAAGAAGTGGTGAAGAATAATAGGAAACGGTCTCATGAAAAATAACATCCATACTGACCATAGTACGGCGGGAAAGGGGGGTGGTAGCACTTATAACCCTTCTGGGTTGGAGAATAACCCAAGAAAATACAACGTAACCCCCTAAGTTCAAGTTTGCCTGGAGACTTAGTATCTCTAGCATAACACTCACAACCAAACACCATGGGAGTAACAATAAAGGAGGAATTCCCCAGGGAAACCTCAGCAGGACTACGGGAGTCAAAGACCCAGGAAGGTAGCCTATTAATGAGATAGACAACAATGAGGACAGCATCTCCTCAATACTAAGATAGGACATGTCTAGCAAACATCAAAGCCCTGACCACCTCTAACAAGTGGCGGTTTTTCCTTTCTGCCACACCATTCTGGGCAGGGGTATCAACACAACTGGTCTGGTGAACAATACCATGGTCAGCTAGATAGTTTTGAAATTGAGATTCTTTATACTCTGTTCCATTATTACTTATCAATATTTTGAGAGTAGCCTGGAACTGAGTTTGGACCATTTTATGAAAATGCCGAAAACACTCAAAAACCTGATTTTTTGTGTGTAAAAGATACACCCATGTGTGCCTAGAGTGACAGTCAATAAAAGAAACAAATTATCGGTGACCAGAAAGAGATGTTTTACGACTAGGACCCCAAACATCAGAATGCACCAATTGAAAACAAGAACTCCTTTTATTTGATAAAGAATAAGTGGAGTGTGTTTGTTTGGCCAGAACACAAGCCTCACAAAAAAAGTCATCCTTAGTACATGGGGTGACCAAACTAGGAAATAAATGTGCTAAACTTCCTAATGGAGGGTGACCTAATCTAGAGTGCCATTGGTAAAGTTCAGAAGAGACCAAGGAGTTCTGAGGTAGCGGAGAAGGTAATGGTGGTGTAGAGGGACGACCATCTTCAAGTAGGTACAATCCACCATGTACTTTACCCAATCCAATCGTCTTCCCAAAGTCCAGATCCTGAAAAACACAATGGGAAGGAAAAAAGGTTACTTTGCAATTAAGATCACGAGTAATACTACTAATAGAAAGAAGATTAGTAGTAAAATTAGGAATATGTAAAACAGAGGGCAAAGAAAGAGAAGAAGTACAGTTGATGATTCCTTTTCCAGATATGGAGGAAAGGGAACCATCAGCTACTTTGACCTTGTCTTTCCCAAAAGTGGGAGAATAACGATGGAACAGGCTAGAGGAACTGGTCATGTGATCTGTAACTCCAGAATCTATGATCCAAGGGTGGGAAGCTGCAGAAGCACAGTGACCGTCAACTGGAATACCTGACCGGGCAAAGTGTGAACCTGAAGGAGTAGCAGAGTTGGCAGTATCAGTAGATGTAGTAGAGGCAGTAGCAGCGGAAGTCCTTAGCACACGTAGGAATGCCTGTAGATCATCCTGGGATAGACCAATGTTAGTAGCAGGGGTTGTAGTAACAGTCTTAGTGTGATGAGCCTTGTTCTTTGGCTTTGTCTTTGTCTTGGCAGCCCTTTTTGCTTCGAAGTCAGCTGGTTTCCCATAAAGTTTCCAGCACTTCTCTTTGGTGTGGTAGGGTTTGTGACAGTGCTCACAAACAACAATTCCTGTAGTAGAATCACCAAGAGAAGCAGTGCCAACAAGTGCAAGAGTAGCCGGGGCAGCAGCCTTGAGGGCTGATCTGTCAGTAATAGGTGGGTGCAGCATAGCAGCCCTACGGTTTTCCTCAGAGGACACAAAGGCATAGGATTGTTCAAGTATGAGAAAAGGCTTATGGCCCAATACTTGAACACAAATCTGGTCGTAGTCCACATTTAAACCAGCCAAAAAGTCATACACCCTGATCTTGTCTACATGCTTCTTATATGAAGCAATGTCAACAACTGTAGTAGGGTGGAAATCAGAGAAGTGGTCCAATTGTTGCCACAGACTGCGTAAAGTAGCATAATATTTGGAAACTGAAAAGTCTCCCTGAGTAGTGTGGAGGACCTTCTGCCTGAGTTCTTATACTTGGGCATCATTGCCAAGCTACCCATAAGTTTCCTTGCAAGCAGCCCAAATCTGAGAGGCTATATCAAGGAGAAGAAAATTATGTTGCAGATCTGAAGTCATAGAACCAATCAGGTAGGACATGAGAACACCATTGTTTGCAAGCCATCTTTCTTGAGCATGACCAGTCTCAGTTGGCATAACGCCATTAATGTGACTAGTAAGGCCACGGCCAGCAATGGCAAAGGAAGCAGACTGAGACCAAAGTTCGTAATTAGAACCATCCAGTTTGATTGGATTAGTAGGAAAGGTATGAAATTCTGATTTGCCTTGGCCATCACCAACAGAAGTTGCAGTAGAATTAGCTGAGTCACCCATGATCACAATAGAGAAGCCCAAATCGCAGTGAAGGATTGTTGTGAGGGAAAAGCCAGTAAAAACTCCAAGAGAAGTGCTGAAAATTGAGGGTAGACCTCTTTATATGCAGCAATAGATGTCCCAAAAAATCAGTAGCAACAGAGATGGCAATCCCCTAGATCGACTTTTGCAGTGTTTTGGAAAAAAACCCTAATTTGGTGAGATCGATGTAGGGGAGAAATCAGTCAAAAACTCAGCAAAAAGGGCTGAAATTGGGGTCGAGTGGTCTTCTAATGGTGCTGGATCACTCCTCCAAAATCAGCTTCAATGGAAATCTAAAACCCCCAGATCGATAATTGTCAGGATTTTGAGAAAACCCTGATGTTGGAAGAAATCGATCTGAGGAAATCTTCAAAGAATGGAGATAGGAACTTGGAGAAATCTGCTGCAGGTCTTGATCTTCAAGAAAGGGGATTGATCTCTTATTGAGAGATGAAATCAATCTAAAAAAAATTTTGAATCTTCAAATATCGCATGCAGGGAGGCTGGTTCCTATCGAGCAGAATTTTGTGTCACTGAATGAGGTGATATAGGGCAGCAACTGGATCTAGTGATCACCTCATCAATGCTGCCCTATGGGAGAATGGAGAACAAAAGAGAGGAGAACAGAAGGAGAAGAGAGAAGGAAAAGAAGTGAAGAAGAAGAAAAGAGATCAAGAATGGGGCTGTGAAGGATCCTAGTTCAAAACTTGCTCTGATACCATGGTTAAAATCAATGCTTTGACCCACTTGATGAAAAGATGGAACTTTGAAGTTTTTGGCCGAATTGATACCCTCAAATCTGATATCACATCCAGAATCTCTAACCTTGAAAACCTCCCTCCCTCGCAGGAAATCTCAAAACTCCTCTCTGAAGCTTATTCACACTTAACCAGAATTCTAAAGGCTGAGGAAATTTTTTGGTTACAAAAATCGAGGGAAAAGTACATTGTTGATGGTGATAGAAACACAAAATTCTTCCATGCTGTGGCAAACCAAAATCTCAGGACCAATCGAATTGTCAACCTTAAAGATCAGGAGGGACGACTTATCTCAAACCCCCCTGAAATGGCCCGGCTTTTTGCATCCCATTTTCTTTCTATTATGACCACCTCTGATCCCCTTGATCCGTCTTTTGTTGAATGCTTGTTTGAACCTTTGCCTCGTACACCATCCTTAAACTCTCTCACTTCCAAACCTTCTCTCGATGAAGTCAAGAATGCGGTCTTCAGCATAGGGGCTTTTAAAGCACCAGGGTTTGATGGGTTATCTGTAGGATTCTACCACTCCTGTTGGGATTTGATTCACTCTGACCTACTCCACTTTGTTCAACAATTCTTTAGAGAGACCTCTCTACCACAAGGCCTTAATCATACTCTTATAGCTTTGGTTCCCAAAAACTCTGCCTCTCTAAAAGTGGAGGATTATCGGCCGATAAGTCTATGTAATGTCTCATATAAGATCATTACTAAGATACTGGCTGCAAGGTTACGCAATCTCCTCCCCCTCTTCATATCCCCAACCCAGTCTACCTTTGTCAGAGGGCGACAAATCACTGATAATACTATCATTGCCCAGGAAATTTTTCACTATCTAAGGAATAAACGTAAAGGAAAAACTGGCTTTCTGGCTTTAAAGCTCGACATGTCCAAGGCCTATGACAGGGTTGAATGGAGCTTTCTCCTGGCTCTATTTAAATTTTTGGGATTCGGCCCTCATTGGATCCGACTTGTTTCGGCCCTCCTACAGTGCACCTTTTCCATAAAACTTCAGGGTAGCTCCTTTGATTTCTTTGAACCCACTCGTGGACTACGCCAGGGCTGCCCTCTTAGCCCTTATCTCTTCCTCCTCACCATGGAATGCTTTTCCAGGTTATTACACACCTATAGGCAGTTGAGCTTGTTTAAAGGAATCCAACTTTCTAGGCATGGCCCGGAAATCACTCATCTGTTTTTTGCTGATGACACCTTCATGTTCTGTCGTGCAACCTTGTCTGATGTACACACCATTAAAGCTGTGTTGAACCTCTTTGAATCCCTATCTGGACAACAGCTCAACCTTGCTAAGAGTAGTATCATGTTCAGCAAAAACACGCCTTCGGGTGTTAAAAAGCAAATCTGTGAGGCACTTGAAATGAAGGAGATGGGCTTAGATTCCAAATATCTAGGCACGACCTTGTTCCCAACTCGGTCCAAAACCTCAACACTTTCACCAGTTTTTTCTAGAATACAATCCAAACTATCGACCTGGAAGGCAAAATTCCTTTCCCAAGCAGAGAGATTGACACTCATTAAGGCGGTTCTCCATTCAATGCCAACATACCACATGTCCTGTTTTCTTTTTCCTAAATCTCTCTGTACCAAACTTGACTCAATTTGCTCTAATTTTTGGTATACTGGGTCACCAGCAAAAAAGCATTTGTCCCTCATTGCTTGGGACTCTATCTGTAGACCCAAAGACTCAGGTGGCCTAGGTCTACGCACACATTGGGACCATAATCGGGCTCTGATCATCAAACTTGGATGGCAGTTGCTTACTGAGCCCACTTCGCTATGGGCTCGGGTACTTAAAGCGAATACTTTGCAAATCAGTCACTGCCTGACCCATTGACCACCTTGAAACGTGGGTCGTGGACATGGAATAGTATTCGAGCCATAATCCCTATTTTGAGGAAAATGATCCATTGGAAAATTGGTACTGGCTCATCTGTTCTTCTTTGGGAAGACCCATGGGTTCCAACTGATGATTTCACATCACTTAATCAGGTTAATCCATCTAACCCCCTTTTTAAAACGGTGAATGAACTTCTTATTAATAGGGACTGGAACAGATCACTGGTAGCCTCCCTCTTCCCCTACCAATTTGCTCCTCTATTCTCTCCATCCCACTCTCAACCAATCTTTTTGCAGATTATCTACACTCTCATTTGACCAAGTCGGGGAAACTCACCACAAAGAGAATTGCTGCTTTTCTGGCTAACCAGTCTAATATAGTCCCTGCTACTTTGGATAATACCTTTTGGAGAAAGCTATGGAAGCTACAGATCCCCCCGAAATTTACCCTTTTTGCCTGGAAACTGATTCATGATGGTATCCCCACACAATCAAAGCTATTTTGGGCCGACCAGTCGACCAATAGATGCCCATTCTGTTTGGTTGCTCAGGAATCCACTTGGCATCTATTCTTTTCGTGTGATATAACTAAAAGGATTTGGGCTGCAGGCCCACTAGGGCTACGCACGGAAAGACTCACTGGTGCCACATCACTACAAGCCCTTCATAATTTTTTCTAGGGTTGCACAACAATTACCTCCTCCAACTCCTCAATCTTAAGCATTATCTGCATTACCTTACTTTATTTGGACCCATAGGAATCAAATTATATTTGGCACCAGAACTCTTAACCCACACCATATAATGAATAATATTATGCGATGGGTATACGACTTCCATCTCTTTCCCTCTGACCAACATGACCCTGCCCGCACCCAAACCATACCACAGCCATCTCCCCCACAACCCATATCCAAATCTTTTTTTTTTACAGCTGGGAACAGAGAATGCTTATGTTATTATTTCAGATGGTAGCTTCTGTCACACGACCAACATTGGGGGGTGGGGGTTTTTGCTTATTCATAACAACAACTTTTGTGCTTCTTCTGTGCATCATGGTCCTGTAGGGTCAGCCCAAGAGGCCGAGCTGCGAGGACTACAGGCAGGGCTCCAAAGGACACTTCCATTAGACTGCAAAGAAGTAATTGTGTAGACTAACTCACAGGAGGTTGCGGATTGGATTGAGTACTCGGCGGATCACCCATGGCCATATCATCTTTATACTTGGTTATTTGACATCTTCCACCTAATTTCATCCTTTCGGTCTGTAAAAATTATGAAACAACCTAGGTCTTACATTACTCCAGTAGATAAACTTTCCAGGTATGCTAGACTTAACAGCTTCTCTTCTGAGGACATTACTGTTAATGTAGGTATTATGTTTAATGAATGAATTTTCATTATCTTCACCCAAAAAAACAAAAAAACAAAAAAAACTAGAGTAAAGCTTGGATGATTAATGATCACCCCAAGCTCCTAATTTATATTAATGAGAATAGAGGACAAAATTACAAGTAAGCAATGTGAGACTAAACCCACATAATAGAAACCAGAATAAAACAGTAAAAAAGTCCAAAATACCCCCCACAGTATTCTGGCCCATATAATCCAACACATTTTATAAGTCTGCTAGTTCTCAAGCCCTTATCCAGTATTAGTCACTTCGAGTGCCGTTTTAGCAAGAAATGTTCTTCAAGGGCGTAATGTTTATGATGATTGTTGTACACTGGACATTCAATTTTCAAGCCTAAGTGAGGTATAATTGAACTACAGACAGTCAAAGGGTTTCAAGAACACATCCGTGCCTTCAGCATAGAAAGACAGGGAAATTGTGATTGAGGCATGACCAACTGAATCACTACCAGGAGATTCTTTTGCACTAACGGAAGACTCTACTGAAGATGTCTCTGAAGAGCCAAAAGGTGAGCCGCCACTGATGGACTTGATGGCATCGATAGTCGTTCAAGAAAAGGTGGAGCTGAACGATCCGATCAAGGTTGCAACCGAAGAGCCAACCAATGGTCCAATTGCAGCGGTAAAACCCCGCAATCGGATTCCAATCAAAATCATATCGTTTGTTGACGACCATCAAAAGATCGTAATGGCTGATTGGAAGATGTGTGGGATCATCGTCCCAACTAAGCTTTTGATCGTGGATGCTAATCGAGTGGTGCTAATCCTTTCCTTCTTTAAAACTCGTGGACGAGTTTTTCTCAATATCAGGCAAGTTGATATGGGACAATCTTGGACCGGGCCGACCCAAATGGTGTACTACATTGGACCCACCCAAACCCAGTTGAACCGGGTCCAGTTTGAGTGTTTGGATCGAATAGGATTTTAGGAAGTTTATTTTATTTGGGAAATTATTATGTAATCTTTTATTTTAAGGTAGTTATTAGACACAGGGAAATTTTCAATTTGAGTTTTATTTGGTTTTAATTATGTTAGCCTGGTTTTAGTAAGTAATTAGGAGTCTTTAATTTTGGGTGCCTTTTATTTGTCTTTATATATGATATAATTCCCCATCATTAGAGATTATGAATGAATGAATTCAGTGTTTGAAGCCTGTGTGGCTGGTTGCTTCTCCCCCCCCCCCCTTCTTGGACGCTCCCTTCTTCTGCTGCGTCTTCTTCTTCCCCTTTCTTCTATGTGATTTCTCCTCTCCCCCTCTGGTTTCTTCTTCTACCTCCTTCAATCGTCTTCTCAATTTCTATCCCCCATTAGTAAGTCTTCAGTTGAGATATCTCATCAACACTGCTTCTAGTAATTATAATATCATCTACATAGACGATCAAGACTATAATGTGGCCACCTGTCTTCTTAATAAACAAGGTATGATTTGCATTACTCTATTTATAGCCAACAGACACCATGGCTTTATGAAAGCGTCCAAACCATGCCCTAGGAGACTGCTTCAAACCATACAAGGCCCGTTTCAGTTTACAAACTTTCCCATGGGTTTCCTGTGACGCAAATCCAGGAGGGATATCCATATACACCTCCTCTTCAAGTTCTCCATGGAGAAATGCATTCTTGACATCAAGTTGCTGATGATCCCATCCTAGGTGACTGCACATGAGAGGATGACTTGGACAGTGTTCATTTTGGCTACTGGAGCAAAGGTTTCCTAATATTGATCCCATATGTCAGAGTGAATCCTCTAGCAACCAGTCTTGCTTTATATTTGTCTACTGTTCCATCTGCCTTCTGTTTGACTACAAAAACCCACTTGCAGCCTATAGGTTTCTTACCTGGAGGAAGATGTACCAAGTCCCACATGTCATTCTTCCCAAGAGCCCTCATCTCTTCATTCATTACCTCATTCCACCTTGAATTTGTCAGTACTTCCTGCCAGTTGTTAGGAATGGAAATAGAGGACAACGAAGAGACAAAAGTATGAAAATAGGGAGAAAGGGAGGCATACGAAATCACATTAGAAATGGGATGTTGAGTACAAGTTCCATGGGGTTTACGGATAGCAATTGGTAAGTTAAGACTAGGATTACTAGGAGGAGAAGACTCACCAGATAGAGTGGGATCTTTTGAAAGACTTGGATCCAGTAAGGACGGTTGGGTAGGTACAGTGTCAACTTGCTTCTTACTCCGATTACTGACAAAAACCTGTAGTGTAGAAAAAACAGGCGGCTCCCCGTGGACCGTGGGTTGTCCCTGTTCCTATCATGTCATACCCTATTCAAGTTGCTCCCTCTGGACTGAAGGTCAAGGTTCCTCCTGTTCCTGACGTGTCACACCCTCCTCAAGTTCAATAGAAGTATCTTCCACCGTAAGCATGTCCAGAGAAGTTGTTATGGGCACATTTTCCCTTGGAGAAGACTCCCCCTGAAGAGGTGCAGTAGAGATAATAAGGCTCAGATTCATGACAAACTACATCCAAGGTGATAAACAACTTTCGTGAGAGGGAGTGATAGCACTTATATCCCTTTTGAGTGGTAGAATAGCCGAGGAAAATACATTGGAGCCCCTTGGGATCAAGCTTGCCACGCACATGATGATTGCGACCGAAGACCACACAACCAAAAACTCTACGGGGCACAACAAAGGAGGAGCCCAGGAGTACCTCAAGAGGGCAGCATGCCAACACACAGTACAACATCCGGTTGATAAGGTGGGCTGCCAAGAGTACTGCATCAGTCCAATACTAGGGAGGAACGTTCATGGCAAACATGAGGGAATGTACCACTTCCAAGAGATGGTGATTCTTGCGTTCAGCCACAACGATCTACACATGAGTGTCAACACAAAGAGTCTGGTGAAGAATCCCATGATCAGATAAATATAACTGGAAAGATCCATCAATGTACTCATTGCCATTATCAGTGCGAAGAATCTTGACCTTGGCGTCAAATTGAGTTTGAGCCATCTTATTAAATAACTGAAAGCATGAGAATGCAGCACTCTGTTGATGTAAAAGATAAATCCAAGTGGTTCGGCTAAAACAATCACTGAAGGTAACAAACCACCGGTAGCCAAATATGGACATACACCGGGCAAGGCCCCACACATCAGAATGTATCACACCAAAAGGAATCAAACTTCACCAGCCCACCTGATACCATGATGAATTTGGGGAATTGAGCTGGTCTTTGAGACACCAGCCCACGTTTATTTATAATAGAATGTTGTGAGGTACAAGTACAATGATACCCCAGGGGAAACACTAATAAACCCTCATGAACAATTCTACCCTTGTACCTATATTACAAAACTATAATGATGATTAGTGAAAAAAAGTTTTAAATGACGCTTTTGGACAAACAGGGTCGAACATGGACTATCTGATTGAAACCGTGTTAGACATGTTCACATGCCCTTGTCCAAAAACCAGGTTCGAATCAGGTCCTGGTTGGATGAATAGCCATAGATATGGCATGTTGTCCGACCTGGACCTGGATTTGATTTTTCTGATTTTTTGCCACCTATACTGGTAATAGTAGCAGTTATTGTGTCAGCCTGCTAAAACAGGGTTTAGGTTGGAATATTTACATGGTTAATAAACAGTTACTTTCTGAATTGAGCTGTTACAATCATTGCTTTGTTGCCTATTTTACTAAAGAGTCCACATTTTTTTCCCAACTAAGGGTTGGAGTTTTCAACCTGATTAACTAATGGGTATGGAATGAACAAATTTCATAGGACAGCATGTATGGAGCTGAAAGTTGGGCGGTGAAGAAACGACATATAAATAAACTTAGCGTAGCTGAAATGAGGATGTTGAGATGGATGAGTGGTAAAACTGAAAAAGATAAAATAAGGAATCAACAAATTATAACTATTTTAGAAGTAGCTGCGATACATGATAAGTTGAGAGAAAGTCATTTGAGGTGGCATGGACATGTGCAATGGAGACCTTTAAATGCACCGGTAAGGAGGCGTGATTGATTCAGATTGGAGGAGCTAAAAGAGCCAGTGGTAGGTCTAAATTGACTATGGGAGAAGTGAGGAAACACAACATGCATAGTTTAGGAC
This sequence comes from Telopea speciosissima, assembly GCF_018873765.1. Classification (NCBI taxonomy): domain Eukaryota; kingdom Viridiplantae; phylum Streptophyta; class Magnoliopsida; order Proteales; family Proteaceae; genus Telopea; species Telopea speciosissima. Next base: position 24,482,841 of record NC_057922.1, on the reverse strand, counting down.
TAGTGTCAAGTACGGCTATGAATAGAGAATTAGCGAAAAAGGATTCATGTAGCCAATCCCATTTAGTTGGGATAAGGCTGAGTTAGTTGAGTTGAATATTAACAAATGGGCAGGGGGTCCTGGTTGGTGTTTAACTGCAACCTTGTCTGGTCAATGCAACCCCAGCCACTGCCACCTCTAAGTTAAGTCATTCACTGTAGTTGATTTACGTTGATGCTTAAAATTATGGAGTTGCCTTCACCCTGTTTCTTGCAGTGGATAATGTTGAAAATATTGTGAATCGGTAGCAAAACAATAGTCAGCGTCTTCTTTGTTGTATTTTTGTATCACTTCTTGGAGCATCTCATCTTTTGGTGTTTCTATATCCCCCTACCCAGTGGTTATACCATTGATTTGGAGATCCCGTTTCAAAATCTTAGTTAATTTATTCTGTGGAGGAATCCAATAAAAATGGAACAGTACAGCTTGGTTAATGTGGTATATGTATGCTGTGTATAACTAAATCAGATTTCATTAGCAATCCCTTACTTTGCTTTGGAAGATTATAAGAAACTTTTTGGCATTGATTTAATCTTTCAATGACTTGCCAACAAGTTATGCTTTCATATATCTTCGAAATATTTATATGTCAACCTAATTCCCATACTTCTTATTCCATTTACTTTACTTCTTTCATAGTCCAACTTCATATAAATCAATCCTTTCTCCCCCTTCTCCCCAAGCAAAATTCTTTGACATCTTTTTGAGATTTAAGGAATTTGGCCTCAGCAAAATGCAGAGTTCCAGAAGACAATCTATCCGTCCAGGTTGTCCTCAATGACTTTAGAGTCACGCTCTCCATCTACAGAGACGGGGTTCTCTCCATCAGCAACGACATTGCACAATTGTGGGTGTTTGGCAAAGTTGGATTTGAGCGATGGCAAAAGCCTATATGCAAAGTTGGTGGTAATTATGACTTCTACTTGTTTTAAGCTATTGTTAATTTCTAAATTACGGATTGGAATGACGAGAATGGCTAAAACATTTGTCCACTGTTTCTTATGGCTGTAGACCCTTGTTGCTATTTTTCCTGTGATTATGAGTTTGCATCAACTAACTAATTATTATCACAGGTTGGAGCTGATGGGGGCAAATCACGTGTTAGGGAGTTAGCAGGAATCAAGACTACAGGATGGAGCTATCCACAGAATGCAGTCATTTGTACTGTTGAACATGATGTTGAAAACAAGTGTGCATGGCAGCGGTTTCTTCCATCTGGTCCAATTGCCCTTTTACCGGTGGGTGATAAGTATAGCAATATTGTTTGGACTATGAAACCAAAAGAATCTTCAGAACATAAATCAATGAATGCGGATGATTTTGTTAAAGCAGTAAACAAAGCACTGGATTATGGTTATGGTCCTCACCCTCAGTCAAGCTTCGTTGGTAACTATGGAGACAGATTTTCTTGGTTTCCCGCTGCGATGACTCCCTCAGCAAATGAACACTTTGAAGTTCCTCCCAAAGCAGTCAAGGTGGCCTCTGAGAGAATGGCGTTCCCGTTGTCATTAATGCATGCCAATGATTATGCATCAAACCGTGTGGTTCTTATTGGTGATGCAGCACATACTGTTCATCCTTTGGCCGGCCAAGGAGTCAATTTAGGCTTTGGAGATGCATTTTCTCTTTCAAAGGTCATTTCTGATGGCATAGCAGTTGGCTCTGACATTGGGGAGGTAGGTGATCTGAATTTCCTTCCTACTTTGGAGATTTATTGTTCAAGTTTCTTGTTTGGAGCGGCTTATTTCAGTCTGTTGATTTTCTTTCCAGTTTCTTATGATTGCATGAGCATATCGTCATTTGATATATTTTGGATAGGGCTAGTTAAAAATGTCTTCCAGATGTCTCGGGACCGGATTACAACAATAGGCATTTCCTTGGAGGTTCACTCAATCGAATTCTAAATCAATTAGTCAATTTTTTTATTGCTAACCAGAGACTGTTATGGGCTGTTACTGTTCCTTGTGCAAGGTTTTAGGTCTCGGTTTCGCCCCTGGTTTGGCGAAGCCACAAAACCAAGTTCTGTTGAGATCGCGGCGAGTTGGTGTATTTTTCCTGTCTTGATTCGGTGGTGGGTTTTGGTGACCATATGGCCAAGACATGTCCTGAAACTTGACATCCACCCTATTTTAAGCCTTCTAAACACAATGGAAACGTTTTTACAAATTTGAATCCAAAATGGTACTTTGACTTTGGACCCCAGGTTGGTAGTGTACAACGTAGGTGAGCTCTACCCTAGGCTATTCCACATAATAGTTAGAACACACATAATTAAAGTAGAGGTGTAAAACAACTTAATTAAGCATTAGGAATTGAAAACATCAAATCATAAACCATTTAAGCATTAGGCAATAAGCATCATATTCATAATCATACATGGTGATGATTTGACGGTTTGTTTATAGTTGTTAGAAACTTGGAAAGAGACATAGATTAAACAAATACAGGTGTAAGTGTGTAATAACTAATAAGTCCTACCATTTGAGAGTAGCTAGTATTGAAGCAAGTGTCGGGCCAGATCATCAAAACGACCATGTTGTTAAGGTGAGATTTGCCAAAAAACACACCAAAACCCTCACCTCCAAGTGTTTTTCCTTTACAGCAGAGTGGGAGAGGATAGATTTCGAGTTGCGGTCGAAATCTTGCCGAGAGGCGGAGAGGGTGCCTTTTTATAGCTTGGTTTGGTCTCGAGTCAAACCGAGATCGAGATATACCGTGAGATCTCGACGATATACCGAGATCGAGATTGAGATCTTGCATAAATCCTGTATTTCCTACCGTCTCATTTTGAGACTTTGCGAAACCAAGATCTTGTACTATGCTTGTGACAGTCGCCTCTTTCCCTTCTTTTCTCCTTTTCTATCAAGTACTGTTGTTCAGGTTCTCATACTGTAATAAAACCTTTCTGTTTGCTTGCTGTCCTTTCTTCAATAGAACCTTTCCTGTTCATGGCTTTTGGTCTATGGTATTGGAATGATATCATTGGAATGGTGAAATCCAAGAGTGCGAGTTCTCTGACAATGGAGGGAATCTTCAAGGAGATCCCTGAAGGAAATTGTTAGCTAAACGGGAAAATAGGAGAATGGCTTGAGTGAGTTGTTTGTTCACTCAGCCCCTTCATATATATCATTCAATAATAAGGCAGAATTGCAATACTATCCTTGTACAGCTGACTATGTTGGAACTGCTTCCTCTAAAAGGCCGACCTTGTAGGAAAGGGAGGAAACAATACGGATATCATACAGAAGCTCTAACACGGCGGACTATCCAAAGGGGGACACGGGTGGATACATAATTTTTTAACACCTGCTCACTTCCAGAGGGACTCGATACCGTGACCCCTGCCTGCTTTGATACCATGTTAGCTAAACAGGAAAATAGGGGAATGGCTTGAGTGAACTGTTTTTTCACTCAGCCCCTTCATATATATCATTCAATAATAAGGCAGAATTACAATACTGTCCCTGTACAGCCGACTATGCTAATAACAGGGAATAAACAAGGAAAATGACCAAAAGTACCCTTATCGGGTTACATAACTCAACAGAAATCTTATATACCGAATTTGCCAATATGACAAAGCAATAGTTGGCTATGTAAAGTTGCAAACAGATCTGAGACCAATGGATGAGGATGGAAAAGGGGTTATCTTAGATTGTTGAGAAAGGGTTTTACTGAGGTTTTGGGATTTAATGGTGTTTGGGTATTTAGGAAAAGGGAGGGATGGTGATAAAAAGAGATCTTGAATGAGGGGGAATGAAGAGAATGAAGCCTTGGTAGGGTTTCCCAAACTCTGTCTGAATCCGTAACAGCCAAAGCTCCGATAACAGGGACTATGGAGAGTTCTTGAGAAGGTAAAACATCTTTAGTAGCAGTGCATAACAAGACTCCCTGACTCGGCGAGTTTCCATCAACTCATTCATGATTCAATGATTCAATGAAGATCGGAGTGCCTCAGACAGAGTCATGTCAGTTTTTAACCACAGATAGTTTTCAATGACTCTTGACCAGGTTTTACATAAAATTGACTTGACTAAGTCGACTCACCCAAGTCAGCCTGGTTTTCCAACCATGCTTGATGCATGTATTTGTTTTCACTTGTTCTTATTCCTTGAGGTTTCCAAGTAGCTGACTGTTTGGTATGCACCAACCTGCTTCTATGGAAGGAAAACCTGCCCTTGGGTTTGTGTTATGATAAAATGCAACTTTCTTGCTCTGGTTCAGTTCTTCACTGGTTTCTTTGACATTTTATCCATAACATACCTTCTGAGAGAATGATGCTAATCTTTCCAATTCTTCTTCAATTTGAAACTTCCAGTTTGGTTTACTAGTTCATGACAGGAACTGGACCAATTATCTAATTCCTAACCAAATCCCGTCAAAGGTGTCTAAATATGCAAATCCTAATGATATTACTTGGAGTGTATGTGTGGATCTGGTTTTTGAATATTTTGTTCGTTTTCTACTTTCCTTTGATAAGAATGGTTATACCCAATCTGCAGGTGTTCCTGTGGAATGGAGTTCTTCCCCATTTTCCTCACCAATAGTCCTTTCACTTATGAATATTTCAAATGCTGGTGTAGTCTCTAATCTTAGAAACAGAGATTACTTGTAAACCCTCTGGGCTAAACCTCCAGGGGAACCATTTGGTCTTATCATAGATAAGTCATTTGATATTTGGCTGGAGACTAATTTCACTAGACTCCACAAGTAGTGCAATAAAGATGTGATGCAGTTGCATGTGCATGGCTTGACCGGAATGACCCGATCTAGAAACCCAGACCAAGCGAACAGTACACTAACCGAGCTTGTGGTCCAATAGGGGCTTGGTAGGAGATACATAGGAGTTCCTGTTTTAGTGTTAGTTTCCTAGTTGAGTTCTATATCTGTTTTAGAATGTAATTAGGAGTTTTTATCTTGGATTTGAGTTACCTTCACGGTTGTGGGGTTGTGAGTCAGTGACCAGGTTGGACTATCAATTCTCTCTTCTTCTCCATTCTTTTCTTCCATCTCCCTTTCGCTCTCGGGTACGACCCATCTCTTTCCTCTAATCTTTTCTCCATTTTGTAGTAATATCTTTTTTTTCTTTCAACGTTTCCCTGCTGCTATCAAACTGTCCGAACTGTGAAAGATTTGTTCGATCTCGCTCATGCCTCCTCCATTCACTTTCAAACTTAGGGGTTAGAGTTGCTACCTCTGGGTGACCCTACCTGCAGATTCCCAACCCAACACCCTGCTGGAACTGGGATTTTTGAACTGAAATTCAAGCCTTCTCTCTCTCCTTCCGCCAGATTCAATTTCAGGGAATTTATTTATTTTTTTAATTTGGATCTGTTAATACTTGAATCTCAGAGAGTTAGTAGTTGCAATTCAGTACCTAAAACCTTAGTTCGATTGGATTTCTTATGAGGGGGATTTCTCATTCAAAACAGCCTCTCCCTTCTGTTGGGCTGTGTTGTGAGGTTGAAGAAGATTTGTTCTTCTAATTCCTCATAAAGGAAGTAATTATTAAATTCACAAAAAAGCCACTGATTTTTAAGCTTGTTTCTGTTATATCCCATCTCAATATTAACTTCCAGAAGTGTCCCCTTTTCTGAAGAATTAATTCCTGATTTGTCCCCTATTCTGTTAACTTACTTTTAAGGGCCTGACTTGTCTCAACAATTACAGAACTTCGATTACCTTTAAATTTTGAGCCATTTAGCATTTGGGTGGGCCTATCCTGACCTATAACCAGGGTTTTGAATCCTGAGTTGCATTAAGATTCTAATCAGCACTCTGGCTAAAAGACATCTATCGACTTCAAGTTATACACTAGATTGATATTGGTGATCATTCTGCACCGTGTTCAAAGTACCAGTTGTGTTTATTTGGCATTATTTATTTATGCAGGTGTCTTTGTTAAAGAAGTATGAAGCAGAGAGAAAGCCAGCAAATATTATGATGACCGCGATCCTTGATGGTTTTCAGAAAGCATACTCTCTTGATTTGGGACCACTTAATATTTTACGAGCTGCTGCATTCCATGGTGCACAGTATATTGCACCAGTGAAAAGAAATATAATTGCATACGCTTCAGGTGAGCAGAAATGGCCACTATTCTCTTGAGACAACAGAAATAGCTAGCCTTGGATCTGGTAACTTGTTTTCATTGATCAGTATGATTAATTTTTGTAGTACGTTGTGAATATGAACAATATTCCCCTTTGTCGTCATTGTAATATAGAAATAACTGGTCAATTAGAAAAATGCAGAAAGCCAACTACAAATTTCTGTTGGAGCATATCCGTGTAGCCAATTGGTAAACTAGACAATCATATACTCTTTCAATTGCTTGAATTATGGTAAATTTAGGATAGGGTCGTGATACAGTAGTTTCCACATGTTGCTGTGATTCAAATTTCAGGGTTATGAAATTGTAAATGTTAATTACAGACTCTTTCAATTGCTTGAATTATGGCTTCTGAATCCTCTATAAGCCCTTTTACTGATTTCCACTTAGAGAATTTTTCCAGTGTAATATTAATTTCTGACCATTGCTCACCTTAGTCATAAGCATGATATTTCTCCCAATATTCACATAAGATACCCTTGTTTGTTGCTTTGCCCTTTCAAGATTCATCCCTTTTTATTGGAATGGGAATCGCTTGATCAACAAACTCACCATTATTCAAAGGTCCATAACCTTGGGGGAGGGGGTAGTAGACAAGGGCGTTTGGAGGGTGAGAATGAAATGATTGTCAGCTACATTGTAGAAAGAAATTCAGGTACTAAAAAAGACTCCAACAGGACCCAATTACTTGTTGACGAGAGAGCCAAGAGGGCAGGTTCGGTTTGGTTCGTCAGGTGAAATACTTTACACTTGGGGTTTGGACCTGATACTAGAAAGTATATGGTCCAATATATTCTGGTTTTTCCAACAAGCAGTGGCTAAGAATAAGATCCCTTGTGAGCTTTAAGAGTATATATAGGTCTGCTAATAGTGACCAGATAGTTATCCTATTGTTGAACGCTGAAGTTACACACTGCATAGGTTGTAGCTCTTCTTTTTCTTTTCCTGAAACAATTTTGTAAAACCTACAGTATGGTAACTGTTGTCAGGGTTGAAGTGGTTTTAGATATTAACACACAGGGGAGGTATCCATACACTACCTGCGTGTATTGGCATCTCACCCACCAAGCTAATAGGCTCATGGGAGGGAGTGCCTCATGATTTGTGAACAGGGGACTCCCATGGTTTGGGAGGAAAGAATGTCAGAGAGGAGAGACTGAGGAATTCGGCTCCTGTCCTACGAGCCCAACGCCCAGGAGTGCTAATGAGGCACCCAAAGGTGCTAGGCTGCTGGGTGTACCGGGATGCACGCTGGATCCAACGCAGGCACACATCCCCATGTGGCCAGAAGCCCAGCGCCGTTGAATGCCTCATTGGGCACTCCCTAGGCACTGGGCTCGCAGGAGAGGAACCCTATCTGAATGTGAGGGGGCATGAATTACCAGCAGTTTTTACATCATTTTTTCCTGAGAATATATATATATATATATTGGTGAGTTTTTGTATGCGTTATGCTTTATACAACCATACTTTCAAGTAAACCATACATATCAACAAGATGCAAACCTGAAACACCGAACCAGAAGAAGAAACCATAAATTAAGGAGCAAACAACCTAAATTAAGGAGCACGTATTTGTTGAAAGAACAATTTTGACATATAACACCAGAGCTTTCAGGCCTAATAAAGGGATGGGTAGATATGTAGCTAGATTGTGTTACCAAACGGTCCGAATTGAAATATGGAACATTAGGTGAGTCGCGCGTTGTTTGTTTGTTTAAACTAGTGAGTAACCTACCTACCAATATTTCACAGGAGAGTTAGTTATGATAGGGCTGACCTAGTACCCTTCTCCTTATTTTCCCCTACTGGTCCTGCTAACGCCTTCTAGAAGGAGATCATTTGTTTTTTTAAGAGAAAAAAAAATGATTTTGTTTAGCTAAAGCCCTAACACAACAGTATATTCCTATCGAAGGAACAAAAAACCTCACTCTTTATAGAATGATTTGGTATGGAAATCAGTGGATCCAATCCAACCAATCAAAAATCCAAAATTGAGTAGGCCCTACTGTGCACACATGGCCTCTGCTGCATCGCACGATGCGCACAGCAGCGCTCCAGTTACAGCAGCACATAAAAATTCGACTCACACTGTGTGCACATCAGCCTTTACTCGGGGAAAATTTTCAGCTCAAGTGCATATCGTCCCATGAATTACATAAAGGGAAATCGGCGTACATGCTAGCAGAATGTAATGGAATCTTGTACACTGGCATCATATTGACCGTAAGATGAAATCAAATGCATCTCAACTATTCGTTTCCGCTATTATGCATCAACCATGATCCATCGCCACTAAGCCCACGTCTACCCTCTTCCCTCTGGACCTTCCTCTCCCTCTCCCTTCCGTGACCGGTTCCAGCACTCTTCTCTCTCCCTTTCCCTCTCCATGCGCTCTCCTCAATCGCCGTTCCCAACCTCGACCCACACCACCCCTGCTCTACAAGTCCAGTGCCAATCCCTGTCTTCTACCCCTTCACACTGTTGTTTAGATAGTTGTTTCTTGGGTGCTGGGAGTGGACCAATTTGCTCTACCATATTGTGGTTTTTTTTTCCCAGCGAAAATGAGTGTTGTTGGTTTTGATTTGGTTCTCTCTCCGTATACCCACACCAATGAGGGTTTAGAGAATGGTATCATTCACATAGAGTCCACTTAATCAAAAGAAGGGAGAATGTCACCGTAGGTCTACAACTTATTATGTAAGAGGGCATATATTGGTGGAATCTGTACTCTATATACGTATGTGTTTTTTCCCATAAAATAAAGCTTTAGTAGTAACTAACCTAAGGGTCCTGATTTCGCTTACCACTGACTTAGAGCTGTTAGGCTTTAACCATGTATTTCAAAACTCACACACACTCACTCACTCTCTCTCTCTCTCTCTCTCTCTCTCTCTCTCTCTCTCTCTCTTTTGGGGTGTTAAATGGGAAGAAAAATACTTTTTTAACCAGTGTCTTACCCATGTAAGTAAGAGACTGTCTAAATGACACTTTTATCGGTGTATTTAGAAGTTTACATCTTTTAATTATCCTTTGTTTTATTCCTTAAGTTCTCAAAAATAATTTGAAAGAAACTTGTCATTATGTCATTATTAAAAGTTACCATTGTCATGCATATTTTTTTAATACACATGCGATATGACAATATTTATAGTCATTAGAAAGAGTTGTGTAATACTAAAACGATTAAAAGAGGTAAGATAACACATTATTTGACACTTTGAGGGATGTCAATAAAAATATCACTTTAAATAAACGGATTTTCTTATTGACATCCCTCGACCCTCAATGTGTCAAATAATTTGTAGTCTTATTTTCAAATAATACACCTAACGAAGCATTATTTATACACTCCCTCAATAAATGATACTCTTTTTTTTTAATATGTACCTATACTATTGGAGGAGGAGGGGGGGGGGGGGAGGAGAAGATGAGAACCAAAAGGCTTAAACCAAGACCTTCTGTTAAGGTGGCTTTTACACTCCACACTACTACCAACTTCACTAGACAGTTGTTCTCAAAATAAAAATTGCGATCTTTATAAATGATGCTTGATCCTCACTCTTACCCTTTCCATTAATTTAAAATGGAATAATAATCTCACCCCTACCCTGCAAATGAGAGCAGGGTAAGATAGGTAATTGGGGAAACAGGTACCCACTCCATACAGCATGGTTCTAAGTATCGGGATCGTATTGTCCGTATCGGGAGATACGTATTGGTTTTGCTAGTCGCCGATACTGATACCATGTCGATACCGTATCGGTAGCATGGTACGGACAAGGGGTAAAATGGTCAGAAAACTCAATTTTAAGAAAAATCAGGGATTTTTTTCACTGATACAGCCGATCCAGACCGACGCTATATCGATATCATATCGGTTTTGTGGGTCGCCGATACCCTTTCCGATACCATGTACTAAAACCATGCCATACAGTGTTCATCTAGCCTATTCCAGATAGTGATGGCCTGATGGGTTCCCCCCACCCTCCCCTCTCCTTTTTTATTTGAATTGATGCGACGATAGACTTTTAAAGTAGAGAATGTAGGGCCATGGCAACAAATATGGATACAGGGGTGACCACCTCACTCGCTCAGAGAATAAATGGAGGAAGGTTCAGAACCCACCAGGACAAAGATTGAAGTGTGTGCAGGTGTATGCAAGGCCCAGCGATTATTGTGAACCCATGAAGCAACATGAGAATGAAGATCTCATTTGTTAGCTTGGCAGCTTTCCTTAATATCTTCAACCATATATATATAAGTGGAAGACTTCTCTATGGGGTGAGCATGGCCCTTACGCATGCACGGGCCAATGGAAGTGTGCACGAAAGCATCAATAGAGCCGGTATTTCCGTCTTTTATGGGCTGAAGTTGTTATTTTTCTTCGGTCTATTTGGGTGTGGTGAACGGTACACTCCCTCACATAAAACATTTCTCCATATATTAACATCAGCCAACATCAGTCAAAACTCGAGGCCAGCTGCTCGTGCAAATGGTTTAAGGCTAGTGCACTGAAGCCTAGTCCCCCGGAGGTTTTGATATGTGGTTAATCTAGAGTTCTAGACCATGTTCTCTCTATCCTAAGGTCAGGATGGTCACATCACTATTATATATGGCACAAATAGGTATGTTAAACCAGGCATTTGGTTTTTTAGCTGCCAGACCATGGGATCTTTTCCTTAATTTTGTAATGGGAAGCAGTTTTCTGTACGGGAGTGTGGCCTACGCCAGCTCTCCCAATTGTCTATCTCTCTCCTCTTTAAAACAAGGGGGCAGAGGTGTCTTTTCACTTGGAGAGGAGAGAGATAGACTCGTGGGAGTGCTGGCATAGGCCACACTCCCGGACAGAGAACTTTTTCCCTTTTGTAATATACTGAAAAATTAATTGTGATATTATGAATAAAAAATGAATTAAAATAGTTGTCATATTTAATACATTGTTGAGATTTTTCCAAATATGTTGTTAAGTTAGTTACACAAATATCATTGGTATTTATTGCAAAACTTTTTATTTTGATTTTATCTTAATGGTAAGAGATCACTACTTGGTCATCTTGCCTCTGCATCAGCACTGGGGCAATGAAAGCACGCACAAGAGCATCAACACTGATGAGATTTTTTATCAGGCGGGACTGGGCAGTAAATTCGTGCACTCCTATGTCTGAGTGCAAGAACCACACAACCAAACAACGGTCTTTTTCCCTTATCTTAATTATTCTTCACTTCATTTTACTTTCATTCTAACATATAAGTGGTATTAACATGTCGAGGTTGCGAAATGAAATCACCACGGTGGTTGTAATTTAGGTTTTACTTGAACCGTAACACTTCAGATATCATAAGGTGAACAACATAGGAAGGTGAGGGAGAAAGGCATTGAAAAACAACTCTACTTCTAGTAAGCCATATAAAATAAATGGTTATTGCCGAGATGGAGATACGGTTAACATCAGCTTTATAAAAAATTTAAAGGGAGAATGTTCTCTATGCCGTAGCGCAGGCTGTGCCCAAGCATATGAGTCTATCATTCAGGGGACAGGGTGGTCATTGTGCACACCCTCATGTGCCTGGGCGCAGCCAGCGCTGCGGTACAGAGAACAGCGCCCCCAAATTGAAAATATATGCATTGGGCTAAAGACTCATAGTAATCAAGAAGATCTGAGAAGAGGGTAGATCCACTGTGACAGAATTAGTACGACATACAATCTATCTTAAATAGTGGTAAGAATTTGGTACAGACCTTTCCAAAAAAGAGAAATAGATGGAGAAGCAGAGCAAGAAAAGATTATTCTTCTTGCTCCTTCCAATCATATCAGAGTTGAATGAGAGTAGATGTGTCAAAAAAGCCCGGCTAGGACCTGGGTTAAGCGTTTTAGCCTGCAGAACGATCCTAGGTTGAGGCCAGCCTGGTCCAATCCAATCTTATGTATAATAAGGGTCGATGTTGTCGGGGGTGTAGGCTGCGGATGGATACATGAGATTGGTATTTCTGCCATTCAAGGGGGCGGGGCGATCATTTCACCCACTCCCGTGTGTTTGGGCGCAGCCTACGCCTCTGGCATAGAGAACATTTGTCCATACAATAAATATCTTATATCATTATAGGCCAAATGTTCTCTGTGCAGCAGCGTAAGCTGCACCCAGACACATGAGGGTGGGCGGAATGACCACCCTTCCCCCCTAAATCGGCAGCCCATGTGTCTGGGCCTAGCCTACGCTGCTGCACAGAGAACTTCCGCCCATTATTATATTAACATGTACAATGTCATTTTTTATGAGCATTTCTTGTGGGGGAGTGTAAAAACCACACGTGCACAACAATCAATGAGAACACGCACACTGACATCTTGCGGGTGGGATTTTCACCTTTCATGTGATTGAACGATCATTTCGTCCCCCCACTCTGCCTAGGAGTGGCCTGCAACCCCCCTCCCCCTCCCCCTCCCCCTCCCCTTCACACACATATCATTTACCATAGACCTATTTTTTTAATCACCCCACCGACATCCTTTTTTTAATCACACCATCCACAGCTATGTTTACTTTTTCTGTTTTTTTAATGTACATTGTTGACTCTCAAAGTTTGAGAATGAGCGGGTGCTGTTACCCTAAAAAACAAAGAATGAGCTTCTTAATAATTGCATCCCTCCAACACTCTCTTCTCATATACATTCTATGAATATTTCTGATTTTGAGGATAAGTGGTGGTGTATAAAAGCTAAAAATGGTACCTTTACCACTAAACTAACTGGTCATGCACTAACATCAATTTCTAATAATTTTTCTGCTATTGCATTTACTTGGTGGAAGTTCTTTTGGAAGATTCAGATTCACCCAAAATTTAAGTTCTTCTTCTAGCGTTTGCTAAATGCAGGAATTCCTACCAAGGCTACTCTAGAAATGGATCCAGATTGACTCCTCATGTGCTTTTTGTGGAAATGGTGTTGAATCCTCATGGCATCTTTTTCTATCTTGTGATTGGGTTAAACACATCTGGGTGGCAGGACCTTTGGGGTTAAGAACTTATTCTTTGGATTTTGATAATCTTAAAACTTTATGTTTGTTTTTTTATTCTAATCTCAGGTCGGATAAACAACTAGTCTCTTGGGTTTTTGGTGTAATTTTCATAACATGTTATTTTATCTGGACAGTTAGAAACAAGGTGGTGATCGCCTCAGAGAAGGCCGATCCAATGTGGGTAATTAATTGTATCCACAAATGGATCACTGATCAGAACTTGCTGCCTCCCTCTTTTTCGTCCCTAGATGTAATTGAAAACAATGAAGATATCTCGCTTAGTACTTTCTATTTTAATTTACCTATGCTCAATCTTCCTGTTTTAATCTGTGCAGGACGCTATATTTCTGGACTAAACATTGCAGGATGGTCCTATTTCATTTTGATAGATGGCAGAATTAAGTTTTTTGATACAGGGAATCTTCACAATTCGGAAGAGATAACAACATTTCTTTTTGCGATCCGCAAAGGATTTCACCATGCTGCCTGCATTGGGTTGAAGATTAAAGAAATTTGGTGTGATAACAAGCTCATTACTGATACTCTTCCATCTCCAACCAAATGCTCATGGCCGTGGAACTTGTTTAAAGACTTTCTATATATATCTGACCACACCCAGAATGTAAATTTTACTAAGGATGGTAATCAGTTTTGTCTAACTATAGCTAGGAACATGGCTAGGAATGCTTGCTTCAACAACTCTCTAACCTTCTCAAGTTTTTAATCTATTTGCTCTTTTTTTCCATCAAAAAAAAAAAGAATGAGCGGGTGATCTCTCTCTCTCTCTCTCTCTTAAATGGCAATATACAAAGGCTCTCAGGGTCAATCAGGGCGAATCCAGCCTAACCCAAGCTGGATTGGGCTGAACCCAACAAGGCTGGGCCTGGGCTATATTAAGAGACCTTAGGTTGGGCTGGAATTTAAAAAAAAAATCAGGCACAACCTAACCTATTAATACCCCTAGATGCTAGTGATACTTGAAGATCCTAAACCTACGATTGTAAATGGATAATTGAAAATCCGAATTCGATCCGCATCCATATCCATTTAGGGGCATCTGTATTCAATTAGAGATATCCGGAAAAACATCCGAATACTCCGATAAAAATCCGAATCCGAATACTTAATTATAAAAAATTAAGTAAATAATGATCTTGAGGGTTTTTGAAGATTCAACAGGTTCTAGAATATGAGGAGAAGAGAATCATGATCTAAAACTATGGATTGAGAGTGAATTGTATCCGCTAGGGGGAAGAAGGTTCGGGTTACACAAAGCAGAGGTGTAAACGGATGGTCGAAAATCCGAATTCGATCCGCATCCGAATCCATCCGAATCCTTTTAGAGGTATCCGTATTCGACTAGGAAATATCCGAATCCGATTACATCCGATCCGTATCCGAGCCGAATCCAATCCTTTTACAGGCCTACCTAAACCCTTGTCTACATAAGGAAAAAAATTTTTGTCAGGTTCCCTGCTCCGTCCGGTTGTACGGTTCCTCTCATAGGGGGGCCGAAAATGACAACTTAACCACATCCGGGCAATGTGTTCGGGCAAAGGATGAGGTTGTCATTTTCGCCCCCTATGAGAGGAACCAGACAACTATACCGGGCAGGGAACCGGAGAGGATAATGATCCCTACATAAGGGTAATGGACCCATCGTGTGGATTGAATCTTTTCAAACGTAACATCAATTTGGATCAGTATCCTCTCCAATTCCTTGCCCGGTACAATGGTCCAATTCCTTTCATAAGAAAACGAAAATGACGACTTAACCTCACTCGACATGCAAGCTCTGCATGGACGTATGGAGTTGGTGGTAGAGGGTGTGATATATACCAATCGTAATCAGGATTCTAATCCAATGGTTAAAAAGAAACCATTTCCTCTAAAAAACAAAAATGCCCTTGTGAAACGTGTCAATTTCCTACTGATGAGTTGGAGTGGCTTATAATTAAAAGCATTCCTAACGACACGCCTCCCTCGGGGTTTCTCAACTCTCTCACAAAAGTATAAAATTTTCTACCTCACCTCTGGCCTCCCTCCCTTTCTTTATCCTCCGATATGGGACCTTTCGTCAACGGAACCCACCAACCATGCCCGACCTTACACATACATATACAGTAGCTACTCTCCCCTGACCTCATAAACCCCCCTCTCCCCACCTCACATATCTCAATCCTCAACCAAACCTACCCTGAAACCAACCAAATTTTGGATGGTTACTGTAATGGATTAGTTGAATCAACTGATACCCTATCAACCTCTTCTTTTTTAGGTTTTGATTTGTTCTTTTTTTCTGGGTTTGTTTGATTTTTATCTATCAATCACAGATTCCTGGATTCCTGATTCTTGATTTTTTATTCTGATTCTCTTCCAGTAACCAATAATGGAAGAAAACGATGCCCCCCCCGCTTGTTCGGTCCAATATGATTGGATTTCCCTGGGTTCAGACTTAACAGACCTGATCCTCTCCTACCTTCCTATACGATCCATCGTCAGAGCTAGCGCTGTCTGCAAGCTCTGGCGCTCCATCGTCACCTGCCCATCATTCTCCACCCGGGTCTCCTTGGCCAAGAAGCCCTGGTTCTTCCTCTTTGGTCAAAACAGTATCTTCATCAAGAACAACCAGGCCTTCGCCTTCGACCCAGAAGCCAACGAATGGATCCGCCTCCCTTCCAGCCTCTGCCCCAGTCCTTGTCAAGAAGAATCCTTCCTTGGCTCCGGTGGTTTCTTCTTCACCACCACCTCTTCCACTACTTCTCGCTTCAGCTACTCCCCTATCCTCTGCGGTTTATGGCGTGAGACCTCGCCGCTCAGGTTCTCTCGTTGTAATCCCCTCGTTGGTGTCTTCGACGACGAGTCTGGTATCTCTCGGTTCATCGTCGTCGGTGGAGTCAGATTCATTGGTGGCCTTGTCGACATCGAGGACCGCTTGGCCGTCGAGATCTACGATCCTAGGATCGACACCTGGGAGCTTTGCCCTCCATTACCGGCGGATTTCAGATCTGGAAACTCGTCTCAGTGGCTCACATCTGCTCTATTCAAAGGCAAATTCTTCGTCTTTGGCATCTACTCCTGTTTCATTTCCTCCTTCGATCTGAAGTTTCATTTATGGAGCGAAGTGCAGACGCTGAGGCCACCTGGGGTGATGTTCTCGTTTTTGCTGGCTTGCACGGACCAGCTTGTCCTCGCGGGTCTCTGCAACACCCCAAGAGCCCCATCGTTTAATCTGTGGAGGGTCGATGAGGAGACTATGGAGTTCAGTGAGATTGCGATCATGCCTCAGGACTTGCTGAATTGCTTGTTTGATAGTGATGAGGACGAGAAATTTGCAAGCTTGAAGTGTGTGGGATTGGGGAATTTGATCTATGTGTTCAATGAAGAGCATCACAAGATATACCCAGCTTGTGTTTGTGAAATTAACAGCAACTCGAATAAATGCATCTGGAGAAAGTTACCAGATTTGCCGGCACCGGTGAATCGGTTTCACAAGGTCATTAGCTTCTGTTCTCAGATTCCGCTTCACAGTGTTCTCAGGGATGAAGAGGACGGAGAAGAGATGCTAGGCTGAGCTAAGAAAATTGGGTGGCTCTCTTCCTGTATCATCCAAAGAGGCCATTAGTAACCTTTAAGAAAGT
The DNA here is from genome assembly GCF_018873765.1 of Telopea speciosissima. Taxonomy (NCBI): domain Eukaryota; kingdom Viridiplantae; phylum Streptophyta; class Magnoliopsida; order Proteales; family Proteaceae; genus Telopea; species Telopea speciosissima. Next base: position 24,466,029 of record NC_057922.1, on the reverse strand, counting down.
TGAAGCATTTGTATTCTGAAAATAAATAGAAATTAGAATCAGCTTTAAGCTTTAATTTCCTTTCATTTGTATTATAAATGTAGGGATTATTAAGCAATTCTTTCCACAGGGTATCTTTTGCCAACATTCCTTGTGGACGAAATTGTAAGATATAACCTCCATTCCTCCCTCCCTCTGCAATTTGTATTTAGCTTTGTTTGTTATGGTTTTGGGTTTCTGTACTATTTCATGTTTCTATGGTTCCAAAAAACCGTGAAAATTTCCTGGAGTTCACTTGCTTGGAGCAGTGTGTATGATTTTGCAGAGGTATATAATACCGGAAGTGTTCTTCATATAATTTAATAAGGTGAAATGAAGAAATTTTCTCGAATTTTTCCAACAAAGATTGGTTTAATTAGGATTAAATCCGCTTAGCAAGTAGTGTCTTCAATAGTGAGTTGCTGAGTTTTATAAAACCAACCCCTCCCCCACCCCCACCCCCACCTCCCATTGATTCAGAATCGTTCCGGAAACCCCTTAAATCTAAGTAGGCAATATTAGTGCTAACCAAATGGAGCTTACATGCATTATAGAAAACCTAATTACCAAATGGGCAGAAGATCGTTGTGAGGCTGCATGGCCCCTGCACCAGTGCGAAGGGGCATCGATAAAGGATTTTTTTATTTCATGGGGGTAGTGTTAATTTTACGTACTCCTGTTTGGGTGCAGATTCTACTCAACTTGGCAGGGATCTTTTTAGCCAAATTATACAAGACGAGGCTAGACTTACGGTCTTCATATTTAAACAATGGGGACGGGTTTGCTGTGGGGCTCGCAATCAGACATCCTAAAAGCTCAAAAATAATGTGAAAGTATAAAACCATCATTGTTTTACACATTTTTATTTTATTTTATGTGAAATGATAGTATTTATCTTTATTGAAAAAAAAGTGTTATACTAGAAGGGTAGAAAATGATGTTTGCAAATCATACAAGCAAATCATACAAGTGTCAATAAGAAATTTCATTTTACAAATAAATATAAGACCTACACTATTAATGTGGTCCTAGTATGCCCTACTTTTAACATGGTTTCTCATTTTGGCTAGCTTCAAGCTTCCAAGCATATAAGCCCCATTTTATTAGATCGATGAACTTAACTATTATAGTAGTTTGGAGCCCCCAATCAGGTAAGCTTACCCCTAAAAAAGGGTGAAGCTTCCAGCATATAAGCCCCATTTTACTAGATCGATGAACTCAACTATTATAGTAGTTTGGAAATTACAAATCCCCAGTCAGGTAAACTTACCCCCAAAAAAAGGGAGAATGTTCTCTGTATCGCAGCGCAGGCTGCGTCCTGACACATGGGCCTGTCACTCAGGGAGCAAGGTGGTCATTACGCCCACCCCCATGTGCCTAAGCGCAGCCTGCTGTGCATAACAAAGAACAGCACCCCAAAAAATATTACAAGGCTATGGGCCTTCGGTATAAGGCTCCAATGATCGAGAAAATCAACCCTACACCTTAATCCTATGGGTCTGCAGATCCACTTTCTTGGTCTATGAGAAGTTTTGCTAAGCTCACAGGTCAATCACAGTTCCATCTATAGTATGAACACATCTTAAGGAATTGGGGAACCCTTCCTGGTGAAGTGGTAAGACAAATGAGATTAAATAAAAGTTTTGCTACGCTCACAGGTCAATCCTACCAAAAAAAAAAAAAAAAAAAAAAAGCTCACAGGTCAATCACAGTTCCATCTATTGTATGAACACATCTTAAGGAATTGGAGAACCCTGCCTGGTGAAGTGGTAAGACAAATGAGATTAAATAAAAGTAAATTATTTCTGAGATGTGATTGGGCTGTGAAGTCAACATTTTTCAATAATCATTAGGTTTTAACTACTGAATTATAATGGACTTGTACAATAAACGGATGCCAAGTGGAGATACAGACGAGCCCATTGAATGAAATAAGGTAAAAGGTGTTCTGAAATTTCAAAGAAAATGTTGACTAAAACAAGTCCTCTCTATCAATGAATAAGAAGACATGTTACACTTTGTTGCAGATCAGCCCCTCTAAGAAAAAAAAGGCTGTTTCCGTTCTGAAATCCTACATTGGAAGCAAATGTCTTTATTTTTCCTTGAAATAAGTAAATTGGAACCCAGCTTTATACTCGCTTTATGGTGGGAGAGAAGAAATAAATAGAGAGACGTCTGGCTTATTTGGGAGGTAACCGGTCTCTCTCAAGATAAACTCAAGAATAATTAAAGATTTCAAAGTTTATCTTTCTTCCATTCATTATTCATTATAAATGAGAGTTACAAATAATTAAAACTTCTCAACCCAATATTAGAGTAACTTCCCACTAAGACTATGGCCATCAATATAGGACTCGAATCGCAAATCAGAACCGATCTAAACCAATAGGAACTGAAACCAAACCACCTAATTACTTATTGGGACTGATTTGGTCCTAGTGATATACTATTAATTTGGGCTGATTCTGGTCCGGGGCTCCCAACGGTTCAAAAATCGATAGTTAATTAAGGATTCGGCAACACCGAAACCATTGAAACCAGATAATATGTAAACAAATCGAATGGAAAATTAAAAATCTAAAACCCTAACCTATTAATAGTATTACATTGCTTGGGACTTTTAAGTGCCATTCTTTTGTTGTTCTTTAAGTCATCAGTGTATGAGTTGAGTTTGAAATGGAAATCATAAACCCTTAAAGTTATCTCCTTATTTATATATACATCAATGTCTTTATTTAAGGCTCTACACAACTATATCTATGTATGATGAAGCTTCCATTTCCTAGAAAAACTTTCATTGTCCTTGTTTTGGATTCAATAATGTTTGGAACTGATTAGGGACTGGAACCAAGCCACCCATTAGTTAACAGTCCTGGATCTCAGATTTAGATCCAGTAAGCTTATTAGTTGGTTATGGTCTTGATACCTTAGAGCTGGAACCGCTAATGATCCATACCAATAGCCCAGAACCGGACCAATTGACACCCCTAACTAAGACTCAATAACTACTATTAAGACTCATCTCACATACAATATTGAATATCTAATTATTAAATAATAATAAAATAACAATATAATACTCTCATATCTTAATTATAAAATAATTATATAATAATTTTATATTTGAATAGCTCTCTAAAAAGAATGGTTTGTTATGTGCCTAGTGGAACCCACTCTAGTGTATGACATTAGATTAGACCAGCCTAATATGGGATAAGTTAAAAGGCTTGATTTAATGCATTCCATCAGCTCTGGAGCTTTTGATGTATCGATCAAGTATCTAACATTTGATATCGAGTAACGAAAATGGCTATCTAAGAGAGAACTACTTGGAATAGAATGAAAGCCATCAAGACATGGCTACCTACCGCCAGGCAAAAACCCTAGAGTTTGTAACTACTTCCTTTAATAGGCTAATATGAAATGGAAGGCAAAAGATTGAATCCCTTGCTTCGTCCGTAAAGCATATTCTCTCTCTCTTCCTCTCTCTTTTTTATTTAATTTTTTATATTACTTTGCACATACGTATATGTACATGAGGTCAACTTTTGACCCCTCCCCTAGCCAAGCAGGTGGGGGGTTCTTTTATTCTCGTTTCAGGTCATTTAAATACCATTACAAGCACACCTAATTAGCTTCAAGAGTAAAAGCCATTACGAAAATGCATCCCGAATTATGCGTGCAAAAACCCGTGAAGATAACCGACTGAGCACCTCAGGGAGAACTCTTGCAGAGATGCCTGGCAACACGGGAAGAAGCTCTTGAACAACCTGCGCAAAGTCCACACCCTGCCAATACAAAATAGAAGATTAAGGATACTACTTTGATGAGAAAAGTTGATTACTTGAATAATCATCCACCTTACTGCATAAAAATTATGAGCCAAAGACAGAAAAATAGATTTTACATCTTTATTTATTTTCTGAGATGAGTACATACAGCATCAAACGAAAAAATGGCTAAAATCTTTCCCTAAAGGTTTGATAATCTAAACCAAATGGTGCAATATTATCTAATAATCGATCTAATAGTAAGGTTTTCAAAGAGAAAAGAAATGCATAAGCTTAAGAGATGGCATTGCAGAATCAATAATAATATAATAATAAAAAAAGGTGTACCCAGTGCATGAGGCTCCCGCCACTGCGGGGGTCTGGGAAGGGTCATTGTACGCAGCCTTAATCCCCCCTTCTTTTGGGGAGAGGCTGTTTCCCGACTCGAACCCACGACCACTAGGTCGCTACGGAGCAACCTTATCGTTGCGCCGAGGTCCACCCTCTATTGCAGAACAAATAATACTGGAAATTGTTCTTTCATATTTCCCAAGTAGATACTAAATTAATATCGAAGATATCCTCCCAATGAAAGTATTTACATTAGTCCAAGCCAAGTCAAAAACTGAATTTCCTTGAAGATGCAGTCTAAGATTGTGTTTGATATGCATTCTAGGCCAAATTTGCATTTTTGGACGATAAAAACAACTATTTTTATCATCAAAGACTGCGAAATCGACCTAGAATGCATTCCAAGAATGCATACAAACGCACCTAAATTTCCTATTGACAAATCTGAGTTAAAATGGAGAATGACATAATACTAATTCTTTTTTGTTCAACATGCACAACACCAGAACCGCAAGAATAAGGACATTGAATAGAGCAATATCTTTAATGAAATACAAAATTTCCAACATTTTTCAACTCTCTATCAAAAGATCAAATTCAACAGTAAATAAAATGCATAAGAGCAGCAGAAAACACAGACAATATTTTAGATTTAGAACAAAACTACCATCTAATTTGAATGAGAGGAGCCTAAAATTTATTGATGACAAATGACAATAACAACCTAGTACAAATACAAGTTTTCCAGCAAACATAAAAGTTAGGCTGACAGAGTTTTCAGGCAATTCATGTATACAATTAGGAGAGAGAAGGCCATCCAAACTGATTTCAAGTTCTTACTAGTAACAGAAACAGTAACAATAACAGATCATTGAGTTCCAGTATAGCCATATTTGATGTGCTAACATGTATCTACGGGACTTCTACACATTAAAAAAGCACTTGAACAGGGTACAGAAACTTGCAGAGATAAAATGAAAAATTTAATAACAATGAAATAAGAAAGGGAACTTTTTTCTCCCTCATATGATTGTATGGGTATAAAATTTACAAATACCTGATCCAGTGTTTTTGAATATAAAGTTCCAGCTGTTAGGAATTTGACAACCTTTTGAACATTGTTCAATATAACTCTGTCCTCATCTGTGATAGTAGGTATAAGTCCTGCAGGCTTAAATGGCCCAAATGCAGGAACCATGGTAAAAATTGGGGCTGAATTTCCAATTCCTAAGGTTGCCATTATTTGTACCAATTGCTCTCTTGAAACCGCATCAATTCCCTTCACAATCTGCTTTACATGAAGCCAAAGCCAAAAGTTAAAAGATTTCATGTGCCCCAAATCTTTTTTTTTTTTTTTTTTTTTTGATAAGTATGTGCTCCAAATCTATTGTATCAATAATGCGGGTATACACAGTCGGGATTTGTTACCAGTAGACAGAGACAAGTACTATTGCACTAATATTTAGAACACAGAGCATTCAATCATAAAAATTGACGTGGAGTCCTGGGTAATAGAATCAAATGTGCTAATTACAGATATTAAGTGATGGAACTTAATGGATCATAACTGAAAATTCTGAAAGGCGAAAACATACGATACAGTATATAGAGAAATTGTTAAAAAATATAAATCCAGGGACAACGAACACTTATTATATGTGCTATGTGCTTATGTATCCAAGGTTCTGAATTCGCTTTCATATGGATTTTGTGTCCAAGTAATTCATGGAATTTTTCAAGTCCATACAAATCCCAGAGTACCTGAGAAAAGGATGGGAGTTTTTTTTATAAAAATCCAGAAGCACAAGAATTAGCACCATTACACATCTAGAAACCATTAAAAAAGTAAATGTCATGCTCATTTGGAAGACTAAGCTTCCACACAAATTAGGGGTCTGCAGCTGTGATACATCCCTTCTGAAAAAAAAAAGCATCAAAAAATACATCAATGTAAATTTTTATGTTCGGCTCAAGACTTTTCTGTATTGTACATCTAATAGTCCATGGTACACCTATATCTTGAGGACATTTTAGTTGTTTACATGAACAAGAGAACCTAGACCAACAGAACTGTAATCAAATCCTATTTAACCTTCATCACACCATCAAAATGCTGGGAAATTTGTTCATTTTGTAGGGTCAATGGATCCACCAGATGTGGTGGGAAAACAACAAACTCTCCCTGGACGTGATATTCAATGGATCCTATTTATCCATCACATCATTGATGCTAGAGCGTTTCGGTTATTTTGTTTGTATTAGAGACGAAGTTGACGTCCCCAGTAACTGACAAACCCCTACTAAGCCAACATGTCTTTGATTCCATCGCATCTTTTAACACTATCATGATGTTGATATTTTTGTCAGTTGGATAATTTTTCATGGTCATTTGCCCATGATGTCTCCTTCATAGGCAAACCTTTTCGAGGCTATTTTGGTCTTGTAGGGTAAGTGGAACCCCCAAGATGTCCAACATATAGGCAAACTTCCCTAGACAAACATAATCTTAGTTGCATCCCATTTTAATGTCCATTATACCATCAACATGACCCCCCGGGAAGATCAACTTGGTCTTTCAATTTAAGTGGACCTTATTGATGCGTCCGGTACAATCCGCATAGTATAACATATTTTATTAGTATCTTTGGAAAAAAGGTTCCAAATTAGTCTTTTTCACATAGAATCCTTGTCAACATGAATTTCAGTATAAGTAGTCATAAGGACTCTCTAAACTTAACTCTTTCTTTTTTTTTTTTTTTGGGCATTAGAACTGTGGAAATTTGGTCGAAGTAAACCAAAAAGTACTGAAGTAGAGAAAATTTCACCCAAAATTTCTAAATGCTGCAAAGATTATGAAAACAATCAGGTCCTAACTTCACACAACAATATTATAAACCTACGAAAATGGTACATTATCCAGTACTCTTTAGTCTTTAGAAGTACCTCATCCAGCAGAAACTCTCGGAAAAAGTTCCCCTTGTCAGACAGCAGAAAGGCCAAGGCTGCTCTTGTCTTAATTGGCTGCTTCGGCTGCGAGGTAGTAGGTAGAAATCCAGGAAGGAAATATCCTGTTTGACTTTGTAAAAGGCCCAGATCAGCCATATCCCCATTCAAGTCCTCCCCACCTCCACTTTTAGCTGCAGTTATGAAATTCTCAAAAGCTTGCATGACATCAATAAATCTTTCAGCATCAAAAACTCCAGCTTTTCCATATATTGTGTAACGTAAGGCATTCCTCAGACGCGGCGATTCATCTGTTAGGAGTCTCTGATGTTGAAAGAACAACATATTAAGATAATTATTATGATGTGAACAGGTTGTTATCATACAACAAGTAAGACCAAGTGGGCAATATTTCACTGAACCGGCCGATAAGCGCATATGCACTGGCACATCACTAATTATTCCCAAGAAGAGGAACACAGCTGGAACAGAAAAACTGTGTTCCAGAACATCTAAAACAGCATCCAAGTACCAAACTATAGTACAAATGAAAAGATAAAGTTGCTTCTCAACATTGTACACACGTGTACAGAAACATGCAAAAATATGTTTAATGCAAAGGTTCAGAAGAAAAATATCCAAGATCAGAGTATGAAAGAATTATTCATCCACTAAATTATTGAAAACATGAAGTCACACCACAACAACAACAACTAAGCCTTATCCCAACTAAATGGGGATAAGGCTACATGGATCCTTGCAAAGACAAAAATAATAAGAAAAAAGAAAAAGGAAAGAGTACAGCAGCATCAATAACAAATCATCAAAAACCCATCTAAGTGGGGTAGGGCTACATGGATCTTAGCCCTCCAAACAGTTCTGTTCGAAGTCATACTTGGGATAAGGCCTAAACTATACATATCTTTCCATACTACTTCTCCTAGGGTCATTTTAGGCCTGCCCCTAGCTCTTTTAGCTCCTTCAATCAGAACCAAATCACTCTTCCGTACCGGTGCATCCCAAGGCCTACATTGAACATGGCCGTGCCACCTCAAACAACTTTCGCGGAGCTTATCCTGAATCGGGGTGACTCCCAAGTCAGCTCTAATCTGGTCATTCTTTAATTTATCCTTCTTAGTTTTGCCACACATCCATCTCAACATCCTCATCTCTACTACACATAGATGACGCTTCTTAACTGCCCAACATTCCACCCCATACATCATAGCCGGCCGTACGACCGTCCTATAGAATTTTCCTTTAAGCTTTAAAGGAATACGCCGATCATACAGTACTCCAGACGCACCTCTCCACTTCAACCATCCTAACTAAATTCTTTGAACAACATCATCTTCTATGTCCCCTTCCTTGTTTATGAAAGAGCCAAGATATCTCCCTCTTCAATATTGACCACTTCTTTAACTGTCATCATGCGACTTAAGTCACACACCATATACTCCGTCTTTGTTCTACTTAACCTAAGACCTTTGGATTCCAAAGTTGATCTCCACAATTGCAGCTTGGCGTTAATCCCTGCTTTAGTCTCATCTACCAACACAATATCGTCAGCAAAAAGCATACACTAGGGAACCTCGTCCTGTATGTTTCTGGTTAACTCATCCATGATCAGCGCAAACAGAGAAGGGCTTAAGGCCGAACCTTGATGTAGCCCAATAGTAATTGGGAATTCACTGCCTTGGTCCCTATAGTTCTTATGCTAATCACCACACCATCATACATATCTTTTATTATGTCCATATATTTACATGGCATTCTTCTCTTCTCTAGTATATGCCAGATTAGCTCTCTAGGGACTCTGTTGTAGGTTTTTTCTAGGTCAATAAAGACCATATGGAGATCCTTCTTGCTCTCTCTAAACCTTTCCATGAGTCTCTTAAGTATATAGCATCCATCGTGGCTCTTCCTGACACAAAGCCAAATTGGCTCCCTGATATAGTAGTTTTCTTTCTCAGGTGGGCTTCAATAACCTTCTCCCATACCTTCATTGTATGGCTCATAAGTTTTATACCTCTATAGTTATTGCAGTCCTGAATATCCCCTTTATTTTTGTAAATCGGGACCACACTGCTTCTCCACCACTCATTTGGCATTTTCTTTGCGCTCAGTACTTATTAAACAACTTAGTTAGCCAGGTTAAACCACATAACCCTAGGCTCTTCCACACTTCTATTGGGATTCCATTTGGGCTTGGTGCTTTGCCTACTTTCAGCTTTCTTAAGCTTCTTTTACTTCAGAAACCCTAATTTTACGTATGTATCTACAACAAGTGGTGCCTTGGTGGGTAATATCACCCTCAAGGGGAGCTATAACTTGAGAAGTCGCCATTCAACAGGCTGTAGAAATACCTCATCCATCTCTCCGTAATGTCCTCCTCCTTATTAGTACCCTACTATTTTCAGATTTAATACATCTAAAATGGTCGAAATCTCTACTCTTCTTTTCCCTTACTTTAGCTATCTTATAGATAGCTTTTTCCCCTTCCTTTGTTTTCAGGTTGTTATAAAAATCATCAGTTTCTTCTTTCGTCAAATAGAATTCGGGAGTCAGCTTAGAAGTCTTCATCTTACCCTTCTTTGATTCATTGTCGTGCAAATCGTTGGTTAAAGATCAACTTCCTTTATCTAAGACTTAAATAGTGTCAATAAGAGAAACCCTCTCAAGAACGGAACAACTTGGGAGAGAACTCTTTCTTTGAAGCATATTTCCTCACCCTTATTTTCCCCACAATCTTCTTAGCTTCATTTTTGGCGAAAATATACCTTTTAAGATCCTCGCCTTCTTTAGCCCTTTGCCAGGTCTTAAAACTAGCTTTCTTAGACTTTATGGCTGCTTGGACCTCGTCATCCCACCACCAGGTCTCTCTAGGGACACGGCATGTACCTTTCGATTCTCCTAGAACCTCCTCAGCAACCCTCTTAATACAAACCGCCATCTAATTCCACATCGTATTAGTGTCGCCTTCAAAGTCCCACTTCCCTTGTTTGCCCACTTTATCGGTAAAAGAATTCAAGACTTCTCCTTTTAAGCTCCACCGCCTTATCATAGGGCAAATAGGCTCTCCTCTCTTACAATTCTACGTAATGAGGCACGTATCTAGGACCACCAATCTATGTTGAGTGGTTAGGCTCTCCCTAGCAGGTCACTTCATTGGAAGCCGATCACCATTCCACCATATCATTTATCAAGCTATCACTCACCAAACAAGGGAGACTTCAAGGAAACATCGAGATTTACCTAATGGATAATGGATTCCTCATTTTCAAGTTCTCTGACCATCATGATAAGCTTCAAGCTCTGGAAGGAGAACCATGGCAAGTTGGTCAAAAAATTATTTTTCTCCGTTAATGGAACCGGCAACTCCAGCAACTCCAGCTGCATCATGTTGATCTAAACGCCATCCCCCTTTTGATCTTGTTCCCTGGTCTTCCCCTCCACTTCGGGTGCTCTGAAGGCCTCGGCATCGTTGGCTTTGTCCTTGGGACCCCTCTCTACATGAGGAAAGACCGATAGGCCTTCACCCACATTAACATTGACGTCTCTACTGATGAAGCCTTACCAACATCCATCAAGATTCAGGATGGTCATACACTATCGGGTGGAGTGTCCTCCTAACTGTCTGGTCTGCAAACTTTTCGGCCATGACTCTCATTTATGCTCTCCCAAGCCAGTTGAAGGTGTGGCCACTGATGATCCCATGGCTCCCATCGCTTCTGCCACTCCAATGATCTTGAAACACAGCTTCACAATCTACCGGATGTAGATCGAAATATGAAGAAAAAGAGGGCCAAATACTGTTCACGTTACTGTTCATGTGAACAGTGCCACAGCCCCATATTTGCCTTGGTGAGAATATTATTAGAAGATTTTGTAGGGCCCAAGATCAGATTGCATGGTGCTTTATGCGTGGGGATTTAGAAGTTTAGTTTAGTTTCTAATTTCAGATTTAGAAAGTAGGCTTAAGTTTCTATTTTTAATTAGACTTAGATTTTATTTTATAGTTTCTATTTTGAACCTTGCAACTTAAAGTTTCTATTTTAATTTCATTACTTGTAACTTTAGTCCCACCCTTATAACGGGCTTTCTAATTTTTTGTTTCTATTTTGGAGCTCAATCCTTGGGCCTTTATATTGTAACCTGCCCATTGAGGCACTCCACGATTTTATGAATTAATGAAGTTGCTTAGATTGCTTTGTGCAAGTTTTGATTATCCTGTTGTGAGGATGAAGGGCAGGGAGCCTTGCTGGTGAGAGCCGAAACCCATGAAAGGCTGAGAGAGCCGAATCTCCTTATCCCTTTTCCCTTCTTCTCCTATCTTCTCTTCTTATCCCCATCAAATCCCTTGTGTCGCTGTTATATTGTGATTACTGCAACTGCCGTGAAGATCCTTGAAGGCTCCAATCATCTCCAATCAATTCCAAAGGCTGCTGTTGCTATTACCCATTGATTGAAGACTGCTGCTACTCCCTGCGATTTGATTTAATGCTGCAGCTTCTGTCTTTCATATCTCCACATCCAGTGATCAGAACAGGCTAAGAATTGGAGGAGTTCTTCACTACTGTTGGGGCTCCACTCGATCCCAATTCCAGCCCCTTCTGTTGGCTGGATTTCTCTGCAGGTCATCACCTTCTAATTCTGAGTCCTACCTTCTATTTTCAAGACCAACTCAGGTCTTCACTTCTGACCATCAGAACTGAACCAAACTTGCAGCAAAGCCTCATCTCATCAAGGCTGATACTCGATCCACCATGGAGCCCAAGCCCAATGCTGGTTTGCACGATATTCCATAACCTTCTAATTTTGCAGTTTTTAGCCGACAGAATTGCCTGAAATTTGGAGTGTAGCATCCCTTCACCTCCATCTTCATTCGACCTAAGTTTGACACTGTTCTACAAGCTGGTTTGATCTCTACCTCCTAAGTTACTAATTCTGGTTTTATTGCTATTATGATGTTCTGCTGCAACCTGTCATCGATCCTACTGTAGAGTGGTTTTTAGTTGAATCCCTTCTACATTACTACCCCTCTCCTGTGGATGCGCCTCCTGGTCAGGGCTCTATCCCTCCACCTGGTCTCCGCCTACCCAGTCGTGGTCGGGTAAGGAACCATCGTTGGAGAAGACAATGGATCAGAGAGAAACCGACCTCAGGTTCTCCAATTGGGAAATCTCCTGATAATGCAGAATCAACCTCAAACCAGGGAAGAACCAGTGGGATATCAATTGCAACAGGATCAAGAAAATAGGTAAACAAAATCATATTAAAAAAAAAATCCTCTTCTCTATTACATATGAAAGAAGAAAATAAAAAGATAGGATAGTGGTTTGAGTCTCTCACTCTCACCTAGGCAGCTCACCTCGAGGTCTCTCACCTCACACTGGGAAAATTATCCTCTCAGGTTCTTTGCCCGGTACAGTTCCCTAGTGCCTCCAATAAGAGGGGGGTAGACCCCACCCGAGCAGTGTGTTCGGACAGGGGGTAAGGTGGTCATTTCCGCCCCCCTATGAAAGGAGCCGGACGAACTGTACCGGGCAGGGAACCTGAGAGGATAAAGATCCCCTCACACTGTCTCTCACAGTTACATGGTTAACAACCACACTCTTTTTTTCATCTTATCGTTCTTTTTCTGAAACCCCCTTTCCCTCTTCTTATAGTATGCAAGAGAAAAAAGAAATTAAAAACTTCCTAATTCTAACACAGGTTGTATAATAACATGATTACAATAAGACTTAAATAACAACTTAAATTAGACCACACCCCTATAATTTAATGAGATCCTCCACGTAAGGTAAAATATTATCTTGAAGATAAACCTCATTAAATCTTGCCAAATCTGTCTTCAACTGGGCCCACAAGTGCTGTCCTCTTATAATAAATATCTTACATGTGACCGGTAACAATCAGTTCCCATCCTGCAACCTGATCAAGGCAATGTTCTGTCGTCCCTACCGCTGGTCCATAACCCTACAAGGACTGACGGTAGCATCGATCCTTCATCTCTGCAAGGTGATGTCGTCACTGCACCCCGAGGATTTGCCAGCGCCTAACCTTCATCCAATCTCTCCTCCTCTGCCAGATGATGTCGAAACCCTAAGTTTTCGTTTCCATCAGGAGGACTCTGCCATGACCTGTGAAACATTCGTCCTTGGCTCCATCGTCCATCACGCCTCCAACCGTCTCTTGCCCCCAAAGCCAAAATCGAATTAAAAGACTAATAGTACCACTGTAACTCCCCTCCTCCCTCTTTTACCCCGCCATTCTTCTGCCCTTGGGGTGGGGCCCATCCCTAACCTATCTCACCATAGTCCTAGCCAGCCCGTGAGACCTTCTGGCCCTCTTTCCAGGTCGAGCCCTTCCCACCTAACTCATCGTACATCTGGGACATCTAAACCTTCTCAGGCCCATCAGCTGAACACGAGATTGGGACACCTTATCCCATCCTCTAGAACCCATTACGCCAACCCCACTAGACTGGACCACCTCAAAACCATCACCCTAATACCCCCACCTCTCCCCATCTCTTGACCATGGGTCCAGACTCTCCCTCCCCCCTAACTTGGGCCCTCTAATGTTGTTGGGCTTATTGCCCATCAAGACCCTTCTTTATCTCTCCTAGGAGTTTCCCAACAGCCCTCTATTAGGCCCATCCCTTGTAAGCATAATGCTTTCTCCTCGCCCTCTCGGCCCTTTGCTGCTGACCCACCCTACCCAAGCCCCCCCCCCCCCCATAACGGTTCAACCCCTAGCACCGTCCAGTCCTCTGTTGTCCCTCAACCCCCCCCTTCCCTGTCTACCGCCAGCACAACATAAGCTCCCTCCTTATCCCAAGAAGAGGTCCCACTTGGACTCTTCCTTGCCCAGCAATGAGAAGCTTTTGCCTCTTAAGTATGGATATCCGTAATCATGTCCTTTGCCAAGATAACTTGTGATAAGATGGGCTATCCTGCATTTTTGCAGCTTGTTCAATTACTGGTTCGTGCAATGTCTCTGACGATGGGTATGTTTTTCAAGCCATGGTTAGGCCTTAGCTTGCTATGGCCTCCTCCCTAAATTTAGTCTGTTGTGGTTGATTAGGTTCTTCCCCTTCCCTTTTCGGGCCCTTGTCTCCCCCATTGTAAACGCAAGGTCTAGTAATTTGTTTGCAGTTTGTTTGTTCTCCAACCCCCTCCTTTTCTTCCTTCGGTAATGAATTTTTTATTAATCCAAAGAAAAATGTAAAAGAGAGAGAAAGAGAGAAGGAGAAGAACAGCAAGAAATATGGAGAGAACTACTACTAACGGTTGGGCAGAATACACCAACCATGGGCTCTAGATTATATTTATATCAGTGCAAACAAAGTAAGTTCATATAACCACTATTACACAAGCCCTTAATCACACCCACTGAATGCCCAAAATACCCCCTGCGGTTATACAAAATAGAAAAAATATAATCTTCACAGTGGGAAAGAGGGAGTATTAGATAAAGAACAATGTATACTTTACATGTGATCAATTGAAGTTCCAAATGTGGGCAATCAGATTTTAAAATGCAAAAGATTCAAATGGAAGAAGTTTGGAAGTGTCGTCCCTATCTTACAAAATATTATCCAAACATAAGGTTCCAGTCATCTTTAACCACAGTATGGATAGATACTTGAGATAAATCCTCAATCGCAGTGTGTCAGTGCACCTCAATCTAAAAGACAAGTGATTCAATTGCACTTCTACAGCTTCCTTTATTTTATTTTAAGTAAACTCATCAGTTACTTCTGTTCAAACATCAATCCAACGATAAGATTCAACCAGATGATAGTTACCCAAGCAGGAGATACATATAGACGATTTCTCCAAGACTAACCGAATAAAATATGCCTTTAAGTATCAGCTACACCCACAGAAACCCATACCTGTGCAATATATGGATAGGCTTCATCAACAATGGCAAATTCAGGGTTTCCCACCAAAGCTATGCCTTCCAATACCCCAATGGCTCTAATTATCAGAGCAAAATAAGCGGGTATTCGAAATGGATAATCAAATGTTATTTGAGCCAAATCTGATGCCAACTCCTGAAAATTAAAATTTTTAGCGCCACCACCTTCCAGTGCCTGATCAAAAACTTTGGCAAGAACTGGCAAGATAGGTTCTAAGTTAACTCCCTCCGGAATGAAATCAAGCTTGACGAAATCTTTAACTATAGCTGCATAGTCTCGATGAATAAGGTGAGCAATCGCTTCAATCATTCCATACTTTTGATCATCAGTTAATTTTGTTACAAGACCTGTGGCAGCAGTGGAAGGCATTAGTTACATTCAAAATGAGTTTTAACCACTAAAGAAAATGTCACAATATATAATGGTGAGCTTATGGGCACATAGGGAACAATGAAAAGCAAGGAGAAAAGATCAATCATGTCATGAGTAAGTCAAAACTAAAGGCATGAGTTAAGACATG
This sequence comes from Telopea speciosissima, assembly GCF_018873765.1. Lineage (NCBI taxonomy): Eukaryota > Viridiplantae > Streptophyta > Magnoliopsida > Proteales > Proteaceae > Telopea > Telopea speciosissima. Next base: position 24,450,497 of record NC_057922.1, on the reverse strand, counting down.
GAAAGTTGCAGAATAATTCTCATATATGACATGAAAGAGCTGAAGCAATTTTTGTGAGAGATTAAGATAGTATACAGGTAATACTGCTCTATTGATAATGCATTGATTAACTAGGTTGAGACAATGGAACAGAAAAAACTCATCGGTATCAAAAAGCACATGAAAATAGACATAGTATCCAATTCCTTCAATGTACTAAATCATGTAACTTGAAACCTAGAAAGGATTAATGCTAGTTAATAGAAAAAAAAGAGAGACAATAGTTGATTCTTTTCTGCTGCATTCTGGTGGTTCGGTCCACTGGTTCTTACACCTAGACATGGGATGAATGTCTCCATTATGCTTTCCCCAATCAAGTCAGACGTAGCCAGGATTCATGGTTAGTTTACTCAACTTTGCCTCCATTTCTTTCCATTATTTCCAAGTTGTCCAGTGATTTTACTTTTACTTGATAGGCAACGATTTATTGATGAGAAAGAAAATAGAGCACAAAATACTAATACAACAAGAAATTGGAATACAAGAAGTTAGCACACCGCATAGGTATCAACATGATATATACCCATATCCCCAATTCTATCATAGCTGAATATCCTCCCGGTGACACAGTCTAGGCCTCACCACCCCTTGTTTAGCCAATAAGTTGTCCAGTGATATATATCACCTAGACACAAGATATAAGTCTCTGGTGTTTTCCTTTTTCCAAGTACATTCCTTGGGTGTTCTGATCTACAGCAAGGCAGCAGCCCATAATCTCATGACCATTCAAAACCTAAACTTTAACTAGAATCAAGTTACTGATTCAAATTTGAACAACATGTAAGAGGGAACAGCTACCTATCTTTGCACTTACACATATTGAACAGTTACAGGAGAAATTGTTTTGCCCACCAGAAGGATTACATTTCATTTTGACCAGACATTAGATTGCAATATCTTCACTCTCAAGTTATAGAGGATTCAAAGCCCCAGACAGTTGCTGATGAAGTTAAAAAGGCTTTGAAGGCAATTCATAATAATCAAGTCCGTTTTTTCCAGGGACTGAAAGTTATGTGATCCCAAAGTTATGAAACCTTGGCGTCAAACAGAAGTCAATCAGAGACACCAGGAAAGAAGGTTAAGGAAGCTAGAAGAGAGAAGGGGCAGGATGTGTTAAAACTATTTGAGGTTTGTGTGGCAAATTAAACTCCAAAGTAGGTGGTGGAGTTGACAAAATAAAAAAGGGTACCTATGAGCACTTAAAAATGAAAATAACAAGTTGAAATGCATGTGGTCTGGGTGAGTCCCAACTCCCAACACAGAGACCATTTGAAGAACATGGTCAGGGGAAAAAATGTAGAGATGGTGTTAATTCAGGAAACCAAACTAAAAGAATCTGCTCCAGATCTTTGGGGTGCTCATAATATGAGTTAGCATTTGCCTCCCATGGGCACTTTGAATGGCGGTTTATTGAAATGAAATGGATGAGTTTCAGATAGTTGGAAAGTCTGGTGGAAGCAATTCACCATCTGTTGCAATAAAATGGAGAGCTAATTATTATGAGAGGTCTTTGGTTCATAAAGAGCTTGAAAGCATTCAAAGTTCTGATCTGTAGAGAATTGGTGGGGTTTTATTCAGTCGTAGTGTTTTATGGTTGTTTCTAAAGATCATACCCTGTTTTCTTTGTTGATGTATCTCTACAAGGTATACATTAGTGAAATACCATCCTGGAACTAACTTTTTCAAATAGTTCAAAGAGATTCTAAGGAAAATTACATTGATACCTGATTAAAAAAGTAATTAATTTGATGGTTCCATTTGGAAATAATTAGTTACAACTTTGAATGGTTTATAAGTTATAACCCAAAGCTCTCTGTCTAAAGGAAAACAGTACAGGACTTGAACCATTTCTAAAAACACATATTAAGACCTATGCAAACAGAATCCTGCTCTGGAACTAGCAATAACAAGAGTTCAAATAGATGTTCCCTTCTTCTTTTTTTTCAACACGAAACGGGTGGCGGATTGCTGGTTCACAAGCAGCAGACTTGAAAATGAAGAAAGAAGCTTAACGGATAACTCAACTTAGTCATAGCGCACCTAAAAGTCTAAAACAAACTTCCACTCACACTGGATAGAGATTACTCCAAAATACTGAAATAAAGAAAAGTTATGGTAGGCTTCCCAATTAAAAACATCCATTATCCATCCTCAAAGGGAACTAGTGGTGTCAAACAGCATGCCATGTTGAATATATCATGTGGGTTTTCAAGGAAATACCATAGATTTATATCAAAATACATTTCCAAACTTGGTCTTAACTTAATGGTGACAATAAGTGGCAATATACTTCTGCTAAATCTTTACGTAATCCTACTTTTAATTTCCTAAGTTCAAAGTAATTATGGTCTGCAACTTTATCAACTATGTTCAAGAATAGTCCACTCTTGGAACGAAACTACTTCAAACATGATTACATGTATGATGCTGCTAACCATGTAGAAAGATGATTCTTCACCACATACTCAGAGTAGATTGTTACCAAAGTCTAGTATAGCCAAGTTCCCATCTGATGTGCGGATCAAATTCCCGGGATGTGGATCAGCGTGGAAAAAGCCAGTATCAAGTAACTGAAAATACAAATGACGACAAGTTAATAAGAAGTCAGATAAAAAACAAAATATTAAACAGTTTCTGCTTATATCGTGGCCATCCCCAGAGAAGCTAAATAAAGGATAGAGAACAGTACAGAGCCAATTAATTTTCAAAGCTTTGTGCACTGTATACGTGTACAGAATAGCATTGCTGCAGAGAATGAAATAATGACTATTTCATGTCCACTTAAAAGCAGCGAAGGGGGCACAGAAAAGGAATCACACATAGGAATAATCCAACATGCAACAGATGGAGAAGTGCCAACTCAAGTTCACTTCAGCGTGAGAGCATATACATTTTCAGACAGACAGGGCAAAAGAGAGAGAGAGAGCTGCTCCAGAACCTACAATTTAGTCGAGAGAGAAGAAGGACAAGCATTGTCCTTTTCATTTAGAAAAGTAAATTTTGACCTTGGCATTGTCACTAAAAAAACATATAGGGTGTCAATGGGTCGTATTAACCAGATACTGTTTTTTCTTAGTTTCTAGTTTATATGATTGATGATACTAGGTTTGGCCATTTGGGTTCAGTTGCTGTTGCACAAGTAGAAGCTAATTACTTATCAGGTTTAGGATGATTCATTCCATCCCCATGTCTCCATAGTTGTCAAGGTGACCCAAGGCGGTGGAGGGGTTACCTGCCTAGGCGACAAGGCGCCAGACTAGGCATCACCTAGGCACCTAGGCATGCATGCTGACCAAGCATAGGCTCTCTTAATGTAGAATCATTTGCATTTGATCTGTCAATTACTATGGAGAATAAACATGAACAGGAAATGGAAGGAGAAGAAAACCCATTTAATTCTGCAAACACATCCACTCACCCGCACACACACACCGTTGTAGGGGAGTCACCGCCGGTTGGTTCGCAGTCACAGACTTGCAGCCGCCGCGGGGGATTTGCTGCCTGTTGGGTCGCAGTCGCAGGATTTGCTTGATCAATGAAACTTTTTTTGAATGAAGGAGAGAGCTTGGTGAGGAGGCATCTCCTCACTCTCTCTGTGATATGTTTGTGAAAAGAAGAGGAGTTAGTCATGGAGAAGATGACTTCACAAACGACCCCTATGGTTCTTAAGAGAAGGCTTTACTGTGTGTCGCGGAGTATGTAGAGAGCATGCACTAGCGGCCCACAATCCCTATGGTTGGAATTAGAAAAGATTCCTTGATTCACAAGGTGCATTTGACCAAGTCCTTGAAGACCTCACTTCAATTACTCCTTATAGGCCCTTTGGTGATGACTTTAATTATATATGCCTTCCTGTTGCACTTTTGTTCTTCACTGGGTCACTCACGTCTATTTCAAAAATTTTAATAATGGATAATATTGGCCCCATTTCTGATTTGGGGAATTAATGTATCTCTCCTTTCAAGCATTTGCTCAAATTAGAATGGAACGAATAACTCACACAAAGACCAACATTCATACACCCATCCATCTAATTCTAAACCGTTTAGCTTAAAATGTGGTAATAGTTGTGCTACAAATTACAATAATTAAATATCAATTAGAAGAGAGGCACAGGGGAGAGGAGATGGTTTTGTGTAAATCCACCGATAGGGTGCAACATGAACAAATTAGATGAGGAAACGCATAGATTTGTGGAGGACAGATCTGGCCCTTACACGTGGACCTAGAGACCTGCCATATCCTCATCTATTCCTTTTTTGTGCCAAAGCACGAGCAGCCTTACCCTAAACCACTTTTTGCTCGTGGATTTTACATCTCACATGTGGGCCTTCTCAACAAAGATGTTAGGTCAGATGGCAAAGGGTTTATGGGGAAAGGAGAAGACGATGCCAAAGCAGACTCCCCACCCAAGTGGATCACATCTCCTGACCAAGAAATATCCGGGTTAGCGACACGTATGGCCCTGATTTTTTATGAACAATGTATGATCATGAGTTAGTAAAAGAACCTGCTGTCATAAATTGAAGAAAGTAAGAACACACAGCAGAGGCCAGAGCATCATCATCCTCGTTCCTCAGTTCCCATATCAGGGTCCTTGAGCTTCTTCTCTCCATTTCTACCTCTACGGCTCTACCCAATGAGAGAGAGAGGGTGACAACTGACAAGTTCACAGAGAAAGAGAGAGAGAGGGAGTTGCAAGGTAAGAAGGAGAGATGGAAGCACACAAGGTAGTGGAGCTGGTGGCTCCGTTCATGCTGAAGACGAATCAGATGGTGACCGATCCTTCTACGGAATCACTGATCACATGGGGCAAGTCCAACAAAAGTTTCGTAGTGATAGACCCCAATGATTTCTCTCACAACCTTCTCCCTGCTTACTTTGAGCACAACTTCTTCTCATACTTTGTTTTCAGCTCAACAGGTCATCCGCCCACACCACAAGACTGGCCATGGCATCCAACGTGACGCCCAGGTTACCAAGGCAGTCGCCATTTATGCATGCAGTAAAGTGACTACACGTCATTGCTTTATCATTATCTTCCCATACCATACCATCCGCATATCATGAAGCAATGTCTCATCCGGTATGGATTATGGAGGTCTGCTATAGATGTGGAAATGGATGCCTTGCTTTCTCACCAGACTTGGACTTTGGTAGATTTACCTGCAAGTAAGGACCTCGTTAAGTGTCATTGGGTGTACACTCTTAAGTATAACCCTGATGGTACAGTTGAACGGTTCAAAGCCCATTTGGTTGCCAAGGGATACAAACATACTTATGGTGTGGACTATTATGAGACCTTTTATATGTGCTCGTCTCAATTCTATTCGTGTACTCATCTCCTTAGCTGTTAATCTTGCTGGACATTGAATCAGTTGGTTATCATAAATGCCTTTTCGTATGGTGATTTGCATGAGGAAGTGTACATAGACCAACCTCCTGGGTATGTTGCTCAAGGGGAAAATGCTGGTAAATTTTGTAGACTTCATAACGCGATATATGGGTCAAAACAGTAACCTAGAGCCTAGTTTGACAAGTTTAGCTCTATTGTTACTTAATGTGGGTGCACGCAATGTTATTATGATCACTCAATATTTGATCATCACCGGGACTCCAGAGTGAGTGTGTTGATTAACATTATTATATCTCGTAATGACATACTTGGTATTGTAAAGGTGAATTTCAGGTGACAGATTTGGATCTTCTCAAGTATTTTCTTGATATTGAGGCTATTCGTAGAAAGAAAGGGGTTAGTCTCTCCCAAAGAAAATATGTGTTTAATCTTTTGACTGAGACTGGTATATTGGCATCCAAACCTGTTGATACTCCAATAGATCCATATCAGAAGTTTGGGGCTATTGATGGTGAAGAACTTGCTGAAAAGCATCAATACAGGAGATTAGTTGGTAAGCTCATTAATCTTATTGTTACCAAGCCAGACATAACCTTTGTTATGGGTGTTATAAGCCAATTTATGGACTCACCTATGAAGGCTGACTGAGAGGCTACCTGTCGGATTCTAAGGTGCCTCAAGGGTGCTCCAAGAAAGGGTCTCGTTCATAGACTTAATAAGCATATTGAATTGGTTGGCTATTCATATACAAATTGGGTTGGTGCTGACAGTGATAGGTCAACTATTGGGTATTGCGCATTTGTTGGTGGTAATCTTGTCACGTGGAGGAGCAAAAAGCAAACTACTGTGACGAGATCTAGTGTTAAGGCTGAGTATAGGGCTATGACTCATACTGCAGGCTGCAGCTGAGTTGATGTGGTTGAAATCACTTCTTCAGGAGCTTGTTTTCCTATTACTAAACCTATAAATATGTCTTGGGACAATCAGGCTGCCATCTACATTGTTAGTAACCCTGTTTTTCATGAGTGGACTGTCATTTTGTAGGAGACGTTGTGATGAGGAAACCAATCTCAACTCCATTTGTTACTTCTGGTAATCAGCTTGTTGATATGTGCACTAAAGTCTTGTTTCGTCCAGCTTTTCTTGATGGTTGTTTCAAGCTAGGCATGGGTGATGTACTCCAGCTTGCGGGAGAGGGGGTGTTAAGTTATTTATATTCTCCCTCCTACCAATAGGGTTTTGTATACACGCATCGATAGGGGTAGTTTGGGCTTAATTGCTTATGTTTTAGTTAAGGGTATAATTGTCCTAGTTTAAGGGCGGACCTTGGCACAACGGTAAGGTTGCTCCAGAAGTTGGGAAACAACCTCTCCACGAAGTGGGGGTAAGGCTGCGTACACTATAACCCTCCCTAGACCTCGCAGTAGCGGGAGCCTCGTGCAGTGGGGATTTTTCATAGCATTGTTTTTTTTATTTTTTTTACTTAATACATAATAGTACTGCTCATGGTAAGGAGGTATCTTACCCAAGCTGTGAGTCTTCTTTTCTCCCTCCATTGATCTCCTCTTCTCCTCTTCTTCTTCCTTTCATCTATTGATTGTTTGCATGGTGTAATACTGCTATAAACCACATTATGAGGGATGAAAGTTTCATCATGAAACAAAAGTTCTATTTTAAGTTAAGCAAATTCATGGATAGGGTACACAACAAGTGGAACAAATACCAATAAAATATGTACCCTCAGGCTCAAACTTTTTTTGCAGAATCAAAATGCTTGCATGATAATATAGTACCTGTTTTAGGTAGCATATGACTCCCACATTAACCAGATCTCCAACATCACTTTCAATACTTTGTGATAACTTCTCTCCTTCTATCCAGCCTGTTGTTAGAACCTTTCTTGAAGTATATTTATGGTACGTTTTAGGTATAACAACCTGAAACATCAGAATTTTCAAGATCACACAGCTACCCTTGCACACTGTAGGAGATCAGATAACATATTTGCACTATAAAGAAATTATAAACAAAGCTCATGAGGGAAATATTGTGCAAGAATCTGAGCCCTATTGGAGAGACAGACTGAGTGACAACTGTATCATGGCCCTTTGTTCAAACTCAGTTTGTTTCTCCTTCCAAGGAGACCCAGTCAGAGGTCGAAAGAGACTCTTCTAATGCTATTGAGTGGATCTCTTCAACTATGAGAGGCCCTAGACTATCCCCTTTCAAGCGAAAGGCTTGCTATCTAATATCCAACCATCAACATCTCATTCTGTTATAGATGCCAATCTAGCAATTCATTGGTTGATGAGCTATCTAAAAGTGGAGCTTTCATGAAGGAACAATAATAAATAAACCTCCGTCAGAAGAGGTCCTCCATGCCATTGCATGTTTGCCAGGGCATTAAAGATTTAAGAAAATCACTAGACCATTTTTACCCCAACAGGTCTATAGGTGGCAAAGACTACTTCAGAGGGATCATATTTACTGCCAGACTCTATTTGTACCATAGTTGTCAAGGCATTTCCTAGGCGACAGCCGCCTGATTGCAGGGCCCCTTGCACTGGTGTTTATTGGTATCGAACCTGGTATTGGCCCTTATTTATGTCAAATATCATTTGTAAAAATATTTAATTAAGATATTATTCATAAATAAGCAAATACTCCCCCTATTTAAATCCAATAAAAGTAGTTAAAAAATCAAATTCCAAAAGAATAAAAAGTCAACACCCCCTCCCCCCCGGTTCAAGAACAAAAACTGGATTTTCGGGGTAGGTGAAAATTTCCACTTTCAAATGTTGGGGTTTTTCTCAAATCTAAAAATTCTATAAATCTTAATATGGTAAAACATTGCTAAAAACCAAAAGTGCGGTAAAATATTCATTTGTTTTGATATATAAAAAAAGATTTTCATTCAGAGTGATTTTGACAGCATTTGTGCAAACCAAATAAGGTTTGGCCGGAACATAACTTCTTCTATATAAATCAGATTTAAGCAATTTTGGATTTGTTGGAAAGCTGGTTTTTGCCCTAACTAATACAAAAAGTCTCCGAGTGACTTTGACAGCATTTGTACAGACCAAATAAGGTTTGACCGGAACATAACTTCTTCAATATAAATCAGATTTAAGCAATTTTGCTAAAGGGTGTTAAACATTTCGGTTAAACTGTTCGGTTCAGTTCAAACCGTTCACCTAAACGGACGCAATTTTTAAATCATAACTGAACCATTTATTAAACGGTATCATGGTTTCAGCTTAAACGGTTCAGTTCGTTTCGGTTTGATTTTGACACCCTTGATTTTGGATTTGTTGGAAAGCTGGTTTTGTGCCCTAACTAAAAGTCTCATGTAAAAATAAAATAAAATCATTTGACTAGTCAAACTTCTTAGGGAACAAGAACATCTCTCTAAATCAAGAGCAATTTAATTACTTATAGATAAGATCATATTTTCTAAGAACAGTATAAACCAAATGTGAGACTAGTATAAACAAATGTATGTTTTGATTGTTTCAAACTTCCAATAGCTTGCTTCTTCAGTTCTGCTGTCTTCTAGTTCTATGCTGATTTTTTATGACTTGATGTGGCTTAATAATATTGATTTTTTATGACTTGATGTGACTTAATGTTATTTTTGATGACTTGAAGTGGCTTAATGTTGATTTTTTATGACTTGAGGTGACTTAATGTTGATTTTTTATGACTTGAGGAGGCTTAATGTTGATTTTTTATTATATAAGTTATATATTGTAGCATACTAAAATATTGAAGGGGAGAAATAAAAAACAACACTTGAGGATGCCTAGGCGGATGCCTTGTCGCCTAAGCGCCTAGGCACCTCTCCATTGCCTTGGGTCGCCTTGACAACTATGATTTGTACAAACCCAGAAATAATAACCCAACCAAAGTCACTATCAACTGCTTACACAGTTATTTCTCCTCTTGTGGTTGTTTCACTATTGATTACTTATTGAATTTGACCAATGTCATATTATTAGTGCATTCATGTTGAATTAGGCTATTTACGAGGTATTTATTTTTTTCTCATACTTTAGCTGACAGCAGATCAATTGGTTTACACGACTACTAATGCCTATAATAATACCTTTGTATAGTAATTGAATGTGAGGATACCATGATTGATAGCTATAAGGAACTAACATCCTATTATACATATTCGGTGTCTACACAGAGAATCACAGGCACGTCCCTCACCTTCCATTGACTAGTTCAAATGACAATGTGATCATTACTGGCCTTAGAAGTTATTGATGCAATACATGCTAGACTTTCAGGAAACAACTGGGCCGTGAGCACTACTAACTGTCACATGTAGAATAAAAAGTTACAAACTTACTCTTCCAACTCTAGGTTTACTTTAGGAGAGGTCGATATTACATAGTTAATTTTCAATACGCTATGACACCAATTTGCATCAGTTATGTTTTCATTAACATCAGACCAAATAACCAGATCACATATGATCATTTGGACTGTTAACCAATGGGACAAATGGTCCATCCCAAAGTAAAAAAATTTAGAAGAAAAACTGATCCGTAGCTGCCCATTTCTGACAATCAAATTGTTTAGGCTGTCACAAAAGACCATCAGACAAGACATGATCCATAGATTATATACAGGGGGAAAGGACTCTGTCAGGAAGTGTGCACGGTGCACCCAGACAGAGGGGGGGAAATGACCACCCCGCCCCCGTGAAAGGCTGAAATGCCACCCCTGTTGATGCTCCACATGCACTCCCATTGGCCCCCGTGCTGGACAGAGAACGTGCTTCCTTATATATATTTCAAAGAAAAAAAATCTTGAAACTTTCTTTCAAAGAGATTGAGACCCAAGACCTGAAACAAGGATATTAATTAAGTACTTTCCCATCATGCCACGGTTTCTTTTATGCCAGAACTCAACATATAAAGTGTAAATACCATTTTTTGTGAAAATTACTGCATACCTACTCAGCCCATTTGGATAGGCAGCAATCCTCTGGGTTCCCCAAGCCTAAGCAGTTTGACAGCTGTTCCATTTTTTTAAAAACACTGGTTCTTAGGTACTGATTGAGGTCTCAACTGGTTGTAACAGCCATATTGTAGTTGGCAGAATCACAGCCACTTGCCAAATTGGTATTTATATAATTTGGTACAAGAATATTCTACAAATACAGATCTCCATACTTAAAAGTAACTTGCAGGATCTTTTTAAGCTTTATTTTTCAAAATTCTAAATTATTTGATATGGATTTTTAAAACTCAAGGGCTTTACTGTAATTTTGCATACATGACATGATGACACTAAGATATTAACCAAGATACATTTAGGTTTTACCTTTTTAGGTGTTATTAAATTATTAACCAAATATTATGGGTATTTCTTTGGAAGATTCACCATAAAATAATTTTTCTCACAGGAAAAATTAATTTTGGTACATGCAAGTTGATGCAACTCTATATGTTTTAACAAGGATTAATTAGTTACTCGTTATTTTATAATCATTTTAATTTTTAGAAAGAATTTGCAGCAATTCAACATGGTGGACCCCAAGATGGGCTCTGCAACAAGTTTCAAAGATGCTATTTATACTTTACTTCTTTTCAGATACACAAAGCAGAATAAGGTAGAATAAATGAAAAGCTACAAGTCTCAAATTACCCAGCATATGATCCTAACACACTCAAGTAGTAAGGGGCTTTTATCCAATGATCTTATCCAGCTTCCATCCCCATACAAAGGATCCCAGATCACAATCCTCATCAGTCCCACTGAAGGAGAGAGTTGGACCCGGTCCTTTTAAAATATTTGTTCTAAAATAATCTTATCACCTCTACCAACCACTCATGTTCAACTCAGACAAACCAATTCTTTGGTATTAGTGTATTTGATTGCTACACCAATATCTGTCCAATTCATGGAAGTACGTCAGCATGGATAGATACATCACATTCAAGCCATAAAAAACAAACCTATACACTCTTTTGATAAACGCTTTTCCCAATTCTCAGGCATGTTAAAATATACTAGAAAGAAGCCCATTATATGCTTTTCTTTCACCATACTACAAAAAACCTCCTTATTGAGTATGTGTTGGCCGAATAAGTAGACAACAAAAGCATCAGATTTCTCAAAAATGGAAAATGAATAAGAACACCAGCACACAATGAATCAACCACACTTGTCAAACCATCTCGGTGAAGCAGAGATACCAAGTTTGCACGGTTTCAGTCAAGAATCAAAAACTAAGTGATCCAGCCGATAGGGAACATTTGTTCAAAACCTCACTAGTTCAGATTAGACAGTCTAGTTATTTAGTTGAGAACTCCACCATTGCTGTTTTAGTGTATATCCATATCCTAAATATAACTCAGCCATTTGTTACACCTCATAACAAGAAAAAGCTCTAGGAATATTGTACAACATTCCTTTCCTGTTGATATTTTTTAATTGCTCAGTCATACATTTTAAATTCAGAGTAAAAACTTATCTAATTGCTCTTTACAAGCCGAGAAATTAAGCAGCATTTTAACATCTAAAACCGTTGTCTTTTAACATATTCACATAAGAGGAAAATAACATATCCAACACTCAACTGCATTAATACATCTATCAAACAAACCTGTGGAAGGTCCTTTCTCATCATTTCAGCAAAGCGTGTTCCATTTTTACCCTCATTAACATAATCAAGTTCCTCAAAGAAACGAGCTGCCCATTCATCCACCAACCCAACAACATCATAGGAGATGATCTGAAAATTTGGAGAGAGCAAATAAGGAAACTAAGGCTAGCTGCAACAGATTTTCTTCTTTTTTTTTCCTTTTTTTTTTGGGGGGGGGGTGGAGGGGGAGATAGGCTGAAGTTTATTAACTAAGGCAAAGGAAATAAAGGTCAAATATAAAATATTCAACAAAAAACTACCTAATGTTCCAAAAAGAAGGGGAAATATAATACCTGAGGAAACTTCCTGAGAAACAATCCCAAGTTCCGGATGATGTATAAATCAACTGTTACAGTCTCAATGACAAAAGGCCGTTGTACTTTAACAGCAACTAAATCCCCATTCTCTCTTAGTCTGCCCTTATATACCTGACCCAGAGATGCTGAACAAAGACATCATAAAACAAGTTGATTTTAATTGGTAAAGCAGCTCAATGAATTACAAAATCAAGAATTGGAGAGATATTCAGAAGATTACCAGCAGCAATTGGAGACGAAGTAAGTTCAGAATAGATTTTATGCCAAGGTTGACCAAGCTCCTCTTCTATAAGGGCCATAGCTACATCATCTGGAAATGAAGGAACCTTCAAAAATCAAACAGAGTGCAATCAGCTAAAGGTTGGAAGCACAGAGAACAGGATGTCTATGACAAGCTATAAGTACCCAATACAATAATTAGTGAACATTTGGAGATATGGAGTCAATGGTCTGAAGACTCCGAATTCTTAACAAACTGACTTATACCTTATTTCTCCAGTAGATAATTTAATGACAGCCTTCGTAGTTTCTTGAATTTCTTTACAAGAAAATTATGAACATGCAGGTCCCAGATTTAGAGTGCAATGATTTTACATGGGCATGGCCTACAAGTTCTAGTAGTCACTTTGATGGATAAACACCACTACTGGGAGCCCCTGGCACAATAAATTATTGGAAATTTGAATCACTACAATTATATCTTGAGTATTACAAAAGAATAATTAGAAAAACAGGACATTTCAGCCACAATTTCTAGCAAGGACAACCTGTTAGATGTTAAGAAAATAACATTTATGCGCCTATTTGGGGTATACAGGGTGTCATGTTAATTCAGACTCGGCTACCATTGTTCGGTTTGCAAAACCTTCGGGGATTTAAATTGTGGAGTTGTTGGTATTGGTTCCAAGAAGTTCTCGCGCTGGCAGATTCGCTTGGAGTTTCTATTCAATTCACATACAGAGAAAGCAATCGGGCTGCTGATTTCTTGGCTAATCTCGCATGTGGGTCAGCGTGTAACTCTTCATTCCGTACGGATCAAGCGCTTCCTAACGACCTACGCCGCATCTTGAGGGAGGATAAAGCTGGATTACCAGTCTTTAAAATGTAAGTTTGTCTTCTGTGATAGTATTCTTAGTGGGGTGGTTTTTAGCTTATCGCTATGTGAGTGAGAGAAGTGTCTCTTTTGGGTAGGGGTAAGGCGGGCTATTCCCTCCCCCCCCACCCTTTGTACTCAGTTTTCTTATTGAATTGTTAATAAAGATTAGGGGCTGCCCCGGGTCCCAAATAATATTTGGGCTAATAAAAAATGTTAAGAAAATAAGAACAGAAAAGTTCATGCCGTTCCTTTCTCCTTTTGGATTCAATATTAAGTGGTTTTCATAGACAGCTGCTTGTACAATGAGGGCCCATAACAGCAAGAAAATGATTGCTAGCCTTATCAGTACAGATTTTTTGAAATTTCTGAATTCCACGATGAGACTACAGGACAATTATATATGCGTCTCCATGTTCTCCATAAGCTTTTAATGGATCCCTCTGCTTTCAAGTTGTTAATGACATGATTTACCGATAACCAGTATTTTTTTATGGTGATTTCCTAGTCTAAGTTTGGCAGTTTACTTCTCAATCCATCGGTCAATCAAGATAATGACACGTCGGATTAAGATAAGTTCCATGAGGTGATGAGATGCATGACCAGCATAGATTAAGAAAGAAATAAAATATGTAATAGCATCCAATAGGGGGGAGATTCAACAGGATAAAGACAGCAACTGTCACATGAAACTGCTAGTCCAGTTTTCCTAGGATAAATACCAGCTCTAGATTGCCCCAAGCTTAGAAGTCTGAACTCATGATAGAATGTATAGACAGCACTCAAATCCATGAAAAGCCTCCCTTATTCATGTTGGTAATATTTTGTTTTCTCTCGGGGGTTCTAAGCATTTGATGAAGAGAATTTGATACAAAATCCCATGCATATAGTACGTCAATCATAAACTTAGAAATAAGAAGCAGATGTCAGAGCAGTCCATTTATTTTACCTTATCACAAAGCTTTTGCAGCTCTGTCATTGCTACAGGGGAAAGTATATCTGGTCGAATGCTCAATGCTTGCCCAAGTTTTATATATGCTGGACCCAAAGATGTTACAATCTCCCGCAATTCAATGGCCCGTGCAACTTCATTCTAATAAACAAGAAGCAAAAAAGGTGAATAAAAAAGAAGTTTGATATTATTGTCATGATTTTAACACTCGGATCAGAATCGGTGGAATCAGCCAATTCGACACGGTATCGACCGAGGCCAATTCCAACTCGCACCGATCCTGCATGTACTGAGTTAGACTAAGTTACAATGAGTTTGGGAGAGTCCGGCCAATTCTGTGACGAGTCGAATCAGAATCAATGGACATCGGGATCCCATACCCAATTCTGAGTTTTTAAACCTTCATAATGGTTGAAGTAATCAAGGTTCATCTCGACAAGCACAAGGATGAATAGTATGAATTTCAAGATTTAAAGGAAAATGCCGATGAAGGAAACATATATAACCCCCCCCACACACACGCACACCCACCCACACACACACACACACACACAAAAAAAAAGGAAAGGGGGGAAAAAGAGGAACAGGACAACCCTCCAAAGTTTCACTTTACAAGTGGCAGAAACTACAATGGACAAACAAGAGCCTACCAAACAAAAAAGAAGACGAAGGTATCAGTGACAGGAATCACCCACTATTGGGGAAAGAACGGTGGCATCAACCCTCCTTCCAAATGAAGCTTAAAATGATGAGGGATTTGAAAGGGACACAGACACAAACAGTTCCAGATAGCAAATTGTACGATGGATCAGTTGGTTTAGTCATTTAAAACTCAATCATGGTCAGAAGCTCTTAAAATGCAACATAATTCCGCACTGAAAATGGGTTATACCCTGGGTATCGGCCAAGAAACAACAGTTTGGTAGAATACAGCAAAGATATTGAAGCAGACAAGCATGGCTTTAAATACACACCTCTTTAACCTTCTTGTTTATCACGTCCCAGGCAAGACGAGAGAGAAAACCACCAGCAACAGATAGCAACTGGACAATACGTGTTGCAACAGCACGAGGACGCTTTCCCCAGTATGAGGAGATGCTAACAGGTTCATAAACCAAAGGTAAAGACTCACTGCTTTCCTCAACCTGGAAGGTGGGGTCAAAGTAAGGAAAAGCTTTAGTCACCAACTTCTTGCTTCCTTCTCACAGAGATAACATCTATACTGATCAGAAAGCTTCATTTTAAGTTTGTCATGTGATATAGAACAAACAATCTGTAACAATCTCACAGACAGGACATTAGCAGTGAAAACTACAGAATAGCATTCCTTTGAGCAGTGAATTGGACAATCAGAAATCTTCTTCTTGTTTCTCACTCTTGAAGCCCTGATTACAATTATGCACTCTTAACATCCATCCAAAAATCCCAAAAACTCAGAAAGGCCAAAAGTAGAAACCAATCCTCCAAACCTTATAGGACTAATTTAACAAAAGGCACCAAACAACTCCATAGCGTAGACCTCGCGAAAAACAGCCCAAGGTCCAGAATGCAGTAGATTAATTCGAGGAAAAGTAAGAAGAAAGAAGATATGCCACATCAATTCATAAAATCCACTTCCATATTCTTTTCCCATTCACAACTGTGAATATGATTACGTCCTTCAGTCATATCAATATGTCATCAGTCAAATAAAGTCCAAAAAGAAAAAAAAATTGGGTTAAAATTCCTACTCTTCAATTGCCCTCCCCACCCCCCAAAAGAGAGCAAAAGAGGAGAGGGGGAGGTGACAACGCAAATACAATAAAAAAAAATAGGGTCTTTCTGTTTAAATATTCATAGATTGGAAGACCAGAGCGACAGAGAACAGAAAATTAAAATCTTTTCTAGTTTTATCCATTAAGCAGAGAATGCACGTAAGAATTTCCACAAACGAAACAACCAAAAAAATAGCAAATAAGGGACGGAGAATGATGTCAAGGAACAGAAATTAAGAAGTTAAGTATGCATCCAAATAAATCAGCTACGGACCTCAACGAGGCGAAGCCGTATATTGTCTTCAGCAAATTGCGAATCGCTCAAATTCTGCCCACGAAGGCCTCTCATGAGTGTGGACAACTGTTCGTTTTCTTCCATTTGTGCTCTCACTCTCCTAATCTCCTGCGAAACATCCCCAATTCTCTGCCAATTCCCAAAATCAACATAAGAGCACATCAACAAAGAGCAACACTAGTCATTAATGAAACATATATCTTCTTTGTAACTGTTGAAATCCAGTTGACCTACCGAAGAAGATCCATTGATCGCCTTCGGCGGCACATCTCGAGAAGATCCAGTTTCAGCCCGTCTGGGATCAGTGGCCACAGAAACGACAACGCTTCGATTCCGAGACTTGATGCTTGCAGCAAAGGTAAAGGGAGACACTGAACTGTTCCTTGAACAGGAAGGAGCATTGGGTAATGATATTCCGCAAAGGACGAGCTGAGACGCTACGTCCATGGCGGAATCTCAAGTCTTCTGAAACTTCTCCCCTCACTAACAGAGAAAGGTCGGAACTAAAGGCGAGTGAGAAAGAGAGTTGACGAGAAAGGTCCTTCGGTTGGACTTTTGTGCCTGTGAGGAGGAAGCAGAAGCAGAAGCAGAAGCAGACTGGGACAATTTTCTTGTGCCAAAAATACACCTCTCCTCCCCGTGGTTTGTAGTTGGGCTGTAGGCCCTTGACTAGGATAGATTAAAAAAAAAAAAACCAAACATATGTGGTATTGAGCATCTTCATAAACCTTAAAAAACAAAAATTTGGAGGGACACGTGGCTTAATATGATTCAATAGAACACTGAAACGTTGGTTTGGTTTTATTTTTTATGTTTCTCCATCTCTCTCTTTCTCGTGGCGCTTTCGTAACCGTTGGCATTGGCGCATTTTCTACTCTGTTGGTACATGCAATTAAGTGGATCGATTCTAGTAATCGGGAATCGGATCGGGATCTGTCTTGGTCAATTCCGAACCGAATCACACTGAACCCGGTCAGATTGGACGGATTTGTCCCTGAATTTAATAAGGATTGGTATTTATTACCTTTTTAACCTTGGATCAGATTGGACAAGAGTCAGAATTGCCCTCGGCCGATACCGATTCTATTAGAGTGATTCCACAGATCCGAGATCGATTCCTTGAACCATGCTCATTGAAATGTGTAGCAAAAAGTTATGCGGGATGTAGACTTCTCTGCTGATAATGGTCTAAAGGTGCAAATTTGGCCCGACTAGCCTGAGATCGAGCTTGCCTTGAGCCCAAGGGCTGGGGTTGGGTTTTAAACCCGCAAGTTGGGCTGAGGCAGAGATTTTCAAGCGCAAGGTCGGGTCAAGCCTGGGCTGAGATCAATCAAGTCCAGCCTGACCATATACATGTCCCAACTTTTCACAAAAGCATCAACATGAGCAGGATTTTCTGTCTTTCATGGAGGGTGGGGCGATCATTACGCTTCTTCAATTCCTATTTTTGAGCGCATGAGTCACACTCTCAGATAGAGTCCTTTTATCAACCTATTCTTGAGAAAACAGACCTTATAGGATATGACAACCAATAAGTTCATTCAAAAAATAGAAACCTATAAAATCAACACTTAACATGGTTGACTAACTTCAAAAAATTCGAAATTTGGTAATATAAAATTAGAAAGGGGATTTATATGTCCACTTATATTGGCATTTTACACGTCAAATCAATACCAGATAGCAAAATAGTTCAATTAATGATAAAGAAGAGGAGCCTACATATTTAATGAAGTAAAATAATACAATTAATGATAAAGAAGGGGAGCCTACATATTTAATGAAAGAGAGGGGGAAGAGATTGTGAGGAAGAAATTAAAATTTACAATCAAATTTCTTAGATTTAAGAAAGAAATTAAAATTTTCATTTGAAATTTCCATTACCAAATTTAATAAGGGTTTAACATATTATTTAACACATCTTTTATCTTTGTCACTAGGGGTTACAAGTTTGGCCAGGGCGGGTTTGGGCCTGAGCCCGAATAGGGTCTGAGCTGAGATATTTGGCCCTGAGGGTGGGTCAGGGTTGGAAATTTTTTGCCCTGAGGCAGGATCGGGTCGGGCCAGGGTTGAGGCCTCGGGCTAAGCCTATAGCCCAGCCCGACCCTGTTTTAAGTTATACTATAAAATATATATTGATATAATATATATATATTATAAACTTTAAACGTCACCCACATTTTCTTATATAATATATTATATATGAAGATAATAAGAGATATAATACATTTTATTATAGTATTAGTTCACGTAAAATTGACAATTTTCTCCCCAGCCCATGTCATTCCTTCCTCCTCCCCATGATCAGGGCCAATCAGGGTCAGCCCTACCCTGAGGCGGGTCAGGATCAGATTTTTAAGGCCTTGAGTCAGGGCAGGTCGGGATTGGGCCCAGCTACAGGGACTCAGGGTTGGACTATGGTTCTATAAAGCCCGGCCCAACCCGACCCTAATGTAACCCTATTTGTCAGTGTCTAGACTTTAAGCAAACACCTGTTTTTTGCCTTCCTTTGAGAGAAACTTCTATCCTCAATGTTTTTTTTGCCCTTTATGAGGATTCAGATGGCTGGGAGGAGACTGAGGTGAAACATCCTAGAAGAGCAGGCTATGACTTTCATCCAACGGGGCTTAATTTTCTCTTGCCCACAGAGAGATGATTGAATAGAGGAGATGGGAAAGTCGGTAGGGTACAAGGTTCAAAATCCATGTATCGGATTCGGTATCAGTCATTGCCAAAACCTTTCCGGATTGGTACAAATCGGTTAGGATCAGTCAAAAAACCCCCAAAATCATTTTTTTATGGATCATATCATATATTGGCCAAAGTTAGTGGATGTTTTGATCTCGGGATTGGATCAGCTGATATTATCCGGATCGATTCGATCAATATCGGTCAATAACAGTGTAGATAATATAAAACATTAAAAAAAACTTAAAAACTTTGAAAAAATAAAAAATATTCAGCCGGATCGGTCAAGGATCGGCCGATCCAAGGAACGATCTAGGCAAACCTTTCTGTATCAGTCAAATCTCGGTATCAGCCTTGACCGATACCGATCCGATCTAACTGATATCGACCTATCCGATCTGAGATTACGAACCATGGGGGAGTAGTGTAAGAGTTGAAAGTGGGATAAATGATTCTAGCATTGCGCGCCTCGGGCTCTACTTGAAATATTATTGCTAGAAGATGATTCAACAACAACAGTAACACATGAATAAGTGCCTAGAGCACTTGGTAGATTGTGACGCGTAAATCCCATTGCTCTTGGGTTCAAGAAACTTCTGGTTCACATCTTCCCTTCCCTTTGAGCTAAAAAAAAAAAGGGAGAATATTCTCTGTGCCGGCTACGCCCTGACACATGGGGGTGGGTGCAATGACCACCCTGCCCCCTAGAGTGGCAGGCCCATGTGCCTGGGTGCAGCCTGCGCTGCGGCACAGAGAACAATGACCCCAAAAAAAAACCAACACAGAAGCAACACAAGGAACCAGTTTTGGTCAGATTGAACCAATTTTGATCTAATAATGGGTCAAATCGAAATCAAATCATTAATATGATGTTTGGTTTTGATTTGATCCAAATTTTATCGGTTTCCCATTATCGAGTTATTATTGATCCAATATCGATTCAGTTTCCGCCTTGCTTACAAGTATTTAACAACGGTAATAAAACCTTTTTTCCTATCAATTTGGTTTGATTTCTGGTAACAAGATCATCCACTTATTTCGTCTAGAATGATTTGCTCCCCGAAGAACAATCCAAATACATCCTTGGGCTTCCGTAATAGGGTTGTCTAAGTTTAAAAGTTTAAAGGTGACAAATGAATTCTTTGCATATTTTTCAATTTTTGGGTTTTTATTTGAAAAATTATCAGCATCATCCCTTGAGTTATCCTGTTATTTTAATACAATCTCACTAAATACTAAAATATCAAATATGACTTAAAAAGTAATGGGATTGGGTTTTCAACCGTTAATTAGTGATGTCAGCATATTAATTTTTTTGAAAGACAAAACTGCCCTTGTCCCCTCTTCTCCATCTCCTGCTACCATGGCATTCCTCTTCCCTCCAACACTCCTTCTCCCTCTCCCCTCCCTCGCTGGCTCCATCCCTCTCCCCCTAAATCGTACATCCTTTGAGCTCGATTCACAGCCTTCATCTTCATCCACCAAGCCCTCTCCTTCTAGTTCGGTTTCGGGTTTTTAAACCATGACCGGTAGTGAACCAAACTGGTTCATTAATTGCGGTAAGAGTGGTGTATATGAACCATTGAACCCAATCATTGGCATGATGGATCAGTGGTTGGAATTCCCATATACTGAAAGTTGCCCAGATCTACTTCTTTTGTAATTCTTTTTCTAGTCTAGTAAATTTAAGATCTAATGCATCGTTAAGAAACAAACTGGCAGGCATTAAAATTGCAGAAAGATTGGAATGATCTTATTAATATATGATCCATTGAACCCAACATGGATCAAGAATGGGATGGACACGTCCCTTTGGTTTCCATATATTATTAGAGATTAGATTAGGTAAGTTAAATCAACGTACAGATACGTCTGTTCCTCTCTTTCTCTCTCTCTTTTTTGTGACTTGAGGCTCAAGTTTTTTCTTTCTTGCGTCACACTCTACTCCCCTATTTATAACTTATAACACTCCCTTCATTTAAGTTTCCTCTCCATCTCTCACTTCTGGGTTTTTGAGCAGAGACTGGTAAGGAGGCCAGTTTTCTCTCTCTCTCTCTAAGGTTCAATGGTTCACTCTCTATTTTGAATTGTTGTAATCTTAAATATACAATTTTAGTTGAAGGGACAAACCACTTAATGTTCCAAATATTATCCCTTAAGACAAATCTTTCCAGAACAGGCAAGGATCTCTTCCCCCAAAAACAATATATTTACTGGAAAGGAAAGTTAAATTCGCAATTTTTCAAGGAAAATTAAGGAACAAAGTTAGTTATGCAGCAGCCCTTTCCTAATAGGGCACCCTTCCTCTTGGGCGGTAGGACAACGTAAACAACAACTCTCACAACGACCTCCCTTCCTATAAATAACTCACACACCTGTGTCTCTTCATTCTGCCCAAAAAAACAAAAAAGAAAAACCGTCTCTCTGACATTAAAACCCAAACCCTGCAATCATCGAAAGGGTGTTCGAGGCTTCGATTTCAAACTTCAACGTGCGTTTGAGACTTCGAGCTCAATTCGACTTCAAGGAGACTGTGAGACGAAGGCAGAGACTGCATCTCCTGCTTTGACAGGTAAGTTTGTGTGCGTTTTTTACCCCAGTTCTTCTTCTTCTTCTTCTTCTTCTTCTCGCCTTGTGCTTTTGGTTTTTTTAAGCCCCTTTTCTACAATTGTGTTGCACATGGAAGTCTTGAATACTTTTGGCCATGGTTGCACTGTTTTTTCATGCCCCAATTATCAGAGACAATGGATACTTCACTTCCCTTCATTATATCTTCCTTCCTCTGCCACTTGTTTATTGAATCCTATTGCTTCCATGACAATCTTGATGGAACCAGAAGATGGGTTCTACTTCAGATGCCGCCCCCCCAAACCTCCCTCAAAAAAAAAAAAAAAAAAAAACTGTCCTATGTTCCGGAATGTATGGGCCTGGGCCTCTTGTTTATGTGTTTATTAGTACAGTCTGCAATGAGATCCAATGTAATCCAAAACTTAGGCCAAAGACCCTAATGGTAGGCCCATGAAAACCCTAATCAACAATACTAATTGGAAAACTGCTACTCTAGGGAAACCTTTTTCCTAGGGTGTCCATGTAGATTCTGCCAAGTGGAAGGGTGTTTTGGTATGTCAAACTCAAATATAGGGCCAGATTCGATCATAGACACCTTTTTTTTTTTTGGCTTTTATTTTCAACCATTTCCCAAAAACTTAACTTCTCAATGAATTATCTTGAAATCTTGGGTATTTTACTGAGTAGTGTAACTTGTTCTGTTGCAGGTTTGGCTTTTTGGAGGCATAGATAGTTACAAGGAGACTGAGAAAGAGGAGCAGGATTAAAGAGTCCAATGGGTCACTTTTGTATTCTCTCTCTGTTCCTTCTACTCTCTTTTATACAGCAAAGTCACTCATGGGGTTTGTTCTCTTCTTCTACAACATCAAAAACTTATCATCAGAATCAGAATCAGAATCATATGGGCAGTGCAATGACCTCGGATGGATTTGTAGCCGAATTCTCCATAGGAACTCTCGATAGCCCAAAGGCAATTGAGTTGGTGGAAAATGCAAAGAGAAAACTGGACACTTCTAGTTCATGTTGGCAAAAGGCTTACAGGAATCTATTTGCAACTTGCTCAGATGTTTTGGCTGATAAGGAGAAGCAATCTAGACTTTCTTGGCATCTTAGTGATTGCTTTCAAGAAGACACTGGGAGACCACCTTTCCCTTCTTGCAAAACCAATGCTCCCATTGTTAACTGCCTCAAGAAATTGGATGAGCAAGCACATAAAGTTTACCTTGAATTCTTTCTTCAAACCAACTTAATTTGTCATCAGTTACAGTTAAGTATCCTATCTTCTACACTATTCATCTTGTTCATGGAGTGCAAAATAAAGGGTGTTCTTTCTAATGGTTTTTTGAATTTTGATTTTGTGTTGTTGCAGGAGTGATGCATTCAAGCAACAAACAGAGAGATTGGTGAATGACTTGAAGAGATCAGCTGAACTTGTTGAGGATAAACTAGAAAACATAGAAGAGAGATCAGACAAATTGTTACAGAACTCGAACCTAGTCCAAGATTCATTAACATCAATTGATCTTCGAACCCAACAAATGGCACAAACTTCTAAGGATGTTGAAATCCAAATTGATGTTGTATTAGAACATTCAAAGGCTATTTTCATGCAATCAAAGGGAATCCTAGCTTCTCAATCAGAGCTGCGTGAAGGACAAACAGAAATGAAGGAAAAATTAGAGGTAGGAATGGCATTGCTTCATGAATCTTACCAGACCTTGGGACAGGACATAGAGCATTTAAGAAATGAAGCTGTTGCAATAGAGAGGGAGATCAACCAAGTCGGAGAATCGATGTCATCGAAAATGAAAAGTCTTCAAAACACAGCCGACGATATAGGCAGCATTGCAGGGACATCTTTAGATAAACAAAAGCAACTTCTTGATGGACAATCAACAGCACTAGAGGGTCTTAATTCCCTCACCAACTTCCAATCACAAGCATTGGAAGAAAGCAGGTAGAACAGATACCAAAACCCAAGTTTTTAAATTGACAAATTTCCATTTTCAACTTAAAAATTGTTAAACTCTTTATTTCTAACAGGGCTGCTTTGCAAAAGCTGGCTGAATTCAGTCACAAGCAACAAGAAGAGCTCCTTCAACAACAACAGAAGCTGCAACAAGCCCATGATCAACTTGTCGAAAATTCAAAATCTATCTTGTCAGCTCAGGTTTGTAGTATATAACTGGTTACTTTTAGCTGCAAATCTGGAATTATGCTTATTGTGGAATTCGTCTTCATATACAGGAAGCCTTTGAATCAAAGCAAGCAAGTATTTTTGTTGCTCTTGATAAGCTCTTCACCTTGCACAATGCCATATTGCTCGAGTCACGTTGGATTAAATCCTTCTTCTTTTATGCCATAACCATATTTGTCCTCTACATGCTAACTAGTACAAACCATACATATCGTGTGAGGGCAAGGCTTTATCTAGGTTTGCTTCTCTGAACTCTCTCTGTTTCACATGTTATTAATTTAACTTGTATTGTTATATTTAGACTCTTTATTTCCATATGTTCTTACAGGTTTATGTGCTACATTCCTGATTGAGTTAGCAATAATTAGGTTATTGGATTACGATCTCAATCAACAAACTGGGATAGAATCTAAAGTTTATTGGGCTAGAACATCTTTTTTATTCATTGCTTCTATTCAGATTCTACATTCTATATTCTCTTACAGGTAAATTTGTTATATCTATATACTGTACAAATATGTTCTAGTGTACCTTGATGGAATCTATATTTGATGGTGATGGGTTTTGAATTTGCAGGGACTATGAACTGCTAAACCATCAGATGCTATTGACACTAAATGAGAAGATTATTGCAATGGAAAGAAATAAGCTATTGTCTCAGGGCAAAGACGCCGACACCGACACTGAGAGTGATGTTAACCTTTCCTCATGGATTGTTGAAGAATTACCAGAAGATGTAGATAATTGCATGGACCCTGATTATATGCTACCAGCAGAAGCAGTTGGAGAGAATTCACTTTCAACCACTTCAATTACAAGAAGATATGATCTTCGCCCTCGTCACCACCCGATGAAACTTCAGTTACAATCACTTCAATTATAAGAAGTTATGATCTCTGCCCTAGATGAAAGTCGTTAACTGGAGAAGAAATGGGAATCAGATGAGGCTGTTCTAGTGTTCATAGGCTGTTTTGTTACAAATTCTTATTGTCTTCTTTGTTTTTAGGCTCATCAAAATTTTGTTATCTAACTGTTGTATTCAGTTTGTATCTTACAAATTATACTCAAAACCTGTGACATTGTAAACCAAACAGATCAGATATGATATGCTTAATTTAAGGCTGCGTTTGCTAACACTCTCTACAAGTGATTTCATTGATTTCTTGCTCATTGAGATATATAAACCCCCCCCCCCCTCCCCCCCCCCAAAAAAAAAAAAAAGACTCAGGGGAATAAGGGATGTGTTATGGAACTGTGTCATGGTGACAATCTATCCTGCTAGGGTCTAGAATGAGGTTCTATTCTGCTAGGTTCTACTATGAGGATCTGTAAACTATTCAACCTTGGGGGTTTTGATTATTCATTAGGGGAATCTACCTTCCAAAATCATTTGGTTTACAAAAGGTAGTTCATCTCGTTAGGCCATATGCTTAAAGTATCAGAACCTATGAGTGAAGAGATCTCTTCATCGTGGGTGACCGAAAATTTGATTCATTTGAGATCGAGTTTCCTTTCACCGATGGTGAATGGGATCCCATTCACCAAGGAGTAGGAGAGGGTTTTTTGGAACATACTAAAACCCTAGGAGGGGTTTGTAAACTTTTGGTACACCCAAAACATATTATATTACATATAAAGAGGTGTCTACATACATATATATACAAGGATGGGTATACCAAGGGGTGTACCTGTACATAAGGACATTCCCTTTCAACCATGTGTAAGATGAAACTCACTATTCTCCATATCTTGTTTTGTCCTCCTCCTCTCTCAAAGCCTATCTTTTGCTAGCTTTGCATAAACGTGGCTTAACTGTTTTGAGTGCACATCAACTAGAGGGCCTTCCAAGGGCTGTTTCATCTTGTAGAATGTATTGCACCTTTTGAACCAAGTTTTTTTAAATCAAATTTTCTCTCCTTATCTTTCTTGTACTAGCAATCAGATTGTGGGGATTGAGATAATGGTATCGGTATCAGTCTTTGTCGATATCGATCCGATTCCAACATGGATTAGCTAGTATCGGTTTGGATTGGTCAATTTTACCTTTATTTTTCATTAAAATTTAATTTTTTTTGATGATTTTACCTTTGATTCAATACCAATACCCGATCTAAGATTGGCCAAGTATCAATACCCATACTGATACCAATATCGATACCTTAATCCATATTTCTGAGGCAACTCATAGGAACACCCTTCGTTGAATGACGTTGTTCTAGTAGTGGTGTTAAGGTGAAAGCTTAAGGCATAAATGTTTTGATTTTTTTTCTTTTGGTAAGGATGTTTTGATTACTGCATAGGAAGGCTTCTCCTTGGCATCGCACCTCATTTGCCGTGTGGAATGATGATGGCAATTCTAGTTAGTGGATAAAGAGCACACGGTCTAGATTAGTCATATATCATATTTCAGAATCTAATTTAATCATAACCACCTTCCTATGTATTAGCATGCATCCACACATACCTCCTAGTTCCAAATTTCTCTTACAAAAAATAATAATAGTTTTGAAATTTCAAAGCTTTGTTATGACAATTAGTAGACTGCATGAGTCCAGCTCACGTTCACGTACAAGAACAACTCCCAGCTGTTCAGATGAAATCCACCGGAATCCACTTTGTAGGACTCACATGGATGAATTCTATCTGAACAGCTGGGAGCTGTTCTTGTACGCTCATATACGTGAACATGAGCCCAACTCTAGACTCCATTTGGGTTGAGAGTAGAGACTTCAGAGGTTTACCTATCCACAAAAGTTGGATCCCCCAGTTGAGCAACAGGCGCTACCCTGTAGAAGAATTTTGGGTCAGCAAAACCTTCCTATGTGGGCCACGCAATTTCACATGCCCATATAATGATGATGATGATGAAAATTATGGGAGGGGGACTCATGCACGACACCGTACCCCCATTCACGATGCATCAAATGGGGGGGGGGGTGTGCTATTGCTATTTTGATGCAACTATTGTCCATTGGTCATTGTGCAGAAGACTTTTGCCTAACTTTTACCTAACAACAATAATGATGCAAATTATTATTGTCACAAATTTATTGAGCCATATATGTGAACAATGGGTAGCTTTAGACAAACAAATGTCATGAAGCCATAGAATGAAACACGATCAATTTGTCACACATGATAGATAGGATTTTTCAAGCTAGGACATCTACTACGATATTCAGAGCCGAATACACTGAAACAAAATTGAAGCAAAAAAAATAGAGATGTCAAGAAAATGGATGTTTCGTTGCTTCAATCCACACAAGAAGAAGAAAAAGATGAGATGAAGTAGAAGAAATAAAGAAAATTAAAGTGGGGGGGGGGGGGGCAAGAAAGACGGGATGAGAACCCGTTAATAGGTATAGGTAAATGGGAGGGGAAAAATAGTAGAGAAAAAGAAGAGGTTAGACTTAACAAGCGAGTTTGATTAAATACAGTATAAGTTCAGGGGAGTGATCAAGTTTTCCCAAATTATTAATATAAATTCTCACCTTACCCAAAAATAAATAAATAAAACCTTAGATAGCTATGGTTGGATCCGACTCCTTTGCACGCAGGGTGTGCTGGAAGATGTCAGGTGCATCCTCATAGCTCGACATGTGGTTGAGATGTATTCGAAAGATGAAGAGTGATGCACACAACCAAACTGAATGCACATTTGCTGGAGAAAAGGATTTCCAATTAGGTGATGCACATCCATTATCACCCTCTGAACAATATCTCAACCACATGTCGAGTTATGGAGGTGCGCCAGACATCTTCCAGCGCACCCCCGCACTGCAGAGAAGCTCGATCTAGCTATTGCTTCCATTGGATGGGAATAATCTATTGTTGTGGCCAGCTCTGCTAGTTTCCCAAAGTTATAAGAAGGGAAAAGTTACATAATACATTAATACCTAATTCAAGGAAAGATGAATTCGAGGGAGACACGTGTCAATAGCAAAAACGTGGCGGGAGAGTTTTATTGGAAGTCTTCGGGGAGACACGTGACACGAAGGATTGGCTGGAGTCTAGAATCATTGGGTACCCGAGAACACAGAAATAAAGAGAGGCAGAAAAGAAGAGGGACGGAAAAGAGTCCAGATTCATTTTCGAAGATTGCTCTATATATAAGCCTCCTTCTCCGTCTCTCTTTTCGTGCTTGTCTCCCTTTCCGTTAAAGCTCTCATTTCCAATCCTTTTTCACTACTAAAGTCTCCCATTCGATTCTCTCTTCGATGACGAGTACAGTGTAAGAAGAGAAAGAGATAGAGAAGATAACAGAGACCCAGAAAGAGAAACAGAGAAGAAAGAGAGATAATAAAGACTAAACTCTAAAGAGAGAAATGCAAGGAGGAGGGAATAGGAAGATGAGCCCGAAAAAGGGAGAAAAGGAGCCTTTTCATGTCATCCACAAGGTTCCTTCGGGCGATAGTCCTTACGTTCGAGCTAAGTATGTTCAGGTATGAATTATATATCTCTTTCTCTTCTTTTCTTCTAGACCCAAATCCTTTTGTTTTTCCGTTTTTTGGATATGATCTGCACTTGTTTTTGTGAAATTAGGACTCTTGAATCGCTTTTTGTGGGTTTTTTTTTAATCTGAATGTTATGCTTTATTTCGATTTACTCTCGGGAAATGTCAGGAGAGGAAAACAGAGATCTCGGGACATGTCAGGAGAAGAAAACAGAGATTTCATGTTTCTAAAACTGTCTTGCCTGAATCCTGATTTCAATTAGTTATGGATTGGGTATCACAAATCACAACCCTTTTATTTTATTTTTCTGGTTTCGTTGTTTCACGCATTTGCTGCTTGGGTTGTTGTAACAAAATTTCATCTGAAATTCCATTTTGGATTCAAATACGGTTCTGCAAATTTCTGTTAGATGCAGACTTTCCTTTGTGATTCAGGTTTGACACTAGTTCATCAATCTGGACCTTTCATTATGGTCCACTCGATCACCTGATTTAGGCTCTTTTCCCTTAGTTTTTAATTACTTTCTTTCTTTGTTTTAATCTAATGCTACCTGTAATTTCGTGACGAGTTATGAAGTGTCTGACTCACTCGTCATGACTCGGCGTGTATCATTCATTCGTGCTGAACAAACCGCGGCCCTGTTTCTTCATGGTTTCAGTGTTGACATTTTCATTTCCCTTTATTACCCCTAATCATTTCTTTGAATTACTGAAACATCCCATGCCATTGCACTTCTCCAACTGCATCATCTGAATCCTTCACATTTTTGTCTCCAAAAGTGTTATTAAGTCTTTTAAACTGTTTGATGAGGTTTTGGTAACTTTATTGATTATATATAATGTTGGTGTTTTGTGATTTCAGCTGGTTCTGAAGGACCCAGAAGCGGCTATAGTTTTGTTCTGGAAGGCAATTAACGCAGGAGATAGAGTAGATAGTGCTCTCAAGGACATGGCTGTGGTGATGAAGCAGCAAGACAGAGCTGAAGAAGCAATTGAAGCAATTAAATCCTTTAGGGATTGTTGCTCCAAACAAGCCCAAGAATCACTAGATAATGTCCTCATCGACTTATACAAGGTATAAAACAATCCCTCACATTACCATAAATGAATTGCTGTTTAATTTAATCCTTTGCATGCTCTACTGCTGCTGATGATATTATTAATGGGCTTTGACAGAAATGTGGAAGAATAGATGAGCAGATTGAGCTTTTAAAGCAGAAGCTCAGACTGATATACCAAGGTGAGGCCTTTAATGGCAAACCCACCAAGACAGCCCGCTCCCATGGGAAGAAGTTCCAGGTTTCCATCAAGCAAGAGACTTCCAGGATACTGGTATGTAATTTATCATATTAATTCCTTTCTGAGCTTCTCATCTACTAATAAGTATACCAGAATTAAGAGAGTGTTATTGGTGAAGTCTTATCTCAGTTTAATCCAAGAATTACTGTTGATTCTTCCCCAATATCGGCTGTTTCTTTATATTATACTATGCAGGTTTTCCAATTTCTTCATTAGAATAGTGGAAACTTTTTTTATTGCTCGGCTGTGCGGACATAGTCCATCTTGGGTCAACCATGTAAATCTGTGTTTTGTATGTGTGATGATCTCTTTTTCGTTTTTTCATTTGTTAGTCGCTGTTCTGTTGCGTAGGTAATAATTCCTATAAGAGACAGAGCACGCCCAATTATATGGGGTTGGATAAAGAAATCCCATCTTATTTAGTGTCATATTCTTTTTAGGTTCTCAAATTTAATCAGTCCTCTTTGGTATGGAAAAGAGATGCATCTCCTTTCTGCTTTTTCCCCCTTGTCCTTATTGAGTTTTTTACTTGAAACATAAGCCAAATTGAAATGATACAACTTTGGCCTTTTCAAAGTCTCTGAAAACAGATACAATTCAGCTTGACTATGCTTATAATATATATTTGAGTATAATCTTGTGCTCTTGAGAAATAATTCATCTTTATTTGGTCCTCAAACTAATGATCCACACATTGATAATTGCAAAGCAGGGTAATCTGGGTTGGGCCTATATGCAACAAATGAACTATGTAGCAGCCGAGGTGGTATACAGAAAAGCACAGTGGATAGACTCAGACGCAAACAAGGCCTGCAATTTGGGGCTATGCTTAATCAAGCAGGCGAGATATGATGAAGCTCGGACTGTTCTTGAAGATGTCCTGCAAGCTAGAATTATGGGTTCAGATGACTCAAAATCGAGAAATCGTGCAGAGGAATTGATGAATGAGTTGGAGTCGCTAGAGTCAAATGAGTTGTTATCGACTCAATTGGGTCATCAGAATCTAGAAGAAGTCTTTGTGGAGGGGCTTGATCAGCTTTTGAGCAAATGGACTCCTTTAAGATCCAAGAGACTGCCCATCTTTGAAGAGATTTCTCAATTTAGGGATCAGGTAGCATGTTGAGTCAGAAATTTTTTGTATTATTTTTTTAAAAAGAAAATTTTCAGCATGTGGGTGTCTAGTAGATTGCCATGGAAGGTAAAAGATTTTAAACAAGAAAAGAGGCAAAATTACTGAGATAGGTAGGGAGGGGGTAGACATTGTAAAATATTTGTCAAATAATATTGGGGCATGTGGAATGTAATAATGTTCTATGGTAAGTAGGTGATAATGGTACTCTTGGTTCTTGTCGCAAGAACTTGACTAATAAAAGGAGGTGGTTACTGTAGATGATTCATCTGTATGATTCTTCTCTCCCCCTTTTCACTTGTTTAAGACTCTCACACTCTCTTAGCATATAAGCATGGTGGGTTTAACACCCGACAAAAAAAGAAAAAATCTCGTAAGCTTAGAAATCGTCTTCCTATTCTTTTGGAGATCAACAAGGTTGCTGACATCTTAGCAGAGAAAGCCCTATTAATAACGTGTGCGATAATATGATTGAATTTTACTCAAAAAAACTCTCGTAAGCTTAGGAATCATCTTCTTGTTCTAAGGAGATCAACAGGGTTGCTGACACAATATGATTGAATTTTATTCCCTGATTTGTCAATAACGTGTATGATAAATGATAAATGATAAATGATAATATGATTGAATTTACTCCATAATTGGAAGCGCCATGTATTCCAATTATACGTTCTTCTCATTTTAATGAATAGATCTCTTTTTGCCAAAAAAAAAAGCTTAGGAATCATCATAGCCTACGTATTTTTCTTACATAGGAACTTCCATTTGAATTAAAGAATAATTAATTTTCACACAGGCCTCCATTTGCAAGTAACTAGCAGGGTTTAATGTATCGGATACCTGGCCGACACTCTAATCGTGAACAGTATGGATTCGGAAATGGACAAATGGTATAATTGTCAAAAATCATATGGTATGGTATCTGTATAAATATTTTTGGGGAAGCAGTTTTTTGTACGGGAGTGTGGCCTACACCAACACTCCTATGTGTCTATCTCTCTCCTCTTTAAAATAAGGGGGTAGAGGTGTCTTTTCAAATGGGAAGGAGAGAGATAGACTCATGGGAGTGCTGGCGTAGGCCACACTCCCGGACAGTGAACTTTTTCCCATATTTTTGAGTGCAAAACCGTCTGATATGGATCGATACTAATACAGATACGATACCCATCCGATATGGATACCAAAAAACCATGCTAACTAGTGAATCCTCCATCTAGCTAGCGTTGGATCTTTCTCTACGCGCTTGTCATGTGGTGGGTGTAAGTTTAATTACTGATAAATACCCATCCCCTCCCCTCCTTTTCCAGATCCAGTTGCTCATCTGCTCACCACAGTTTCAATGTATTTTATTTGCCCATTAATGAACAACAGCCACTCCATGCTTCTCAGCTCCTTATTTCTTCAATTATTGCAATTGTAATAACCAGTTAGTTTTCTAGTTTCAATTCCTAACATGTGGAAATAAATTTATCTTAATAAGTCCATCCTCTGTCCCCTCTCCCTAATTCACTACCAATACAGCAAACTGCATGTGCGGATCCTCTACTTCTGCCTGCCCCTACTTCCATGTGCATCCTACACACAACAGGGTGCGCAAAGACCGCCTTACCTCTGCCCAAGCGCCTTACCCAAGTGCAGGTAAGGCAGTCTTTGCGCACCTCATTGTGTGGAGGGCTCACACAAAAATAGGGGCAGGCGGAAGTAGAGGATGTCGATTCCATTATTAATGCCTAATTCTTTCCCTGGCCCGTTCAATGGTAGCCAGTTAGCTCTCTAGCATCTAGCTGCAAACACATACCATCTCATGAACTATCAATCAACTCGGAGTCATGTTCTGGTTGTTGTCTGCTGATCAATCACCATCACCTTATTATTGATCGATCACAGTCTGTCAGTTACCAGCAGCAATATCAAGAATATATTAAGATGATATTATTTGTTTTTGCATTTTTAACTAGGGATGTAAATGGGTGCCCGAAAATCTAAATTCGATTCGCATTTGTATTCATTTAGGGGTATCTGAATTTTTATTCGAATAATCTGGAAAAAAAATTTTCTGATTCAAATAAACATCCAACTAATGATATAGAGGGTTTTCAAAAATTTATCAGATTCTAAAGAATGAGGAAATGAGACGTGAATTGAGAGTGAATCATATCCGTTGGAGGGGGAGAAAGGAAGGTCTGAATTATACAAGTCAAAGATGTAAACGGATAGTCAAAAATCCAAATTCAATTCGCATCCATATTTGAGCAGAGCATATATGAATCCGATCACATTGGATCCGTTTACATCCGTCAAAGCATCTCAGTTTAATTGGGTTGACGAGGATTCTGGCTTCTCAAGTCATATTTTATCACACTTTAAAACCCTATGCACAATCACATCATCTCATCCTCCAAAATTGCCGATTACCTTCAAAGAGTGTCCTTCAAGAATCATGAATGCCCACAATTCTCGTTTTGTTCCCATTTTTCTGCTGTTGAGATTAAGGCGGCTACTTTCCAAAATTGGGGCGATGAGGATTCTGACTTAGCAAGTCATATTTTATCACACTTTAAAACCCCATACACAGCATCCCATCCCTCCAATATATCCGAATACCTTCGAGAGTTTCCATCAAAAATCACAAGTGCCCATAATTCTAATTTTGTGTTCTTCTTTTTCTGCTGTTGAGATTAGGGCGGCCACTTTCCAAATTGGGGCTTATAAATCTAGGTTACCTGGAAAGTTTTTACTAGGCCAATTGGA
Source organism: Telopea speciosissima (assembly GCF_018873765.1). Taxonomy (NCBI): domain Eukaryota; kingdom Viridiplantae; phylum Streptophyta; class Magnoliopsida; order Proteales; family Proteaceae; genus Telopea; species Telopea speciosissima. Next base: position 24,416,945 of record NC_057922.1, on the reverse strand, counting down.
TAATTATTGGTACTAATGTAATTGAAGCTGCATAGCATTTAAAAAGATTATTCATCATTTTTGATAAGGGTGTCAATTTAGAATTGAAATCGAAAACTGAAATCCATCGTTTTGAAATCAATGCGAACCAAATCGAATTAAATCAGTTCGGTTTTAAAATTTTGAATGTTTCATCAGTTTGGTTTAGTTTCATGATTGAAACCGTCTTAATCGAATTACCCCATTTTCAAACTGAATAACTATTTTTTTAATGTTACAATTAATGTGGATGATAAATTTTAGGAAGAATTTTTTAGATCTACTGGATAAAAACATGATTTACAAAAATAGTAGATGTAAAAAATGTTTTACAATCACATGATACCACCTTGAACAGATTTACCAAATCTTCATATGACTAAAAAAATCTAATTGAATTACCTAAAATACCCTTAACCTCCTTTCTTTCACTTTGATTTTGTTTCTTTATTCAATCTTTTCATTTTTTTTAATTTTTTATTATCCCTACCCGTCTTCTTCTTCCTCAGACGAAGGAACACCCACAGCCACTCTCTCCTCCCTCTCCCTGCAACAACCCACACCGCCTAGAAAAGGAACCTCCTTCCACATCAATAGTCTTCAGGGGAACCCATCTATGGATCTGCCGGGCCCCTCTCCGTCCTCCCTCTCCCTCCACCCAAATCGCCTAGAAAACGAACCTCCTTCCACGTAAATAATCTCCAGGTGAACCTGTGTGGATCTGCCCGGCCCCAATGGTGCCATCCTTCTCAGCCAGAGGGCGTGATTGCCCGAGAATTGAACACACTGGCAGCGTGGCCGGAGGGGATAGGGCCGTCCAATCTTTTGAGTGAGAAGATGAATGAAATGATATATTGACAATTTGAGAAAGACAGAGACAGAGACAGAGACATAGTGAAGGATTGTTCACGTTTAAGGCTTTTAACCTGTCAATTTTCTCCTTTTTTGATCCTTAATTAATTATTCATGGATAAGTTTTTACTCTTTAGTGTTTAAACATTTATGAGGTATTATAGTATAAGTCTTCCTGCTGTTTTTTTATGGAAACGTTTTCCTGCTAATTGCTGAACAGGGAGTTTGGTGTTGGTGTCTGCAGAAAAGTGAGGCTGTCTGTATCACAGAAAGAAAGCCTGTTTGTGTGGGTGGGTTATAGTGTTCCAACTCGAAGAAAAGTGAAAATGGTGGGTTATAGTGTTGCAACACGGAGAACACTAAAAATAGCAAAGAAGACATGGAAGGAGTTCCCTTTTCTCGGCGAATCTCACGCTTCATTTTCTCTTTTCTTCTTTTGTATTAAGAATCTGAAAGACTATTGACATGGGAGGAGCTTCCTTTTCTGGGCGGCGTGGGTGGACAGAGGAGAGGGGAAGGGGAGGAAGGTGCGAGTTAGGAGGAAGAAGGGTGGGGGTCAGTAAAAAATGGAAAGGTTGAATACAAAAATAAGAACGAGGGGAGAGAGAGAGAGAGAGAGGATGCTGAGGGTATTTTGGGTTGTTTGTTTAACTCTTTTTACTTACTTACATGGGAATTTGGTAAATCTTTTCAACTTGGTGACATGTGATTGTAAAACATAAGTTTCATTTATCAGTTTTGTAAATTTTTTCATTATCTAATAGATCTAAGCAATTTTTCCTAAATTTTATTCCATTTTAATGTTTGGTGAATTATGACTTTAACCAACAAGAGGTTCTTTTGTTATAAGTATGTAGAGAAGTTTGCCTAAAGAACTAAAATAGGAATCAAATCTAATACAGGCCGAATAAAAACCGAACCATGCTAGTTCAGTTCTAATTTTGATACACATGCTCCTATTCAGTTTCAGTTCTGTTTCTAAATGTTGTATCTTGAATCGAACCGATTAACACCCATACATTTCGATATCAAAACAAAACAAAAATAAATAAAAATTCTTGAGAATATAGATCGTTTTTGACCTATTAGTCTCTGATTTGTTTTCTACAAAATCATTACCAAATGTCTTCTCAACAGGGTAAAACCTATGTTAAGCTTCATTAATAGCCCTCCTAAGAGATTTTTTTTTTTAATTTTACTTCCCACTAGATCCATCTCAGATAACATTTATGTGGCTCATGAACTCTTGCACTCTATGAGAACGAAGAAAGATAATTTTGGTTGTATGGCTCTAAAACTCAATCGGTGCAAAGCCTATGACAACATTGTATGGGTATTTTAAGACGGATTCTTCAAAATTTTGGGTCTTCCTCCATCTGGGTGCATTGGATAATGCAATGTGCCACTACTGTTAAAGACCGAGTTAAATTAAATGGCTAAGTAACTAGACAAGTGACACCCCACTGTGGACCTCTTCAAGGATGTCCCCTAACCCAATAATTGTTTATCATATGCCAAGAAGCACTTACCCATCATCTCCTTCAGTCTAAGAGACATAATCTCCTTCGAGGCTTGAAAACTGGCAGACATGGGCCTCGTGCTTTACACTTATTTTTTGCACAAAATTTTTTTGGAGGTTAGGGTTAGGTCTCTTGGGCTCGGCTCCGTAAATACATGATTTCCTTCTTGTGGGTTTACATTGTAAAGTGAGTAATGGGCACTCTTTAGATTGACTGCTGTAATGATCCCTGGGTTCCAACTTCCAATCAATCTTGCGACCTCTGGATCACGAATGGTGGCTGATCTTATTAATAGTACACTGAATTGAGATTCCTCTATTACTGCTGCCTATTTTTCACCATATGAGGCTCTAAACATATCATGTCCATACCCTTGGAAATTTCATCAATACCGAAAGATTGGATTTGGGCGTTTTCTAATTAGGGAAAATTTTTTGTTAGTTAGGTATATTATATTGCTCTTCCTTCTAAGTAAATCAGGGCTAACTAAGGGAGCTCTTCCCATATTGGTCACAGCTCTAGAGCTACGACTTTTGCCCCAAGTTAAAGTTGTTTTTATAGCGGTGTAGGTCTGAAGTTCTAGGCGTTAATCAATTACTCTATCAGCGGCAACTAAGTTCGGTTCCTCTTCACGTACCAACAGATGAACGTTCATGTGAGAGCCAACCACCTGTCCTATTTTTGCCATTTACAAGAGGATGAGGGGTTTTTATAGAAACAAAATTAAAATGTGATTGACTCCAAGATGTACGTTCACCTGTTGGTACGTGCAGCTGATCCATTATCGCGACAACACTTGCCTAGCCCTGATTTCCCTATTTGTCATAATAGTCCTGAATTTATTTTGCATGCTCTTTGAATAGTGGCCTTTTGCCGCCTCATCTTGGAAAGCATCTCTTCTTCCCAGTCTTAATTATTTTGGCACTACTATTAAGGACTGGATTTCCTTTCATCAACTTTAGCATTGGAAATTTATTTTGCATCTCTTCTTCGCATTGAATTTATTTTGTGTACATTTGACCCTCCCCATACCCTGCTAAATGTGGGAGCCTAGTGTACTTGGAAAAAAAAAACTTTAGCATTGGGGAGTTTATGGTGAAAGATACCGATATAATTAACTTGGGTATCTTTATTAGAGGTTGGATGAGGTTGTTATACGAGAAACATTCTCGTACGCCAGATGACGGACATATGCGTTATTTGGAAGAATGATAATAATTTTGTGTTCCGACATATGAGCTCTGATCTAACTACCACCCATCAAGGCATACAATCTTTTTGTTGCTGAAGGGTAGCAGGCTTTCACTTGTACTTCTGGCCCTAGTTGGGCAACACTCCATACGGAGGGTGTGGTGTCGTTATCCGTGCCCTCTGGCATGGTCAGTTCATAGCGGCAAAGTGCAATCATAGCACAGCGGTTTTTCATGTCTTCAGTGAAGGCTGAGTTGATACCTTATGGGATTCTGGTAGCTCGCAGTCTAACATACTGAAATCTGGTTGTGATCCCTGATTGTCATGTTGCCATTGTCTGCTTGAATAATTCATCTGCCATGGTGGATTGAGCTACTCAAGTACTAATTGATGATATCTGTGTGCTAGCCACGCAATTTGATTTGATTTATTTCCGCTATGCTTTATTGTCGACTCTACACATTAGCTTAGAGAGCATCATCCTATTTTTTTTGTAGGGAGAGGGGGAGGACTCTGGAACATCATCTTTGTTTCTCTTTTGTTTGATGGATTATTCCACCCCTTATTTCTCTGTTTTTGTACCTTTTTTTTTTCCTGAATAAAATGTGTTCCATCCGGTTTGTTTCTTAATAAAATTTTCTTTCTTGAAGCTTCAAAAAAAAAAAAAAAAAGGTAAATGATTCCTACCTAGGGTACCTAACATTTCAAGAAATTACAGTTAAGAAACCCAATGTTTCACATATTATGTTTAGGTACCTAAAGCTGAAGCAAGATAATATTAACCAAATTAATCAATTTTACCCTTATATATATCTTTACCTTTCTATTCAACATATATCCTTACCATTCTTCCCTACCCTCACCACTTTACCCATGTCCCGCTTGCAACTCCCTCACCCCCATCACTTACCCGTCCTACTTGCAACTCCCTCCCTCACCTCCATCACTTACCCCTGTCCCGCCATCGCAACCTTTCAAGTTCCGACAGTGACAGGTCAAATCTAGCTGAAATTTTATGGACAGACCCCATGGTCCCTGTCCGTATGTCAAGTTTCAGCCCAAACAAAATATACCAAATAACATAACAAAACATTGAAAAACAGCGAGAGATCTAGCGGTAATTAGAGTAACTATAGGCATGCATGGACACATGAGAGGGTATGTCATCAAATGGACAAGTATTAGTACGACTAAAATTTTTCACGTGGGCTATTTAGACCATTCCTTAGAAATCCAAGGGTATAAGATGTGCCACATCATTCATCTACATGGACAACCTAGATATTGAGGAGATTCTTTCCCAAATGTCTGTATAGGAAAACATTTTCTAAAAATATAAAATACCAATAAAATTATGTAGTTCCAATCCACATCTAATCATTATTAGGGTAAGATATGGACCATAGATTAGATGGATGTTAGTATTACTGCAGCTTATATTTTCAGAGGAGAAACCTAGAATCTGGAGTAACCAAATCATGAATTTGACCCTAGTGTGAGAATTATGCACGTCTTTACGGCTAGGGAGAAGAAAATTTACACGTTTCATGAGGAATCAAATTCAAGGTTGAGAGATGGAAGATGCTATATCCCACAAGTTGCAGTTCTCTCCTACCCTTGCACATGTTACTTCAGTGTAGTATGGTTCCGTTACAAAAAATTGTAGCGTTAGATGTAAAAGATAGTTCTACAACCATATAATATTTCCTTACAACCAGTAATAACAATAATGACATTCAAACAAATTTCACATCAGCCTGGGGGAAAAGACCCCCCCCCCCCTGTTAAAGAAACTTCTACTCTAATACAAAGAATTCAATCTATACAAGCAAAATGTCATTCAACACAAAACAATCCCAATCCAAAAGGCTAGCAGAAACGGTAGCAGGGTATCCAAAAACAAAATTAAGAAAAGAGGGGGGAAAAAGAATACAAAACAAGAGGTGGGTGGGTGATGGTAAGAGAACTCATTCACAGGGTAATTTGAACAGAGTGCCGGACACCAACCTTGTAAGATGGTTGTAAGCATAATTGTAGAAGTTGAGCACATCCAGCAGAAGTAGGAGAGCCGCATCAACATTTAAAGCCATGGCATACTGACAAAATAATGATAAGGATCAGAGCAATGATAATACCCAAAACAATCAGCTTCACCTTCATATTTTGCAGCCACATCTTCCTCCTCATCTTGGTCCCCTGTTCCCTGAAACCTTGGGCCTGCAACAAAAAGTATTATGGAAGCCAACGTCACATCACAGTTTAAATAGCAGGAATGCATGCATACATGGAGAGGAATGATGGAGCAAAAGATAATTAAATTGAGACTAAAACTAGGTTAAAATTCATCAATCCCCATCAAACTGGACGGAAATGGCCTCCAAATTCTTTTTCCCTGTACAGATAAATAACCTCAGAGAAACAGCTTGGTATAAACAATCTGGTATCTCACTTGAAAGTACGACTTAGTTCTAGGGACCTTGCTATTATCAGTTATGGAAAAAAATTTTGATTCCCCACCAAAAAAAAAAAAAGGGGGGTGGGGGGGAGAGGAGAGGGGGAGTCTGCTGCAGTCAAAGCACTACGATATTAGGTAGATGCCTCTCCTAACCTGTGAATGAAGACTCTCTGTTTTGTCCACCAGAAGCTCTATCTTCTCACCACGGTCAAGAACCTAAACTAAAAAAACAAATTGGGTAAGTCAACTGCAAAACAAATTCCAAAATAATAAAAAATGCATAATGCAAATTTTATTGTAACAGTTACAGGGTAAACCATAATCTCTTGCCTTCTCTATGTTTTCCATCATCACTCCCTTAACTTCAGAAACCTGAGCTTTTACTTTTGCAAGCTTGCTGATTTCCTCAGGATGTTCCGCACAATACTGCATTTGCTCCTTCAGTTTTGGCCTAAAACATTAATGATGCTATTTTTCATTAATTCCACAGTCTGATGAATACAATTGGACGTTATGATAAAGGGTTAGAGAATAGAATTACCCAAACTCTTTGTTCAGGCTGTTGGCAACAGCAGTTGCAGCTTTTCCTCCTCCATATCTCTTGTTAAAATCCTCCTTAACTCGCTCAAGGAACGCAATAGGAATTTGTCTACCAACAGACTCCACTGCTACCACACAAAAGGCTGCAGTGTCCAGATAAATCTAAATTCAGATCCACATCAAGAAAAAGTTAAGGGTCAAAGAGATAAACATAGACTACACACCGACCAATCAAGATGGACAGACATCTCATTTGAGACCAAAAAGCACAAAAAAATTTGTGTTACTATACCACTTAATTATGAGAATCACCAAAATATATACTAAAATGAAATTTTAGTAAAATAAAGAAGGTTTATTTTTGGTATCTGGGCTCAACCATAAATAAATGTGATATAGAGGACGATGTTTCACAAAGAATTAAAATAGGATAGATGAAGTGGCGAAATGCATCCGGAGTGTTGTGTGATTGGGGTATTCCTTTAAAACTTAAACGGAAATTTTTTTAGGACAATCATATGACCGGTTATGATGTATGGTGCAAAATGTTGGCAGTTAAGAAGCATCATATAGATAAACTCTAGTCAATGTAGTGGAGATGAGGATGTTGAGATGGATGTGTGGCATACATAGGAAGGATAAAGTAAGGAATGGTCATATTATAGCTGGTCTTAGATTAGCTCCGATACATGATAAGCTACGAGAAAGTTGTTTGTGGTGGCATGGCCATGTTCAACAGAGGCTTTGGATGCTCCAGTACGTAGGAGTGTGATTTGATTCAAATTGAAGGAACTAAAAGAACCAGGGCAGACCTAAAATGACCTTAGGAGAAGTGGTAAGGAACATAGTTATTAAGGCACTGCCTGGTGTGCAGGCTGATTTTTGGGGGTCTAAGTAGTTGTCGCCTTAGTTGTATTGAACACCTTGGCCTTTATTTATGCCAAATATCATTTAAGTAAATGATAGATATTATTCATAAACAAGTAAATACCCCCTATTTGATTCCAATAAAAATAGTTAAAAAACAAAATTCCAAAAGGATAAAAAGTCTACCCTCAGTTCAATAATAAAAACTGGCTTTTCGGCGGTAGATGAAAATTTCAACTTTCTAATGCTGAGTGTTTTCTCAAATCTAAATATTCCATAAATCTTAATATAGTAAAACATTACTAAAAGCCAAAAGAACAGTAAAATATTCATTTTTTTTAAATATCTAAAATTCAGTGTTGGTCAGGCCTTTTCTTTGCTAGGTTGGGTGCTCGTAGATCAGCTTTACTCTGCCCAAGTGCTTGGTTGCATGGGGCAGCACGCCTTCTCTTTACACCTCTGCCTCCATTTCTGTCTCTTATGTTGTTAGGTAGGGGTGGGTAACTCACCCCCTCATATACGAATTCTCAGTCGGTTTGGCGACTCATCCCTCCCAGGCATTGATACAATATTTTATTCAGAGTAATTTTGGCAACATTTGCATACACCAAATAAAGTTTAACCGGAACATAACTCCTTTAATATAAATCAGATGTAATCAATCTTGGATTTGTTGGAAAGCTGGTTTTGTGCGCTACCTAATACAAAAAGTCTCATGTAAAAATAAATCGTTTGACCATTCAAACTTCTTAGAGAACAAGAAGATTTCTCTAAATCGAGAGCAGTTTAATTGTTTATAGATAAGATCATATTTTCTGAGAATAGTATAAACCAATTGTGGGACTAGGTATACCATGACAATGACCAATTCCAAGACCAGTATAAACCAACTGTTTGTTTTGATTGTTTCAAAATTTTAATAGCTTGTTTCTTCAGTTGTGTTGTCTTCCAGTTATATGTTGATTTTGATGACTTGATGTGGCTTAATATTGATTTTTGATGACTAGATGTGTATATTATAACATACTAAATAATGTTAGAAAAAAGGCAAAATAAAAAATAAGCCTTGGTCGCCTAAGCGCTTAGGCACCCCTCCACGGCCTTGGATCACTTTGCCGCCTTGACAACTGTTGTGAGGAAAGACATGCATAGCTTAGGTCCTGTATCAAGTATGACCTCGAATAGAGCTGATTGGAGGGCAAGGATCCATGTAGCCAACCCCATTTAGTTGGGATAACGCTGAGTTGTTGTTGTTGTACCAAAATATCTACTAAAACATACATTCAGATTTTCATTTATTTCCTACATATTATGACCTACTTCATTGTCACATTCAAATTGACGGTTTGTATAGAAACATTGTAATAACCAATCTCTCCATTCTTATATAATGGACATATCACATGCAAAACGCAGTTATAGAAATTCCCAGAAAAAAAGGCAGTATCACACTAGCTAGCCAAAAAAAAAAGGGCACGAGTGATATTTTCATGGGGAGAGAAAAAGGTCACACACAAGGCTGCAGAAGCAACAGATTTAAAGCCCCATCGCCTGCTTTTAATACTTTAAAATTCGATCCAAGTAAACCTTACACTTGTGAGGTCGGTGTGATGAAATGAGACTTACAACACTTATATTTAACATAAAAATATGCCAAGATAGAGGTAATATTGCCCAGTAGAGCAAAAATAAATTTAACGCAGTTACACTGGGAAGCCAAAGAATTATCAATGTCAGTCTTTGATAACAGAAATTTGGAAATTGAAAGAGTTCAAACCACACCCACAAGGACAACTTTAACCAAGACCCCACTGTTTCATGCATGTTCAAATTAAGGGTTGTTTGAGAGCAAAATATTTTGAATATCATATCCATGAACCCAAATGCTATCTCAAAATTTGTTATTTTTCAAAAAAAAAAAAATCCAACTTGAAGTAAAAATCTCTTCCTGTTTTAAAAGCTCAAGAATGGGAAAGGGATTAGCATGGTAAAACCGGATCAGAGCATTCTAGCCATCCAGTTGAAGATGTAGGCACGGAATATGTTAAAGACTGATCAACAGGAAAGAATCACACAACCCAATGGCTTTCTTTCCTTTATTTTGCCTTCTTAAAAAAAAAATAATAATAATAATTCAACCGCTTGTGCTGTCATCCCACTCCATGTATGGCAATGTCTGCAGGTTCACAAGAGCTTGTGTCGTCACCCATTACTTCAAGCCAGATAATCTTAAACCACTTGTATTTTTTACCACCTCTAATTTGCATGACAGTGGATAGGAAGGAAAATTGTTCAACACAAAAGCTTGCCATTGTCAGGCTTGTCAGCAGTGAACCCTAAGTGGAGGTATCCAAGAGCATCACTGCCCTAAGGGCCACTCCCCAGATTTGGGAAGGCAAATAATCACCCTAGGCCTTCAAATGAAGGAATTTTCCATCACCATTTTCATCAATATTCCTTGCAAGGCTATCTACTTCAGGCTTAGCTGCTTAGTGCAAACATAAGAGTAGATATTTAGCTCCAGCTATTTAACAATCATCCATTATCCTATTTGCAATCCAAAACTACAGTCCAAGTACCATATAGAGGTGGAGATTAGAATCTACGGAGCAGATGCGTCCTTTATGGAAGATTTCTCTGACACATTGTCAGTGGCACCTTTATGAAGCAATTCCTGGACAGATAGTTTGCCACCTCAGATTTATGAGATATCTAAATTACAGTCAAGTCGACAGTCCCATCAGCATTCTATTCCTATCCTCCTCTTATCTACTTCTATTCTTTTCCCTTTTTTTCTCTACCTTCTTGCTGATTCTCACTCTATAATCTTATCCGTCAGATTATACAACCGGAGCTAATTCTTCTCTACCAACATTCATTGTGGGAGCAGAGGACATGGCCGATCTCAGGATCGTGGCTAAGGACTGTTACCAACGTCAATGGTAGAGCAGAAACCTAACAGAATACCTATATAAACATCCTTGAATTGCTACTTACAAGGCAGTTTACTATACTTTCAAGTTTTTTTTTTTTCACAAACAAAAATATAATCGAAGGCTTTTAGGTACCAATCTTGAAGTTTCCAGTCGAACAACTTACTCTAACCAGGAAAAAAAAGGTACATCGAAACAAAAGAGCAAACAACAGCATAAATGAAGTAATTCTAAATGGATCAGAAATATCCGAATATTTGTCTTCCATGCCTCAAATCAGCCCCAAGAGAAGTAATATGAAATGGACCAGATAATTCATCAGCTACAAAGTTCATATAACTTTTTTTTTTTTTTTTTTTTTTTGGGGGGGGGGGGGGTTGTTGTCTACGCGAATCCATCTCCCTAGAAAATCCGAAAGCTAACTCAACTGTAGGGATTATGAATAGAGACTCACAAAACTAGAAAAATACAAAAAATATAAACCTAAACGCCTTGTGTTTCAGATTACAGCGTATTATAATCATTTTTTTCTTCTGATCATTGCTTAACAGAACAGGCAGACATAATCGAATCACAAGAAGCGAGAAACAGTTACGAACTTACGATTAGGTAAAAGAAAAGAGGAAACAAAAACCGGTGGAAAAAAAGTGAAATCGATTTTTTTCTCTAGGCAAGAGAATGAATCAGAATATAGAGATTCTGTATCGACATCAGAAACAATATACTGGTAAAGCTAAGAAATAGTCCGACCGAAAACAAATCACCGCCAGATCAATCAACGCGAACATTAAAACATGACACCAATTATTAAAACAGGACCAAATCTACGAATCGAGGAGGAGAAAATGGAAAATGAGGACTTACTGAAACCGTCCTCAACGAGATAATTAAAGGTGTGGTTATCCAAGTTGTAGGTGAACTTATTGTTGCTAGCTGGAAGCTTTTGAAGGCATTGAGATGCAATTTTGGTGAAATTGCCACTAAATTCTGTGTATTCAGCAATGATCACCGTTCCTCTAGCAACGAAGCTGTAGATCAACGACTGCTGTCCCATCTTACGAACCCTAACACTAAAGCTATCAGTTGCAGAGACGGAGAGAGAAACTCCGAAAATGGAAGGGGTCTTGAGAGAGAAAGAGAGAGAGAAAGACGATCAGAGAACGATGAATTGTTTTTTCTTTGGTTTTTCTTATAGGGAGAAATGTTAGGAACAGGCCGCAGAGGCGAAAATAAAGTATTTATATAGATATTTATAATTTTAAGTTTAATAAAATATAGCTATCGGACAAAACGGCGAGAATCCGCACTGCGCGGGAGAGAAACAAGGTACGTTGGTCAATAGTAGTATAGTACTGCCCGAATCGTTATCCCCGCCAATTGGCTGCCAGCTCCAAATCCTCCACTTCCTCACATATTAACAGAAATAACCATCCTACTCTTTACCCAAAAAACATGCTACTTAAGTTGGGGTAGGGTGGTCATTTTCGCTCTTATGTGAGAAATTGAAAAAAATTGGAACAGGCAACAAATTGGGATTTGGGAAGCCAAATATATTGAACCACCCTCATACAAAGTTAATATCAAGAATCTCATATTTATATTTGGGGGGAGAGTTTTCTCTTCGGTAGTGTGGTCATTTTCGTTCCTATGTGAGGAATTGAAGAAAATTGGAACAGGCATCGAATTGGGATTTGGGAAGCCAAATATATTGAACCACCCTCGTACAAAGTTAATATCAAGAATCTCATATTTATATTTGGGGGGAGAGTTTTCTCTTCGGTAGTGGTGTTCTGCATCAGCACGAGGGCCAATGAGAGTGCACATGAAAATATCAATATAGGGAGAGGGATTTTTGCTTTTCATAGGGGCAAGGCGGTCATTTGGGGGGGACTAACTCTTGAGTGCGGGGACCACATGATTGGATGGCTCCTTTTTTCTCTAAAAAAAAAAAAGTGGTCGATGCAAGGACATAGAGGCTATATTTGAAAATAAAAACTGAGAGAGAAATAAGTACACAACTAGTTAACAGGCGAGACCAATGGAGGCGCATGATTGGATAAAATACAAGAAGGGTAGGGGAGTCATTAAAAAGTAGAAGAGAGACACAATAGTCCTTAGCTAGTGGTAACCGTTGGTGTGTCCAGCATTTTTTTCATTTTTTTTTTCTTTTGGTAATGGGGAATTTTATTAAATCAGGGAATGTGTACAACTAGTAGCTTCATGAGCACATAAATCATAAAGCCACAGAGTAAATAAAGGCCAATCTGTCACACACACACACAAATAACATGACTTTCCTTGCCAGGGCATCTGCTACACAATTAACAGCCCGTGGAATACAAAGGAACGTTACAGAAGAGAAGAAAGTAGATAGCCTTCTAACATCAGATAACAGCACAGCAGAATGAGTTGGGGGTGTGCGATTACGATCAAGGGTATATGTCACTGCTTCTTTATAATCAGACTCAATCTATACTCGAGTATTCCCCGAATCGAAGGTCATCCGCAGTGCAAACCAGCATTTTTTTTTTCAAAAAAGTGGAAAAGATATAATATAATATTATAACATTTGGAGAAAGAACGCTACCTAGGCGTGGGGATCATTTCGTCCGCTCCTATATTTGGGCGCAGGGGCAGCAAATCGCACCCACTCAGATAGCGTTCTCTATCCCTAAAATATAATAAGACAAAAATCAATGACACATATGATGAGTTGATATATCTAATTTATCCTTTTTCTAAAAAAAAATCAATTCTTTTCTTTTCTTTTTATTTCTTAAGTTGAATATAATTATAACAAAATCATGATTATTGATTATGATGTGGATAATGTATTCATCAAAATTGAACCCCAATCAAGCTAACTTTGACAATTATTAAAAGTATGTAGCAACCAAACCAAACTCTTTAACTGTTTAGATTCCGTTTGGTTTTTTATTTATTTATTTTAATGGGGAAAACCCCAACTAACCAAATGGAGGACTGATCAACAATCAAAATTGAATCGAATTGAACCAAATAATGTATATAACTTAAGCGAACTATATTGTGGAATTACACAATCAAACAGTTTCCACGAAATTACCATCTATGGATTTACGCAATCAAATACACCCTTAATGAACCGATCAATTGACACCCCTAATTTTTTTAAATGGACATGCCAAAACTGTCATTTTTTCTCCCATTGGAGGATGAGAGTAATAGATAAAATCCTAAAAATGATTTTCCATTTACCCCTCCTTATCCCAAACGAGCTGAAAGTAAATAAATTTTAGCTAGTCTTTATCCATGTTTGTTTCACCAAAAAAATATTATCCATGTTTGGATTTTCACCAAAACTGTTAACCCGTTTGGTTTTTCACATTGAAGTCGACTTCCTAACCATTTAAGTGTGCTCAAAATAATGAACAGAGGGTTACAACTGGAATTTCATCATCCTCAACCATCATCAACACGCTGGGCAGTCCAAGTCCCAGTCGATTTTCATGAGGTGAGAGAGTGAGAGTGACATCTTCTATTTTATTGTTTGCAATGTTCGGATGGTGGATTTCCCTTTCAAAGTAGGAGAAAGAACGCCACCTAGTAGAATCAGACATGCCGTATTGCATCCTGACACAGGGGTGTGCAAAATAATTATCATACCTCTGATCATTTTCGGGGTTCCAAGAGTGCGATGATCATTTTGCATACCTCTGTATCAGGGTGCAGTAACGTACACTGCACGAGTAAGTGGCAATCTCCTTCCCTACAAGTCTACATGGTGTGAGTATGACGGATAACAATTCCCGTTCTTGAGAAGCAGCAACAAAAAGCCTTCTTCTTCCCGCATAAGACCCCTCTGGCATGTGTGTGTGTGTGTGTGTGTGTGGCGTGAGCCGTGAGCCGTGAGGTCTTTGGAATGTGCCATGATGTTACCTTGTTGGGTGAGCGAGAGTATTGGTGGTTCTGGTGGATCCAATGGACTACCAATAATTAGTATTATTGAAATTTATATTTTTAATCTTAATCCAAGGTAGGTTTTTCTTGTCCCCCTTTATGTCCCAAGTTTGAACTCAATCCAATCTATTCCACATATTAAATAAAGAGAGGATTTTCGAACAAACGGCATAGATAAGTGTACCCATGAGGTGCGGTAAAACAGTTTCATACATGAGATTGAGGACGACAAGGTCATTTCATGTGAAGACAAAAGATAGAGAGAGAAAAGGTGCTAATGTATCCTCCCCTGGCAGTTCATAGAGATTTTCTCCCTCAAATAAAAGAGAAAAAGATTTCTGTCTGGGAGCACTAGAGCATAGCGTATACTACTGCTCCATTGTGTCTATCTCTCTCTTCTCCTCCCCTGTAATGATCTCTCTCTCCCTTGAGTTAATTAAGGATATCAACTTAATTTGTCCCAATTGTCTTGCCTAATAGAAATAGAATGGAAGATCCAATCTTTATTTACAGATCTGATCGCTTCGTGGGTTTCGACCAACCCCAAAATACTCAGTTTATACTTAAAAATCAACTTTTTCACTTCAGTCTGCTTGAGACCCAAATTTAGGCCTCTAATGTTCCAAACAGCTAAATTAAACATCGGAATGATCTGGAACATTGATTCCAGTCTTCTTTCCCGACCCGATTCCTTCCTTGGCTATCATTTGCATATAACTAGCTAATGCTGCTGGGAATGCCCTTGGCGGATTCTATCTTCTCTTGGTTTCTCATCATGTGGTATATCTAGATGCCTTTTTGGTGAATGGATAACCAAATATATCCTGGATCCAGTTCAAAAATGGGTTTGTTTACTCATTATCAAATAAAATCTTGGCATAGATGAGGATAATGGGAATGTGAATTTGGATTTTTGTGATGATTATGCACTCTCATTATAAACTAAAAATTATATAATCAAATGATAATTATATTACTATGTTATATAGAAGTATAAACTCTTATTTAAAGTATTGTTGATAAAAAAAATATAAAACTTTACAAATCCCAAGCACATATAAAGAGATCTCCATGTTCCCTAACAAGTTGCTTAGTACAAGGAAGGAGAGCCATCTTTCTCTCTCAAAATCGGATAGGAGCTGTCTGCTTAAGTTTTAATGGGATTTTTTATTTCTCTTATTTAAATATAAGAGTAGTTGTAACTTGTAAGTTGCGGAAAAAATTTGGCTGCAACCCATGTTCCTTCTGCTCCCAATAGTAGGCACCAACTTGGAATAATTCCCTTCTCCTTTGGGTTCATAAATATTCCTTTAAGGTTTAATATTTTTCAAATTATTCTTCAAGATTCCAAGTCCACACTTATGATTGGGACAGTAGGAACATAAATGCAACCCAGCCAGCAGCCAAGTTTTGTCTGTAAATTGCAGCTATCTTTTTATTTTTTTTCACTTAAAGTTGCAAAGATAGTTGTAGGTTGCAGCTATCTTTGGCGCATTCTTTATGCCTTTTGGAGGGAGGCGCTTTGCTTTGGAATTAGGTTTCTTAGTAAGGTAAGAATGTTTGTTCTCAAGTCTTATTAGTTATAGTGATGATAATCTTAATGTTGAGTGCCCCAACTGAATGAGTGTTCAACTATCCCTTTAAATTTACCACAAAAAAAAAAAACTATCCCCTTAAATCTTTTCAGGAAGTGTTATTAATAACGTACAATAAAACTACATAGGAGGATAGCAAGATCTTTGTTTTTTTTTTTGGTTGGACGATAGCAAGATCATTTCTTGTGAGGAAGAGAGAGATAGATACAGAAGTGTTCGCGTACCTTTCCTAAGTGGCTGAGGGGAGAGGAAGGAAGTGCACAATGGTTTTGACTTGGGCGAGTCACCCGAGTTGGAGTAATAAACAAACATGAAACCTGATCAAGAGTCATAAAAACTCGTCTAGGTTTATACTCAATAAAAAAAGACTCAGTAAGTTTCACATGACTCACACAAAAACCCTAGAATTTTTATTGTCGTCTTCAATATAAACTCCTTTTTTCATTGCACCTGTAAAGTAACCGTAGCCTCGGTCCCTCTTCGGAGAAAGAAGAACGATGTTAAAAAATTAAGAAAAAATTACTCGCCTGACTCACCAAGTTTTGTAAATAACGAGTCGAATTCAATTATGAATGAATACATATTTACACATTTTCTATATTACCCTTAAAACCATAATAAATTATAGACGATCAGCAGTTGGGGGTAAGGGTTCAATATTTTTCTATAGTCAATCAATGCTCTCTCCCTGTTCCCCACACCCTGCAATTTAAAAAAACGAAAAAAAAAAAAAAAAAAAAAAAAAAACAAACACAAAAAAATACAGATTCTCATAAAGCCATGTTCCTAATCCTACCAGAAGCAGGGGGAGGAGACAAGAGGATGGAACATGCAAATGGGACCAAAATTAGATAAAAATATAAAGGGCCCTATTGTGACGAAGGCTTCAACAAGGGTGGCAAGTTGGGACTTGAAACTAACAAAGGATACCACGTGACGTTTAGTTGATCACGGAGGGCTTGGATCATGCAAGCCAATACGCACAAACTCTTTCAGAGTTTTAGGTCACCACCTAAAGCTACCGCGTGGAAAATTCAGAACCTGGTCAGAAAAGAATCTCTCTATATGATACGACAGCTCATCAGGTATCTCGGCCATGAAAATCCTTGGAGGCTGGCATTGTTCTTCGAAATAGACAAAGCTGAAGCAGGCGCGTAGTGCATTAGATATAACCATTACGAAGCAGAAGCTGCAAGTTGGTTTCCATTTCAACTCTAATCGGTGTAGAGAAACTTTCCTTATGTTCTTGAAGAACAAGACAACAAGTAATAGGACACGTGCCAAAACTATACAAAGATCAGGACTCTTGACTCAATCAAAACAGGGGATTTAAATCCTCTTCAATTCTCCAATGGTGCAGTGTAGTGCAGTTCGTGGTGGAGGGGTCAACACTTGACAAGCACGACATCCAATGGTCTGCCCACGAGAACTTAAAATATAAAAACTGGGTCATTGGAGTTTGGACCATTGGATATCACGCCTGTCAAGTGCCAAGCTCTCAGCCCCAAACTGCACCATTAAGAAATTGGAGAGGATTTAAATCCCAAAACAAGACTCCAAGAGATCTTAAGTGTGGAGAACAGTTTACCAAAGGGTGTATCTAGTGCATGAGCCTCCCATCACTGTGGGGTCTAAGGAGAGTCATAATGTACGCAGCCTTACCCCTGCTTTTGCAAAGAGGCTGTTTCCAGACTCAAGACGCTTGCACCAACCGCAAGGAGCTTGGACTATTGTGGCAGGTCTTGGGATCTTATCCCACCTTCACCCTTCTAATCCTCCAATCTCACTTCTCAATTAAAAATAAATGAAGAAAAAAACTAAGAGCCAAGATATACTATTATGTCATAAACAATTTAAAATAAGAATAATACATCTCGGTATGAGGCCTCTCTCAACAGCTTAGTTTGTTAAATGAGATCTCTTTTTCAGTTAGTTGAGGATAGAAGTTTGTTTATCAATACAATATCATCACAATAAAAGATACATAGGACTAAAACTTTCTCTCTGTTTGTTTCAGTGACAAAAATTTCCTCAAAAAATCAACTTTTATTTATAAAACTTATGTTGAATTTCTTTAGCATTTGTTTGTTTTCTGTCGAACCAACTGAAGCCTAAAGTGAACAATTAAACGGTCAACAAAACTGAGGAAAAGAAAACTCATGCCACAAATTCAAGAACAAGAAGAAATAGCGACTCTTGGTTTATTTTCTTACAAAAGTTTACCTTATCATAGCAGTAATTCACGTATTCTGACCGGCCTTTTTATTGCATTTGTAAAACCCTGCCATCATAGAAGATAAACAATTGATCAAGCAACAGGTGTTTGGCAGCAAAGAAAAGATGAGAGGAAGAAGTAACTAGCAAAATAATTAACTGTGGGTTGAGTAATGGATAAAACTCAAATCTGGTCTCCACATTAAGTCCATTCTGTTCGCTCTTTTGCATCAACATGTTTTTTAGCAGGTATTTGCAATGAATACACTTTATCAGCATAATTTACTTGTAGGTGTAAACAATAGCCTATGTGTAGAAGTACATCTTGGTATTTTTATGCGCATGAATGGATGCATATGTATGTTGCATGACTTGTATCAATTTTTTTGAGTTAGGGATGGAGAATTGAAACCACTATTTTCAAAGGATAAATACCTCATTGAATTTAAATAACAAAGGACGTGAATCTCTCTCTAATGTCTCTGGATTTGGCAAAGCATTCCCAGAATTTTGTGAATCCTTGCTTCCAGATTTCCTAAACCTGAATTCAAAGAAAACTAAAGAGGTCAGAACAAAAACAATCAAGCTCAAGCAAAGTTATATTGGTGTAAAGCCTAGCATGGCTATTCAACTGCCAAGGATAACTTCTATTCAAAGACCACATTCCTGATGATTGATTTTTTTCATGAGATAATACTTGATTCACCATGATCTCGAAAAATTGTTCATGACCAAAATCAATCAGAATTGCGTTCAAGTTTTAAGGGGCAGGGGGTGAGGACAACATGATTTGAGATGTAGCTCCCTATGGGGAAAGCACCACAAGGATCAGGAGGAAAAATAGCGTCTCCTGCATCTCTTCACTAATATAGTGGCAGCAGTAGGAATTTCACCTACATCAAGAAACTGAATTTTCCAAAACAATGAACTTGCATCTATCTTTTAATTTCCTGAATAACCGAGTGACTAGGGAATCTCCTATAGAAAGTAATAGTAAGATATAGTGTAATCAAAATATTCATTTGAAACCACCAATATTTTACTTTATTTTCTAATTGAAATGAAGTAGAATGATAACAAGCGATAAAAGACAAATAAAGATGCAACATAATACCATGTAGAGTTCAAACACAAATACCTATCTACAACCCGTCAATGTATTAAGAAATTGGTTTTCTGGCTAGCACTTATCATTGATAGCCTACAGATGAAGGTCAACAGACAAAAAGGAACTTCCCATATGAAATAGGTTTTCTGGTTTTCTTGTTATGTGGAAAACTGTACTCAAAGCTGAAATTTCCCATATGAAATAAGGGACATTGTAGGCAACATATGGAACATTTTCAGATGCCAACTAAGCTGTCATGTGGCAGATATAGGGGCTACACAGCTGTGTCTGTGCATGTGCAATTGTGTGTTATACTAGGGGGGGGGAAGAGAGAGAGAGAGAGAGAGATTCAATTGCTTCATATCAGAAATGGGTAAAGCTGCACTTTAGATTCTTGAAGTAAATCAAGGGGTGGGGGTAGGGGGTAGCTTATGAGAAGGCAATCATTTTTAGGGAAAATTTTGCTTTGATTGACATTATCTTATGATCAAGGCAGCAGATATAAAACTGAGAACTTTTCAGTCTTGATGTGAAGAGATCATCTCATTATCTGATCTACCAAATTTCTGGGGGCCTTTTCTTGGATGATTCTCAGTTAGAAAAAAGCTGAAGGGGAGGAATGAAGCCTCCTTAGAAGGGAAATTTTCATTCTTTTTTCCTCCAATGAAGGGGTGGAGCATGTTTCTGACTAATAACCATACCAACATTGGTTACTTGTTGCAATCGAGAAAGGCTTCTTGAAGATAGGTGAGGAAATCTCTGAAAATGCCATTTCGTTTAAAAAGGGTGGGACAATATTGTGAGTTTTCTTAAGAGGGTATGACTCCACCTTTTGGGCCATGTGAAGGATATTAGATTTTATTTATTTGGAAGGTGATGCTTTTGTAAAAAAAGGATGACTTATGTGGTAGAGGGAGTCCTATTAATTGGATATGAAGGATTAGAAATCTAGAGATTTAGTGAATTTTTATCCATCATGCAAAAGGGTGATTCAAAAGGCATGGAAGATATTTCACTCAGTCTTCTCACTTCAAAGATTTTGAAGGGCCATTTTCTTTTGCTTTTGTTCAGGTAGGGAATTCGTATTTCACGAGCCAAGTGAGTTTGAATTACTTGCAGCATTCTCTTATTGGAGCCTTTTGAGGGTCTTGATTTGGTACACTGCCAAATTTATAACGGAGTTATCCCAATTATAGTGCACCTGCCCCCTAAAAAAAGCTTATCAAATTATCCTTAGCATAAGCTGTCATTTAACCAATAAAAGCTGAAAAACCCATAGAGATTTTAGGTTCTGAAAATGTCAATTTATATACAAGGGCATCTATCATCCCCTGCTTATCTCAGGTTTTCTCCATTTTTGTCTTGTTGCCACAAATAAGGTGCACATGGAAACAAAAAAGGAAGTATGTTGGACATATTGGTATGTCGAAGCTACTTTAACGGGTGTTTGTAACTCGGACAAAATCAAAATATGAAGTTTCGATGTTGCATCCGGTTTCTTGAAATATGTGGGTAATAAAAAATTCAATATGTAGATAATGGGTCCTGGTCTAAACTTATAATAAACTTCAGAACCAGTCCAAGATAACAGGATCTCAGCACCCAAAAGTGATTAGATTTAAGAGAAACTTCATATTTGAATAAGAGATAAGGTACAAGAAGGAATATCTTCAGCTAACTGTTAAATAAATGATAGAACTGGACAACTTCAAAACGTACTTGATATTACATGAACATAATAGAGGAAATAAGATAGAAGAAGAAGGATGTGACTTGAAGAGTCTCACCTCAAGACTAAGCTAGTATCTCACCAACCACCTTGGCATCTCACCAGGAACAGAATCTCACTACAGCTCTGTTTCTCACAGAAGAATAGTATAAACTCAATTTCATTCAAATTATGATATCAAATGCATTCATGTAGCTCTTTTTATAGAGAGGCTGGGAAGGTTCTAGACCCTCATTGGAACTTTCTCCTAGACTTGAGGACCTATACATTTCGTAGGACTTACATTGGGACTTTTCAAGATATGTGTGAACTTTACATTTTCAAAGTCTTTCACAACTAACAATGAAACTAACCTATTGACATCCCTAAGACTTGACAATTTTAAAGAACTAGATACAACTAACTAATTAAATTCGTATGGGGCTACTTATCCCTCATATATGGGCTTGCCATATAACCCATTAGATTAGGATTTGAGCTTATTCTGACGTGAATACTTGTGCTGGAACCATGGTACAAGATCTCGGTGAGATCTCGAAAAAAACTCGGTTTCGTGAAGTCTCGAGACGAGACGGTAGGCGATACAGGATTTGTCCAATATCTCGGTCGAGATCTTGGTATCTCACCAAGATCTTGTGGTATATCTCGATCTTGATTCGACTCAGTCGAAAACCAAGCTATAAAAAGGCACCCTCTTGGCGAGATTACAACCTCAACTCGAAATCTCGCCTCTACTATGAAGAAAAAAACACTTGGAAGTGAGGGTTTTGGTGCTTTTTTTTTTTTTGTAAATCTCACCTCAAATGAAGATTAAAGCTTGGAGATTCAAGATTGAAGCTTCAACATCAAGAGAGGGTTTTGGTGCTTTTTTTCATAGATTCATGATCAATACTTTTTTTTTTTGGATGAATATTTCAAGAACTAAACCAGCCATGATCAATACTTGTTTGTTGACTATGTAGTGTTTATTTGTGATACAATGTCTACCGACACTCATTTCAGTACTAGCTACTCTCAAATGGTAGGACTTGTTACACACTTACACTTATACTTGTTTAATTTATGTCTCTTTCCAAGTTTCTAACAATTATTAACAAATCGTCAAACCATCACCATGTATGATTATGAATATGATGCCTAATGTTTAAATGGTTTATGGTTTGATGCTTTTTAATTCCTAGTGCTTAATTAAGTTGTTTTACACCTCTACTTTAATTATATGTATTCTAAATATTGTGTGGAATTGCCTAGGGTAGAGCTCAACTATGCCGTAGACTACCAACCTAGGGTCTGAAGTCAAAATACCATTTTGAGTTTGAATTTGTCCAAACTAATGTTTCCATTGTGTTTAGAAGGCCTAAAATAGAATGGGTATCAAATTTCAGGACCTATCTTGGCCATATGGCCACCAAAACCCACCACCGAGTTAAGACGGGAAAAAATACACCAACTTGCCGAGATCTCGCCAAAACTCGATTTTGTGACCTGGCGAAACCAGGGGCGAAATCGAGAGCTAAACCCTTGGCTAGAACCTCTCTTGATCTACATCAGTAGAACATCAATCACTACAGTAGAGTTTGTCGTTTCTCCACCTATATTAATCATCTCTCTCTGATGTAGATCTCAGCCCCATGCATGAGCTGACATACAATCCAAGGAAGAAGATCCGGTTCAGCCAAGACCAGTCAACTTGAGCCTAACCAGTCCCTAACTTTGGGGCAGAATTGGACCAACCAATTTGTCTACAAATCAAGCCATTCCCTCAATTGCTTCTAAGCAGATTCTCATCAGCAGCTTCTCTGCAATAATCTACTACTATTCTCTTAGCTAAGCCCTCACTATCATGGTTCAAGATTTCGCGAAATATCGCCGATATTTCGGGATATTTCTGAAATCTCGACAGTACCGAGACGAAATGGCAAGGCGAAATGGAAAAAGTTCATATTTCGGTGATATTTCGTGATATTTCGGGATATTTCGGCGATATTTCGGGATATTTCTTGTGAGTCTTGCACTCTTATGAGTTGTGAACTTGTGACTTTGTGTATTGACTATTGAGTAATGAGTATTGACTATTGAGTATTAAACTATTGACTATTATGGACTTTATGAGTTATGAGTTATGAGTTATTTTTGTTTCATTACTTTGTTTAAATTTCTTATGTCTTTTAGTACCTAATCAATGTATATTTAACTATTTATACATCAGGGTCGGCGACCGTATATTGTCAATCAAGGGTGCAAACCCAAAACACCACTTTGAGTTCATTTTTTTTGCAATATGAAGGTTCAAATGTGTTTATTTAGCTTAAATAAGGGTGTACATGAAGTATTAGGCCTTAATATGGCCAAAAACCCACCGAGATGGAGTGCCGAAATATGGCGGAAAAATACCATATTTCGGTATATTTCGGATATTTCGGCCATCTCGACCAGCCCGAGATACCGAGATATCGAGAGATTTTAAACTATGCTCACTATATATAAAGGCCTTATTGTAAGTTTTTAAAAAGAAGAGAATGAATAAAACAAATGAAGCTTGCTTTTGCAAACCATTGTCCTAAGAAAGGCTGAGAGATCAATTGAGAGATTTGAGGGTCAGAGGCCCACGGCTGAGACAACCCTCTATCCCCATTACCCTTCTATCTCTCCATCTTCTCTTCAATCTTCTGTTTTATTTGCTAATTTGTTCCCTTAATCTGAAGTTTATTGCTTGAGTTCAAGATCCTGCTTGGGGTTAGATCATTCGTGATTTAACCTGACATTAAATTGGTATCAGAGCAGACAGACTACCATAGAAGTCGTTGAAATTTTGAAGATGGAAGAGCAACAAGAGAAGACAGACTCAATAATCACAGCCATTGAATCCATTCCGGAGATGTTGGTGTGTGAACCACAGCTTGTTGATGATTGGACTGTTGATGCTGCCCTTGAAGGAGCAGAGTGTGAAGACACCCTGGATGATAACAATGACATCTATAAAGTTAATGTTGAAGTTCCAGCAATTTTTGTCGTCATGAAAGAGTCAGCCCTTGATGTTCCAAATGTCGAGGCTTACATTGAAGAATTTAAAGCAAGCAAACTTGAGGGAGTGGATGATGTGGAAGTTGAACACGTGGAATTTGTTATTCCACCACCAAAGTACTTTGAAGAACGAACTCCACACATTCTGGATTACATCTGTATCTTCAAGGAGCTGCAAGAATATTTGCATGGACAGAAATTTGACATTCACCACACCAAGCTTACCCCTACCATCTTCAAAATTTGAGGTCGAATTTTTTCTAAGAGGCTGAGAGTTGATGTAGATCCCAGCCCCATGTGTGAGCTGACATACAATCCAAGGAAGAAGATCCAATCCAGCCAAGACCAGTCAACTCGAGCCTAACCAGTCCCTAACTTTAGGACAGAATTGGACCAGCCAATTTGTCTTCAAATCAAGCCATTCCCTCAGTAGCTACTAAGTAGCTTCTAAGAAGCTTCTCATCAGCAGCTTCTCATCAGTAGCTTCTAAGCAGCTTCTCAGCAAGTATCTACTACTATTCTCTTAACTAAGCTCTCACTATATATAGAGGCCTTAAATGAAGCTTGCTTTTGCAAACCATTGTCCTGAGAAAGGCTAAGAGATCAACTGAGAGAATTGAGGGTGCGAGGCACGGCTGAGACAGCCCTCTATCCCCATTACCCTTTTATCCCTCCATCTTCTCTTCCATCTTCTGTTTTATTTGCTGATTTGTTCCCTAAATTTGAAGTTTATTGATTGAGATCAAGATCCTGCCTGGGGTTAGAGCATTCATGATTTAACCTGACATTACTCTCCTTTTGCCATTACCTAGTTGTTCCACATCAGAGTTGTCTTCCTCGTGTGTTGATTCTTTTGACTCTTCCTTTGGCTGCATTGTTGGTGTAGA
Organism: Telopea speciosissima; assembly: GCF_018873765.1. NCBI lineage: Eukaryota > Viridiplantae > Streptophyta > Magnoliopsida > Proteales > Proteaceae > Telopea > Telopea speciosissima. The sequence continues at coordinate 24,392,073 of NC_057922.1, read as the reverse complement.
CTCCTTTGGTTCTACGGATACTTCGTCAATCAATACTTGAAGAACAAATATCTGGCGCATGTGAGAAGGCTATAAGGTGCACAAATTTGTCATGATTAACAACACCTCTTCATGCTTCCAACCACTCTTGACCCACTTTACTAATTCGCTTAGAAGAATTAAATACTTCACAATAAACACCATAACAATATTGGGAAATTGCAACTTCGACGAACATCATCCTCAGATTTAATGATAATCTCGTTGGTCTTTGAACATCTCCACCACAGGCCGCGAAATAAAATTATCATCCTTGTCAACTACGAGCAACATATCAGTTTTTCTCTTGGGCAAACAAACGGTGGTCTTGAAAACATAGATATCCATGGCAAGTTTTGGCTTTGATACAAATTGATGCAATTCGGGGTTCAAAAACCCTGGTTCAAATCGCTTATGGGCCTACCCAAGTGTTAAACAACTTAAACAATGAGGCTAATACATTGGCATGTCACATTAAGCTCATGGAGTTTTATGAAACTCCCTTGCAGTTTTTACAAACTCCCTCCGTGATATGTCGAATGAACTCATCCGCTTCATACTCTCAACTATGAATCTCTTTTTCAACAAATCATCCAATTGTCTCTTAAGCTCGACATGCTCAGTAGTGCTGAGACAGTAAGTGGGCAGATTTGGTAACATCGAGCCTGGTACTAGATCAATGGCATGCTGAATATCTGTCATTAGTTACAAGTGCCAAAATTAAACCGGTTTCTTCACTGATTGCCAAGAACTCCCTGTGGGGTAAAGCTAACAGTTTTTTTTCAGCACACAGCCCCATTCTTGTAGATGTACTGGCTGGTTGCAGCTTGCTTTTACACTCCACCTTCGCTGGTTGCTTCTTGTCAACTGATTGTAGCAATTGTTGGCGCTTGGCCTGTGCAGCTCTCAACCTTGGTCTCATGGCTGGTACATTTGAGTGGATTAAGTACCATGGGCTTTCCCTTAAAATCAAAGAAACATTGATTCTTAGTACCTCCCACCAACACATTGTTGTCCTACATCCATGGTTGCCCAAGTAGGACATCAGTCAGTACCATGGTTATAACATCATACCAAACAACCTCTTCTTACGCTCCTAATTTCAGCAGCACTGAACAACGTTGATTTACCTCCAAATATTGTTGAGGAGGGATACCCTGTAGGGTTATGGGTGAACCTCTGTTTTCAGCTTTCCTTCAATGACAAAGGCTTGAGATGCAATGTTTAAACAGCTTCACTATCCACAATCACCTGTGATGTCAATGGTCCACCAGCCATTAGAGTGTTGAAGATGCAATGCTGTTGCCATTCTTCACCTTTTGTTTCGGCGACCAGAATTCGATTCACGACGTTTATTTCATAGATCTTTTCATTATCATCATCTAAGAAGAAGTCGTTGTCTTCAGTTTCAAGGGCTGCATTATCCAATCATCATCAACCTGTGGCTCACAAACCTGTACATCGGGGTTGGATTCCATGGCAGCAGTAACTGAATTTGATTTTCCCTATTGTGGACAGAATTTTGCATGATGACCAAACCCATTACAATGAGAACACTTCGTAGCACCTCTATTAACCATAAGAGCCTTACCCTTATCCGTTGTAGCTTGTGGAGCTCAGGTAGGTGCACCAGTTGGTTTATTTACTGTGAAGTTCTTCTTGGCATCTCTGGATTGTGAATTAAAGCGTCAAGGGTCTGATTTGAGTAAATTCTCTGCTTCAAGTGCCTTCACAAAACAGAACAATAATGCAAGACCAGACTTGTAATAGTTACAAGTCCTAATCTCACAATAAGATCTCAAGAACAATCGTTCAAATTAAGGATATGGGTCACACCCATCTTGTCATGAATATCAGTCTGTAATCCCAATTTGAAGAGGGATAGGAGCTGGTCATCTTCTTCATCTACGCGGGTACGAGCAAGAAGATCATCAAACTTGTCCATGTACTCTTCCACTGTCACAGATCCTTGACGAAGAGTGTTAAGCTGATCGTGTAGCCTTCGTCGAAAGCTTGAAGGTAAGTACTTCTCTTTCAATTTTTCTCTCATCTCTTCCCAAGTTGTAGGCTCTTGTTGACAACAATACAATTTATCTTCTTGAGTACGCCACCGTTCCATTGCTACCCCTATTAACTTGGTACGGACCAGCTTCATCTTTCTCTCCTCCGTTAAGTTGAACCAATCAAAGTAGTTGTCGAGGATACATAACCAATCATAGAAGACCTGTGGGTCATGCCTCCCGTTGTACTCCTTCAATTCCAACTTCACTTTGTGCTTATCATCCTGCCATTGGTTCAAGTCACGATCATAATGGGATGTAGCATCATCATCCTGGAAAATTGGATTTGTTGATGGTTCTTTATGCTCTAGGAAGAACGGTTGACTGTAGTTTACAGTTGTCCCCTCGTTTGTGTAGTGAACAAGTCCAAGCACTGCTCCATACTTGTCATTCTTTCAACCAACTTTCGAACTGTCCCTTCAAGAGGTTCCACAGCTGAGTTTTGGTTGTTAGAACTCTCCTCAGCCATATCTCTGATACCAACTTAATGCAAGACCAGACCTGTAATAGTTACTAAACCTAATTCCACAACAGGATCTCAAGAACACACTAAAATTCCCTAAAGTCAACTCAAAGTCAACCGTCTCAGGTGAAGGTCAAAATCTAGGATTCAATCCCCCACAATGAGTATTAACACTCTTCAGAAGATGAGAGAGAATGGTTGGGTAGTTTGAGAGTAATTAGAGAATTTTAGGTTTGAAAGAAAATTTTCAAAAACAATCAAACTGAAATTAAACCAAATCTGATGGTAGATCTCCCCCAAACTTAGATCAATTCCTCCCCTAAGGTAGCTTTACTAATACCCAAAACATGACAGTAATCTAATGGCTAGATTAGAAGTAATTAGAGAAGCATAAATTCTGGAATCCAAAATTTGCAGGTTTGAGTTATTTTTAAGTAGCACACAAATCAAAGATCAGGAAGCCACCAAATCTGGGCCGACTTGCCCTCTAGGGGTGGTCGTTTATCTCCCAAAGTTTGAGTGAAATTAGACCAATAGATACTCAGGGATTAAATTGGTATATTCTCGAATTGAGTGTAAATCAGAGTATTCCGTGAGCTATTAAATCACTGATTGATCTTACCTCTGGATTGGAATAAGATATTGGATGGAATATCAGTTAACTCTATTAAAATCAGATGATAAAATTCGAACAGCAGCCTTGGTAATCAACAAAACTTAAATCAGTATGTGTATGGTGGTAAAACAAGGAGGAAGAAGGAACAACCTATCTCAGGTTAGGGTCTTTCACCCATTGTATCCTACAGCTAATTGAGGCCAAAGCAACGCAGAAAAATCATTAATCAAATTGTGTCTTGGCTTTGAGCCTTACATTGCTTATATAGACTGAAAACAAACTCCTATTCTAACTACGAAAACTGAAAACAAACCCCTACTATGAATAGGAGTACTAAAAATTATTACAACTTGCTGAAATAAAAGAACAGCTAACATGTAATTATTCCTACTTCTACTAGGAGTTAAAATAACTGAAATAGACTACTATTAGCCCATGCAAGCTAGCTAAAAACCCAGCGTAGCTGACTGGTTCGACACCTCAAAAGATAGGTCCAATTTTGGACCTAGGTTCAGCTACAGCTGCTGCCCTGCTTCTTACAGCTGTACTTTAAGCCAGTAAATTTATCGACATCATTTCTCCACTATATGCCTTAAGGTTTTGTAATGTAGCCTAGGTGGAACAAGTCCCACTTAGGAACCAGGTTCAGTAATAGGGTTGGCCGAATGGGATAAGTTCAGGTAATTAGGGTAAAAAATAGGGTTAGGGTTAGGGTTTCGAATTAGGGTTTATTTGGTATTGATAGGCAGGTTCTAAGGAGTCTATTGGTATAAGTTTGGATTGATTTGGATGAGGTTGGGAATCTAGGGTTTCGGGTAGGATGCTTTATGAAAATGGGCTGTTTGTGAGATCTAGGGTTTAGGGGCAGATTTGAGGAAAGGGGTTTATAGGGTTTTAATGTGCAGGCTTAGGGGATCCTAATGATGTAAAGAGGTTAGGGTTTGGATAAGTCTTTAAATTCTGCTGTAGGAGGCAGAATTAGGTTGCAGGTTTAATGGAAGTCGAATGTAATAGGAGAAAGTGAATATAGCAGGTCTGTATAAGAGGGAGCAAAGGGCAGCAGGGTAACTTACTGTATTGCAGAGAAAAGGCAGCAGCTTGAAGATTGGTAGAACCTCCCGACCTTCACAGTGCAAGGAGTCGCAGGAGTCCACCCACCCTTCACCACCTTGAGTCCACAAGGATGCAAGTTCACAGAGGAGCAGAGGCAGCAGCTCTATGGCAGCAATCTCAGATCTGAAACACAGTTTTTTTAATGCAATAAGAAGTGGGGGAGCCTGCCCACAATTTATTCTATTTATAATAAAAGAGGGGGGGCCAATAGGCCTTACAAAATATTCAGGTTTGAACTAGGAATCCTAGTTTCAAATCCTAGAAACAATCCTAGTCAGATTAGGATTAGTGATGCTTAATCTGATTCCTAAACCATTAGCATACTTGTACTCTAAATAGGAGTACAAATTTAAGCAAACAAAACAAACAAATAAAGCAACCTATCCCTCTAAAATCGTGGAGGGAATACTAAGCAACACTCAAGAAAATAAAAAGAGTGTTTTAACCTTCCTAATTAAAACAAAAGAAAACTAAAAGGCTCCAACGAAAATCAGCCTAGTCAAGGCTGCTCTTCTTCTTCTTTCGTGTGCTTGGACCTGCATCATTTTGTGTTGCACCCTCCAACATGGTATCAAAGCACATCGAAATATATTATCATGTTGTTCAAGAAAAAATCAGGCAAAGGTTGTTTAGACTTCACAAGTTTCATCCAAAAATCAAGTGACGGAGCTTTTGGCCACAAATAGATTCGCCATGTTGGAGTCTATGGAGGATACCCAAGACCCTGACCCTCTTCCCATTGTGTCTTGTACACGTCTCCAGAGTCTAGAACCTGGTTCCCTTCAGCCTCATGAAGTCAACGAATCACCTTTGAGGCAGCATGAAGCCTTGGGTGGTGAATTCAAATAGTTCTCCAGGGTGAGGTGCTAGAGGCTGAGGTGAACATTTCAAAACCTGGCTTGCATGTTGTGCAGCCATCGAAGCACGCTCACTCCAGGCTGGACTATGATGTGGCTGAGACCTCCATACAAGAAGCTTCTGAGTCCTCTCCACCAGATTCCCCAGTTGCGAACGAATGGCTTGATCATTTGAAGGCTACATTAATCGAAACTTCTGATTTGGAGTCAAATGATCAAGATCCTGTCATGAGTGACAAGGTGTTGCCAAGTGTGCTGTTTGATTCTGATGTATTAAGGAACACGGACAAGCAACCTCATTCCCATAATGAGGATGATAGTTCTTTGTCTTTTAAGAACCAAAATTGGAGCTGGGTTATCCCTCCCATTCCTCCTTATAATCCTAATGGGAAGAAGGTTAACTTTATCTACAGGTGATTGGTTGTTAGGGTCTGATTATATCCTTTGTGCCTCTGCGGGTGGTTTCCTTCAACTTGTTTAGGCTGTAGGTTAGTCCGTTGTTTTGGTGTGGAGCTTTCTCCTTGTAATGTTCCTTGTTCTTTCCCCCTTTTTCTGGAGGGGGGAAAGATTCTTTGTGCTTCTTTAATATATTTTTTATTCATCCAAAAAAAAATCGAGTGATGGATATTTTTACCCAAGCTTTGGGTCATGAACAATATCAATATTTAAGAAGCAAGTTGGGCGTGCATGATATCCACACTCTAACTTGACGGGGAGTGTTGGATGTATTGGGTCGGGTCTACATCCACTTTGGTGTGGGACCCTAGAGGGGCTGCATGTATTGTTACAACTGTTTATCCCAAAAGCTCGAGCTGTTAAGGGCCACAACAAATATCAAGTATCAACAAACACCAACAGCCCCACCCCCCAAAACGTGCAGGCCCCCACACATATATGGTTCTGCACATAACACCATCACATGGCACCGAGGGGGCACAAAGCATAGGGACGCAACAATACATAACACAAACCCCTCGCACACACCAAGGATCGAACACCCGACCTCCTGGCACTGATATCATGTTACAACCGCTTATCCCAAAAGCTCGAGCTGTTAAGTAAGGGGCCACAACAATGTATATCAACAAACACCAACACGAATCCCATCTCCTAGTTAGGGTTTTCTCTTACATAGGGTTATAACTATGAGAAAGAATAAGAAAACAGTCTCTCCTCTAGCGTGGATGTAGGCTTCCATAGCCGAACCACATAAACCATGGTGATTTTCTCTCTTCTTTCTTCCTTCTCTTTTCCTTAACAAAGTTTTTAAAAAAATGATAAGCAGAGCTAGATCGATCATCACCTGTCAAAGAAACTAGAGGAACTAGAAGTACGAATCTTTGAAGCAGTGGAGGCTGTCTCCTTTGTGCTTGTTGTGGCATTTCTGTTGAGGCCTGACGTTGATGAATTTGTGAAGGTACTGGTTTTCAATAGCATGTATTTCGACTTGTCCTTTCCATTTTCCATCTTCTCAAATGAAGCCACTCCATAAGTCTTGGTAGACAATGCTTCATGACTCTCTCCCCTGGGCAAAGCTTGGTCTTCCTTATTGCCTCCCTCATATGAGTGTCTAGGTCCACCAATGCTTTCTCGCAGAATCTTTTGCTTTTCTACCTGGAAAATAATTCAATGTTTCATGTAATATAAAAGCTTGAGATGAAAAAACCTGGAAAAATACACAATTCATTTGTGAGGAACACATGTTGACATGCAGCACACCCACCCGTAGGAGGTGGGTTCAATGAAACTATTAATATGAGGAATCAGCAATTGGTATCATGTCACAAACAGTTGAAGAATTTAATGTGCAAAAAATAGACAGAAAAAAAGGACACGTTAAAATAACAATCTGAATGATGCTCACATAAACTTAAATATGGCTTTTAAGATAATAACCCAATAATAAAACTACCTATACCTATGCTAAGACAAACAACCTTTTGGTTATATATACTCGACCATGGATACTAGTCGCAATCACTATGTTATCAAGTATATATATTCATCCATAATATACAATTACAAATACAATAATGTAACAGAACTTCAATCTTTGCATGCATATGCTATATATTCACCATTAAAATACACATACAAAAAATTTCATAATTTTATGTAATAGATTTTTACATATGTTATAAAATTAGAGATTATTATTTTAATCTGGAAACAGCCTCTCTGCAAAAGCAGGGGTATGGCTGCATACATTATGACCCTCCCCAGACCCCGCAGTGGCGGGAGCCTTGTGCACTGGGTAAGTCCTTTTTATTATTTTAATAATCCAATTCAAAAATATCTGCAGATCTATGCAAGTAATAAATTAACCAGGTACATTATAGACGTCCCATCAACATAACCATGATGATTAACATCTTTTTTAAGTAAATAACTTCCAGAACATAGAGTGATCAATGGTTTTGTGATAAACGATAAAAGATATACATTTCTTTTACAAGAAATAACATAAATGGCTACGTATACAAAATATATATATATAATAAAGACATGGGTCTGTATTGTGTATTGTGTTATTCATCATGCAATACAGAAAATCATGTGATACATTCAATGAGGATCCCTGTTGAGAATTATAGGTTAAACAGAAGCATTTCTTCAGACCCTTGTGCTTTAAGGACATTCTAAAGGTTAATTGATCCAGATCAAGGAAGGTACTCTAAAAAGTAGGAGAGGGAAAAGGACATGACTAAGCCTTTCACTCAGTTGTGGTTCTGCTTTCTGTCCGCAGTCTGCCCAATCATGGGTTATCATTATCCTTTTAATTTTTATTACTTTATTTGTTGTAAGAGATGGAATAAGAATAATAAGTTTCAGTTCAGTTTGTTTTTTCTTATTTAATCAAGTGTTTCACTCCAAATAGGACTCCTTTATGAGCTTACGGTTCTGGAGTTCTAGTGTTAGTATGATTCCTGGAATTCTCTCATTATCTATTAAGGAGTTTATTCCTATCGGCTGTTAGACAGTCCTATGATCAGTATGTTATCTCCTAACAATTTGCTATAAATAAAAGGGAAGGGGTACATACTCCCCCATGATTTTACTGCTATGTGAGATTGGCTTTGCCTTCATTTACTCTGTCAGACGCAGGATTCTGCTGTGAGATGAGGCAATCTATTGGTAGGATTCCAGTTGAGGCTAGGTGGGATGCTTAGTCATATCTTCTTCTTCATTGTTCAGTCCCTTCAACATGGTTAACTCTAAATTATTGGCATACCCTATGATTTGAATATGAGATTTCTCACTGAATGTGTCTCTAATTTCAAATCTGATTAAATATCTTGCAATCGGATGCTATTCTGAGTCACTGCATGGTTTCAAAATCTGTTCTTGATATTTGTTCATAAGGGTCGAGTTCTTGAATTTGCTAATACTATCATCTGGATACAGTTTTGGGGTTCTGTCCTACATTAGATCATCAACTATTGCACCTGAGTTCTGTTTTGCTGATCCGATCATATTCTGTTATGTTCTGACTTCTGAGAACCGTCCACCTTCACTGATATCAGTTCTTGAGAGTTCTCTTAAAGTGGGATTTTTCTGTATCTTTGAATTGGACCGTAGGATTGGTTTCAAGTTCTGTTATTTTGTTCTCTTTATAGAATAGAGTAATCCATTGCATTCTGAAGTGCGACAGATATCCTGATCTTGTTTTGTTGAATTATCTTTGATTCCGGCCATTAATTCTTCTCTGTGGTTCTGGTTTATTAGTGAGTTTCTAATATCCTAAACCTTTAGGCTTCTAGAAATCCATCATTAATGGAGCAACTTCTTTAGAGGGCCTTATGCATCCACTATATTTAAATATTCTTAAAAGCAGATCTGTCTTAAATTGCAGTTGGATCCAATTTCTGTAAATTAGATCAGTCAGATCAAGATCCAATTCTGAATCTTGAAAACGATTGGCTCTATGCAGCTTTAATATCCAGTATCAACACAGAGTATATGATGTGTAATTTTAGTCACACAATGATGGATACTAACATGGTGCGAATCGAGGAAAGAGAGATACCACAAAGTAACTATTTTAAATATCTGGGGTCAATCTTAAATAAAGAAGGTGGCATAGATGATGATGTTTCACAGAGAATTAAAGTGGGATGGATGAAGTGGAGAGGAGCATCCAGAGTGTTGTGTGACCGACATATTCCTTTAAAGCTTAAAGGAAAGTTCTATAGGACTGTTGTACGAGCGGCTATAATGTATGAGGCAAAATGTTGGGTAGTTAAGAAGTATCATATTGAGAAGCTATAAAGATGAGGATGTTAAGATGGATGTGCGGAAAAACTCAGAAGAATAAAGTAAGGAATGATCGTATTAGAGCTGACTTGGGAGTTGCCCCGATCAACGACAAGCTCTGAGAGAGTCATTTGATGTGGTATGATCATGTTCAATGGAGGCCTAGGGACACCCCAATAAGGAGTAGGGATATGATTCTGATTGCCCGAGCTAAAAGAGCTAGGGGCAGGCCTAAAATGACCATAGGAGAAGTTATGAGGAAGGACATGCATAGTCTAGGTCTTGTACCAAGTCTGACCTCAAATAGAACCTATTGGAGGGCAAGGATCCACGTAGCAAACCCTATTTAGCTGAGATTCTCGTTTACTTGCTGGGCTGTGCCTCTTTCCTCTTACTTTCATCTTTCGTCTCTCTTTTATTTTCCATCTTTCATTTGTCATTTTCCATCCCCCTCCCCCTCCTTTTTTGTTTCCCATCTCTTCATTCCCCTTTTTTGGTTTTAGACTTCAGTTTTTCCTACTTTGATTTGTTTGGATCCATGTAGCCAACCCCATTAAGTTGGGATAAGTATGAGTTTGTTGTTGTTGTTGTTGTTATCCAGTATTGACTCATCCAATCCATATTTAGGATCCATCTAGATCTTGTATGAGATATGGAGTATCTGTCTTGGTACCAAGACAGGTCTAAATGTGCTCAGATTGACCTAACATATCAGACCATTTTAAGCCCTAGTTCAGTTGGAAATTATTGGTAGCAGCCTAGGTTATTTTTTGCTTCATTTTATCAGTCTATCAACTACTGCCAGCTGTGTGTATCAAAGGATGAGTTAAGAACTCAGGAATAAGGGCAGTCTGCCTAAAAAACTGCACCACTCACCTCATGCACCAAGATTTGCTTCATAGCTGAAGAGAGTCCAGAGTGTCCACATTGATAGTCCTGTTTAAAAACAGTGGAAAGAGATCAATCAAGATAGCGAATAATATTAGCCATATTACTTGCATAAAAATTGAATTCAATAATTCTTGCCTTAAAGTTTATAAAGCCTTTGATGGGGGGTTCAAAAGAAAGTGCCAAGGTGTCTAAAGCTCCTTCAAGTCTTGGAGTACTGGGCAGAGGCTCAGTTTTCATGTTCTTATATGTTATAGAGTACGAGACCATTGTATCAACTAGCTGAGCCACATCATCCTTCTCTCTCTCTGAAAGCAAGTGCAATGCCACCTGAAAGAAAAATAAAAACCATCCACACGTCAAAGGAAAGAGATGCTACAGTTAGCCTATTCACCAAAGTAATCCAAAAACGGAAAAAGAACATTACTCAATAGTTGCAGGGGGTTCATGACCATCAGACTTGGAGATTTGAGGCTAAAGGATAGTTGCTGGCCAATTCACTTGGCACTCCTATGGTTCACATCCTTCAACATCCCTATGAAATGGATTTGGGATTCTCCCGTCTATCAATATAGCCTTATCTCAAATCAGATTTCCCTGATTAAATTCTTATCATGGACAATCTTATGAACAGGAGTATGATGCTTGGCAAAAATGCAAAATGTGATTTCTCTGCAGATAAGATGGGAACCTGTAGATGCATCCTTATGCATCACGCTTTTGCCAGATAGGTGTGGTAGGAGTTCCTTGTCTTCTTCTTAGGTGTTTCTTTGATTTACCTAAGGGGGAAGATCAATCCCATTTACAATTGTGAATCAATGTTCAGATTATTTTGGGGCATTCAGATTTTTGTGGAAGAGCTCTATTTCTTGGTCCTTGCTGTCAATGACTAAGAAACGGTTTACGTAATTACCATAGTAGGCTTTGGTTACTTATGTGGGCTTTAGTCACCTGTAGAGTCAGTAGTTTGACCTCTTAATAGAGGCTTCTCTTCTATATGTTTCAGAAACCCAAAAAATAAAAGAACAAAATCTCAATTTCTATCTCTTGGGTCCAGGATTGAATGAATCAATGCTGGTCTATGTAGATTACAAGAACATGACACGGAAAATAGGTCAGCAAGCCAAAGGATTTATGGGTTTGTCATGTGTGGTGTCGGTTCTGGACAGTTCAAACGTACTCAAAACTCATAGCAATCTGTATTGATATGAATCTCCTCTTCAGCTAAGTCAGCTATCCAAAATTGGAAAACATGGGCAGTTAACCCTACACAATCACTCTTTGGAAAGTCAGTTATCTGAGTTTTCAACAGATTCTTAACTGACTTGCTTAGGCAGCTTAAAATACTCCAAACTATGGACAAAAATCTGAAGTGATAAAATCATGAAAGAAGGAATACATGCCTAATGCTTTCATTATGCATCTAAAACTCCTTTATATATGTAGGTAATAAGTAAAATATCCTAGCACTCAAATGGACAGGAGGGGAGGAGCAAAAGAATCACAACAAAATAAATGAAGTTTGAGTGAGTTACCGGCCTCAGGGTTGGAGGTGATAGAATATGTAACAATGGAGAAACGGCGTCTTCGACAAAACACTCCGTTGATAGATGTCTTGAAATAGATGGCGAGATTTTGTTGTTCCAAGACTTTAAAATATCCTTCTTTTCCATGAACATTGTTCGGTATCTGAAAGTTTGTATTGAGATTTAGTGGATTGTTATGGTGCCACATTGCAACAGGCTAATCTTCAGATAAAAAGAGCATTACCTGTGAAAAGATTTTGGCCACTCAATATTTGGTTTCTCGACCTGGGCTATTAGGTTATGAATAGCTATTGCAACAATAGGTTGATAAACTGAAAAGGAAGCATAGGATTCAACAGATTACCCAGCATAAATATCCTCAAGAGGATGCAAATATTGAAGGATATGCAGGTCATGTTTACCATAAAGTGACATCTGCTGAGTCCGCATGATATACTTATGTATGAAATCAGAAACACCAAGAACATCTAAGCATTTGACCTTCAAAACCAAATGATTGAGAAGTCAAATATCTTCTTGACCTAAATTTTCCATTGCACACATTTTACAATAATCATGGACAAGTGGAACAGGAATGTGGTATAAGGCTCACAGTCTTTTGCATCCTTGGATCATGATAACGGAGCTGCAAAATGTTTTCATGAATCCCACCCATTGTCAAATCATAATCGCCACTGCACAATAATAATAACCTGTAAGGGAAACAGCTACTGCTGAACAATATATAAGGCAAACAAGATAATTGTTGGAATTTTGAACCTACCAGTTAGAAATGAGGGAGTGCAAAGAGTCAAAATCACTGGAGGTATTGATGCAGCCGTTCACAGATTTTCTTTCATGTTTCACTTTCCTTTTTTGAAAAACCTAAGGGCACATAGATGTCCTCAAATTTAAGCAAATAAGACATGAAATAGTGAATTAGTTAACATAGTGATAGGCATGACTTGCAATACACTACCCCTCTCCAAACATCAAAAACACTTCTTGTCATGTCCTTTCGACCAACCACTTGAGAACCAAGCTCCAACTGCACTCCAGAATAAGTAAATGAATTTATATGAGGTCACAAAGACTAATTTTAGCAGAGAAATGGTGCATCAATAGCATACCACATTGAGAGTTTCTTTTTTCCTGTTGAGAAATTGAAGTGTGTTCAGGCATGAACGAATGTCACAATCTGAAAAAGAAAGAAGAAAGCTAAACCTGAATAAAAGGAAATATCGAAGCACAAGTGCAATGAAATAAATAAATAAAGATAAAGATCCAGATTGAAAAACAAATTGTTACAAAACTGAAAAATAACCCCGGTGATAAGCCGGAGGAAGGTGAGGATGACGTCAAGTAGTATATAATTGTCATCCTTTTTTGATAATTGAAGATAATGCCATTTCCCACATCAGGAAGATCTTCAATAGATCTCCTACAACCCAGAAACCTTAGCCAATGGTCCATAGTTTAGATAACAATCAACTAGTACAATTTTTCCATGAATTGCAAAAGCCTTTTACTATAGCTAGATTCAGTGGGGGGATAAACTTAGCATGTTCATGAATTGCCATTAAAAGCAAGAAATTTCTTAAAACAATTTCATTACATTTTTTTTGGGGAGGGGGGGTGGAGATGAAATGCAGCTGAATATGTTGAAAGAGAAATGTACAGGAAGAAGAAGGAAAGGTTTAACATAAATTTTGCGATAGCAAGTCCTTACACAAGAATCAAGTAGTTAAAATTTTGCAATTAATTGTAAGAAAAGAATTAATGTTTCTGCTGCGGATGATGATGATATTATTTTAATAGAGGTGTTCAATTATTCTTCCCTCCAATTTCACATCCACACATAATGTGCTTCATCTTGGTCATTGTCAAATTCAATTTTGATGGATGTTTCTGAGGAAACTGGGTCCATCAGAGACTGTGATGCATCCAGAGTCAGTTCGGATAAAGTGATTCAGGTTTTCTCAGACCCTACTGAATAGTTTTAAAATGATTCTTTTATGGATTTGTTGATAGAGGGAAATTCAGATATAGTTATTAGTTGGTTCAAGTCTAGCAGGAGAGGTCTATTAGGGAGCCTAAACCCTATGCATCATCATTGGGGTGCGATCAATATCTATCCATCCACAGTGGGATGTCCAATCATGCCACTGGATAGGATCAAGATTGACTGGAATAAATCCATCCCTCGATACCATTCCAGTATACTGCTTTTTCATCTTTAGAAAATTTGCATTGTAAATGATTTTCTCCTTCTGGTAATTATGGACAAGTACAACTTGAATATTCTCTTCTTTTTCCCTATGTGGTGTATGAGGAGAGTCCAAACACCAAGCAAGAATCTTCAAGGCACTAACAGAGCTGAGAGCTGTTATTCAATTCATGAATTTTGCAACAACCTTTGCCACTCCCTTGCCATACATTTTTCTACTCAGATATCCTAACTGAAATTTCTCAACAAGCTTTGCCATCCCCTTGCTGTACACTTTTCTATTCAGATATCCTAATGGAACCATGGAAGATTGATTATATGTTCTTAAGTTGTTCTTAATCCAGAAATGGATAGAAGTTGATCCATCTAAATAATCAACACTCTTAAAGATGGGGTAGTCCCTCTTCAAAAAAATTTCACTTTTCCAGGAACTAGATTACCTGTACTTTGATTCTATTGTTGTTGAAAGCATCCTGGGGCATAAAGAAAAACTTAATTATCCTTGGCAATTAAGCACAGTATAGGATCATTTTCTTGAAGTGCAAATTTTTCTATTTTAAGAACTCCCTTTGGCAATTTCTGCTTATTTGAGAAAAAAAAATCAGCTTTTAAGAGGGGAAGAAAAGGAGAGAAAAGGAGACCAAAAGGTAAACTTAAGTCTATAAAGTTGAATCTTCAATGTGAGTATAACGGCTCAGGTACCAGTATACTCAGCAAGTGCAGTTAATGCAATTGAGCTTGCCCTGAATCCTTCCTTGTTACAAATATATTTAAGCCTGCAATTAAAAGTGTTGGATAAATCAAGACCTCATTTGGAAAGGAACATTGAATACTATCATATAAACTTGATAAAAGAAAATGACAATTTAAATGAAATAATATTTTCTTCAGCATACTTGAAAATGTTACACCAATGAGGGAAATCAGCAGGTAGTGGTTTACCTGTTCACAACACGACTAACTGTTGGTTGAACAAACATGTGCACCCTATAATGCAAACAGAGAACACATTAATTATCATGAGAATAAATCACATTGCTTCCAAAAAACTAAGCATAATGTCTCCAGTTGGTGCTAATACTGAGACCTATAGAAGTTCAGAATGAAGATGTAAAAATAAATTTCAATTGAAATTAGTGAAAACTTACTTTGCTACCTGGCGCAGTGGCCTCAAGGCAGGTGCAAATAGGTCATTACAAATGCAAATCACCTTTCATTTCCAACAACATATCCATCACAACATCATTAGACATTCACATTCAAACACATACAAGATATTGTAGTTTGACCATTCGAAAACTTACAGGTCTTGACAGTGATGTCATTTTACGTCCTTTTTTGGAGGAAATCTTTCCAGGCTTGTCCTCTTGAGGAAGATTGCCTTTTCCAACTTCATATTTCTTTTCAGCTGCAACCTTCAGAAAGGAGGAAAAGAAAAGGTACATTTAATATACTTCAAAGTGTGACAACAATACACAGCTTTATCCCAACTAAATGGGGTAGGCTACATGGATCCTTTCAAAAACAAGTAAAGAAAACTGAGGTCCTCACAGAGGGAAAGGAAAGTAAGAGAAACTTAAAAAGAAATGGGATAAGAAAGGTAAATAATGGAAAATGAAAGATGAAAGTAAGAAGAAAGAGGATAGCCCAGGAAATCAGGAAAATCTCAGCTACATGGCGTCGATAACGTGGATCCTTGCTCTCCAATAGGCTTTATCTGAGGTCATACTTGGCACAAGACCCAAACTATGCATGTCATTCTACAACCTCACCTATGGTCATTTTAGGCCTGCCCCTAGCTCTTTTAGCTCCTTCAATCGGCATCAGATCACTTCTCCTTACTGGGGCATCCCCAGGCCTCCGTTGCACATGGCCAAACCACCTCAGGCAACATTCTCGGAGCTTGTCGCTGATCGGGGCAACTCCCACATCAAAGTGTAAAACTAGATAAATAATAATATAAAAAAAAGATCTCTACAACTGTGAAATAATTTATTTGCTCTCAGTTTTTGCATGCTTTCTTAATCACTTAAAATCTTGCCCCCATATCTTACATAAAAAGAAAACATGCAGACTCAAGAAAGAGCCTAGACACTGTCTAGGCAATGCCTTAACTATTGGGTAAACTTTTGGGGCTTTGTTCCCCTTTACAATATCCATTATCGACCTGAATTTGAGGTCAATCAGCCCTGCTGATCTTGAGTTACAGGTCCTCTTTTCACTTGCTAGTTTGTGATTTTTCTAGTTTCTAATTTCTGTCCTGTCTGGCATATTGGATCCATCCATTGGATTTTCTAGAAACTTGGGAACTAATTTCTGCAGGTTATTAGCAACCTATGACCAGATTTTGGGATTGAACTGACTCTTTAATTTCCTTCTATTAACAAAAACAACGACAATAAAAGCAACATAGCCTTATCCCAACTGAATGGGGTCGTCTACATGGATCCTTGTTCTCCAATCAGCTCTATTCAAAGTCATACCTGACACGATGCTTAAGCTATGCATGCCTTTCCTCACCACTTCTACTAGGGTTATTTTAGGCCTACCCCTAGCTCTTTTGGTGCCTTCCATCTGAATCAAATCACTCCTCCAAATTGGGGCATCCCAAAGTCTCCGTTGAACATGGTCATGCCACCTCAAATGACTTTTTTGAAACTTATCATATGTCAAAGCTACTCCCAACTCAGCTCTAATATGATCATTCCTCACTTTATCCCTTACCATACATACATCTCAACTCGACATCCTCATCTCCGCTACGCTTAGTTTTTCTATATGGCGTTTCTTAACTGCCCACATCCCTCACCATACATCAGAGCCGGTCAAATGACAGTACTATAAAATTTTCCTTTAAGCTTTAATGGGATTTCCTTCTATTAAAAAAAAAGGGTGTACCGAGTGCACGAGGCTCCTATCATTGCAGGGTTTGGGGAGGGTCACAATGTACGCAGCCTTACCCCTGCTTTTGCAGAGAGGTTGTGGTGCAATCAAGAATTGGCTGCTGCCAGGGTCGAGATTTGGTTTAATGGAAAGTAAAGAAAAGCCATTGTTGGAGGGATTTATGAAGATGAAGGCTGCAAATGAAAGGGAAAATGTAAGAAGGATTGTGATGAAGTTGAGATTGGTGCTGGGTATGATAAGAATGATGGTTGAAATTGAAAAGATAAACAAAAATTAAAAGATAGTTTTGGCTACTAGAGATCCTAATGTAGTCCTAGATAGGTAGGAGACCTACTAGGAGCCAAACAACAGGATCAAATAACAAAAGGGGCTGCTGGTTCGAATGGACAGCACTAGGATTTAGGTCAATTCTAGGGTTTAGGATGGGAATTTGGGAATGGGTCTTATATGGCTTTAATGGGCAGGTCTAGGGGGTCAATATGGTATAAAAATAATAGGATTTGGGAAGGTTTTAAAATTCTGCAATTCTGGACAGAATTGAGTTGCAGATTTTGGGTGTTAATGGAGGGGTTATAGTGGAGACTAAGGGCTAGGGTTAAGGTCGAGTGTGGGGAATGATGTAGGGAATGTAGGCTGGAAGTAGGGTTTGAAAGTGAAGGCTAAATCTGGAGTTATGGGGGAGTCCTAGTTGAGGTAGGAGTTGCATGTTTAATGGAGATTAGGGCTTGATGGATGGAGGGGAATGTGGATTAGGTCTAAGGGAGGATAAAGGATGATAGAAGAAGGTTTAAAATAAGAAAACAGGTTCAAACTCACTGTGTTGCAAGACAATGGCAGCAGCTTGATGACTTGAGAGAACCTCCCGATCTTCACAATGCAAGGAGTCGCAGGAGTCCACCCACCCTATCCACCTTGAGATCCACAAGGATATACACTCACAAAGAGCAGCAGCAATGGCAGCAAGCATAAAACTAATTTTTATTAATCAAATTCGTATGTAATGCTGGCCTCCCTTACAAACTTATATAGAAGACTCACAAATAGACTTAGACACTAAAAAAGAATGGCTTAACCCTATCCCTAACCTATTAGGCAACTTAAACTAACTAGGAAACTAAAAATACTAAAAGAAATAGACTCAAAACATGGTTGGACTTATAAAGTCCTAATCCAGCCCAACTTACATCACATGACCACTTAACCAAGTCACATGATCACTTAAATTAAACCAATTGGATGCAACCAATTTGAACCGGCTCAATTAAAAAACATAAAAATAAACTAAGTATTGGGCTAATCCCGTATGCAACATATAGACCCATATTTTAGGCCCATAAAAGTGACCTATTACATTAGAAACCCATGGGATCAAAGGCCCAACATGTATGTAACCCAACCCTAGCCTTATTCCCAATGAAACAAGCCATATTTGGTGATGACTCTGCATCAGATCCACAAGAGCCCACCTTAGGAGTCCATCTAGGTCCACCAAAGAGATCCACTTTTGGATGTAGTTGATGAGATCCACAGCCCACCTGAGTTCCACAGGATGTAATCTTCAAGAGAAGTTTGGTTTTTTTTTTTTTAATTCTGGTTGCCTAAAGAGGCTCCCACGATTTCTTTATATAGGGGAGGAATGGTTCAGTTGAACCTCCTTTGGTTACATGCATCTTAATAAATAAACTGTTGGAATTCCCAAGCTAGTGGAATTCCAATACCTAGGAACAAACCCCCATACATAGAAACAATCCCCCAAAAATCTAGAAACTAATTCCCATACATAGGAACTACAAATAATAAATCTACCTAGTAATACGAAAAGACACTTAACTACCTAGATATATGAAAAGACATAAAAATAAGAGACTAAATAAAACCGGGCCACACATTGGCCATTACAAAAACTGCACGTAGGCTAGGCCTGGCCAGACCATGCAAAGCCTGGGCTTGGTCTGATTCTCTTGGGCTGAAGGCTCAATCAGGGGACCAAAGAGGCCTGGCCCTGGGCCTAAGCTGGCACCTCGTGGGGTGCTTGACTGGACCTGGGCTGGGCTTGACAGGGACTGCTGATGGCCCTGCATCAGGTTGTTTCCGGGATTTCCTTCTATTAAACTTCTCCAAAATCCTGTATTGTGAGTTTGACTTTCTAAATCTAATTGTCAGGTTATAGAAATGCATCACCATAGTTGTCAAGACATCACCTAGGCATGTGTCCAGGCTCTTTCTTGGGTCCAAGGCGACAGCACGCCTCATTAACACATCAGGAGTTTACGTTGATTAATGTTTATTGCATAGTTGTTAAGGGGTCGCCTAAGCTTCCAGGCTCTTTCTTGGGTCCAAGGTGATTGCATGCCTTGTTGATACTTCACCAGTTTATGTTGATTTATGTTTATTATTTTGGTTTTTTACGAATATGCTTATATATTACATCCTATGTTTTGTTTATTATATGTTGGTTTTCTCATATTAGGTCATTACTAGCATAATTATATCATATTGCATTGATATGGCTTCTATGTTGCATATGAGCACAATTATATAAAATTATCATTGTTATATTATATATATTCATATACTTCCATGGTTCAAAATTTCAGTGGAGTCGGTCAAAATATACCGAAATATTTTGGTTTCAACCCTGCTCGAGATGAAACCGACATCAACTCTGCAGGCATACCAAGTTTTGACCGAAACTTACATGTTTCGGTTGAAGTTTTGATACATTTTGGCAAATCCATTTCGTTTCACCGAAACATTATAGGCACTTTATATAAATACAAAATTTCTTTCGAAACAGGTCCTTATTTCGACCCATTTCAAACGGTATTGAATGGTTTCAACAAAAACCTGTAGTTTCAACACCAAGCTTGTGTTTTTACACGATTTTGACCATTCCACTTGCAATTCTTAGTGGAACAACTTGTTGGAAGGTTGTACAAGTCATCTATAGCTAACATTTGGTGCATTTGAGGGAATTTCTGGAAGATTCACAGTTTCAGATAATACCCTTTTTCCCTAAAGTAATTTTTTTGTTGCAAAAAAATAGGGTAAATATGTAATGGTTAGGCTTCAATTTTTTATTACATGTTAGATAGCATCCATGATTCAAAATCTCACGATATATCGCCGATAATTCGGATATCTCGACACTACCGAGACGAGATGACCATACGAAATGAAAAAAGTCCAAATTTCGGTATATTTTGTGAAATTTTGGTATATTTCGTAAATAAAGTGTATGTAACAATTTATATATCAGGGTCTGACCATATACTGCCAATCAAGGGTGCAAACCCAAAACACCACTTTGAGTTCATTTTTTTGCAATATGAAGGTTTAAATGTGTTTATTTAACTTAAATAAGGGTATACATGAAGTATCAAGCCTTAATATGGCCAAAAATCCACCGAGATGGAGTGCCGAAATATGGTAGAAAAAATGCCATATTTCAGCGAAATTTCTGTATATTTCGGATATCTCGACCAGCCCGAGATACCGAGATATCGCGAGATTTCAAACTATGATAGCATCAAACGATCTACGACTTCACGGAGTCAGATTTAATTTTCTGTTTTTAAATGATTTTTAAAATTCTGGTTGAAATTTTGATTTTATTGTAATAAATTTTTGAAAAAAAAAATAGGGTTAATACTTAGTGGTTGGAGATTCAATGTTGTAGCATATATGGGTGACCGCAAATGTGGAAACAATTTGATTTTTATGAACATACCATCCTCAATAAAACTGCGAAAATGAGTTGGTAAGGATAACTTGAATCCAGTCCTCTGGCATGTCAAAGGAGATTTTACAGCCGAATTCCAAAGGAATTTCAACGTAACTTGAACTAGGAACATATCTCAAAAGAAAGAGGACTTAATCTTGGATAATACTCAATCCAACAAAAACTTGCAGTCAAGTGCCTCTTCCTTCTCATGATTCTAAACTAAACTAATCAAATTAATTGCTTAAAACTGCCTGTGTATGTTGTTACGATCTATTAAACTGTTAATCTAGCAACATCTTTCTCTTCTGCTCGGTTATGGTTCCTTCAATCCATTGTGTTTAACATCCCTTGGATCTCCATCCATAATTTTCCATGGAAAAGGATCAAATCAAGCTCCACAGAAATAATCCAAAGGTCAAATAAGTTCATGCTAACAGAAAGTTTTCAACTGTTTGATTTGATTATTATTAACTAATTAATGCCACAAATCAGTCATAAGGGCGAGAAAAAAGTCACTCCCAGTACAATCTAGAAACAGTTCTCTATAAATGAAGTTCAAAAACAAAATTTCCACAGAAAGCCACTGCAACTCAAAAACCAAATTAATGTTCCAAGTAAATCATAAAAGAACAAAAAAAAGTTAAGAAATAAGAACAAAAGCCACCCACTCATACAGATCCAAAATCAATTATAAAAAGATTGAGTTCCTCAAAACTCCCACCATTGACCATATCTCAAAATTTTCAAGTTCACATATCATGCCAAAGATGCATATACATGCAAAAAGGTGAGATGTTTCATTGGGAGAAGAAAACAATAACCAGCAAAGAATGCCCGGAAATAATGAAAGTTTCCTTAAAGAAACAAAGTTCTAGAAATTATTTACTGATTACCATCTTTAGTATAACCTCCACTGCACCTTTACCATCACCAAGAGCTCCATCTATTTCATCAATTACCTGTAGAAATCTAATTATTTTTACTTGTATAACAAAAATTTAGTGCAGGTTTTACAAAATAAAACCCACCAAACACTTAGGTTTTGAGTCAGCCATGACAGAGTTCATCTGCACAACATCGAGAATTTTGGCTTCAATTGTTGATGATGACCGATCATCACTAGCATTGATCTGTGCAGAATTTACAGAATTTTAAATGAGTGCTTCAATAATGTCCTTTAAGGAAAGTTAAAACGGTATTCAAACTCAGACCATAAAATGAAACAGCCCGCAAATTAGAGAAAATGCATGGCAAGTGGCATCATAAATAGAGTGTTAAAGCTGCTGTAGAACAATTCCCTGTTACTGAAGTATAGTTCTCACTCTACCAAATTCAGGTGTATCGTGCACACAAAAAATGTCATTACTATGCTACCCAGAAACTTCAAAATAGGTGGTGCTCTTGTCACGTCCGACATATATGTCAGAGATGGACCTGGCAGGTGCTAAATTTGTTCATGATAATAGATAATGGGTCAAAAGATTTGTAGATTATGGATAGAGAGAGAGAGAGAGCTGTAAACCATAGAGATGCATCAATAAATGACTGCAAGCAAATCCAATCAGAGAAAAGAAAATCCTCACATGAAGTGTCAATGTATCAAAAATCTTGAATAAATCAGATACGCTAAGATGAATGTGGGTCCTAACTATGAGAACAAATCATTACAGAATTGTCCTACATTAATTCTTTACCTTCAGAAACAAACCAAGCAGAAGAAACTAAGAGTAACCAAAAGACAATGACCAAGAAACACAAACGGCTGTAAAGTGGATGCTAACAAAGCTTATGGACATTTTACATATAAAGCTTCAAACCTCTACTACACGGTAGCCACAGTGTCTAGCAGCTACATGCGCAAGTGTTGTCTTCCCAAGCCCTGGGGGTCCACAGAGTAAAAGAACCTGCAAAAGCAATAAGATTCAATATCTGTTGATTTTGATTTTTGATTAACTGGAAGCCACACAAAAAAAGGGGTAAGTGGAGATCAAGAGATAAATAAACTGAACCTTAATGACTTATCTGTTCTTCAAAGAAACTTATTCATATTTTCTATTCTACTGCAATTGGCATAATCATTAACCATTGTCCCCAGATGAGCAGTGAGCAGCTTGTTGGTCAAATAATCAATAGATTTTTGGATTCTTCTACAGATTTCAGAATATACTATCCATTGAGCATGGCACACTCACTGTAGTACACTTCTAATTTTATTTTTACTTCAAGAACAACCTGTGCTACTTCAATTCATTTGCAATTGTAGTGATCCATTCTCCATTTTTAATTTGAATTATAGAAGACGGCAGTCAAAGATTACACTTCCCCCTACTTAATAATATGGGTGCACATTATTAGGCTAATACTATATCTAGATAACACAGTTTTGCTAGGACTCAAGTATAGTTAGCAAATACATGAATTATTTAATGTTATAAATGAACTTTATATAATTTTAAAAAGGGTAAAGATTTCCTACATGGTCCACTGAGGAAGTCTAACCTAAATGGCCTAAAGATCAACCATGTGGCAGATTAGATGAGGTCCAAATTTTGTGGACAGATAGATACATATGTCCCATGCCCACACGTCAAGTTTCAGCCCAATCGGAGTTTGTCATGTTGCAAAATAGAGCTTTTGAAAATCCAGGACAATGGGAGAGTGCACAGTGTTGGTCAGCGTACTGTAGGCATGCATGGACATACATGGGGATGCATGCCTTGCACGTGTTTTAACTTGCTTACTCTACCTTTCTAGAGGTCTTTTCTTTGAGCTTTTATTTGTAAATCTTGCCTTTTTGAGACTTTGCATCTTGAGTGGAAACACTCGATCACTCTTCAAAGGGTTTTAGTGGGAGATTGATGAATTTTCATTGTTGTAATGTTTGAGTGTCAGCCAAAACACTCGTGTTTGTTGTGAGACAAAAAAACAACCAAAGGTTTGTAGTGAGCCAAGTGGAAAACTGCATTGTAAGGGTTTATTGTGATCCTGGAAAACAATTATAAGCATACTGGAAAGTTCAAGTGTGTGATGTAGATGTAGATCAAAATATGAAGAAAAAAAGACCAAAACACTCATGGTACTGTTCATATGAACACAGCCCATATTTACCTTGTGTGGGTCTGCTTTTTAGAGGATCTTGCAGGTCCATCAAGTAGAGAAAGATTCTATCCTAATGCTGCTATAGTATAGTTTCTATTTTCAGTTTTAGAAAGTATATTTTATTTCATTTAGGTAGCTTCTAATTTCAGTTTGTTACTACTTTTGTTTTTAGTAGTTTCTATTTTCATGTATGGCAGCTAGATTTATAGGAAGTTTCTATGTTGGTTGTAAGCTACTTGGTAGCAAACACTTTCTATTTTGGGCTCAACTCTTGAGTCTATATAATGTAATGCCCTTAGAGGCCTCTAACGGTTGAAGATTGAAGAAAATACAGAGCTATGGCTTGAAGCTGTGAGAGGCAGTGGTTGTGGGATGCAGCAACGGTGAGAGGCCGTGGGTGAGAGACCCTGGACTGAGAGAGTCCCCTATCCCCCTTCCATAGCCCCTTCTTCTTCCATACCCTTTTATGTTCTTCTTTCATATGTAAACAGAAAAAGAGAAATAAAAAAAAATCAGTTACTCAATTTTGTTCTCCCTTATTTTATTGATCCTGCTGCAATCGATCTCCCACTGGTTTTTCCCTGGCTCGAGTTCGAGTTTGCATTAGTGTGAGTATCACTTGGTAGTGGATATAAGCAAGGTGGTTGAACCACTCTAATCATATTGAATCAGCCATTGTCTCTCCCCCCCCCCCCCTTCTCCCATTTTTGTGTTTTGTTTTCCCTACAACAAATCGCTTTCAGCTTTTTAATTTGGGTAAAAATTTTCAAACTGTCATATCTTTCTGCATAACCAAATTCACCCCTCTTGGGTTGCCACACAATCCAACAATATATAATATGTGTATAAGTAGTATATATTGAACATACGGCTATACATAAAGATGCCACAAACACATGTTGATGTGAGATTACTAGGTAAAATTTAACTAAGCCTCTCTCTCTCATTGAGGTGTTTATGATTATAAAATTCTTAATTAATTTCTATACATTAATTTAGAGCTACTTTTATCAAAACATGTAAGAGAGGCAATGCAGGTGCTAAACAAACTATTAAAGACATTTTGCATCCAATACAGAGAAAAAGAATTACACAAGTATATAATAGATTGAGAGTGTTGTGAATGATGTCACTAGCTTACTCTGCTTGTTACATACTCTCTCTCTCTCTCTCTCTCTCTCATTGAGGTGTTTATGATTATAAAATTCTTAATTAATTTCTATACATTAATTTAGAGCTACTTTTATCAAAACATGTAAGAGAGGCAATGCAGGTGCTAAACAAACTAGTAAAGACATTTTGCATCCAATACAGAGAAAAAGAATTACACAAGTATATAATAGATTGAGAGTGTTGTGAATGATGTCACTAGCTTACTCTGCTTGTTACATATTTGAATGAAAACCACTGACTCACCTTCTGCTCTAGTGGACTAGTAGTTCTTGATTTCTTGTTCCATAATTCCTGAATGTTTTTTAATTTGTCATTTTCTTTAAACGCGTCATTTGACTGCCTTAAAGTTTGATAACTCAATGGGAATCCTTTCTTCTTTCCAAAAGAACTCATCTCAGATGACTTTTGATTTTGAGAGCGCACAGAATGTCGTCTCAATGCAGACAGTACATCATCCGTGGTATTCCTAATTTCAGATCCAAATACACAAGAATCCCATTGTTTCAGCCATAGTAAGACCTGCAGATCATCAACAAACTAGAAATAAATATTGAAGCACAAGGTCGAAACAGGCAGATGCTCGAAAATAAATCAACATCCCATAAAACCACAACTGGTTAAGAAAACTTGCCTCACGGTTTGTCTGTTCAACACTAAGAAGCTCAGTAAACGAATTTGGTGCATATTTATCCACCCAAAGTTGTTCAGTAACCACTGGTACTTCAGGAAGAATCAAATCATTGGGAGATTCTGCGCTTGTTTGCAAAGCCTTCAATATGAACAATCATTTGCATTTTCAGAATTCCTTGACAGTTTGCACTCAACTTTTAATAAGCACATACTTTGACTTAGAGCAATTTAATAAAATTGAAAAGAATACTCATGGGCTTACAAAATTAGTTATCACTGGGACTACATGCTAGGAGTGAGGAGACAAGACAACAATAAGGAAAGAAAATTAGGAAACTGTGAAGTACACTTCTCAAAGTTGGAATCAGGGTATAAATTTTAAGCTTGTCACATACTATATATACTTCAATGAAGACATTATCAGTGAAAATGTATACCTTTGTCAAAGCCTCTTGTTCCACATTTTCCATTAGAATATTGATAGGCTTTGAGATAAGATCTGCACAGAGGGGTAGGACTTGAGTTCAAGAAATCGTTACACTAACAAAAATGTTTAGTCATGTTTAAACCATGACTACGTAACAGTTAACAAAATTCACGATCACTCATTGGTATATAACAATTGGGCTAACTACAACGGAGATTAAATTCGAAAGAGAAATACATAGTAGAAAGAGTTCATCAACTTCTATCTTAAGCCCAAACAACCTACGCTTATGTATTTGGGTAAATTCAAAAGAGAAAATATAGTAGACAAAGTAGATCAACATGTATCTTAAACCCAAACAACCTAAGCTTATGTGTTTGGCAATTTATTCTGAAATCCAGGAATAATTACATTAAAAACGAATTGGAATGGCTCGGACTTAAAGATTCACAGTGAAATGGACATACCATTTGCGTATCCTTGTACCCTTAGTTTCTTAGAATCGTTATTCACCCCAACCCAGCTCATCTTCGCATAAACCCTATCACCAGAAGGTCCAGTTATCGGCATATAAGCTCCTTCTATCTCCGATGCAAACCGAGAAATAAACTTTTCCTCCTCAACGACTGGTGGTGCGGGGTCCGTGTTCTCCTTTGGCGGCGAATTCCGAAGCCAGTCTTCATCAATTTCAATATCAGGAGGAGGATCCACTCTGTTCCGCTTTCCATCGGATGATTCATTTCTGGAAGATAACACATCAGAGAGGCACTTGTCCGACAGCGGCCTCTTCTTGCCGTTTTTAGGAGACAAGGATAGATCTGCTACAGAGGTTGATTTAATATGTGAAATGGAGGTGGATGAACTAGGTTGAGTTGTACGAGGAGGTTCAAGAACTTGTCGTTGCTGTTGTTGTTGCTGCAGCTGTTCTTGAACTCCTTCTTCCTCCTCCGGATAGTAGTAATCTTCTTCTTCTTGTTCTTCTTCGATCAGAGCGTTCGATTCGAGCCATTCGAGTTCTTCCGGAAGGGGAACGTCCATGTCCATGGCGGGAAAAAAATTCTTCGCTCGGGCCCGCGGAGCCCAGAAATGTCAGGAAAAGGAAAACACACGGCAACGTTTTTCTTGTTTTTCTTTTTCCTGGTAGAAGACATTTTCATTTTGGCGGGAAAAACAGTAATTTGGATTAAGGCTATGTTTGGAAACCAGGAAAAAATAATAATAATACAAAAACAATGATAATATGTCTCTATCTCTCTCCTCGTTTTTTATTATTATTATTCTTTTCTTTTCTTGACTTCCAAACATAGTCTTATTGAATTTTATTTAGAAAAACACAAATTTAATGAAATATTTCCCTTTTAAATAAAAATTTTGGGAACAATTGATTCAGACGATTCATCTCATTTTACCACAAGAATGGATGATATAGCTATTCAGTTAGACAGAGGAGATATGATTTGAATATCATATGTCAAATTTCAAATTCAAATTCAATCAAATACTCATCAAACATGTCAAACGAATGTAACGGTACTTCCACTGATATTCAGTCTACCATTGTCCTAGAGTTTTTCAAGTTTTCTTGTTACTTGGCAAACTCTATTTTGGATGAAATATACGGCTCAAATTTTCCTTCAGCCACAGTCAAAGGAGAATCCATTGATTAAAATTTGGATCTCACCTACTTTGCCATGTAGTAGATATTTGCAACATGTTGAGAGCCCATGTTGAAAAGAATAACCCTCTTTTGTTTTTAGGAAAATTAATGTGTTCTTTGATTCACAAAATTTTATTACAATTAGATCTTAAAAGTACCAGAAAACAATTTATTGTCACCAAAAATTCTAAATTCTAAAAAAAGGTGTTCTTATTTGAACCGCCTCGTGATCTTCAACATGTAATTTTCTTTTAATCCCCCCATGACTTATTCTCCAAAATTGTTTAATGCAAGGGTAAAATAGGGTTTTCAAAAAGTTGAAAGTTTTTTAATTTAATTTTTATGTGAAATACCAAGAATTGCATTTGTTAAAAAAAAATAAAAAAAATCATTATATTAAACGAGCATAAAGTAAGATTACAATCTTATTGTAACTAACCTTGGTTCTTCTTACCAATATATATCTCATCACATTTACTTCTATTTGATGTCATGTAGACCATATTAATAGTATGCTGCCTTCAAATTGTTTAATACTTCTATTTTCATTTTATTAGTGTTTCAAAATTGCCAATTTTGATTCCAAACCCACTATAATGCAAAGCATTCATCATGAGTCAAATACCCTACAAAATCTAACTCATGAATGCTTTTGATTTCAATCACAGGTTAGAAGACTAATCTTGATGCAAAGCGCTACATAAACAAATGTAATTAGTAGAACAAATGGACTAAAATAATTTTAAGGGATAGCATGTGAACTAGCCTCAACATACAACAATAACCCTAAATCTATAAGAATGGAATGAATGAAAAATTAACATAATCTAACTTATTAGATCATGAAAAACAACATGAATACTCCAAAATCAAACTTAAGAATTAAGCATACAAGCAAAAATTAAACTAGTATAATGCTTCCTAATATAGAAACAATCCTACGACTCGAATGCAATGATGAACAACAAACAAAATCAAAGACAACCCTAAAAATATAAAATCACAGAAAACAAAACAAAAGATGAAAATTAAGGCACAATTAAATATGAAAATGACCTAAAACTAGATAAATAATCTCACTTGAAATATCCAAACAATGCATGGAATATTGTTTTCGATATGCAAACGGGGACTTAAGAGATGAATGTGTCACAAACAAGGAACAAAACAGAATTAAAATTCAAAAGAAAACTAAAAAAATTGTGGTGAAAAATCAAAGAAGAAATGTTTGAAAAGGATGCAATAACTGCTATAGACAAAACAGTGATTGTATACCTAGATTTACATGATGAGATTGAAAGAGGTATTAAATCAAATCAATTGAAATTATAAGGACAAAAACTAAAATCAAATGCGTGGGCAAAACCCTGTTTTAAAACTTTTGGGTCTCCTTCTACCCCTTTACTTCGAAAAGAAAGAAATTTCATCCAAAACCGTTGGATTTTAGATGAAATATGGCTTATTTGGTATTAATAGTATAAAAAAAAAAGAGAGAAAACTCTTTCAATGAATCAAGAAAAATTTGAATCTGGTTTTGGTACGGTTTTCTTGCTCTAATTCGTGCATTTCGATGTTTAGGAACTATTGTAGCTCTTCCACGAAGCTTTCGAATGAAGTAAAATGAGAATAGGACTCCATAAAGTCGGATCTCAACTCCTAACATGATTGAGAAACTAAAGAATCAACTTTGAATGAGTTCAGATCGATACTGGATGCAGACCTTCGACCATGCGTGTGTCAAAGTCGACGTTATTGGATGTCAACTTGTTTGGGCTTATAGCTCTTTTCTCCTATAGCCTATAAACTTCTAAAACATCTTTTTCATCATTGTTATGCACGCATTCTGAGGTGATAAATGAGTTGTCTACACACATATCAGAAATTTTAAAGGTTTCTCCTTTTTTTTTGGTTTTCAATTGTAGAAAACCAGTACAAGTAGCCAACAAGAAGCTTGAGCAGTACTTCACAAGTTTATCTCCTTTCTTTCCTGAACATGTAATCCCTGGGCTGAAACTGCAGTTGCTGTCCCAGTATATCAACCTAATTAAGCTGCTTCTTGTGGTTACCACCTGCACATTGAGAAAAGAATGAGATCAAATCGACCTTATGCGGTAAGATTATGTTAAATAATTATTGGGTAACTCAAATATAATAGCATAGATTTAGTGACAGAAATTGTTTTTACCTGTATAACTGCCATTGGTTACAAGATTGAATGGGAAGGCGGGTATTGCAGGAGCCATTTGTTAGATGGGTGTCACATTTGATTGATGGCATAACTGTTTCAGAAACTTTGACAAGCAATGCCACTTTTAGCTTGTTAGCTGGAGCAAGATCAAGCATCAACTTTCTCTGCATTTTACTTTCAATCAAGTTCTCTGTAGTTATTTCTCCTTCCAATTCTTTCACAATGTAACAACATTTCAGACCTGTTTCAGCTGTAATCAAGCGGGGGTGATCAAATCGACTGCCGGAGTATTGGTTTCTGCCTCTTGGTTACTGTTTCAAATCAATGCAGACCGCTTTGAAGGTAATGACAGAGCAGGATAATTCATCTGGGAGGCTCTCATGAACCCTCCCAGCATCATTTTCATTTCCTATTTCAATACCATCTGTAACTGATGATAATGCGATGCCATCCAAACCAATCAAGCCTGAACTAGGCATCTGAAAGTCAAGAATGCTCATTGAATAATTTAGAGTGGATGAAGAACAATTACCTGTACCAGAGTTTATGCTGGAACAGAGAGCATCATCTGGGCTCTGCTCCATCGAGGGCTTCTCTAGTTTCAAACCACATGACTTCATTAACATGCCCACTGGTTTCATGAGACTAAGTTGTCTCTGGTAAAGGCTTCTTCATTGGTTTGTCAGCTTCAGAAGCAGAAGCAAGGTTTAGATGATTGGAACTCCTGCATTCATTCTGGCAAGGACTCAGACTCTTAATTGGACAACTAGCTTGATAAGCATGTGGACTCACCAGTGAATGCTCTTTCTTCTTTGCATCAGAACTGATTGTATACTTTATAAAGTTCGACAATGGGCATTGTGTGTCTAGATCATGGACATCCATTGTGTTCTGTGTGAAATGGGTGTACAGATTAACTCAAGGCAAGGTTGGGGCTCTCTCTCTCAATTTGAGAGCTGAAAAGTGATGGTTTTCACTATCTTTTTATAAACACTAGCAGAGAACCAATGCCATGACATAAATGAAAGGAAAGCTATGAAAATTGACAATAAACTTCTAGAATGACATAGTAAAAAATCAAAGGACGCTGAAGGGTTAATAAAATCTAATCAATCAAAAGGGAGTACAATAAAGAAAACCCCATTAAGAATTGGAATTAAAAAGAGCTCTGTTTCAAGATTTAGATAAGAGTGATAGACTGTGCGTGCATGCTTGTTCGTTTCCTTCTTGGTTGTTGGACTATGCTCTGTGCTCTCTCTTTTTGGTTTTCTGTTAATGAATTACCTACTCCCTCAAGAAACACAAAATCATTAACTAAACTCAACAATGCCAAATTCCAATCCCCAATCACTCCATGAAAAGGAAAAGATAAAAATTCCCAAACACTTGGGATCAGCTAAACATGCAAACTAAGTAGAGCAATATCTTGAATTGAATCACATCAATAGTACGAAGGGCTCATTCCACTGCCATATAAATGTGAGTGCACAGAGTTTCTTAAATATCCTCATAGCTTGATAGAACTGAATGTAGTTGATCACCCAAGAATAACATTACCTCCCTAGCTGACCCATAATTGAACAAATTGTAAATTTGCTTCTTTCTGCTGTTCCTTCCAGAGCTTCCCACGAAGAAGAAGCCAACTAACAACCAAAGGGATGCAGAAGTTTAGTACTGCTTCAGAACCACGAAACTGGGGATAATGGATATCAGAACAACACAAGGAGATGGAGTAGAGATGAAATTTGCCTTGAAGGGGAATAAATACTTAATTATGATCAAATAATTAAAATAACACTAAAATTACAGGGTACACCATTAATTCTATTTGATATTGAAGATGGTAAATAAACAGACTCATCTAAAGCTAATTTCGAAATATAATATCAAACTTGCATTGTGCATTTCTTTTGAGAATGTCCTAACATATGACAACGACCACATTGAACAATCCTCTTTGGGCGCTTAAAACTCTCTATACGAAGCACTTTCTTTTTGGGCCGGCCAGGTGGTCGACGAGTCTTGGGAGGGCGTATTGTGATATCAACTTTAGCACCTCCACCATCTGCTCCTTCACCAAGCTCATTCCATTGGCTTTTATCTGGAATTGGATTTATTGCCTGTGAATAGGCCTCACGATAGCTGATCACCGTAAAACAATGCTCGGCAAATAGATGGGCATTTTGCCCACAGGAGATCAGCGCAGCAGCAGCATGTGCACATGGTAAACCATAGATCTGCCAGCGGCGACATGAACAATGACGGCTGCGTATATCCACAATGTTTGTCCGCTCAGTTGACACAATTTCAAACTCCACCTCATTTGCACGAAGAACCTGATAGCAACGAGAATCTGCAATCGCTTCAAGAATGCGCTTCTCAGCAGAAGGCACTAAAATTGAGGTCCACCCCATGCCCCTGTTACGACGATCAATAAACCAAGATGTCAGCTGATGACGAATAAACTCCATCATTTGCACAATAGGGAGCTCATGGCCCTCAAGTGCCCAGTTGTACAACAACTCTGTGATACCCAAGGTAAAGTGGCCATATCGCACACCCTCAAAATATGCTACAGCCCAAAGACGAGGTGGGAAGCGCTGAAACCATTGTATGACATCCTGTGAAATCTCTACCATCTCAGCAATTTTTGCTTCAAATTCAACAGCTGTGAGGGCATAAACAGCATTCCAAAATATGTTCACCAACTTTGTGTTCTTAAATTCATCACGAAAATTTTCACTCACATAACGCAGACAAAATCCATGGAAAGCACTTGGAAAATGTGTCTCCACAGCTTCCACGATGCCTTTTGATCTGTCAGATAGTATTGTAAGTCTTGGCATGTTCTCTGTGTTGACTCCGAGAAGCTTCCGCAACTCAGACAAGAACCACATCCAATTCTCATCACTCTCCATATCAACAATGGCAAATGCCAATGGAAATAATGTGTCATCAGCATCAACAGCTGCAGCACAAAGTAAAGTTCCCAGGTATTTTCCTTTCAAATGTGCTCTGTCAAGCTCCAAAAGTGGCCTACATGCATTAATAAAGCCATAGATTGATGCACGATAGGAAACGAAGAGGCGCTGGAAGCAGTTTTCCTGACCAGTGGCAAATACTGATGCAATACTTCCTGGGTTTGTTGTTCTGATTTGCTCACAGTATGCAGGAAGTAGGCGATATCCTTCTTCAAAAGTTCCATGAACTGCAGCCATGCTACGTTCCTTCCCACGCCAAGCTTGCATGTAAGACACAGCAACTCCATGCTGTTCACGTATGTCATGCAATATTTCCTTTGGTTTGTATTGTGGATTATCTCGAAGCCGTGCTTCTACAGATCTGGCAACCCAACCTACTGATGCCTGCTGATGGTGTAGGTTGCGAACTCCTTCACAAGTGTGCTCTCCATGTAAGGTTCGAATCGTAAAGGTTGAAACACCTGGACATTTTGCCACATGGACACGCCATGGACATCCTTCCTTCGAGCACTTGGCAATAAACCGACTTCGATCTGATTTTACTATTCGAAGATCAAAATGCAAAGAAATAGCAATCTCTTTTAAAGCTCTTCTGCAAGTTTCAACATCAGGGAATTCTTGTCCAATAACCAAGGAATTATCAGTCACAACTAGAGAATTTCCGACTAGAGAATTGTCAGCTAGAACTAGAGTATTATTGGCCATAAATCCACCAATATGAAAGGATAAAGCTATTTGGTGATAAAAAAGCTTCTGCTCAGACCATCTGTGGAAAATTTATGCTCCCCAAATGTAGGTATCTATGATATAGCAACAACATAAAAACCCAATGAGAAACCTTCAACAAATAGACTGTGTTGGTGTTATGGCAATCATGATCCCAGAAGGCGATTATCGATGTTTGGAGCAGCTGCAAATTTCCCGGGAGATATACATGGGTCTTATGATCTTATCACTTTTATGAATGATGTACAAATGCTGCACCAGGAGGGGAAAAAAAAGAATTAGGAAAATAAAACAATTAATTACTAACACAGACAAATCAAAGCCAAATTGAAGAATGATGCCATAACATTGATAGATCCATGTGGAAATAAAAGGAAATTATTGTAGATGGGTTACTAGCATTGTACACAAGAGAACTCTTTTTTTGGCATAGCATTTCCAGAGATTCATCTATGAATGAACCAAGAGAGAGACTACACTACCCATGAAGGAAGACGATGTCAATGGGCAGTCACCAATATATATCACAAACCAGAAGAAACAAAAAAGAAAAGGGAAGATCTGCTGTTAAAAATTAATGCAAATTCTGAGATCATCTACCAAATCCACATTGAACCACTTACTGATACAGCATAAATCAACAGTCAACAAGATGTTCAACAGAAAAGAAAGTCAGATGAGAATAATATCAACATTGAACAGACAAACTAAGAGAATTTACAGCATTCTTTTTCAAGAATAGGGCAACCTTCCTATTAAAAGGAATTTTAAGAAAAGTAAGGACATCCCTCCAGGAAAGATCTAGCAAAAATTTAAAAAAAAAAAAAATCAAAACATAAATCCCAAAATGCAGTAGGAAAATCATGGAAGGCTAGCCAATTGTAAGTTAATCAAGCAAAAAGATCCGAAGCAACCTTTAATCCTTAAAAGGTCAGGATTGAAACTCATTAAGGGTAAAATCTTTTCATCAAAGATGACAGACATTTAGAAATCAAAGCCCAACTATTTTGGTTATCGCCTAATCTGCTAAGAATGCTGCTTCTGTGTGTGAACTAATTGTTAACAAAGATATGAAAACC
Source organism: Telopea speciosissima (assembly GCF_018873765.1). Classification (NCBI taxonomy): domain Eukaryota; kingdom Viridiplantae; phylum Streptophyta; class Magnoliopsida; order Proteales; family Proteaceae; genus Telopea; species Telopea speciosissima. The sequence continues at coordinate 24,357,463 of NC_057922.1, read as the reverse complement.
AAACGTTACTATGTATTAATACAATAAAGTACCATTGATTGTCTTATATTTATAGGATAAGATTTAAACAGAAATGAATTGAATATCAGTTCCACTAATGACTCAAACATAGTTCGAGAACAAGGCAAAATTTCGAAAATCTCGGAGATTTTGACCTGCTCGAAACGAAATTACATACAAATATAAGACCTGCACAGTTTTGACCGAAATTTAGCGAGATTTCAGTACTATTTGTACCATCTCGCCGAAATGATACAAAGTCTTATATAAAAAGGCATGGTCTTGCGAGTCATTTTGATATTTCGACAGAACTTCGACTTTTTTGTTGGTTTTGACTTGGAGAAGGGGAAAATTGCTGGAATCTTAATTTTTTTGCCACATCACGAAAAAAATGCTGGGTTTTCCACATCACTCCAAAGAGATCAATTGCTGCTTACTAGGAAAGATTTGGCTACATTCAACTATTTAGCTTTAGGTAGTCGTGGGAGTTAAAGGCAGCAACAGAGGTCGATGTATTGTTCACTGTACTTAAAATTTCTACTTTAAGTCTTTAAATTTTTCTTAGATAATTATTCAATATTATGTGCCTTCATCCATTATTGCATAATTTACTTGTTTTACTTACCAATTATGTCTTATAGCACTCAAACGTGTAGAATAGGCAATATTGCATAAGGATTCAACGTTTACTGCCAACCAAGGGTGCAAATCCTAAACATAAAAAAATTGGGTGCTTTTTTTTTACCATTTGAAGGTTCAAATACGTTTATTAAGCCTAAAACAAGCTTCCCCTAAAGTTTCGGAGCCAACTATGTCTATTTGCCCACAGAAACATCAAAACGAAACCCAAAAAAGAAGAAGCAATGTTTCATGTTTGGGTGAAATTTGGCTGATATATCGAAGTTTCGGTGGTGTTGAAACACCGAAACGAAATGATATTTCGAACTATAGCCCATAGTTATAAAATTCACTGAGATCGCCGAGATCTCGGAAAACTCAAGAATCTCTACCTGGTTGAGATGAGTTCTCTTACGAGACTCAAATCTGCATGGTCCGAAATTTCGGTGAAATCTCGAAAATCTAGGATATCTCGACCTGCTTAAGAAGAAACTGCTCTTGTTTCTTCTCGAACACTATCATGTGGCATTCATATGTCATCCAGACGGAAGACGATGCACGTCGGTTCCATCGGACCATGAGTAGACTTGATCCAGTATGTAATAGTTCATATCAATAGACAGTCACAGACTCAAAATATTGGTAATGTTGGGACATGGAAGATTACGGTGTCTATGACATATGTATCGTTCACTGTACTTGGGTGTCTATTTAATATGCATTGTTTACTCATCAATGTACTTTGTAGTTTATACTTTTAAGTCCTTAACTATTTCTTAAATAATTATTCAATAATTCAATATTATTTGTCTTCATCCATTATTGCATAATTTACTTGTTTTATTTGCCCATTATGTCTTGCAACACTCAAATAACGTGTATAGGCAAAAATTACTTAAGGATTCGATGTTTACAGCCAACCAAGGGTGCAAATCCAAAGCTCAAAATTGGGTACGTTTTTTTTTTTACAATTTGAAGATTCAAATATGTTTATTAAGCCTAAAACAAGCTTCTCTTAAAGTTTAAGAGCCAACTATGGCCATTTTCCCACCGAAACATCAAACTGAAACAAAAAAAAAATGCACTCTCACCAAGATCTCCAGAATCTCGACCTGGTCGAGACACCTCCTCGAGATGAGTTTTTAAACCTTGCTATGGATTCAATTACTCAAATGATGAAGTTAGTATCACTGAACAACACAATATGCACAGAGCAGTAGCCTGAAGAGCGTCTTAGAACCGGAAAAAAAATATTCTTAAGAGTTATTTCAGACCTAGCCAATCAATTCTAAACTTCATATTCCAATGGCCCCATCAATTGTTTGAAATTCCTTTTTTTGTTATGGACCCACACCCCAAAATTTTAGTAACTCAAGCAAAAGATGAAATATATGGAAAAGGCTGGGAGCTCAAAGGCTTATTAAAAGCAAATTATGGTCAAGATTGCAAAGAATATGATCTTTGGGAGTTAATGTTTGTGCTGCTAGCGACATTACATTGTTCTAGAAACTCTTGTTACTTGCTCTTTCTACTTAGCAAAGTTTGTTGAGCTTAAGCAATAGTGATGCCACACCTGGTTCAAAATACCCTGTTGGATTCGCTATGGGCCCATCCAAGTACTAAAAATTTAAAGGTAATGGCAAACTTGTAAATATATCAAAGCATATAAAGGAAGAATTGCAATTTGGTTGATAAAGAGAAACTTAATGGGTTGTTAAGGTAAAATAAAGAAAGGACAGAATAGGGATAATAATTAAAAGTGGAGGCTAACCTGGAACAAAATTAAAAGAAGGGACTAAGGACAAAAAGGGATAATATGGGGAATTCGGAAGAATTAAATAAGAGATATCGTGAAAGGAGGAGGGGGGTCGTCTTCTTCCTTGGACAACCTGCAATGGCAGAAAACCAGTACAGCTATCGAAGGAGAGAACTCCTACTGTAGGCCTTTGTTGGTCCTGAAATTTCGAAGGTCGGTCGGTCTTGAAGAGCTCTTTTGAATGCACGCCAATATCAACCCAAACAGCAAATAAGAAGAAGGTATTGAACTGCTGACATCAAACCTGGCAGCAAAAGGAGTTGCAGGTTTGTCTCCCACTTGGTTCTCAGGATTGGGAAGGCTTTAGGGTCGGAGAGTCAGAGGCCAGGGTCACCTAAAGGTAAGGAAGAACTTATTTCCAGATTTCAGGAAAGAAGCTTGAGGAATGAGGGAGTTGAATCCAATCATTGAGGGCTGTAAATATTGCCTGAAAACAGGGGGTATACCAAGGGTAAGGGAGAACCATGTAAACAGAAAACAAAAAAATAATAATAATAAAAGAGAATAGATGCACAGCCCGTAAGGAAGGGAGAGTGATGGATGGGTAATGAACAATACAGTGGTACAAAAAAAGGAAGAAGAAGCCCACCGGTCTCGCACCACACTCACAAACATGAAACAATCTCAACCTCAAATTTCCATTCTTCAAATCTAATTCCCAATAGTAGGGTACATATCTGTATATAAATAAAAGAAGAAACCTATTCTAGTTTGGAAACACAAAAAGAAAAAAGGGAAACTGAATCCTATGTAGCTATCTCCTATTTAAGCTACCCAAATAAAATAAAAGATTACATGTTAATCCCAAAATAGAAATAAATAAAATCCTAAATATCCTACTAGACCAAAGACCAAAATTTGGATCCGGTTCTCGGTCTAGGTTCCCAAATGGGTTTGGGCTGGTTCAACCATAAATCTGCATAAAGTAGGAGTTTTAAGGGTTCATACAAGTGCTTGAGTTAGGAGAAGAGCTTCCATGCAACAGCATGGTTGTTTATTTATCAGAAAATACTAGCAGGTACTCATATTGGACAAAAATGTATTAACATATGGGAATCAAATAATCTCCTACATTCCAAAGTACTTGCCTTCGGTACTCAAGCCTTCCAGAAAAATTAGATATACATAACACTGTTAACTGATAATCTGCATACCTAGCACGTACCCCAAGCATCAATCCACTAAATTCACAAAAAACAAAGAACGTGGCGAATAAGAGATTTGCAGGTGGGTGAGAAGAAAAGAAAATCCCTTATCCAAGCACAATAATGCCTATTTACTATCGATCACAAGTAAGCAATTAGCATCAGTGCGGAAATTTGAATCGAGTCTCTCTTAGGGTTTGAGGAAGACTCGATCAAATTTTTAGCAGGATCTAATGGTTAGATTTGGCTGGGCAGAATTCTCACGAAAATCACCTTGTATGTGACCTTCTAGAAGGAAGAAGAATAGTTGCAGAATTTATTACTTGTTGCAAGTCTTCAATGGTAGCAGCTTTGAAGATGAACAATGGGGTCTCCCGATCTTCACGATGCAAGGAGATAAGTAGCAGCCCTCCCGATCTTCACGATGCAAGGAGTCGATTGGAGATCCACCAACCCCTTCCACCTTGAGATCCACAAGGATATACACTCACAAAGAGCAGCAGCAGCAATGGCAGCAAGCATAAAGCTAATTTTTATTAATCAAATTTGTCTCAATGCTGGCCTCCCTTACAAACTTATATAGAAGACTCAAAAATAGACTTAGACACTAAAAAGGAATGGCCTAACCCAATCCTTAACCTATTAACTAACTTAAACTGACTAGGAAACTGAAATAGACTCAAAATAGAGTCCTAATCCAACCCAACTAAACAACTAAAAGAATAACTAATAAAATCACTTAAATTGAACCATTGGTTGAACTGGTTCAAGTTAAAACACCAAATAAAAAGCGAAGTATGGGATTTTAACTAAGCATGGGAGCTAATTCCGTATGCAACCTATTTACTCATATTTTAGGCCCATAAAAGTGGCCTATTACATTAAAAACCCATGGGATCAAAGGCCCCACATGTATGTAACCCAACCCTACACTTATTCCTAATAAAAGAAGCCCAGTTTGGTGATAAATCTACATCAATCACATTCAACACCATCAGTATATTTGATCGAGACAGAATCAACAGATACACAGATGATAAACAAGACAATCGTGATCTAAAAACAATCCATCCCAGACAAGACAATATCCACAGTATAGATCGCTTTCAAGGTAAATTCATGGAGACTCTCCTGATTCAAGATTCAGAACCACATGAAGAGAACATTTGTCATCCAAATCCTGCAAACATGAGTATGTGAGCCACAACTCCCTGCTTATGATCAGAACAGTTCTTAGGAAAATGAAATGTTGAGTGTTAAATAGGAAGCTATTCATACTACTTCAGGCACTTTGTGTTCTACAAATATTCTGTAAATTTGACTAGAAAATCACTATTCAATCAGTATTATAAAGATTCTCACACATGGTATAACAAGGTTGACGAGCCAATACTTATGGAAGTTGTAATGCATTACCAATGAGATAATCTCCCAAAATGTTAAGAGAGAAACTGCAATGACATTCTTAGTGGGCTATAATTTTGGCAGCACAAATGTGTGGGCTGGTCCTGATTATAGAGAATGGAAAGGCTTTTATTCTATCATAGAAGTAAGTACAAGGGGGACGTGGCAGTGATCAATCGAAAGGGAGATTATTGCTACCGAAAGTGATGGGGTAATAGAGAAGCAAAATTGTGACAGTACATAAGAATTGATTTAGGAGAGGATATTCAATAAGACCACAAAATCATTCCCAAACTCCACTAACCATCAGTATGGTCTGGTCATTAACTAACTCCAGTAATCATTACACTTCCTAATCTGATACCTCACAGGCACCAAAATAAAAGATTTGGTCACTTGGGTCATATCAGGTATAGGACAACTGGCACAAGACTAGAGCATCCTATAACATACTATGTGATCCAGAGACTTTGAAGAACTGATTAGTAACCCATTGCTGGTGACCAATCAAGAGTATCAACAATGGAATAAGAATAATGCATCACATACAATACAGGTGTGATGTCTCCTATCCCCAAAATATCAACCTCCTGCTCCCGACCCAAAAAGGAAAATACGAATGCACTGTAATTCATATTTCTTTCAACCACTTAGTTAATGTATCAGAATATTCGACAGTTCAGAAGCACCAACTCAAATTCCGTGAGTTTGCAGTGTGGAAGAATTAGTTTGTCAATGAGATTATAATGGGTTCAGGCTTCAGATGAATAACAGCATAACTATTACAGTGACCCGAACTGATCATCTCACTGGATTAAGTGGCTTCCGAACAAACGAACCGTTAAGTGGCATTCACAACAACACAAATTCCAAAACAACTGAAAACTAGTAGGTACATGGTTTAAGTATACAAACCCTAACTCAACGCAGTCAAAATCAAAACCAAAAAGATGGGAAAATGAATAAGAAATTTCTTATTACAAAAAAACCGACGAAGGAGAAAAATTCTACACCACAATGCAATATCCTTAACCACCAAAAAAAATGCATCCATATTAAGTACAAACTGCTTCTCATGAACCCAATTTAACTGAACAAGCAACTCCAGAGACATTTCCCTCGTATAACAATCAAATAAACGGATTAAACCGTCACTCCAGAGCTACCAATTCGTCCAACACAATGTCCCAATAAAACCATAACCACTAAAACCCTAGAAACAAACATGCATGCAAATGAACAAATCAGGAAAATTAGAAGAAAAAATAAATATTTACCTGTAGCTCAAAAGCCGATCATCGAACGAGAAAACAAAAAAATGGAGTTCAGCAGGAAATCCGAATTGTTGGCAAATAAGATTCGGAATTTAGATCACAGATCCGATCGAATCGAACCAACCGTAATTTTTATATGTATCTGTCGGAACATTTGAAAAAAAATAATGGTTGATTGAAACCCTCGCATCTTTTACTTTGGGAAATACGAAAAGAGGAAAAGAGTAACCAGGGCTTGCAGTGCCGAAGGGATGGAAACCATATCCAGACATCATCTATTTACAAAATTGCCCCTGTGTCTCCCTCTGTTGCTTAATTAATTTGAGTTCGCATGAGTGGTTGGCGCGTGTATAGAGAACTGCCCTCTTGGACGAGTGTACAAACTGTGCAGGGGTGTCGACAACGTAGGTTAACTGGCAATTGGGGGGTTTTCTACTGAACCGGTACGATTTGGTTGATCCAGAACTGATGCGAATCAATCGGGTCCAAATAAGGGTGGTTCACACATTTAACGAGGCGGGTTTCCATTCTCGTGCGAGAATGGGTGTGAGCCACCCAGCTGGCATCCACCATGGCACTCGTGCGTTGAGAATGGGAACCCAACTCACATTTAACACACTAATTAGGCTGTGTTTGGTATTCATTCTTGAAATGCATTTTAAGTCTAATTTGCATTCTTAGATGATGAAAACAATTATTTTTATCATCCGAAAAAATAAATAAAAGATGGAATACAAATGCCAACCCTAACTAGATCAATTGATCTCTAACAACTTAAAAAAAAGTAAATGACCATGAATTTCTTGTAACATTAGCTGAGTTAGAACATAGTAAATTGGGGGATCAAATAATTGTAATATGTTATACAAAATTCGAATGGATATTCAAACCCCCAAAAAAATCGAATATAAATATCCTATCGAAATTGATTGATATCAGATGAATCAATGAGAAGGAAATGAGTGAGACTTCATTAAATCAGTTATATCCAATTTTTAAACAAACATATTAGCAAACTCATTTTGATATAATTTGATTTGAATACTCAAAATTGAAAGATCGAGCATAAATACAAAACAAGTCAGATTGACTGATGTCCCTTTCAAGAAAAATAATGATTGAGATTATGCATTAATTTCTTTAGTTATTCCTATCTAAAATAAGTTAGATAGAATATATGATGCATACTCGGATATAAACCCACTTGGACATTCAAAGTCGAGATAGAATATAAATATAAATCATAGTTAGATCTATTGACACCTGATGAAAAATCGTCAATGCTTCGAGCTTTTGATTTTATTAATGGTTTTTTGTATGTTTATCATGATAATTTATGTAAGATTATTGTAAATTCAGTATTTTTCATTTAAAATAATAAAACAAAGTCATTAAAATATTACTTTGAGCTTCATTTGTTTCACAGTAAGATCCTTTACTTACTTTGTAAATAAAAGAGAACCTTGAATATTTTGGAGTATCAAGAAATTCAAAATGAATAAACATGGCTTCTATTGTATGGATAGGATCACAATTGTTGTAATCCGATAACATGTCTTCTATAATTTTTATGGTCAAAATATATTGACCAGGCACCTGGAATTTTTTGGATCAATCTAGGAGTTTCAAAAAAACATATAATATAATACATTATATTATGTAACAGCCAATAAATAATATGTAAGTGCAAACCTGATTCAAATTTATGAATATAAACAATATTAGGACATGGGAGTAAAATTGGAAATCAAACAATCTGTTTTGTTGTGCATTAGAATATAAATCAATATGAACATTAAAATTGAAGATCAATCTCAAATGTAAAGCTTAGCTAGATCAATTGATCTATAACAATTTAAATATGACTATTAATTTTCCATAATATTAGTTAAGAGCGTAGTAGTAAACTTAAAGGCTGAATAAATATCGTATACATAATTTTTTATTTTTTGACGGGGATAAAGATCGTATACATAATTTGATTTGAACATTTAAACCCAAAAAAAATGGATCATAAATATGAACCCTAACCAAATTTATTGATGTCCAATTAATCAATGAGAAGAAAATGACCGAGACTTCCTATTGAATCAGCTGTTTCATTCTAAAACAAACACAATATTAAATTTGGGGACCAAATATATATAATATGGTAAAATTTAGATATAATTTGGTTTGAGTATTCAGAACTAAAAGATCGAACATATATGAAACAATCCCAAGTTAGTTTGATTGATATCCCATGAATTAAGAAAAAGTAAAAGACTGAGATTACCCATTTCTTTAGCTGTTTCTATCTAAAATAAGTTTGAAGATGCTAGTGGATATGAGGACCAAAGAAGATTCATATGGTTTATACCTGGATGTAAATAAATTTTGACATTCCAAGGAGAAGATATAATAGAGATATTAATCATGGTTAAATCTATTGACAATTGTCAATGCTTTGAGAAATCTTAATTTTATTAAGTTTTGTGTTTATCATAACATTTGATGTAAGATTATTATAATTTAGTCAATGTCACTAGGAAAAACAGGTCATTAAAATATAAACTTAGGCCCCATTTGTTTTTAATAAAACATTAAAATTCTTGATTTTATTTGTAAAGACAGAGAACCTTGATTATTTTAGAGTATAAGGAGATTCAATGTTTTTTCGAGTACCATGAAATTCATGATGAATCAACATGGCTTCCATTGTGTGCATAGAACTGGACCTTTATCCCCTCAAGCACAATACACCCTTAAGTGCCCAAAAAAAGTACATCTGATGGTGCCCATGCTCTTGAGGGAATGTTTTAAACAAAATCACTTTAAGGTGCACCGTTAGATGTACCTTTTTGGTGCACTTGAAGTGTACTGTACTTGAGGTGATAAAAATTCACATGGAACCACAATAACATGACTTCTATTAGTAGGTAGCCCTTGTAAAAACACATTGACCACGACATCCCTTTAAAAATTCTTGAACGCCATTAGATTATATTGATCATGCACTTGCAATTTTTGAGACTAATCTAGATGTTTCAAAAATATATAACTCATATATCTACCACCAATATGTCAAATGGGTTCCAAAAGTTGTGGATTAACATGCGAACTTTCAACAAAAATAGAGTTAAACTTTGAAAATGATTATTTTTTTTCCTAGTCATGTAACACAAGGGTAAGATTGTGTACATTATGACCCATTGCTAAGGTTGCTCCATTGCGATCAAGTGTTCATGGATTCGAGTTTCGAAACAACTTTTCTGCAAAAACAAGGGTAAAACTACATACATTATGACCTCTCCACAATGGCAAAAGCTTCGTGCATTGGATATGCCCTCATGCAACACAAGGGATATGCCATATGATTGGATTTTTCTTCAAAACTTGACACATAGCCAACTTAGATGGTGTCCTATCTATCCAATAGTTAGGATTCCCGTATCATCCTTTCACGTTGTACAAATAAGTGGATGGCAATAGTATGCGCTTCTTGTATAAGCCTGCAATGAACCTTTTGCTCTAAAAACCCATTCAATTAATTAATCAATGAAGTCTTTCAATAAGACTGGCTAAACCCATTTTTTTCAATAAGACTTGCTAAACCCAGTTTTACGATCAATCATTTATCTATATTCTTAACAAAATATTTTCATTGTATGCTTGTAAAAAACAAACCAAATTTTTTTTTTGAAGAGAAACCATTTAATCAAAGTATCTAAAATATTCATAAATGATTGCGAAATGTATAACTTGTATAAATTCTTTCATTTTTCACTGAGGGACCAAAGGGGCCACACTACTTGAAAAAACAAGTAAACCAATCCATAATAATATTGTGACATAGATGTAGGGGTGTCAAAGTTGGGATAGGTCCGGGTAATTCGGCCCAAATCAAATCGAAATTGCCGGGCCCAAACCGAGCCAAAGTCTTATTGGGCTGGTTTTGGTTTGAGAGATTATGACTCCAAACTAAACCAAATTGAAAGCCGAAAGAACCAATAACCAAATCAAAATCGGCTTAAAATCTGAATCGAAACTAAAATCAAACCGATATACCCCGAAAAGAAATCGATAACAAGCCGAAACCCATTAAAAATCATTTTGTTTTCTTTAGTTTTGTGGCAATCGTTATCCCCTCCAATTTACTGCCTCCCTCCAATTCCTCACATGAGGTTGAAATGATCACCCTACCCCTTGCCCAAAAACACTGCCCAAGATGAGGTCCACTCTCCCTATTAGAGGAGTTGGAGGTGCCCGCAAATTGGAGGTGATAATTATTCGTTTTATTGCGGCAAGGAAAATTAATCCTACACAATATGACAGTAATATTGTGATATAGATGCTGTTAGGACGACTTGATCGACTGAGGGTGCAGTGACAAATCACCATAGCAAGCCCCAGATCGGCACCGGCTCGTTATCCACCAAACCACGTGAATTCAGGATTAATCTGAAAATTATCGCCCCCAGCACTGGGGGCGCTCCCCAATAGCAGGTAAAGGCTCCGTAACGGTAGCACTCGCACACTATACACGCCGACCCGAACAAAATGACGCCTAATCCCCATTTTCACTTGCGGTCGTTGCTGAGACACAACACAAAGAGAGATCAATGAGTGGGATTTCGGCTCCGCTACCTTCCCTTTCTTCTCAACTGAAAATGAAAGCTAACATCTGTTGTTCTCCCTCTACTTCTGTTGCTTACTGCGTTTGTCCTCGACGCCCTTTTTATTCCTCAGATTCTGAATTCAAGAGCATTAGCCTCAGAACTGGGTTCCCCAAGCTCAGTTTACAGTGTCGCAGCAGCAGCAGAAGTTCTGGAGCTCCTGGGCCAGGTGAAATACACAAATGTGTTTCTTATGCTTTCTGAATTCCATTTCGTATTAAATATTCAACGATGAAGTTTTGGTACTATAAATTCACTTATTGGATTGGGTTGACTTCTTGTTTCTGCCATTACGAAGTGGGTGTAGCACATAAGAGTGTTAATGTGCTTCCTGGATCTCTTGGTATATAAATTTCATATTTCCATTGTAAGAGAAGAATTGGTTTGATGTGTGAACATTGAATCTGTTCCACACCCCCCCCCCCCCCTTCACCCAAAAAAAATAGGGCGAAAAAAAGTGATGGATTTTTCCCTTATCAAATCTGGTAACTATTGATGCTGGCGGGTAACTTAGTAATTGTTTTGGTGCGGTCTTATTTGCTATTTCTGATCCTATTAGGGTTTGAGACTGTGTGAGGAGGGAATTTTGCCCTCTTCCCTTTGTATATAGTAGACTTGTGGTTGAGGGCTACTATCATACTGTTATGAGTATTGCTGCTGAGATTGCCTTGGTGTCTTCTAATATTCCATTGGGAGTAAGCTGCTTAGTTGGAGAAGCTTTATCCTTGGTTATGGATTCCTAGTATGTTTGATATGTTGACTGTAACTAAAAGAAAACTTGTCGGAGAGAAATTGTATATGGGGACTGATTTACTATAACGAATCTCATCTTCTCATCTTGTTTTTTAGTTTGGTTATCAGGTTTGTTTCATGTTTCTCAGGTAGAGTTCATAGGAAACCTGGCATCGTATTGCTTTCTTGTTCTCTACAAATTTTTTAGGGTCCTTGATTGGAGAGAGAAGGGGGGGGGGGTGTGGGAGGGTGAGAAGAGTACTGGATGACGAAAGAGATGGAATCTCCGTATTTGAGATACAGATAAGAATAATTTAAAATGGAAAGAACCATCAATGACTACTAGGCATACAGGGTAAACTGACTTAAAGGATTTGGTCAATGGGGAGCGATGAATGTCATGGCAATGCCTTTTGGTGCCAAAATTCCATTGCTTTAGTTGCAGTCATTATTCTTGTTCTGTTGTATTCTCTCCCCTTTGCTCTTTTTTATGGAGTGGTAACTTTTTTTTTAAATCTTATTTCCTCCTTTTCTGAATTTCATATTTATTATGACTAATAAAAAAAAGAACAACAATATTGCCTAAAGGTCAATATCTATGATAAACTTCTCTTTCTTACATTGTTCTTGAAATGGATGCAATCTAATGCTGCTGGGGAATTGGCATCACCTCCAGTGGGCTGGTGGTGTTAATGCCAATAATGATGAAAAAATATGAATGTGAATTTAGCAGCTTCAACCTGAGGAAACCTTCCCTGTAGATTTCCTTCACTTCCATTATATCGCCAGTGTGAGTTGCTCCTTATGAAAGAATTATTTGCAACAACCTATATTATCACCTTATAAGGTTCAGATACTGAGTTTATGATCCATATCTCCCACCCCTTATTCTTTCTCATTATGAAATGCCATTTGACTCATTTTTATGGTTGAAACAGTCGGTCCTTACTCTTACTCTTACTATTGCTAGTACTATTACTGTGATGAGTTTTTTTTAGACCATGTTGTCAGGACGCGTGCAAAATTGTATTAGGATACTAGTGTTGTAAAATTTATTGGTTGGTACTATAAAGAGGAGGAAGATCTAGTGGCACTTAAGAAGATACAATTTTGTGCTTGATGCCCTAAATATTTTCAAGTTATGTTAAGTGAATTCTATTTTCTATTATTTTCATATCAATGTTTTGTTGTTTTCTATCGAGCTAACATTTCTCTTTTATTGTTTTTGTTTTTTTTCCTCAAATTCGTCATTGTTTAGTTGCAAAAACTAAGACTCTAACAGATAGTTCTTGGTTAGGTAGGGCTTTCTATATTTCTCTGGGAGCAGTTTTTTAAGAATAGATCTAATAACACAATATTTTATTGAATTAGATTAGGTTCATATAAAAGCTCAGTTTCTTGAAACAGGAAATGATTTATAACGTCAATCCTTGGTTTAAATTAAACATATCAGATACAAATGTTCTAGATTCACATTTTCCAATGAATTATCTTGGTCGTTTAATTTTATTGTTATTATGAAACTCAGGCAACTGCCGTGCCTAATTCTCAAAAACTTTCCGCTTGCCACCTGTGTCATGTATTTAAGTAAACTTTATGCGGATGCTGTCACAAAGTCTTCCCCCTGCCAGCCAAACCCTCTTCTACCCACTACTTAGTGCCAAACCAACCTTAAATGTGGTAGTCTTTAGGCAATGCATGATGTGCATCTGCGCTTCCTTACATGTTCATGTTCCATCACCATGCCTGTCATATGTTGCTTGTTTACCTTGGAGGCTTTGTGCTTGTCTTGTTTTTGGTTTTGGGTGGGGGTGGGCTGGGGGCATGATGTTCAGCTGTGTTTTCTTTCATGTTCATGTTCCATCAGTCATGCCCGTTGTGTGATGATGTTCGTAATTGTCAGCTGGTTGAGGCTTCCTGTCTTTTCTGTTGGGATGATGCGGTTGATCTTGTCCAACAAAAAAGATTTAGCAAGATTTTTTGTCATGCATTCTGCTTCTTATGTTGTTTTTGAAGATGTTAGGATTTGCATCTTGCAGGTGATAACGATAACAGGACCCTTCTGGATGCTTTTTTCTTAGGCAAGGCTCTGGCAGAAGTAATTAATCAACGCATAGAATCTACAGTTGGGGAGTTGTTGAGTGCAGTTGGCAATCTGCAAGCTGTGCAACAAAAGCAAGTTCAAGAATTCCAGGTAATTCACATTCAATTTCTAAATAGCTTCTGCATTCTTAGTTCCGTTGTTGTTTGTCGATGCTCCTGTGATATGTGGACATGAACAAGGTGTTGTAATGTTAACAGACAATTTCTAACAGGGAAAGTTTCCAAAATTTGGAAACGGAGAAATTGGATACGTGTATTTGATTTTTGGATGTGACCACTCTGAAGGGGGAAATGCCTAAAATCATATTCATACTCTTTGCACTGATCTTTAGTGAATAGTAAAGCATCTTAGGAATTTCTGCTGTTTTTATAGGCAGTTGAATATGTTTGAACTTTAATGATGAGATCTCAAGAAAACAAATTAACTGCTTATGTTACTTGAAAAAACATGAAATGATGGGATCCTTACTCTTCACCTTTCTATTGGGTGTTACTAAATGCTACCAAACTACATGTGGCTAATTCAACACATGCTGATGCAGGAGGAAGTGCTGGAGAGAGCTAAACAAGCCAAGGAGAAAGCAGCAGGGGAAGCCATGGAAGCCCAAGAGCATTTTACCAATTCTACGACAACAGTGACATCGGTATCCATTTCATCTTCATCATCTGATTCAACCTCCACAACAACAGGATAGAATCCAGCTGACAAAAATCCTCTTATTGGGATGTTAAATGATGATTTGGTTGTCCCTCTATGGTTATGTTATTCATCTGATCCATTCTATTTGGATTGGAGCATCACTAGAAAAGATTATATGTATCTTTTTCTAACAATTAGGTGTAGCATATGCTTTATGAGCCTTAATAAAACAGTAAATTTCAGAGTTGGAATTTACACACACTATTATACTAGAAAAGTAAGGTTAAGGGCTGTGAATCTATGATGCTGGTCTGACAATTGTCGAGCATCGGTCAATTAGAGTTTATGGAACATCTTATTGATTTTCATTTCAAATTCCCCACCTTTTTTTTCATGAATTATCCAGATTATCCGTTGTGTGCCACAAGAATAGTATTAGGATGCACAACTAATGGAGAAGTGGATTTGCATCAAACATATCATATTTTTTGTGAATGCAGCCGAACTGAAAATAGATACAATGTCCCTATATACAAAAGGCGGCTCATTCTACATTTAATCTTGTCTCCTCGAGACCGAGAGTTCGATTCCTTGGATGAAGAGGCCAGACTTCCAGTGACCCACTCAACCTCTACCATCATCTCCAGTCTCCACTATCATTGAAGAAGTCACCCATATCAATCTCCAACCACCTATGTCCTCTCTCTCTCGTGGCCAAGATGTCGATGTCAGTGTCCAGCCTCTTATGCGGATAGCCGTCTCAATTCGCTACCTTGTAGCTCCGTGTTGCTGTCCTCTGCTTCCATTGGGATCAAAGCACAGTGTGAGAGCACCATGCACCCCGCTCCCAAAAATTTCAGACAAACTCTAGTATACTGTCAAACCTAGTGCCCTACACAATTATTTTTTGGTAAGAGTAAGAAAAGATAAAGTTAAAAAAGAAAATGAGAAATATCTACATCGTTTCCTTGGAGTACAAAATTGCGTCTCTCTTTCAAAGCAAAACAGACAACCTTCTTGACTAAAGAAACAAAGTTAAGTCTCTTTTTCTACACAAATGGATATCCCAGTGAGTTTGTCTGTTATCCACACATAACAAATGCTGTTGATGTGTAATCATATATTTAAAGACCATTAGTACCGACAGAAAACAATATCAATCTCAGTGAGGGCTGGATAACTAATTCTTACGCAAATCAAAACAGGGTAATGTAACAAGATAATCCTGAATAGATGCATCACCGGGAGGGGAGGGTTGGGGATTGAATGTTAAGATCAGCAATCCATCGATCAATATTTTGCAAGACCAAGATAGGGTTAAGCTTAGCCTTCCACAAATTTGATCAGTGTAAGCTCCATAATTTGTTTTGGGGGACAGCATTCTTGTCTGCATCTTCCCATGAATTTCAAGCCGACGCAGACGAGCTCTGCTACCTCTGAGAATCTTTGAACATGGAAGTATATCATGATATGAATTGTCACATACAATACAAGATCCAAGGAAAACTTGAAAGGTCCAGAGAATGGCAGCTGGGAGAAAAATAAGGACTTGGAATCAGAGAAAGATTGCCACCTCCAGTACCTGGAAGTATCTCCCCAAATGATAGAATAGAAAGCCCTCTTGCTGTTATCATGTAACATTTCTTCCCACTCCATTTGTCATAACAAACAGAGGTTTCGGCCCCTGTTCCTTTTATCTTTTACTTTTGCTTTATTAGAAGCAAACCCTAATCTCTCTCTCTCTCTCTATCTAGTTGCTTGACAGGGGATATGATATGGGTGTTGGTTGAGCAACGATCCAGTCTACTTATCCAAATAAAAATTTTAACTGTTGACAACTCGTAATAAGATGGAAGAAATTGTTTAACTCTGCAATTACAAAGCTTCATGTCTTCAATCTTCAAAGTCATTGGCACATTCACATTCATCGATCCAGAAGCTCTGTTTTGAGCCAAGTGAGAAGGGCAGAGCCCGTGTTCATGCTTCCAAAGTTGGGTGCTTGCTACGGGCTTCTTTGCAAATGGAAAGTCCAGGTTTTGGACTGCCATTGTTTCTTCGAAATATATTTAGGAATAATAAGTTCTCTTAAAACCCAAAGAGAAAAACATAAGAAAATACAGGTTTGATCTCTCGCTGATTGGGTCCTTTGCTTAACACGAATTGAAGGCTGAGAAAATTTTCAGAAAGGGTTGAAATCCAAGTTCTCTCAACTCATAAATGGAAATAGTTTGTATGAAAATTGAAATGTGTGGTAAGCTAAGCACGACATCCAATCACAAATTAATATGACACCCATAGCTTTAGACTATTAGCAGCAGGAAAACTTTAATCTAAACTTTCTCCTAATTTTTTCGATCAAGCTTTTGAGTCTTTTCAACAAATCTGTAGCAGGAAAGGAT
Source organism: Telopea speciosissima (assembly GCF_018873765.1). Taxonomy (NCBI): domain Eukaryota; kingdom Viridiplantae; phylum Streptophyta; class Magnoliopsida; order Proteales; family Proteaceae; genus Telopea; species Telopea speciosissima. The sequence goes on along the minus strand of NC_057922.1, from coordinate 24,340,677 downwards.
CCGCCATTTTCTTTCGGATTTAAGAGAAAAAAAAAACACAAATTTCTCATGAATCAGTTGGGGCGAAGAAGAAAGTTCAAAACACCCTCCAATTGGCTGCAACTCTTCTGTTTTTGTAGATTGATGATTCATTCTAATTGGTTTTTTTTTTTCTCCCCAGAAATCAATAAGCACCTAAAATCCTAAAATCATTGTTATACTATCCGCTGTGGCCTGGATCAAAATGGTTGCAAAGGGAGCTTCGGCGAAGAAGAAAGTAGGAAAAAATTCAGAAAGAAATTGCTTCCTCAAAAGATAAATTTACCCTTTTATTCAGTAACAATACTAGTATAGTATATCATTTCGCCATCTAAGCATCATCAGGAAAGTAAGAGCAAATCAAACATACATACTGATAACGATTCATTGGTTCTCTTTGGGCCTGAGTTCAATGCCTTGTATAATGAGACCAGATTTCCAGTTACCACGCTTGACCTCCAAGAGACTCATCTCCACCTCCCCATCATCACCTCTATCATTAAAGAACTCACCCATATCTATCTCCATCCACCCATCCCATCTCTCCCTGGGTACTTGTCCCTCCGGTCGTGGATCCCTCACTGCTTCCTCCGGGTTCAACGCGTTACTGGACCTCGCGCTCCATGGAAACAGCCGAAATATTCCCCTGTTAATTCCACGCTGCTGCCTGTGCGCTCCAGTATTCGAAGGGACAGATCTAGGATCCAAATAGACAGACTTCACTTCTCCCTCTTCAGCGCCAACACCATTGGCCAATTTGACTGAAGCTTCTGCAAGAATCCCTAATCCGCGGGGGGTTTCCGTTAACTTGAACACCGTGTAAGCTCTGTACGTTGTGTTTGGAGACAGCAGTCGTGTCTCCAGCTTGCCGCGGATTTCGAGCCAACACACGTCCAATAGCTCAGCCACCTCTGAAAACCTGTAACAAACAGAGATGAATCATGATTTATGAAACCCTATAGATAATTCAACACATACGTTGAAGGAGGCCATGAGATTTTCTCGAGAGAAAGACCTGGATTCAGGGTCTGGTCTCCATTTCCAATACGTTGGGGTATCTCCCCAAATAATGGAAAGCTCTTTTGCTGCAATCATATAACACTTCTTCCCACTGCATTTCTCCAATGCGAAGGTCTGCAATAAGACAACAATAGGAACTATGTTGGCTACATCTACGCTATATTACAGATCACAACGAATTATAGGGATTGTGTGAGAGGTAGAAACGTTTGCAGAGTTATGGATACTACCAATTTAACTAATTGAAAGAGGAATCGTTGAGAGTGATGTGGTTTTTACCTTGGAGCCGTTGTCGCTGAGAAGGGGATTATCGCAGAGACAGAAAAAGAGCTCCTTCTTAGATGAGAAATTTGGCAGATAAGGAGAAACCGATGAGGAGAGGATCTGATGGATATCGGAGGGTAAGAACCTCTCCCATACCGAGTCAGAATCGGCCGCCGATCGAAAAACCGAAGAGACAACTGATGATCTGCAAGCATCTCGAGGAGACGTGAGGGATAGAATGTTAGAAATACAACCTTCGGGGAGGACGTACAGATCGAAGGTACTCTCTTGCTCCATTGCTTTACTTTCTTCTTCTTCTTCTTCTTCGCAATCTGTCTAGGCCGCCACCTTCTTGGCTCCTCTGAAATAAAAGGATGGCTCTTCTCGTCAAGCCTTTCACCCTTTAAATTCTTAGTGGCTAAGTTTCTTTCTTCGATGTTCGGTGAATTTTCGCAATTTTGATGATAATATATATAATAATGTCGTCGAATTAACTCTCAGGGTTGTGTGGCATATGGGTGATATGAGTATAAAACAGGTGTCATTTTTATAGATTCCAAATTATTACATGTCTCTTTACCAAAAAAAAAGGAATTATTACACGTCTAAGATCCAAAATTAACATCATTTCAAATGCATAGGAGAAAACCTTCTCCTTTTTTATAAAATAAAATTAAATTAAATTAAAGGAAAGAGAACGGCACTCAGGTGCCTCTCCGCCATTACACAGGGCGTGTCAAATGATCGTTGCATTCTTGGTCATTTTTGGGGTTTCAAGGGGTATGATGATTTTTGCGTGCCCATGTGTTAGGGCACAAGGGTGACGTGTCTGGCGTGATCGGGTGACAATCTTTCTCCCTCAAATTAAATAAAAAAATGAGAAAAGATTTCTACTTGGTGGCGTTTCCTACGCCCTCTCGCAAAGCACCATGAGATGACACTTCTGCCCCTGGGTAGATATCTAGGTGTGCTCACCCATTGGCCCAGACGCCTGTGTAGAGACCATACATCCAAGTAAAGATCTCTTGCCCTAAAAAAAATCAAGATTATCACTTGTATCGTCTTTTACTATAGGCATCCTAACATGAACAACTAAATTATGAACTATAATATGATTTCTATCATGCTTAATAATATATTTTTTTTTTATGAGAATCATGCTTAATAATTCAGTTCCTAGAAAAACGTTTAATGATAGACACAATATCTAACAAAATTACGAATATCTCTCAAGGCTATTCAAAAGTACTATGCTCCACCAACCTTGACAATCCGTCCAGATGTCTACATGTTTGGCTCCCAAATCTGCATAACTAAAATCTATAGTAGTAACATTAAAAGTTTTATGGGCAAGAGAACTCTAATCGGCCATGTAGCCCCTCACTAGCACAGTAGACAATGAAAGTACACACAGAGGCAATGCTTTGGATGTGATTCTTGATTTCACTGGGGTTGAATGGTCTTTTCGCGCGCAAAGACATTGATTTGTGTCTTGACACAGAAACCATGCTAACCACGCGACCGACAAGAGTTCTTTTTTCCAAGTTTTATTAATAACAACTGAAGCCCAACCTGCTTTAGTTTTCATCACAAAATAATGGTAGTAGACCCTAGGTTGAGTAAGCTCAAGGTAATCCGTTAGTGACAAAGGAGGTATTGGACATGAGGATCAACACACTGATTTCTTGCATTCCTCCCCCACCCCCCAAAAAAGAGGGTAATAGAGAAGACTGAAAGAAGGGACTTATCCGTCGCATGAGATAACTTTTCTTTGATCTATTTCTTGAGACTTATTCAAAATTCAAAGAGAGAACCTTCTCTTTGATCTAACGCCTGAGCTTGCTACTCGAAATCATGGTTTTAAATATTCGCGGCCTAACTGAAATGCTTGGAAAAATCAAGTTCATGTATCAGACATAATTCGAAAATCAGGTTTTTCGACTTGATTTGGTCTTTTCAAAACCTAGTGAGTCAAGTGAGTCAAACCTGGTCAAGGCAAGTCATGCGTTTTTTAATGGAAAAAAACGAACACTACCTAGTCGCGTGACTTTTGTGCCTAGACACAAAAACATGCAAAAGTACCACCTTGTCCCCTATGAAATAAAAAAAACCCATCGATGTTGATGTCCCTGCATGTGCTCCCATTGGCCCCCATGCTAGTGGTGGCGCTACAAGATCAAACAACGATCTCTTGCCCTTTTTTCTTCCTTTTTCTTCTTCTAGTGTGGAGGGACTGAGGCTATGGTTGCTTCACAAGTGAGAAGAAGAAGCTACTATCCTTCCTCCTCAAGGAATTGTGCAGTTGCGCTTGTTGTTGGCTCTGCACTTCCTCCTTCCCAAGTGCTACCGTGTCTGAGGATGTTACTACCATAGGGGATTTGGTTCATCCTCCACCATCACGCAGTAAGCGGTAACAAATGAGAGGAACAAATTGTTTGCTTCTCACCCGCGAAAGGGGAGTGGGGCAGGAGGAAGAAGAAGGCTAAGTTGTTGGACGGGCGTCTTCTTCTTCTTCCTTTGTTTTTTTTTTTCTCTATACTTTGTTGGAATAGATAGTGTTTTTTAAAGTGAAATTACCACACTAACCATGTTAAATCCGTGCCCAAAACCCGGTTTGAAACGCGATTTGACCACCGGTCTGGTTTAAACCTTTTGTGTAGAACCAAGAGTGGAGTACGCTCGTGAACTGTGGGTCATAACACTCAAGCCATCACACGAGATTGTCGACCGCGAAACAGGGGAAGTTCTCGAGGAAAGATCCACCGTCAGAGAAAGGGGGAAAATCGTCCACGAAAGCATATTCTTGGAATTCCCTTATGATAGGGATCCGCGGGGCCCGCACCTGAATCGCCCTTATCCACTTAGCGATGATTGGGAGTAAGTCACTATCCGAATAATTCATGCCTATGCATGACCATTAATAAGCATAAGAACTAGAATGGGCTTGGGCTTAGGAGCTTAGTCTCTTTCTAATTGTAACTAGAACTTAGGACATGGGCCATGGGCCATGGGCCCAAGTGGATCCAATGGCCCAATGACTTAAACTAGACCTTGGGCTTATACCTAACCAAACAAGCTCCTAAACAAATGGACCTAAGGACTTGAGACTAACCAAACAAGACCTAATGCCTAGATGGGTTATTAAAGACCCAAAACTACTATTCACCTCACATTTCAATCCTAAATCGTGGAGAGGAGAGGAGAAAAAGAAAGAAGAAGAAAGAGAAGAAGAAAGAAGAAGAAGAAAGAAGAAGAAAGAAGAAGAGGAAGAAGGAAGGAGAAGGGAGAAGTATGGTGGAGCACAAGCTATCATCATCAACCCTTGGTGAGTCTCTCTCTCTCTCTCTCTCTCTCTCTCCATCTCTCTTTCCCTAATTCTATTACCTAGGGTTTGAATTGATTGAGCACACCTTGAGTGCTCCATCTACTCAATTAGAAGAGCCATTAATGGCAAATCCTTGATGTTTAACTATGAAGCACCTAACCCTACCTTAAGCCCATTCACCCTTCTCCATTTATGAACCCTAAGTTGGGGATTTACCTCCATTTATGGGTTTTACTAACCCTCATGGAAGACCGTAGATGTGTGGGTTTGAGGGGTGTTAAATAACATTGATTAAAGACCCTTTCAAAACCCCAATACCCAAACCCATGAGTTTTCTTTCCATATGTATTTTAATGGAAGAAAACCTAATCGATCATGGGGTTTACAAACCCATGTTGGGTGTATGCTATGGCACCTTGGTTGGAGTTGTTCTCATGGCCAAAGAGACCCCTAAAAACCCCTAAGAATACCCCATTTTAGCCCAAGACTTTGGGGCTGCAAAACCATTCTCGGAATGGTATGAACAGCAAGACTGGCACATGGACAGGCACATGCAAGTGCCTGCAAGACTGGCACATGGACAGGCACATGCAAGTGCCTGTCCCTGAGAAAGTAGATCTGCCGGTGGGAAGTCCGAGAGGGACAGGCACATGGACAGGCACATGCAAGTGCCAGTCCCTGAGAAAGATCTCGGTGGGAGGTCCGAGAGGGACAGGCACATGGACAGCACATGCAAGTGCCTGCTCTGAGAACCTAGATCTGCGTGGGAAAGTCCGAGAGGGACAGGCACATGGACAGGCACATGGACAGGCACATGATATAGCCTTGTCAGTATGTGCCGGTCCCCTATTTTAGCCTTGTTTGATAACTTATGGGGCCCAACTCTTCTAGCCCTAAGGCACTAATCTCTCCCCACGTTGTACACTCTCTTTAGGTTGACCGACCTTCGGGGCGTATTAGTACGTGGGGCAGTGTACTTGGCATCGAACGCCGATTTGAAGAGCTCCGTCATCGACGATTGACCGAGAATCAAGGTGAGTGAGTTAAGCAAACGTCTTAATTTATGGAATGTTTGTGTGTCGTGTCTTGCGAATGTCATTCATGCATGTGTGCTATAATATATAATTATTAGTAAGATATAGGACGATATAAATGTTTAGATGTTGATAGGACTTTACATTCTTGTCTTGCGATATTATTTATTTTACTTGCACTATGGTGCGAATGGTGTTGGATTTAGTTATGGGACTCGGGTGCCGGTTGGTGCTGGACACAGGGATTCCATAATATGGACTCACTCATGGCATGTAGATCTAGGGCTTGAGCGGGATCCAAGTGCCGGTGGGTGCTGGGCTTGAGATTACCGTACTTGAAATTGCATTAGAATTGTCCATTGCATTAGGTGGAAACGGATGGTGACCGACCGACTACCTTCGGTATTCACATCTCGTACTTGTATACGCTTATGGGCTAGAGGGGCGAGAGGATAGCCGGCCGACTGTATTTCGGTATCTATGGACTCGGCCTCTGGCTTATGCACATGCGTACCTCACTCATACAATAGGTGAATGCTGGCTAGGATAAATGTTTACCCAGTACTATGACCCTTACCGACAGGGGGTTAGGTGTCGGTCAAATCCGTGGGTTCCGACCGTTATTCGGGTATACCCACCCGGGAAGTTCGGGCGCCAACCGTATTTTGGGCCGAACGCCAGGACGGGATTTGACTTGGGGGTTTGCGTATATCTCTTGGTGGAGACCGCAGAGCTTCAGCCGACTGGGTTTGTCATCGCCGGTATACCATCCGTTTATGGTACCGATGTCGGGGATGCTACCTAAGGTGTTGCTATAGTACTATACGACTTAGTTGTGTGTTAGGTGGATAACAATAAAACTATACATCATCATTCATTCATGTAGCATGATTGTAAATTGTATGTGATGTACGGTCTACCTTGGTGGTATGGGACACCTTGGTATCCGTCCATCATGTATGGTTTGCAGTCAACCCCATTCATTATTATTATTGTGTATGTTTGTGTGGCTTAGCCACTCATTGGGCTCAGTTGGAGCTCACTCCTCGAGGAAACATATTTTTAGTTGATGCAGGTACATTCGAGCAGAGTGGCACAGAGTACGAGACTCCTGAGGCTGGTTACGTTGATTGGTGGGCTCCGGAGATCGTGGAGCATGGACCGAGTGTTGTCTGCGATGTGTGTTCCTTGGCGGGACAGTGACTTATGGCCGGTGGCCATCTTTTGATGCACTTGATTATTCATTTTGAATTATAGGTGTATTCTTTTGATTCCTTTCATGATAGATGTATTATTTATATAGTAGGTAATACATAGGTCCTGATTAGAACGAATTGTACTTGAAGGGGTAAACTTGAATAGATGATATTTTATATGCTATCACCTAGCTTCTGCTAACTCTGATGTTATTAATATTAATCCTTTCTTTTTTTTTACCTATTATCTGTCGTTGTGAATGAGTAAGTCTTGGGTACTGCATCAGTGATTCTGGTGGTTGGAGAGCGTAGTTGTATGCTCCGGTTGCATTTCCCGTGGTTCAGGGAGGGGGGTGTGACAGCTTGGTATCAGAGCGTGATGCTCTACCTCATGGACTAACTCGGTGTTCACACGACCCGATTTACTCTAAATTAGGGTTAAATATTAAAAGCCTTAACCATAAACAAGAATCAGTACAACAACGGAGAATATATAAATTTTGCTGATAGAACAATGCTTTGATAATACAAATAAAGGTAGGAGACTTCTATAGAACATAAACCAGTTTAGAAATGAAGAAAAGATGAGAAACTACATACTAAACCCTAGGAGTTACAAAAAAAAAGAAAAAGAAAAAGGATATATACTAAGGTTTATGAGGGTAAAGTCATGGACAATGATGTAAAATATAATGATAACTGGGATTAGCCTAACCATAAAGAGCTATTGTATATATTAGGAAAATTTATACATTATAGGATTGCTGTTGCATAAGCCCAACGACTTCAAGATACACCAATACCAATAAAAAATTGGGGCCCTTGGTCTATAAAAATAAATAAATAAATAAATAAAAAATAAAAAATAAAAAGAAGAAAAAATTGTGGTTAGGAACATTACGAATAACATTTTGAATAGTGAATCATACCATAAGCAGGTATAGGAACGGGAAGAAGCTTACACATTGAGATGGATTAGCAAATAGCTAATTTATACAAAAGAAAAGCTCACCTGAGCCTTTTCACAAACACCTCAAACTCATCACCTGGGCATTCGTTGCTACGACTGCAACAAGCGGGGGCATATGTCCAAGACTTGCTCGTACAGTAAGCCCGTGTATGTGCCAAACCTGCAGGCCATCGGTCCCATGCAACCCCAGGGGAGTGTATTCAACATGCCCGCAGATGAGGCAGAGTCATCATCAGCGCAGGAGTGTACCTTATGTCTATACCTATCACCTGTGCACGCATTATTGATTTTAGAGTTTACGACTCAATTTAGTCACCCACGGTCGTTAGTTGTAATTCCAACTTGCGTAAGCTAGTCGTCGGTGAGAGACTTTCCGCAGACTTGTTACGTAAGCTAATGATTAGGGGAAATTATCTTTCATTTTTCTCGTGGCCTTAGTGACTGGCCCGGGCTTTCTTTGGGAACCACCTAGAAATTTTGAGTATTGGTCCTAAGTACCCTTAGGTAAGCCTATGGCCCCACATGTCTCTCAGGAGAGCCATTTTTAGGACTTGGTGGTAAATCTACCGGGAATGCTGGGATTGGCTTGGTGTATGGGCCTGATACGTTCAGGGACCTTGTCCAGTAGGAAACCCAAGATTTGTGTCTAGATTCTGAAGGGACGGTGAAAAAATATATATATATATATATATATATATATATATATATATATATATATATAGGCACGTAGTTGAATCTCGATATGTCTATACACCCACGAACCGATGGATATCTAGAAAGGATAATTTAGGACGGATGCTAGGACGTATGGATTATATCATGTAGTTGGAAGAGAATGATAGATCTAGCAATTTAAGTTGATGAACAGTATTATATCGGGTGTTAGTGTAGCCAAGTGCAGTCAAGAACTAAAAGGAACTGGAACTGAAGGATTCGACAAAACTTTGCTCAACAATAGATATGAGTGGAGTAATGGGTCCCTGAATGTCCCCTCCGTTATTGGGAGTGAATAGTAGGGATTCCATCAATATTCCAATTCATTCTAAAGCTGAGTTAGGTAGTGGAGGATCGGAAGTGAAAGTCCTCATAGGAACAACCGTGTAAGCAAAGTAGTACACCTTGTGTCATTCAACCCAAAATTTTTGGAGTACAGAATCGGACGAAGTATATGGAAATAGTTGCATCTCTCTATTTCTAGAAGTATAAGCTCGTAGTTTGATTTTCACTGGGTCCTTATATACACTGGACTTTATATTAACTAAATCGGAATTGATTTATACCATTGTGTAAGGTGGATACTATTAGAGGACAAATCAATACAACTTAGGTTAAGCTAAATAACTAAGCAGTCCTGGAGCAGAAGTTGAGCACAGTTTTAACCCCTCTATCCGGTACTATCCAATACCATTTAAGCAAAGCCAATCTGGTGGCAGATGCACTTAGTAGGAAATCACAAACCCTTCCTTGCCGACTTTAACAATCAATGAGCACTTATAGAGGAAGCCAAAAGAATGGGGTTGGAAGTGTTAATTGATGATGCTACTATGTTATTTTTCGCCTGACAAGACAACCCTCATTGGCGAGAAGATTAAGGAAGTCCAACCTACCGATGCAGAGTAATCTCATTGATTAAAGGGGCATCTTGTTAATGAGAAGGCGAAGTGCGGTCGAAGTATCCTCACCTATGCAGATACCTAGGTACGTCTCAATTTCGAGGACGAAATTCTTATAAGGTGGGGAGGATGTTAAATCCGTGCCCAAAACCCGGTTTGAAACGCGATTTGACCACCGGTCTGGTTTAAACCTTTTGTGTAGAACCAAGAGTGGAGTACGCTCGTGAATCGTGGGTCATAACACTCAAGCCATCACACGAGATTGTCGACCACAAACAGGGAAGTCCTCGAGGAAAGATCCACCGTCGAGAGAAAGGGGGAAAATCGTCCACGAAAGCATATTCTTGGAATTCCCTTATGATAGGGATCCGCGGGGCCCGCACCTGAATCGCCCTTATCCACTTAGCGATGATTGGGAGTAAGTCACTATCCGAATAATTCATGCCTATGCATGACCATTAATAAGCATAAGAACTAGAATGGGCTTGGGCTTAGGAGCTTAGTCTCTTTCTAATTGTAACTAGAACTTAGGACATGGGCCATGGGCCATGGGCCCAAGTGGATCCAATGGCCCAATGACTTAAACTAGACCTTGGGCTTATACCTAACCAAATAAGCTCCTAAACAAATGGACCTAAGGACTTGAGACTAACCAAACAAGACCTAATGCCTAGATGGGTTATTAAAGACCCAAAACTACTATTCACCTCACATTTCAATCCTAAATCGTGGAGAGGAGAGGAGAAAAAGAAAGAAGAAGAAAGAGAAGAAGAAAGAAGAAGAAGAAAGAAGAAGAAAGAAGAAGAGGAAGAAGGAAGGAGAAGGGAGAAGTATGGTGGAGCACAAGCTATCATCATCAACCCTTGGTGAGTCTCTCTCTCTCTCTCTCTCTCTCTCTCTCTCTCTCTCTCTCCATCTCTCTTTTCCTAATTCTATTACCTAGGGTTTGAATTGGTTGAGCACACCTTGAGTGCTCCATCTACTCAATTAGAAGAGCCATTAATGGCAAATCCTTGATGTTTAACTATGAAGCACCTAACCCTACCTTAAGCCCATTCACCCTTCTCCATTTATGAACCCTAAGTTGGGGATTTACCTCCATTTATGGGTTTTACCAACCCTCATGGAAGACCGTAGATGTGTGGGTTTGAGGGGTGTTAAATAACATTGATTAAAGACCCTTTCAAAACCCCAATACCCAAACCCATGAGTTTTCTTTCCATATGTATTTTAATGGAAGAAAACCTAATCGATCATGGGGTTTACAAACCCATGTTGGGTGTATGCTATGGCACCTTGGTTGGAGTTGTTCTCATGGCCAAAGAGACCCCTAAAAACCCCTAAGAATACCCCATTTTAGCCCAAGACTTTGGGGCTGCAAAACCATTCTCGGAATGGTATGAACAAAGAAGACGGCACATGGACAGTACATGCAAGTGCCTGTCCCGAGAAAGTAGATCTGCGGTGGGAAGTCCGAGAGGGACAGGCACATGGACGAGCACATGCAAGTGCAGTCCCCGAGAAAGATCTGCGGTGGGAGGTCCGAGAGGGACAGGCACATGGACAGGCACATGCAAGTGCCCGTCCCTGAGAACCTAGATCTGCCGGTGGGAAAGTCCGAGAGGGACAGGCACATGGACAGGCACATGGACAAGCACATGATATAGCCTTGCTGTATGTGCCGGTCCCCTATTTTAGCCTTGTTTGATAACTTATGGGGCCCAACTCTTCTAGCCCTAAGGCACTAATCTCTCCCCACGTTGTACACTCTCTTTAGGTTGACTGACCCGGCTCGGGGGCGTATTAGTACGTGGGACAGTGTACTTGGCATCGAACGCCGATTTGAAGAGCTCCGTACTGACGATTGACTGAGAATCAAGGTGAGTGAGTTAAGCAAACGTCTTAATTTATGGAATGTTTGTGTGTCGTGTCTTGCGAATGTCATTCATGCATGTGTGCTATAATATATAATTATTAGTAAGATATAGGACGATATAAATGTTTAGATGTTGATAGGACTTTACATTCTTGTCTTGCGATATTATTTATTTTACTGCACTATGGTGCGAATGGTGTTGGATTTAGTTATGGGACTCGGGTGCCGGTTGGTGCTGGACCTGGGGATTCCATAATATGGACTCACTCATGGCATGTAGATCTAGGGCTTCGGAAGCGGGATCCAAGTGCCGGTGGGTGCTGGGCTTGAGATTACCGTACTTGAAATTGCATTAGAATTGTCCATTGCATTAGGTGGAAACGGGATGGTGACCGACCGACTACCTTCGGTATTCACATCTCGTACTTGTATACGCTTATGGGCTAGAGGGGCGAGAGGATAGCCGGCCGACCGTATTTCGGTATCTATGGACTCGGCCTCTGGCTTATGCACATGCGTCCTCACTCATACAATAGGTGAATGTCAGGCTAGGATAAATGTTTACCCAGACTATGACCCTTACCGACAGGGGGTTAGGTGTCGGTCAAATCCGTGGGTTCCGACCGTTATTCGGGTATACCCACCCGGGAAGTTCGGGCGCCAACCGTATTTTGGGCCGAACGCCAGGACGGGATTTGACTTGGGGGTTTGCGTATATCTCTTGGTGGAGACCGTGACGAGCTTCAGCAGCGACTCGGGTTTGTCATCGCCGGTATACCATCCGTTTATGGTACCGATGTCGGGATGCTACCTAAGGTGTTGCTATAGTACTATACCTGACTTAGTTGTGTGTTAGGTGGATAACAATAAAACTATACATCATCATTCATTCATGTAGCATGATTGTAAATTGTATGTGATGTACGGTCTACCTTGGTGGTATGGGACACCTTGGTATCCGTCCATCATGTATGGTTTGCAATCAACCCCATTCATTATTATTATTGTGTATGTTTGTGTGGCTTAGCCACTCATTGGGCTCGATTGGAGCTCACTCCTCGAGGAAACATATTTTTAGTTGATGCAGGTACATTCGAGCAGAGTGGCACAGAGTACGAGACTCCTGAGGCTGGTTACGTTGATTGGTGGGCTCCGGAGATCGTGGAGCATGGACCAGAGTGTTGCTGCGATGTGTGTTCCTTGGCGGGACAGTGACTTATGGCCGGTGGCCATCTTTTGATGCACTTGATTATTCATTTTGAATTATAGGTGTATTCTTTTGATTCCTTTCATGATAGATGTATTATTTATATAGTAGGTAATACATAGGTCCTGATTAGAACGAATTGTACTTGAAGGGGTAAACTTGAATAGATGATATTTTATATGCTATCACCTAGCTTCTGCTAACTCTGATGTTATTAATATTAATCCTTTCTTTTTTTTTACCTATTATCTGTCGTTGTGAATGAGTAAGTCTTGGGTACTGCATCAGTGATTCTGGTGGTTGGAGAGCGTAGTTGTATGCTCCGGTTGCATTTCCCGTGGTTCAGGGAGGGGGGTGTGACAAACCATGTTTTGAGCTGCTGTCACAACTTGCTCATTAAAGTGGAATGCAAAATTGCTTGAAACAAGTCTTCAATTATTTCCCAAAAGTCGGCTAACCTTTTGGGCTTGGTATGTGGTTTGTGTGATTACACTTTCATCAAAAAAAAAAATGAAAAAGGTGTGGGTTTAATCCCACATCAGATGTGTGAGTGTGGCATGTGTTGTGTATATCCTCCATTCCACGGTCCCAAAAGTCGGTTGACCTTTTGGGATTGGTGTGTGGTTTGTGTGATTACACTTTCATCTAAAAAAAAAAAAAATCCTCAATTATTTCACTATTTCATATGAAAAGTAATTTCAATTTCTCATAATAAGGTGAAGAAATCATGGGGGCCATCCCTTTTCTAGTCTTATCTAATGTTAATCGTTGGTTGTGTTATTTGCACATAACCCCCCCGATGACTGCACTCACATCCCCTCCCCCTCAAAATATAAATTGCATCTCCAATTATAACCTGCTGCCTAATAACAATATACAATTCCCTATTCTGTGCTGCGCAGGCCTTTCTGAATCGTCCATGGGCCTAACCGGCTGGGGGTATTGCTTTTTGTTAGATGGTGACAGTGTTTTAATGTCTGCAGGACTTTCGAGTTCATCCAACCCAAGGGAGGCTGAGCTAACAGGACTCTTGCAGGGATGGAAACATGCGCTCAGGAATGGAATCAATCCAACAGAGATATGGATATCTAACTCTACCCTTACTGACTTTTTGCACCCTGATTCCCAACTACCTGTACCTTGGACACTGCTCTCTCCTTTTCTAGAATTAGCAGAACTTACCGCTAATTTTACTATTACCCCAATCTCCTTCTAACACAATCAATGGACTGTTGCTCTACGTTCCCATATTTTGGCTACCATCAAAACTAATTCCCCTTTAAGGTGTTTCTTGTACGATGTACATACTTTTTTGACTTTTTAATAGAATATTTTCCTCTTTCTCATTAAAAAAAAAGAAGAAATTATACCAAGGAGAGCCTTAGAAGGGCCAGACAAGGGCAGTTGGGAGAGATATAAGGACTTTGAGTTGGAGAAAGATCACCACCTCCAGCACCTATGTTTTTTCTTTTTTACTTTTGCCTTATTAGAAGCAAACCCTAATCTCTCTCTCTCTCTCTAGTCGCGAGACATGGGATGATATGATATGGGTGTTGGCCGAGCAATGATCCAGTCTACATGTCTAAATAGAAATTTGAACTGCGCGAACTCTTTTAAAGGCAGGAAGAAATTGTTCAACTCAACCACAAAGCTTCATTGTCTTCAATCTTCAAAGTCAGTGGCACATTTGCACTTATCGATCCATTTGATGTATACGTCAATGGGTCTTGGTAAAGAATTGATTGAAGGTAGGGGAAAGGCTCAATTTTTAAACAAGTGAGAAGGGTAGAGCCCCCTTGTCGTGTGAAGAAATCATTATACATCACATTTGTCTATTTTTTTTAAAACTTTTTTGGTAAAGAGAAATTTTATTGAAGGCATGAAGAGTCCCTATTACAAAGATCAAGGAGCCAAGGAATAGAAATAGGCCAAATTGTCTTACATGCCACAGAGAAGGACATCCGGGCTAGAGAACATTTGTCCGTGTTCATACTTCCAAAGCTGGGTGCTTGCTACTGACATCTTTGGAAATGGAAACTAAGGATAAAACAGGTCGAGTTGTTTAAAACCCTAGCCTAATCCGGCCCTTGGTCAGGCTGAGATATCTCAGCCCAGCTCGGACCGACTCTGATTAACCTTGATCGGGCCGGGTTGGCCCTGATTGACTCTAATTTTTTATAGGGTCTGGTTGGCTCTGATTGACCAGTCTCATATGTGATTGGGTATTGATTTGTTTCATACTCAATTGATTATTAGACTTTTCTTTAAGTTAAAAAACTTAGCCTAATCTTAAAATTTTAAATACTTCTGTTCAATAGATAATTAGCCTTTTTATTTTTGGGTAAACAATAGAAAATTACATACTAAACAAAATTTGAAAAATGTAATCAATAAATTGTAAAGCTTAACCTAATACAAAGCTGGGCTGGGCTGGGCTTAGCTAAGGCCTCAACCCTGGCCCAGCCGACCATGACTTTAGGCCTGGAAATTTCAACCTTAACCGGCCCTCAGGGTTGACAAATCCAGCCTAGATCCTGTTCAGGCTCAGGGCAGACCAGGGTGGGTCAGGGTAGGCAAGAGAGAATAGCTCCCCACAACCTTCTCGTGTAGGTACTTCTTGTAATTCCACCGTTTGAAACAGTTTCAAAGGGAGCTTCAACAAGAAAGGGATGTAGGAAAAGAAGGAGAAGAATCGCTTTGAATTAAAAGTAAGGGCATTGTGAATTATATCCCAAAAATGTGGGAAAATGCCATCTAAACACCATCAGAAAAGTAAAACCAAATCAATCAAACATGCTCATATCGATTTATTGGTTTTCTTTGGGCCTGAGCCTGAGCTCAATGCCTTGGATGATGAGACCAGATTTCGCATTAAGAACCTTGACCTCCATGAGCCTCATCTCCACCTCCCCATCCTCACCTGTTCCATTGAAAAACTCACCCATCTCTATCTCCATCCATCCATCCCTTCTCTCATTAGGTCCTAATTGTCCCTCCTGTCGTCCAAGCTGCGCAGGATCTAAATAAACAGACTTCAGTACTTCTCCCTCTTCAGCACCAGCAGCACCACAGCTGGTCAATTTGACTGAAACTTCTCCAAACAGATCTTCGAATCAGTATGCGTCGTCCGTGAACTTGAGCACCATGTAAGCTCCGTACATTGTGTTTGGAGAGAGCAGTCGTGTCTCCATCTTGCCACGGATTTCTAGCCAACACACGAACAAGAGTTCAGCCACCTCTGAAAACCTGTAACAAGAAAGAGCTGAATTGAATCATGGTTCATTCATGAAACCCTTGGGATAACCCACACATACATTGAAGAATGCCATGAGTTATGAGAGAGAGAGAGAGACCTGGATTCAGGGAGGGCTGGCCATTTCCAATACCATGGGGTATCGCCCCAGGCAATGGAAAGCTGTTTAGCTCCAATCATATAACACTTCTTCCCACTGCATTTCTCCAATGCGAAAGTCTGCAATAAAACAAGCACCGCGGTAAGCACGAGACTATGGCAGTCATTTCACGCCTTGCTGTGTCTGTACAGTATCATTTCACGCCTTGCTATGTCTGCGTAACACGGCAACAGCTCGGCAGTAAAAGATCCAAATTGTACTATTAAACTAATTGAACGAACGAGGAATTGTTGAGTATGATGATGTGGTTTTACCTTGGAGCCGTTATCAATGAGAAGGGGATTATCGCAGAGATAGAGAAAAAACTCCTTCTTAGACGAGAAATTTGGCAAAGACGACGGAGAAACCGATGAAGAGAGGAACTGGTGGATATCGGAGGGTAAAAACTTATCCCACACTGAGTCAGAATTTGCCGCCGATCGAAGAACAGAAGAAACAACCGACGACCTGTACGCATCTGGAGGAGATGTGAGGGATAGAATGTTCGAAATACAACCTTCGGGGAGGGATTGCAGATCGAAGGTACTTCCTTGCTCCATTTCGATCCTTTTTCCTTCCTCTTCTTCTTCTTACTCTTCGCAATCTGTCTCGGTCACTCTCTTGGTCTTGGTTCCTCTCAAATAAAAGGAAAGCTTCGTTCTTTCTTCATTGTTTGGTGAATTTCAGCAATTTTAACAAAAATTCGTGAATAAATGCCGTCCACCCCTCCACTGCCTCAGTTGCCTGACTCACTGGCAGTGTGAATAATGCCGTCCTCTACATATTCAAAATTCGTGACTAAATTCGTGTTCACATTACACAGGGCCTCTCTAGTAACCGCAAATGTGATTAAACTTTGTTGTCAAAAGTCAACGAGTTTATGACATAACACCACGTTGGCATTGGATAAGGGTGTAGTCGATTAGGTTTTTTGTTTAAAAAAAACAACAACAACAACAACAAAGATTTGGTCCGGTTTTGAACGAGTTAAATCGGTTTGGGGCTGAGAATGGGGTGAATCCAAAACCAAATCAATAAAGAAAGGTTCAATTTCAATTGGTTTCCACTTTGTTTGCATTCAATTTATTTTGAATATGCCCTTGTATGCACTCTCATTAATCGTCACATTAGTGTAGGAGCTATATAGCCAGGCAACAATCTCTTCTCCTATACATAATTATTTAAAAAAAACATGGTTGTTATGGCTTTTTTGGGTGGACATCAGTTTCTTATTGGTTGGATTCGATTTCGGTCTAATTTTCCATGTCTGGTGTTGCTTTTGATTGGTACGGTGCAATCCGGTGCGGTTTGGTTTACAACCAATTCCAAAATATCCCAAACAAAGCCGACCCAATAAAGTATTGGATTGATTTGGTTTGACCGATTCAGATAGCTTTGCCACCTCTCATAGGGCGTATATATTTTCCCCATTTTGTTTGATTTGTACAATAATTCTATTTCACTAATGAGCTGAAGTGGACTAGACTAGGCTGGGCTGGGCTCCGATTTTATTCAAAATTACTTGAGTTACTTTTGATACTTTGGCTTGGGTCTTTTGTTTAACACGAGTTTAATGCTGAAAAAAAATTCTAAAAAGGGTTAAAAGGATTTTCATCTTCTCAAGTACGGTGCAGTAACACATTTAAAGCGCATCGGAAAGTGCACCTCACTTGTGCAATTTTTAAAGGTGCACAAATGAGGTGTATTGTGCGATGCACTTTAAAGATGAACTAGACAGTGCACCACACTTGAGAGAATAAAAATGAAAAAATTACATGATTAGCTATTTTTGGGTTTTCATTGACAAAACTGTCCACCCTATGTTTGCGTTAACAAAACTAGACAAAAACAAGTTAAGGTTTACAAAACTGGACAAAATAGTGTCTCTCCCTCCCACACTTACTTTTTTAGACATTTTTACCCCTGTCATTGCCTTCTCGCCCAGGCATCCTCCGTTACCTGCAACCCTACCCCTGTCCCAGCCACCGCCATTCTCTGCTACCCCAAGTAACAAAGGAAAAAAAGAAGAGATTTATTCAGAGGGAAACTGCCGAGGAAGGAAGGAGAGCCACTGTTTTGTCTAGTTTTGTAAAACTAAACTTGTTTTTGTCTAGTTTTGTAAAACTAAACTTGTTTTTGTCTATTTTTGTTTACTCAAACATAGGGTGGACAGTTTTGTAAATGAAAACCCAAAAGTAGCTAATCATGTAATTTTCCCAATAAAAATTCTGAAATCAACGTTCTCTTACTTCATAAATGGAACTGGTCTATATGAAATTGAGGTTTGATTTATTATGATTACTATTTCAATTTTAGGGGGTGATTTCTATGAAAATTGTTTGGTCTGATTTTTACACCTTATTTCAAAGAAATAGAAATTCTGAAATCTTATTTAACTCTTGCTTTTTAATGAGCACATGGCTAATTTGGTGGGCATTGGTGGGCAAAGTAGTATCTTCATTTAAAAAAAAAAAGGGTTTTCTTCAAATGCCCCCCTCAAATTGTCCAAATATACAAATGCCCCTTGAACTTTCACTAATTTCAAATGCACCCATACTTTCTAAACTATGTAACACTCTAGTCCTCCCAGTTAGTCTGGGACGTAATGTTCTAACGTCTGACATTTTTTGAACATGATTAGACCATTCTGCCTTTGATAGGATAAAGTGACAAAAATGCCCTTACCTTGAAAAACAAAAGAAAGAAAGATAAAAAGAAAAAAACCTGCAACTCATCTTCCCCAAATCTCTGTAATTTTTCTCATTTTTTCAAACCCTAAACGATTTGGTGTTGGCCAAACAACGGTCCAGGGGTCAAACCATGGTTCCCTAGGAAGACCAAGATATTTATCTTTAGGGTTTTACACGCCCTGGGTTAGCCCATGGTGTCCCATGGGTGCCCCATTTTAATTTTAGGGTTTTCCATTGTCGCCCACGGGAACCCTGGTGCATCCCTATTAGGGTTTCTCCTTCCCTATTGCATTCCATAAAATTAATTATCACAATAGGGACGGAGAAACTCGTCTCTAGTCCATCACATGGCAAGAGGGATCCATCCCATACTCGAATGCGTAGCGGAAAATAATCGATTCGAGTTTCTTTCGCATCCCATAAATATTAATAATCAATGAACAGAAGGAATTAATAAAGAATTGCTAACCTGGTGAGCCTCAAGTGTTGCTCCTCCAATAGACAGTAGTTCTTCCTCCAATGAGCGCTCCAAGCAAACAGATCTGAACCTCCAATGGTGCTACCAAGGTTCTACACGCCAATCCCAGATGCCCTCAAACTCCTCAACACAGATCTAGGGTTTCACAAACCCTAACTCTCAAACACAGGTGAGAGAAGCAAGAAGAAGAAGAGAGATCACAAGAGGGAGAGAGAGAAACAAAAAACGTAGGAGAGAGAATGTCTGCTCCAAAAACGTGGAGAGCCTCTTCTTCTGCGTTTTATGGTCCCCTATTTATAATAATAGGGTTTAATTAAATTCTAGATAGGTTTAATAGAGCCCTAGTGAGAGTCTGACTCTCTCTCTCTCAGTCTGGCAGTTCTGTTTAAACTCAAAGTGCTACACAGGTGAAGAAGCAGAATCTAATAGGGAAAGTATTAATTAGATTCTTTATTTAATTATTAATGGATAATTACAATTAGCATCAAATCCATTAATTAAATAAAGAGTCAATTAAATTAGCAAATTCCAAATAACTCCCTATATGATAACAATTTATCATATACAACCCCCCCCACTAATCAACACCATCATTATGGAATCTAGGGCATGTACACATGTACTGCCAAACCCCAATCCATAGTACATGTCCATGTAAGAGCGTCTGTGCATCCGATTGGGTCCCGCAAAACTCGATAAAACACTTTATTTGAAATAACTATAAATAATGTATCATTTTATGTAAAATAAATTTTGCAAAACCATTCCCAAAACGGTACTGGATCCAGATTCTGATCCGACCATGCACAGACAGTCTCTATCTTGGTGTTCCCCAATCGGGCAATGGTGACCGTGTTGGATAACTCCTTCACTCACAAAGTGTTCACGCATTCCCAGAACACCGGCTTTGACTCACTTGAGTCTCAGTCATTGATGAACCAAAGAATGCGATCACACTTTGCAGTGACATGGTTCCCTTAGGTACAGGGTGTCGGTGACACATGTCTATCCTTCCTACATCTGGCAGTAATACATGAGGGAATCGACAAAGTAGATTCTTCGCCAATGCACACATCAAACATGTGAGCACTCGCATTCCTACCCTGACATCACATGTCTAGGCATACCCAATGCGACGACCATATGATAAGGGTGCCCAGCCCAAACCCTAGTCGTGATTACCATTTTAAGTATAACTTATGGACACATAATGCTCAAAAAGTTTATATCACATGTAACAATATTAAACTAAAATATATAAATGTTCAATACAAAGGTGAACCGGGTTGAACCGGACTGAACCGGATTTGATGGACACACACTTGTCCAACATTTGGGGAAGATGAGTTGCAGGTGTTAAGGACTTCACGCGACTGAATCTGATTCTCTCATCACAGGTTTTTATTGGGTTCCTTCTCTTTGGCTTTATTAGCTTGAGTATGCATCAGTACAACATGCTCAAACCGATAGTTTGAGAACATTTTACTCAATGACCAGGAGATCGGCAATTAAAATACTGCTTCACATGTAAGCTATTTTCGTTAAAACAAGTATATAATAATCGCAAAATTTTTTTTTTTATTTTCTTCCAATTCCAGACTAAAATAAGGCACAATCAAAGCAAGAATCAAAAGAAAACTATGGTGGCCTCAGAAGCCATTGAACCTAAAACTACAAAGCAATATAGAATGTGCCCTTTTACCAAAACAGGGGAACTCACTACAAAAGTGGCAGCTCGTATTTTGGATGAGGCATCTCCTGTGGATCCTTTTAAACCAATCTGGAAACTAATTTGGACACTCAAGATCCATACAAAATTCAAACTTTTCCTATGGAAAATACTCTGGAATGGATTAGGGACAAGATCAGCCTTAGCACAGTTCCTACCCATCTCAGATCATTGTCTGTTTTGTAAATCACAAACTGAAACACCTTGTCACCTCCTCTTCTCTGTGATTTCTCCAGACATATCTGGTCTGCTGGACCATTGGGCTTACGCACTGAAAGCCTAATGACAAACTCTTTCATTTAACTCTTCCACTCCTTCCATACCACACCCCCTTGGCCATCGTTCGATCTAAAACTTGTTCTGTCCAACTTCTCTATCACGAATTACTTCCTTCGGTCTGAAAGGAATCGCTGTTGGGCCTCTCAGTCCAACCCAAATCCTGATTCCATCATTAAGAATATCCAACGATGGATTGTTGAGCTAAAGCTTTTCAATGCACCCATGAACGACCTTACTCTTCACCCTAACCCCTCTCAGGCTACTCCCACTATCAATGATATCCTTGACCTTACCTCCCCTGATTCATTGACTATAATTTGCGATGGTAGTAATTAAAAAGAAACAGGGGGGGGATGCAGGATGGGCAGCAATCATATTTCTCAACAAACAGTTTTTATGTTCTTGCTCTGGTTTTGGTCATGCAGGCTAAGGTCAGGAAGTAGAAGCAAAAGGACTAGTAATCGGTCTTCAGCCAGCAGATAGGAGCAGAACGCAACACCATGCTCAACGTCTGGACTGACTGTACGGATTTGATCCAATGGCTCACTCTGAACACAATGCAATGGCCGTGGGAGATCTTTACCATTTTGTGGGACATAAAAAACCTTTTAATTTCTTTTCCTAATTTCTGTATATCTAAACAACAAAGATGTTTTATTCAGCTTACTAATGATTTGGCCATCAAAGCCAGATCAACTAAGAAAACTATGTATTTGTCTGACATTTCTCTCCAATAATTAATATTATTGTCTCTGTTTATCAAAAAATATATATATATATATATATAGAATGAAAATTAAAGATAGATAAAACAAATAAAGTTCCCACCTCATAGGTGCTCCAACCTAACATCACTTCGAGATCCTCTAACCAGCACTTAAGACATACATGATTGTTCGATCTGATCTCAAGTTTCTCACAGAAAAAGAATAGATAATTTCTTCCGTCAGGCTATCAATTAGCAGGAACTTCGATCAACGGAGCTCTCTTTGCTTCATCAATAGGACTAAGAGTTCACAAGAATCCAACTCTTGAAAACGAATCACTGATAACAGAGACTCCACAGCACGACTCACCGGAAAACCAGTAATAAAGCTGAAGAGTAACCAGATTACCAGAGCAACTTGTAACTGGAAGCCGCTTAAGGGAAAGATTGCAGATTTGGGGGGGATGACTTTCAGGTTTTTTTTAAAAAACCAAATAAGGGCATTTTTGTCGTTTCACCCAACAAAATATTCTAACCATGTTCAAAAAATGCCAAACGTTAAAACATAACGTCCCAAACGGTTACGAAAGTAGGGGTGCATTAGATTTAGTAAAAATTTAGGGTGGCATTTGTACGTTTGGATAATTTGAGGGAGGCATTTGAAAAAAACCTAAAAATAAAACAACAACCTTCTTCTTCTTCTCGTAATGGTCTCACACTTTCACCACTACCCCACCACCGCCACCACCAATACCCTATCACTGCCACCACTTCCACGCTACCCCCACCCCCACCACCACCACCCTTTCGTAAAAAAATATAGCGAATATATACTTAGAAATTGAATTACCAAATGAATTTTTTTATTCTAGAAATATTTCATATTAATATAATCAAAATAATTTCAATTTTTTAACAAAAAAATCTATTTGTTGACTATTTCATAAAATCAATACAAAATTGAAATGAAAATCATACCAAATCTAGCCTGAAATGTGATTCCTTCCAACTAGTGGCTTCAAAAAATGTTTGATCAAAACTTTCTTTTCCCCATTTTTTCGGCTGGGGCTGAACCTAATCGTAGCAGGAAAGGATCAGCCATTTTTTTTATTGGATTCAAGAAAAAAAAAAACATTCATTCAATCTTCCGTGATGAAGAAGATGGTTCAAAACACTTTTTAATCGGTTGCAACTATTTCGGGTTTATGGATGAATGATTCAACATAATTGCATTTTCAGAGATCATCACTTACACAACAATTGGCCTTCCTTCATGCCTGTTGGCTTAAGTGCACCATTGCATTGCATTTGGTCTCTTTCGCGCTGTGTGCCTCCAGGCTCAATGGGATAAGAGGTGACAATAAGATGACGAAAGTCTTTTTGATTCAAGTGCGATTCCTAAAGTATCCCCTCCGAGGATTGGTAATACCAAGTAGCTAAAACCCTAAAATCATTAGTATACTTTGCGCTGCAGCCTCTAGGATGAACTGATAGTATGTCTTCGCTGGACAGATTAGATGGAAAACTGGTTAAATTAGGGTGTCCATCTCCATCCATGAGAGAATAGCTCCCCACAACCTTCCCCTGTAGCTACTTCCTGCAACTCCTCCGTTCAAAACAGTTTCAGAGAGAGATTTAAGAAGAAATAGATGTAGGAAAAAATTGGGGAAGAAATCGCTATGAATTTAAAGGCTAAAATGATAATAGTATATGTAAGGTAGGCACATACTCTTGTGAATTAGAGGTTACAATCAAGACAGACTCTGTATCCCTAAAATGGGGGAAAATGCCATCTAAACACCATCAGAAAAGTAAGACCAAATCAATCAAACAAGCTCATATCAATTCACTGGTTCTCTTTAGGCCTGAGCTCAATGCCTTGTATGATGAGACCAGACTTCCAGTTAAGAATCTTGACCTGCTTCAGACTCATCAACACCTCCCCATCTTCATCTCTTTCATCTCTTTCATTGAAGAACTCACCCATCTCTATCTCCATCCACCCATCCCCTCTTTTAATGGGTCCTTGTCCCTCCTCTCCTTCAAGCTGCTGCTCAGGATCTAAATATACAGACTTCAGTACTTCTCTCTCTTCAGAACCATCACCACTGGCCAATTTGACTGAAACTTCTGCAAGCAGATCCTCAAATCCGTATGCTTTGTCCGTGAACTTGAGCACTATGTAAGCTCCGTACATTGTGTTTGGAGAGAGCAGTCGTGTCTCCATCTTGCCACGGATTTCTAGCCAACACACCCTCAAGAGCTTGGCCACCTCTGAAAACCTGTATCAGCCAGAGATAAATCATGATTCATGAAACACTTAAAAGAGAACTCAACACATACGAATTGAGGAAGGCCATGAGTTTTGAGAGATAGAGAGAGACCTGGAATCAGGGTCGGGTCTCCATTCCCAATACCTTGGCGCATCACCCCAGATAATGGAAAGCTCTTTTGCTCCAATCATATAACATTTCTTCCCGCTGCGTTTCTCCAATGTGAAAGTCTGCAATAAAACAAGCAGTGGCGAGTGCCAACCACGGTGAGTATGGGAGGACTTAGGGTGTCAACCAGTCAGGTTCGGTTGGGTCTCACAGTGCTTAAAGCCTGCGTTGTGACCGTCTGTCTGTTTATATAATTGGGTCGGGTCTGGACGGGCTTGGTCGAGTTCAGACAGGTTATACTCGGGTGTTAAACAATGAAGAATCAGACTATGAGCCTATTTAAATCTAAACGGGCTTTAACCAGTGCATTAGAATTATATATCTAAAATAAATAATGTTGTGATATCAATTTCAAACAAATCAGACGAGTAATGACAAGAAATCGAATTCAACAATGAAACTTGAAAAGGAAATCCTACTCGAAGTAGACTCTATCGAGTGCTCAATAGAATCTGAAATAGAAGACAAATTAGAGAAAATTTTCAATTGAGTATTCTTGTGGATAGAATTGAAATAAACATCACCAATCTATCAAAATCAAATAGTCCTAGTAATTGTAATTAATCTATAAATTCTGAAATTGAAACACAGAATTTGATAGAAGACTAGATCAGACACAACCACATGGGGGAGATTCGGAGAAAGAAAGGGAGGGGAAGTTTATAAGGTAAAGAGTCAGGCTAGGTCGGACCTGGAATCGGTCAATTGCCCCATAGGCTAGGACCCCACACCGGGACCGCCCAATTACTAAACATGTCGAGCTCAAATCCAACATGTTTAGTAAACGGGCTCGGGCTTTAATCCGACGAGCTAGATTGGGTTTGCCAAGCCTGAAATTCACTATTGTAAGGACTATGGGTGGTTTCCACCTTAAACTATATTTCAAGGGTTAATGTGCGAGAAAGAACACTATCTACTCACGTTTGGCACGCAACCCTTACACACATGGTTGCACAAAATGACCACCACGTCTTTGTGGAAAAGCAAAAATCCTTGGGATCGCAGCTGTCATTTCGTGTGGCCTTTTAGACACAGAGCCACAAATTGCCTTTCCACCCCATGGAAAGAGGGAGATCCCGGGAGTGTAGCCGCCATTTTTCATTGCCCTGTGTTTAATGACTCCGGATCAGCTACCCACATGGGGACAGGTGGGGACAGCTCTGACCCCTCCATAAGGCATGGGTCCTTCACCTTAGAGGCGGGTCACACAACCCATGGATGGTTCAAATCTGTCCCCACCCGTCCCCATGTGGATAACAGATCTGAACTCGTGTTTGATGCAGGGCCACCCACCGCACGTGATGAGGTAGTGTTCTCTTCTGGTCTTTCCTGATTAATATTGTCTACATCTATACTATGTCAGACAGATTGCAATGTATAAGGGATCGTGCGAGAGCTAGAAACAGGTGTAGAGTTATCGCTACTAGCTATTCAACTCATTGAACGAGGAATTGTTGAGTATGATGATGTGGTTTTACCTTGGAGCCGTTGTCGAGGGGAAGAGGATTATCGCAGAGATGGAGAAAGAGCTCCTTCTTAGACGAGAAATTGGACAGAGACGACGGAGAAACTGATGAGGAGAGGATCTGGTGGATATCGGAGGGTAAGAATTTCTCCCACACTGAGTCAGAATTGGCCGCCGATCGAAAACCCGAAGAAACAACCGACGACCTGCACGCATCTGGAGGAGATGTGAGGGATAGAATGTTCGAAATACAACCTTCGGGGAGGGATTGCAGATCGAAGGTAATCCATTGCTGCATTGCGATCCTTTCTTCTTCTTCGTCTTCTTCTTGCTCTTCGCAATCTGTCTCGGTCACTCTCTTGGTCTTGGTTATTGGTTCCTCTGAAATAAAAGGAAAGCTCCCTCGCTAAGTTTCTTTATTCGTTTTTTTTTTTTTTTTTTTGATAAGAAAAGGTTCTTTATTCGTTGTTTCGTGATTTAGCAATTTCAACGAAAATTCATGAATAAATGCCGTCCACTGACTTCCACTGCCTTAGTTGACTGACTGTCACGTCCTTGTGGGCTCTGGCCAATGGTCATCGAGTGTGCACATTACAGGGCCTCCTCTCTCTCTATTAACAAATTTTTTTTTTTTTGAGGGTAACTCTTAACAATTCGACTCCTCTGTTAACGGCAAATCTGATTAAACTTTGTTGTCAAAAGTCAATGAGTTTATGACATGACACCACGTTGGGCATGGGACAATAGTGTAGTCTATAAGGTTTTAACAAAAAAAAAAAAAAAACATAAGATTTGATCCGGTTTTGATTGAGCTAAATTGGTATGGAGCTGATCGACTGAAAATGAATGAATCTGAAACCAAATCAATAAGGAAAGTTTCTATTTCAATTGATTTTTGTTTTATTTGCATTCAATTTATTTCAAATATGCCCTTATGTTCACTCTCATTAGCCCCACATTGATGCATGAGCTACATAGTCAGACAAAAATCTCCTCTCCTATACGTAATTGTATATAAAAAAAACAAGGTTGTTATGGTTTTTTTTTGGTGGGCTTCAATTTCTTTTCGGTTGGGTTTGATGTCGATCAGATTTTCCATGTATGGTGTGGTTTTCGGTAGGTAAAGTGCAGTCCGGTGCGATTTAGTTTTCAGCCAATTCTATATTATCCCAAATGAAGCCGACCCAATAAAGTATTGGATCGATTTGGTTTGACAGATTTAGTTTGGCTTTGCCATCCCTACATTGGGCGTGTATCTTTTCCTCATTTTGTTTGGTTTGTACAACAATTCTATTTCACTAATGAGCTGAAGTGGGCTATGCTCCAATTTTATTCAAAATTACTTGAGTTACTTTTGATTCTTCATCTTAGGTCTTTTGTTTAACACGAGTTGAAGACTGAAAAAAATCTAAAAAGGGTTGAAATCAACGAATTTTTATCCTCTTAAGTGCGATGCACTGTCTAGTGCGCCTTTAAAGTGTATCGGACGGTGCACCTCACTTGTGCATTGAATTTTTTAGGTGCACAAGTTAGATGTACCGTCCGATGCACTAGATGGTGGAACGTTCTTGAGAGGATAAAAATTCTGAAATCAACATTGTCTTACCTCATAAATGGAACTGGTTTGTATGAAATTGAAATGTTTGAGTATGCTAACATATAAAAGAAGAAAAGCATGGCATCTATTGCGTATGGAAATCTCCGATGCTTGGTTCGCCCATGGATGAGCCTGCAAGGACCAAGTGATGAGTACAAGAGAGTTGGTGTGGCTCCGGCCTAGGACTCTCTGGTGCTCAAGTTAGATCACCAGCGTAACAACGTAACAGCTAGTAAAAAGTGAGATGAGCAATAGAGCTCCATACCTTAATATTTATAGAGGGAGATGAGGCGGTTGGAGGAGTCCTAGTATGGTAAGAGTCCTAATGGGAGTGTGATTCGGTATCGTGATGAGATTGTGACTCGATTCTTATCCCATGATTCTCGGGTGGTGCTTACGTGGCACCGTGATCTCCGGTGGGGCGCTAGGGTAGCCTTCGTGGAGAGCTCGACGTAGAAGCTCGGCCTCGGCTTGCATGGCCCGAAGGTCATCATTAGTTGTGTGGACTTTGCCGCGCTATGGTGCTCCAATCGAGGCCGACCCGCATAGGCCCGGACCATGGGGTCAGTGGGCGTGCAGCTCAGCTGTGATGGGGATTTTTGGGTGAGTACTGATCTGCCGTGCAGTGCGGCCAAAGATCGACAGTAAAGCTCGGCCTACTAGGTCGGCCTCGTCGGACCCGTACATGTTAGGCTCAGCGTCTGGTTGACTTGGATGTGTCTGACGAGCTCGGCCAAGCAGTAGGGTTTATCCAGATCGGGTCGGCCTGGTCTTCCGCTTAGCTCGATTCGATTCTTGGCATGACCTCGGCTCGGCCATGTGGCCGCTTCTGATCGGTGGGATGTTTTATGCCTCATCAGCAGCTAATCACAAATTAATACATTCATCCATCCCTTCGAACAATCGAACTAGTGGCTTCACAAAATCTTTAATTAAAACTTTTTTTGGGGATTGAGAGCTTATATATATATATATATATATATATATATATATATATATATATATATATATATATAGTGGCTTCACAAAATCTTTAATTAAAACTTTTTTTTGGGATTGAGAGCTTATATATATATATATAGGGGGGGAGTGACTTGGGCAGGGGTAAGGCACCAGCTAGGAGACTCGAACTCGAAACCTCCTGGCGAGCATGGGCATGAAACGCACCACAGCTCATCATGAAGCTTCAAAAAATCTTTAATTAAAACTTTCTTTTCCGCATTGACACTGCACCTAATCAGTAGAAGGAAATGATCAGCCATTTTAATGATTCATTCTAATTGCTTTTATTAGAGATCAACAAGCACCTAAAATCCTATAATCATTGGTATACTTTGCGTTGCAGCTTCGGGGCTGAACTGTTCGTATGTCTTCGCCAGATAGATTGAATGGAAAACTGGTTAAATTAGGGTGTCCACAACCTTGCCGTGTAATTACTTCCTGCAACTCCTCCGTTCAAAACATTTTCAAAGAGAGATTCAATAAAAAAAAGGTAAATTATAGATCACCCCTTGGTTTTCAATCGAAACTCAGATCACCTGGTTTTTAAAATATTCAACTGTCCCTCTCTAAAGTAACAGTATTAACTTAAATCAAATCAAAAAATGAAATGACATATTTATCCCCTTTAGATTTAAACAATAAAACAAATAAAAATTGATTTCATTCTACGGTAAGTCCATGTCTTCTTCTCCTCTTCCCCTCTTCCATCTTGTCCAGCACCATTTTTTGTTTTTGTTGTTGATGATGGAGACCCTGCTGGCTCCCTTGTAATTTTTCCTCCTGTGAATGTTACACCCAAAGAGATTTTCAATTTAAATTCCCAAAACAGAGTTAAGCTGATCTACTTCTCCTTCACCAGTCATGAAGGAGGAAAACATATCCAGAGATTACCACGGTAAATTTGTGGATCCAAAGCATAACCCAGTTTCCAATACTTGCAGAAGAATATTAAAAACAACAAAAAATAAACAACTAGAAAAAATTACCTGGCCCTTCACTTGCTTCTAGAGCTCCAATTGGGATCCCTATCTCTGCATCAACAGAATTAATAAAACAAAATCAAGAAACGATTTTTACCAATCCAAACACATCCAGATCAAAGCTTTGACATACTAACCTACGCACAAGCTTGGTGAAAGAAACCTTTGGTTGACAAATCCATCTGAAAAATTGGGGAAAGAAACATTCGATTTACAAATCCATCTGAAATTTTGGGGAAAGAAACATTCGGTTTACAAATCCATCTGAAAAATTGGAGAAAGAAACCTTCAGTTTACAAATCCATCTAAAAAATTGGGGAAAGAAACCTTCGGTTTACAAATCCATCAACCAATAAAACCCTAAAATCAAAACATGGGTAAAAAAAACCAAAATCAGTAAGATCTGAATCCAATAATGATGAATTGATAATCTACAGTTTCTAAATCTTGATACGAAGCATATAAGCCAGGATCTTGGACCACGCGACCTCCGTCGTGAGCTCCTCTCCACGTCCCTCTAGCTCCTCGCCGTGACCACTCCGTTAATGACCTCCGCCGTGAGCTCCTCTTCGTGCGAGTTCCAGGTCATGTGAGGAAGATGAATTTGAGGTTTTTAGATTCAAGGGTAAAATAGTAACTTTACACTGACCAAGGGTAGTTTAAGGATTTAAATTTATTGAACTGACATCATCACTTAACAACATAAAACTAACTGTAGGGATTAATTTGTTATATTGAGGTCTAAACCAAAGGGTGATTTAAGTTTTTTTAAAAACTAGAAGGTGATTTGAGTTTCGATTGAAAACTAAGGGGTGATCTGTAATGTACCCATAAAAAAAAGATATAGGAAAAGAAAGGGAAAAAGAATTTTAATCTTCTCCAATTCTCTAAAGTGTGTAGTGCGACAGTTCAGTGGAAATATTGACACTTGGCAGTCAGACGTCCAACAATACCAAGCTGGTGAAGAAACAAAAAAAACTGAAAGTCAGTGAGCGACACCATGCAAGCTCCATCCACCCATCCCTTTTCTCCATGGGTCCTTATCTCAATTTGACTTAAACTTCTGCAAGCTGATTGTTGAATCCATTGGCCCAATCCGTGAACTTGAACACAATGTAAGCTCCGTACGTTGTATGAAAGAGAGAGAAAGCTGATTGTTGAATCCCTGTGCTCCATTGCTCCCCTTTCTTTTTCTTCTTCTTCTTTACCTCCTTGCTCTTCGCAGTCTATCTCGGTTGCTGTCTTGGTCTTGGGTCGTCTAAAAATAAAAGGATTTAGGAAAGCTTCATCGCTAAGGTTCTTTCTTCTTTGCCAGAATTAGCAATTTCATTATCAGAAAAAAAAAAAAAAAAATTTAAACTATTTCCCCCTGCCTGAGCAAATTACATGTACCACCCCTGTGGTTAGGGGGTGTTAGTTTTGAGATGTAGAACTGGAAAAGACTGGTTTACCTTTTTTATATCTTCAATTAAAATGAAAATTTTGTTAATACTATTTTTATGTTTATTACATCCTCAAACTTAAAATCCCTAAATCGTTTCTTCTCCTTATTCTCCTTGCAACCCCACTTGCTCCCACCCCTCTCCGATCCCACCCCATCTTTTTCTTCTTCGTGCGCATTTCTTTTTCTCCAGTAAAAGACAAGGAAATATCTACGTTGCAGCTAAAGTTTGGGCCCAGTCAGCCCAACCATTGGATGCTCATTGGGCACTCTTTGGGCGATAAGGTTCGTTGGAAAAGAACCCCAACACGGGCTGATGATGGAGATGATCTTACTCTTGCTATTCTTTTTTTTTTTATTCCTTTGTACAGTTGAGGAAGATAAAAATAAGTAAAACAGTAGAGAGCAACTCAATTACGTGCTAACACAATCACCTAAATTCCTCACATCTCCAAAAATCACAATTAGGTCCCCTATACTATACATGTACTTGTACACTCCACCTCCCAATGTAGTATGAACTGGTAAAGAAGAAAAAACCTGCTGATCAGTAGCTATCACCATGTGCAGGGACAAGTAACCCTGGGTAGTCAATCAATAAGGCCTTATTGTGATTTTTAGCCTTACGGAAGCCAAGGCCCCCATTAGATTTTGGAACACACGTCTTATCTCAAGCAATAAGAGCAGATTTTTTCTTTGATCCACAATTACCAAGCTAGAAATTTAGACAAATCGAATCACTACTACGACAAATCTTAAGAGAAAATTCAAAACAATTCATCAGGTAAGCAGGAGTAAAAGCAAGAACTGATTGTATGAAGACACTTCGCCTTACTGAAATGCACTCCACGTGCACTCTTGGCAAAGTTGATCTCCTGATCGGATAGGTTAGAAAAAGATCCAAAAAAGCCTTAATGATGAGAAGGTCTTCAGAGGTAGTTCTACAAAAGATGAAAATATCATCTGCAAAAACAAGATGAGAGATTTTTGGGGCTGACCTAGTTACCTTGATGCCATGAAACAAATTAAGATCACGATAAACAGAGAAAAGTTTAGAGAGGACCTCCATAGCAACAATAAACAAGTATGGGCTCAAGGGGCAACTTTGGTGGATACTCCTAGAGGTCTGAAAAAATTCAAAGGAACTACCATCAAGTTTAATCGAGAAAGAAGTAGAAGACAAGAGAGAAGATCATTTGATACTATTTCTCCCCAAACCCCATAAATCTAAACAAAAAGACAATCAAATTCAATTCAAGTCTATGATATGCTTTAGACATATCAATTTTTATTGCAACATAATTTTTTTTACTTTTTTTTATCTTTCAACGAGTTCCTCATGTGGGGAGAGGAGTTACCTTAAGAGGGCTAGATCCCATGTGGTGACCTCCCCACGTGGGGAGACAAAATTCCAGACAAAGTTGAAGTCAGTTGAAAGAAAAAGTGCCAGCAGGTCTGCTTCTAATGGTTTAGTCAAGCACGGAGGACCCACAATGTAGAAAATGAGAACTCACAATCAAGAGCACCGTTAGGTAGAGATGTGATGTGATTAGTTTGACCAATAAAGGAGGCGTTTGTGGATACCATCTACGATGCTTAAGTCTGAAAACTTTGTGTTCTTAAAAGTTTGATGGCGAAGGAGGATTCCAAAAGGCCAAAAGTCGGCAGAGCAACATAATACCAAAATTTCTGCTGGAGATATTTGGGTGGAGCTCAGTTTTATTTTATAGTTCAAAACAGTTCAAATTTTCTTGTTGTTTATATGGATTCGAGACTTATTTACATTTTTAATTCAATATATGTATCTACCAGGAAGGTAGAGATGTGATGTGATTAGTTAAACACAAGACGGACCGGTTTGGTTAGTTAAGATAATACTAACCAAATAGGTCAGTATAGGTAAAAAAACAAACCCCAAAATCATCATTTTAGGGTTTAGGTAGAGATGTGATGTGATTAGTTAAACACACTATATATTGTACAAACTCTTCCAACTTTAGTTTAATATATATAGACAAAAGATTTTATACACAGCTGTGTCTGCAATCGTTGAATGGGAATGAGAAATCGTATATTATACTTGATCATGTTCATCTAAAAATTAAAAGCATGACCGTGCATGTGCACGGTCGTGTATGGAAACTCTCTCCATTTATATATCTTTTTTTCCCATAAAAAAACTAGTGACTTCAGAAAATCTTTAATCAAAACTTTCTTTTCCCTATTTTTTCGGTTGTCTCACGTTGCACCTAATCAGTTGCAAGTTGCAGGAAAGGATTCAACCATTTTTTATTGGATTCAAGAGAAAAATA
Organism: Telopea speciosissima; assembly: GCF_018873765.1. Classification (NCBI taxonomy): domain Eukaryota; kingdom Viridiplantae; phylum Streptophyta; class Magnoliopsida; order Proteales; family Proteaceae; genus Telopea; species Telopea speciosissima. Next base: position 24,307,642 of record NC_057922.1, on the reverse strand, counting down.
AATGAATTTCTCATGGAATCAACTGTGGCTTCAAAACCTTTCCCAGTCGGCTGCAACTCTTTTGGGTTTATAGATGAATGATCCATTGTAATTGCTTTTATCGGTGATCAACAAGCACCTAAAGCCCTAAAATCATTGGAATACTTTGCACTCCAGCCTCTAGGCTGAACTGTTCGTATGTCTATCCCTGACGGACTGATTAACTCAGGGTGTCCACAACAAGATTTGTAATCTCGGATCGGATTGGCCGATATCGATTGGATGGATCGTTATCAGTTGAGGCTGATTGAATCGTTCCTTGGATTGGCCGATCTAATCCGATCCTTGACTGATCTGACAAAGGTTTTCTGGATTTTTTTTTCAAAGTTTTTAAGTATTATATATATATATATATATATATGGAAAAAGTTCTGTGTCCGGGAGTGTGGCCTATGCCAGCACTCCTATGAGTCTATCTCTCTCCTCCCCATGTGCAAAGACACCTCTATTCCCCTGTTTTAAAGAGGAGAGAGATAGACACATGGGAGTGCTGGCGTAGGCCACACTCCTGTCCAAAAAACTGCTTCCCATATATATATATAATATCTTAACTAATACTAACCGATCTGATCTAGATAATATCGACTTATCCAATCCTAAGATCACAATATCCACCAACTTTGGCTGATACATGATCCGATCCATTAAAAAGACGATTTTGGGTTTTTTTTTTTACCTATCCTGACCTATTTATACCGATCTGATCCCGATCCAAAGAGGTATCGGTCATGACCAATATTGAGTCCGATACCTGGATTTGGAACCTTGGTCCACAACCTTACCGTGTAGCTACTTCCTCCAACTCCACCGTTCAAAAGAGTTTCAAAAAGAGATTCCAGAAGAAAGAGATGTATCACTATATATGAAAAGAAGGAGAAGAAATGGCTTTGAATTTACAGGCTATAAAGTAGGGGCATTGTGAATTAGGTTACAATCATATCTAAAATAAGGGAAAGTTGCCATCAATCAGAAAAGTAAGACTTCAATCAAACATGTGGATATCGATTCATCGATGGGTTCTCTTTGGGCCTGAGCTCAATGCCTTGGATGATAAGACCAGACTTCCAGTTAAGAACCTTGACCTGCTTCAGACTCATCAACACCTCCCCATCCTCATCAATTTGACTTCTTTCATTGAAGAACTCACCCATCTCTATCTCCATCCACCCATCCCCTCTCTCCATGGGTCCGTGTCCCTCCTGTCGTCCAACTTGTTCAGGATCTAAATAGACAGACTTTACTTCTCCCTCTTCTTCCTCACCACCACTACTACTGCCCAATTTGACTGAAACATTTGCAAACAGATCCTCGAATCTGTATGCCTTGTCAGTGAACTTGAGTACCATGTAAGCTCCGTACATTGTGTTTGGAGAGAGCAGTCGTGTCTCCATCTTGCCACAGATTTCTAGCCAACACACTAACAATAGTTCTGCCACTTCTGAAAACCTGTAACATGATCGAAGAGATTGAATTGAATCATGGTTCATTCATGAAACCCACACCACAAACGTTGAAGAATGCCATGACAGAGAGAGACAAAGAGAGAGAGATCGAGAGACCTGGATTCAGGGAGGGGTGACCATTTCCAAAACCATGGGGTATCAACACAGGCAATGAAAAGCTGTTTAGCTCCAATCATATAACACTTCTTCCCACTCCATTTCTCCAATGCGAAAGTCTGCAAGGAATTGTGCGAGAGCTATCGCTACTACTTATTCAAGTAATTGAACAAGGAATAGTTGAGTGTGTCTGGTGGTTTTACCTTGGAGCCGTTGTCGATGAGAAGGGGATTATCACAGAGATAGAGAAAGAGGTCTTTCTTAGACGAGAAATTCGGCAGAGACGACGGAGAAACCGACGAGGAGAGGATCTTGTGGATATCGGAGGGTAAGAACTTCTCCCACACTGAGTCAGAATTTGCCGCCGATCGAAAAATCGAAGAAACAACCGATGACCTGCACGCATCTGAAGGAGATGTGAGGGATAGAATGTTCGAAACACAACCTTCGGGAAGGGATTGCAGATCGAAGATACTTCCTTGCTCCATTTCGATCCTTTTTTCTTCTTCTTCTTCTTGCTCTTCGCAAGCTGTCTCGGTCACTCTCTTGGTCTTTGCCATCTTGGGTCCTCTGAAATAGAAGGAAGGCTTCCCCCACTAAGGTTCTTTTCTCATTGTTTTGTGAATTTACGCAATTCCACCGAAAATGGATGAATCCGACCGCTACACAGTTGGTTTGACTTTATGTTACTGCCGTGTCCGTGTCTTTGTGGGGGATCTCGAACTGGCCTCACGTTCACGTACTTTTAGCGTATGAGAATGGATCACATCCGTTCAGATGAAATCCACCCTGTGTGACCCACATGGGGTAGATTAGTTTAAAGCCAAACAAAAAGCAAACAAAAAGAAGAAAAGTGAAGAATACACTTTTCTTCCCACGTTCTCTGTTGTGGGAGGTTTGGAAACAATCTCCCTGTATCTCTTGTAGTTCGGTACGGTGATGATGGAGTTAATGGTAGGTGGCAGTTAGGGGTGTAAATGAATAGTTGAAATTCATTTTTGTATTTGTGTTCGAATCCGTTTGAGAATTAAACAGATGCGGATACGGATAGGCTATAGCTATCCGAAAAGATATATTTATATGTAAACGGATAAAATATCCGATTTGTATCCGTGTTCGTATTCATTTAGCACTATCCGAATCCGTCCGAAAGCTAATCGGATGCGGATGCGAATATAGCACTATCCGAACTGAATCCGATCCATTTACATCCCTAGTGGTGGTGGTGGTGGTGGTGGTGGATATCTATATCGTAAAAGAAGATGAGGGTATTTTTATCTTTTTAAATTTTAGTAAATAGGTCAAGACAATTAGGTCTTTTCAAATTTTCAAAAAAGATGGTAGTTTGATCATTTTCTAGCATTTAACACTTGATGTGGATTTAAATGGCTTTAGAGGAGTAAAGTAACGATGGTACGTGGAATTTTCAAATTTTCAAGACGTGCATGTTACCTTGTCAAAACCTTAGGGAGCAATACGAAATATTGGATGCATTTTAGAGGGTATGCATATTTAACCCATAATAATATAAATAAGGAAATTAGAAGACTTAAGATGCTACCATCAACAAAACAACCACATAATCAACAGCTTGACAGGCGATAAACAAGACAATCGTGATCTAAAAACAATCCATCCCAGATAAGACAAAATTCAGTATAGATCTCTTTCAAGGTAAATTCATGGAGATCGAGTCTTCTGATTCAAGATTCAGAACCACATGAAGAGAACATTTGTCAACCAAGCCGCAATCCCCTCTCTCTTATTTTTATTCTTGCTTTTTCCTACAACCTTACCCGCCGTCACCCTCTCCAACCTTATACCCATGGTTTTAGTGCATGGTTTCGGAATGGGTATCGACAACATGCAAAATTGATACGATATCGATATGGTATCAGTCTAAATTGATTGTATCGGATAAAATTACCCTATTCCTTAAAAAATGAGTTTTTTGACCATTTTATCCTTTGTCCATACCGTACTACCGATATGATATCGGCACGATATGAATATCGGTGACTAGCAAAACCGATACATATCGCCCATATCAATACTTAGAACCATGCTTATACCCGCAGGCCGCAACCCCCCTAGGTTAGTTTTTGAGGGGTTTTAAGGCTTTGTTGTTTCCTCCCAAGCCGTTCTCAATCAACTTCAAGCCAATAACCTGTTGATGACGATGGCCACATGTGACCCAATTGCAAAATTATTGGATGGAATCGTTCCAAGAATGTAGTGCTCCATACGGATCATCAGTTTATTTCTTGAAGTCGAGCAAATCAAGTCGATCTGTCTCTTTCCCTATGATCCTTCTACCAGGAAATAATGGCTAACCATGATGAGTCCCCAAAAAGGAGAATGAAAACTAGACGGTGAAAGAAGTGTTATCAAAATCAAATTTTGAGACCCAGATGCAATAAAAACCATGTAATTTTGAGTTGCAGTAGCTACCCTGTTATGTCTTTGAGAAACGAATTAATTTAAAGGATAGCATCATAATAATACAAAACAAAACAATGGTAATATTCCACCAAACGCTTTACCTTTAGAAGTCTAGTCTTTCCTTTTTCTTGACCATTTTTTACGATGAGCTATAAGATAGATTTCATTGTCAATTATTATTTAAGATGACCTCAACGGTAAATACAGGAGACTTGAAACTCCTCATTGGTCTGGCAATGAAATACAGAAGACTTGAACATGGTTGGAGTTCATAGATGGTGCACATAGAAATCGAACCATTGTAAGACAAAAGAAGGCCTCGTTCAACATCAACACAATCTTTCCCTTTCTTCGCTCAACATATTGTCGGAGAAGAAAGAGGTGAGAAGGAAGATGGGTTGGAACGATGGAAGGTTGAGAAGATGGATTTATGTTTTGGTAAAGGTAAAAGGGTAAAACTACATTAATGAAGGGGTTTTGTATAATAAGGGTAAAAGGGTAAAACTACACTAATGAAAGGTAACATTTATGAATATATTGCTTCAACTAACGGTTTTAAATTAATAGACTGGATTTATTTGTAAATCCCACCATAGTCTAGGGGATATACGTGTAATTATTCAAATAATGGGGGATTACTTGTAATTGGACCAAACCATAGAGATGGTACATGTAATTTTCTTAAAAAAAAAAAAGGAAAATTTACACATATCACCCCTGAGGTTTGACGAAAGGATATTTTCACCCCCCAGTTTTGGAAAATTCTACGTATCCCCCTGAGGTTTGCAAACGGTAACAAATAAGCCCATTCCGTCAGTTCATGACTAACACTGTTAAAAATTAGACTTGAACAGACAGAATTGCCCTTCTAAGAAAAACTCAAAAAAAAAAAAAGAGGTGAATGGACAAAATTACCCTTACAAAGGAAAAAAAAAACCTGCAACTCATCTTCCCCAATCGAATTGGGGAGGATGAGTTGGAGGTTTCAGACTTGGATTTGTATGGTGTCAAATCTACTAGAGAGATATTGGAAAAACTAGACATGAGAGAGAGAGAGAAGAAAAACGGTATTCAAAATGCTTAGGTATCCATGGGTCCACGAAGAAGAAGACACATTGTTCGTGGATGGAAGGAATTTTTTTACAGGAATCACTATTTGAAGTTTATTTGATTCTCAGATCCAACGATAGCAAGAGGACCAGCTAGAAGTTTATTTGATTCTCACAGTTGGGAAGGAATTAGGGGTTGAGATTCCTGGGGTTTGGTCACAAAGAGGAGAGCTTCCTTCAACCCAAAAACCATATTGAAAGGAATAGGGAGGAGAGATATTGAAGACCAGTTGTGATTTGTCGTAGGTGTCGTTCGAAGCAAGGAAGGGTTAGAAAGAAAGAAGAAACCAGAAGGGAAGGAGAGATAAAGAATGACAGTTGAAGAAACAAAATAAATAGAAAGGAAAACTAAGGGCTTACGGAGAGGAAGGGAAACCAGAATCGCAGGGGGCAAAGAGAAGATATCACATGTCCAGCTTGGTTCCACATGTTACTGCAACCATGGATGGAGCAATCGATGGGGATACCTGTAACTCAGAGTTTAGGGTTAGGGTTTTCGCTATTCAAGAAATCCTTTAAGTGAAAAAGATAATTCCACAATCAATGAAAATTTTCGATAAACTCAAATCACTGAAATGCAGGTTCAACAACCAAAAACAGATTTCTGATCCACTGATAATTCCAATCTCAATGATTTACTTGGACCGAATCCCTAGTGAAAAACTCAAAATGTAGTACGCGAGAAACCCCAAGAAGAAAAAAAACTCTTCCCTTTCTCCCCGTTGAGAGTGCAGGAAAAAGGCCTGACGTCGAAATCAAAGATGGCGTCACAAAACAACTACTTTCTCCTTCTTCACAAGAAAGGACAGGAGAATCCGAAAGTTCCGGATTAGAGAAGAGAGATCAAAGCATTCAACGTCTAGAGTAGTGAAAGAAATTTTTTTTTTTTTTTTTTTCAAATCGAAAAAACACGGTCAGAAGTAACTCAAGAAGGACCAACCGTGTCTTCCGCTTTGCTTTCTCTCTGTGGTTGTTTTCAAAACCCTAATTGATGTAAGGAAGGCCGGCCGGCAAACACCAAAACAAGCAGCAGCGCGCTTCCTTCACCACCGCTGCCGCCACTAAACCAAACTCCTCAACTCGGATCCCCAACCTCCCTTTCTTTCACCCTTAAAAAAAAAAAACCCTTATGGTTTTGAAACCTGCAACTCATCTTCCCCAATTCGATTGGGTAAGATGAGTTGCAGGGTTTTTTTTTTTTTTCCCTTTGTAAGGGTAATTTTATCCATTCACTTTTTTTTTTTGGTGGTTTCTTCTTAGAAGGGCAATTCCGTCAGTTCAAGTCTAATTTTTAACAGTGTTAGTCATGAACTGACGGAATGGCTTTATTTATTACTATTTGCAAACCTCAGGAGTGTAAGCAGAATTTTCCAAAATTGGAGGGTGAAAATATCCTTTCATCAAACCTCAAGGGTGGTATGTGTAAATTTCCCAAAAAAAAATTTAAGCAATTTCAACCAAAATTCCTGAATAATGCATGGGCACTTCTATTAGTTGACTTGATTGTGTGCCACTGTTATGTCTTTTTCTTTTTTTGATAAAATGTGCCACTGTTCTGTCCTTGTGGCCTCTTATGATCATCAAGCAGGCATCCTTTTGCACGTTACAAGGCTAGACCAGAACCACTGTGGTGCGGCAGGGCGTTTGGTACACATCGGGCAATCAAGAGCAACCAAGCACGTGGCCGTTGGATGAGGCGCACCGCAGAGGAGCCCCATCCAAGGCTTCTCTACTCTCAACCATCGGCAAATGTGATGGGATTTTTTTTGGTCAAAAAGTCAATGGTTTAATGTAAGATATCGGATCAGGTGTCAATCACCAGCATAATTGATACGATATCAATATGAAATGAGCATGGATAGGTCACATCGGATACATTTGCTCTTAATATTCCTTTAAAAAATAAGTTAAATGATTGTTTTACCCCTTGTCTGTATGCTTTCACTGATATAGTATAGTCACGCTATTAAGATAGGTGACTAATGAAACAGATATATATCGTCCGATGAGGGTTTTCATATTCAGGAAAAGAGGACGATGAGTTTTTGTTTTGTTTAAGGGGTAAAACGGTTTGAATCATGGTCGGTTTGGTAAATCAGACCGATTCATCTTGTGTTGAATTCCCTAAACCGTTTTTAACATAAACAACTTAAAATCTGAAAACACACCGTTGGATTATTCACTTTACAGGTGTCAAGCACAGGTTATAGAATCAGAAGATGGCTGCTATAGCTCAGGCCATAGAAGATCTGAATCCAAGTTCAACAAGCAGGGGCATTGCGAATTAGGTTACAATCAAACACACTTATATCCCTAAAATACAATACGGGAAAATTGGCATCAATCAGAAAAGTAAGACCAAATCGATCAATCAAACAAGTTGATATCGATTCATGGATCGGTTCTCTTAATTTGGGCCTGAGCTGAATGCCTTGGATGATGAGACCAGACTTCCAGTTAAGAACCTTGACCTCCTTGAGACTCATCAACACCTCACCATCCTCATCAATTTGACTTCTTTCATTGAAGAACTCACCCATCTCTATCTCCATCCATCCATCCCCTCTTTTCATGGGTCCTTGTCCCTCCTCTAAATAGACAGACTTCACTTCTTCCTCTTCCCCACCACCACCATTGGCCAATTTGACTGAAACTTCTACAATAGACCCTCGAATCCGTTGGCCCTGTCCGTGAACTTGAACACCATGTAAGCTCTGTACGTTGTGTTTGGAGACAGCAGTCGTGTCTCTATCTTCCCATGGATTTCGAGCCAACACACACTCAAGAGCTCAGCCACCTCTGAAAACCTGTAACATGAAGAGATGAATCATGATTCAAGAAACCTTTGGGAAGAACCTTTGAGAGAGAAACAGAGAGTGAGAGAGAAACCTGGATTCAGGGAGGGCTGGCCAATCCCAATAGAATGGGGTATCACCCCAGGCAATGGAAAGCTGGTTTGCTCCAATCATATAACACTTCTTCCCACTGCATTTCTCCAATGCGAAAGTCTGCAATAATAAAATAAAATAAAACAAACAGTTATGGGACTATGGATATCCCACCTCATGATACAGAGATTGTGCCGAGAGCTAGAAATAATGGGGTGTGCAGTGTATGGTGTTTTTTTTTTTTTTTAACCTTGGAGCAGTTGTCGATGAGAAGGGGATTATCGCAGAGATGGAGAAAGAGGTCTTTCTTAGACGAGAAATTTGGCAGAGACGACGGAGAAACCGATGAGGAGAGGATCTGGTGGATATCGTAGCGTAAGAATTTCTCCCACACTGAGTCAGAATTTGCCGCCGATCAAAAAACCGAAGAAACAACCGACGACCTGCACGCATCTGGAGGAGATGTGAGGGATAGAATGTTCGGAATACAACCTTTGGGGAGGGATTGCAGATCGAAGGTACTCCCTTGCTCCATTTCGATCCTTTCTTCTTCTTCTTCTTCTTTTTCTTGCTCTTCGCAATTTGTCTTGGTCACCCTCTTGGTCTTGGCCCTCTTGGGTCCTCTGAATTAGAAGGAAGGCTTCCCCGCCAAGGAATGCGTGAATCTGTCCGCTGCTCAGTTGACTTGACTTTAGGTTACATTAGGCGTATGTCTTTTGGCCATTTTGTTTGGTTTGTAGTTTTGTTTAGTACAAAACCTAGCCCGAATTCTTAAAACCGATCGGAAAAACCCGGATCAAATCGAATCGATCTTTATTGGATTGGTTTTGGGCTGGGGTATGACGGACGGATTGAAAATCGAATCGCATTGAACCGATCGATAATAAATCAAAAATCAAATCAAATGGAACTGCTAAAATATCATTGAATATAAAGTTATGATAATTGAATTGATTTCAATATTAGTGAGCAAATTTATAGTAGTAAGGGGAATTGTTACAAATCAATGAATATGAGGTTATGAAAATAGGAAAATTGATTTGTAACAATGCTTCTTCCATTGATCTTCTTTTTACGTGTGGGGCTATTGAAATATTTAGAGTAGTTGAAAAGAGAAAGAGAATAAACCCGGGGCTATCAACCCGTTATCATAAAATTGAAACAGACACAAACCAAATGCACTAAAATTGAAATCGAGCCAAAACCGAAAAGTCCTTATTGGTTCGGTTTCGTTTTCCCTAAGAACCACATTGAAACCAAAAAAACCGACCCAAAGCCAGATCGAACCGACCGATTGACACCCCCACTACTGGTACTGCACCTCATATTAAACTGACCGTGTCGTAACTTGTCAGTCGGGCTGAAACTCTAGTATATGAACCGAAGTGGGCTGGGCTGGGCTGGGCTCGACGCCGATTTTATTCAAAATTACTTGAGTTACTTTTGATTCTTCATACTCCATTTGGGTTTCCTGCCATAATCAATTTTTGATTTCCAGCTGGGTTTCATACTCCATTTCGGTTTCTTTTTTTTTTTGGTCAAACTCGATTTGGGTTTCACGCCTTCGGCCCATTTCTCTGTGAGATTAGAAGAAAAATTATCTCAAGCTGTTTCATTTTTCCAATTCCATGACCAGGAAAGAAACAAAAAATCTAAGAAATATTACAGTATTTATATTTAGGGTGCACCTCATCGATCTGTTATATAAGTATCTCTACATTCCTATCTACCTCCATAATTTATTTTATAACAAGTCCGGCGAGGCACCTCTTCTTGTTATCAAAAGCCAGTTCGATGTAACATATTGATGCAAGGTGGGATTTTTTGGATTTGTTCAAACTTCAAACTTTGAGTCCACCCAATATTCAGATTGGAAATACAATTCCAGTCCCATTGTTTTTTTTTTTTTTTTATGGTAAAAAGAAAAGATTAACTTAGAAAAAAGACATTATACAGAGTTTTTAGATTGTCCAAGTCTCGCTAAATTAAGGGCAATGGCCATACAAAGAAAGTCTCCCTTATTGACAAGTCTTTTAAAAGATTCCAAGGCCAAGGAGAAGCTGGAGATGGAAGGAGATCAGTGATCTATTGATTTAAGCACTAGACTTCTTTTATCATCAATCCCATACTTGAAGCATAATCGAGGCCTGTCCGAATACTAACTAATTCTGGTTCCAAAGGAGTGGAAGATATGAAGTGTCCTGTAGCCAAAAGGATGAATCTTTTAAAAGATTCCAAAGCCAGTCCCATTGTTATGGGTCAACTCGAGGCCTATTGACGGTGTCAATTGATACCTGATTAATTACCGAGTGCAGCTTAGGGGGGGGGGGGGGTTCCACTCTTGGATTCCGTCTGTGCAGCAGGTGTACGAGAACCTGAGCCAGCCTCATGATTACTTGTTTGCCCATCCGTTTGAAGGTAAGACTGGAGTAGTGGTGCCACTACAACAACAACAAACTCAGCCTTATCCCAACTTAATGGGATCGGTTACATGGATCTAAACAAAACAAAGTAAGGAAAATTGGGTTCTAACCAAGAAAGTGTAGGAAAAATGGGAAAAAGGGATTTGGAGGAAGAGAAGAACAATGAAAATGGAAGATAAGAAATGAAAACAAAAAGGGAAATAGATAGAAAAATGAAATATGCAATACGAAATATTAAAGATAGTAAGAGGAAAGAAGCACAACTCAACACGTCAGGAGAATCTCAATTAAATGGGGTCTACTACATGGATCCTTGCCCTCTAGGCTCTATCTGAAGTCATACTTGGTACAAGGCTTAGATTATGCAAAATACTTATCCTCACTGAAATAGAGAATATCTATCCAAAGGGCATAGCCGGTGCCTGAGGCTCTCACTACGCACTGCGGGGTCTGGGGAGAGTCATAATGTATGCAAACTTACCCCTCCTTTTGGAGAGAGAATATCTATCCTGCAACATATGCTTTATGAACCTTACCATGGATTTCGAGCTGACACAGTCGAGCTCTAATACCTCTGAGAATCGTGAACATGAAGCATATGAATTGTTAGTAACCATAGAACACAAGATCCAAGGCAAACTTGGGAGGGCCAGAGAAGGGCAGCTGAGAGAAAAATAAGGACTTCCAGTGAGAGAAAGATCGCCACCTCCAAGGCTCCAATACCTGAAAGTATCTCCCCAAATGATAGAAAGCCCTCTTGCTCCTATCATGTAACATTTCTTCTCACTCCATTTGTCACAACAGAGGTTCCATCTCTCTCTTCCTTTTTTCTTTTACTTTTGCGTTATTAGAAGCAAACTCTAATCTATCGCTCTCTCTCTCTCTCTCTCCCTAGTTGCGAGACATGGGATATGATATGGGTATTGGTTGAGCAATGATCCAATCTACATGTGTAAATAGAAATTTGAACTGCGACAACTCTTAAAAGGCAGAAAGAAATTGTTTTTTTTTTTTCTCAAAACTTTGCAACTCAACGTCTTCAATCTTCAAAGTATGGCACATTTGCACTCAATGAGCCTTGGTAAAGCATTGAAGGTAGGGCAGAAGCTCTGTTTTCAGACAAGTGAGAAGGGCAGAACCCCTGTCTTGTAATGAAATTATGGTACAGGCCTCTTTACAAATGGAAAGTTCAGGTTTAATTTGGACTGCCATTGTTTATTTGAAACATAAAATTAGGAATAAATCAACCAAATGAGTGGAATAAGTTTAGATCTAAACCAAGAGAAAAACATAAGAAAAGTAAGACCAAATCAATCAAACATGCTCATATTGATTACTGCTTCTCAACTGGCTCACTTTGGGCCTGAGCTCAATACCTTGTATGATGAGACCAGACTTCCAATTACCAGATTTGACCTCCAAGAGACTCATCTCAACTTCCCCATCTTCATCTCTTTCATTGAAGAACTCACCCATCTCTATCTCCATCCACCCATCCCCTCTCTCCATGAGTCCTTGTCCCTCCTGTCGTCCAAGCTGCTGCTCAGGACCCAAATAGACAAACTTCACCTCTCCCTCTTCAGCACCACCATCATTGGCCAATTTGACTGAAACATCTGCAAGCACATCCTTGAATCCGTGGGCGTTGTCCGTGAACTTGAGCACCAGGTAAGCTCCGTAGGTTGAGTTTGGAGACAGCAGTCGTGTCTCCAGCTTGCCGCGGATTTCGAGCCAACACAAGTTCACGAGCTCAGCCACCTCTGAAAACCTGTAACATCCACATGATTCATCAAAAGCCTGTAACACATACGTTGAGGGAGGCCATGAGGTTTGAGAGAGAGAGAGAGAGAGAGAGAGACCTGGATTCAGGGTCGGATCTCCATTTCCAATACCTTGGGGTATCACCCCAGACAACGGTAAGCCCTTTTTCTCCAATCATGAAACACTTCTTCCCACTGCACTTCTCCAATCCGAAGGTCTGCAATAAGACAAGAAGTCAAGAATTGGCGAGGGGCGACTATGGTGATTGGGTGAACGTACGAGACAACCATTCAGATGGAATCCCCTCTGTAAGACCCACATCATTGACTGTGATGTGGTTTTACCTTAATGCCCCTGTCGATAAGAAGGGGATTATCGCAGAGATGAAGAAAGAGCTCCTTCTTAGACGAGAAATTCGGCAGAGACGACGGGGAAACCGATGAGGAGAGGATCTGGTGGATATCGGAGGGTAAGAACTTCTCCCACACCGAGTCAGAATTGGCCGCCGATCGGAAAACAGAAGAAACAACCGACGACCTGCACGCATCTGTAGGAGATGTGAGGGATAGAATATTCGAAATACAACCTTCGGGGAGGACGTACAGATCGAAGGTAATCCCTTGCTCCATTGCTATTCGAAATCTGTCTTAGTCGCTCCCTTGGATCCTTTGAAATCGAAGGAAAGCTTCGTCGATAAGGTTCTTTCTTCTTTGTTTGGTGAATTTAACGCAATTTCGACGAAAATTAGAGAAAAAAAGAATAATTTCGTCCACCGCCTGTGTCACTGTTGTGCCCTGCGGGGCTCTGGTCTGTCGGCATCGACCAGGTGTCCTTTTGAACATTACAAGGCCTGTCTCTCTACCGACGGCAAATGTAATGGAACTTTCACTTTCTTGCAGGGTTTTAGTACTCGCCGATACCGATATTGATCCGAATCGGACGATTTTACCATTAAAATTTCAATAAAAAAAAATAGTTTTTCCTTTAACATCATGGTGGAATGGTGTTAGGGGCGTCAATGGGTCGATTTTGTCCGGTTTTGGTAGAGCTGAATTGGTATCAAGTGAAATGGGTGAATCTGAAACCAAATCAATTAGGGAAGGGGCATGGACTTTGTGACAATGAGTTTTTTGATTGATTTCAGTTTTGGTTTTGGTCCAGTTTAGATTCAATTTATTTTGGAAAATGAATGTTGTCTGACTACGTCGCTCCTACTTCTAGACACAGAGTGCATGAAATTACTGTCCAATCCTTTGAAAAATTCAGTTTTAGTTGTAATATTTTTCCAACAATACCTAGGTCCATTTCCCCTCCGAGGTTCAGATTGGATGAAAAATTATCCTGGCACCGGTTGATGACTTGATGATACCGGCTGTTTCATTTTGCTAATCTCTTGAGTAGGGAAAAAATATCTGATGAAAATTTAATGATTATTTTGTCCTTTAGATCTATTCTCTTCTATATCCCTACATGTAGCGGTGTCAAAACTTAACCCGAACCGATGAAAATGGTCCAAACCGAACTGATATAGCTTCAACCAAATGGAACGCTCCTTATTGGATCGGCTTAGGGCTGGATATTGCACACCTGAAACCAAATTGAAACAAACTTAACTTGAAATCGAAAGTAGAACCTATTTACACCTTATTTCAGTCAATAGACCAAAATCTATTTTAATCAAAACTGACCTATCAATCACTGACTGAAAACAGTCAACGAGGTAAATGGTCGGTGACTGAAAAACATACGATCAGTGATTGACGAACAATTAACGGCATGGGTGTATTTCTCAATTATTTTGGAAAATAGAGATGACATGCGTAAATATCTAAACCTCACTGGTGTTTTTGTAGATACCTAATACCTTAAGGGAGGTACGTGTAAAAAAACCTATATATAAAGAATCTCATGCATATACATATAATAATTGGATCTCATTTATGCAATTGAACTGTTTGGTTGAGTCATGGTTTTGGACGGTGTACTTGTTAACTGGATTTGCATCCAGATATACCAAATATAATTTGTGAACTTCATGTTTTACAATTGGAAAATTCTTGTTGTAACCAAGGCTGGTGGAAAAAAAATTGCATCCTTAAATTTTTTTGCCCTTTTAATATAGGGCAAGAGAACGCTAAGCAATCGTGTAACGCTTGCACCAGCATGGGGGCCAATAAGAGCACATGTCGGACCATTTGAAGGAATGAAACTTTGTAGTTCACAGGGGGCTGAGTAGTAATTTTGCACGGTTTTGTGTGCCTGACCAGTTAACATTCTTTTTTCCATTTAATATAACCCACATTTTTTCTTTAATGAAGGTAAATCCCATCATTTCACATAAAAACTGCATTAAATACTACAATAAATATCTTTCAATTTTTGAAAATCCTTTTTTATCCCTACATTAATTAATGGATAAATTACACATCACCCCCTGGTTTTCAATCGAAACTCAGATCACCCCTTGGTTTTTGAAAAAACTCAAATCACCCCCTGATTTAGACACAATATGACAAATTAGTCCCTAACGTTAGTTTTATGCTGTTAAGTGATGATGTCAGCTAGTTAATTAAATTTAAATCCCTAAACTACCCTTGATCAGTGTTGATTTACTATTTTACCCTTGTAACTAAAAAACCCTAGATTCATCCTCATCCTCACATCTGCAACTCAATCTCAAGCAAAGTTCACCGGAGAGAAGAAAAGGCAGAAGTTTTGTTGAATCTTCACTGCTACCCTCTTAAATCTCCTCTTTTCTTTCGAAAAACTCAGAGCAACTCAAATCTATCAACACTCAAATCTCCAAACCCATCAATACTCAACACTCAACACTCAACACTCAAATCTCCTCTGTATACAAAAAACCCTAAACCCATCAACACTCAAATCTCCTCTGCATACAAAAATTCCCCAAATCTGAACTTGAATCCAGTCATCGTTCCTTGAAGTTCACATGCGCTCTCTTCCTAACTGATCTGCAAGAGTTGTGTGAGCAGATTTCTTCTCTCTCGTGTTTTTCTCAATCTGATCGAAGCCTACTTCTCTCGGTGAGTTCCCCTCTCTTCCTCTTCCCTATTTTCCCTTGTTCTCCCTGTTATTTTCCTTCTTGTTACTTGCAGAGTTTCTGTTTATTGTTCTTCTTCCTGTAAAACGGTACTGACAGTCCAACTGTCTGGGATTGATCTCTCTCGATCCTTCTCCATTCTTCCCAAAATTGTGTGTTGATTCTTCCCTTGTGGACAGCATAACCTGTTTAACTTGGTTCCGTGAGAGTGAGTTTATGGTGCTATTCAAACCTGGGTTTAAACCAGAACCTGGAACCTCCACCTAGGTAAGTTTTGTTAGGGTTTAGGGTTTAAGCACAAGGTTGCTTAAAGCATTACACCCTGAGTATCTAGTTTGGAATACCCAGACTGCTGCCTCCAGCTAGTATATATATAGGAAAACTAGGGTTTAGGTCAGATGGACTAATTACTAGATTGCCCCTTACAGCCTGGGCATTAATACAAGTAGGATTATATTAGAACATATGAAGGGATATTATGTAAATACCCTTACAATCTCCTCCTATGTTCTACATATATCCACCACACATGTATAGAAACCATTGTTCAATCAGTAATTGAATCAAACTAAATTGAATAAATTGAATAGCAATAATCCAATAAATCAAATAAGCAATAAGTAAACTTCAAGAAATAAAACTAGGGTTTTAGATCAAAACTAAACCCAATAATAAATCCGAAGTTTCACATGCAAGTGGCTAAACCAAAAGAAATAATCAAAAGGAAAAGTCCTTGCAATCCATGTGACTTTACTCATTAAGTAAGTCATCCTCATCGAGATCCAGGTTCAACCGTTCTCCTCCATCTTCGCCATTCTCTGTAACTTGTCAAATATGAATTTTATAAGATAATATGAATTCAATCATTTGCACAATAGTATCTAGTTCAACAATAAGAACTTAGTATATTCCATATATGGCTGAAGGTAAATCAAAACCAATAAGCATCATCATCAAGTTTCTTTACAAGAACTCAATCCTATATAGTTTCTAGCATAAGGACCATACCATGTTTTCATTTGGAATACTGTGTTCGTCATATCAGTCATAGATTTATGTTGTATCATCAAATTTGGAATGGTACACCATACTACGAAAGACATGTCATCAAATTTGGAATGACATAAAGACTAGCACAATATCATTGAAACATATCAGACATTTTTCATATTCCTTTGTGGAATAACAAAGTGAGGAGACTTCACATGAAAATTTACTACACCATCAAATTTAGAATGGTTTCACAAACCCCCATACTTAGTAACCTAACTAAGTTATCTAAAACATGTAAACTATCCCGAATGCTTACCAAGGCTAGATGAGATTCGAATAATTCAAAATAATACTGGGTTAGGTTAAGACCTGACTAAATGGTCTTTAACCCCATTTCCCCCGTAGTTTTGAATATTCGATTTTTGTTCAATCCCTTTGTAAGGGCATCTGCCGTATTATCTTTCGATCTCACATCAGTCAAAGTGATAATCCCTTATTCTGTTCGATAATTCAACATGACCTGTTTCAGCCTGATGTGTCTCCTCTTACCATTAAAGAGTGATTTATTCACTATCGTCTTTGTTGCTTAATTATCACAGAATATAGATATATAGTTTAACTTAAAACTCCTCAATAGAATATCCATGATCAAATCTTTTATCCACTCTGCTTCATCTCCTGCAGAAGGTAAAGTATAAAGTTCCGATTCCATAGATGACAGAGCAATACCAGTCTGTTTCTTGAATTTCCATCCTACAACTGCTCCTCCTAGTGTAAATATATAACCACTAGTGGATCTGCTGTTTTCCAAATCTGAGCACCAAGATGCATCAGAATATCCTTCCAAAGTTGGAGGATGTCCTGTATAACATAGAGCATAACCTAGAGTGCCCTTAAGGTATCTCATCAGCCTCGTTAGTGTATCCCAATGCTTTTTTTCAGGATTACTAGTGAAACGACTCAGCGTGCCTACCCTAAAGGCTATGTCTGGCCTAGTGTAACTCATTGCATACATGAGACTACCAATCAGTTTAGAATATTCTGACTGATTCGCGGTATCACCTATGTTAGGTTTCAACCGTTTGTTATAGTCATAGGATGTCTCAATCGATTTACAATCACTGTATCCCTAACTAGAAAGTAGCATCTCAATATAATGAGACTGACTAAGGGTGATCCCTTGCTCATCGAATCTTAATGGTGTCTACCACACCAAGATCTTTCATGTCAAATTCTTTGGACAAGGTTTATTTAATGTCACTCACTACAGAGAGATCAAAACCTAGAATCAACATGTAGTCTACATACAAGCAAATAATCGCGACCTTGTTTGACTCAGACAAAAAATAAAGGCACTTATCCGAGTTGCTAGTTTGAAAACCAAGGCTCTTTACTGTCTTGTCAAACTTCTCATGCCATAATTTGGGTGTTTGTTTAAGACAATAGAGAGATTTGTTTAATTTACAAACTCTTTTTTCAGAACCTTCCATGACAAACCTTTCAGGTTGGTTCATGTAGATTTCTTCTGTTAGGTCTCCATTAAGGAAAGTCATTTTTACATCCATTTGATGCACAACATAGTGCTTAATAGATGCTATGGCAAGAAGAATCCTTATAATTGCCAAATGGCAGATCGGGGAGTAGATGTCAAAATAATCTATCCCTCTCACTTGGGTATAGCCCTTAGCTACTAACCGTGCTTTATACTTGGCTATAGACCCATCCAGATTAAGTTTCTTCTTCAGTACCCACTTACACCTTATTGTCTTGGCCCCTTTAGGCAGATCAACAAGGTGTCAGGTCTAATTCTACATTAAAGAGCTCATTTCCTCATCAATGGCTTCTTTCTATAGCAGTGAGTCCCTGGATCTCATCGCTTCCTTATAGGTGGATGGATCGGTCTCTAAATAGTAGGTCACAAAATCCTCACAAAAAACTTTGGGTACTCTATCTCTAGTAGATACTCTTCTAGGCTCTGATTTAGTAACCATAGTAGGTTGAGTGTCAGAAACAATTAGTTCAGATTCCAAAGGTGATTCTGTAACCATTTCAGTCAGACCAGGTAAGGTCAGGCTTTTATCTCTGAGGAATTTATCTTCAAAGTATCCTTAGATTCTATCACCACATTGGTTGATAGATCCAAAAACTGGTCTGCAGCACTGTCTTCTACACAACTTAGATACACATAAGTGTTTGTTCTAGTTCCCACCTTAGGTCTCCTAGGGTCTTGTATCTTAACATAAGCTATACAGCCCCAAACCTTAAGAGTGTCATATCTACATGGATGGTTATGCCATAGTTCATAAGGTATAGAAGTTAGTTTTGAATATGGTAGTCTATTTAGAATGTGATTTGCAGTCAATACTACTTCTCCCCAATAACAAGAGGACATGCCAGTTGTCAATAACATGGAGTTTAACATCTCTGTTAATGTCCTGTTATTTCTTTCAGTTATGCTATTTGATTAAGGTGAGTAAGGAGCAATAGTTTCAAGGATTATGCCTGCAGAGACACAGAATTCCTGAACTCTGTCAATTTGTATTCTCCTCCCCTATCACTTCTAAATCTTTTAATTTTCAAGTTCAACTGATTTTCTACCATATTCTTGAAAATTTTAAAATTTTAAAATGCTTCATCTTTAGATTTTAACAGGTATAAATGACAATATCTAGAAAAATCGTCTATAAATGTTATCAAATACTTCCGACTTTCTCTAGTTGTGTAGCTTTTAAAGTCACAAATGTCAGAATGTATAAGTTCAAAAAATTGAGTGTTCCTAGAAATCGTTCTGAAAGATTTTCTAGTTATTTTGGTTTGAGCACACACTTCACATCTGTTAAATCTAGATGAAGTGTCTAATGGTAAATTATGCGGTTTAGCTAGTTTGAGCATTTTCCTATAGTTCACATGTCCTAACCTACAATGTAGTATTTTGGGATCAAGTGAAGTATAGTTAACCTGATTTATTGTCTCATTAGCTAAACTCAACCTAAACATACCATTCAAATTATAAACACATCCAAAATAAAAAAGAGTTAACAGACAGTGTTACTCTACCACTATTAAAAGTAATAGACATGCCAGCATCAAGCAAAATTCCAATTGAAATTAAATTCTTTTCAAAACCAGGAAAGATTTTAACATTTTTCAAAGTAAGTATTTTACCTAATGAAAGAACCAGGTTCGCTATCCCTTGTTGAACCACTTCTACAACGTCTCCATTTGCAACAGTGACAGTCTTTGCTACTTGAACAACATCAATGAGCAGATTCTTACTAGTGCAAACATAACAAGTCGCTCCAGAGTCTAACCACCAATCTGAAGATGTACTGGCCAGCCCCTTACCCTTGCCAACCATGACAACAACGTTAGTAGGCTTAGTCTTGTCCACCAACATGTGAACTTCCTTCTGTGGTGTGTCAGTGTTCCCTTTCTTAGGACTCCTACACTCAGATGCATAGTGACCCCATTTTTCACAGTTGCGGTACTTGCCTTTCTTTTTAAAGTTAGTTTTTTTGACCTCCAACTATTGGGGTTCTTTCTTAGGTGGCTTAGACTGCCTAGGATTTTTCTTAGGTTGTAAAACGAAATTGACAGATGCCTGTTGTTGTTTCACCATCTCCAAGTTATTCCTGGCTCTGTTTTCATCTTCGATTCTGATGAACCGTTTGAGATCATCTAGCCCCACTTGTGTTTTCTTCCTATGCATCTCAGTTTTAAAGGAATGCCAAGTAGAGGGTAACTTAAAAATAATTGCACCCACTAAGAATGCATCAACAACAGAGATATTTTCTTGGTTCAATTTTGTTCTCAAGTTCTTAAAATCTGTTACTTGTGAAAGTATTTCTGTCTTTTTGAAACTTGAAATCCATAAATTTGTCAACCAAGTGAGTTTTTGATAGGGCCTCCTCCTTTTTGAATTGGACTTCTAGGTTTTTCCAAATCTCTTTTGCAGTCTCATATTTACTATAGGTCTCTGCTAGCCTATCTGACAGGCAGTTCAATAGGTAGTCTTTGCAAAAGTCCTCATCACTTATCCATTGGACTTCAGTTAGGTTCGTGCAATCAGAAAATTTATTTACTGCAGTGTAGAAAATATTGAGGTACTTGAGTCCAAACTGAGTTTTTCTTTTCTAAGAACTGAACTCAGAACCACTAAAGCTTTCCAATTTGATTATCTCAGTTGGAACAGTGTGTTTCTCCATATTTATGTGATTTGTTTATATGCCCAAATAAAAATTCAAATAAAAAATAAATACTCAAGGAACAATCACACCTGAGATGAAGAACCCTAGATTTAGACGACGGAGGAAAGGATGGCGGCGGTACAGCGACATCAACAGTCGTGGCAGGCACGGGTCACTGGCTATTGTTTGGTGACGACTAGCACTGGTCGCAACCCCTGGATAGTGATCGATCTCAAAAACAAATAAAAAGTTAAAGCCTTTTGTCTTCTTCTATTTTTTTTTGTTTTAATTTTTTTTAATAGTCAAATTAAAGAAGTAGAAAAGAGCTTTTAAGAATAGAAGCTCTCTGCCGTACTCTGTCAAAAGGTAAATTCCAAAACTTCTTTTGATTTGGTTTTTTTTTATTTTTTATTTTTTTTAATAGTCAAATCAAGGAAGTAGAAAAGAGCTTTGAACAATATAAGCTCCCTGCCAATAACGTACTCTGCCAAAAGAGAAACTCCAAAACTTCTTTTGATTTGATTTGATTTTTTTCTTTTTTCAAATCAATCAAATCAAAATGGATTAATTGCTTTTGTCTTTATAATCAAACAACCAAATAAAAAACCTTTGATAAAGGTTCTCTGCCAAGGTCTGCAAACGTTACAAACGTCTCCTCAGCTTTGTTTTAAAATCAAATCAAAGCAAAAGCTTTGAGAAATGAAAACCGTGCACGCACGTTCGAACAGAATCGTGAAGACAGATCTCTAAGCTTGATTGATCGTTTGATAAAGAATTACCTCTAAAACTGGAACCGTGAGGCAAGACTTTTGATCGATGCCGTTAAGATAAAAACAATAACCGTCATTAGATTCCGTGATCACCAAAAGTCGATCAAGTAAAACTCCAAAGCTGATAAGAAAACTAGAATTGTGTCGAAGTCGAACGTGAATCCAAAATCGAAAGCCGATCTTGATCGTAGAGAAACGAAAATCCTAATGTTTTAAGATTGTTAGGGTTTAAGGTTTAAGCACAAGGTTGCTTAAAGCATTACAACCTGAGTATCTAGTTTGGAATATCCAGACTGCTGCCTCCAACTAGTATATATAGGGAAACTAGGGTTTAGGTCAGATGGGCTAATTACTAGATTGCCTCTCATAGCCTGGACATTAATACAAATAGGATTATATTAGAACATATGAAGAGATCGTACATAAATACCCTTACAAGTTTCAGTCTTTAATCTTCTTCTAGTATTGGTATTTTGGCTGGTTTATGAGTTGGGCTCAGCATTTGAATCTTCTATCAATTGATCCTGCTGTGTCTAGTTTGATACTTTGATTCTTCTGATTCAAGCGGTTCTAATCTTAATCTTCAATTTCTATTCCTAAGTATTCTGTTCTAGTTGGATTTCATCGTTGATTATCTGATTTCTTAGCCTGCGGTTACCCTGTTTTAGCATTATTTTCAGTCTGATGTGTTTAATCACCTGAGACTGATCTGTCCGTCAGATCAGGGTAGGACTTGGGGGTATTCAAGGCTGAAGATTCAAGAGGGCAACGGTGAATATTGTCCTGTTTTTAATTTCAGATCTGAATATTGTCTAATTACTTTAAATCCAAAAGCCTAAGCCTTCGAACTAGGAAACTCCACCTGAAATCTTAGGCCAAACCTTGCAACAACCAATGGCAACAAAAATTTCGTTCAAATCCCTTTCAATTTAATCAATATTTCATAAAGATGAAATCTTTTGAGTAAACAATTTTTCCTTCAGGCTGGTTCGTTGAATCTTCACCTTCCCTCACGAAGTATGCCGACAGCGGCGGCAGTGGCGGTGCTGCAAGCGGAGTTGCAGGAAAGGGGTGGGTATTTTAGGTTGAAGATGAAGATGAAGGAAGGGTAGTATTGTGAATTTAATTCTAATGTTTTAGTATAAGGGTAAAATAGTCCTTTCACACCAATGACTAACAACAGACTAACACCATTACTGTAGAGGGGGTCATTTGAGTTTTTTCCAAAACCAAGGGGTGATCTGAATTTCGATTAAAAACTAAGGGACGACGTGTAATTTACCCTTAATTAATTAAGAGGAGGGGAAACTAAAAAAAAGGTTACAACTTCTTAGTTCACCACTTTGATACCAACAAATTGGATCCTTTACAATTATCCCTTATAGTTTTACCTAGCTATTTTAAATGTCATGCTTCCCTTTTAGCATGTAATCATTTTAATTTGCTAGGATAATAGAACAATATATCATACAAATAATTAAAATAGTTGAATAGCACATGCTCGTGGCTACGAAGGTAGATGCCATGGTCTTCATTGACTTGCTTTTTGTTTTAATATCTTCACTCCATCAAGAAATTGCTTGTACCAAAATGCAGAAAGTTTTGGCGTTCTCTTTAATGTATTAAAATCCACATGGTGAAGCCCAAACCGCATAGTATATCCATATAACCATTCAAAATTGTCTAGAAGAGACCATATGAAATAACCTCTCACATCAGCATGCTGCCTGGAAACATACACAAACACACACATATATAAATGGATCGAGCGAGTTTTCCTTAAGCCACGGTGAATGGGACTGCAGAGCTTTTTAGGAGGGTATTTTAAAAAACATACTAAAACCCTAGAGTGGTTTAGTGAACCTTCACCGTGTGATGAAAGAAAACTTTATTCTAAATGCAATTTATAAATTGCAAATCTTGAACCAGCCTGACAACCCATATCTAGTTCTTGTAGGATTACACTGATTCATCTCAGAAAAATTAGGGTTTGAGTCTAGACAGGGTTGGTTCGTCTCAAGGAAAATCAGGAAAATTAGGGTTTTTAGTACCTTCTAACCCAATGTAATTCAACCAAGACAACCGGTAGTTGGATGCAGCCTAGTGAGTCACAGTGGGACTGGACAACCCCTACAGAGTTAACAAGCCCAGGGATTGCTGATCCTAACTCTCATAAGTCAGTAGAAATGGAAGGGGAAGATACCATCTAGCCATGCTTCTCATATGTGTTGGTGTGTGTGTGTAAGGTATACCTATATATGTTTTGATAAAATTATACCTCATGGCTATAGTAATAGAAGCCAGGTAGCAAGTTAGGTACTCTATCCTTGCTGTGTCATTGAGGAAATCCTTCACAGGAACATCTTCATTGCTTGCCTGTGAATATCCTGCATATCATGTATCAGTTCTTGTACATCATCAAACACATCCATACAAATCCATGCACTTTTTGAGGAGATCATTGATAATTGAGCATTCTTTCGGTGTATATATCTTTGAAGTCAATACCATTTTCTGTGATGAACATTGGCGTGTTGTTATATCTTTCTTTGATGTACATAATAATCTTCTCCATGCCGTAAGGAACCACATAATTGTCTGGCATTGCTGTCTGGAAGGGGGAAAGAATAGGTAGGCTCATATCAATAATAACAACAACAATTAAAACTAAAGTAGTCCGATGTGAAGACTTATAGGTACTTAGACGCCCTCTCCTTAACGACTAGTTTTTAAGGATGAGTTGTGCCCATGTTCTAACACATTCCAATAATAACAACAAGAAAATCAAACTTCACACAAAGAAATATATATGTATTTTTACCGGATCTCCAATAGGAATGCCATCTCTTTCCCCTGTGGTTTGCACAAAAGTTTCCCCTTGAGAAGTACTAAAGTTGCATTGAGAAAACATGCAGTCTCGTGCATAGAGAGTTGAATAATGGTTAATTCCGATGAAATCCAATTTGCTTTTTAATTTTTCTTTATCATCTAATGAAAAGGTTGGCAACCTTGAACCCAATATTTGACGCATTTCGGGCGGGTAATCACCATAGACTATCGGATCCAAGAACCTAAACACATCAAATGAATATATTTTAGTGACAAAAAAATGGCATATTGTTTAGATGACAAGCTCATAAGAGCCTGGTTAATAAGAACCCCCTCCCCAAAAAAAAAAATTCAATATTTTTTGGATGAATGAAAATATATTCAACAAAGCTTAGACTTCTTTCCCCTCCTCTCGAAAAAGGTGGGGGGAGAAGAACAAGAAAAAAAAATTATTATAAAAAAAAACATCCACAACAAAATCAACGACCTATCCCTACAGCCCAAACAAGCCAGAAGGGGGAAAAAAAAGAAGATCTAGAATTGATTACCACGGATTGTCAAAAGCAAGAGCCCGTTGAGCAGCT
The DNA here is from genome assembly GCF_018873765.1 of Telopea speciosissima. Classification (NCBI taxonomy): domain Eukaryota; kingdom Viridiplantae; phylum Streptophyta; class Magnoliopsida; order Proteales; family Proteaceae; genus Telopea; species Telopea speciosissima. Next base: position 24,282,994 of record NC_057922.1, on the reverse strand, counting down.
GAACGATCAGTTGGAATATTTCTGAATGGTACATACCATGCTGAGCTCATTACCATTCCAATCATACCACTTTGATTAACCTTGCAAGTAAATAAAAAAAATTGCAAATATTCATTTATTTAGTTTGGTGAAAAACAAATCTTTTAGGAGTACTCATTTCTCTTCACCCATAGTGAAGAAAGAATCTTCTCACCATGGAGACCTAAACCCTTTGATTATCATAGGAAGCGTATTTTCGATCATGTACAATAAGAGGTGGCAATTAATTAATGATGACACATGGGTCACACATCACCCATGGTGAAGAGATTCTATCTCTTCTCCACAGGTGAAAGAAAACTTAATCCAATCTATTATGTAAGAATACAAAGCAAACCTAGTTAACTCTTTTAATTCATGGAAGATTTATTAATATGTAAAGTAGACTAATATATACCTGATAGCTTTTCCTATAGATGGTAGCTGCAGTAGCATGCGATAATATTGCATTGTGTGTAGCAAGGTATGGCTCAATAGCTGAGTCCCCAGATCGACAACCTCCCTCTGGACTAGAACAGTGGTTGGGTGGGTAAGTTCCACTAAGGTAACCTGTTTTCACCATAACATTTGGCTCATTGAATGTGCTCCAGTACTTCACTCTATCACCAAAAGCTTTGAAACACACTTCTGCGAAATATCCATAATCTTCCCTGTAATTTAAACCAATTATAATGGGAATAAAAAACCATTAATATTCATGCCATGATAAGTGGTACCAAATTAATGAATGAAAATAAGTAAAATATAAGGAAGACCTACTGTATTTGTGAATTCAACCATGACCCATATCGATCTTCAAGTTCTTGAGGAATATCATAATGGTTTAGTGTAACAAATGGTTGTATTCCTGGTTCAAGTTCATGTTATTAGTAGAATTAATGTATCCATGATACCCATTTGTTTATGTGTCTATATAGAGATATTCTTGGACAAAAATTGGCTGCTGCCCCAATTGTAGGTGCCGATTTGGAGTCCATAAGGGTATTATGGAAAATATTAAAGCCTAAGAGAGTATTTGTGAACCCAAATGGGATAGGGATTATTCCAAGTTTGCGCCTACCATTGGGGGATTTTTTCCGATATTCTTTGGTCATATTAGTTTCCATTTAACTTTCAAAGAGTTAAACAAGTGGGAAAAAAATTTAAGGTTTAAGTGGTTTCAAAACAATGATTAAAAGTGTAGATATGATCAAATTTGAATGTGTGCACACCTGTTTGTGGAAGTAATTTTTTGAAAGTAAACTTAATAAGAATGAGTTTAATTAACCTTAAACTTAATAACAATGAGTTTAATTAACCTTTGAGCAAGAGTGCATCTATAAGCTTGTTGTAAAATTCAATTCCAATGGAATTAACTTCTCCAAATCTACCTCCTGAAATTGAGAAATATATGATTTTAAGTCTCTATATATATTTAGTAATAGGAATAAAAAAAAAAAAGGAACTACTACAGCATTAATAACTTACTTGGGAGGACTCTGGACCATGAAATGGAGAATCTATAAGAATTTACTCCTAAAGAATGCATCAACTCCAGATCTTCCTATTTGATGATAATTTATATCCAAAAAAAAGAAAAAAAAAAGAAGTGAGACATATTTGAGATGGGAAGGAATCGAAGAAAAACAAATTTTCAGTAATTATCTTGGTTACCATGTATCGATGGTAGTGATCATCTGCAACATCTCCAGTACTTCCATCCATTATTTTTCCTTAAAAATGGAAAAAGATAAACGGTTCTCTATCAGTCAACATCTTTCTTTTCTAATGTAATAAACCAGTTAAAATAATGAAAAATAAAAAAATAAAAAATCACCTGGTAAGCGAGTGAATACATCCCAGTTACTAAGACTTTTGTTACCTGTTAAGTAAGCACCCTCTATCTGGGAAAAGAAGAAGTTAGAAAATATGAGGTCAAGAAAATTTCATTCTTGCCACTGTTTTATGGAAAAAGACAGAAACTATTTTCCAACTCAAAAGTCCTCACATATTTTTTTTGGTCCGTGTGGTCACCCTACAAGTTTTTATAACAAACAGTAAATCCCCAAATTGCAATCACCTGATTTGATTATTAAAAATTTCGAAGAGACACTTCTGAGATGGAATTCCACTAAATGCTGCCATATCTTAGTTTGATATAGAAACTTTATGGGTATTTGGGCATCTTTTTCAACGATTAATAAGGATGACTTCTATTCAAGTCTCTAACAAGTAACATCAGAGCATTGAAAATAAAAAACATTACTCAATGTAAAAGTCAAGACTTCACAGATGCCTTTGGGCATGGCAACTTGATAAATCCCATATACCTTCCAAAGGGTCGAGATTTCCAAGATGGAATCCCACTAATACTACCAAGCTACCTGATGTAGAGACTTGTAGGTATGTGAGCACTTTTTCTTTAACAGTTAATATTTTTAAAGATGAGTTCTACCCAAATCCTTAACAAATGGCATTAGAGACAAGCGTGGCAACTTGATAATCCCTAACTCGATCCTAAGTTTTACATGGCATTAAAATGATAGTGAGAACAAAGCCCTCTTAAGTATAAAGAAAATGATCTGACAAACATATATTCATGTTGATATATATATGTATGAGAACATAGGTTTTGTGAGGACAATGGCAATATTTCATTACCTGATAAGAAGACGTTGAAGTTCCAAAAAGAAAAGAGGGAGGGAATTGGGTGCGATCCAATGAACAGCTAATGACGGATGAGATCAGTTGAAGAAACCCAAGAGACACCACCAAGAAGGTTTTCTGCTTCATCTTCCAATGCTTCTATGTATATGTACGTACCTAAAGGAGTGATGGAGGGTCTTCTTTTTGTGAGAGGCTTTACATTACATACTAGGTCTTATATAGATGACATGACCTACATGCATTGATCTACCCTTCACACCCCCCTAAACTCTGCTAAGTCTCAAGGCGTGGTTGTGAGTTGTGACACCCAAGACAATCATTCAACGTTTAAACCTTGCGAAAAAGGGAAAATACTTGTACATTATCTATTATATAATTCTTTATATTTTTTTCAAATAATAAATAGTGGGACCTACATTGATATTTCATTCATATTCTAATTATGTGAGTCCATGTAGACCTATATGGATGATATCATTTTCCAATTCCTCATTGGTTATATTGTAAAGATTATTTTTCTTATACTACGCTTATAGAAAATCCCCTCTCTGAAAATTAGCATATATTTGTTAGGAAAAAGATTACTTTGATGCTCTTGTATAGATTTTTTTTTTTTTATCTTTCTTATATAATAAAGTGGGACCTACACTGATCTTTCTCTTTTCTGCTCTAATCAAGTGGACTCATATGGATGAAATCATTTTTTAACTCCTCATTGGTTGTAGTGTTTAAATTTTTTCTTACACCGTCGTTGTAGGAAACCCTTTCTCAATTTTTTTTGGGAAAGTTTTCAAACACGGCCGTGTAAGCCCTGTATATGAGAGGGTGGGAGTTCAACTTTTAAGGCATTAATTAATGGATGAGGGTTTATGACTTTTCCAACTCTTTGTGAGAGGGGATACGACCGTGTATGCTTACACGGCCGTGTATGAAAACTTTCCCCATTTTTTTTGTACTAAAATTATTGATTTTAAGTATTGGGTTTCCTTATCCCCTAAACAAGTATTAAATTTTTGCTTTTGTCTACTTCTGTAATAATTCATAAAGTTTAGGTAAAACCCATTTCGAGAACCTTCAGTCTTGGAATATTATAGGCTTAAGGTGGAAAATAATGGCGTTGATGACATCATTACAATTATATTGACTTGAGTTGGGCCCATTTATAAAGCACCTCTTGTGGAGTTGTGGGGCATTAGAACATGCCCGTTGGTTGTTGGACTGTAATGGTCACAAAGATATTGTGGGTGGCCATAAAGTGATTGATCTTTATAAAAAACAAGGCCATAAAGTGATCGATATGAAACATGGACGGCCCACAGTTAGGGAAAATTACACGATTAGTTATTTTTAAGTTTTTATTTATAAAATTGTGCATCCTATGTTTGAGTTAACAAAAATAGATAAAAACAAGTTTAGTTTTACAAAACTAGACAAAACAGTGACTCTCCTTCCTTCTTCGGCAGTTCCCTTCTAAAACAATCTCTTTTTTTTTTCCTCTGTTACTTGGGATAGCAGAGAATGGCGGTGGCAGAGACAAGGGTAGGGTTGCAGGGAATGGAGGATGCCTGGGCAAGAAGGCAATGACAAGGGTAAAAATGTCTAAAAAAGTAAGTGTGGGAGGGAGAGACTATTTTATCCAGTTTTGTAAACCTTAACTTGTTTTTGTCTATTTTGTTAACTCAAACATAGGATGGACAGTTTTGTAAATGAAAACCCAAAAGTAGCTGATCATGTAATTTTCCTATTTTTTTATTTGTACTTTTATTGGTACAAGTCAAGGATTGGAAAGAAACCTTTGGTTTTGAATGGTAGTTATTTTGGCATTTCCCTTAGTAACTGTTATAGTGGTAGAGAATTTGGATACCATATATTCATACTTTATATTTATCATGTTCTCTATCTGTTTTATGTATCTTGATTTTTTTTGTTTGGCGTTAGACGCACATGAATGAATAGCCTTCTTTCTACCAAAAAAAAAAATAGTGGTAGAGAATTTAGATTAGGAAATGGATTTCCTCCAACCGTGGTGAGAGCTGGAAGGTCCAGTTCCACAAAACAATAGCAAAAATAACGGTGGTTTTCGAGTGTTGGACCCTCCAGCTCCTGACACAGCTGGAGGAGAGTCAGATCCGATAGATTACTTTTGGAGATTCGATAGATTATGTTCCATTTATGTTTATGGAGGCAGCTTCTTGTAGATAATGACGTGAAGGATTAGTGACTTCGATACCTCATACCTAGGAAAATAATTCTCTCCAATTCCCTAGGGTAGTTTGGGGTTGAGATACCTTGGCCTTGAGGGTCAGGGTCGGGCGGGGTTTGGGCGAGGCTTCAGGCTGAACCCGACCCTGTCTTCTTCTTCCTATTCTTTCCTTTTCTTTTTTTTTTTTTGGTTCTTCTTCTTCCTTCTTCTCCTTCTTGTTCCTCTTCTTCTTTTTCCCAGCTTGGCCAGCCCATGCATATCCCTTTTCTCCCATGTTCAGGCCCAATCAGGGTCAGCCTGGCCTGATCCTGAGAGCGGGTCAGGTTTGGATTTTTCTGACCCTGAGTTAGGGTCGTGTCAGACCTAGGCCCAACTAAGAGGACTCATGGTTAGACTGGGGTTTTAAAAAGCCCGACCCAACCCAACCTTGTTGCAACCCTAGTTCATGGTAAACAATAATTCTAAATTTTCAAAGGGAAAATATCATCCCCCTCCCCTCTAAGTTTCCATAATATCAATTCAATCTCCAAGTTTTAAAAAATGACTATGCCCACCCCTACTTTTTAAAGATTCTGTCAACCGTACCCTAACTGTTAAAAACCCATTAAATGATGACGTGGCATATTCAATTTAATTAAAACCCAAGATTACCCTTAACCCTCTTCTTCCTCTCGGCTGCTGCTGCTTCTTCTTCTTCTTCTTCCGCCAGAACCACCATCATAGCCACCACTGCCTCCACCAGCACCACCGCCAGAACCACCACCAGAACCACCACCGCCAGCACCACCATCATAACCATCACTGCAGCCACCGATCTTCTTCTTCTCTTCTGCAAAACCCCTCTGCTACTTTCATCATCAAACCCTCAAACCTGCACCAGATGACAATATAATTTACAGTTGAATACAAACCATTGAACGGCCAAAGGTATGCCCTATTATTTAATGCTTCTCCTTCGAATCATATCGCGCAAAACGAAGAGAACTTCATCGTTCAAAATCCAACAAAGTAAACACAGAGCAACAATGAGAGCATGAAAATAAACTTGAAACCGCATCCCGGCCACCAGATATCATTACACTATTACAACAAAATCAGAAACAATACCAGCAGAGCAACAAATTAAACGATTTATAGAATAAAGAAAGGAAACGCAGAAACCTAGAAGTAAAAAAAGAATCCAAATTTAAGACAGTTAAAATAGTCTCAGGTGGCGTTTAGATAGGGCAGGGATTAACTGAAAAAACTGAATCCCAAATAGAAACCCTAGAAAAAGAGAAATATTTCCAATAGCAGATAAAACGTAGATTAGAAATAGATTTTACCTTGGCAAAGATTAACATAGAAGAAAAGGGGCTTCTTAGTGTTGGAGACCTGAATCCGATTCTTCTTGTGCGAATCGGGATGATGCTGATGTTATTCACTCCCTCTGTAATCTCTTCCATTGCGGAGAAAAAAACCCTAACCCTTACGCACTCTCTCTCTCTCTCTCTCTCTCTAAAAACCTGGGGAAGAAAGGATGAAATATGAGAACTAGGAATTATGGAGACCCGCAGAAGGAAGAGTAAATAAGCGGGAAACTCTCTCTCTAGTCTCTCTATCCCTTATGTTTCGTACTCTAACAAGTCCCATGCCCATATCGCGGTGGTGCTGACGGTGGTGCTGCTGGTGGTGGTTCTGGCGGTGGTGCTGGCGGAGGCAGTGGTGGCTATGATGGTGGTTCTGGCAGAAGAAGAAGAAGCGGAGAGGAAGGAAGAGGGTTAAGGGTAATCTTGGGTTTTAGAAAAATTGGACATGCCACGTCATCATTTAATGGGATTTTTTAACGATTAGGGTATGGTTGATAAGATCTTTAAAAAGTAAGGAGGGCATAGTCATTTTTCAGAAATTAGAGATTGGGTTGATATCATGAAAACTTAGAGGGGAGGGAGATGATATTTTCCCATTTTAAAATCAAACCAGACAGGACCAAATATAAGTACGTTTGGTTTTGATTTGATCCTATACAATCCGAATACAGAAAATTCATGACAAATTAGGTTAAAAAACTCAAAATAAAAAATATGGAATCGCTTTGTCACAATCTTGGCTCTAATACCATTTATTAAGGATTTGAGTAAAACTCATCGTTAAAAGCTAGCCATTAAGTAGAGGATGTCCAAGTAATTATAAATCTCCACATCGGGCTTTCGTGTGGAATTCGAACACTTCAGCCGGTACTGACTAAATATGAAATTCTTCTCGAGTCAGATTATCAAATTGGCCGGTTCAACTGGCAATTGGTTCGGTTTACTATGATGGTATCGTCGACAGTAAAATGCATATGCCATGGCTATCCAAACTCCAAAGTAGATTTGTATCAAACTAGAGCTTCGATTAGATTCGTGTGTGATTGTGAATTTCAAACGCATTGCTTGTCTTGTAGGTCTAATCGTTAGTGCGAGGTCGGTCTGACCACAAGCACAAGGATAACGTAGAGACTAATTTGGATTAGGGGTGTCTTTGTCCACGAATGAGGGATGATGGTTTTCCCTTTTCCATGGAAAGAAACCGATTTTAGAAGACAGTAGAATATGGATAAGTAGATAACCATTTTCCTAATCCCTAAATTCTCACCTAATCTCCAAGCATGAACGTTTGAATTTTGTGGTTAACAAACTATGGGGTTATTGATTGTTTGGTTGGGTTGAAAATAACCCTCATTTGCTGACCGTTATAACATAAGTTACTTAATTGTTTATCTTGTAATGTGACATGCGCTTTGAATTGAGGAAAAGGGGTTCGGTTGTCATGTAAGTATTTCACATCAGTCTCTACTGAGGAGCCAGTTCGATCCAAAGGTAGCCCTATCCCTTGGTGGAATGTTGTTTCGTTTAAACATCATATCCCAAGACACAGCTTTATCACGAGGCATGCTTTGATTTGTACTCTGTCCACTCGTGACTTCATGCGGCATAGAAATATTAGTATTCCAAATTGTTGATTATGTTGGAACGTTGTGGAAGACATCGACCACTTATTTTTAGATGCCCTTTCTCCTTGCATACATGGAAATGGGTGCTTCAAAAATGTTAGCCTTCCTTGTTTCCTTTGTCATCCTTAATTTGAAGGAGAATGGAGATAAGATCAAATAGGAATTCAAGAGGAACTCTTTATGTGATCTTGCTGTCAAAATGGTCATTTGTGCTTCTGTGTACCATATTTGGTGGGAAGGAAACAACCATAGGTGGACTTCTACTTATTATAACTACAATTACATTTGGAGCTCTGTTGAGTTTGAGATTAAAACCAAGGTTAACCACTTCCAAGCCTTAGCTTCTGATTATGCTAGAAACCACCACATTTCCTCCTCATGGGGTCTTCAGACTAGGCTTCTTTAAGTAGCCTCTGTTGGTTTTATTATATTTTGTCTTTTTTATTCCTTTGGATGTCTATAATTATTTCTCTCTTCTAATAAAATTGAGGGAGAGGGTTCCCTCTAACGGCCGTGGCAGTTTCAGGCATTGAAAGGGGTAATTATGGAAAACCCTTAAAATAGGGGGTGTTTTGGGGATTTTAAAAGGGATGCTACAATAAAGTGAGTGGGAACATGCAACAGGGGTTGAACACTAGTGTCGTGGGGATCTTTGAATCGTTATCCTCTCCTGTCCGCTGCTCGGACAGGACCGTGCTGTCCCCTCACTTGGGGGCACGAAATGACAACCTAATCCCTTGCCCGAACACACTGCCCGGGCAAGGTTAAGTCATCATTTTGCGCCCCCATGTGAGCGGACAGCACGGTCCTGTCTGGGCAGAGGACAAGAGAGGAAAAAAAATCGGGGATCTTTTCCTTTAAAATTTATTCACCAAAGTCATGGGGATCTCTAATTCCATATGTACTAGGTCCAACCAAGTCGGATCGATTCTATACATAATTCTAAGATTTAAATCTTGGATCTATTGCATTGAAAAATTAATGTTTGAAGTTCTTAGGCCGGGTAGATATGTAGTTATATTTTTTTTTTGGGTATGAGATATGTTGTTATTTAACTTCGCTAAATGAATCGTGTGCAATGTAGATATACTATACTTTTGATTGGGAATGTTCCAATTCATAACAGGTCAGTTCTGATCTGGTTCTTGATTCTGGTCCTAAATTGACACCCTTAGCTGTAGTCCAATTATATATACACTTGGCTGACAATTTTATCAACCAGGCCACGCTTAAAGAATATTAAAATTTTACTTTGACCTGAGATGGGCTTTTTATGAAACTCAGATCGAGCCCAATATGAAAATTTTGGAGCCCATCCCTTGTAGCAAAGTTTGCACCAGAACTAAGGAAAGAATTTGATTATGAAGAAACCTCTAAGAGTGTTTCTGGGATTTTGATTCAATGTATTCACAGCCACCATTGAAAATAAGAAAAAAACATTTTTGACAAAGCTTAAAAAAAGATACTGATATTAGTCCACCAACCAACTCCAGATTTTATTAACTTTCATGTCTAATTCTGTTTAGATGCAATAGGGTATTCATTTAGTTTATCTTCTACTTTCTTTTTCTGGTTTTTTAAAATTCTAGTTTTAGTTTTGTCTCTGTTGTTCTTCATTGCTGGGATTTACTTTTGGGTTTTGATGAATTGGGACCGAGTCAATTCATGTAGAAAATGCATTGAGGCCAAGGTTCTCCTGGTGAATAGTGAAACCAATTAGACTCACAGTTAACTAATTATAAACCAATGGAAGAATATATAGTGGAAGAATTTTAATAAGCCAGTACAAAACTTCAAATTGCTTGATAAGGAGTTCATTGTGTCTCGTCCAAGAGTTAAAAGTGTTTGAAATTTACTCAAACACTACTTGGATTACTAGGAAGACATTGACAGAGCCCATTATGTTAGATAAATTTAAGAACACAGGATCTCCATAGGCCGTTCAAGAACACAAGTAAACAAATAATAAAAGGTAAAGGTAGAATCACTAACCTTGTTTCAAATCCACAATGATGATAATCGCAGCGAAAAATAAAGTCCAAGGTGTTTCCACTCTATTCCCAAATATCACTGGCTTGATGAGAATACCGTATGCAATAGGGATGATGAACTCTGTATATCTTCCTCTCTCTCTAGAATGCGCTCCTTTAATTCAGATTGAGAATAATAATTGTGATGGGCCAGAGGGGGACCTAGCTCTCTTTATATAGTGTTTCATATAGGGTCTCACTCAGCATAGTCCCAATAAGAAACAGTCTGACCCACACTAAGTCAGTCCACATAAAACTCCTAATATAACTTAATGACTCCCTTTATTAGACCAAAAAGAAAGATTTTTTAAAAAAAAAACTTGACCAATTTAACTTAGCATCATTGAATTTAGCATCTTCCACATATCAAGCTCTCAGCCCCGAATTGCACCACATTGCACTTTACTTTTAGGGAATTGGAGAGAATTTTAATCCTTACAACTATGCCTTACAGTTTTACTTAGATATTTAAAATGCCATGCTTCATTTTTACCATGTGGTCATTTTAATTTGCTATTATAATAGAACAATATATCATACAAATAATTAAAAATAGTTAAACAGCACATGCTTGTGGCTACAAAGGTAGATGACTTGCTTTTTGTTTTAATATCTTCACTCCATCAAGAAATTGTTTGTACCAAAATGCAGATAGTTTTGGCGTTCTCTCTAATGTATTATAATCCACATAGTGAAGCCCAAACCGCAAAGTATACCCATATAGCCATTCAAAGTTGTCTAGAAGAGACCATATGAAATAACCTCTCACATCAGCACGATGCCTGCAAATATACACAAGCACATATATATAAATGGACCGAGTTTTCTTTAAGCCACGGTGAACGCATGAGAATCCATTAATCGAGCTTTAAGATATTTCGGGAAGGTATTTTAGGGAACATACTAAAACCTATAGGGATTTGTGAACCCTAGAATGGTGTAGTAAACCTTCACCACGTGGTGACGGAAAACTTTATCCCAAAAGCAATTTATAAAATGCAAATCTTGAACCAACCTGACAACCCATATCCAGTTCTTCTAGGGTTAGACTGATTCGTCTCAGAAAAAATAGGGTTTGAGTTTAGACAGGGTTGGTTCATCTCAAAGAAAATCAGGAAAATTAGGGTTGTTAGTACCTTCTAGCCCAATGTAATTCAACCAACACAGCCCTTAGTGGCTGGGATGCAGCCTAGTGAGTCACAGTGGGACTGGACAACCCTCACAGTGTTAACAAGCTCAGGGGATTGCTGATCCTAACTCTAATAAGTCAATAGAAATGGAAGGGGAAGGTACCATCTAGCAATGCTTCTCATATGTGTTGGTGTGTGTGTTGACTCTGTAAGGTATCAACACAGATCTTCTACGGTGCACTGCCCTGTCCTGCCTGTGCTGCGCAGACACAGGGTCATGCGCAATGACCGCCTTACCCTCGCTCGGGCAGGGGTAAGGCGGTCAATGTGCACCGCCTTGTGTTTGTGCAGCACAGGCAGGACAGGGCAGCGCACCGTAGAAGATCTGTGTCGATAGCTATATATGCTTTGATAAAATTATACCTCATTGCTATAGTAAGAGAAGCCAGGTAGCAAGTTAGGTACTCTATCCTCGCTGTGTCATTGAGCAAATCCTTCATAGGAACATCTTTATTGCTGGCCTGTGAATATCCTGCAAATCATGTATCAGTTCTTGTACATATGCTATATGCATTAGAGCTCCATTTGTGCATTAAAAGGTTTTATTTTGTTACCTTCGACATGAAGCAACTACATGATTAATACACATGTTGTGAATAAAAGTATCTATCTTTGAAGTCAATACCATTTTCTGTGATGAACATTGGAGTGTTGTTGTATCTTTCTTTGAAGTACATAATGATCTTCTCCATGCCGTAAGGAACCACATAAAAGTCTGGCATTGCTGTCTAGAAAAGATTGGGAAAGAATAGGCAGGCTCATATCAATAATATATAATAACAACAATAACATTAATGTAGGGAACTTTCTGTTGGGATTCCACACCAAATGCAAAAGTAATAATCCTATTTCGGATGTGAGTAGTTCCATGTGGAGACTTATAGGTACTGAAATACCCTCTCCTTAACGACTAGTTTTTAAAGATAAATTCTACCCAATTCCTAACACATTCCAATAATATCAACAACAACAAAAAAAAATCAAGACTTCACACAGAAATATGTATATGTATTCATTTTATTTATTTTTACCGGATCTCCGATAGGAATGCCATCTCTTTCCCCTATGGTTTGCACAAAGGAATCCCCTTGAGAAGTACTAAAGTTGCATTGAGAGAACATGCAGTCTCGTGCGTAGAGAGTTGTATAATGGTTAATTCCGATGAAATCCAACTTGCTTTTTAATTTTTCTTTATCATTTAATGAAAAGATTGGCAACCTTGAACCCAATATTTGACGCATTTCAGGCGGGTAATCACCGTAGACTATCGGATCCAAGAACCTAAACACATCAAATGAATATATTTTAGTGAGAAAAAATGGCATATTGTTTAGGTGACAATCTAAGCTCATAAGAGCCTGGTTAATATTTAAGAACCCCCTCCCCCAAAAAAATTCAATCTTTTTTGGATGAATGAAAATATATTGAACAAAGCTCAGACTTCTTCCCCTCCTTTCAACAAAAAAGAAAAACAAACGAAAAGAACAAGAAAAAATAATTTAATAGAAAAAAAATACCACCACAACAAAATCAACGACTTATCCCTACAGTCGAAACAAGCTAGAAGGGGGAAAAAATCTAGAATTGATTACCACGCATTGTCAAAAGCAAGAGCCCGTTGAGCAGCTGAGCGATCTGTTGGAATATTTCTGAATGGTACATACCATGCTGAGCTCATTACCATTCCAATCATACCACTTTGATTAACCTTGCAAGTAAATAAAGAAAAATTGCAAATATTCATTTATTTAATTTGGTGAAAAACAAATCTTTTACAATTACTCATTTCTCTTCACCCATAGTGAACGGAGAATCTTCTCATCATGGAGATCTAAACCCTGCTTTGATTATCATAGGAAGCGTATTTTCCATCATGTACAATAAGAGGTGGCAGTTAATTAATGATGACACACGAGTCACACATCATCCATGGGGAAGAGATTCTCTCTTCTCCACTGGCGAAAGAAATCTTAATCCGATCTATTATGTAAGAATAAAAAGCAAACCTAACTCTTCTATACCTGATAGCTTTTCCTATAGATGGTAGCTGCAGTAGCATGCGATAATATTACATTGTGTGTAGCAAGGTATGGCTCAATAGCTGAGTCCCCAGATCGGCAACCTCCCTCTGGACTAGAACAGTGGTTTGGTGGGTAAGTTCCACAAAGGTAACCATTTTTCACCATAACATTTGGTTCATTGAATGTGCTCCAGTACTTCACTCTATCACCAAAAGCTTTGAAACACACTTCTGCGAAATATCCATAATCTTCCCTGTAATTTAAACAATTATAATGGGCACAAAAACCATCAATGTCCATGCCTTGCTTGAGGATTTTGATCCTCTATGGCCGGGCAGGGGAGCGGCCATTGTATGGTTCACACATAGATAAGGGCGAAATGATCCCCCTACCCACTGCCCAAGCACCCTGCCCGAGTGGGATCCATGCCCTGCCTGTGTGAGGCCAAACAATGGCCGCTCCCCTGCCCGGCCGTAGAGGATCCAAACTGCTTGATAAATGGTACCAAATGAATGAAAAAAAATAAAATATAAGGAAGACCTACTGTATTTGTGAACTCAACCATGACCCATATCGGTCTTCAAGTTCTTGAGGAATATCATAATGGTTCAATGTAACAAATGGTTGTATTCCTGATTAAAGTTCATGTTATTAGTAGAATTAATGTATCCATGAGACCCAATTGTTTATGTGTCTATATAGAGATATTCTTGGACAAAAATTGGCTGCTGTCCCAGGCACCGATTTGGAATCCATAAGGGTATTATGGAAAATACTAAAACCTACGAGGGTATTTGTGAACCCAAAGGGGATTGGAATTATTCCAAGTTTGTGCCTACGATTGAGGGCAGCAGGAGCTCATAGGTTGCAGCCAAATTTCTTTCCGATATTATTCTTTGGTCATATTAGTTTCAATGTAACTTTCAAAGAGCTAAACAAATGGGAAGAAAATTTAGGGTTTAAGTGGTTTCAAAACAATGATTAAAGGTGTAGATATGATAAAATTTGAAGGTGTGCACACCTGTTTGTGGAAGTAAACTTAATAAGAACGAGTTTAATTAACCTTTGAGCAAGAGTGCATCTATCAGCTTGTTGTAAAATTCAATTCCAACGGAATTAACTTCTCCAAATCTACCTTCTGAAATTGAGAAATATATGATTTTAAGTCTCTATATATATTTAGTAATAAGAATTTTTTAAAAAAAAAAACAGGAACTACTATAGCATTAATAACTTACTTGGAAGGATTCTGGACCATGAAATAGAGAATCTATAAGAATTTACTCCTAAGGAATGCATCAACTCCAGATCTTCCTATTTTGTGATAATTCATGTCCCCCAAAAAAAAAAAAAAAAAAAAGTGAGACATATTTGAGATGGGAAGGAATAGAAGGAAAACCTATTTTCAGTAATTATCTTGGTTACCATGTATCGATGGTAGTGATCATCTGCAACATCTCCAGTGCTTCCATCCCTTATTTTTCCTTAAAAATGGAAAAAGATAAACGGTTCTCTATCAGTCAACATCTTTCTTTTCTGATGTAATAATCCAGTTAAAATATTAAAAAGAAGAAGAAGAAGAAAGAATCTCGATCACCTGGTAAGTGAGTGAATACATCCCAGTTGCTAAGACTTTTGTTACCTGCTAAGTAAGCACCCTCTATCTGGGAAAAGAAGAAGTCAGAAACCATGAGGTCAAGAAAATTTTATTCTTGCCACTGTTTTAGAAAAAGACTGCAATTATTTTCCAACACAAAAGTCCACATATTTTATGGTTTATAACAAAATGTAAATCCCCAAATTGAACTCTACTGGTAGTGTTTCTGAAGATTTGTTGGAAATCACAATCACCTTATTTGATTATTAAAGCGGTTGAGACTTCGAGATGGAATCCCATTAAATGCTGTTCTAGCTAGTTAACGATTAATTTTTAAGAATGATTTCTACCCAAATCCATAACAAGTAATATCTGAACGTGACAAAATGGTAATCTCATATTTCTTTCAAAGTTTTAAAACCTCGGCATTAAGATGATAGTAGGAACAAAGCCCTCAGTATATAGAAAATGATCTAACAAGCATACTTGCAGTGGTAAGGTAAAGAAGAAATTAGAACAAAGTTTTCCTCCACCCATAGAGGACTGTTCACCCATCATCATTCTGGGGTTCACAAACCCCTTTAGGGTTTTAGTATGCTCCAAACTACCCTCCCGATATCCATTCCTGTCTTCTCCCATCCTTCAGTGAATAAGATCCCATTCACCATAGGTGGAGAGAAACTCGGTCCAAGAAACTATAAATGTGTGAAAACATATGTTTTGTGAGGAAAATGACAATATTTCAATACCTGATAAGAAGATGTTGCAGTTCCAAAAAGAAAAGAGGGAGGGAATTGGGTGCGATCCAATGAACAGCTAATGACAGATGAGATCAATTGAAGAAACCCAAGAGACACCACCAAGAAGACTTTCTGCTTCATCTTCATCCAATGCTTCTATATGTATGTACCTAAAGGAGTGATGGAGGGTGTGAGAGGCTTTACATTACATAATAGGTCTTATATAGATGAAAGGCCTTTGAAAAACCAAATCTTTCATAGCCTTTGAATGCAAAAGTGACACTTGTTCACACGCAACAATCTCAAATGTAATTAATATGACCTGCATGCATAGGTCTACCCTTCACCCCCCCCCCCTCCTAAACTCTGCTAAGTCTCAAGGCGTGATTGTGACTTGTAACACAAGACAAGCATTTAAAGTTCAAACCTTGTTAAAAAGGGAAAAAGATTGCTACATTATCCATTATATAATCCTTTATATCTTTTTTAAATAATAAAAAATGGAACCTACATTGATTTTTCTCTCATATTCTAACCATGTGAGTCCATGTAGACCTATATGGATGATATCATTTTCCAGTTCTTCATTGGTTGCACTGTAATGATTCTTTCTTATACTACCCTCTTGTAGGAAACCCCCTCTTTCTAGAAAACTAGCATATATTTTTAAGGAAAAAGATTGCTATGATGCCTTAATATAGATTTTTTTTTAATCTTTTTCACATAATAAATAATGGGATCCACACTAATATTTCTCTTTTTTACAAAAAATATATATATATATATATATATAGATCTCTTTCCTGCTCAAACCATGTAGACTCATATGGATGATATCATTTTTTAACTCCTCATTGGTTGTAGTGTGCAGATTCCTTCTTACACACCCCCCTTTAGGAAACCCTTTCTCAAATATTTTTTACTAAAATTGTTGATTTCGTTTTGGGTTTCCTTATCCCCTAAACAATTATAGAATTGTTGCTTTTGTTTACTTTTGTAATAGTTTATAAAGTTTAGGTAAAACCCATTTCGACTTGAGTTGGGCCCATTTATAAAGCACGACTTGTGGGGCAATAGAAGATACCCATTGGTTGTTGGACTGTCATGGTCACAAAGATATTGGGTGGCCCATAAAGTGATCGATATGTAAGATGGACGTCCCACGGTTAAAAGAAATGGTTTATTTTTATTTCTACTTTTATTGGTAGAAGTCAAGAAATGGATGGAAACCTTTGCTTTTTGAATGGTAGTTATTTTGACAGTTGGCCCTTCCGTTAGTAACCGTTACAGAAGTATAAATTCCACCCATTATGTTCCAGTTATGGGGGCGGCTTCCTGTAGATAACGACGTGTGAAGGATTAGTGACTTAATTAAGGAATCCTATAAATCTTGATATTGGGTTATTGACATTCAATGTGAGATTATTATGAATTTTAATATTTTGGCCAATTTCTGTTAGTTAGTGACTTAATTAAATTGGGCAGGACAAGATTCAGGTTTTGGATTCAGATTACTACACCTTGGCTCTGATACTACTTGTTTAAGAGTTAGGTATCCATTATTAAGGACAATTGGTTCATTTTACTATGATGGTATCGTCCACAATAAAATGCATATGCCATTGCTATCCAAACTCCAAAGTAGATCTAGAGCTTCAATTGTATGACAGTGACATTCAAACGCATTGTTTGTCTTGTAGGTCTGATCTTTAGTGCGGTGTCGGTCTGACCACAAGGATAACAGAGACTAATTTGGATTAGGGTGTCGTTGTCCATGAATGAGAGGGATGACTTACCCTTTTCCATGGAAAGAAACTTATTTTAGGAGAAAGTTGAATATGGATAAGTAGATAACCATTTTCCTCTTCCTTAAATTCTCACCTAATCTCCAAGCATGAACGTTTGAATTTTGTGGTTAACAAAATATGGTGTTATTGATTGTTTGGTTGGATTGAAAACAACCCTCATTTGCAGACCGTCATAACATAAGTTACTTAATTGTTTTATCTTGTAATGTTACATGCACTTTGAATTGAATTCTGATATACTTTCTACACCCTCCAACCCACCTGCTTATGTTGACCTTTGCTCATGTTTGGAATCAGATGCAACTGATCGCCAGAAGTCCTATTGGTAGTGGGGATGAGGTTCAATGGATTTTGTCGTCATCTAAGTATTTCACATCAGTCTCTACTTAGGGGTCGGTTTGATCCAAAGGTAGCCTTACCGCTTGGTGGAATATTGTCTAATTTAAACATCATATCTCAAGACACAACTGTAACATGTGGCATGCTCTGATTTGTACCTCACCCACTCGTGATTTCATGCGACATAGGAATATTAGTATTTCAAATTGTTGATTATGTTGGAACGTTGTGGAAGACATCGACCACTTATTTTTTAGGTGCCCTTTCTCCTTGCATACATGGAAAAGGTTGCATACCAAGTAAAGAGAGTAGTTATTATCTGCCGCATCGCTATCACCTCCAATTTTGATTTTGTCACATTAAGAAGAAATTAAATAATTATTAATTAATGTGAAGACCTTAAAACTTAAAACCAACATCTAACTGCTTGGTACGGACATGGCAATGCTTGAAAGTTAGATGCATGTGGTTTACAACTTTGAATGGTAGATTGTTTGGGTTTGGCAAGTAAGGTTTATGAAAGTCTTGAAAAGCGTTGATTGGTAACTTATGTAATAGGGAGAATGTTCTGTGTATTGGGGGTGCAGGCTGTGCCCAGACACATGGGGGTGGACACAATGACCACCCTGCCCCCCTAAGTGGCAGGCCCATGTGTCTGGGCGCAGCCTGTGCTGCGGCACAGAGAACAGGAGCCCTATATAATAATAGTTCCTCATGTGTTGGGGATTTCAATTTGATTTTAATTTTCGTTCATGAGCTACCACGTTCTAACTAGATTGGGTCCCCTCTCATCGAAGCAAAAGCCTAAAATCTACATATAAACAAAGAGAAGATCCAAAATCTTATTACTTTTGGCTCAATCATGGATTGGGCTCCTCTGCAACACGGCAGGGTGTCCGGTGCACATTGGACGGCCTTGTTGCCCAGATCTGGATCCATACAACCATATTAGATTTAGACAAGAGGACAGCTGCTAGCACAACTAGCTCGAGGCTAGGACAATATAGCTTAGCTAGGTTTGAGTTTGAGACCTCTTGTTCCATATTAGATTTGGATCATAAGTATTTTGGGTCATTGAGATGTAAGTGGGGTCATTTATCATTATTTGCATCTTTTTCTTTCTTGTAGATTTATTGATTTGATTTCACTTCCTTTCTCTTTATTTCCCTTGCAACTAGATGAGGTTGTACTAAAAACAAATCGATCCGATCCTAACTGATATTGCGTAATTAAGACATGTACTATTTGTAAGGAATGAACAAGATTTTCCCCAATTTAAGCTAAGCTAATCTTAACTATAGGAATAATGATACCATTGAAGCCATTAGATGATAATTGATTAATCAATTCGGAAAGTAAAACATTGAACAATTTTCACCAATCTTAGTACAAAATATCTCAATTTTAATAGTTTAATTAATGAATACAGCCATATATAAGCTTGGATATAAACAATTACAAATCAAGTAATTAATGTACATTATCACATTGTATATAATACATCGATCTAGCATTAGCTAGGATGGTAAGTAGAGTTGGATGGAAAAGTCATGTAGTTGAGGATATTGTTTCCATTCAGAAATTGCCGATACCATGTAGCCGATAATTTGGGTATTCTCTCTAGTGTTAACCAATCCACGTAATAAAGCCCAAATCGCAAAGTATATCCAAATAACCATTCAAAGTTGTCAATAAGAGACCATATGAAATAACCCCTCACATCAGCTCCACCATCCCTATAAAATTAAAAAATAAATATGTTTTTATTGTCCAAGAAATCAACCTAGAATGCATACCAAGCACCGCCTTAAAATACATTGATACAATATAACAAAATTACGAAAAAGAATTTATATATTAATCTCTATTCATAGTATTAATATGTACCTCAAGGCTTTAGCAAGAAAGGTTAAGTAATCATTCAAAAATTCTATTCTCTTTGTGTCATTGAGAAGGTCTTTAACAGAAGCACCTGGATAACTTGTTTGTGGAAACCCTGCAAATTAACAAACCCAAGTATTCATGAAAAAAAAAAACATATAGGAATTAAAAAAAAAAAAAACTTTTTTTGGTATGTCATATATATATATATATATATATACCAGTTTCTGTGATAAACATGGGAGTATTGTTGTATCGTTCTTTAAAATATAAGACAATCTTCTCTATACCATATGGAACCACATAGTAGCCTGACATCGCCATCTGGAAAATGAAAAAAAAAAATGATTAGGAGGGGCAGGCAGGCCTAACGCATTTGTTAGAAGTGTAAAGAGTAAAAGCCCATCCTACCACGAGGTCTTTTTTTTTTTTGTTTTTGATGAAAAAAAATATATATTAACAAAGACTAAAACTGTACATCATCGACAGGGAGATAGTTACACTTATGGTCAGAAGTAGTCTTAGAAGCTAAACTGTATAACCAAAAAATTACAGATTTATCCTGCCACGAGGTCTTGATCTCATCTTTCTTCTTCCTTCTCTCTCCCATAAATTAGGTACATTTCTAAAAAAATATAAAAATATAAGAAAAAAAAAAAAAAAACTTGGGCTTGGCCAGACTGAGGCTTGATTAACCTAATTTTTCTGGTCTGGCCCAACTGCCCAAGTCCAATTCAAGGTTGGGTTGCACTGACCTCTATCCCAGCCCAGCCCAAGCCCAAGCCCAAAATATAACCCATACGATATTTGAACATGTACACATAAAGCAATGACATGTAGGATGGATGGATATATAGATACATGATGATATTTCAATTTAAAATATGGCAAAAGGTTTCATGTATGACTGTGCATCATGCACTTAAAACCCTTAGATGCAGATAAAACCACTTTGAAAATACCAAACCCACCCCCCTTACGAAGCTTTTGATTTCCGAAAACGGTCATACACAAAACCCTCCCTCATTTGAAAACATATTAACATCGTTAATGGGCTTAGTAATTTATTAAGTATTTGCCAACTAATATGAAGATCTAAGTGCATTCATGGCCGTGCTTCTAAAAAGAGGTTTGAGAATCAGGTACAATTGGAATCAAGGTCAGCCGATTCTGATTCTGATTCAAATCAACCGAAACCAATCCGATTCTTTGAACCATGAGAACAATTGATAAATTCTCTTGGGACTGGAATAGGAATCAATATAATTGAAGTGATTATTTCTTACTGGCTCTCCAATAAGGACACCATCTCTTTCTCCTGTGAAATACACAAAGGAATCCCCTTGAAGAGTACCCACATTACATGGAGTGAACAAGCAATCTTTCACATACTTTGTTGTATAATGATTAATCCCAACAAAATCCAGCTTATTCATTAACTTATCCTTTTCCTTCATCGAAAATGTCGGTAACCTATTACCCAAAATCTGATGCATTTCAGGAGGATAATCACCATACATTATAGGATCCAAGAACCTACAAATATAAAATAAATGGATTGGGATATATTTCAAAAAGAAATTAATTTTATAAAATAATAGAATTTATATAATTACCAAGCATTGTCAAAAGCAAGAGCTCTTTGAACTGCCAAATGATCTGCTGGAATGCTTCTGAGTGGTTCATACCAAGCTGCATTTAGTACAATCCCTATCATACCACCTTGCTTGGCCTTGTTGAAATAAGAAAATTATATTGTAAGCTTGTGCTAAACAAGAATTATTCTCTAATTACATATAGAGCTAATATATAATTAGGTCAACTGTTCCCTGTGCCAGGGGCGCAGGTTGCGCCTAGACACATGGGAGTAGGTGAAATGACCACCCTGCCCCCCTGAATGGCAGGCCCATGTGTCTAGGCGAAGGCTGCGCTGCGGCATAGAAAACCTCAGCCTATACAATTATTATCAAATATTTCATAAACATGAAACATGGATTAATTAATTTGTTTGTTACCTGAAATTTTTTTCTATAGATATCAACTGCAGTAGCATGTGATAATATTAAATTGTGTGCAGCAATGTATGGTTCAATAGCTGAGTCCCCAGATATGCAGATGGTAGATTGTGAGCAGTGGTTTGGTGGAAAATCTCCACTAAGGTAACCTAATGTGATTGTCATGTTTGGCTCATTGAATGTGCTCCAATACTTCACCCTATCACCATAAGCTTTGAAACATACTTCTGCAAAGTATCCATAATCCTGCCTGTGTGCAAGTAGAATAACTTTTATGAAAAATATTTCAAAATTTACTAGTATCTATTACATGAAATTTTTACTCCGTATAAAGTTTTTCTTATTTTACAATGTTAGATTTTGCATTAATGTTAAAAAAAAAAATCCCTTTTTCCACCTTTTATAGTTTGGAAAATCAAGTTTTCTGACTCCACTCGTTTTTCAAAAAACCTTGATGACTCGGCCTTGTCAAACCCGGTCAAGGCGAGTTACAATGTATTTAATTTTTTAATGCAATAAATATATATAAATTAATAAAAATTAGAAAATACAGAAAATAAAAAATAAAAAAATCAAAGAATCACATATCAGTGCATTTTGAGTTTATACCATTGAACAAGAGAAGAGAGTCGAGACTTTTATACTATTTTAAAATACAAATTCACTATTTTACTCAACTTAGTTTCTAAGTGAATCAGTTTTATGGTTTTTTTTTTAAAAACAACTGAACTTGCCAAGTTTGTCATGAATTAGCTAAAAATATCAAGTCGTATTTGACTTAGATGATGTATAACCAAGTCTCGTCATTTTTTACCTTGGCCTAGTCTACACGAATCATGACTAGGTTTTCCAACTATGTTTTTTACATAAATAAAAAAAAAAACAAATGAGAGGAAAACAAATAGCTTAGGAGCAAAACCACTATGTACCTTTATGTAAAAGTATTTCTATAGATAAAAATTTATAAAGACCCAAAGTTCTAACTAATTAATCTAAGACATCAGATGGGTCTACTGAATCCTAATCCCCCATGATAAAAGACAAAGAAACCCTTATAAAATGAGGGGGAAACAAATATGTTAGAGACTTACTGTATTTGTGAATTTAGCCATGACCCATATCGATCCTCAAGTACTTGAGGAATGTCAAAATGGTTCAATGTAACAAATGGTTGTATCCCTAATTCAATAGTAAAATAGAAACTAAGTCAATAAAAAATATTGTGACAATTAGTGAATTGCCTTTGCATTTTTTTCATTGTACCATTAGTATTGAATTTTAATTACCTCTGAGCAAGATAGCATTTATAATGTTGTTGTAGAATTCAATTCCCACAGAATTAACTCCTCCAAATCTACCTCCTGATATATCACAAGTACGCCATGTAAATTTCTCTATTTAAAGGTGAGAAGTAAAAAAATTAGTTGTATAGCTACTCACTTGGGAGGATTCTAGACCATGAAATTGAGAATCTGTAAGAATTTACTCCTAGGGAATGCATTAACTCCACGTCTTCCTGTTTGATATGATTCATAGATTTTCTTAGTAAGATATTCTTAAATGTTAGCGAAAGGGTGTACTAATCTCCTTCCAACTAAGATGCAAATATGGAATTAAGTTAGACAATATTTTCATAAAATGCCTCTTCAACTAGGGTAAGCTAGGCGAGCAGTTGCAATTTAATCACAAGGAGGATTCCTATGGCCGATCCGAATTATTAGTTTGATATATCTTCTTTTTGATTGATCAACTATTAAAATTCATGATATAACTCAACCATATGGATGACCTTGTATTAGACTTTAATTGAAGCTAACATTTAATTATAACCACCAAATATGCTACAACATGTCAATTATAAACTGCCAGTGTTGTCTGCCTTGACTAAACGACAATCAACTACCCAGCCGCCCTTACTTTCTTTGGTGCCAAGAAAGAGAGATAGACAGAGAAATTAATCATTACATCATCATGATTTTTGTCTCATTATCTTTTTTTCTTTTCTTGATATCCAAACATAATCTTAAAGTAATCTCCTAAGCTGAAAAAAAGGCTGAAAATATTGAAGAGAACCTAGTCATATTTTATAGGGAAAATCTTGTTGTAATCAAAGTTGGTGAAAATAAAATTGTAACCTTTTTTTTTTGCCTTGTAACACAGTTTTTTCTCAATGACGGTAAATTCTATCATTTCATATGTGTACTGGAAAAATGTGAAAGATAGTGACAGTTCAAACATAATGATAAATCACTTTGAAAATATTTTTTACCCTTAGATTAAATAACTTTTAGTAATAAGAAGAGGGGCAATCAATAAAAAGTTACAACTTCTCACTTCACCACTTTGGTGACAACAAGTTACACCATTGCTTTAAATCAAACGTCGAGAATTGTGATTTTTAATTCAAATCAAACCAAGCACTACGTTGTTTGAAAGAGTAATTAATAGGGGGGGGGATGATTTACCATGTAACGATAATAGTGATCATCTGCAACATCTCCATTGCTTCCGTCCATAACTTTTCCTTAAAAAGATGATGAAATTAATAAAAGAAATAAACCTTCAATCTATTTAAAAGCTCTTCTCTTCAAAAATAGTGGTGACCTTATAAATTAAAAAGGTAAATAATTTGTTTGAGAGAGAGAGAGGAATAAAAATCTCACCTGGTATGTGAGTGAATACATCCCAATTGCTAAGGCTTTTGTTACCCGCTAAGTAAGCACCCTCGATCTGGAAAGCAAATATCAAACTTTTTCAATCACTGTTGTTTACTTGTTTTCTTTGAATTGAATTGAATCTTTCATAACCAAAACAGGCTAAAATAAAATTTGGTCACACTAAGAAATATAAAAGTGGGGCCCACTCGTTCTCTCTCTTCTCCAAACCACCCCATTTGATATGGGAAATCCTCTGTTGTCCAAATTAGCACTTGGGAGTCCGAGGAAATGTCCCTCTAAAATTTATTACGTTATCAATCTCTTAAATTAAGCAGTTTGAGAATCTGTTTGTCAAATTCTTCAATATCTGGCTTAAAATAAAGAATATATACAATTTCCTAAATATCCAAGAGTTGGGATTGCCACTTCATTCTTCCACATGATGTGATTAGGTGTGCCACCAATGTAACCTTGGACGGGTGGTCTAATTAGAAATCATTTTTGCCATATTATATATAAACATAGACACATGTACATGTGGTGTATTTTTCCTAGACGGGGGATCTACATGCTGTCTACATTTATTGGCATGTCACACACCAAGCCAATGAGCGCACAAGAAGGAATGCCTCACACGATTAATGTACAGGAAGCCCACATGATCAAGGAGGAAAGAAGTGATACTGAATGTCAAGAAAGAGAGAGTGTCAAAGGAGTGTGTATTCAAGATTAGAGGAAATTAATCTGGAATGGAATCAGCTAAAATCAATCTAAACCCCAAAATTTGGGCAAAATCAAGAATCAGATCCAACCATGGTTTTAGTGCACAGTATCCGGAACGGGTATTGGTCAACTTAGAAATCAATACGGTGTTAGATCGATATCAGCATCGATCGATCGTATCAGACAAATTTGTCTTAAAAATTGGTTTTTTGAACATTTTACCCCTTGTCTATATCATGTCACCGATATGTTATCGATACAATATCAGAGTCGATTACTTGCAAAACCGATACGCATATAGGCGATACGATAATGATACTGATGCCTCAAACCATGGATTCAACCGATTTCAATCCGATCCATGATCTAATTCCCATTCCTCAAACAATGCATGTACTACTACTATGTACATGCTTTTGCCCTTTTCCTGACTATATCATGGACCATATTTAGCCGCCTTGCCCATCCACTGCCAGGCTGATCCACCCATTAGGATTCATGTAACAAAAAGTTTAGCCTGTAAGACAAGGATAGAGAACCCTCCCTGCATAGTGGCTGCATCCCTCTAGCAAGGGCCAATGGTATATCCATCAACAGTATGTACTCTGTCCCTTTGCCAGTTGCCCGTATTTTTTTGTCTTAACTCATCTGTATGGGACACTGTGCTGGAATGATTGGGCCCCATTAATTAATGGACACGAAAGGGTCACCTTCCTTGTCCTAAAAAAACGAAGGATTATCTTAACAAAACCCAACCCAAAAAAGATGGAACAGAAAATGTCAGAAAGAGAGAAGGACCATCCTACCCCTGTTTTTGCTGTTGTTTAGAGGGGGTGGGAGAATTTTTTTCCTCTTTTGTCCGCAGCCCAGAAAGAACCGTGTTGTTCCTCACATGGGGGGTACGAAATGACAACTTAAACTCGTCGGAGCAGTGTGTTCAGGCAGGGGGTTAGGTCGTCATTTTACATCCCATGTGAGGAGACAACACGGTTCTATCTGGGCAGCGGACAAGAGAGGATAACGATTCGGTGGTTGGACGCTTCAGCTCCTGCCACGGTTGGACAGAATCCTTTTCTGATGTTTTGATGTTTTCACTACCTAAAAAACACGCCATCTTGGAATTTTTTTTTTTTTTAACTCAGCTTCCCACTCGATTGGAATAACTCAAAACACTGCTCTTAGCAGCATGGTAAGTATGGCATGATTCCATTCCATACAGAAGAACCCTCCTTCCTTCAATCCTTCCTTCTCCAATCCTTCCTGTTCTTCATTCTCTATTATTACTAATCCTCTTTTCATGCCCTCCCCTGTTTCTAAGCTTTCTGCCTAGAGAGACAGAGAGGGACATGGGCTCTCCAGATTAACAATCCTAGCTGACTTTGGATTGGAAACACACACACGCACACACTTCCAAGAAGAAGAAAAAAAAGGTTAATTGTTTAACTCAAACTTAAGTCCCAAACCTAATTATCTCACATGCAGAGAAGAGAGATCAGAGAAAAAGAGAACGGGGAGAAGAGGTTTCTAGGGGTCACTTTTCTTGTTGGGTTTAACAGTTTAGATGGCCTTAATTGACTCTGATATGGAAACTTTAAGACTAAGAAATAGAAATTCTCTGTTACTGTTATTTACCTGATAAGAAGATGTAGCTGTCCCAAAAAGAAATGTTGCAGGAAACTGACTCCGATCCACCACACAACTTATCAATGGAATTAGTTGAAGATACCAAATAGATACCAACACCGCTCTCTTCATCTTCTAATCCCCTTCTTTCTACATGACTCTACTCTTCATTCTTCTCTGTCAGGTTTTTTTGATTGGATCGGTGGGAAAGTTTATATAGAAAAGATTCCAAGACTGGGAAAGATTGTCCCCACCCCCTCAAAAAAGGATTTAACCAAAAAAAAAATAAAAATGGGTAGGGAAAAGGCTGGGAATGTCGTCGGGCATTCCATCGGGCTGCCCAGCCATGTGTCTGCATCTCTCTCTCTCTCTCTCTCTCTCTCTCTCTCTCTCTCTCTCTCTCTCTCTCTCCTCTTAATGAAAAGACCCTGCCCATGACTGTTCCCACTGTTAGAACAGGATTTGGCTTGAATCTTCAAGGCGCGTTATAGAGTCGCTTTCCTTAAGACAAAATTCGTCTTTACTTCCAGATGCAAATAGATTACAGACGAATTGTCTCCCAAGATACAATGAAGCCCAAACTTGTTGATTATCTTGGCTACGTATTGCACAAACGAAGCCAAGATCGATGCCTGAAAACCTTTTGAGAAACAGAAAAGCCAGTAGCAGAGATATCTGTTTCCTACAGTAAAATAGATTATCTGCAAGATCACCTTTGAGAATGAGGGAGGAGAAGAACGTTTTGGATATCTATTCAAATTTGAAATACCTTTGGGTATTAATAAGCCATTTGGCATCTGTTTCCAACAGATGGATCATTCCATCTTTGAATCTGGTCTGTTAGATCATAACTGTACGATCTAAATCGTCAAAAAATATAACAATCATAACTGTTGATCAACTACATACATTGACCTTATCCAGATTCAAATTGGACCATTGGATCAAAAGGAACGGTCCAGATCAGATCTCAATGCAAGCGTGCTAAGTGCTAAGTGTGTGCGTCATTAACGCCGCTACTACCCACACCGCACGTGTGCGTGTACGTGCATGGACGAAAGTCCCCCACATACACCATAACATTCACTGTATTTATTAATTTAATCAACAAATAGTGCTTTATCAAATATACCCAAGAAAACAAATTTATGTTTCCGATGTGGGACTATTCCCAATGCCACTATGTTGAAAAACCTCCAACACCCACCCCCTCCCTTGTGTGTCTACCACTTGCTTGGAGCGGATGGCGTGCTCCCAAAAAGATAATAGAAATAAATGCTAGGATCATCGTGCTGCCCATATGAAATGGAATCTCTCAAGCCAAGCAAATGAGAGTAAAAGAGGGGTCGCCGCATAGTTGGTATACAAGGGGTTCACATGTCAGGGAAAGAGATTGCCAGGTACAAAAATAGTGTGACAGGGCACATGATACCGGCAGCATGACTATCATTTTTCCTAGAAAAAATATCTAACAAGAATGTAACTATGGTGCCATGGACATGATACATTCAAAATTCACATAAGGGAGAGGATTCTCTGAGACGAAGAGATGGTGTTAGCCCGTCAATGGAGAATACTAAGCACGGTTCATCGAATTAGAGAAATTGAGAAGAAAGAGATAGAGAGGACTGGCCACTGGCGTAGCCTGCATTGCTTGTTCAGAGAGACCACTTTCCTTTCACATAAATACACCTTACATTTCTATTTGACTAGTAAATTATCGGCCCTATTATCCAAATCACTCATCGTTCTATTACTAAGGCAGCGTTTGATATGCATTCTTATAATCATGTTTGAAACAGTTGCAATTGGACAAAACATGGTTCATATTAACATGATTCCAATCGTTGGGAATTGTACTGTTGTAGTAATTATTGAATTATAAATTACACGATCCCATTGGGATACATGGTTTAAATGATCGAAATGGAATTGGAGAAATGAATTGATTTTGAATCAGAATCGATGGAATGATTATAATGATTTCCAAATCCCATTTTTTATTTCACCAAAAGTGCAATTAGATTTTTTTTTTTTCTTTCGCCTTTTCTGCCCTTTTGTAGTTTTTTTTTTTTTTGTTAAAAACCCTTTTTTTATTCAGTGAAATAGTTGATTAACAATAAAATTTAGTTGTTTTAACTGTTTAAAGGAATTATTGGAGTTTGAGATGGCCATGCACTGTTCCTCATACCTAATTGTTAGGGTAAATTACACTTCACCCCCTGATTTTCAATCGAAATTCAGATCATTTCCTGGTTTTTTTAAAAACTTAAAAGTCCCCCTCTACAGTAACAGTGTTACTTAAAATCTAATTAAAAATTAAAATGACATATTTACCCTTCTTCTTTCTTCCTCTTCACTCTACCCTCTCTCCCTAACCCACCATGCCACCCTACAAATCCATAGCCATCGCTACTCTCATTCTCTTCCTTTTCCTTTTCTTCTCAATCAATCTCGTCGTCGCCACTGCTTCAGGGGCTGCCCAACCCTTACTTACCTGACCTCCTTCCACCCTCCAACCCTTGCTTTGCTCCACTCTAGGATTGCCTACGTTCGCCGCACTCGCCGGACTACAAAAACGAATTACTAACAGATATCCATCTTGTTCCCAAATGATACAACATTCTTCTCTTTGCAGCATATTTTGGAATATACAAAGAAATGGACAATTATTTTATCTTATCCAAAGTACGAATCAAGCCATCCAAAAGATCTTTACAATATGAAATAGAAATTATACTAACAATCGGAGGTCATATAAAGCAATATAAAATCGACCTAAATTTAGGAGAATGAACGAAGTCAAAAAAAGTTAAGAGAAGGGTGCAACTGCAAACATGAAAATAAACCTTTGGGTGACTGATGGCAGGACACTCTTGATAATGTCGGGACTGTAGCACCCATCTGTGGTAGACCAAGCTACGAGGAGGGTTGCAAGTGGGAAGTCCACATCACATGAACTGCATGAGCCTACGAGTCTGCAAGAGGGAACCCAAACGGATGAACCTGAACCTCGTTGAGAAACGGCATTAAAGAACGACGAGAAAATTCACCGGCAACGCGATTCGCAATGGTTTTTTTTTGGTAAAAACGTGATTCACAATGGTGACCAATTGATTGGGGGATTGGGGTCGAAAGGATTTGGGGATGAAACCGCGATCAGAGGAAGCAACTTGATATAGGATGCCTTAGGACTGAGAAGGGTGAGTCGATGATGGCTCTTGGGTGAGTTTAGGCGCCATTTGAAGGGGAAAAGAGGGTTTGAGGATTTTTGTGATGCTGAATCCGGTGGTGATGGCATCGCCTCTGCCCCCAACATCCGCCACAACATCCGTAAGGAATGCGAGAACAGTACGGCAATCGGTAACGACCCTACTATTAGTGATCAATTCAAGGACGGTGAGATCGTCAATTGCTATTCCATGGTGATTTGATTCTCTTGTTCTTTATTCTCGTTCTTCTCTCCGATGAAGTTCAGATTGAGATTGATTTGCTGGTGTGAGGAATAGAGTGATGTGAAGAAGACGATAGATAGAATTTGGGGTTTTTAGTTACAAGGGTAAAATCGTAAAGCAATACTATTCAAGGGTAGTTTAGGGATTTAAATTTATTTAACTGGCTGACATCATCATTTAACAACATAAAACTAACGGTGGGGATTAATTTGTTATATTGGGGTCTAATACAAGGGGTGATTTGAGTATTTTCAAAAACCAGGGTGTGATTTGAGTTTCGTTTGAAAACTAGCGGGTGACGTGTAATTTACCCTAATTGTTACCAACAACCATTTTGGCAAAGAAGGCTCTATCAGTGAAGTGTACGATAATGTAGCCTAGTTTTGTTCCATAGATACTTGACTTATGTAACTCTCAGCCATGAGATTTCACGTTCTCAATAAATGATTTCTTTTTATCAAAAAAAAAAAAAAAAAAAACTAAAGTCCTTGGGACTACATAGGATTGATTTTTTTTAGTATATTTTTTTTTCTGAGTAGGGTGGCGATGTCATGGGCTGGCTAAGGCATTTTGAGACACATGGCTAGAAACAGCCTCTCTGTGAAAGCCAAGGGTAAAACTACGTACATTATGACCCTCCCCAGACCCCGCAATGGTGGGAGCCTCGTGCACTGGGGCTGGCTATGACCCAAACAAAAGATACTCCTTTCCGAAAAGAAAGTTGGATGGTAGGTTTGATAATTGATACTAACACTCTTTGGGACTCTTGATGGCTTGGGGTTGTGATGACCAATCAAATGTTATTGTGAAGTCTACTACTAAACATTGGCTCCAGGAAACAGATCTTCTATGGCGCGCAGCCCCGTCCGGTTTGTGCTGCACAGACAAAGGATCACGTGCAATGACCGCCTTACCTTTGCTCGAGCACCTTGCCCCAGAGGGGGTAAGGCGGTCATTGCGGGTGACCCTGTGTCTGCGCAGCACAGGCCGGACATGCAACTGCGCCGTAGAAGATCTGGATCCTTGGCCCATTATTGAAAGAAATCTAACGGTGAGGTGAGAAGGTTTTTAGTGAGGAGTGACTAGAAGTAAAAAACTGATTAAGTTAATTCGGACTTCAAAATTGATAAAGATGTGTAATCAATTGGACATAAGGGTCTGCTGGAGTTAGGCAGACACTAGCCCTACCAGCTTGGAGAATTGAAGCCTTCAAGGAAGGTTTGAATCACGACAACAGTTCTTTTGGATACTAGTGGCTGTGGGTTTTTGGGGTGGGGGCTTCTTTCTCTTTTGAAATTTCCATTGGCTGATCTCTTACCTTTTTCAAACTTATAATTGATTGAAAGAAAGAGACAACCAATATAGGGTTTCCTTGAATAAAGGATCTAAAAGTTTATGCAAGAAGAATGGTAGGTTGAATGGTTGGTGTTTGATGGATGCATGTGATGGATATTTTTCCCCACCCCTGTTTCGATTATCAGTTGAATTTATTGAGCGAGAGAGGCTGTATGTCACCTGCCTCTCTCTAGTCTATGGCTAATTGTAGAAAGTGGGGATAGATGAGGGATTGTAAGTCTCATGAAAAGGGAAAGAGAGGGAGAAATGTGAAGTGTTATAGTCCGCTCTGGTTACGGTAGGTTGTATCGGTTTAAAACGCACCGTAAGTGTATCAGAGTACAAAATCACATTTCAGCACTCGATTTTGTGTCTAAGGTCCATTTTCACATCCAGAATGACGTCAGCTTGCATCTTATTTTCTATCGTATTTTTATCTGCTTCAATTCTTGCTCGCTCCATCTCCCCAAGTTCCTTTAATAGAAGGGGATGGATCCCACTTCGGTAGTGTGTTCGGGTAGGAGTAGAGTGGTCATTTCCGCCCCCTCTATTAGAAAAACTTAAGGAAATGAACCTGCCCAAGAAATGAAGCAGATAAAGGTCTACTTCCTATCACACCATAATTCATTCCAAGAAAAAATAATCTATTACGATAAATAATAATTGAGACCCACTTAACCCTTCTAGAAAAAACGATCCCAATCACCCACCTATGATGACAATACAATAATCTAAAACAAACAACTTTCAATTCTCTTGTGTTGTCCCTATTGCCATCCCATGTTTTGAAGTAGCGGTATTGAATCGTCTCTATTGGGCGATACATACCGATTTTACAAGTGATCGATCTCGATATTGTGCTGATATTGTATCGGTGATATGGTACAAACAAGGGGTAAAATGGTTAAAAAATCATTTTTAAAAGAAAATCAGGGATAAATTTGTTTGATACGATCAATCCATGCTGATACTATGTAATACCGTAACGATTTCTAAATTGACCAATACCCATTTCGATACCGTGCATTAAAACCATGGTCATCTAGGCTTTCAATATTTCCAAGTAGAGAAAAACTGATTCTCGATCATGGCCCCATCTTCATTGTGCCGTACAAAATGATGATTAGACAAAACTGTGATTCAAATCGATCAACCCTATAGGTGTGAGGAATGGTAAATAATACAAATTACAAAACTCTAATCAAAAGATGTTAAATAATACAAATCCACAATTATCCATGATGGATAAGTCAATTGTGATTAAATAATACAATTGCATGTCCACGCTTGAATTGGTAGAGCCGTTACGCATCATCAAAAAGTAATATTTTTAATTCTATCAAGTGAAATTGACAAGAAACAACTACTTAGAAATTGTTTATAATTAAACTAAATCAGATATACCAACCACTCCACATGCCCCCCCCCCACAACCCCCAACCCCCAAATTTAGAAATGATCAGAGATGGCAAATTGGAGAGGAAAAAGGAGAACCACCTTCAATGCCAACATTTGTGAAACTCTTTCCATTTGTCTCATCTGTTTCTATTAGGTAAAAATAATGATCTCAGCATTCTAGCCATAAATATATAGGTAGACCATATCGCCCATTGACATGGACGTTGGCTCAAGAAAGAATCAAGGTCTAAAACTCTCCACACTTGAAGGGTTTAGACGTATTCTAGAACCTCTAGGTGTTAAGAATGTTCTAGAGAGACTTCTAGAAAATACTTGTAAATATCTTAGAAACTTTCAGTCCATTTATTAGAAAGGTCTCCACCTTTTGGATGGAGGACACTTGTATAGATCTTAACCATTCATTGTAGGTTGGGATGCCTAAAAATAGAGGTGGTCTAAGTTGACCAAGGCACCAAGTAAGTTAACTTTCAAGCTTTGTACTCAAGCTTTCTAGTGCTATAAAAGTTCCATTCACTCAAATTCTCTTGTATTCTCTAAGTTCTATTCCCAAGTCCCTTACTAGAGTTGTGGAAAGACTGACTTAATGCTAGTGTGAGTGCTAAGTGCCGACGCGATTGCTTAGAGAGGTCTAAGTTCGTCACAATAATTTAATAGCATATTTCAACCATATGAGCTACTTGTATTTGCAATTTCAAATATTATTTCATTATTAAATAGATTAAAAATTAATGATGATTAGATTATGACATGAACAATATAACTACAAAAATTGAATTCCCACAAACACTACAATTCGAAAGATAAACCGACAAAGGTCGCAGCTCCCAATTTAAGTTAGAGGCACATACTAGTCCCAATGGATGAACCAACATCAACTAAGAATACGAGGACAATGTTATGCAACCAAAAATTCCTTAGATGATTATTTTTTTGGGAGAAAGAATGTTATTAGGCTACGTAGCGTATGCTAGTGCCCTCCTTGTGTCTATCTCTCTCCTCCCACCTATAAAATGACATATATGCGTCCTATTGTCTTAATACAAGATGCTACGCAGGCAGACAACATTCTTTCTCCCTTTTTTATATGAATCTTATTTTACGGCAGAGGTCATTCCCTAACAATGGAGCCTTGGTGGAATGGAGCTAAAATATCAGTTATGAATTATTTAGGCCACTTAACCGGAAAAAAAAAATTTATTTAGGCCACTAAAATGATTCATAAATTATTCGCTAAGGTCTTTTATAATTAAAGTTCTAATCATCACAAGAAATAAATATAAGAATGAAAAAGGAAATTTAAATTCCTTTTTCTAATGAGTATGATTGCACTATCTCACAAATGAACCTCGATATATTAAAAAAATTTCTTGTGAGTTTGCTATTTGCTGATGCATGACAGCCTTCTTCTTCTTTTTTTTTGGCACAAAGGTTTAAAATTTGTGGAGGCTAATAATTTCATGTTAACTGATAAGAATTAGGACTTTTAATCAATTGCACTCATAAAGGAAGCAGGGTCCGATGGCACAGAAACCTCCACAGCTCCTTCTAGCATCTGTGTCACCTTTTTCATGGATGGCCTTAAAGATGGATCTTCTTGAATGCACCAAATTGCTACCATGATGAATTTCTCTAGCCTCTTCCGATCGCATATTGCATCTTTAACTGCGGAGTTCTGATGCATGACAGCCTAAATCAGCACTTACATCAGGATGAGTCAAGGAGTGGACTACATAATCACACTATCTATTTGATGATATGTTCCCTGATGATAAAATCTTTTGCTTGCTTCACCCAAAGATTATGAAATACTTGTGTGGTTATAAATTATTTGTGTTTGCTCGCTTTGGTGAGAATTTTTTTTTTTTTTTTGGAATTGGGAGCTTTTTATATACATCTTAATTTTTTTAGGTGGAGAATAAGGAGGGGGGGGGGGGGAGGTACCAGCCAGGAAACTCGAACTCGAGACCTCTTGTTGAGCATGGGCATGAAGCGCACCACAACTTATCAACTGCACTAGGCAACTAGCTGTTGATGGTGGGAAATATTTATTTAGGGAAACTTTTGATTGAGCTTTAGAACAGGTTTAGCTCCAATTAAGCCTATTACGCGGTTTAGTCCTAATAAAGCTTCTTCAGGGCAAAAACCTTTTTACTCATTGTCATATGGGTAGGGTTTTTTTACCAAAAAAAATATATGGGTAGGGTTTTTATGAACAGCTGCATTCAAGGGAGAGGATTACGATGTATCAAATAGGGGGGTTTGGTCATTTCATACCCCTATTATGAGAGGGGGATAAGACCGTGCATGAAACTTTTGACCTTGTTACATTGTCTAAAGTGATGAACCAAACCGGCTGGCCGAAACTAGCAACAATGAAAACAGCTTCAGATGGGCTTTGTCACTCCCAGCACCCAAACCTTGAACCTTCGACCTCAGGGTAGCAAACATAATCAACAAACCACTGAGGCTACAAAGAAGCTGGTAAATCCTTAACTCATTGAAAATAATGGAAACTAAGCATAGCTTTGTATTAAGGATGCCTTCTACCGCATAGAGCTGTGCTCACTCTACCTACTACTGACAGTCTTGGCCATGGTCTGGATGACCCAGTCAATGGCATGTGAGACCGGATCAATTTTCACTCCTTGGTGTTGGATACCGTATATCCATACATTGCGTTTATCATGTTATCTATCAGCTTTATGTATTGTGTTTCCTTTTGTTTGGCGTTAAGCGCGCATGAATGAATAGTCTTGCTTTCTACCCAAAAAAAAAAAGAGACAGTCTTGACCATGGTCTTCCCTATATCCTGCTCATGACATCTCATTATCTCCACTATCTTCATTCATTTCATTCGGTTCCTCACTGTCTTGAACTAGTATTTTGGGCACTAAATCATCCTGGGGGTGGGGGGGCTTCTGATGAATACAACTTAAAATGAAATGTTTCGTTAAAAAAAAGAATTTGACATGGATTGAGAATACAGTTCCAAAAAACTTTAATTTTCCAAGTTGGATCAACTGCTGTTGGTCAACAGCTCAGATTAAAAGCGAGAACAAAACAAGGCCCAAACGAATGGAAATCCAAAATGCAGTTCATGGAAAAAAGAAAATGGTGCAAGCCATCACAAACTGACACATGGGCTTCTGGCATAAATATCTTTCTGTCCTAGTTTCAAGTCAAGTTTCCCATAATTTCGATGGCCATATGTATCGAAACCATCGAAATATGGTCGAAACCCGATCGAATCTAGGGATTTTATAAAATCCTCCTTCAACTCGTCTCGAAAACCTAAAAAATCGAGTTAACTCGGTGGTTTTGACAGGTTTCGATCGAATTTTTGTCCCATGCTAACAAAAACTCAAATCACCCCCTGGTTTATCAGGTTTGATCAGGATCTACCTATGTAGACAAATTTAGTCCGATCTGAATGAGGATCACTCGACTTGATCCTCATTTATTGTCTGTTGGTCCGTAGTTTTGAAAATTTTGTTGATGCATATGAACTGGTGGCCGGGATGATTTTTAACCTGATTTTCTGCCATTGAATGCTTTATTACTGGCCTTTCAACACTCTTGTGAATCTGAAATGTATGACAGCCTTACCGTCCCCCCTCTCCATTAATGAGAGAGGAAGAAATAAATTTTTTTCCTCACAAAAAGAATCGTTATCCTCTCCTGTTACAGTACGGTACTGTAACGCATCGTGCGGTGGATGCAGAGGCCATGTGCATCATGTGGGGCCTGCTGTGCCACATGGCATCTGTAGTACCACACGATGCGTTACAGGCTTACAACACCGTGCTGTAACAAGAGACGATAAAAATTCCAAAAAGTGGGCATAGCCTAACCTCCTGTGTTGCACTACTTTTGTTCCCACCTCTTCTGATAAACACAGTTGGAATCTGTTTAAAATCTTTGCAGCATTTTATTCTAAAATCTATGTGGCGCAATTGCTCAGGCACCAAGAATCTGATGCCTTTAGGATGAAATAATCTGAGCTGCTGCATCCTACTCGTCAGAAACTCTTTTTTCTTCTCCCAGGCCACCCTCTCAACTCTGTTACTTATCCAGTCCAGTGCAGAATAACTGAAATCTGATCACTGTAGAATGTTTAACAGAGTGTGATTCTGTTACATTATGCTTGTTAATTACTGTTACGTGGCTTTACTAAATAATTTCATCTGAGATGATTTTAATACATGTTGATTTGTACAGATACTACTGGTTCCAAACTCCAAAGAAAGCTGTTTCCGCAACTCAGTGTTCAAGTGTTAATGGTGATTGTTTATTAGGGTAAACGACACATCACCCCTTGATTTTCAAACGAAACTCAGATCACCCCTTGGTTTTTGAAAAAACTCAAATCACCTCCTCCATAGTACCGGTGTTAGTCTGCTGTTAGTTATTGGTGTGAAAGGACTATTTTACCCTCGTACTAAAACATTAGAATTAAATTTACAATACTACCTTTCCTTTCATCTTCAACATTGGTCAAGGATAGTTTAGGAATTTAAATTTATTTAACTGGCTGACATCATCACTTAACAACATAAAACTAATGGTAGGGACTAATTTTGTCATATTGGGGTCTAAACTAGGGGGTGATTTGAGGTTTTTCAAAAATCAGGAGGTAATCTGAGTTTCGTTTGAAAATCAGGGGGTGACGTGTAGTTTACCCTTTCTTTTTTGTTGAAAAGAAAATCCATTACAAACTAACAAAGATTACAGAAATCGGAAATTGTACCAGATTTTCCCCTATAGACATCGTCAAAAATGATCAAAATAGGATACTATATTATGGAAGAGATGGAATAGCTTCCAAGGGCATGTACGAAAATTCTCCCTGTTGAGCAAAATGTAGTCCTTGGTCAATGG
The DNA here is from genome assembly GCF_018873765.1 of Telopea speciosissima. Classification (NCBI taxonomy): domain Eukaryota; kingdom Viridiplantae; phylum Streptophyta; class Magnoliopsida; order Proteales; family Proteaceae; genus Telopea; species Telopea speciosissima. The sequence goes on along the minus strand of NC_057922.1, from coordinate 24,245,421 downwards.
CTTTTCTTTCTGCTTCATCTGTAAAATTTGCATATCCATAAGGGTAAATTACACGTCACCCCCTAGTTTTCAAATGAAACTTAGATCACCCCTGGTTTTTGAAAAAACTCAAATTATCCCTTGGTTTAAACCCCAATATGACAAATTAGTCCCTATCGTTAGTTTTATGCTATTAAATGATGATGTTAGCCAATTAAATAAATTTAAATCTCTAAACTACCATTGACCAATATTGAAGATGAAAGGAAGGGTAGTATTGTAAATTTAATTCTAATGTTTTAGTACGAGGGTAAAATAATCCTTTCACAGTAATAACTAACACTGTTACTGTAGATGGGGTGATTTGAGTTTTTTTTCAAAAACAAGAAGGTGATCTGAGTTTCGTTTGAAAACCAAGGGATAATGTGTAATTTACCCTATCCATAATCAAAAGAAAAAACATAATTTCCATCGCCCTTTGATAAGATTGATGCTCAACCAGATTCATTTGTTTCCTTCTTAAAACTTCCATATGCAACAAGGTCTGAATAACCATCTCGTGGTTTCAAATTTTAGAATTCAAGGTTCATGGGAGATTCAGGATATTTTGAGGACTGGGTTACACACCATCTGTTAATATTGGATAGAATTTCGATAGGAACTAGATTTTTTTTTTCTTTCTTTCTTTCTTGGTGAAAGATAGGGATTTCTCATGTTTATGTAATTCAAGATTCCTTTCATGCCAAATAAAATACATAACCATAGAACCTATTGAGAAAAAATATTTACTATCTGAACTAGTATGTCCTATTTCCGATGTTACAACATGTATTAAATCCTGGATTGAACTTCCTTGCAAAAACTGAGTGTTACAATATTAAAAAAAAAACAACCATCATGGATCGGTTTGAAAGAATCTATTCATCTTAACTCTTGTAAGTGAATGGTTTGGGTGGAGCATATACACACAGAAAAGAGTCCAAGTTAAACCCACATGATGGTCATGTATTTCAGCCACTATAATCCTTGAGTCATAGAATATAAGTTTTGAAGAAAAAAAAATCTCATTAGATAGTAACTATACTCCTCCCACTCCAATTTAAGTTACTAAAATACCAAGTAAATGCCTCACTACCATCTCGTGTAGCATTTAATTGCCAAGTGTGCTAAGAGTTTTTTCATTTTCATTCAAATAAAACTGTACTCCCTAACTGCATACGTCATGGTTCGAGGTATCGGGTATTGGCCAAATCAGGATCTGTATTGGTATCAGATCTGATCCGATTGGAATTGATATTAGATCGGTCATATAAGATGGTTTTGCCTTCATATATACCGATTTTTAGTGTATTTTGACAAGTATACCATTTGTTTGTGTCATTCCCATACCGTTCAATGTGGGATTGGTTAGGTATTGGTATCGTTAGGTGCCAATACCGATCTGCATCGATCCAAGAACGATCCCTCAAACCATGGCGTACATACTAAGATTACCTAATTTCGTATTGTCTTTGATTTAATGATACATTCGGAGTTTTATTTATGATAAATTCCAATAATACCAAGTAAATGCCTTACTACCATCCCATGTTGCTTTGTAATTCTAAGTATGTCAAAGTTTTTCCATTTTCTATCAAATAAAGTTATACTCCCTAATTGGGTACTAGATCCTAATTGTGTCATAGTCCAATTGAACCAAACTAAAAAATTGAACCAACCCAAATAAGATAGGAAAAGAGGGGTTCCCTTGCTCAATAGAGGGGTAATCTAGGTATTCTAAATTAATAGAGGAGGAATTGGTAAAAATATGGTTTTTGAAGAGAATCAGAAAAGAAGTTCTTGTTCGAAGAGTTTGAGTTGTTATAGGTCCAGTTCAGGAGACTAAAAAAAAAATTCCCATTAGGTCTCATTGGACATATCATATGGATTTTAGCAACAAGGGCATTGGCAACTGATAATATTTGGAAGCAAAAACATAAGATGGGATTAGGGGATTTAAATCCTCTCCAATTCCCCAATGGTTCAATATGGTGCAGTTCAGGGTGGAGAGATGGACACGTCACGACACTTGGCAGGCACGATCCAACAGTCTGAGCTCATTGACCCAGTTTATTTTTTTTTCTCGAGCTCCGCACCATTGGATGTCGTGCATTCATGCCTGTTAAGTGTCGACCTCTCCACCCCGAATTGCACCATTGGGGAATTGGAGAGGATTTTTTCCCGGGATTAAATCTTATATCGCAGGGATCCCATGGTTCCTGAATCGTTATCCCCTCCAATTAGCTGCCCCCTCCAATTTCTCCAATTCCTCACATGGGGGCGAAAATGACCACCTACCCCCTGCCCAAAAACACGATCCAAAGAGGGGCCTACTCCCCCCCTATTAGAGGATTTGGAGAAATTGGAAGTGCCCGTGAATTGGAGGTGATAATTATTCATCAATATCCGTGTGTGGAGAGAGAGAGACAGAGCATCATAAAAACAACACAAATCCTAACGGAAAATCTGGAAAATCCTGTGAGAAACCAGTGGGAAAGTGAACTTGTAACGGCAAAGAAGAAGCAACCGGATTAGTCGCAGTGAATCGTAACTGCAAATCCTTTGAGAAACCAGACGGAAAGTGAACTTGCAACGGTAAAGAAGAAGCAACCGGAACAGTCGCAGTGACTCGTAACTGAAAATCCTTCTGAGAAACAAGTGGGAAAGTGCTTGTAACGGTAACGAAGAAGAAAGCGAGTTTGACACCGAAATAAGCCATCATGGAAAGAGATCATTACCCTATACGTTACCAAATTTAGCTTTAAAGCAAAGCTGATGGAAGATGAAACGAACCCAAAACGTATGAAACTAAGAGTGAATTTTTTCATGTTCTCGGTGCAGAATTGATTCCTTTCGCGTGAATCTCTTCAAGAATAACTGCCTTACTTAAATGCCTTCTTTGTGAGAGTCTTAGGAAAGCACAGTGGAAGCTTCGGTGCTCTTTCGTCAAAAAACTGAAATCCTTGTGTATCTGGATATATAAAATCTCCATTGTAGGCCACCCTATTCTGCATTCAGAGCTTCAAATTCTCATAATTTTCTTGTACTCTTCTGCATTAATTCATGGGCAAGTTTAGTTCTCCTGCTTCTTCTGCTTCAGCTTCTGTTTCTGCTTCACATTACGACTTCGCTGCTAATTTCTTCCATGACGTAGCCCCTCTTACTAAACCTCACCAGAGATGGCGCTTGGCTTTCAAAGTCATCTACTCCACCCGAGCCCTCCTCTCTCTTCTTGTTCACAGGAAGAATCAGATTCTCACCCATCTCTCGCATTCCCCTTCTTACGCCGTTCTTGACATTAATGATCTCGACTACACCGATTCCACACCTTTCTCCAATTTTGATCCCGAAAGCCTAATTACCCTCGTTAAGGAAAAGAACTTGGGAATTCTTGATCAGTTTGGAGGTGTCGATGGAGTTGCTGCTGCTCTCGAAGTTGATTGCAAGGATGGAATCCATGGTAGCACCGAAGAGGTCGCTCGCCGTTGCAATGCATTTGGGTCTAATACTTATCAAAAGCCGGCTGCGAAAGGTTTTTTCCATTTCGTCTTGGAAGGTTTCAAGGACACCACAATTATCGTTCTTCTGGTATGTGTAGCGGTCTCTCTTGGATTTGGCATCAAAGAAGATGGGCTTAAAGATGGGTGGTATGATGGTGGGAGCATCTTTCTTGCTGTCTTTCTTGTTATTTTCGTATCTGCAATTAGTAACTTCAAGCAATCGAAACAATTTGAAAAGCTCTCTGAGAAAAGCAAAGACATTAGTGTTGATGTCATCAGAGACGGAAGGCGGCAACAGATCTCAATCTTTGGCATTGTCGTCGGCGACATTGTCGTTTTGAAGATCGGTGATCAGATTCCGGCAGACGGGTTGTTCTTAGATGGCCATTCCTTGAAAGTGGACGAGTCGAGCATGACAGGGGAGAGCGACCATGTGGACATCAATGGTGACCAGAACCCTTTCTTGATCTCTGGAGCCAAAGTGGCTGATGGGTACGGTAGAATGCTTGTCACTTCTGTCGGCATTAACACAACTTGGGGAGAGATGATGAATTCAATAAGCCGTGGAACAGAGGAGCAGACCCCATTACAAGCTCGCCTCAATAAGCTCACTTCCTGTATAGGTAAGGTTGGTTTGGCTGTTGCTTTCATTGTTCTACTTGTGATGCTAGTTCGTTACTTCACTGGGAACACACAAGACGAAAAGGGTAACCGTGAGTTCAATGGAAGAAGGACCAAATTTGATGATGTGATGAATGCTGTAGTGAGTATTGTCTCTGCTGCTGTCACAATTATAGTGGTGGCCATTCCAGAAGGCTTGCCATTGGCTGTCACTCTCACTCTGGCTTACTCTATGAAGAAAATGATGGTTGATAATGCTCTGGTTCGCAAACTTTCGGCTTGTGAGACAATGGGTTCAGCCACTACCATCTGTACAGATAAAACTGGTACCCTCACAATGAACCAGATGAAGGTCACTGAATTTTGGATTGGTGAAGAAGCAATCACTGATGGTGCTTCAAAGTTAATAGCTCCCAATGTCCTTCAATTGCTGCAAGTGGGAGTTAGTTTGAACACTACTGGTGGTGTTTATAGGCTTAATTCAGGAACTGTGCCTGAGTTTTCTGGTAGCCCAACTGAGAAAGCCATTCTCTCGTGGGCTGTGTTGGATTTGGGTATGGATGTAGATGAAGTAAAGCAGAGTTGCACAGTTCTCCACGTTGAAGCCTTCAATTCAGAGAAGAAGCGAAGTGGAGTTTTGATGAAAAAGAACGGCAAGAAGGCGATTTGCGTGCACTGGAAGGGAGCTGCTGAGATTATACTCGCTCTCTGTTCAAGCTACTTTGGCAGAACAGGCACAGCAAAACCCATGAATGGAGATGAAAGGATGAAATTAGAGCAAATTATTAAAGGTATGGCAGCTAAGAGCCTTCGTTGCATTGCTTTTGCCTACAAACCCATCTCAGAAGTAGAAGAAAATGGAAATGCCACCCACAAGCTTGAAGAAGATGGACTGATCTTTTTGGGCTTAGTGGGTTTGAAGGACCCATGTCGACCTAAGGTAAGTGAGGCAGTGGAAGCTTGCAGAGAAGCTGGTGTTAACATCAAAATGATCACTGGTGACAATGTTTTCACTGCAAGAGCAATAGCCATTGAATGTGGAATACTTACAGCTGACGAAGACTTGAACAATGGAGCAGTGGTGGAAGGTGTAGAATTCCGAAACTACTCTCCAGAAGAGAGGAAGGAGAAGGTTGACACGATCCGGGTCATGGCAAGGTCTTCCCCCTTTGACAAACTTCTGATGGTACAGTGCTTGAAAGAGAAAGGCCATGTCGTTGCAGTCACCGGCGACGGCACTAATGATGCACCAGCATTAAAAGAAGCAGACATCGGGCTTTCGATGGGAATTCAAGGCACAGAAGTGGCAAAGGAGAGCTCAGACATTGTCATTTTAGATGATAACTTCAATTCAGTAGTAACAGTTTTGAAGTGGGGCAGGTGTGTCTACAACAACATTCAAAAGTTTCACAGTGAATGTTGCTGCCCTTGTGATCAACTTTATTGCTGCAGTTTCCTCTGGTAAAGTCCCATTAACAGCAGTCCAGTTATTGTGGGTGAATCTGATTATGGATACATTGGGAGCTTTGGCCCTAGCGACGGAGCAGCCCACCAACGAGCTCTTAGAGAAGCCACCAGTTGGTCGAACTGAACCACTTATAACCAAGGTCATGTGGAGAAACCTCAGTGCTCAAGCATTATATCAGATAACAATCTTGTTGATTCTGCAGTTTAAGGGAATGTCCATCTTTGGTGTAGAAGAGAAGATCAAGGACACCCTCATCTTCAATACCTTTGTCCTCTGCCAAGTCTTCAATGAGTTCAATGCGAGGAAGTTGGAGAAGAAGAACATATTTGAGGGGATACATAAGAACCGATTGTTCCTGGGGATTGTGGGAATGACAATTATTCTTCAAGTGGTGATGGTGGAGTTGATGCAAAAGTTTGCAAACACAGAGAGATTGAATTGGGGGCAATGGTGTGCATCTACTGGAATTGCAGCTTTATCTTGGCCTATTGGTTGGGTCGTCAAGTGCATACCAGTTTCTGATAAACCATTCTTCAGCCTGCTCAAACATTAATAGCAGTTCAAGATCCTGAAACAGGGATCTACAACAGCTTCAAACTTATACAAGTGGTTTCTGTTATTGTTTTAGACATTTTAGCTTACATAGATGCCTTTCTTAGCTTCAAATACGTCTTTCTTGTAAATATTAGATGGGTTGGGACTGTTCATAGAGATTTTATAGGTAATAGGAGAATTTCCATTATATCTGCTTTTGTTTGCTAGACTCTCACTTTTTCATTCCTCCATTTTCATATATAAATCTCACTGAAATTTTATGCAAAACATCCTATTATTACATTCAAATAATGAAAAATGCTTAGTGCTTCTTTGCTGTAAGTCATGGTTTCAGTGCATGGTATCGGAACGGGTATTGGTTAACTCGGAAATTGATACGTTATCGGATTGGTATCGGACAAAGTTTCCTCTAATTTTCCTTAAAAATGGGGTTTTTAACCATTTTACCTCTTGTTCGTACCATGTCACTGATACAGTATCGGTACGGTGTTGGGATTGGTCACACTTGCAAATCCGGCATAGCCCACTGCAGCAGGATGCTGGCCTAAGTCCAAAGGGAGAGGTCCCTGATTCAACTCTCCCCCCCCCCCCCCATTTGGATGTTAGATAACCTTTTTGTCCCTCCCTCCCTCCCCCGCTCCCCCCGCCCTCACCTTACCGCCCTCTCCTCTTGGAGCTAAGAGCCTGAGATGCCACCCAGGCCGCCTCTTGGGTTGTCATTCCTAGTGGCCCATCGGCCCTTCATAGAATCTGACAAAAAAAGGGTTATTGTTTTTTCTATTTTAGGATCCAAATTGTTTCAAAAACAAAAAAAGCCCACGACCAACCCAGAGCCCATCAAGCAAGCCTCCGTGCATGCCCAACGTAGATATATGGATGATAACTTATAGGATGGAAAATTAATCTATCCTACCACAAAATTAGAAAAATTAAAAAAAAAATATTCCTTAAAAATATTTAGGTACATCTGTTTATAACTAAAAAGGTTACAGAATTTGTAAGCTAATTTTTTCGCTCATTTTGTGCCCCCATTATGTGATGATGAGACATAAGGATAGGAAATGTAAAGTTGTAATTTTGCAACTTGGTCCAATCCACTCTTCTTCCTCTTCCCTTCTGGTTCCGACGACCCCCTCCCTACCAAATCTTTTTCTTTCTCCCCGCTCTGCAATCATTCCTAGACCTCCTCCTCTGATAGATCATCATATATTCATATGGTCAAATGGGTTCATCATCATTGGAAAAAAGGTATGTTGTTTTAAGGGGAGGGGTTTTGTGTATGATCGCTTTCAGTTTTTTGTTTTTTGTTTTTTGGGGGTGCAAAAGCCCCCAAAACCCCGTCAGGGATCGATATAGGGGTGGATGATATTTTAAAGGAGCTTTATCCCAATGAAATGAAAGGACAATTTCTTAGTTTACTATTTTGGTTACAAAATGGTTTTTTTTTTTTTTTTTTGTTCCCGTTATGGAAAGGACCAAAGCCTATTGTTGCTATGTCTAAGTCAAATCTGACCCTCACCCTAGGGCATTAAGGGGGTGAATGATGATTTTTATCACCTCAAGTACACCAAAAGGTACATCTGACGGTACACCTTAAAGTGATTTTATTTAAAACACTCTCCCAAGTGCATGTGCTTCGTCAGATGTACTTTTTTGGTGCACTTGAGGGTGTATTGTACTTGAGGGGATAAAGGTCCGGTGAATGATCAGTATTTTTAACCATCCCACAACTCACGATATGGAAATGCCATACGGAACACCTCAGATGTCAATTTCAAGCATGGATTTAGTTCAAGGTATTAGTCACTGTCGATAGCAATATGTATTGGCTGTATCAAACCATACTGGCCTGATTCAATCACTCCTATGCCAATTCAAATTGAGCAATTCCACCAATTCGATTCGATCCGGTTCATTCCAAATCAGATTGATCTACAAGGGTGTTGGAGAATCAGTATGAATCAAGATTGAAGACCTCCAATGCCAATTCAAATTGATCAATTCCACCGTTCGGATCTGATCCAATCCGAATAATTTAGTCAATTTGAAGTGCAACATCAGCATTTTCCCAAACCAATTCTCCCACCTCACCTAAGTCCCCTCTAAACAAACGAATGTTTCCTCACCAAATAGTTTAATAAGATGATTTCTCTATTTAGCTATCACTATAAATTTAGACCCGTTTTAACGTGACACATGGCAAATATTTTGGCCGTCCAAATAAGCCTCTCTCGTGGCTGAACTGGATATGTTAATGGAAAAAATCAGCAGGGTTGGACCTGGATTGAGATATCTTTGTCTGATTTCAGGGTCAGATTGAGCTTGGATTAAGTTAAGAGGACTCAGGGTTGGGTTGGGGCTTTAAAAAACCCAATCATATTTTCACCCCTAACAACCTCTCTTTTGAGTTCATCAAATGGGTTTAAATAGATTTATTTTAAATTGTAAATTTTTATTTTCTCAACTAATTCAACCCTCTTGGATTATCCGATCCAACATTTTTCCAGGGAAGAGGTGTGGCCCTGTGGGTTGGGCATAGTGGCATTTGAAATGATTCTATTTCAGCCAAAAATCAGCAGAAATTAATTATTTCTCAGTTCTCACTCTTCATTATGTGTGACACAATAAGAGACATCGACCCTACAACTCAGAGCCAAAGGGGCATAGTAAACCCAGATCGCAAAAATTTTAACTGACGGATGATTCCAACGATGGATTCCCAATTTAACCAAATCCTGAAAACCTAAGAAGATTCAGGCTACCTAATACTAACACCTAACACTTTGCCAGGTTATATCATGTTCCATTGCATAAACTCACTTTTTAAATTTATCGAGTAGGTTTGGCTTGGAAAATGTTATGTGCCTAATGGGGTCCCACTCTAGTATATGAGAACTAGATCGGGTCAGTCTAGTATGGGATAGATTAAAGGGTTTGATTTAACGTATTCCATCAGTTTTGGAGTTTTTGGCATATTGATCAAGTACTTAACATTTGGTATCAGAGTTGAAAACCATGTCACGGGTTCGACTCACGAAAAATGTTACCTGAGTAGAGTAGAGTGAAACCTGTCAAGAAAAGACTACCTACCTACTATCAGGCAGAAACCTTAGGGCAGAGTGAAACCGCTTGGATTGGAAATGAAATAAATTAAGGAACTTGATTTAACGTGTTTCATAAGCTCTGGAGCTTTTGGCATATTGATTAAATAACTAACAAAACACTTTTGATCTATAGGACAATTTGATAGTTGATCCATCAAAGAATACAAGATTGGAAACAGAGGGGATGAAAGATGAAGTGAGCAAAGGCTGGCCACTTGTGATGTTCGATGCCGGGGAAGATGAGGAGTGTCATGTTTCCTCTTTTCCCGTTTTCTCGAGCTCTCGCTTTCACTCTCCAAAACATTCCTCTGCAAAGCTACCACAAACCATTTGAACGGAAAAGTAAAAATATTTCTTCCACTTTTTCATTCTTCTTGTTCACACCATCAATAGATGGGTCCATCTCGACAACAATCCCATCTATTACGGAACTATGTTCCACGTCATCTCCAGATAAGACTCTTTCCTACAGGTGATATGTACAAGATCAAACTATTACACCGTTGAGACTGGTTTCCCTTATCTTCTTGTAACAGCCTTATCAACTTATCACCTGTACCTACACAACTCTTGTAATTCTTATCTCTTGTAAGTAACTATACAAGAGCTTTATAAATACAATTTAAAACCCACAGAGTATTATCGTGGGATACAACTCATTCCTAATCTTTACACCATTCTATTTTCTCTATCCAAAATTGACCCTGAATCAACATTAGATTTCCCAACACGTACATAGTTCATCAAACCTTCCACCAAATCAGATCAGGATTTGATAGCAACAATCTTGTCCCCCAATCCCTTTAAGATTATGACTCAGAGGGGAAAATAATACTGAAAATTTTCAGGCCCTAGTATGCACCTGTCATAAGAGGTTGATTAATGTAACCAACTTCTCAACAACTTTTACTAGAAATCAAAAAAAATGTTCAAGGAATGAGAATTTTTATCAAACTTACAGTGTGAAATGGCACATTAATTATTCTCACCCCATATATAGGGGTGTCAATCCTTTGGTTTAGATCAGTTTTGATTCAGTTTCATCGATTTTAATATGAAAATAAGTGAATCCAAAACATGATCCAGTACACCGATTTTGATTTGATGTTTGTTTGAATTTTTATAAATTTCGGCCGTGCATGTGTTGACTTGGGTAGAGCATCCGGACTCCATGATTCCGACACTGATGTGTTGTTTCTATACATCAATAGGTGCTCTATAACAGGTGCTCATCAGTCTCAGGAATACTTTAATATGAGAAATTAATAATATTGCAGGAATTGTCTGCTTTATTTTAAAAATAAAAAAATTTATAAAACTAAGAGGAGAGAAAGTCCCAAATATTGTGCACACGATTAGCACGAGTTTTCAATTTCCTAACCTGAGTAGCTATTGCACGGGTAAACTAATAAGATGTCTATCTTTCCTCATCATATAAATATGGCCAAAGGTTATGTGCACGGCTGTGCATGTACTTGTGTAATGGAGACCAAGGTGGGTCAAAATGACCAAAACCCTCCCTCCTTCTCCCTTCTCCCACCCCCCCCCCCCACCAAAAAAAAAAAAATTTGATATGAGTAGGTTGCCATGCACGAATCCCCTCTTAATATCATTAGGACATTCTAAACTATGGGAAAGATAAGTACAAGGGAGATTCTCTCATTGACTCTATGTCATTTCTAATGAGTATTTATTCTAATCTAACTGTATTTTTATGTCATTTCTAATGAGCATTTATACTAATCTACCTGGATTTAATGCTAGCCGTACATAATAACTTTTGCCTTAAACTATTATAAATATCAAAGAGAACTGGAAATAGCTTTCATGACCAAAGATGGGTGTCCAAAGTGGTGAACCATTGTACTAGTTCCACAGAGTTTGTCCATGTTAGAAAAACAACGCAGCAAAATGGCGATTTTGCAAAAGAAATGCAAAGAGAAAGAGAAATCAACCACACAAGACAAGATTTACGTGGTTTACACCCAGGAAGGAAAGCTAAATCCACGGCCGAGCGATAGAACAAATCCACTATTACTGTGAAGCAAATACAAACCGTCACTCTCACATCTCTTAAAGAGATAACAACATTATATAGGAAAACCTTAACCCAGAAAGAACAGAATTGCCCCTAAAGACCCACCTAGTCTGACTCGGACTTGAACCAACATAGGGCAAAAAACATATCAAATTGAAGATCTTAACAAGCTCTACAGGGGTCAACACTTGATGTATGCACTTTTTAGCCATTCTGTCTTGTTTCCAAGGCGAAACGGCCTGCTGAAGAATCACCACAGCACTTTTTGAACTGAGATCAGGCTTCACCAATCACAGTCCAAGCTTTTAACTTTTGGCACCCCAATGATATCGCCTTGTGAACTCCTTTAATTGGAGGAAAAAACATCTGCAGTGTCCTAATCTTGCAGTGCACTACAGTACATCCCTGAGAGCTCGACATGTGGAAGTTGCGACATCTAACAGTGCCGAGCTTGAGAAGAAAGAAACAGAAAACTATCTTGCATCGAACTCATACCGTTGGATGAAGCTTCTTCCACGTATTGAGCTCTCAGGCCGCACTACAGTGCACCGCAACATTAGGGCATTGCAGAGGATTTTATCCCTCTAACCTAGGTTCTTGTGCACAGCCAAAATCCATATATGCTGCAATAAATTAGTGTTTAAAAAAGAAATATAACACCCATTATGCTTCAATTCCTTGGAGGTTGGGTCAAAGCTCTCCCATCAGAAATTAAAGAGGAAGTGATCATTCAATTGAAGTTCTTAATAGAATTGTCTGCTTTATTTAGCCCAAAGTATATAATCTATCACTTATGCTTTACTCCAAATGAGATGTGAAAAAAGACCATAATAAATAAGGCAAAATTATATAGTAATGTTAAGTTTTTAAATCAGGGAGAACCTTTGTGTTTAGCTTTAGCTTCTAACTTAGTCCGTCACGCACAGGCTAAGAATACTATGTATACATCCTTATATTAATTTTGTATTTCCATTTTTATCACTAAAAAAAAAATATGAGGCACAATTATGTACCTTTCTTGCAAATGCAATCTACTTCTTAAGATCCTTTTTTGCCTTTTGGGTGGGTGGGTGGGTGGGTGGGGGGATAAGTAACTCGGACAGTCTCGGACAGTCGTACTTCTGCCGTGTCTTGCTTCTCATTCAATCTTGTTCTTTATTAGTAACAATTCATAATTCGGTACTCATTTCTCTACTCCCGTATTCGGGTCCACACGGATTCGGATTCTTCCTACCTTAAAATTCATTTCCTTTTCACTCATTATAGTATTGGGGCTCCACACGGATTCCTTTTCCTCTTCCCTTATCTCTGTTTTATCATTTAACTCTTGATTTGAAAATAATGGTTGAGAATTGAAAGACATAAATTCGATGGATGGGCCTTCTTTAACTGTAAACCGTGCTCCTCTCCTCTCCTCTCACTGAAGATTTGAATTAGTTTGTATTAATAGGCATGTTAGCACCGTGTCTGGGGCCTCTGGGCAGCATGGTCCTGCCGGACAGCTCGGCTGTAGAGGATCCAAATTGGTCTGGTTCTGCTTCTCATTACGACTTCGCCGCTAACTTCTTCCTTGAAGTAGCTACCCTCACTAAACCTCAACAGAGATGGCGTTTGGTTTTCAAAACCATCTACTCCACCCGAGCCCTCCTCTCTCTTCTTATCAACAGGAAGAATCAGATTCTCACCCATCTCTCCCATTCCCCTCAAAAGAGATGGCGTTTGGGTTTCCAAGCCATCTACTTCACCCAAGCCCTCCTATCTCTTCTTAACGAGAGAAAGAATCAGATTCTCACCCGTCTATCGCATTCCCCTCAACAGAGATGGCGATTGGGTTTCAAAGCCATCTCTTCCACCCGAGCCCTCCTCTCTCTTCTTAGCTACAGGAAGAATCAGATACTCACCCATCTCCCACATTCCCCTTCTTACAGTGCTCTTGACATTAATGAACATGACTACACAGCCGATTCCACACCTTTCTCCAATTTTGATCACCAAAGCCTAATTGCCGTCGTAAAGGATAAGAACCTTTTAGAACTTCTTGATCAGTTTGGAGGTGTTGAAGGAGTTGCTGCTGCCCTCCAAGTTGATTTCAAGGATGGAATCCATGGTAGCACTGAAGATGTTACTCGCCGATGCAATAAATTTGGTTCTAATACTTATCGAAAGCCACCTGCGAAAGGGTTCTTCCATTTCGTCTTTGAAGTCGTTAAGGACACCACAATTCTCATTCTTCTCGTACGTGTTGCTCTCTCTCTTGGGTTTGGCATCAAAGAACATGGGCTTAAAGATGGGTGGTTTGATGGTGGCAGCATATCTCTTGCCGTCTTTCTTTTTATTTTGGTTTCTGCAATTATTAACTTCAAGCAATCGAAACTGTTTGAAAAGCTCTCACACGAAAGCAACGACATGAGAGTTGATGTAATCAGAGACGGACGGCGGCAACAGGTCTCCAACTTTGAAATCATCGTCGGAGACATTGTGGTTTTGAAGATCGGTGATCAGATTCCGGCAGACGGGTTGTTCTTAGATGGCCAATCCTTGACAGTGGACGAGTCGCGAATGACAGGGGAGAGCGACCATGTGGTCATCAATAGTGACCAAAACCCTTTCATGATTTCTGGAGCCAAAGTGGCTGATGGGTATGGCAGAATGCTTGTCACTTCTGTCGGCATTAACACAGCTTGGGGAGAGATGATGGGTTCAATAAGCCGTGACAGAGAGGAGCAGACCCCATTACAAGTTCGCCTTGATAATCTTAATTCCTATATAGAGAAGACTACTTTGATTATGGCTTTCATTGTTCTGGTTGTGAAGCTGGTCCGTTACATCAGTGGGAACATACATAACCAAAAGGGGTACCGCGAGTTCAGTGGAAGGACCAAATTTGATGTTGTGGTGAATGCTCTGGTGGGTATTGTCTCTGCTGCTGACACAATTGTAATGGTGGCCATTCCTGAAGGTTTGCCGTTGGCTCTCACTTTCACTCTCGCTTACTCTGTGAAGAGAATTATGGCTGATCGTGCTCTGGTTCGCAAACTGTCGGCTTGTGAGGCTATGGGTTCAGTCACTACCATCTGTACTGATAAAACTGGTACCCTCACATTGAACAAGATGGAGGTGAGTGAGTTTTGGGTAGGTGAAGTAGTTACTGAAGATGCTTCCAAGGTAATAGCACCCAATGTCCTTCAGTTTCTGCGAGAGGGGGTCACTCTGAACACTACTGGTGCTGTTTATAGGTCTTACTCGGGTACAGTGCCTGACTTTTCTGATAGCCCAACTGAGAAAGCCATTCTCTCGTGGGCTGTGTTGGATTTGGGTACGGATGTAGATGAAGTGAAGCAGAGATGTACAGTACTCCACGTTGAGGCCTTCAATTCAGAGAAGAAGCGAAGTGGAGTTTTGATGAGAAATAACCGTGAGAAGATGATTTGCGTGCACTGGAAGGGAGCTGCTGAGATTATATTAGCTCTCTGTTCAAGCTACTTTAGCAGAACAGGGACTGCAAAACCCATGAATGAAGGTGAAAGGATGAAATTTGAGCAAATTATTAAAGGTATGGCAGCTAAGGGCCTTCGATGCATTGCTTTTGCCTCCAAAACGGTCCCAGAAGTAGAAGAAAATGAAGATGCCACTTACAAGCTTGAAGAAGATGGACTGATCTTGTTGGGCCTAGTGGGTTTGAAGGATCCATGTCGGCCTGAGGTAAGTGAGGCAGTGAAAGTTTGTAGAGAGGCTGGTGTTAACATCAAAATGATCACTGGTGACAATTTTTTCACTGCAATAGCTATAGCCATTAAATGTGGAATACTTGAAGCTGATGAAGACTTGAACAATGGAGCAGTGGTGGAAGGTGCAGACTTCCGAACCTACACTCCAGAAGAGAGGAAGCAGAAGGTTGATACGATCCGGGTCATGGCAAGATCTTCCCCCAATGACAAACTACTGATGGTTCAGTGCCTAAAAGAGAAAGGTCATATTGTTGCAGTCACTGGTAATGGCACTAATGATGCACCAGCACTAAAAGCAGCAGACATTGGATTTTTTATGGGAATTCAAAGCACAGAAGTGCCAAATGAGAGCTCAGACATTGTCATCTTGGATGATAACTTCAACTCAGTAGTCACAGTTATGAAGCAGGGTAGGTGTATCTACAGCAACATTCAAAAGTTTATCCAGTTTCAGCTCACAATGAATGTTGTTGCCCTTGTGATCAACTTTGTTGCTGCAGTTTCCTCTGAAGTTGTCCCATTAACAGCAGTCCAGCTATTGTGGGTGAATCTTCTCAGGGACACATTGGGAACTTTGGCCCTGGCCACAGAGTATCCTACCAAGGAGCTCTTGAAGAAGCCGCCGGTTGGTAGAACCGAACCACTTATAACCAAGGTCATGTGGAGGAACCTCATTGCTCTAGCCATATATCAGGTAACAATCTTGTTGATTCTGCAGTTTCAGGGAATTGCCATCATTGGTGTAGAAGAGAAGATCAAGGACACCTTCATCTTCAATACCTTTGTCCTTTGCCAAGTCTTCAATCAGTTCAATGCAAGGAAGTTGGAGAAGAACATATTTGAGGGGATACATAAGAACCGAATGTTTCTGGGGATAGTGGGAATGACACTCGTTCTTCAAGTGGTGATGGTAGAATTTAAGAAAAAGTATGCAAACAAAGAGAGATTGAATTGGGCGCAATGGGTTGCATCTATTGGAATTGCATCTTTATCTTGGCCTATTGGTTGGGTCGTCAAGTGGGTACCAATTTCTGATTAATAGTGTTTAAATATCCTGTAACAGAGACCTACCACAGCTTCTAAGTTCTATAATTGGTTTTTTCTACTGTTTTAGGTTTTTTTTTTAGTTTATATTGATGCCTTTCTTAGGTTTTCTAATGGGCTCTTCTTTCTTTCTTGTATATATATTATATGGGTTCAACAGTTCAACCGTTCATGAGAATTCTATTTGTAACCAATTGCTAAGAAAGTTTACTTGAAGTCTTGAAGATGCCAAGCTCATTGTCGAGATTGGTAAAGTTTGGAAGGGTCAGGTTATGATTTTGAAATTTAAGTACTCTCAAGGCTTGGTAGTCCTGCACTGTTATACATATAATCCATTCTTCCAAAGGATGATATCCATATAGATCGTCCCTGAATATATGGTCATCATCAATCTGTGGATGAGCTTTTCGGTGACAGCCTGTGATGGACATTATAGTGGTGTATGACCACCCATCACAATGGGCTTTAAAATTAGGGGAGGAAGTATGGGGAGCCACATGAACTTAGCTCAAGATCTTAATGGCGCTTTTAGCTCCCCTTGGAGAGTAATCCCTTTGTATCACAAGTGGAAACTCTTGTAGGGTTGGATTTGAATAAGTGCAAGCAAGTGTAGCTACTAAGGACCTAGGGATCTTTATCACCTCCAGTTTGCTGACCGGCCCAGTTCTCCAGTTCCTCTAACAAAGGGGGACTGAAATGACCTCTCTACCCATGCCCAAACACCCTGCCCGGGTGGGGTCCACCATCCCCCTATTAGAGGAACTGGGGAACTGGGCCGGTCAGCAAACTGGAGGTGATAATTTTCCAAGGACCTAGGCTTGTTGCTAGGTTTTGGGGTCAAATCGCATACCTTTACTCGGGAGGGGAAAGCCAGAGCATGATAAGCCGAGGGGGCCGGTCAGGGGGTCGGGGAGGACAGAGATGGGGAGGATAAGAGAAAAAACAGAGAAGTCACATCGTTGTGGTGCATAAGGAATTGAAGATCTCACATCAGCTTCTGTCGGGCAACGATGTCGAGATGCAAACAATTAACTTCTATTTCGATTCTTCTGCACTTATAGCTACAGAGATGTGTGATCTTCAAAATCGTCCTAAGCTGCAGGTACAGAGGAAATTCAAAGAAATAGAAAATTTAGACAGGGTCACAGGGAAGATCCATTACATAAAGTTACAAAACAAAAAAAAATGTTGGTGGTGGGGGAGGAAGTCAAGAAGGTGAGAGGTTAGAAGGGGAGGGATTACCGGGGAGAGATCGGCAGCCGGCGTGGGAGGGAGAGCGATCACGATGGAGGGTGAAGACGGGAGAGAGGAGACGAAGTGGATTTCAGAATGTTTTTAGGGGAAATATCATCATCCCCTTCCCCTCTAAGTATCAATAATATAAAACCCATCCTCAAGTTTTGAATAACGATAATGCTCTCCTCTACTTCTGAAAGATTCTAAGAACCGTATCCTAATAATTAAAAACCGCCATTAAGTGATGATGTTGGCATTTCTAGTTTTTTTAAAACCCCATATTACTCTTATTGTAATTTTATTTCAATTTTGCTCTCTCCAACCTCCAACCCCCAAACCCCATTTCCTGCTCTTCCTCTTCTTTTGCATCTTCTGCTTCTTCCATCAGCACCACTATCATTGCCACCATTGTCACCACCGATCCTCTTCCACCGCCAACACCACCGCCCTTAGGTGATTTTTTTTCTATGAAATAAAACCAATGGTCAAGATTCCGTTTTAAGGGTGATTCACCACATGATGAATTGATGACATTACCTGTCCTATTTGCACGTTGGCAAACCGAGACGCGAACCTTTCGGTGACCTCCTTCCCAAGCGGCGTTCCACCGCTCCCCACCACCTGTAGCGAGCTGAGATCATACTTATCCACCAATTCCGACTTCGCCATCGCCACCACAAGCGGCAATGACACTAGCATGTAACCTACCTTATACGCCTCTATCTCTTTCAGCATCCCTTCGAAATCGAACTTCTCCATGAGCACCATCGTCTCCGCCAAAGCCACCGCCCTTATACACATAAACAACCCGAATATATGGAACTGATACGTCATAAAAACTACCAGCCAATGAGAGGCTGACATGTGTATCAGGGACGAGGTCAGGTCGTGCAGAACAAGCACGAGCTATCCCTGTCCGGAAGAGCGAGATTGAATGCATACACGAGACCCCAAAGATCGTGGACACGGGGCCAGACACGATCGAGCAACGAGAAATCGACAGACCGAGCCGTCCTACCCTCAAAGCTTCGCTCATCGTCTATAAATAGTTGGAAAAATTCTTTCCATAATAAAGTGAATTCTACTATCTGTTATTAAGAGTTCTGATTTAGGCCTCAGAGTGGCTAAACCGACTCGACCCGACCTCTCTTGTTAATCTTATATCGGCAGGAACAGCTCGCTCCAGCAACCCTTTTTGACGCAACTGGAACAATGATAACGTAATCAATAACACCGTTGGTGGTGGATTCTCCTCAACTGGCTCCAGTCTCGAGGCATAGTATCCGACGATCAACGTAATGAGGTTTCGGTGAGTCAACACTGCACCCTTGACTCGTCCTGTCATACCCGACGAGTACGAAATTGCTGCTGGGTCTAACTGATTCACCTCGACCAGATCCAGTTCCGCACCCGACGTCGTTGCCATCATGGATTGGAAAACAGGCGAGTCCAACAGAACCGTGTCATGACGGAAAGAAGGGAGCTTCGCGGCAGTGGCTGACGTGTTGAAGGCAATCACTGATTTGCTGATCTCGATTTGGTGAAATCTCAGATTTTGTGCTGGCTGGGTTGGCGGGAGAGATGACAACCCCGAGTGAGAGGAGAGAGAAGTAGAGGATTGTGATTTGGATGGATGTTGTAGATAGAATGAAGGCGGTGTCACCTCTGGAGAGGCCTATTGTTGTTGCAGATTGACCAAAAGGAGATAGAATGAAGGCAGTGTAGAGAATGGCATCATCCTCCCACCTTTTGGAAAAAAAAAATTCTTCTTTAGGCTAACAGCAAAGATACAATAGATATTCTAAATAAAGAGAGAGAGGTCATAAATCTGAAGGGGAAAAGTGGAGCTGGAGAGGAAGGAGAAGAAGAATCCCGAAAACCATATTAAAACCACCATAGCTGGAGAGGAAGGAGAAGCAGAGATTTTTCTGCTTTTTTTGGCTATAAAATCAATCTGATGGTAGATGCCTCTTCTTTCAGCTGCAAGAGCTGAATGGGTTTCGGCGATGGTGGTGGTGCTGGCGATGGTGCTAACGGTGGTGTTGGAGGTGGAAGAGGATCGTCGGCGATGACAGTGATCGCGATGATGGTGGTACTGGAGGAAGAAAAAGAAGAAGAAACGCAAGAGGAAGAAGAGGAGATCGGTGTTGAAAGAAAAAAAAAAAGTTGGAAAACAAGAAAGAGAAGAAAGAGAAAAAAAAAAATGACGTTAGCTAATTATAGGGTAATATTGTCTTTTGAATCGTTATTTTAACATCATTAACCACTTAGGGTACGGTTGATATAATCTTTTAAAAGTGAAGAAGGATATTATTATCATTATTCAAAACTTTGGGTGGCGTTTGATATTTGAGACATAGGTGAGGAGGGTAGTTTTGGTAGCTTTCCCATCATCGGTTTGGTCAAATTTTTTAATGAATTGCAAGACATCACCTTGCAGGGATCCACCTTGTGATTTCCACGGCCATATATTCGCATAGGAGATTGATGTCCAGAGGAACACCAGGTTGGAAGAACCGTACGTGTTTTGGACCCTTGTCTCTCCCATTACTGCGAACGGGTTTAGCCCCAGGAAATTATCTTTTTAATTGCTTAGTTTATTGATGGCTTCTTTTCCTCCTTGTTTTGTGATGACCCCTCATCTCATATGACCACGATTCATGCACAACACGATCGCACAAGCAATAGTGGTGCACTTAATTTTTGATAGATCTCACGTTAGAACATAATGAAAAAATGACAAAAAAATTGGATACTACCCTCACTCTCTTGTCCGATCTGGTTGCCCAACAACCGGAGACCCCTCCTGAGTACCCTACCCGGGCTACACCTTGTGGAAGACGCAGGTTGCCGGCCAGAAAAAGCCATTTCGTACTGCTCTTACCACCTTCTCAAAAGCTCTTGGAAAGTTCTATACCAGCTACTCACCCTTGATCTCTTGTACTCGACTCGATTAGACAAGCGATTGGGACGATGTTACTTCCCTGAGAAAGTACACTTTCTTCGATTGGCGATTGTATTGAAGATCATTTAAAAGATGCTCTCTTCTATAAAACTTACAAAATCTGCTTATATCTAAAAGCTAAGGAAATTCTTCCTCGGAAAATATTTCCAATGATACAACGTCATTGTGATGAAGAACAATACCAGCGCTATAAAAATTTTATGCTGGAATTTCCCAAAAATATTATCCGTACTGAATACAATCAGTACCGCCTTATCTTCTACCCTGGCTCCGAACCTTGGAGTATTGCTGCTGTTGAATGGGGACTAGTAGGCCAACTGGTCTTCTCTAGTGATAATACTGCCGTCCTCGACCAATTGCCCATTGGACCATTGGAAAGATCGGTATAAGGATTCAAAAGATAAAACGGAACAATCCCGACTTCTTTCTATGATGCAACAATTCTATGTTGAAAACCAACAGAGTTTTGTCGCACATAATTTTGTACTCTTCTCCGATGATGATGAAGACGACGAGATTCTTAACGAATCGTCCTCCGACTCACTTCGTCTCGATTCGACTCATTTGAGTCACCCCCGAGTCTGTCCCGGACTCACCTCCTGTTTCCCACCGTATCCCTGTTGGTGAAACTTCTTATAAACGTAAGGTGGACCCCAAAGACCATCGATATTTCTCCATTTTTTTAAGTTTGGGCTAGAGACTTCTCAATAATTCAAAGGATATGTGGGCTGGGCTAGGATATTGAAATCAAAGTATTTTAACAATTCTTTGCCCTTGAATCCGAAGGTAATGAAGAAAAAAGGCTCTTGGTCTTGAAATAGCATTGCCCAAATGCTACCAACTCTAAAAGGTATGGTATTTCGTCACATAGGTAATGGTCCACATTCCTTCTTCTGGGATGACCCCTGGATAGCTTCAATTCCTGGTCATAGTCTTACTTATAGCACCTGTATATAATAATAATGAGCTTGTTTGTAATGTTTTTGATAACTCTGGATCTTTATACACATCATTCTTACAAGGGTTACCCACTTGCTTCCTTAGCTTGTGCTAATATTGGTCCCACCAATGGAACGGATTCTTGGATTGGTACCCTCACTAAATCAAAATAATTATTTACAAAAAAAGCAGCTCACTCCTTTATGGTTTCTAACTCTTCCCACTGCTAATGGTGGCGTTTCTTTTGGAAAATTCCCATACACCCCAAATTCAAAGTGTTTGTTTGGCAGGTGTTAAATAATGGTTTACCTGTTAAAGCATACATCTCACAATGGGTCAAGGTTGATCCAAATTATGTTATCTATGGTACAAACATGTAATCAGTTTGGCATATTATCTTATCTTGTTACTGGACAAAACGTATATGGGCAGCATGACATTTCGGTTTGAGAACTGGACATATTGCATTCCCATCTTTATCTCATTTTTACCAATTTTTCCTACACTACTGAACTAAAGATAGAGGAATGGCCAATTGTTTTTTCTCAGTCTTTATCATAACCTGCTACTTTATATGGATTCATAGGAACATAATTCTTTTTCAGGGAGTTAAACCTGATCCATTATGGATCACCAATTTGTCTACCAAATGGATATGTGAGCTCTCGATATCCCCCCCCCCATGTTACCAAGTTGGACTCTTCCTCATGCCCTCCTAATAAATTCTCTTTACTTTCCTCTTTAACTACTTTACCGGATCTTAATCATCCAATTTTGTTATGTGCAGGAGCTGCCGCCCCCAACCTAACTAGATCCGGTTGGGTGTTTTCCATTTTGTTGCAAGGAGAGCTTAAGATAATTTCTGCAGGTTTTTTGAATACTAATGATCTTTTGGAAACAAATCTTTATGGAATTGTCCAGGGTAGGGGTGTCAATTCCAGGCCCGGCCCGGTAGAACCGATCGAGCCCGCCCGGATAAAGCCCGACCTTGCCCGGCCCATTTATTAAACATGTCGGGCTTAAGGCTGACACGTTTAGTAAGTGAGCGGTCCCGGTGTGGGGTTTTAGCCCGTCGGGCGCCCAACCGGACTAATCGAATGGTAGTCCGACCTAGCTCGACCGAGCTTAGCCCGATCTAGCCCGACCCTTTTCTATTCTTTTCAGACACTGTTTAGCCCTTTCTCTATTTGTTAACTTTATTCTATGTGGCATATTTCTATTGGTTATTAGGAAAATTCCTTGACATGTAGTACTAGATTATAAATGTGGCATAATCTTGTACTTCATCAACGTTCTCACCCCTCAGTCTCTTCTCAAATCCAAAGCCCAATTTGCTGCCCCAACTCTCTCACTCTCTCTCAAACACGGGAATGAGCGGTTCTGATGATTGTCAGGTGTATTACCACAATGGTTGACTTAGAAAAAAATTAAAAGTCAACAATAAACCATAAGCATTGTTCTATAATTCAAGCTTTCATGGTTACACTCTACAATACCCATTTGGGGTGTTTGAGTTTCTTCACTTCAAAGTCTTCATAGAGAGGGTGAGAGAAGGAAATCCGAATTCGAATTCTCCTCCTTCAATCCACCATTTCAGTCACCCACATCCCTTGGAGTTACAACTCTAATCCCAAACAAGTACCCATGAAGGTTTGGGTTTCATGTGCAAGGTGCAAGTTTAATGCTTCTTGTAAACTAACAAGTTTTTATTTTTTAATATTCATTGAATTTGTGGCTGCACCGTTTAGAGCCTGGTTAAGGCCTGGTTAGAGTTAAACATGCCGACAGCCCGGTTAAGAGCCGATTACATTAGCCCGATTGTAGCCCCAAACCCGACCTAGCCCTACCTAGCCCGACCAGGCCCGGCCCGAAGACTTAAATGGGCGGTCACGGTGTAGGCTTTAAGCACCGTGAGGCTTGGCTAGGCCCGACCAGAACCCGACCAAGCCCGACTGGTTGACACCCCTAGTCCAAGGATTGGATTATGCCAAAAAGGAGCAATATAATACAAAGGAAGTCTGGTGCGACAACAAGGGAATTGTGGAATTGATCAATCAGCCTTTTACTACGGTTCAACAATTGCCGCTGCTACACCTCTTACTACAATCTCACAAGGCCTCTGTTTCAAGTCAGTTTGTTTTTAAAGAGGATACCGAACTCTTTCTCCTGCTTTATGAATTAGCACAATATATGTATATTAACAAAGAGCATATACTCCTCTCACACAATATTGTACAGTCTTTATCTTTTCTTGTTTAATATATATGTTTATTTCCTATAAAAAAAAAATTTGTTTTTATATTTTTGGACAAAGAACGCTACCTATGGCTAGGGGTGTCAATTGGTCCGGTTCTATGCTATCGGTCAGCTTCTTTAACGGTTCCGGATCTAAGATGTCAAGACCAAATCCTAATCAATAAGCTCACCGGTTCCAAATCTGAGATTCAAGACCATTAAGTAATGGGTGGTCCGGTTCCGGCTCCTAATCGGGTCCAAAGTAGACCATATCAAGTTCTTATGTGTCAATATATATATTATCATCTCATGCGAACAAATATGTTAGACTTGAACTAATTTTAATGTCTACTTCTTTCACATAATTCCTCATATTTAGACTTTGTTTATGCAGAGAAAGAAAGAGAGAGTTTAGAACAAACTATTATAATAATTCGCCATCAGTCATCACCAATTTGGTGGTTCGTGAATAAAGATTTTTATTGAAATAATAATCTATGCATTGCAACTGTTAGGTATGAGTGGAGATAATACCAAAAACACAGCTTTTGAAGTTATTTTTCTTTTGTTTGACATCATTCGTCAGATTTTATTAGACTTGAGAGAGAGAGAGAGAGAGAGAGAGAGAGAGAGAGAGAGAGAGAGAGAGAGAGAGAATTGACTAAGCAACTATTATAATAATAATAATAATAATAGTCCTCCAACTACCATATATGTTTGCGTGAGATGATAATTCAATCCTGGTAATTTCTTTCGATTCTAACGGTTCCTGGGACCAGATCAGATCCGAACCAATAACCTATCAGTAAGACCAGATCTGAACCAATAAGCTATTGGGTGGATTGATTCCGGTCCAAAATTGACACCCCTACCTATGGCCAGATATGGTATAATTCCGATCTCAAGTTCAGATTAGCTTTATGAAATAGTCAATAATTAGATTTTTTGTGAAGAAATTAGAATTGTTTTGATTCCACCCATTTGAAAAGGGAAATTTGAAGTGCCACCCCCTAAGGTTTGTCAATATTTTAAGGCACCTACACGAAATATGGAAATATCAATTGTAACCCAGATTTAAACTGGTTTAACCTACGCAATGCAATTCATTAAATTACCTATTACACTAAAACATTATAAAAAAAATAGCCCACAATCACTTTCTTACCTTTGGACTTCAAATCTGTGAAGGGATTAGGGCATACAACCTCTTTCTTCTATCCTTGTGACTTTGCACATCGGAGAACCCACACTGGAGAACCTGCAGTTATTCGGAGCACACACACACACTCCCCTTCCCATGCCCCTTGCTGTACTAGAGAGCACGCACACACACTCCCCCCTATGTGCCCAAACGTATCCTTGAATTTCTTCCCCAAAATCCCATACTTGCAATTCCATTGGACAAATAGCAAATCCATATCTTCAATTCTGAGTGAGAGAGAGAGAGACAACGAGCAAGCTTCAGTGGCTCACCAATTGCCCCGTAATACTAACGCGAAGGAAACAAACCTGCATAAGGAGACATTGATGACTACTTTAACCACTAACCTTTGGCCACTGTAGAACAGTGAAACAATATGTTCTAAATTATAATTCGACCACGGGGCAAGGGATTGGAGCTCAACAACAACCTAAACCATTGTAGAAATGTTATAGTAAATGGAAAAGGAATGTGAGAAAGAGAGAGTACAGCGATGAAGACTAGTGAGAGGTGTGGAGATTTCAGGGCAAGAACCCAAGTTGAGGTTTTTGGGAAAATATATCAAAAGGAGCCGAAAGAGGAGTGATGTAGTTACCCACACCCAAAACCATTTCTTCTGCACCATTTGAAGCCCCTCCTAGAAGGACTGAAGGAGCATGTTGACAACAACTATGAATCTCAAATCCAAAACTAAGATGGAGAAGAAATTTGAATAAAGAACGGAGATCGTAGTTCGACTGATTGAGCGCTCGCCGTTCAGGTTGCGATGAAAATAAAAATAATTCACTTCAAGGTGAGGGTACTCCTTGAGAGCGTCACACACGGCCATTGTGCTCCTTCGCCAAAAAGTCCTACAAGGTGGAACCCCCCTACACTAGGGCAGAGCACTGTCTTTAAAAATTAACCTGTTGACATCTCACTATTTAACAGCCTTGACTAATGATAGGGGGGATGTATAATTTTTGGGAAGCAGTTTTCTGTACGGGAGTGTGGCCTACGCAAGTATTCCCATATGTCTATCTCTCTCCTCCTTAAAATAAAGGGATAGAAATGTCTTTTCACATGGGGAAGAGAGAGAAAGACTCATGGGAGTGCTGACGTAGGCCACATTCCCGAACAGAGAACTTTTTCCCATAATTTTTTATCTAAATCAAGGGAGTCGTTGTTAGGTTCCATATTCCTAAGAGTAACCAACAGCACATTATCGATCCTCTTTGCTCCAAAAAAAAAAAACATTATCGATCCTCTTAAATGTAAACAAACAATTCCTAAAATTAAATTAAACAACAGTACATTATCTTTTTGGTAAAAAGAGCAACAGCACATTATCGATCCTCTTTGCTCCAAAAAAAAAAACATTATCGATCCTCTGAAATGGAAACAAACAATTCCTAAAAGTAAACAACAGCACATTCCCTGTTTCTTCAGTTTCCGCCTTCCCCCTCTCTTTTACTCCCCAGAACATTCCCCCCTGTTTCTTAACTCTCCGCCATCTCTCTCTCTTTTACTCTATAGAACATTCCTCCGAAAAGCTACCAAACACCGTTGTTGGAAAGAGAAAGTAAAAATATTCCCTTTGCCTACATTTGTTTGCAAGAAAAATTAAAGGAAAAGAATATGGAAAATTTTCAAACCTAAAAAACATTGTATGCTTCATTTTACCTCAAAAATTATAGAATCTATATCCCTTATTTTTTATCTTCCATGTGAATTCTCGAGATGTGAAAAAGAGCAAAAGGTTTTATATTTACCTTGCTTTCTTGCATCCATGTCAAGAAAAAATTTTGCTGGCCCTTTTACCCTTTATCGTATCGTCTATTGATTTTGCTAGTCATCAATACCAATACCATATCGATAGCAAGGAACAGATAGAAGATAAAATGATCAAAAAAATTATTTTTTAAGAAAATTTGGGAGTAATTTTGTTCGATCCAAACCAATACCGTATCGATATAATATCAATTTTACTTATTGACAATACCTATTTCGATACCGTACACTAAAACCATGCCACCAAAAGGCATGTTTTAGTGGTGGCGTGTCTTTGTTCTCATGAGATCTCATCAGATCTTTGTACTTCGTAACTTTCCGTGCTCAATTGTTCATCCTGTACTTACCGTGCTCATGTCCCAACTTCGCATTAGGGCGGGTCCACACGGTGATCATATTTTGATGTGATGAAGCCTTAAGTTTCAAAGCAGTTACCTATCCCGAAATCAACATCCTCTGCCTCTGGCTATCCCCTATCTGGCCGCAATAGAGCTTGCAACAAAGCGATAGGAATGGCGAATACTCGCGCTCTTTCTCAGCTCTCTTATACCCCCACCCCCTTTCCCTCTTAGTAGTAGTTCCCTAATATTATATATAAGCTCCCAATCCCCCAAAAAAGCTTCAAAGCTTCTTCAAACTCTCATAATCTTTTTTATTGTCCGGTCCTCCTTTCATAGAGATAGCTGCACTAATTCTTTGCCATGTCTACTTCTCCTGCTACTATGTCTGCTTCTGCTTCTGTTTCTGTTACTGTTTCTGCTTCACATTATGACTTCTTTGCTAACTTCTTCCTTGAGTTAGCCACCCTCACTAAACCTCGACAAAGATGGCGCTTTGGTTTCAAAGCCATCTACTCCACCCGGGCCCTCCTCTCTCCTCTTATCGAGAGGAAGAATCAGATTCTCATGACCCATCTCTCGGATTCCCCTTCTTACACCGCTCCTGACATTAATAATCATAAGTACTGCACGGCCGATTCCACACCTTTCTCCAATGTTGACAACGAAAGCGTCTTGACAATCGTAGAGAAGGAGAACTTTCAGTTTGGTGGTGTTGATGGAGTTACTGTTGCTCTTGACATTAACGTTCATGATGACTACACGGCCGATTCCACACCTTTCTCCAATGTTGACAACGAAAGCGTCTTTGGCGTCGTAGAGGAGGAGAACGATCAGTTTGGTGGTGTTGATGGAGTTGCTGTTACTCTTGACATTAATGATCATGACGACTACACCGCCGATTCCATGCCTTTCTCCAATTTTGATCACGAAAGCCTAATTGCTGTCATAAAGGAAAAGAAATTGTTAGAACTTCTTGATCAGTTTGGAGGTGTTGAAGGAGTTGCTGCTGCTCTCCAAGTTAATTTCAAGGATGGAATCCATGGTACCCCTGAAGATGTTACTCGCCGATGCAATAATTTTGGTTCAAATACTTATCGAAAGCCGCCTACGAAAGGGTTCTTCCATTTCGTCTTCCAAGTCGTCAAGGACACGACAATTCTCATTCTTCTCGTACGTGTTGCTCTCTCTCTTGGGTTTGGCATCAAAGAACATGGGCTTAAAGATGGGTGGTTTGATGGTGGCAGCATATCTCTTGCCGTCTTTCTTTTTATTTTGGTTTCTGCAATTATTAACTTCAAGCAATCGAAACTGTTTGAAAAGCTCTCACACGAAAGCAACGACATGAGAGTTGATGTAATCAGAGACGGATGGCGGCAACAGGTCTCCATCTTTGAAATCGTCGTCGGAGACATTGTGGTTTTGAAGATCGGTGATCAGATTCCGGCAGACGGGTTGTTCTTAGATGGCCACTCCTTGAAACTGGACGAGTCGAGAATGACAGGAGAGAGGGACTCCATTGTGGTCATCAATGGTGACCAAAACCCTTTCATGATTTCTGGAGCCAAAGTGGCTGATGGGTACGGCAGAATGCTTGTCACATCTGTCGGCGTTAACACAGCTTGGGGAGAGATGATGAGTTCAATAAACCGTGACAGAGAGGAGCAGACCCCATTACAAGTTCGCCTTGATAATCTTACTTCCCATATGGGGAAGACTACTTTGATTATGGCTTTCGTTGTTCTGGTTGTGAAGCTGGTCCGTTACATCAGTGGGAACATACATGACGAAAAGGGGTACCGCGAGTTCAGTGGAAGGACCAAATTTGATGTGGTGGTGAATGCTCTGGTGGGTATTGTCTCTGCTGCTGACACAATTGTAATGGTGGCCATCCCAGAAGGGTTGCCATTGGCTGTCACTCTCACTCTGGCTTACTCAGTGAAGAGAATTATGGCTGATCATGCTCTGGTACACAAACTGTCGGCTTGTGAGGCTATGGGTTCAGTCACTACTATCTGCACTGATAAAACTGGTACCCTCACATTGAACAAGATGGAGGTCAGTGAGTTTTGGGTTGGTGAAGAAGCGGTTACTGAAGATGCTTCCAAGGTAATAGCACCTAATGTCCTTCAATTTCTGCAAGAGGGGGTTAGTTTGAACACTACTGGTGCTGTTTATAGGTCTTACTCGGGTACAGTACCTGACTTTTCTGGTAGCCCAACTGAGAAAGCCATTCTCTCGTGGGCTGTGTTGGATTTGGGTACGGCTGTAGATGAAGTGAAGCAGAGTTGCACAGTTCTCCATGTTGAGGCCTTCAATTCAGAGAAGAAGCGAAGCGGAGTTTTGATGAGAAATAACCGTGAGAAAGTGATTTGCGTGCACTGGAAGGGAGCTGCTGAGATTATATTAGCTCTCTGTTCAAGCTACTTTGGCAGAACAGGGACTGCAAAACCCATGAATGAAGCCGAGAGGATGAAATTTGAGCAAATTATTAAAGGTATGGCAGATAAGGGCCTTCGATGCATTGCTTTTGCCTCCAAACCGGTCTCAGAAGTAGAAGAAAATGGAGATGCCACCCACGAGCTTAAAGAAGATGGACTGATCTTGTTGGGCCTAGTGGGTTTGAAGGACCCATGTCGGCCTGAGGTAAGTGAGGCAGTGAAAGTTTGTAGAGAGGCTGGGGTTAACATCAAAATGATCACTGGTGAAAATTTTTTCACTGCAATAGCTATAGCCATTGAATGTGGAATACTTGAAGCTGATGAAGACATGAACAATGGAGCAGTGGTGGAAGGTGTAGAATTCCGAAACTACACTCCTGAAGAGAGGAAACAGAAGGTTGATACAATCCGGGTCATGGCAAGATCTTCTCCCTATGACAAACTACTGATGGTGCAATGCTTGAAAGAGAAAGGCCATATCGTTGCAGTCACTGGTAATGGCACTAATGATGCACCAATACTAAAAGCAGCAGACATTGGGTTTTTTATGGGAATTCAAAGCACAGAAGTGCCAAATGAGAGCTCAGACATTGTCATCTTGGATGATAACTTCAACTCAGTAGTCACAGTTATGAAGCAGGGTAGGTGTATCTACAGCAACATTCAAAAGTTTATCCAGTTTCAGCTCACAATGAATGTTGTTGCCCTTGTGATCAACTTTGTTGCTGCAGTTTCCTCTGAAGTCGTCCCATTGACAGCAGTCCAGCTATTGTGGGTGAATCTTCTCAGGGACACATTGGGAACTTTGGCCCTGGCCACAGAGTATCCTACCAAGGAGCTCCTGAAGAAGCCGCCAGTTGGTAGAACTGAACCACTTATAACCAAGGTCATGTGGAGGAACCTCATTGCTCTAGCCATATATCAGGTAACAATCTTGTTGATTCTACAGTTTCAGGGAATTGCCATCATTGGTGTAGAAGAGAAGATCAAGGACACCTTCATCTTCAATACCTTTGTCCTTTGCCAAGTCTTCAATCAGTTCAATGCAAGGAAGTTGGAGAAGAAGAACATATTTGAGGGGATACATAAGAACCGAATTTTTCTGGGGATAGTGGGAATTACAGTCGTTCTTCAAGTGGTGATGGTAGAATTTAAGAAAAAATATGCAAACAAAGAGAGATTGAATTGGGGGCACTGGGGTGCATCTATTGGAATTGCAGCTTTATCTTGGCCTATTGGTTGGATCGTCAAGTGGGTACCAGTTTCTGATAAATCATTCTTCAGCTTTCTCTAGGGCTGTGTTTGGTATGCATTCTAGGTTGATTTTTTGATCGGAAAATGCGAAACCAAATGCTGCCTAGGATTAATAGCGTTTAAATATCCTGTAACAGAGACCTACCACAGCTTCTTTGTTCTATATTGGCTTTTGCTACTGTTTTCGTCTTTTTTAGTTTATATTGATGTTTTTCTTAGGTTTTCTAATGGGCTCTTCTTTCTTGAATATATTATATGGGGTTATCATCGATCTGTGGATGAGCTTTTCGATGATAGCCTGTTATGGACATTATGGTGGTGTATAACCTCCTATTACAATGGGCTTTAAAATTAGGGGAGTAAGGATGGGGAGTCGCATGAGCTTAGCTCAAGACCTTAATGGCGCTTTTAGCTCCCCTTAGAGAGTAAATCCCTTTGTATCACAAGTGAAAACTCTTGTAGGGTTGGATTTGAATAAGTGCATAGCACTGAAGGTTCAAGCAAGCGTAGCTATTAAGGACCTAGTCTTGTTGCTAGGTTTTGGGGTCAAATCTCGCACCTTCACTCGGGAAGGGAAAGCCAGAGCATGAGAAGCCGAGGAGGGGGTTGGGGAGGATGAGAGAGAAAACAGAGAAGCCACATCGTTGTGGTGGATAAGGAATGGAAGATCTCACATCAGCTGCTGTCGGGCAACGATGGCGAGATGCAAATAATTAACTTCTATTTCGATTCTTCTGCACTTATGCTTTAATGGCGAGGGAGATCTAAGCTGCAGGTGCAGAGAGTTGTGATCTTCAAAATCGTCCAAAGCTGCAGATACGGGGGTAATTCAACGAAATAGAAAATTTAGACAGTGTCACAAGGAAAATCCATTACATAAAATTAGAAAACTAAATACAAATATTGGTGGCGGGGGAGGAAGTCCAGAAGGTGAGAGGGTACAGTTTAGAAGGGGAGGGATTACCGGAGAGAGATCGGCAGCCGGCGGGGAAGGGAGAGCGATCACGCAGGGGGTGGAGACTGGGGAGAGCGGAGAGGAAGAGATGTATTCAGAATGTTTTTTTTTTTTTTGGGAAAAAGAACGTTACTTATGGACCGATTTGGTATAATTTCGTTTAAAATTGAGATTGATTTTAAGAAATAGCGCGCTCTAGAGCGTTTTTAATGGCGGCTATGATTCTGAATATAAGGATGAGAATCTATATTATGATAATAACGTATATCTATATAATATGATACACTCCATTAGGTAGGAGAGGGCTTCAAGCACAACCATTGATTGTCTGATCCAGGTACTCTTTATAGATAAAGGTTCATAGCACTGAAATGAGAAAGGCTTGTAGACTCATGACGCAGTAAAGAAAACCGATGCGCTAACGTGCAATGGCTTTCGCGCATCGCGCTCAAGCATGCACAGTGCATAGCGCGCGGCGAATTTTTATTTTTGGTTTAGAAAGTAGAATTGTTTTGGTTGAAAGAAATTATCAGCACCTTTCTGAGGTTAGGTTTGTCAATATTTTAAGACACCTACACGAAATATGGAAATAACAATCGTTACTCCGATTTAAACGGGTTAACCTATGAAATACAATTTACTAAAAAAGGGTCTGCACAGGTCGCCAAATATGGTCACCTAGTTGAGGTATTCGATTGAAGAATGAGGCTATTTGGTTTTTTTTAATTGAAAAGGTAGAATATGTACTTCACATCATTCCAAGGGCAGAGCATTGTCTTTAAGAAAAAATTAACCTATTGACATCACGACTTTATAGTCTTGACTAATGGTAGAGGGTATATATAATTATTGGGAGAATGTTCTCTGTGCTGCAGCGTAGGCTGCGCCCAAGCACATGGATGGTCATTGTGTCCACCCCCATGTGTCTAGGCACGGCCTCCGCTACGGCACAGAGAACAGCACCCCATAATTTTTTTATCTAAATCAGGGAGTCATTGATAAGTTCCATATTTCGTTTGGGTGCCTTAAAATATTGGCAAACCACAAGGGATGACATTGATAATTTCCATTGATCTAGATTGAACAGATTTACCACTATGTTCTTAAAAAAATTTTAATTTTTTTTAACATTTTTACCTATGATCATATCAATCCACCAATATTGGATCAATATAGGAGCAAACAACAATCTATTAGAAAAACAATGTCCATAAATGGGATTTGTAGGAAAAAACGAAAAAGAAGCGAAGAATCAAACACACAACATAGAGATTTTACGTAGTTCACCCCCAAGAAGGTAGGCTACATCCACGGTCGAAGATAGAACATTTCACTATTCTCTAAAACAATTTACAAAATCTTCTAATCTCACCTTAACCCTCTCAACGAGATAAGGACACTTTATAAAAAAGCCCTAACCCAAAAAATGATAGAAATACTCTTAGACACCCCAAAAATGACCACCTAGTCAGGATCAGACCAGAATTGAACATATGTTGAAATATATATCGATTCGAAGGTCACGATGAGCTCTACAGGGCTCACCACCTTTGACAATGATTTGTGCACCTTTTAGGCCATACGGACACGTTTCGAGGCCGAAGCAGCCCTACAAAGATCCCCACTGCACTTTTTGGACTAAGATCAGACTTCACCAATAACACAATCGATATCAGTCTCTACCGATACCCATGCGAATCTGTCAATGCAATACCGACTCATCAATCCCAATAAAAATAAATATCAGATAATACAATAACCAGTATCCACACGCCAAGACAAACCAGATTTCAACACCTTTTGACCCTTCAGTATTTTTTTTTTAGGTAAAAAGAGGGCTATTCACTCATGAGCGTCCAACGCCAGAAAAACACGAAACATAAACTGGATAGATAGCATGACAAGCACAAGGAACCCGTACACAGTACCCGGGACCAAGGAGTGAAAATCAACCCGATCACACATGCTATTGACCGGGTCATCCAAACTAGGGGATGGGTAACAACCACTTCCCTAGGTAATTTGCTATTAACATAGCTTACATAATAAAGCGCATGCACTAACGTGCCATATAAATAGACCCCATCTTTTATGACGCATGCTAGACAAAGCACTAGAATCTTGGTTACCCATGCAGACAGACAGCTGACACAGAGGTAGAAAGCCAGTAAGGGTCACATGTAGCATGCAGTAGGTTCGTGATGGGCCTTGCAGCGATTCCAGGGTGAAAATCTTCACCTTCGTCAACGATGGCGATGGCGACGTCAACGCCATAATCGGTAGAACCTGCATCACCACAAACAAAATGGAAAAAAATCGGACCGTCCTTGGTTGGAAACCCCTCGGTGTTGCCCACGAAAAAGAGCACACACACCACGATTTTCCAACGATAGTAAAAAATCATAACAAAGACGAAACAGCAGAAAATAAAGGGCATCAGCTTCATGGGAGGGGGATGCGAATGGGTGGGGCGGTGGGAGGAGGCAGCATGGATTGGGCGGAGGGAATAGCGTGCTATAGGGGAGGGGGAGGGGGAGGGGGAGAGGGAGGGTGGAAACATCCAAAGCCTAGATTTGGATGGTTTTGAGAAGAGACGAGTAAAATCAGCATAACAAGTGAACAACCAACACACATGCAAACCCTCAAGCCCACACGTGCACCACCACCACTACCACCGCCACAACAAAGACATTAGAAAAGGTTAGAGAAACTCAAATCTTCCCAATTCTTCTTCCACTCCTGCTCTTGGGGCCGAACTTTATCTTCTCCTTCACTAAAGCCGCACGACTGTTCAATATTTTGAAGGCCGGTATCGATCTTACTGAAGAGAGATCTGGGTTCTTCGATGTCTTGTCTCTTGGAGCAATCAAGAACACGGGTCCAAGCCCCAATGGAAGAGAACACAGGCAGACCAAAGTACAAACTCTTAGTTCTGAGATGAGGCAAGTGAAGCGGGAGGTTGATCGGCCGAGACCTGAGGCAGGGGAGAGAAGGCAAAGAAAGGGAAGGGGAAAAGAAAGGAAAAGAAAAAAGGGAAGAGGGCACGCCACTAGGACAGAGGGGAACACTCACTGAAGCGGAGAAGAATCACGCCACAGGGGCGGAGGGGCTACATTTTGAAGCAGAGATCATACGCAGAGAAGAGAGTTGCAGAGCTTCTTACGGCGGCTCAGAAAGTATTCTCTAGAGTTCTCTAGGGTTTCCTAGCTCATTGACCCTTCAGTATGATTTGCCTGTTTGCCAAGCCCAGCTTCGTTGAGAGCCGAATGTTTAGCCAATAAAAAAAGAGATGGAATTGGCTATTTATGGAATTGGATAATAAATAGCCTTCAAGTAACAAATGAGAGTCCGGAACATCTCCAGGTAATCTTCGATAATAATGCACTGATATAGAAAGAAGGATCACGGAAAAGAGTTCAGGCAATTTAACAACCCGAAGGCCAACTGCCATTAAGGCCACCAATTAAACCTATCCATTAAAAAAATATGTAGTCAAATGGCTCCAAAAACACTTGACTATCAAAAGTAAGAGATAAACCGATATAAACGAATAACATTGAAAGAACTCAAATGCAAATACAAAATTTGGGTAAGTGAAAGATCCCCCCATCTCATTACATAAACAAGTTGGGTTTTGATGCCTTGTATGTCGTCTTGAGCTTCCTGGTTGGTGGCCTAACCTTCTTGAAGACCAAAGGGAATTTGATTTTGGCATTGTGAAACTGCTTTGTGTTTTCTCTCTTGCAAAGACTGGCAGGGATGGTAGCCGTTTTGATAATCTGGATGCATGGATATCTTACTCTGTGGCGAGAAGCCATCTCAGTGTACATCTGCTCAACACCACCATTAAGAGTGGTGTCTCGGTACTCCTTGTACATATTGTGATACCCTGTCCGACTTTGGTACCGCAACCAAATCCCATAATTCTTTACCTTGGTTGGGTCTTTCTCAAAAATCTGCAGTTTGGAAACAAATAAGAACAACCATAACTTAATGACTGAAAACAGTATCTGCCAAAATGCATTCATAAGAAAATTAGATTCATTGTGAAATCCACATAAGACTCTCCAGAGAAAAATATATCCATGCATATAATGGACACAGGGAAGAGGAAAACAGAAGGAAGATGTATGTGAAGATATGCAAGTCTAATCTCATTCGGTGTATCACCATATCTCCTTACATGGTTACCAAGAAGGGAATGAAGGCAACTCCAACTTAAACTTTAAGTTTTACACATACACATTCATCCCACCTTGCAAATCTATAAAGACTGTTCAATTTTATCAAGAGACGTAACAAAACCCTAAAGCTGGACCCCAAGTAGTATTTAGTCATACTTGTAACTTTAGGATTGTGTGGCTTTTGAAATGTGAAAAGAACTGAGATATAATAGAAGAACTGCCACACAAGAAATTTTGAAGTACTATAATTCAATGGCATTTCCCAGAAGAAGCCAAAATTGTCATAGTTCCAAAATCCACCTAAGCACTAATTTTGATGCATGCCAATTACTTCAATGCTAGGAAATATGATGGCAGGCAGATTGGGTTCATTGGAGGTTAGAGTAATATCAATTGAACACAAATGGGAGAAAGCTGCAAGCATACAAGACAACTAATTCCATCCCTATGTCATATATACTTGGATTATCTAATTTTCCGTTGAAGATTCAAAATTGAATATCATGAAAAGCCACAAACCATTTTGAAATACATGGTTGAAAATTTATCCAAATGTACTGGCAGTGCAAAAATGTAGATTTTTTTTTAAGATCTAAGGATCTTCAAAATGTAGAGAGATAAAATGAAAAAAGAAAGTAGCAGATCAGAAGTTTGAGCCATTGCCAACACAATAACTTGGGGGGGACAAAGAGTATCCTGAAGTACAGAAAGGAGGTAAATTTCCCACATATCTTTAAGCGCAATTTGCATTTTTATAAGAGGGAAGAACTTGGAGACAAAATATCCATTTTTTCTGTTCACTGGATTAATTTTTCTATTTGCATTTAAAAATTAGGGCAGTTCCCTGCATTAAAACATGACAAAAACATATAAAACCTTGAGGCTGCCACATCAAGTCTAGGCTGGGTGAAATTGAGTACTCATACTGTTATACCCGCACCCCGGGAGTATAATTAATTATTAATACTTCCCCGTGACGTGTAGTTATCACTGCCACGTATGCCGGTGAGTTGTTCTCACTGGTGGTCAAACCCAGCTATATTGACCATAGTACGAGGTTGCATGTGGAAACTAGTCGGGACCACGGAGGTTGCACCTTGACATGTCAGGGATAAGTAGTTGACCAAATTTTGTTGTGTGCTTACTGCCCTCTCAAAGCCCTCGAAGTGTGGTCCAAAGGCCCCGACCTCTTATGGTGGGAACCACCTTCCTACTCGCATCGGAGGCAAGGTTACTGGCTGCCTCCGACCCCCGCATCCAATGTCGCCGACAAGGACCCTTGTGGGTGAGACCCTATGGCTAAGGTACTATTGGTGCCCGTCATGTTTGACCCTACCCTTACCCCTTTTTATTAACTTGACCTTATGTGGGCCTTGGGGCCCAAATTAGGGATTTTAAAGCTTGTGTAGGGATGAATGGTTGTTTGACCCTATCCAAAGCAGGACCCTAGCCTACACTTATGAGGCCTTATCCAAATAGGCCAATAAAAGTGATTTTCTATATGAGAGAGAGGGGTAAGACTATTCCTTAGTCTTTCTTTTCTTTTCTTTCCTAACCTAATCGTGAAAAGGAGAGGAGAGCTTTGAAGAGAGGAGGCGGCAAGGAGGAGAAGAAGGAGAAGGAAGGGAAGAAGAAGAAGGAAACGGTCTGGGTTTGGAGCTTTAAAGAGGGCACATCGTGTGTACCTCAAACCGGTAAGCCAAGTGCCCTTTTCCCCCATTTTCTCTCTTCCCCTTGCTCGTTTGAGCTTGGGTGGTTCGTTGGTTGCAGCCCCAAGATGGGGATTTCTTTTGAAACCCAAAGGGTTAGCTCGAGTCATGTGTAGTTTCCCTTGTAGGATGCTTTCCTATTTTCATTACAATCCTATAAAGACCTCTATTTTGACCTCTTCTTGAATCTATTTGATTCTAAAGCTTCAACCACCAAAGAAAACCCCAAATCTGGATTTTTGAGCTTTTGATCCTTTAAACCCCTTAAATCTTTGAATGTTGGGTGTTTCTAAGACCCAAATAGACTCAAGACACCCCTCCCTTGTCCCTCGAGGCTTAGAGAACCAAATGGGACAACCCGGGCTTTTAAAGACCTTGAAATCACACTTGGGTTGCATCGGAGGCAAGACTGTGTGAGTCCGATGTTTGCCTCCGATGTGTCCCGAGCCTCGCAGGAAGGTCGGAGGCAAGGTCGAGGCAAGCCTCGCTGAGTCCGATGTTGCCTCCGATGCGCTTTTAAGGCTTATAACTTATGTAAACGGTGGGGTTTCTCTATGAGGCCTCCCTACACTCTCTCACACTCTTATTCACTTCCATAGGCGCCAAAATATGTGCAATGGGATGATTTTGAGCGGAATCGTTGCGCTTATACAAATTCCATTTGAAGTAATTGGTGAGTGGGTTTGGGTATTTGTTGAGCTTGTTTACTATTGCTTATTCATGCATTTATGAATTATATTGTGACATTATCATTCAAGCATGATTGCATATTTGCATTTATTCTTATTCGATGATGATGATTTGGATGATATGGATTTGTGTTGGGTTACGGTCTCGGGAATACTTGGGAACCCCCCGTATACGTGGAATTGTATATTGCATCTCATTCTTCTGTATGCGCCGTGTTGTCTTGGTACCGGGTGTTAGATGGAATGGGACGTTGACCACCTGGATGTACCTCTCAACACGATAGGATTCATGTAGTATATCGTGGTTAGGCTCGGTTCCTATGCTCGACCCTTACCAACAGGGTTTAGGTGTTGGGTAGGAGCACTTCTTTGCCCGGGAGAGTTAGAGAGGCCAGGCCAGGGTAGTAATGGTTATCGGGTCCGCCTCGGGTGGTGATGACTACGACGGCGCGGCTCCATAGTAATAATTGAGGTTGCATTGTGGTGAGAATGGAAGGATCCACAATGTCTTCCGAGTTATGCGATGGCATATACCCATTGACTTAGCATTGTGTGTTAGGTGGTAAATGAATTAATAATAGCATGCACCATGGACTATTTGTGATTGTGTGATTGTGCATCCCCTTTTCTCTCACTAGCTCGGTGGAGCTAACCCCGTGTACACATTCTTTTTAGATTTGGATGCGATGATTCTGTGGAGCCGAGGCCGTGATCGAGGATCATGGCGATGGTTGCCCACGTGATGATTGTGCTACGGGTTGTCTTGTACTTGGGATCGTTCCGCTTTATTATTATTTTAGAGCATTGTGCTTTGTATAAACTTTTATGTTTTACCTTTTTGGTAGCTACTTGATGGTCATAGAATTTTGTAACTATGTTACTTATTATCATTAGCTGATGAACATCTTATAATCATTTCATTTACGCTTTCGCAAACTCGACTGCCTTGGAATGTAATATTCCTTTGTCTTTCGTACTCTAATATTATTGTATTTTAATATTGGTTTATGGCGTGAGTTGTGCATCGCATCGAGATCCTGGCGGTGAGGTGGGATGACGCGTGTCACCCCAATCATACCCCGATATTGTATTCTATCCCTTGTTGGGATAGGGTGTGGCAATATGGTATCGAGCCGCGATGCTCTGCACCAACCACGTCTTGCGGACTCTTGATTTACTCTCCACAATTAGGTTCTAAATTAAAAATCTTCAAGAACATAAATGATTGTGTGCAGACATGTAGGAGAAGCTATATTGTAGTGAAACAAGGACTTAGAAGATAATAGATAACATGGAACTTAAGACTTGAACCATAGGTCGCATTAGCTACAACTATGTAATTGCTTGGTTGAGTCTTAAGTAGGTCATAGATGGGCAACTATATGTTAAAATTCATAAATAATAATGAATCAATTATAATCACCCACAATTATCAACAATGAATTAAACAAAGAAAGAATTAAGTAAATACATAGAGATACATATAAGATTAATTACAAATATCAAATTGTTCCAAATCTTCTTGGGAGGCGAATCATATCCTTCCTATTTCAACATTCATGATTTCATCTATTCCAATAAAAACATATGACTCCATCCCGCTTCAATCAAGAGATACCAATCTAAACACCATAATTGTTCCATTCTCTGTTTGGGCATAATCGTGCCTTTCCCAACTCGAATGCAAGACCCCATTTGTTCCAACTCAAACATTTGATTATGTTCATCTCAGATTAAATATACAAGTCTACCATTTCTAAAAGTTCCAGTTGTTCATCCTAAGACAAGAACTAGAAGAACTCGATCCCAGGATAACTTCATTTGTTGAGAGAAAGTTGGGATAGTCATTTGCACCACCGCCACCATCGCGACCAAGAAAGGTGTTGATGTCATCTACCCCTCTCTCGATACCCTCTAGGCATCGAGTGCGGTCGAAGAGTTGCTTCGTGACCTCATTGAAGCCATCCACCACTCGTAGGTTCAACCGCTTTATGGTCGTCGAATGTCGATACCTCCCACTTTGATGAAGGTATAGGGATTCCTTCTAGTGAACAATAGGTCTTTGCTCCTCCAATGGACATGTTGATAACGCCGACCAACCGTGCCGCAGGTGAAGGCTATAGGAACCCCCTTGACATATGAGACAACCCGATAATTTTGTATGCCTGGTTCTCGGTGTCGGTTGTATAGAAATGGCGAATGAGTTTAAGTAGTATGGTTCGAAAAGGTTGAGAATGTTGGTCCACCCCAATGCCTCAAATCTCCGCCCCACCTTGTAAGCTTGAGATCATCCAACACTACATCCCACCCTTCCATTATATTTCCGGCGGAAGTAGTCTCGATAAAGCTCTTGGTCCTCTATCTTTTGGAACCATAGTGGATCTAGGGCAGTTGGTGCAATTTGTTCTACGCGCGTATCGTCGCGTTCTTGGAGCCATTGATTGTTTTAACTCGCACCAAAAGCCAAGTAGATAGCAAATTAATACCTTGAATGCTAAGACCTAAGTAGATGATCAATGTAAGGTTATGGGGTTTAAAACCTAGCCTTTGATTCTTTTCCCAAGGCAATTAAGTTCTGCAGGATTCTTAGGCTAGAAATTTTTGATTTTTTTATCAAATTGTGATCTAAGAAGTTCGGGAAAAGGGAATGCATGGCCACTATGTGAATGCAATCATACATGATAGAGGTTAATGGCCATTTATGCCTAAAAAGTAATATTTTATACAAAATAGTGGGTTCAAGCAAGAAATGGGTTTATTCAATCATGGAGCATGCCTAACTTCAAAGAAAATTTTCGATTTTGTGGTTGAAAGTTTGAATCTTGGGAAACAAGTAAATATGATTTGTGACAACTCGAGAGAATGTAAGCTAAGCCCTATCTAGTAAGACCGAATCAAATATGGCAAAAGAGAAGAGGAAATATTCTAAGGATTTTATCAACAATCATGTATACAAGGAAATATGTTTGAAGATAAGACAATGTGATAATTTTCTATGAGATTTTATGGCATGTAAAAGAATTAGATTTGAACTTGGAGAGTTTTCCCAAAATATTGTGAATTGATAACTTTACCACAATCAAAACCTCGAACATAATCCTAGTAAAATTCAACTAGACTTGACAAACATAGCAAGTCTCTAAAATGTTTGCAAAGACTTGAAAATTTATAAAAGATGCAATAATCAAACAAGGATCCAACAACTTAGTGCCATCGATCAAATAGGGCTTGATTTACACCTAAAAACCCTAGTTCCTACCGAATCAATTTTGGCATGGACTTGGTGTACATGGCTATGGGATTACAAGCAAAATCAAGACATGATCACAACTTGAGATGATTCATCCCAAATCCAAGAAAGAGAAAGTAGGAATGGGAAGAAAGCCATATCTTGAACAACTCGAGAGTTGAACCTTGAGGCTTAGGATTACAAGAAAACCACCTAAGGGGAGCTTGAACGGAAGTCCCCAGTAGAGATTTTTCTCCTGCGGTTATGTCCTTTTCTTTGGAGCCAAAAATGAGTTTTAAAACTCGTGGCTCGTTTTGTTAAAATTCTACGAACAAGCGAACGAACGGATCCACTTGTCGTGAATCGCTTCTGCACAAAACTCGAAATTATCATTTTAAAATCGTGCGGATTAACGAAGCAGATCCACACTCGCATCCATTCGTAGATCCGCTTGACTTCAACTCTCTCGCCTTTGAGACTTCGAGACCGGACGAATGAACGGATTTGTATTCCACATCCGCCCGTTAGTCCGCTCTACCTATTTTCACGGAGGAGCCACGAATGCACCCTTGGCGTCCGCCGTGAGTCCACCCGATTTTCTTTTAAGATTTTGAGCCTATTTTGGAGACCTTTTGACCACACCTATATGTGATGATCTTGTGCCTATACCCTAGATTGGACCCCTGTTGTGTGACCCATTTGTGGGGACCACATGAGTCTAGTTAATACCTAAAAATTGAAAGAGGTTAGGACTTGTACCCGACGGGCCAGCTAATAAGAACTAGCGGGCATTGGTAACCGCTGTGACTCCTCTCTTACCTAAAAGGAGAAGAGTTACCCTTGAGGATGAAGATCCTTAGACCTGTATGAATGTAAGGACTCAAACCTTATGGATAGGAAACCTAAATCTATGTGGGTAGAGACCCTTAAGGGGGTGCGTAGAATCTAAACCCTGTGGGTAGGTACTAGGAAAGGAAAGTAATAGGCTGGTTTGGGTCATTTATTTGAGTAAGCCGTGAAGGTCACGTATATTTGGAAGTCATTCATAACACCTCAAGCTAGTGACGACTCTATTTGAACTTTACTTGGTTTATCTAACCTTGTTTAGACTCATGAGGGAGTCCTACACAGTGATTTGATTTTCCAAAAAAAAAAAGGGGACTTAGCGAACCGCACTGAGAACTTCTTGTTACGGTGGATTGACCTAGATGACGATATGTCCATAGGAATTTGAATGTAATTATTGAATCTATGCCTACATATTGGTGTGATATATATATATATAGTTATCCCTTAGAACCTTGGACTTGTGTGACTAGAGTGATTCTCACGGTACTATAAGTATGACTTACCTTGACCTTCTTTGTGAAACTAGTTGGAGCCACGACCTTGGTTGACCAAACCTTAGGGTAATGAATAATGAATTTAATGACCGAGTAGGTTAATTTATTGAGACTTGCTTGAAGAGTTGACTTGGACCAAAACTATTGAAGGGTTATTGGTTCTCGAAGAGGACTCGATGTGGACTCTTCCTGTGGGATAAGCGTGTAGTAGGTTTAAAGGTTGTGAAAGTGGCGAAGGATGCAACAAGACCTTCTCCAACGAGCGATATATGAATGGGGTAATGGATCACCAAATGCGTTCCCTCCGTCTGGAGTGAACAATAGGAGATTCCATCAATATTCCAAATCATTCTAAAGTTGGGTTAGGTAATGAGACAACCGATGTGAAAGCCTTGAATGTAAACCCTATGTTGGGTCATGGACAGTTAAATCACTGTAACCCAAGAATGACCAGAGTCTCAAGGCTAGAGTGGTATCACCCGATCTGGAAGATCTAGGGAACCTTTGTCCTCGAGACTTAACTTAGTAGTTGGAACCTGTTTTCCTAGGGTTATTGTGAACCACACCCCGTGGTAATGTGACCGTAAGAAAAAGAGAGTTGTGGAACCCGACTTGCTATGACATGTAGGCACCTCATCTTGATCCGACCTTTGACTTAGTTTAAGATGTGGGTGACTTGGGATGTTGTTATCCAGCGACCCTTCTCACTGAGACCCTAGGCCGCCTCAAATTTCGGGGACGAAATTTCTTGTAAGGTGGGAGAATGTTATATCCGCACCCGGAGTATAATTAATTATTAATACTTCCCGTGACGTGTAGTTATCACACGCCACGTATGCGGTGAGTTGTTCTCGCTAGTGGTCAAACCGACTATATTGACCATAGTACGAGGTTGCGTGTGGAAACTAGTCGGGACCACGGAGGTTGCACCTTGACATGTCGGGGATAAGTAGTTGACCAAATTTTGTTGTGTGCTTCGCCCTCTCAAAGCCCTCGAAGTGTGGTCCAAAGGCCCCGACCTCTTATGGTGGGAACCACCTTCCTACTCGCATCGGAGGCAAGGTTCTCGGTGCTCCGACCCCGCATCCAATGTCGACAAGGACCCTATGGGTGAGACCTATGGCTAAGGTA
Source organism: Telopea speciosissima (assembly GCF_018873765.1). Classification (NCBI taxonomy): domain Eukaryota; kingdom Viridiplantae; phylum Streptophyta; class Magnoliopsida; order Proteales; family Proteaceae; genus Telopea; species Telopea speciosissima. Next base: position 24,201,726 of record NC_057922.1, on the reverse strand, counting down.
CTATTGGTGCCCGTCATGTTTGACCCTACCCTTACCCCTTTTTATTAACTTGACCTTATGTGGGCCTTGGGGCCCAAATTAGGATTTTAAAGCTTGTGTAGGGATGAATGGTTGTTTGACCCTATCCAAACAGGACCCTAGCCTACACTTATGAGGCCTTATCCAAATAGGCCATAAAAGTGATTTTCTATATGAGAGAGAGGGGTAAGACTATTCCTTAGTCTTTCTTTTTCTTTTCTTTCCTAACCTAATCGTGAAAAGGAGAGGAGAGCTTTAAGAGAGGAGGCGGCAAGGAGGAGAAGAAGGAAACGAGCTACTGGTTTGGAGCTTTAAAGAGGGCACATCGTGTGTACCTCAAACCAGGTAAGCCAAGTGCCCTTTTCCCCCATTTTTCTCTCTTCCCCCTTGCGCTTGAGCTTGGGTGGTTCGTTGGTTGCAGCCCCAAGATGGGGATTTCTTTTTGAAACCCAAAGGGTTAGCTCGAGTCATGTGTAGTTTCCCTCGTAGGATGCTTTCCTATTTTCATTACAATCCTATAAAGACCTCTATTTTGACCTCTTCTTGAATCTATTTGATTCTAAAGCTTCAACCACCAAAGAAAACCCCAAATCTGGATTTTGAGCTTTTGATCCTTTAAACCCCTTAAATCTTTGAATGTTGGGTGTTTTAAGACCCAAATAGACTCCAAGACACCCCTCCCTTGTCCTCGAGGCTTAGAGAACCAAATGGGACAACCCCGGGCTTTTAAAGACCTTGAAATCACACTTGGGTTGCATCGGAGGCAAGATCGTTGAGTCCGATGTTTGCCTCCGATGTGTCCCGAGCCTCGCAGGGAAGGTCGGAGGCAAGGTCGAGGCAAGCCTCGCGAGTCCGATGTTGCCTCCGATGCGCTTTTAAGGCTTATAACTTATGTAAACGGTGGGGTTTCTCTATGAGGCCTCCCTACACTCTCTCACACTCTTATTCACTTCCATAGGCGCCAAAATATGTGCAATGGGATGATTTTGAGCGGAATCGTGCGCTTATACAAATTCCATTTGAAGTAATTGGTGAGTGGGTTTGGGTGATCGCTTGAGCTTGTTTACTATTGCTTATTCATGCATTTATGAATTATATTGTGACATTATCATTCAAGCATGATTGCATATTTGCATTTATTCTTATTCGATGATGATGATTTGGATGATATGGATTTGTGTTGGGTTACGGTGCGGAAGTATCGGCACCGGAACCCCGTATGCGATGGAATTGTATATTGCATCTCATTCTTGCTCGTCATGCGCCGTGTTGTCTTGAGTACCGGGTGTTAGATGGAATGGGACGTTGACACACCCGGGATGTACCTCTCAACACGATAGGATTCATGTAGTATATCGTGGTTAGGCTCGGCCTCCTATGCTACGACCCTTACCAACAACAGGGTTTAGGTGTTGGGTAGCCGAGCACCCGCTCTGTGGAGAGTTAGAGAGGCCAGGCCAGGGGTAGTAATGGTTATCGGGTCCGCCTCGGGTGGTGATGACTACGGCCGGCGGGCTCCATAGTAATAATTGAGGTTGCATTGTGGTGAGAATGGAAGGATCCACAATGTCTTCCCGAGTTATTGCGAGAGCATATACCCATTGACTTAGCATTGTGTGTTAGGTGGTAAATGAATTAATAATAGCATGCACCATGGACTATTTGTGATTGTGTGATTGTGCATCCCCTTTTCTCTCTCACTAGCTCGGTGGAGCTAACCCCGTGTACACATTCTTTTTAGATTTGGATGCGATGATTACCGTGGAGCCGTAGACCGTGATCGAGGATCATGGCGATGGTTGCCCATGATGATTGTGCCTACGGGTTGTACTGTTACTTGGGATCGTTCCGCTTTATTATTATTTTAGAGCATTGTGCTTTGTATAAACTTTTATGTTTTACCTTTTTGGTAGCTACTTGATGGTCATAGGAATTTTGTAACTATGTTACTTATTATCATTAGCCAATGAACATCTTATAATCATTTCATTTACGCTTTCGCAAACTCTGACCTGTCTTGGAATGTAATATTCCTTTGTCTTTCGTACTCTAATATTATTGTATTTTAATATTGGTTTATGACTGTGAGTTGGCCACTGCATCGAGATCCTGGCGGTGAGGTGGGATGACGCGTGTCACCCCAATCATACCCTGATATTGTATTCTATCCCTTGTTGGGATAGGGGTGTGACACATACAAATGCAAGTTATGCAACCCAACAAATTGTTCTTTTAAGCAACCAAGGCCAATATCTAAACAAAATCATTGAGTCCTGCTTCCTACTGAAAGCAAGGCAATGTCATCATTATTCATTCAAAAGGCACAAAACTAAAGTTTCAATCATGTGTTGTAGTTCAATATCTTCACTAAATCACATTTATTGAGTAATAAAAAACAATAGAATAGCATCGACAGAGCCACAACACCTAGTAAAGCATGATAATCAAGTGGTCCAAATGCAAATCCAAGTGAACTACAAGCTCCCAACAATAGTTGCGTGGCAGTAAGAATAGGGGAAGGCATTTACCTCATTGATGGCAAGGACTTGCCCGTTGCTCTTCTTGACCTTCTTGAGCTTCCTCAAGAAATACCTACATGGTAAGACAATAAGAAAAGAATGATCGATACAATTAACAACGATATTCATAAACTAAAGCATCAGACAAACAGATTTCCTCTGCAATCTAAATCCACAAATATATCTAGGGCTTTAAAAATTAAGCTTACCAGAACTTCGATTTGGCACGAACCTCGTTTGTTGCCCATAATTTCATCCTATAGATCTTTGGATGCTCATCTGTCTCGGAAGGGAGAGCCCTACCCACCACCTGATATTGGTGAAACTGGAAGAAAACAAAACTTAATGAAATTAACAATATTTCACAGAAACCAGATAAAGTCGAGGAGTTGGTTTTTGATAAGAGGTGAAGCAAATTCTAGCTTCACGATTGCGAGCATTACTTATATCTTGAAAATTTTCAAATAAGCGGTTAACAACTCTAATAGATAGAACAACATATTAGATATTAATCCAATGCTCACCCTGTAAGTCACCATTCTGCTACTGCCGCGAAGAACGAGAGGCTTCGCACCACTGTGAGTCCTCTCCAACCTTCGAAAGAGTTGTCGGCCGTTAGCTTGCTGCTACATATAGGGCTCGCCAAGTAACCCTAAGTTAGAGAAAGAATCAATTCGACTCCTCCACTTCACCCTGCCCCTACTGCTGTGCGCCCCCACACAAGTAAGGCGGAATGTACCGCCTTACCCCTGTCCGAGCGCTTTGCCCGAGCAGAGGTTAGGCGGTACTTTCCACCGTACTTATATGTGAGGGTGCACGGCAGTACCGGGCAGGCGAAAGTAGAAGAGTTGGATCCGAGAAAGAATACTGATTCCATGTTGTAAGACGCCCATGAGACGGCCGGCTCTATATCGATTTTTGTCATAGCACTTATGGAAGAATGATTCCAATCCAATGCTTCATAATAAAGGGACTTTGCTTGTCTCATCAAATTATTTTGGGAAAATCAAGTAGAGGTGTCAATTGGTTCGATTTTGGGCTATTGGTCCGGCTCCTTAATGGTTCTGGGCCTAAGGGGTCAGGACCAGAATCGAAACAATAAGCTAATCAATTCCAAATTTGAGATCTGAGATCATTAACAAATGGGTGGGTCGGTTCTAGATTCTAAACGGTTCCGAAGAGTCGCTAAAAAAAATTCTCTTACACATGTTTCATATATTTAGTAATAATACAATAAAATATTAATTTCATTCACATGAGATATGCAATTCACTATCATTTTTTTTCCTCAAATCATGGAATTAGTCCATATTACCTCTTGTTGTGTTTTCAATTAATAAATAGGAACACCACTACCCTCATAAGTTAAGATTATTTTAAGGTATGTTCTTAAGTTAGCATTCTTAAATGGACCTTTAAATTAACAATCAAAATTAAGTCTTAATAATTATAATATATAAGATTAGGATGTGAATTTGTTCTGATCTGGTTCTCGGTTCCAGCCCAACCTTGACACCCTTAATATCAAGCTACCAGTAGACCCAAATATAAGAAAATTAGTTTCCTATCATCTCCCAATGGATCGTGGAAAAATCTCATCTCGTCTTATGATCTGTTTTTGGTTGAGTTATAGTCTCAAATTTCAGTCATAATCATTTTTGGTATGTGTTGGGAGTAGAAAATTATTTGGAAGTCTCACAGCTGTGGTTTTTTTTTTTTTTTTTTTTTTTATAATCTCATCGCTGCTGTGGTTAACTTCTTTCTATGCTCTGCCTGGGAAATTAATTGAACTCCGCAAGACCAGGAGGGTTGGGAGTCTTGGGACAAAGGAATTTGGTTTCTATTCGGAATAGCTCCTCACAGCTTTATAACTTGGTTCCTCTTCACAAAGCTTTGAGCACCAAGGACCAAATGTTTGAGTAGGGCATCTCTGTTGACCAAACTTGTGTCCTCTGTGAAAATGCAATTGAGGATTAAGATCACCTTTTCTTTGGAATTCTGGGAATTTCCCGCTTTTTTCATACCATCCAAAATACAAATTAGACTCATGAGGTGCAGTGGGTCTCCTTGCACTCCAAAGGAAATTTTGTTAATAGTTACATCTTGAAGCTATCAATTTGTAGCACCATTTACCATCTTTGGCGTGAAATAAATCGAAGGATCAATCGAGATAATCATCTATCTTATCACCACATCATCTGTATTAACAAAATCATGTCAAAGGGTGATTGCAAGATTTCATATTCATTGTTCTCGATAGCCCGAAGGCTAGAGACATTTTCAAATCATAGAACATTTTTGTTTTCTTCAAGTACCCCTTTGTCCAATGGTGCTATTGGGAGTAGGGGTGTCAATTGGTCCGGTTCTGTGCTATTGGTCTAGTTCCTTAATAGTTCTGGTCCTAAGGAGTCAGGACCAAGACCGGACCATTAGGCTAATCGATTCCAAACCTGAGATCTAAAACCATTACCTAGGGTCGATTCCGGTTCATAAACGGTTCTAAGCAGTTCAAAAGAAAAAATACAAAAAAAAATCTCTAACACATGCTACATGTATATTTTTTTTTTATGAAAAAAAGAGAGATATTATTATATAAGAACCAACCAAAATAAAAAAGGCTTAGAGTTGATATACTCCTTATAATTAAACCAGGTAAAGGCGATGCTAGTGAAATCAGCAGTAGTTTCCACTAATTCTAAGAAGGGGTTAATTAGGTTCCATTATAATCTAATATAGTCTATAAAGATAAAATATTCATAGAGGTCCCTGTTACAAAACAACACTTGATTGATCTGTATATCTGCTTCTTGAGTGCATTTTCACTCTTGAAAGAGTCCAAAGATATGCACATATATTCAATAATATTAATATTAATTTCATTCACATAAGATATGTACTCTTATGTGTCTATCTCTCTCCTCCTCAAAACAAGGGGGTAAGGATGTGTTTTCATATGGAGAGAAGAGAGATAGACTCATGAGAATGTTGGCATAGGTCACACTCAAATAACTACTATTGGTAGCTCAAACCCAACAACAATTGAAGATCTTGCAATCATCAACTCTTGAGATTTAGGGATTGATCGATCAAATCCACATAAAACATTCAGATCCATACATTGCACAACAAGATTATAGGATCTGGGTTAGACTTTATTTGAAGGGACTGTCTAAATGACAACTCTATTCTTTTCTTTTTCGTTTGGTAAACCTAAATGTCACCTCTAAGATGCATTTAGAACTTGATACATTTTAATTCTCTCTTGTCTTATTCCTAAAAGTTATTTAAGATAAAGATATAAAAGATTATTGAATTTTAATTTTTAATTGAAGGGACTATTGAAATGATAACACTATATTTCTTTTTTTGTTTGGTAAACCTAAAAATGTCACCTTTAAGGTGCATTTAGAAGTTATAACTTGATGCCTTTTAGTTGCCTCTTGTATTGTCAAAAGGTTATTTAATTTTAATTGAAATTAAAGATTCAAAATATATTTTGTTTATTGTTGGGTATGTCTTTTGGAGACACATTTTGATTGTTTCTTCCTCCCCTATATAAGGAGAGGAGGTCATCGTTTTTTCTCTAACATATTTTAGATATTGTTTTCATCTCGATCATAGTCTGTCAATATCAGTGAGTAGTGGGTATAACCTTCGGATTTTTCTAAGTAATCACATTTAGTATTGCAACCTATATGATCGAGAATAGTATTTATCTTGGAGGTATAGGTGCATGCTTGGTCAACCCAAATTGGAGAACTAGGGCATCTAAAAACCTTTAGGGGAGTATCATTTGATGCAGCTCAACTATACCAATTACTATTCGGATATCACAAGAGAATGTGTATTGGTGTACATCTTTTTACAAGGATATTTCGGAGCCATACTACTTGCTATACTAATCAGACAAGTTTTACTCTTACTACTCATTATATTATATTTCTAATATAATGCTTTCTACCCATCTTTTATATTCCAACTTGATTTTCAATAATATCTTGAAAGTAACTTATCAACAACAATGACACCAACAATTAAACCGTATCCCAACTAAATGAAGGTCGGGTCGGTTAAATGGATCCTTGCAAAAGACAAAGTAATAAGAATAATAGAAAAAAAGAAGAAGAAGAAAAGAACACAACGTACAACATCGACAACTCATCAATAATCCACCCAAATGGTGTCGGCTACATGGATCTTAGCCATTCAAAAAGCTCTATTCAAAGTCATACTTGGGACAAGGCCTAAACTATACATATCTTTCCTTACTACTTCCCTTAGAATCGTTTTAGGCTTGCCCCCAGCTCCTTTAGATCCTTCAATTGTAATCAAATCACTCTTTCGTATTGATACATCCCAAGGCCTTTGTTGAATATGGTTATGTCATCTCAAATGATTTTCATGAAGCTTATCTTGAATCAAGGCAACTCTCAAATTAGCTCTAATATGGTCACTCCTTACTTTATTCTTCCTAGATTTGTCGCATATGCATCTCAACATCTTCATCTTTATTAAACTTAGTTTATCTATATGGCACTTCTTAAACTATTCAACATTTTATCTTACACATCATAGTCGGCCGTATGACTGTCCTATAGAATTTTCTTTAATTTAAAATTTTTAAAAATACGTCAATCACACATCCCTCCGGACGCAGTTCTCCACTTTAACCATTATGTCATTATTAAAGTTGTAATTGTCTTACACATTTTTCAAGTACATATGTAAAATGAAAGTATCTATTCTCGTTAAAAAACAAAAACGTTGTGCTAAAAGGTCAAGCAAGTAAAATTATGAATTATTTCACATCTTAAACTTTGTCAATAAGAAAATCCCTTATATTTGAAATATTACTATATATTTATCATTTTAAAAAGGTGAAATGAAGGTTTCATAAAATCGTCCGTGTTCAATTACAAAATGAGTATTGATTCTTGTGTGTCTATCCGATCACATCCAATCAAAACCCACGGGTCTAATCCTCCATCCAAACGGATTCATGGATTCACTGATTCAACAATTTTGCTTACATGACAGGAGAGAGAGAGAGAGACTGGTGAATATATAATTGAGAGGACTGCCTGCAAGTGCTTCTCAAAGAAAATATATACATACTACCAAATTAATTCATTGTTCTCTACGTGTAAAAATTTATTTTACCAATTCAACTCTTTTGAATAGATAAGGTTTCAACAAGTCAGTTAACTTAAGATTCAACCTTTGAGTTTTGTTTGATCGGAACAACTTTCTACCAACCGTGGGTAACACGAACTACACGGTCAATGAACACCACCTGGTCATGCAGCGCACGTTGCCTCTGTGCCTTGACATAAGGGTGGATAAAATGATCACCGCACCCATGGTCATTTTCGGGGGGGTTGATGGTCATTTTACGTGCCCCTATGTCAAGGCGTAGGGGTAGCGTGTCTGGCGCAACCGGATGGCGTTCACATAGGAATGCCAACCCATGTGGGGCTGGGATGGGAGGGGTAGGGGAGACTTTTTCATGAGGAAAGGAGAGAGGCGGATACAGTGCTAGCATGGCCAACCTTCACCAAAAAAAGAGATATCTTACTAGGGATATCATATTAATCCAAAACCATGGAAATAAACTTATGATACAATCGAAGCCAATAATATTATGGGACCAATAATTGTATACCATGCACAACGATCAAATCCAAGCCTTAGATATCTTGGGAGACTTCTCAGTTCTAGGTGTTAAGGAGAAGACAACTTCACCATCACTTATGTAGTCTGTTATACTTATACATGTACAGTTAGTTGTTACATGTCACTGCCCAAGTTGTTCAAGCGGTTTCTTGTTTGATTCCTTTGTTAGTTACACTTCTTTTGTATTATAAATATTGCTCAATAGTTAATATAGTCTCTGTGGAAATTCAGAAACATAACACTAGGAAAGGTTGTTCTTTATTGATGGAGATCACTAATATTCTCAAAGATATCAAGTATCTTGCTATTTTCTGTGTCTTCATCTTTTCCATCATATTCTCAGGGAGATTAACAGCGTGGCTGACACTTTGGCCAAGAGGACAATGTCCGATGCGTTTAGGACTTCTTGGCCCATTCCACTCCTTGATTATCTCATCTATGTTATTTGAATTGGATATCTTGCATTTTTCATGCATCAATAAATAAATTATTTATACCTTCAAACAAAAAAATAAATTTAGGAGATGGGAACTAGTTGACTAAGGAGCTGTTATACAACCGCGGCACAGTGTAAGTAAGATATGGTAGGTAAAGATGTCATTTTATGTGAGGAGAGATATAGAGAAAAAGGAGCTTAGTGTAACATTTTCCCTTTAATCAAGATGAGGGTTCAGGACAATTTGGCTCTCCTCCCGTTGTGCTGGAAGTTGGAGGGTCCAGCCCAGCAAAAACACCCAAAACCAGGGGGTTATGGTCATTTCATTGGGGGCCTACTTTGGGTCCCACCTATGAAAGGACCAAAATCACCCTTGTTTTTTGGTGTTTTTGCTGGGCTGGCCTCTCCAGCTCCCACCACAATTGGAGGAGAGCCAGATCCAAGTGCACCTATGAATAAGGGTGTGAATTTTGAACCAAAACCATTTCTGAACCGAATTGTTTTTAGTTTATGTTTAAAAATATTAACGAATCATAATTAGTTCGGTTTAAACCATTTAAAAATCAATAAACTGATGATACAGATTGGAGATCTTCTGTTTCTTAGCCGATACATTACTCAATTGGAAGTTCTTAGCTTAAGATACAATGTTTTGACACAGATTGTAGATTCCATTTGGGCACGGATCAGGTCCCAAGGTCGGACCACGTACGTGAACCTGATCCGGGCTCAGAATGTTGCTCGATCGTGTTCCCTTGCACAGAGATTTAGGGATGGTATCGGTCTACCCAATACGATACCTATCCAGATTGGTTCATCTTGGCCCAAATCGGTGGGTTTACCCCTACTTTTCATTAAAGATCGGGTTTTAACTTTTTATGATTTTACCTTCGATCCGATACTGATACCCGATCCAAGATCGACAAAGAATCGGTATCCACCTCAGCCGATACTGATGATACCTCCTTCCATGCTGGCTGCCCTGCGCGTCTTCTCGTTGGCCCGCGCTGGTGCAGGGGGCACGCGACCGGCGGCGTTCTTCTTCCAATATTTTGAATACCAAGGCAAGGGGGTCGTTCGATTGGTGTGAATGCCGGGAAATCAACGAGAAGACCAGAAGAAAAGCTGCGAAATTCCCTCCTCTTTCGTCCATTAAACCTTTGATTTCCAGTCGTAATCGTGTAATTCACGACTATAAATGCTCCAGTCCTGAAAGGATCGCTGTCTCACTTTTAATGTCGTGGTAGTCTCCTGATCAATAGTTATCTACGCTTGAAGATCTTATAGTCTTAAATCCGCAGCAAGCTTTCTCTCAACTTCGAGTTCATTAGGTGAGATTCGCAATTGCAGCAAAGCCTTTTGATCTGATTTTCTTCAGGAAAATCGATCATTCGAGTTTGGTTTCATTCGATTCCGTCCATTTGGCTATCGTTTAAAAAATCTTTTAGCTGTTTATTGAAAATATTGATCATGTACTTTTTTTAATTATCAAAACTAGTTTTCTAGTGATTCATCAACCATTTTTGTTACTGAAAATGGAACTTCTTTTTGTTTGGTGTGGTAACAGCTTTATAAGTTTGTAATCATGTCAAGAAAGATGCTTATTGATGGCGAGCTGAGCAACTCTAATGATGATGGGGCGCAGTACGATTTTGATCTGTTTGTTATTGGCGGTGGCAGTGGTGGAGTCCGTGCTGCTAGATTTTCAGCTGGATTCGGAGCTAAGGTAAATTCAGAAAACTAAAAGTTGAATAAACTGAAAAACTACCCTGACGAGGAAAAGAATAAAGGAAAAAATAAAAAATTGGACTACTGTTTTCTTTTGTATGTCATGTATTTACTGCTTCTTTATGCAAGTTTTAGTTTATCTTAAAATTAAATGGCTTAATTCCCCATTGAGTAATTCTTTAAATGCATGGTGGTGTTTCTTTGAATTGGATGGCTGGCTGATTTATGTGATTGGAGACTGACCAATGATTCATCTTTGTGAACTCCTATTTCTTACTAAACGGACTTGTTAATGTCATTTCCTTTTACCTTTTGTTGGAGGCATGATGCGTGAAATAGTTGTTTACTAAAAGTTAATTACAATTGGATTACATCGAGGATCATCTCTAAGCCCATGTATATTTGTGTTAATCATAGATGAACTGACTAGAGATATTCAAGATAAATTCCCTTGGTGTATGTTTTTTGCTAAAAATATTGTTTTGGTGGATGAAACAAAAGCAGGGATAAGTGTAAAGTTGGAATTGTGGAGATCAACTTTGGAATCAAAAGGTTTTCATATAAGTAGAACAAAAAACAAGCGTATATGATGTGTAACTGTAATAATAATAGGATTGAAAGTGGAGTGGTGGAAATTGACGATAGGGAGATACTGTAAAGTGAAAATTTTGGATACCTAAGTTCAATATTAAATAAAGGAGAATAGAGGATGATGATGCACAAAGAGTTAGAATAGGAGGGATAATGTGGAGGGGTGCATCTGAAGTGTTGTGTGATCGACGTAGTCCTTCAAAACTCAAAAGGAAAATTTTAAAGGTAGTTATACGACCAACAACGATTTGTAAAGCTGAATGTTGGGCAGTGAAGAAACAATATATAAACAAACTTAATATAGCTGAAATGAGCATATTGAGATGGATAAGTGATAAAACTAGAAAAGTAAAATAATGAATGAACAAATTCGAGCTAATTTAGGAGTAGCTCCGATACATAATAAGTTGCCAGAGAGTTGTTTGAGTTTTTATGGACATATGCAACGTAGGCTTTTGAATGCTCCAGTATAGAGAGGTGATTTAATTCAGATCGAAGGAGTTAAATAGCCATGGGTAGACCTAAAATAACTCTAGGAGAAGTGGTGAGGAAAGACATGTATAACTTAGGACTAGTAACAAGTATGGCTTTGAATAGAGTTCAATGCAGAAAAAGAATTCATGTAGCCGACCCCATTTAGTTGGTATAAGGCTGAGTTGATTTGAGTTATATATTTCTGGTTCTAAATTATTTTTGGAGAATTTGGTAAGTTCAATGTCCTTTCTATGCTTTAGTTCCCTTAACTAGTGGCAGCATTTGAATTTCAATTCCAACACTAACCATTTTGGAAAATTTGTTGCAAGGTTGCAATTTGCGAGCTACCATTTCACCCTATCAGCTCTGAATTACTTGGAGGATTTGGAGGAACGTAAGTTTGTGAACTGACTTTTGAATGCTGGCCATTGCTTCAACCCCCCCCCCCCCTGAAAGAGCCCTGGAATTGTTGTAAGATAACTAAACCCGATAACCATTCTTGTCTTAACATATGAAAGACAAGGTTGGTTATGGGCCATTGGTTGCGCTTGTGTTTGCTCTATACATTTCAGATGGGGTTTGTGTCCCCTTCTTGTTGCAGAAACCACCTGAGTTGTAGTTCTGTTTTGGAGCAAAGGACCCTGTCATGGTGATTAATACAGTTTTTACAGTTAAATTTGTTTTTTTGATGTTATAATCAGTGGGAAACAAATCTTGCGATTGCTGTGAGTGGACCATTTTTGTTGGATCTGGATTAATACTTGTTAATACTTCATTCTATTACGTGGAATATGCAGAGCATATTCTTAGACTAGACATTGCATGTTAAATGATATGCTACACATTTGGTGCTATAGGTGTGTTATTCGTGGTTGTGTGCCTAAGAAGATCTTGGTGTATGGAGCATCTTTAGGAGGTGAACTTGAGGTGAGATCTTGAATCGTATTAGAAAACTTAAATAGTTTCATAAATACTTTAATGCATGGAGGAGCATCTTTAGATACATGTTTTATATTGCACTGCAACTTTTTGTGCTGCTATTCCTGTGGTAAATGTTTATGATGTTGAATCACTAGGAGAATTTTTAAAGAACATGTGGGTTAAGATTAAGAAAATAAATGTTGTCCATGTGTATCAGTGTATGTATTATAGAAGGTGTGAAACTCATGCAGTAATTCAAGATAAAAGTTGCACAGTGAGACAGTAATTTGGAACGTTGATAGCTTTTTGTTCTTATGGTTTTCCAGATTTGTGAATCTTTTGAGTCAACAGACTTGTCTCCATGAAGCATAATTGGATATTACCCAAAAAAAAATGTAATTGAACAAACATCTTGTTTGATTCTTTCTCTTCTGTGTAGTCCTCATTGTGTAATAGTGGCCTTGTAATCTTTGTGCGGAGAGGAGAGCTCATCCTCTATAGTTCTTTCATTATATGCATCTTAACTTTATATCCCCTATTAAAAAAAAACAAATTTAAAAAAGGGAGAGTTATTATGAAAGTTCAAATCTTGGGTGGGGGAAAATGATGAGAATTAAACATAAAAATCCCTTTAGTCGCCTGCACTGCTCAAATTATTACATGTTAGTAATGCATTTGAATGATTATCTAGTGGATGTGTTAGAAATTGCATGCTATGTGGAAAATTTTTAATTACATCTTACTGAAATTCCTAAATCAGTGTGTAAGAGATGGGCTCAACTCAGGTGCCAAATGGAGGATGTAATGGTTTAAGTATCTATAACAAACCTTCATCGCTGTTACCAGTCTTAAGTGCTACTGTTGTGTGAACCACTACATCTCTAGTTATTGGACTTATTAAACTGCATTAAATGTGGGTGGAATCTGAACTAACCCCATTAGATTATGATTGATTTGGATTATGTGGTTTAGAATGCTTAAGTGTGGTTTTCTGTAGGATGCGAGAAATTATGGGTGGGAACTGAACGAGAAGATTGACTACACCTGGAAAAAACTCTTGCAGAAGAAGGTCAGTGTTAATATTTGCTTTCATTTCATGTATATGACAATCACGTTAGACTGTATTTTGACTTCCCTAGAGGATCTATATCTATTTAGCCATTCTTTTCATGTTGGAGACAAATGTAAAACAGAGAAGATGAGTATACAGGAACATTACTACTTCAAGAAAGAAATAATAGTTAGAAACAGCAGAATAATGGTTCCAGTCAGCCCCAAAATTTAGTGGATTTTTGTTGTCTATTGTCCTCATAACAAATGGACTTTTGATGATTCAAAATCAGAAAGAGGTAAATTGTACTATTCTATCCAAATAAAGTTGAAAAATTCATCAAATGAAAAATCATATAGTGTAAATTCCTTACCAGGAAATTTATTCTTTTAAAAGCAGTTTCATGCATTCTTTCATACGGTCATCCCACAGTATCATGCTTGTGTTGCAACTAATCAACTTTTTAAACAAATATATATATATAGAACCACTTCAAAGCCCTTGTTCTTTCTAAAAATAGATCCTCCAGCACACGTCTCATTATTCACATCGTTGGGTTAAGTAAGTAGTTGACTTTGTTACATGGGTTCAGGTACAGGAATTGGGTGCAGGTATGTGTCGAGGAGTTGGATCCACCTCTTGTCTAAAACTAAAGATATGGGATGTGTCCAAAAAATGGCAATGACTGTTGGGACTCTGCTAAAATGTGTCAAGGAGGAGGATTTATGTGCCGAAAACTTGTGTCTAAAGAAAGGTGCTTATTCATTTTTTACTTCTTTGCAGCCATATCCAAGTGTCTAGATTTTTGAGTGTGCATGGGGCACATCCCCTACCATACCCATGTTCTGTAATATTGACAGGGGCACTTTGGGTGTACATGAACTATTACACCCACACCCCAAATATACCCTTATTCCCCGGGGTAATTTAGACCTTGCCCAAAGGGCAATGCCTAGGTGGCAATGGTCAATATTTATGGCCTTGAACTTAAAATATTTTTATAACTTTCCCCTCGAAGTCTTGGAAGTGTGGGTCAAAGCCCCGCAACTTTCCTTGAAGTTTGGGCCTTGACAGCAACACTGAAGTCACGAACGGACTCACTCATACTAAATCCGCTCAAGGATCCGCCCGTGTTGTTACTTGCCCTTTTGGTAATTTTTCCTGTGACCCACACCCCCGTGTCCCGGACACCCTAATTGAACCTTTGGACCATGTGGACCCTTGCCCTTGCCATCAATTGGTTAAGTGGGCCATGAAAGTAAGCCCACAAGGCCTAACTAACTAAATGGACCTAAGGGTCTAAGGCTTGGACCAAACATGGCCTAAGACCTAACCCAAAACCCATTTAAGCCTAAGGGCTTAACTCAATTCTAAAGACCCCTAACCAAACACAACCTAAAGCCCCTTCTATCCTTAAGGGATAAGGAAATCCCTTCATTCCCTTATCTCTCCCCCTCCTAAACAAATCATGGAGGAGAAGGAGGAAGGGAGAAGAAGAAGTGGAAGTAGGAAAGGAATAGGAGGGAAAGGGAAGAAGATGGGAGCTATGCCAAAATGGCTGGCTGCCCGACATCTCCTCCTCTTGCTGACCGAACTAAGGGAGAAGAAGGAGGTGAAGGAGAAGAGATGGAGAGAATGGTTGGAAGGAGAATCTCACCAAGGTAAGACCCCAAGCTTGGTTCTTCTCCATTTCCTTTTTGATTTTAGTAGATTCCTTGAGCTTGAGCTAACCTAGGGTTCCATTGGGACTCAAGGTGATGCTTGGACTTTAATTGGAGCTCTAATGGTGTTGACCTAGCCCTAGGAATGGTCCCTAAGTGCTGCATTTGCAGCCATGGTTGGTGAACCTTTGGTTTGAACTTTGAAACCCAACCTTTGGACCAAATTGAGACCAAATCCTTGTTGTATCTTGGATCCATGAGGTGAGCCTAGGTTCTAGTGACCCTAGGGAGGCTTAGACACCCCTTCCATGACCCTGAGAGCTAAGGGAGCTCCAAGCTTCAAGCTGGAGCAAAAGCCCTCAAAAATCTCGGATGAGACTGTCGGCGGACGCACGACCAGATCCACCAATCGTGGTACCGTCCACGAGTTCGCCCAATGTAATCTCTTTGAATTGGTCTGGACGGATGAAGGAACTGACTCAAGCCTGTTGCATCCGCCTAAAGGCAGTTCACTCTCGGGCATGTCTCAAGGATCGACCGGATGCAGGGAAGGACTAAGGAAGCATATCCGCCCGTGGGTCCGCTCGCTCTCGGGTGTGTCTCAGAGGTTGAACGGATGCACGACCGGATCCAAGTAAGATGTTCCGTTCATGGGTCCGCTCGCTCTGTTTTTATCTTCTGGCCTGAACGGAGTCAGGGACGGACTCACCTCTGCTGAAACCGTCCGTGAGTCCGCTCGTGCTGTCTTGGTTGAAACTCGCTTTTAACCTTGGGGGCCTAGTATGGGACCCTCCTATGCAAGCTTTAATGATTTCTTTTGTATGTCTAGGCTGGTGCACTGGTGAGATTCATGTTAACCACGCCGGATGGCACCCAATACTCGGGGAGATTCATATCAATCACGCCAGGTGACACCCGTGTTAGGTAAGTGGGTTCTGGGTGACTTTGTTGGGTTTGAATATATATATTTTAAAATCTTAGGCATGCTATTATATAATTATAAGCATTGTGCGCATTGCATTGTTATTCATATGTGAATTGTTATGATTGTGATAGTATGTTCACCATTGTATCGGCTGTGGTACCGGGTGTGCCGGTACCGGAACCCCAATTAATTTAATTATGAAGACTATTATATGCCATCCTGATCTGTATGTGCCGTGCCGTGCTGGTACCCGAGTACTAGATGGAATGGGACGTTGATGCACCCGGAATACCTCTCGAGACGATAGGATTTGCATATAGTATATCTGCGGCTAGGATGCTTGTTCCTTTATGCTACGACCTTTGCCAACAGGGGTTTATGTGTTGGATAGTCTGAGCACCTAATGTCTGTGGAGGCGGGAGAGGTCAGGTCAGGGGTAGTGATGGCTATCGGGGTCTGCCACTGGGTGATCATGATGGCTTCTACCGGCGTAGGTCCCTTCATGATAATTGAGGTTTCACTGGGGTGATAGGATAAGTGACCCTCAGTGTCTCCCGAGTTATCACAGTAGCATACACTTGACCGATAGAATTGTGTGCTAGGTGGAAAATGAATCTAACATTAGCATGCATTATTCTGATATTGATATTGTTTGTGTGTATGTGTGTGCATTCCCCTTTACTCCCTCACTAGCTAGTGTAGCTAACCCCGTTGCGCAACCCTCTTTTTAGTTTATATGCAGGGGGTACTACTCTTGACGAGCACCGTTGGATGCGAATCAAGTGGAGTCAGTGATAGTGACTTAGATGTAGATGTACACCCAAGAATTGTGCCCTTGGGGCAATTATTATTATTTAATTCTCTGTATTCATTCCACAATCATGTATAAACTGTATGTTTAATTATAAGGAGAGATTGAATGGTTATATTTATGAACAATGTACTATGTGTTATCATTAGAGAACCGATGCTCTATAATATCACATACTTTAATTTAATTTCGTTTCCACTAACTCTATGATTGGAACGGTTTATCCCATTTGGATGCGTTCCTTGCTGTTATCATGATTGATGACAAGGTGGACTGTGGCTTGGGACACTGTATCTGTGATCCTGGTGGGTATTGGGATGATGTGCGATTGTCTCAAACACCCCCTAGTGTGGCAGAATATCTTACATCGGGATGGGGGCGTGACATGAACTGTCCAGTTAGCAAAGATAAATTATGATAATTATTATTATTATTTTGGGAGAGGGGGCATCTTAATTTTAACATGAAGTCCTGCCGGGAAGCCTGAGGCATGGGCAATAAGGAAATGGCGGAACTGCAGAACATTGAAATTGGTGGACAATATTAGATTATAGTTAATTGATAATTCACAACCTTGTATAACATTTAATGTCTGTACAAATTAAGCTTAGAGGTTGAAGTGCTTTTAAGGTGGCCTGTGCCTTGGAAATAAAAATTCAAAAAGAGAATCTGATTCATCTTTTCTGGAGTTCTGCTTCATTGCTTGTTTCTGTCTCTGAAATGGTTAGAATGAAAAGTTGCAGAATAGAGGCCCCAGTGGGAAGTGTTTGCCCTTTTTTTTTTTAATAGCAATATGAAGTTTATGCCTTTTCTTTGGGGGGGGGGGGGTTAACTTATTGGTGTTGACATGAGAATATTCTAAATTATCTTCTATCAATGCTGCAGACACAAGAAATAGTTAGATTAAATGAAATATACAAGAGGATGCTGACAAATGCTGGAGTTAAGTCGTTTGAAGGTGAGGGAAGGATCATTGGGCCTCATGAAGTTGAGGTGACACAAATAGATGGTACTAAATTGAGCTTTTCAGCAAAGCATATCTTGATAGCAACTGGTAGTAGGGCTCAACGTCCACCAATTCCTGGGCAGGTATTTCCCCTGAACTTATCTGATACAGTAAGCTTAATGGGTGTCCTGTCACCCGTGACACAGTATGTGGCTTAAGTTTTTTTTTTTTAAATCCTTAAAAATGTTATATGTTTTCTATATTAAAGATTTAAGCTTGCTAAATCTACAGACATACAAGGCATTCCTTGGGATACTTAAATCAATATTCTTTAGCTTCTCTTGTACACAACACTAACTGTTTTCTTCAAGTTCGTTCGTTTACTACAGATACTTGTAATTCTGAATCTTCATGTTTTCCATAGTACTTCCCCCCCCCCCTCTTGTGGTTTAAGATAACAATTAAATCTCCAAAGTTGGCAAGGTATTTGAAACTTGGAGAACATAAGGACATACATGTTTAGTGAGTTCATTCTGTATTAAATACAATTAGATGGCTCAAGCAGATTCTATGTTAGTTTGGGAGTCCATTTTACTGTAGGGAGAACAGAAACTGTACTTCTTAGTTCTCTTGATATTCTCCTTTTCTGTTTTATTTATTTGGGTGTCTATTGATAGATTATGCCATGCCCCTGCTTTTTAGACTACAAGGCTGGTAATATTTTTGTTTTTCTTGCTTCTGTCAGTTGTGGTCATGGGTATGTCAGATGACATATATGCTACCCTTTACTGGACTTTGTAATATCCTCCAGTGTCACCAGTTTGGTTTGTGGGGACAATCTTTTGAACAGTTTTCTGTCCTTAATATCTGCAACATTTGTTGGAAAATAAACACTGAATGAATCAGATACAAAGCTTTGAAGCAATAATCCTTGTATAAGACCATTAATTTGACTAATGTTTTTCCCTTCCTGCTTTACTTCCATACCATCTAATGTGTTTAATATGAATTTTAGGAATTGGGTATCACCTCTGACGAGGCTTTGAGCTTGGACGAGTTACCTAAACGAGCTGTGGTATTGGGTGGGGGGTATGTTACTATCTATTCATCTTTTTTCTTTTGTGGTTAATTCTTTATCTGCATGGGATGGCCATAAGTGTACTTGACTTCTATTGCGTCTTATATAGGTACATTGCTGTAGAATTTGCCTCAATATGGCGCGGGATGGGTGCTACCGTGGATCTATTTTTCAGAAAGGAACTTCCACTAAGGTTGTAATGCAGATTTGAATGGTTTTGTTCTCTGACTATAAATATCAGATTTTTAAACGCTCCCGGTCAAAAGAAACAAGTAATCCATCTTGTGGTTTCCTTTTGGCAAGCTACCATGATATTCTTGACTCCTGATAACTTCTAGCCTTTTTATATGCATATTTGAAAAGATCATGAGAATGCAGTTCCTCAAATCTCTCCTCTGAAACCGTTGCCTGTGTAATAACTTTTGCTATATGAAGTATAAAAACCAGAAATAAATGTAAAAATTGTTAGCAGGTAATTGGGGATCATTATTGCTATGTTTGAAAATGCCAATTCCTATTTTATGTGATAGAACAAAGTCTTTTAGGGCATCTTGGACCACCACTATTGAAGGAAAATCACTGAAGTGTCTTTTTTAAATCTGTAAAACTAATCTACTAGACTCTTTTCCTTTCAATAAAGATTACTGATAGAATTAATTACTTTTCAGATGGGACACTTGATGTCCATCCCTTCCTGCCAATTTTGCAGGCAGAGGATGGGACAATTTGGATAGATTTGACTAGTAGAGATGCATGTAAGCCTTGACAGTGAATGTATGGCCATAAAATATGCCAAATGCTTTTATAAACCATTAGCATCATAATAGGGAGAACAAAAGGAAGTGAAGGTTGTTTAATAAACCATGTGGAGAAAAGGGTTAAATAATTCATTTAATAGCTTGAAATTACTATAGGTGTTTTACACTGAATAAAAAGGTGCACCAACTATCCTTTTCCTGGTTACACATGCAGCACTGATTTACCAGCCTAAATTTTGTCTTCTTTAACGGATCAACTGTTGGTACCCTGTCTAGTGCCACCGCCTGATTGAAAGTCTCCACTTAGGGGGATATGGAACTTCTCCAAATCCTAGCTGTAAGAAGGTGAGTAGAGTATGGGATATACTATTATAAACATGTCATCTTTCAACAAAGGAAAAACAAATATATTTTCACCTTTTCCTACAAGAAAGGTGTTTTGAAAGCTTTCCAGCAAGTCCAAGATTGCTTAAATCTGATTTATATTGAAGGAGTTATGTACCGGTCAAACTTAATTCGGTGTGCTCGAATGCTGTCAAAATCACTCTGAATGAAAAAATATTTTTGGACATCAAAACAAATGAATATTTTACCGCATTTTTGGTTTTTAGCAATGTTTTACCATATTAAGATTTATGGAATTTTTAGATTTGAGAAAAACCCCAGCATTAGAAAGTTGAAAATTGCACCTACCGCCGAAAATCCAGTTTTTGTTCTTGAACTGCGGGGTTGACTTTTTTTTCTTTTGGAATTTGATTTTTTTAACTATTTTTATTGGATTCAAATAGGGGGATATTTGCTTATTTATGAATAATATCTTAAGTAAATGAAATACAAATACAAAAGCATTTACTTAAATGATATTAGGCATAAATAAGTGTGTTTGTCCTATGTCTGTCCTGGTCTCTAGCATAAGTGTCTGTCCTGCTTTCCCACTAACTGAAACTCCTATTTGGACTTTGTTTTTGCAAAATCTGATAGTGTCATTGTGTTTAAATGGCCTAAAATAGGCTGAATACCAAGTTTCAGACCCAAACTAAGTCTAAAACCCACCAAGATGAGGCTTCGAGTCGAGAAAAAAAAAAGTGCACCAACTCGGCGAGATCTCGACTCGACTCGGTTTTTCAAGGGTCCGAGTTGGCACCGGGACCCGAGTTTTCGAACCTTGGGTTGTCCCTTATGCTGCAGCAAAGTAGACCTATAACAATGGTACATGGTAATTGCAAAAAAAAGGGAAAATATACAGAAGCAACATATAAAAGTAATTATTTGACTCCCAAACATTTGTTTCTTCTGTTTCGTTTACTTCTGTTTGTTAGAGCCCAGGCATTAC
The DNA here is from genome assembly GCF_018873765.1 of Telopea speciosissima. Classification (NCBI taxonomy): domain Eukaryota; kingdom Viridiplantae; phylum Streptophyta; class Magnoliopsida; order Proteales; family Proteaceae; genus Telopea; species Telopea speciosissima. Next base: position 24,180,803 of record NC_057922.1, on the reverse strand, counting down.
TTTGCTATCTCTTTGTATATCTAGAATGCTTAGGCTGGCTTACTTAATAATATATTATATTGCAGAGGTTTTGATGATGAAATGAGGGCTGCGGTTGCAAAAAATCTGGAAGGTAGAGGAATTAATCTGCATCCAGGGTCGAATTTGAAAGAGGTGCAACTAATTCTTTAGGGCTGTGTGTCATCACATGCATTGTTCTGTCTTATTTTTAATTTCCTTTTCTGGCTACTGTCCATTGGTTTTCTCCCCCCCCCCCTCTTATTTTCATTATTTGGTTGCTGAAAATTTCAAGCTATTACCATGTTTGCTTTCTTTGTTTCAGTTGATTAAAACAGAAGATGGCATTAAAGTTCATACGGACCATGGGGAAGAATTGGTGGCAGATGTTGTACTCTTCGCCACTGGTAATTTCCAACCAAATCTTGGCATATAATTGTGTTTTGTCTTATCATCTGTGAAGGGATCTGAAGTGTAGTCTGTACATTTCCATATTCATATCACAAAATAGTTACAAACTTGATATATTCATTTTCACTAATGTGTCATTGTGGGAACTTGGTAATTTGGTTATCTTAGTCAACAAGACTTGGAGTTTGAAAACATTGAATTTTTAGAATTCATTACATTAGTGGTAGGTGGGTGGGTGTTACTGTGTTAGCAGTTGTATAGTCCTAAATGCCTTGCCTTGGCTGAAGACTTATGTGACATCTTGAAGATAAGCAAGGCTATATGAATGACTTTATATTGACAATGTTGGAGGAAATATGACTCTAATTGTCTATAATGCTGAAATGAAACCTGTTGAATATTATCTTGATTTCTGGTAATTTCTTTCCTGTTGGAGTATCTTCTCTTACAACATTTCTTGCAGATAAAGGATGATATAAAGTGTCTTTAAATGTCTCCCATTTTCAGATGCAATTTGCATTGACATTGCATCCATGTTATTCCATTCCTTCAGATATCAAAAGAAACCTGTCCATAATTTTCTTTAACCTGGGAGTTTTAGTCGTCATCATTTAGGAGGACTTTTGCATTTTTGCAACATAATTTTTATGGTCATCTAATCTTTCATAACTGTGCAAATTTTCTAAATTTTATATAAAAAAATCATGGAGAATGTGTCCTTTCTCTGGTTTCAGGTCGGATTCCTCACTCAAAGAGGTTGAACTTGCAAGCTGTAGGTGTTCAACTTGATGCAGCAGGAGCTGTGAAGGTTACTGCATTTACATTCTTTTTGTCTTGAATTTGCTACAGTCTCCTCTCATACATTACTAGACCATAAAGTTCCTGTTTTTTATTTGTTAGTGTTGCTGTTATGTTATTGTAGTATTACATTTCTATACAATGATTATGCAACGAATCATGTTTGCAAAATTATGCAGTGCCAAAGTTCACAAGTTCACGATATGATTGTGGACCATTACGGAAGGAGATCAGTTATTTATTTTTATGTTTTTCCAGGTGGATGAGTACTCCCGCACAAATATCCCTAGTATATGGGCTATTGGTGATGTTACAAACCGAATAAATCTTACTCCTGTTGCCTTGATGGAGGGAACCAGCTTTGCGGTATGTGCCTATGTGTGGTAACTGAAGCTTCTTCAATTATAGTCATTGAGCTTGGTGTGGCTCATCATGAAATTTATTCTCCTTTGTTGGTTCTTTTGATGAGGAACTAGGAAATATTTGTTTTCAATCGAACTAAAGTTCCATTCCTCTTACATTGCCTGCAGAAAACTGTTTTTGATGGTCAACCTAGTAAGCCTGACCACAGTAATGTACCTTGTGCTGTATTCAGGTAACATGTTTCTCTCGTTTAAGACACAAGATTCTTTCAAATGTATGTTTGTGTAATTTGATCATTTTAAGGTTTCAGTTTAAACTTCACAGAAGCTGGTTTATCATTTTCCCGAGTGTACTGAAATTGCGTAGTCAGTTTGTCTTGGATAAAAAATACTTATATTCTTGGCCGAAAATAATAATACAATTCATACCTATATCTATAAATAAGGACCCGTACACGGTGCACGAGACTCCTGCCACTGCGGTGTCTGGGGAGGGTCATAATGTAAGCAGCCTTACCCCTGCTTTCGCAGAGAGGCTGTTTCCAGACTCGAACCTGTGACCACTAGGTCACAATGGAGCAACCTTACCATTGCACCAAGGCCCAGCCTCATTCATACCTATATCTATATACAGGAAAATTCTGCTGTGACAAATATGATTTTTCTTGGGTGTGTGTATACACTATACTGTACAACAAAACAAGTTAGGCTAAGAAACAAGTAATGTTGAAACAAAAGACACCCAATGTTATACTTTTCATAAATCTTTTAACAGTTTTTAATTCATATGCAAAGTTATAAATTGGTTAGAATGCTAATATCATCCAATTGGGCAAATCTTTGTTCTGCATGGAATATTGGGTGTTGTTCACAAAATGAAAGCATTTGACTAACAGAAATGACCAAACCTCGTTTTGGTAACCCCAAAAGTATGGTGCCACTATACTGCAAGGACTATGTTTTGTGTGAGCCATTAAAATTATCAAAAGAGTGAGATATATATTCTTAATTATTTCAATCTTAAATAATGCCGGAATGAGTCAAATTTCAAGTTCTTGATAACAGTGTTACTAAACCACTGGGTAATTGCATCCGACTCTCCTAATGTGTAGAAGACCAGCCAATTTTCCATTCCCAATAGCTTCACCGAATTTCGGTAGGAAGATAAAGTTTTGTATGTGTAGCCATTCTCAAGATTGCTAGTTCTGGCACGAGCAGTGCTATTGGAACAGATCACCCTCAGAAATCTTTCTTCAGTTGCAGATTTGTCATTTCAAAGTTTTCATATTTTATTGCAGAGAAAAAACTATACTGTTGTGAATGAATTATTTTGTTCTAGTGATGTTGGAAAACTGTGTTTGATGACAAACTTTCCTGTCTTTCTGCTTGGCAGTATTCCTCCTCTTTCTGTAGTAGGCCTCAGCGAACAGGAGGCTGTAGAGCAAGCAAAGGGTGATATTCTGGTTTTTACTTCTACATTCAATCCAATGAAGAATACTATCTCTGGGTGCGTAAAGTGGTTTGAAAGCATTGCTTCTTGCTTGTTAAATATAAGCTTTGTATCTAAATGGATTCGCCATTGGACTATTAAATCACAAGGCCATCACCATGCATCCCTGTGAACTCTCAAAGATATCACTTTCCCATAGAACTTCTTAGAATTCAGGATGTAGTTTCTACTTACCACCTGGGTTAATTTTGTCTTGCCCCTGAGTTCCAAGATTCATTTGGTGAAAATTTCCTCAGATCAATCGTGAATGATACTTTCTCTATTCCATGTGGTCATGGCACTAGGCTATTGTTTTTAGTGACAAACTTGCCTAATTCAAATTTTTGCTTGATTAATTAGAGGTTTTTTTTGGGATAAAAGATCTGGAGAAGTTCAGATTCTGGTTGACTGGCACAGATCAATCTAGGAGTCTTTATCCAATAGAAATTACCAACCAGTTCTTTCTCATGTCCAGTCTAGTACCTTTTTCAACTCACGCAAAAACCTGCATCACTTCAGATAACTAGTTCAGATGGAAAGCAGGAAACCCTAGCAAGGAGCTATATATGGGAGAGAAAAATATAATGTAGGAAGAAATTGACAGATTTCACTAGTTGAACTCAAGAAACCCCTGTTGTTTAAACAACTACGACATCCTTCAATAATGTTGGGACCACTTGGAGGAAAGTGGTCTTAGATTTTTGAGAATTATACTAAGTGGTACTAGAAAAGTGGAACTTTCCCTGTTTCAAGTAAGTTCAATAGGGAAAATAATCAGCTTTGATAAAAGAGAGGGCACTGAGGTGGCCAAGAGGGGGAGTAGAATAGGGCACATACTCTGCCATGGGCTTGGATATTTTTTGTCTAGCTAACATATGAATACCAGGAAAAGGCCCTTCAGGTAATGAGTGTTTGTATGTGCCTTTGTGCTTATGTTTTACACTAGTGCAGAGCTCCCGATGCTCTAAATCACCTGGTGGCTACAAAGATATTGATTGCGTCAAAGTTCTTAAACTTTTGGATGTTTATCTTCTAGTTTGATTGCACATCTGTGGGATCTATTATAAGAAAATCTTACTTCCTGTGTAGCATGTAACGCCTTCTAGGTTTGTCTATGCTCTGTTATGATTCTATTTTATTGTCTTACACTTTCAGAAGACAAGAAAAATCAGTGATGAAGTTGGTCGTTGATGCTGAGACAGATAAAGTTCTGGGAGCTGCAATGTGTGGACCAGATGCTCCTGAAATTATACAGGTATTCTTCATATTTTTTAAACATGTGTTTTACCACTACTTGAATTCAATATGCCAATTTCCTTATAAACTTTGTTCACTTTCAATTATGAACTTAATATGAAAATTATCTTATTTCCCATGAAAGAACTGAAGGATCATTGAGAATCTTTTTAGGGAATGGATATTTCCACTCCCCCCTCACCCTCCCCCGGCCTAAGATTGTACTTCAATGAATACATTTTTTAGTAGAATCTTTCTCTGGGACAAGAAAGACAGATGTGAGAATTGCCACTCCATTTTTATTTTTTTTTGGTAGAACAGTTCATTTGTTACATTGCTTTGCATTGTATTGTTGAGTAGTACAGAACATAAAAGATCTCCATTTTCAATTTTCATTTGACAAAATTGTTCTTTTTTTTTTTAGTTTCTTTATTATGTTTTTCAATACTGTTTTAATATCTGAAACTCAGATGAAAAATATACCCTTGGATGGAATGGAGTTTCCATAATAATTTCCAGCATTGACTAAGAGAACTTGGTGGATATGGGAAAATGATGTTATGTGACAAGGTGGGAAAGCATATGGCAATTTTGATGATGGACTTGAGGGTTCATGAAGCTTAGATTGTCAAGTAGCCATGTTTTGGTGAGGTCATGGTCAGCCCAGACTGCAGCATGGGTCATTAGTTTCAAGCTCAGTCAGTCAAACATGGGCTTAAGATTCTGGCACAGGTCTCATAGTCCATACTTGCTTAAAATTTGGCTCATGTTGGTACTGGATTAACATAGTTGTCAAGGTGTCGTCTAGGCGTCCAGGCGCCTTGGTTGCCTAGTTGATGTCGCCTTGATTTTTGCCCTCTCCAATGCCTTGGATCGCCTAGGCGCCGTGACAACTATGTACTGGAATCCAGGATTGAGCCCAACTCATGAAGTTCAGATCCAGGATAGTGTGGACTGTGGATTGGACCAAGGATATCACCATTACCAATTAGTGGTACCCATTAATCAGGTGAGTGCACTGACATCCCTGACATAGGGGGAAAAACCACCACCAATGTTAATGATGGCATCCCTGAGCCAGTCCACATTGGCCTGGATTTGGGCCCCAGCTCACGAATCACCTATGCTGCCTGAGCTTTGCCTGCAGCAAGCCCCGTCTGGAAATCCTGTGGGCAGCTTGTTGACAGTACTACTTTCTAGTTGGACCATCAGGCTTCAGCTATCGATGGCATGTTCTATGGAAATCTCAAATGACTTGTTCATATGAGAAAACAACTGATGGGACTGGTCAGTTTTAGAAGCAAGGCAGAAAATGGCTTTCTTACTTCGTTGTTTGTTGGCTGGAATAAAGCACTTCTAATATTCCATCAAATATCCTTGTATGCAAAGTGGAACCCACCTTCTTGAATTAGTAGAAAAAACACAAGCCAATTGTTCTAACTAACTCAAAACATGGCTATTCTTATTCTCTAAAGAGTTTTGGAGAGGGGTTTTGGATGTAATAGTAATTTTCAAAATCGAAATGGGACATTGGATACATATACATACAATTATGATTTTGATGTTGTAGAGGTGCAGCAATAATTTTTTTGTCTTTTTGTTCCTAAAACATGTCAAGTCTAAGTCTAAGGTTTGAACCACTGAAATTGCAATTTTTTTGGTATTAATGTAAGTTCAGTTTTAGGATAAGTATTACATTCCTTCAAAAGGAAAAAAGAAAAAAAATGGCTTGGCGTAGTGGTTGGCTTTTTCCTGCTATGGTATAGTTGTGATTGTTGTGCTCGAGTTCAAGTCTCACCAACATCCAGCTATTTAAAAATGGGTTGGCGTAATTATTCATTGGACTTGCTCCTTGGACTCAGAAGACTTGACCAAGCCACGGATGTCAGCCGAGTCTTAAACAGGAAAGGCCAACATGTTGATTCGATTCCTGAGTCTTGGGATTCAGTGGTATTGACTAAGCTTACGTAAATGTCCACTGCATATTGTCAACCATTTGAGGGGTGGTATGGTTGGCTGCTTTTAGCCTCCATGTGGCTAGAAAAGGGTGATTTCAAGATAAGCCTGATGTGTTCCAACTTCAAGTTTTTGCTGAATAAGTCTATAAAATTCACACTCTACTTTTCCCTTTGCCTTTGAATTTGAAAATTTTCTGATTATCATTTTGGGTATTCTCACAGGGCATTGCTATTGCGTTGAAGTGTGGAGCAACAAAAGCACAATTTGACAGCACGGTAAGACAACCTTCTCTCTTCAGAATTTAGTGCGTTGGATGGACTCCCTATGGCCTGCTTTTGGTCACAGTGGTAAAGTAAAATACCTGGCAATGCAATGTATTGAACAAACCTAGATTAGCATTGCTTCATTTCTTGGAGATAGGAAGTGGCTTTATATCATTCTGTCCTATTGGGAAGTTGCAGTGCATTTTGTTGAAGTGGGACCTTAGGCTATTCTTTGAATAGTCTTAATAAGTAATTCTATGGTACAAAATGAAGCTGAATGCTAGGCAGTGAAAAAGCAACATAATGTACTGTGATGAGAATGTTGAGATGGATCAATGGCAAGAGTGACTAATGCACTGGCAGGGAACTTTTAAAATAGCATCTGTAGGTGGCAAGACAAAGGAAAGGTTGACTAAGTTGGTTGGCAACAAAGATCAGTGAGTGCAGGGACAAGGGGTAGGCCACTAATGGTTTGGTCTTGAAGTGGTGATAAAAGTTATCAGTGGATAAATTATGATTAGGTTCTCAGTTAAGTCTCAAAATAATTAGTGTTCAATGATGTTTAATGTAAAGGGGAAAATGTCGGTGATGTCTCAAGTTTGAGATGGCGGAAGAGAGGTTTTATAGAGGAAACTGTATGAGGTTATGAAAGCAGTTTGTTAGAGCAGGTAATCAAGTGATTGAATTAATGAAAGGCAGAAGGAAAGCACCCTGTACACTCAGGTGATATACAAAGCCAAGGGCTCCCATTATTCTCTTCTGAAGATTAACCTTCAAGCTGGGAACAGCCTCCAAGGAGGGCAATATAAATTTGAATTGTGAGTAGCCTCATCTATCCACTGACAACCCCATAAAAAAAGAGGGAGTCATCTGCAAATTGCAAGTTTGCCACAAGGCATGATCATATGCTTTCAACACATCAACTTTACACAACACCCTATGAGATCCCTCTTGAATCTTTGAATCCAACACATCATTTGCCACCAACACCTCATCTAAAATCTGCCGTCCCTTCAGAAAAACCCCTAGAATTACAAATGATCTGTTGCATCACCAATTTCAATCTAGTCCCTGATAAAAGAGGTAAATTAAGTAGGGCATCTGGAAGTAGTGAATGTTTGAAGCGATTTTCAAGACAGCTTTACAAATTCCCAGCTTAGTGATAATGGATTCTTGAGTTCAAGTGATTTTGGCATCTTATCTCAGTTTTATTGAGTATTTCCTTTTAAATTATAATAAAATTATTCTCACATTTGATATGGACAAATAATTTGTGTTCTACCTTCTCTTCACCAAATTTTGTATATCACCTCCTCTTGTAATTCATTTTAATGCTCACCCAAAGTGCTTTCAACATTACGTAGAGTTGAAACCTGAAATTTCCTATAGCTAATTGGTTTTAATATGGATTTTCTTCTCCATAACTCATTGAGTTTTAAATTTTTGGTACAGGTGGGCATCCACCCTTCTGCTGCAGAAGAATTTGTGACAATGCGGTCTCTAACAAGGCGTGTTGAGGGAGCTCTCAAACCAAAGACAAATCTGTGAAGATAAGAGATCTAGCAAAGAATGAAAACAATTTTAAGACATTTCTTTTCATCCTAGACAGTGTCCTACATCACACAAAAGGGAAATAAAAACTTTGTTGTAAAGTTTAGTCTGAATTAGTCTTATCACACAATAAAATCATACCATTTTTTTCCTATTATGTTGGTGTATTAATTTTCTTACGCAGGAGCCCCTCATATCTATACGTTGATTTGAAAATTTTGATTACTTGCTTCATTTTTGTCCCCCAACTGCCATTCAATACAGTAAAAAATACAGGGTAAGCAGGTTTTTTTCATGGCTGGACAATCATTTAAGTATTACCTGTTTAGACATCAATCCACTATACGGCATATAAGAAAATATTTCCCAGAAACAGACCTACTAACCATTATCTCTTGTTCGTTCTTTAACATATCAAGGTAAACTCATTGTTCAATCCAGTCATTAAAATATATCATGGTCTAGAGTTACCATGCACCGAATTTCATACTCAAATTCAACTAAATATTCCCATGTATGTCTGTGCATCCCAAGATATATATCCATGCACGCTTAGAGTACACCAACCAGTACTATGCACTCTCTCATAGTCCTGAATTTTTCAAAGCTCCAGTTTGCCATTTAGCAAACTCGGCTAGGGTTGAAATTCGTTGGTTGGAGACCTTGGGGTCTATCACTTATGTGCCATTTGATTTGCCATGTGTTTAGGAAAGAATTTGTAAACAAACCATGTAGGAAAACTGTCCCTCCATCAAGCTGCCATCATCTAACCTTGATTAGATCCTAGATCAATCTCACCTTTCTTTCTGTAGGATTTGGATATTGCTTGAGAACCAAGGTACCTGCATTTGTCAGAAAACAAAGTGACAGATCTCCACATTGTGTTCATATGATTGAGACAGGCCATCAGTATATGCCTTGAAATGTTCTACATACGCATACATATCCATGTGTACCCAAGAAATGTACCATAAAAGTTGACTTCAGTTTATGTATTTGGTGATACCATCTTTGGTTTTATATATAATTAAAGAAGATACAAAATGCTTGTGTCCTATATTTTTCACCAAAAAGTTACATTGCACTGATTACAAGCGTAACCGTTCAAAATGCTAGTGCATTTTTCCCATAGAACACTTCTGGGAGGACAATCTCAGATTCTGTAGTGCCCAGTAATGCACTTCATCATGAAATGGATAGAATTCACTTCTTGCAACTTGAGATCTGCCATCTAAACCCTACGCCCTAAAATTTATAAACATAGGATCAGCCCAAGCAGGCCATTAAGCAGCAAAGAACCGAGAAAGATGTGATTATTACAACAATAGAACCTTTGATAACAGAGTCTCGATTCTAGGAAGACTGTACCAAAGCACATAGTCTTGAGGCACAAATATCTTGCTAATTAGAGGATCAACAGCAGCCACGGCAGTGCCACACTTCTTGTCTCAGCTGGAAAACTCAGTGCAATGCTCCACTTTTAACTTAGTCGAACTTGACATTAGAATACAAAAGGGTATCTCTGGTGATGGGCATATTGAGAAGAAAGTAGATCTGCGAAGCAACAAAAAGATAGCACCAAATAATGTAAGTACTTTCCCAGTCCTCTAAAGCGTGTAGGTTCATCCATCTACAAAAGAAGATTAAGTTTAAAATATCTAGAACTGCAAGACATTATCTAAATATTCAAGACACAAAAAGCTTCAACCATAACCACCATTTCGATCCATGGATTTTGGAGATGTGTCATGTTCCAACCATGAGTACTGCACATAATCTATGAATAAAATTCCCCTTCCCCTACCGTGGGGGTTGGGGGTTCTTCTACCAAAAAAACACCACCATTTCGGAATATTGTTTCCTGGATTTTTTCATTCCAGGTACATTTTCTTGGGAATTGATGATAGAGATGATTCTGTGAATCAATGATCATTCACTAAGATTGGAACCAAATGTTCTTGCAGAAAGGCCTACATAATGTCCCAATAATTCAAGTTCAACCATATGCCCAAGATGATCGATCTTTCTGCTCATCAATGTCCATAGCCAAGATGACATTGAATTGGAAGTATGAAGAAAAGGTCAAATAAGAAAGCAGCAACCAATATTTGTTTTGTAATTTATTCTATAGGCTGTCACAAACAGTCACAATGAAAAATAATTTGATGATATGAAAGACAAGAGAATAATCTCTCCATTTCACATCGGCAAACAAGGCCACCAGAATACACTTCATAAGATGGGTCAAAAAAGAAAGCAGCAACCAATTTTTGTTTGTCATTGATCCTGTAGGTTGTCACAAAACAACCACAATGATAAAATAATTTGATGATATGAAAGAAAGACCAGAGAAAAATCTTTCTCCATTTCACATCGACAAACAATGTCACTAGAATATACTTCACAAGAAATTGCTCAGGTACCAACAAATAAAACGTATTGGTCAACCATAAGTGAGACAGAAAACCCTACCCCATACTATAAAAATCAGAAAATCATATTTTAAAATCCTCTTGAATCCTAAAAACTAAAAATACTTGTCTAAACGAGCATTGTGCTCGAAAACAAGGTCCCCCCACCTTTCAATTAGTAGATGTTTTACAGTCCACTAACCAGGATATGTTTTTTCTAACGATTGAGTGAAAATCCTAATGCTGTTTAAAGAAAACAAATTGCATTTTTTAAAGTTAATTCTAGCATTGACAACCAACCAGAACATCATGTAGAACTCACCCCAAGCAGAGTTGATATGAGGAGAATGATTCCTGTAATCCAAGCAAGAGTCCGTCTAACCAGCTGCACCTCTGCAGTGGTGGTCGAGTTACTTGAGCCTGCCAGCTCCTCTAACAAACGTGAAGAAGATCGAGAACTAAATTTCACATCCAACAATGATCCAGACTTGGGACAAGATTTCCCCCTGAAGAAGAAGACTCCTACAATTTGCCCTGCCCAAATATAATAAATCCCTCAGTTTTTTTGTATAGGATGGTAGGATTCTGTGTAGCTGCAGCATCAAAGCACGAAAAAATTTCTCGATTCATGAACAGGCAGCAGTAAAGCAGCAAAACTACACTGATCTAGATTTTTCAAAGGAGGTTATCTTTTTCTCTCATCCCCCCCCCCCCCTCTCCCTCTTTTGATGTGTTTTATACATGTGTGTACCCATGCATAACAGGTATGCACACACACACAAAAGCAAGGAAACTGTGTTTAAGAATCACGTAACTAGAATTATAGATTACCCAGTCAACAACTGAGAAAGTCTGATGATTTTAAGCCAGGAAAAAAAAGGGCGTACCCAGTGCACGAGGCTCCCGCCACTGTGGGGTCTGGGGAGGGTCATAATGTACACAGCCTTATCCCCTGCTTTCGCAAAGAGGTTGTTTCCAGACTCGAACCTGTGACCACTTGGTCACAATGGAGCAACCTTACCGTTGCACCAAGGCCCGCCCTCAAAACAAGAAAATTTTCAGGGTGATCCTCCTAACAGTGGGGGGCTATTTCACATAATCAGATAAATTCAAATGTTTCAGGAAGTACACTACTTTGAACAAGAAGGAAAATGAATGGGGGTGTGAAATCCTTAAAAGAGGCCTATGAGCTCATATGGCTGCTTGTCCCTATTTAATGAATAATGGAAAAATATTCCAAGGCCAAAGAAGAAATTTAACCTTTATATGCTGCTTGTAAGGAATCAAATAGCTTGGCCAGTGTAGTCACAATCAGCTCCATTCCTTGCTGAGTAATGCCATCAGATCCATAATGTTCTTGCAAAGCCTGTAAAATGTTAAAGAAACTCATAACAAACAATAGAGATAGAACACATGAAAAAGGTTAGCATGGAAAATGAAGAAACATGGATGTAATTGAGAGAAAGAGCAACAAGTATTTAATAATCCCTGGGAATATTGAACAGCATATTTTGAACTCAAAATTTAAAAAACATACATATCTTGCACAATGAGAGACAACACTCAAGGAGCAATAAAAGCTATGCTTTCTTAATCAATATGATATCTCCTCTTGAAAGCAATAAAGAGATAACAAAACATGCAGGTTAAATGTTGGGTATTCAACCCCCTGTAAGGAACAGGCGGCTGGGTCCCGTCCCGTGGAAACATGCCAACCAAGCAACACTACAAGTTTATCTGCCTAAACTTCATATACTGAAACAGCAAAGTTAGCATAAGTAATACCATGGCCCCAAAACATTCAGGTATCAAGAATTGATCAAAATACTTAAAAGTATTTGGCTATTTGCCAAAGAGCATGTAAGCAATAGGTTTCCACTACATATCAAATTTAAACAATGAAATTACAATTGAAAATCACAGTTGTTAAATTTTTACACCTCATAATCCAATCCTATGATTTGATTTGAGTATCACAGCCAATGAACTTTCCTAACCCTCCCTTGGTCTTGGTTCCATAATATTTTCTTATGGGTCAATTTCTTACAAAATAACAGTCAAAATAGAATGAAAAAGAAAAAATCCATCACCTTAATGCCAGTAAAATGGCCAGTCATTAGCTCTGCTGTGTTCTGCATACTCCAAGAGAAATCTTTATGTGTTTCAATTGCTCTTCTGATATTATAGATCAGAGAAACAAGACTTATTGCAAATTCCTTGTCTGCATTCTATAAAACAGATGAAACATGACCAATTAAGTCTTCTAAAAAAACTTAATCGGTGCTTCTCATAAAATGTTATGCCTTTATTAAAAAAAAATAGGTTCAAAGCCAGAGGAAGACCTTTGACATATCCAGTGTTAGAGAGCCACTGGTCAAGGGTACAGTCAATTCCCCATTCAGTGGTCCCAACTTACTAGTAATGTAGGACCCACCCAACATGGATGCCTGAAAAAGCAAATATGTTCATCATCAGCAACAAGAATATTATTATACAATAAATATAAATAGGGTAACAATGTCAACATGAAAACAAAGGGGAAATATGACTAACAAGTTCATAAATTTCTTTGTCTAAGCACACCATATCACAATCAAAGCCTACGGGTTCATTCAAGGAGACTACTGACATGTCATCTGCATCTGAAACAAACTCAAAGGACCAAATTACATCAACAAAATTTACCAGCATGAACCCCAAGGGGTAGCTCAGTTGTCAAGGGCCAACACCTCACACAACTGTGAGGTCATGAGTTCAACTCTCTTTGGGGCCTAACCATCAAAAATTTTGAAAAAAAAAAATACCAACATGGAATGAAAACATTCTGAGTGCTTCTTTTTTTTTCAATGTCTAATATAAATCTGTGAAGTAAAGATGTCAAAAACATTTCAAATACCTGGAAGCTGGATGTCAGCTTTACAAGAACCAAGAACACTGCTCCTAAAGCCACTTCCCCTCTGGGCACCACTAAGGCAGTCAATCAACTGCTGATCTGCATGCTTAGAATAGTCCATCAAGCTACTCACAATCCCCTAAGAAAATTAAATAATAAGAAATGCACGTCATGGAGGATTTAGCAACCTTCTGCTCCCTGGACTTCCAGCACAAGAGCAGCATGAGGCCTATCAAATGGATTGGGCAGCAGAATCTCATTCAACTACATGTTAGAAACCATTTATTAGCATCAAATACTAGAATAGCAAAGACAGGAGATCCTTAGACAGATATTTTTCATAGTTTATCATCTATCTGACCTTATCTGAGCTCTCAGCTGAAAGAGAAGCTGGTGGAGCAAAACCAAGTAAAATTGACACTGCAGCAGCAACATCCGAAAGTAAGATGGGATCCTTCTGTGCCAATAAAAACAGAACCTTTACATCATCAGTTCACCATCGTTAAAGACACAAGTAAATTGAAAAAATCGTGAAATTGCAAAACTTGATTCATTAGGAAACACATGATCGAAATTAATTCCTTTCCAATAATATAGTGCATCAACAATAGACAATTTCTTACATTACGAATAGTTACTAGAAAATCACTTGGCAGAAACCATGTACATCCCCGGCTAATAACCAAATGAAAGATGAAAAAATTGAACGAATACCATTACAAAAGGTGAAAAAGGAGTAAGCTTTGGACCAACATCAAAGGTAAAAACACGCTATAGCGGAACTTACAGTTTCTTGTGGTGGGCAAAAATAATCATACAATTCAAATATATCAACAAACTTATTAGTTCCACAGAGGCAAATCTACCAAAATTACATAAACAAACAATTACCTCATCGAAGACATATGATGAACGAGTGCGAAGAAATCGATGACCAGGGCTATCGAGGAAGATGATCGACCCGCTACTGCTTTCGGCCTGTATCAAAATACAGTACATATAAACAAGGTGAGTAACAGATCCAAATCCATCTTGTGAGTTACAGACTAAAAAAAATTAAGGAAAATTTTCATTCACATAAATTTCAATGACAAAGAGGAAAATTGTTTGGATAAAATACAAACCCTGATTTTCACGCAGAGAAGACATAATAAAATCAAGACACGGATATCCATTTCAGACAGAGAGAGAGAGAGAGGGAATTCTGATCTCGCCGGGAAGTTCCGTCAAGGAGGAAGAATACAAGTAAAGGGTTCACTTCAGACTTCAGAAAGCCATATACGGATGCTCCAACAGAGGAGCGAGAGTGACGAGACTGTTTCGTAGCAGAGGAGTCATTGTCGAGGAGTGGCGAGAGAATTGTATCGACTACTAGTAGGGCTGCAAGGTTGGGTTGGGCCAACCCTGAGTCCCCTTGGGCGCCCGGCCCAATCCTGACTCAGGACTTTAAAAATCCAATCTCCACCTTCCCTCAGGGTCGGGCCGGGACCCTGATTGGTTTTGATCATAGAGTGGGTAAGGGAGAGATGGATGGATTGGATTCAGTTGGGCTGGATCGAAAAGAAAATTATCAAATTTATATAAAATAATTCTATAATAAAATATATTATCACATTTTTGTTTGTACAAAGAGATAATAATATTACCTAGAGAAGAAAAATGTCCGACAAGTACATAGTCTTCTTAGTTGATCTGACCTAGATAGCCAAATCATTAGCAAGCTAAACAAAACCTCTATACTGTTTTGATAAACATAATTCAGGAGAGGAACTCAAAAGGATTTTAATGTCCCACAAAATAGTAAAGGTCTCCCACGGCCATTGCTTTGTTTTTTGAGTGCGTTAGTGAATCAAATCCATACAGTCAGTCCAAACGTTGAGCATGGTGCCGTTCTCTACTCCTAATTGTTGAAGATTGATATTTTTTTTTTTTGGTAAATGTTGAAGACCGATTAGAAGTCCGTTTGCTTCTGCTTCCTGAGCTGACCCTACATGACCAAAACTAGAGCAGACACATAAAAACTGTTGTTGAGAGATATGATTGCTGCGCATCTTGCTTCCCTTGTTTCTTTATTAAAACTATCATCACAAATTATATTATCACTTATTATCTACATATTTAATATATTATATAACAAACCATGTGACATTTAAAAATATAATATATATAGTACATCAATATATATTTTATAGTAAAACTTAAAACAGGGTCGGGCTAGGCCTGGTCGGGCTCAGCCCGAGGTCTCAACCCCAGCCAGACTCAACCTTGATTCAAAGTCAGCAATTTCCAGTCTTGACCCGGCCTCAAGGCCAGGTATCTCAGCCCAGGCCCTATTTGGGCTCGGGGCTGGCCAGGGCGGGTTTGGGCCGACAGGACCAAAGTTGTAGTCCTAGTATCGAGCATGGTTTTAGTGCACTGGGTATCGGTCAATTACAAAACTGATACAATATGATACTGATACCTTTTTCCCTCAAACCACAATACCGAGTCCGATCACTTCCCCACATGGTGATCGCCGATTCGCCCCACTCACTCTCCAACCCCCTCCCGCTTACACAGGTACCGAAGTCTGATCACCTCTCCACGTGCTCTGTGTCTATCTCTCCCCTCCTCAGCATAAATGATCTCTAACAATACTGTAACGAAAAACGAATAACGAGAGCAAAACTTGCAATTTCAGCGAGGAAACAAAAGTAGAAGAAAGTTGACGACTTTCCCTGAAATAAATCCAGGTACGATCCTCATTGTCATCAACTCGTACTTCTCTCTCTGTTCCTCAAAACTAATTGCGTGACCTTTGAAATTCCAAACAAGTGTTTCGTTTCGTTTTCGCAATTTCGCTGTAACTACTTATACAACTTTACTAGGATTCCGATTTCATTTCTCCTCACCTACATCCATGCATCCTTGTGCGCATAGAATTGATTAGCATTATAATGCATATTGCAGTGTATCAGATTTCCAGTTGATTATTCGTCAATGTGTTTCAAGTTTCTAGTTTACTTCCCCATATCAATCTGTTTATGTTTTTTTTTTTTAAATACGGGACTGAATTTCGGAGCTATGTACTCTCCAATCGTTAGTTATTGCAGGAAATTTGTGATTCACTTATTTTGTTTGGCTAGATTGAAGTCACTGAGCTATTTCTTCATTGAGATCCATATGATAATTGCTTTTAGTGAAATGGAGGTTGGGCTGTTGTTCATTGGTGTTGATTCTGCGACTTTGGTTGACTAGCTCTGCCAACTATAGCTTGATAACGTCGAGCTACCTATTTTGTGCTTGCTTTTTCGAGTAACAATGCAATGGCAGTGACAATTGAATGGGAAACCCTAATATGATTTTTTTTTTTTCCTGACTACGTGATAGTTACGTGATCAGTATTTCCAGATGTCCATTAGGTTTTTTTCAACTTGGACTCTCTTTGGTTCGATTTCAATTTGGCATTGACATTGATTTCTTAAAACTAGTCATCGAATGGAGTTTGGTCAAGAAACTGAAATTGTTTGGTAGATAGAATTTCTGCAAGTTCCCTGGTATTGCATTGTGCACCTTCCACCACCGCCTGTGTGCAACATCACTGGTTTTGCAACAGAAAACATTATTAACCTTGAGGGCGCGCTAAACCATCTCTGCAATTCCATAACTGATGCAGGTTCGTAATAGAAATTGGCTTATTTCTTTAGAAATAGGCCTAGGGTTGGGTTACATACATGTTGGGCTTTTGATCCCATGGGTTTCTAATGTAATAGACCACTTTTATGGGCCTAAAATATGGGTAAATAGGTTGCATACGGGATTAGCTCCCATACTTAGTTTTATTTCCATACTTAGCTATTTATTGGTGTTTTAAATTGAACCGGTTCAACCAATGGTTCAATTTAAGTGATTTTATTAGTTTTTCTTTTAGTTGTTTAGTTGGGCTGGATTAGGACTCTATTTTGAGTCTATTTCAGTTTCTTAGTTGGTTTAAGTTACCTAATAGGTTAGGGATAGGGTTAGGCCATTCTTTTTTAGTGTCTAAGTCTATTTTTGAGTCTTCTATATAAGTTTGTAAGGGAGGCCAGCATTGAACACGAATTTGATTAATCAAAAAACTTTTGTTTGCTGCCATAGCTGCTGCTCTGCTCTGTTGAGTGAACCTTGTGAGTAATATCAAGGCTACCTTGTGGGTAATATCAAGGTGAAGGGATTGGTGGACTCCGATCGACTCCTTGCATCTTGTAGATCGGGAGGTCCTTTTTCTTCTTCAATCAAGCTTCCTCAACTTGCTGCTACTGCAGATCTACAAATCCGGTGAGTTGTTTGTTAATTTAGTTATTCTATTCTTCCTCTAACCTAATCCACACCCCCTTCCATCCATCAAACCCTAATTCTCCATTAAACCTGCATTCCTACCTCAACTAGGACTCCCCCATAACTTCAGTTTTAGCCATTAGTTTCAAACCAAACTTTCAGCATACATCCCTTACATCATTATTGACACTCGATCAAAGTTTCATCAAATCCCCACCACCCTAAACCCTAGAATTCCCTACTCCTACCTCCATTAGGAATTGTCTCCAATAACCTTATCTTGCTGTCCAACTCATCTAACCTACTTCCATTCACTCAAACATCATAAAACCTACACCAATAGACTCCTAAAAACCTGCACATCATTACCAAATAAAACCCTATCTCAAAACCCTAACCCTAATCCTAATTCTGCCCTAATTAGCCTAAGCTGTCCCAATTGGCCAGCCTTGTTTGGTGATCCTATTACCCTGGTTCCTAGTGGGACTACTCCTACCTAGGACTACATTAATAACTTTACAACATATATTCCATTTACGACAGGAATGGAAAGGAATACGGATTTTTTCCACTTACATCCCTATTATCAAGAGGGCCAGGGTCTCATGAACAAGCTTCTCTGCAATTCCATAATTTTACCCTTAATTGTCTTCTCCAATATTCATGTCTCTCATCTCATAATGAGAACTGAAGAAGAAACAAAGACCAAGAACAAAGAGAATATAGTCCGGTAGAGGGAGAGATGTCTCGTGCCATCCTTCAAACCGCTCAAATTATGTCTCTCAACTCTCAAATCCCCAACAAAACTCATTACCTTCTCTCTTATGTCCAATTTGATGCCCTCCTTGATTGATTACTGTCGGAAAATCCCAAAAGTTTGTTGTGATTAATGGATGTTCTTCTCTGGCTCTGGTCAATGGAGACCTTGCTGCACACTTTGAATGCTGCCTCAGGGTCTCCCCTGCCGATTGGGATAAGGGGTTGCCTTCATCATTGACATCGTCTTCGTCTTTTTCTGTTATGTTTGCCCTTGTTATGAAGGGTCAATACAGCATGTTTGGAATGATTACTCCTGAGAAGTCAGTGCTCCTGAGGGGTGGGGGTAGGGGGTTTGCAAGGAGTAGGTGTGGGGATGGGGGGAGAGAGCAGGGCGGGGAGGGGGTTGTGGTAGGGGTGGAGGCGGGTTTGCAAGGGGCAGGGTGGATCAGGGGAGAGGGAAGGGCAGGGAGGGGAGGTTGTGCACAGTAAAGGGGATGGGGCGGGGTTGTAAAGAAGGGGGTGGGGATCATGGTTTGAGGAATCGGTATCAGATTGGCCGGATCGGCCGATCTGTATCGGTATCAGTGGAGAAGTAGCGGTGGCCCTTCCGTGCCACCACCAAAGTGGGAGCCCCTTTATAAATAGAGGGACCCTCCTCACTTCAGGGAGGTCCGATAGCCTTGGTTTTCAAGCCAGAGCCTCTCTTTTTGCCTTTTTTGGAGTGTTTTAAGTTGGGATAAGGCTGAGTTTGTTGTTGTTTCTAGCCTATGTGAACTCCCCCCCCCCTCCATTCTTCACTCCTGACTTCCATTTTCACATTCCATTACTCCATTTGTCTCTTATTTGAGTCCTCAACACCCTTTTATATCCCATTTTCTCACCCTTTCCTCCACCTACCATTTCCGATATTCCCCATTATGTCTAGTTAGCGCTGTTATTCTGTCCGAGTAACTAGTAGTAATGATCGAAAAATTCCCATTACCGTCGTTACTCTGCCTGATTTATGAGTGGTAAAAATCCCCATTACAGCCGTTACTCTGCCCGAATTAAGAGTGGTAAAGTCCCCATTACAGCCATTACTCAGCCCGAGTTAAGAGCGCTAAAAGTCCCTGTTTCAGCCATTACTTTGCCCAAGTTTCGAGTGGTGAACGTCTTCCATCACAGCTGTTACTCTGTCCCACGAAAGAGAGGCAAATCGGTCGTCCGTCTCGACCTGAGCCATGGGACATCGAAACATTTCGCATTTGTTGTACTTCTTTTTTACTTTGTTGATTTCAACACAGGTGTACATTTTTACCTTTCTCTTTATTTTTGGCACAATGAGAGCCTTAGCGTATCTCACATTAGTGTACAGAGTAAGATTTCTTTTTAATATTCAAGAAAAGAAGTATGTTTTAATTTTCATAAAGCATATTTATTTTATTTCGCATATTCGATTTTTTACTATCTTCATTTGCAAAAACATCACATTTAATTTCTTTTCACATTCTTGGTGCATCATATAGCCTTACATGTTGGAATAGAACATATCATTACGGGAGAATATTCAAAACTAAGCATTTAGTAGAAAGACTGGTTTAATCGGGCAAGTTGGGGTGCTAATACCTTCCCACGCTCATAACCTGACCACTTACCGAGACTCTCTGACCAGACCATATTGATTCACGTAACCCTTTCCACTCACCCTGGAAGGGGCTACCCCCATTGGGTCCTAGGCCCGAATCCTAGGTGGCGACTCCTTTTATTTTAATATGTGGTATGATCCCAAACCCTCCCATTTTAATAAATATATCTCAATCATAAACCAATAATCCCTGTCACTAATGGACCCCGACAAAACTCTTCAGACCCGCCCGCAAGGCGGATACCCCCCGCTCCGGGAAGGTCGCGGTACCCACACCATCCCAAGGCTTATTTCCACTAAAATAAGTCTTCTAACTGACTTATCTGCATCAGCTATCTTGATTCATATCTTCTCTATTAATCACTATTTAGCCCTGATATTTGGTATTTTTACTGCTGGCATCATTCTCTCATAGTTTCTGTCCATACCTATTATTTTCTTCATCAGTTTATAGGCTATATTTTTATAACCTGCTCTGTTTCTGTATTTTTTCCTGCAACTGATCTACTGTAGGATTCCAGCCCCATTAAAGTAATACTTGTTCGGCTGGTTCTACTTACCAGGGCTGAGCTCCATCAGTCCATTCCTAATGTTTCAGCACCATTCGGATGATCCTTGAGCAGTTGCAGCTCCATCGATTGGAGCAGGTCACCGTTGGCTCCCCTTGTTATCGTGAGGAAGGAGGAACTTGTCTTCTTATTTACTGCTAAAAAATATCTTATCTTATTTACACAAAAGCCCTCCTCTTTAAGTTCATTTTGTTTTGTCCCTGCTTGTTTAAATTCCATAGTTGTCCTTTCCTTTGATTATTAATTACATTAATTATTGATTCGTCCCAATTCCTATATTTCCTTTCCAAAACAGTCATAAACTATATTCTAAATCTCATGAAATTGCCACTGTTCATTGTAATTGAGTTTCTCATTATGTTGGTGGCCCATCAATTATAAACTACATAAAATACAACCCAGCTCAAGAGTGCTACCATCATAAAACAAAGTCTAGACTGAACCACCCATTGTTTTGCCAAGCCATCAGTAATCTTGTTAGCACTTCTTGGAGTCCATTGGACTGCAAGGCTCATCTGAGAAATTAAATGCTGAATGAGCTGCCTTATAAGCTGAACAAGTGAACATGGTGCCGAGTTTCCTCTTTATTTATTCCTCATCCAACATATAATATTTGCTATAGTAGTGACTGAGTTTTAGTTGTAGTTGTCGTGTTCCTTTCTTTTTACTTTTCTTATTAATATTTTGTCTTTGCAAGGATCTATGTAGCCGACCCCACTTAGTTGGGATAAGGCTGAGTTGTTGTTGTCTAAACTAGTGTTTGAAATAAAATCTGCGAAGCTGTTATGTGAAGTCCATGGCCGTAGTGGATGTGAAAATGATAAAAGAGACCCCCAACATAATGGATTGTGGAGGGGACCACCAGATTTTCATGGATCAAGGTTCATCCTAATAGTAGATTGTAGGACGTTTCAGTTTTAATGACATATCAAGCAACTTGGGACTAACAGAGGCTGCTGAATCGACATAACATAAAGAGTCCACTTCTGCTGCATCAACGGCTTCGTCAAAAGGCCCCCTGCCTCTATATGATTGAAGTCAGTGTGCAAGACAAAGTGTAGTTTTTACTTTCTCTTTTAATCTCTTTTAATAAAATAAAATAAACATTCCACAGTTGTAGGTATTGACACGGGCAATCAGATGTCAATCACAGTTTGATGTGCATGGAAAGGGAGAGCTTCCCAGCAAAACAAGAGCATTTTCCGAGCATAAAATCATGAAGTTTTGTGGCCCAAAATGACCTTGCTGCCATCAATGGTCTGACGCATTGTAATTAAGCCTTCTCTTGACTAATGGGTCTGCTACACAGATTTTGTTCTAACATTCAACTCTATTTAAGGTCATGTTAATTATGAAGCTTAGGCCATTCATATATTTTCTCCTGACTTTCCATGGCTCTTTTGGTCTAACCCTTGGTCTTTTGACTCCTCTAATCTTATCTTATTACTCTCCTTACTGTTGGACTTAATGGCTCTGCTGCAAATGGTCATACTACATTAGATGACTCTTCTTCAACTTATCTTCACCCTGATGTTTTTCATCTCTTGTTTTATTTTACCCGTCGTCTACCTCAACCTCCCCATCTCAGCTTCACTTATTTTGCGTACGTGTTATTTCTTTGTCAGCAACATTCAGCTCCATTGATGGTCTAATGGATTTTAAAATCTGATCCAATCAAGAATGTGTTGCATAGTTGTCAAGGCGTCGCCTTGGCGTCCAAGCGGGAATCCAAGGGCTAAGCTATGGTACGCTTAATTAGAGTCACGAAAGGCGTCCGCCTTGACCAACTAGGCGTCGCCAAGGCGGTTAAAGCGATGCCTTGGTGCGCCATGTGGTCAAGTTGGCCGCCTCTCTTGAGAGTGGTTTTTTTTTTTCATGCATTATTCCTTTATTCTGTTTCTTTGCTTTTTATTTGTTGATGTAAAAGTATTTCGTGTAATGCTGTTACATGGGATCATACAAAACTGAAATCCCTAAAAAGCTAAAAGTTAAAAACCTAAAACTTCTCAAAAAGTTTAAAAAAAGTGAAAGTCCTCGACCAGTTTTTTCTCTCTGCGAAATCTCTGCGCAAACGAAGGCGCAAGCTTCTTCCTAGTTCCTCTATTCCGGCACTATTTCGCACTAAAGCGCAAAGCTTCTTCCATCTGCGGCAAGGTAAGCTTCTTCCAACTCCATAGTCGTCTTCTTCTTCTTCAACTCTTTTTTTTTTTTTTTTATCGTCTGCTGCTGCTTGTCTTTTTCTTTTTTGGCTTGGAATGCTTGGATAGCTGCTTTGCTTCTTCTGCTTCTTCTTCTCGGTTTTTTTTTTTTTTTTTTTGCTGAATGCTTGGTTAACTTCTCTTCTTCTTCTCTGTAGTTTGTAACGCATGCTGCTGCTTCTCTTTTTCTTTTTTGCTTGGATAGCTGCTCTGCGTCTTCTTCACTTTAACGCACTAACCTGCTACTGCTTCTCTGTTTTTTCTTTTTGGCTTGAATGCTTGGTTAACTGCTCTTGTTCTTCTCTGTAGTTTGTAACGCATGCTGATGCTGCTGCAGGTTCTCTGTTTTTTTTCCTTTGCATAACTGCTGCTTCTTCTTCTCTGTTTTGTTTTATTTTTTTTCTTTGTTTAACTGCAGCTTCTTCTTCTCTGTAGTCTGTAACGCCTCCTGCTGCAGCTGCTTCTCTGTTTTTTTTTTTTTGCTTTGTTGAACTGCTGCTTCTTCTTCTTCTTCTCTGTAGTACTAACACCTGCTGCAACTATGTCTTTTATGAAATGATGATAATAGTTAGTTTTTTATCTAGGACTTAGTGATTATTGATTAGTGATTAACTGATTAATAAATAAGAGAATGCTGATTATTCATTTTTTACTTTGTGTTATTTCTTTTAGATTTTGAATTAATTTATGATGTATGATTATTCTGAATTTTAATGTATCATGTATTATTTTTCATTTTGATGACTTGAGGTGGCTTAAATTTAATTTTTAATGATATAAGGTGCATCATGCCAGCATGTATTGAGTGTTTGGGGGGGGGGGGGGAGGGGAAAAACTAATACTAGACCGCCTTTACCGCTTAGGCGGCCGCTTTACCGCCTAAGCGCTTAGACATGCCTGCACCGCCTTGGACCGCCATGCCGCCGTGACAACTATGATGTGTTGCCCCAAGAAGGGTTTTTAGATACACAATTCATGATGGCATGCAATGACTACCAAGTGGGATTCTATTAAGATTATTTTGGTCAAGATGCTTTTGTTGCTATGCTGGGCATTGCATGTATTGGCATGGTTCACTAATTTTGCAAATGACTGAAATGCCCTTCCGCAACAGTATTTTGAAGGACAAAAATGGATGTGATCAAGATCATGCTGGTCCTAGGTAGATTGTCAATGTGCCAGACTCACAGTTGGAGTCATGTTGATCCTGTAAAATGATCAAAAAGTCCCTGCTGGTGTGATATCTGTCAGTGGGATGAGAGTGGGACCAAGATCATGTTAGTCTGATCTTGGTCCAAGAAGGGTTTCAGACCCATATGGGTTCACTCTTGTAAATAGTATGCAGTATTAGGATGTGGACTCAAGTCATCAAATTTATCATCCATTGGCCAAACTCAAATAACAGATTGTGAAAAAGAAGCCTACGTTAAATATTGGCAGACTGCAGGTAGTACCGTAGTAGCTTGGGATGCAATGCATGTTACCAAAAGACTCTCTCTCTCTCTCTCTCTCTTTCTCTCTCCTGCTTGCGCTTGCTCTTGCTCTTTCTTATGTTTAATGGCATTTCAAGTATCTGAATCAAAGTTAGGAGGAGAGTTTCAATGTAGTTATTTTTCTTTTTTTGTTGAGAAACCTTCACAACTGTTTAGCGCTTAAAAAAAAATCCTAGGGTCTTGGTATATAAATTTGTTCAATTATTGTCTTGACACTTGACAGTTTGGAGGTTTTGGATATCATAAATGGTTTTTTTTATTGTAATTTATATATTCTGTCTTCATAATCATGCTATTTTTTTGGAATTTTCTCCTATTTTTTCTTGTCCTGCTGTCAGGGAATGTTACTGATAGGCTTCTTTATATATATATATATATATATATAAGCTTATGTTTTGTATTTTCATCAAATGTGACAATTTTTTTTTTGGCATTTAATGTAACTTTTGGTATAATATTTTTCCTCTTGTTTCAGGGGAGTTTGCTGTTATGACTGCAGACTGTTGACTGATAATGGGGTTGACATATTAGAAGATCTGGTGCTTACTTTGGTAGATGGAATCGAAGGCATTTATTTAGAGCTTATTTCTGTTGACGGTAAGTAACTGTCCAGTGAAATGAATAGCTTGGGTTTAACTGTGTGCTCTTTGTCAACCCGATCACTTCAAAGATTATGGAATGAGGTTTGGCATTTCTCTTTGTTCTGCACTTATGCATGAATTCTCCCTTGTTTTGGGGAGTTTTGGGCTTGTTGGTTATTTTCATGCATCCAGATGGTTGATGTATGCAGAAATACTTATATGTTGAAGTGTACGAGTCCACATCTATTATTTGGACAATATTCCCATTTCAGAAGGCACCTCCCTTAGGTTTTTATTATTCATACTTTGTTTCTGACTGGGATCTCTTGATGACAGGTGGCATTGAACTAGTGGCTTCATCAAAACATGAAATCCATTACATTGATGCATGAGGCTGCTTCAAGTTGTGCACTCTTCAGGTTCAGCTCCTCAAGGAGCAGCATTAGAAGAGTGAGACTGAGAAATTCTACTGGTGGACGAAGCTTGGTCTCAGAAAATCTAAGCAAACTTTATCCCCAATTTGTTATGTTGTCATCAGTCAATTGTCCATCTCTATGAAAAGGACAAAGGAACTAAGAGCCCTGACTGGGTGGTACATTCTTTCACCCTGGCCCACATTCTGTTGTGCATGCCATTGTTCATACCTCATGCATTATTATAAGCATGGGTTAGTGTTGGAATATGTACTTCAGAATACCGTGGGGGTATTCTGGTCCTTTAGGGGTAGTTTTTATGTTATAAAGTGTAAGTCGGCTATGTGGGTTTTAGTCCCACATCGCCTATTTTAGTCTCTTGTAACTTTCCCCTCTATTATAAATAGAGGGGCTTACCTATCAATTAATACAAGCAATTATTCTCTCATTCTCTCTTTTCTAGCCCACGATTCTGCCAACATGGTATCGAAGCAGGCAGGGGTCATGGTATCGAGTCCCCCTGGGAGCGGGCAGGTGTTAAAAAATTATTTATCCGCCTGTGTCCCCCTTTGGATAGTCCGCCGTGTTAAAAAGCTCCTGTATGATATACATATTGGTTTCCTGCTGGGCTGGTTGCGGTGTTTGGTGCTCTGGTTGTACGGTGTTTGCAGCAGCTGTGGTTTACTTCTCTTCCCTTGCGAGATTTTGCTGGGTTGCCGGTGCATCTATGACTATCGCCCCTGGTTTCGTGAAGGAAACGAGAGGGTCTCGAAGTTAATTTGATGGGGTGCTTGACTGAAGGATTTCTCTGCTGCATCGAATCGAACAGATCCTTTTTTCCGCCTTTGCAGGTTTTGTCCAGTGCTTGAAAACATGGTTGCTTGAGATGTTGTGGTCGAAGATGACTGCTGTTGTGTGAATCGAACCAACATCTGAAGAAAATCCGTTCATCGAAGGTGCAGCCCTCTCTAGAAGAAAAAGGTCCTGCAAATTTACATATTGGTTTCCTGCTGGGCTGGTTATCTGTTTGGGGATGGGGCTGCTATTACTGCCTTTTTTTATTTTATTGTGGAGTGATTCCGTTGGAGAAGATGACTGTTGTTGGTTCGATTCGATGCAGCAGAGAAATCCTTCAGTCAGGCACCCCATCAAATTAATAACTTCGAGACCCTCTCGTTTCCTTAATGAAACCAGGGGCGGTAGTCGTAGATGCAGCGGCAACCCAGCAAAATCTCGCAAGGGAAGAGAAGTAAACTACAGCTGCTGCAAACACCGTACAACCAGAGCACCAAACACCGCAACCAGCCCAGCAGGAAACCAATATGTAAATCTGCAGGACATTTTTCTTCTAGAGAGGGCTGCACCTTCGATGAATGGATTTTCTTCAGATGTTGGTTCGATTCACACAACAGCAGTCATCTTCTCCAACAGAATCACTCCACAATAAAATTAAAAAAGGCAGTAATAGCAGCCCCATCCCCAGATAGATAACACAGCCAACAGAAAATTGCAGGTGGATGTCCTTCTTCTTCCACCTTCGAACCAGTCCTTTTTTCCGCCTTTGCTGGTTTCGTCCAGTGCTTGAAAATATGGTTGCTTGAGATGTTGTTGGTCGAATGTTGAAGACAACACCTTCACGTGGTTTTGTATAAAACCCATTTTTTTCTCTGATGTTTCTCTGGTCACCACCCACTTTCGCCTCCTTTTTTTCCCTGGTTTCTCTGTCGTAAGGTTGAAGACAACCTTCGTACGTTGGTTTCTTAAAACGTTATTTTGTGATTTCCCATAATGCCCTTCTATCTATCTCTTATTATCTTTTATCCATTTTTTACATTCCTTTCCTAGTTTACCCTTTCTACTAGGGAATTAAATTATTTTCCAAATCTGTCCCCTTGCTTCATTATTTTCCAATAACCCCTTGAAAATTCTGGTTATTTACCAAAGTGCCACTCTCCATAGCCATTATTTTACTCATTGCATCCCATTGCTTTTTGTTTACCAAAAAGCCCTTGCAAAATTCTGATTATTTACGGAACTGCCATTACTTTTTCATACATTCCCCTATTTGACTACCCAATTGACCCTTGAAAATTCTGGTTTATTACTAGTTTGCCCTTTGGCTTGGATTGTATTTAAAAGTGGGTTTCTACCAAATTGCAGCCATGCCATCCTTTTTTTTCCAACACCGTTCCTTTTCAATAAGTCTAATACCCTTCATATCCCATACCTTTGGTATTTACCCATAACACCTTTGGAAACTCTTGGTAAATTACAATTTTGCCATTCTTTCCTTTTTACTTACCCATAGCACCTTTGGAAAATTCTGGAAAGTTATGTTTGTGCCATTAAACCTTACATCATCTCCATTATTTGTCCACGTGTACTACACGTGAGGGGGGGATTATGTACAATACACCTGCAGACATTGCAGAACGCAGAACTTGCAGAAACATTGGTGCAAAACATAGAAGATCAGTTTTCTCCACCATTGCCATTGGGTATCCTTCGTTATTGGGTTGAGTTTGCCGTAAGGGGGAGATTGAAGTATTGAAGAGTATTGAAGATATTTGGTTGTTGCCTATTTGAGGACTTTCAGTTGGGTTGATACAGTTTTTTTCCGTTGCCTGATTCAGTTTGTTTTCGCTGCTTGCTGCTCTAGTTATTTCACTTCAAGATTCTATGTCACTATGACAATCTGAGATTCATCACTGGATAGCTATTGAAGATCGTTGAAAGCTGCCTTTTTTTTGGAAGCCATTCCAGTCCCGATTTGCTGATCATGTCTGTCCAAGTTTTGAAGATCTATTTTTTCAAGTTCTTGAAGGTTTATTCGGGAACTGCATTCATATGTCAAGTTGGATTCTGCTACAACTTATTTTTCCCATTTTGTTTAAGTTGGGCATTAGTACCTTGTATGCGCCATCTTGAGGGAGAGTGTTAGCATTATTATGGAGTTCTTTTTTTTCTTTAGTTCAAGCTAGATCTTCTTTCTTTAATTATTTGTATAATCCAGCTTGAGGGGGAGTGTTGGAATATGTACTCCAGAATACCGTGGGGGTATTCTGATCCTTTAGGGGTAGTTTTATGTTATAAAGTGTAAGTCGGCTATGTGGGTTTTAGTCCCACATCTCCTATTTTAGTCTCTTGTAACTTTCCCCTCTATTATAAAAAGAGGGGCTTCCCTATCAATTAATACAAGCAATTATTCTCTCATTCTCTCTTTTCTAGCTCACGATTCTGCCAACAGTTAGTCCTGCTAAACGCTTCATTTTTCTGAGTTTGTGGAGATCAGGAAAGTCCGGAAACCAGCTCTGTAATTTGGAGTTTGCAAGAAAAGTCTCAGCTTTCCGATTCTATTACTATACAGGACAGGCATAATTGCACATGACCAAATATATAAAATATTGTTGGTTTTCTTACTTCCTTTTGCAATTTTGACTTATTGGAGCTGGTTGAATTTGATTGCAGGAGGTACTAATTCAGTTTATTTCTTGAATTTTTCGATATTACAATGCGCTTAGTTAGAGTAATTTTTGCAAAAATCAGCAGTACTATCTCTTTCTTTCTTGTTTGCTTGATTGGGAGGTCCTTAGGACTAATCTACACTGGGATAAGGCAATCCCTTGGATGGCGGTGAGATCTAGTATCCTATTTATTTGGTTGTTCTTCTCTATTTCCATTCTATCTTCCCTCATTTTCATTTTTTCTATTGGGCTTTGCTTTCTTCAGCTTGAAGGACTTAATATGTAACATTATCAGAGTGAGAATGTTCATTTAAAATTTGTTTCTGCCCTCCCCCTTAAATTGTATTTGCTGGCTCTTTCAGTTTCACATCATTAATGTGCAGGTAGCCCCCCTCCCCCCTCCCCTAGGTAAATGTTTTTTATGGCCAAACACTGGTTAGCAGCTAGTAAGTTGGGAATTGCTTGGTTGTGATCAATGCATGTGGTGTAACTCACAATCTATCTATTATTTGGTGTAAGTGGGATATAAGTCTAGGCACTTTTTTGGTCGCCCAGGGTGAAGAGATCCACGATGATCTGATGCTATGATTGTACTCCTTGAACTGTGAGTTTCATCATTAACTCCCGCACCTGATTGAAGAACATCTGGAATACCCTTCCTCGGTTGAATCAGAGGTTCAGATTCTGGGGCTGAAGAGTTTCTTTCTTCATAATGGGTGAAGGAAAACTAAGTCCTTACGACTATATATCTAGGAAGAATACAGGGCATGTTTAGCCGGCTACTCAAGTCAGTGGAGCTGTGTGAAAGTAATTGTGCAATATGAGTACACCATGTTGAGTATATTGCTGCTTTGGCACTTCAGCAAGTTTGATCTGCTGCCTTCATCAGATGCCTGCAAGGGACTAAAAAGATTTGAACATTCCATATTACTTATCTATTTATTTTGGCCAGATTTGGGGTCGGGTGGGGACGAAAAAAAAGGTGTCTTAAACTGCCCCCTTAAGCCAC
Organism: Telopea speciosissima; assembly: GCF_018873765.1. NCBI lineage: Eukaryota > Viridiplantae > Streptophyta > Magnoliopsida > Proteales > Proteaceae > Telopea > Telopea speciosissima. The sequence goes on along the minus strand of NC_057922.1, from coordinate 24,151,027 downwards.
TAAGTTGGTGAAGTCCATGCAGAGTTCTTTGGCATTTTTTCTTTTTATTTTTTTTAATCAGTGCTAACTAGGAGAATAACAGAAAGTATAAAGCATTAGTATAAAACACCATTTGCATATAATTATGATCAAGCTGCAGTTCTGAACAATATCATTTTATCCAGAGCCATCAGAAGTTCCAGTCTGCCCCAATTCATCTTCCATGTCCATGTTAAACTGCATTGATGGCCCTGTTGTTGGTTCTGATCTTAAATTATAATCAGAATGCATAAAATCTGATATATGTTTTTGTAACTTGCATGAATATTGTCTTTATGGAACTGATTGGATGATGCATCCATCATTTGATATCTTAGTAGTTCTTCAGTACACATGTCTCGGACTTGCATGGAAGTTTAGGTAGTGAAATATATGGTAGAATGAAATCAGGGTCCACTGATAGCACAGCCAAACCAACTGGATGATGGTTCAGTTATAAGACAAGATGCTTTTTCATTCCACAGCTGGAGGGGAGTTTCAGTTCAGTTCAGTTCAGCTAAGGTATCATTCTCTTAAGTTGCATGCAGCAGGTGCAAAATTATTGGGCATGAAGTTTCACTGATTGTTGGTTGATTTGACTTAATAAATAAACATTGCTTTCAGGAATAAATGCAGGTGGGCTCTCGTGATTAGACCATTGCAATTGATGCTAAAATTGGTTGACTTGTTAATCAAATCAATCTCCTGTTTGGTGAATCAGCTTACGTAGCCTGATGATCCAACTACAATTAATGTGGAATGATATTGCTAGCTTGCCTACCAATCCATTCCTTGACTATTATCCCCACCAAACATTCACATTATTTGATGACAGGTAACCTAATATTGATGGGAAAAGTATCTCTGAGCTGCCGGTGGAGCTCAGGTGGACGCTATATCAACAGCTTCTCTCTCTCTCTCCTCCTGCCCCTATATTGGACTGTTGGTGGGTTCTCCTTACCACTAGCTCAGAGAACCCTTTCCCTTTCCCTAACTTAGTTTAATTGAACCAGCAATTCTTTTCCCTGATTATATCAAACAGCTAGGTACAATATCACTTTATGTCTTCACACTAGTATAATGTATGCATAATTGTCATAAAATGTTATAAAGTGAACAAAGTTCTGAATCTTGGGGGAAGAAATGACTGATCTATTAAAATATGCATTCTGCTTGGTTATTGCAGATTATAGTGGAACTGGCTTTCTACCTATTTTTGATTGCTTTACCAGGATGGCAACCTTCTTTACTGAGGTACACTTGAGCTTATATCGATTCACAAGCTTATTTAACCTTCAGAAAGTTGACCAATACAGTATGAAATTAGTTTGCTAACATAACCTTAGGAAGATGAGAATTTTGTCATTCCTAATGTGGAGAACTTCGCAGCTTTTTTTTTAGAATTTGTTTAACCTGTAGCATATTTAAGAGTGAAATTTCACACTGGTCACAGTTTTTTTATTTTTATTTTTTTTGGTGGGCGTGGAGGGTGGGGGGTTAAATGTAACTTTTTATCCTGAGGCTCAAGCCGAAAGCATCAATTCGCACTAATCCGTTGAATTCAACAAGTCTAAATACCATTCCAATTTAAATGGGAGAGAGAGAGAGTAAATTATTTTGAGGCTGAAGTAAGTCCTCCTGAATCTTCCAAAAAACTAAATTATTATAATCATCATTAGCATCAATGTAGAATCTGGGCTCTTGTTTAAACACGTTTTCTTTGCTCTAGCGACATGAGTTAATAGATGAATTAAGATCTTCTTTGTCTATCGGAGTAGCTCTCCATCTAATAGTCTTTGATGTGTTTAGATTGTTAGAATTGCTTGTGTGTGTTCGAACATTTGATTGATGTATTTAGAGCAGAAATGGGAACACACAGGCATAGGAAAACGATAGGCACAGATTTGTTAATACTTTTAAAAAGATCATAAAAGCAAAAGTACATTTCTTAAGATCCCCTCATTTATCCTTGTGCCCTACCATCTTTACATGGTAATCTCTTTTACTAAGAAACTTCTTATTATACACACCATTTTGTGGTGTCCACACCTTTCTGTAAAGTAAGGTCTCCACTTAGGACTACTTCTTTTCTTCCCCAGAAATCAACCCATAAAATATTTGGAATAACATTTCAATCCATTTTGGAGCACTAATCAAGAAATCAAACTCAACAAGATTGGGGGGTGGGGGGGGGTATATAATGAGAGGATGAAGTTGGTCCCATAAATGACAGGGTTAATGATGCATCAACTTTGAAGAAGATCCCAGAATTCTATGTCAAGGCATTGTCATTACTACCTGATGATCCTTCCTTTGCCCCATAATCTCACAGCAATAATTGGGAGGGGGAAAAAGAGCAATTTGATTACTGATTCTGAGGACCCCCCCCCCCCCTTCAAACATTTCAGGAAGAGAGTGAAACATTGATCTATTGAGGTTTATTCTGAAGTTTGATCTCTGGTGCATCTACAAGAAGAACATTAGAATTTAGTAGAAGGAAATCAGATTTTATTTTTCTGGGTGGAGTAGGGATTCATGTCTTAAAATCTCAACTATGGTCTTGCAATATGATGGATGGCCTTCTATTGGCAGACAAGAAAATATTATGAAAGCTTTAAAAAAACAAAGCTTATATGGATCAGATGGTGATGCATGTAATTTGATCGAGAGATCTTCCAGTTACAATCAATGATAGAGGATGACACCTAAAGGTTCAGTCTTTTTCTCTTTTGTCTTATCTTTTGAATTTAGAAGAGATTAAGCGGCAAGAGAAAAGGACTTTTAGTATGGGTTGATATTTAATTACTCCTTCATAGCAATAGGATGTCTTAGCATGGTTGATATAAAGCTATAGGTATGAATGAGACCTAATAGCCAAATATTATTATTTGTTGTCAATGTCACAAATGTACAAGTGGCCATGACATGTGGGTTATCCACAGCAGACCAACTTTTCACCTTTAGGCCTCTGGACCGCTTTGTTCATACAGATGTGACTAATCATACCTTTATGTTTTTAGGGATTAGATTATAATTGTTTGACTATTAATTGAGGTTTGAAAGCATTATTAGAATACATTTCATAGGGAAAGTAGAATTAATACCTACATTGCCTCCTACTATCTATGTATCTTCTTTCTTACTTACTATTGTAGTACTCTATCCTTCCAAGGACCCCCAATATTTTGATAAGTTTTGCTTGTGTTTTTAGCTTATTAAGCTACTAAGCAAGACATTAACCTGGAGTTTAAAGGGTTGCTTTATTTGTGCTTAGGGTCAGGGTTTGGTACACGTCTGGGGTTATCCGGTTGATTATATCTAGTTTTAAGGAAAATGACCTGTCACCAAATTGAATTATAGGCTTACCCAAGTTAACCCAAAAAATCAATAATCTCAATGGATGGAACAAGAGGATATCAGATTTTGCTCTCATTCCATTTCAACTCGAATTGCTCTCAACAAAACCTGGTGACTCAAGTGAATCAAATTTGGTTAGAGCAAGTCTGTTTTTTTATTTTTGTAAACCCAATGAAATTGGGACTCAAAATGACCAAACTCAGACAAGTTTTGATCGATTTGGGTAAAAAATACGGAGACACAAGCAACTCTAGACAACTTGAATCGAATCTTATCACTTTTTGACTCTTGACCAGTTTTTTTTTTTTTTTTTCTTTTGTTTGGAGAAAGTTTTCATGTAACTAGGGCAAACTCTTCACCTATGAATCTGCCGTCATAAATGCTTGTCCCTGTATGTTGAAGGATCAAAATGCCCTTCACTATTCCGAAAGGGAATTTTCACCACGGGTGAAGAGATACTCAAATCTTTTTTTTTTTTTCTTTTACCTGACTGAGGTGACTCACCCAAGTTAAGATCTAGTTTATTAATTCCAATAGGTTTAAACAGTTTCATCACAAATTAAAATGGTTTGACTGCAATGGAATCTATAACCAAAGCTGAATGCAGCAGCTTTGCTTGCTTTTTTTGTGGGTAGAAGCAGCTTTGCTTGCTTGCTTGATTGATTGATTGGCAGCATATGTTGTCTATATTCAGATGATATAGTAATTATTGTACCATGGCCAGGTCTGGAATCTGAAAGCATACCTTAATTAGATGCATCCACAGCATCTTTCTATCCGAGCAACCGTTTTTTTGTCAAAGCTATTAGAGATCTCATTCACACACACACACACACATGTAAAGAGAGAGATAGATTTTAACTTTAAATTGTCCATAGATACTGAAAGAGTGAGAATAGAATAGAAGAGAGAAAAAGCGATTTGAAGATATAATAAATATATATATTTTTAATATTTTATATATGCTTTTAAAAGGAAAATTGGAATTTTAAAAAAAAAAAAGAAAAAAGAAAAAAGAAAGGAGAATTGGAATTGGATTTCTGATGCTCCCCCCAAAAAAAGAAAAAGAAGGAAAAAGATGGCATCGAATTGTTACGTCACATAAATGGAAAGTTTACGTGGACTTGGCTATGCATGTATTATCTTCGATTTTCTTTCTTTCTTTTTTGGATTGAGAAAGTTGGTTTCTCTACCCCACACCTGATGCGTAATGCGCACCATTGGTTTTCTGGGTCTATCATCTGATTCAGCTTCCCCACCTCCCACGCACAAAAACTGCCTTTTTGAGAGACTCTAAATTATTTATGTGATTGACTAAAATACCCTTATGTGGAAAGGTCTAAAATATCCATTGTATAATTTTGGCTTAAGTAGTACTAATTGGTTGACAAATATGCAGCCATAACAGTAAGCTTGGGGGACCGGGCCTCTCTTGCTGGCCTTAACTACCCGGAATTAAAGGGATTAAAAACAAAACACAACCTAACCTAGAGAACATCGCTCCTAGTTTTTTGGGTTTTGATGACAAGAAAAGATCCTTTCCGGGCCCCTAAAAATAAAAGCATAATAAAATACATAATTCTTCTCCTCCCTAACAACTAACCCACTTACTCCACTCCATGAGAGTCTATGCAAGAGGTTTTATAAAGATTAATTGTGATTTATTCTTGGTATGTGATAGCACTAAAGTAGGACTTGAGATCATTTTCTCAACTATTCTAATAGAGGAGGCAATAGCAATTTGGATGGGCACATTTTAAGTTGTTGTCTAATTATATATCGAATCTGACAATAAAGTACTGACTTCTATTCTCATTTGTGAACGCATTGATACATCAGTTTCAGTGATCCCTATCATTCAGGGGTGTACTCATCTCTATCCTCATGGCGATAGTTTGGCTCATTCCTTTGCCGCCAGGAGGGTCTAGTTCTTGATGTTTAGGATTGATTGGTTAATTTTCATTTCATGGTTTTTCGAAGCTTGTAATTTGAAATTCATATGTACTACACGCTTCTATCAGTAAAACTTTGATTAAAAAAATATACCAATTTTGTTATTTCAAAGTAAAACATATATATTTGCAAGCAAGGTACAAACCCTTGTAGGAAGAATTGACTTTTATTACCATTATTATGTTCTTAATGACTTTTAAGGATGGATGGGAATCACAATGGACTCGGGTCATGTTACATTTGGATAGGAACATGCCAATTCATCTACTGACCCGGCTGTGAAAGAAGAAAATAAAATGTTTCCTGACCTTTAAAAAAGGACAGGGGGGGGGGGGGGAGGACCTAGTTGGGTCTCTGCATAAAATGATTTATACAAAGGTCATGTTGGGAAATGCCCAACTTGAACTTAATCTAAATTTAAGCTGTGTGTGGAACTTTGGATCATGGATTGAAGTATCGGTATAAAATCGGCATCATATTGGTATTGGTCGAGGCTGATATCGATACTTAACTAATCTTCGATTGGATATCAATATCGGATCAAGGGTAAATTTGTAATGAAAAATAGGGGTAAAATTGACTGCTTCGAATCAATATTAGATCAGTATCAGCAAAAACTGATACCAATATCCATACCGATATCTCAATCCCTGCTTTGAATCACCCAACTCATATCAAACCATATAAACCAAGCCCTTAGGTGGGTTGGATTTAGATTGTCCTCTAAACATTATTTGTGTACTGGGGAGAGGGTTCTCAACACCACATCAATGGCATTGAGTGAAATCACATTATTCATAAGGGGTCCACAATAATCAAGAGGAAAGAAAAATGAATTAAAAAAAAATTAAACCTTGTGAAAAGGCGTAACTTAAGCAAACAGTGTGGGATTTTTTCCCAATTTTTTATTAAAAATTAATATTTAATTATTCTTTACATTAAAATAATTGCTATTTTGTCTTTTTGATGGGTTGTTAACAACTTAACATTGAATTTTCTGGTCCTGCACTGCATTTCCGAGACAACCTTTGGCAAAGAAATATCACAAATTTAATTTTCAACATTAAGGGTAATTTTGTCTTTTTAAGAGAATTACTTTCGACATAAATAAGAGAAAATAATTATAAAAAACGAATCTCTGGTGTGTAAGCAATTAAGCATTCCCAAGTGCACAGCACAGCAGCACATGCAGGTTAAAGCAGATAAAGCACCATGAGCCACTAGATCTCTAGAAGGAAAAGGAAAAGGAAACATATAGGTGTGAAATGATGGAAACACCCTTAACGTACAACCTCTCTTTCTTGAACAAATTACCAAAGGTAGTGGGGACCCATGCAAGCCATCAAGGAGACATGTCCTGCCTTTTCACAAGGAGAGTAACAGTGCTTAGCTTCATAGGGAATACAATGGTTTGCTTTCTGTGTTTTTATTTCTCAAAATTTGTTTTTTCCTGTAAAAACAAGCATCACCCAAAGAAACAACACTATGAATGTGTTTTTTTTTTTATCTTTCTTTCTTAGGGTTCTCCAAGTCAAACAATAAGGTAGATTTCTTGGGCAACCGGCCAAGAAAGAAAAAAAGCCACTAGTACTCCTCTCTCTTCCTTATTCTCACTTTCTTATACAATTTGCTTTATTTTTTTCTCAAGATTCTTTATTGACTAAATTACAGGATTACCCAAGTCTTGAATGGTTTTTTTTTTTTTGTTGACTAATAAAGGTATTACCTTTCTAGCCTTTTGTTTTGACCAATGTATCATTTACACTTTCCAATTCTTTTACTTCCAAATTAATTTTGTGTGCTTTACCTAACAAACCATTTCCTCCAAATTTTCTCTATTTTGGTTTTTTTTTTTGGGAGGGGGATGGGGGGTGGGGGGAAGTATTTTTTTTGAAAACTTATATATGTTAGCTAGGTATTCACAGAAAAGAAAAAGGAAAAGATAGGTGTTAGTACTGTTTTATTTTCCTCTTCTTGATCATTTTCTCTCTTATACTTTCTCTTCTTTTGATTGGTAAAGTGGGTGTAATGGGTCTTCAGTAAAAAAAGCTCATGGATTTTGAACCCTACATTTAGGGTAAGAACCTCCTTTACCCCCTCCCCCCCCAACAGACACACACACACAAAAAAAAGTTGTTCTCCAATGTAATGGCCCTATTGAGAGAGGTGAAAATTTGTGTTCTTTTGTTTAAAAGAGTATAGAGGGCATAATGGTCATTATATTCAAAATTACAAACTTTAGATTTTTCAAATGAAAGGGACACTCTTGTAATTTCAAAGAAAGAATAGGGGTAATATGATGATGATAACTGAAGATAATCTTATTCTCAAAACATATCGTATATTATACAAATCCATGTTGGTAAGTTTTTATGCTTAGGGTTCCAATCATCAACAAATGCGGTTCGAATTTCAAAACTTCCTTTCCATTTACTTTTATTGAAGCTTCTTCTCCTTCTTTTTAATTTCCTTTCTTTTCTTTCTTTCTTTTCTTCTTTCCTTCTTTCCTTCCTTCATAGCCTCATCGGTGTTTGAACTGGTTAATGGATATTGATCTCTTGTGGGCTTTTGGGGGGTGGTTTCTAGGTCCTGATTGCATGGCAGCTGCAACTACTACAACATCAATTGAAGGAAACTCTCAGAAATCACAAACTCTGCTTCTCTTTCTGGCTCTTCTCTTCATCTTTCTTCTCCTAGCTAGACCTTCTGACCAATCAAGGATATTAATCATGTCCTCTTTGCCTTCTTCTTCTGACTCATCCACTACTACTACAACTACTACTTCTCAAACCACCATGAATTTGCATTCACACCATACCAAGAAGACTCCTAGTAGACAATTTGAAGCAGGTGAACATGAAGTCCCAAGTGGTCCAAACCCTATCTCCAACAGGTAGGTTTGGAAAAAGCTTGATGATCACCATCAGTACTTATTGAGAGGTTTGTTACCATTGCCATCATCTTCATCACCATCAGCTTTATCTAGCTAGCTTCCTTCTCTCAGCTCCACTTTTTTTTTTTTTTCCGTTTTCTCATCTTCTTTCTCTAGAAATGTATAGCAAGTCATACTTAATTTTCCTTTCTTTTTTGGTATTTTTATGTACCCATCTCATATATGTCTTAATTACATATAGATGATGGTGAAGTATTGGTATTGTTCTTTACTTAAATGAGAGATCTTTGTGAGAGAAACAGAAAATTATGTAGAACTTTCAAGATATATTTATATGTGATTGCTTTGGTTAAGATGGGTTTCTTGTTGGATCTGAAATTATCATTTGGAAGAGAACTTATAAGCCATGAGAGATCTTCTTTCTTTTTTCTTATGGCTTGAAAGATGAGGAGGAAGAGAAGAAGGGAAAGAGATGATAAGATAGGAATTACGAACCACAGGGAGTGGTGTCAGATCTACTGCAAAATGACTACTTTTTGTCTTTGATTGAGAAATTATATGTTTAATAAAATGATGATTTGGATTTTGCTTTTTTTGTCTTCTCAGAACTCGAAATCTGAGCTAAAGTCATGACTCATGATTTGGTAATAATAGTACTTCTTCCTATTATTGAATCAGCTCTAACTAATCATGTGCTCTTGATGGTCATGAGGAAATCAAAAATGAAAAATCTACTTTGACTAGAATATATATATCTCTAAGATCTCTGGTTTTCTACCATCTGGTCATAGATGGCCATGAGAGAAATCATACTGTCTTTGACTTATGTTATCTTATGATCATGAGTTTATGACTGTGATTTCTCTTCACCGGCCGGCGGGTTCCATAGTTGATGAAATTTATGCAGTGTTTGGTATGCATTCTAGATCGATTTCTCATTCTTGGATGATAAAAATAATTGTTTTTATCGCTCAAGAATGCAAAATCAATTCCAAGAATTCACATTAAACACAGCCTTAATTTGGGGATTGCCAGAATATTTCCTACTAATATAGATTTTTTTTATTTTAATGAAATCCTACTAATAGGCATTTGATTTATCAATATCAAATTGATCCCAGATTTATTATTATTGAATTGCTCATTCTTTTGAGTTTTCCATACCTTGTGAGATCAATTTATTTATTATTCCCTTGAAATTTATGGAGAAATAGACTAGAAATTTGGTGTGGGAAAACATATTCTTCAAAATTACTAAATCTAGTATAATTGTGCAAAACCAAAAAGAGCTCATGAAAGGATGTCTCTTAAGTCTCATTAATGTGTGCACTTGTATGGTGTTAATTTCCCTTTTTCAAATTTTTTTTTTTAACCTGGGATCGAGAAATGGAGCCTAAATATCTAGTGTAGATTGCTATCTAGCATTTCTTCACACTTTTAGGGCAGATTGGTGCTTGATAGCTAGATGAGGGGCTTCTTTTTTCTTCCTTTCCCCCCCCCCCCCTCCTAACTTTGGACTAGAATATATCTTCTTAATATTCATACACCACCACAAATAGCATGAAATCTCCTCTTACATCAGTTGGTACCCTCATTTTAAGTATGTGGCAATAAGAAGTTAAATAGCTACAACAGTTAAAGTTTTCAGTCTGTGCTGTTAACTTTAAACATTTATCTCTAGGAAACAATACACTTGATTTTCTAGAAAAGAGCGAAAGTCAATCTGTGAAAGCAGGGGTAATGCTGTGTACATTATGATCCTCCTCAGACCCCGCAATAGTGGGAGCCTTGTGCACTGGGTTATACCTTTTTTATTGAAACTATTATGTTAAATGGATTATAGTGTATATACCTTCCAACCCACAAAGGCAGATTGAATTGGATATTTTTTCTATTTATGTCTCAATTTGTTTGTCCAGCATGTTGTCAAATGATTTACAATTTTGTTACTTATACTACCTTGTTAATTTAATGTATTAAAAGAGGGAGAGAGGCTGGTCATTAAAAGGAAGGAGAATGTAATGTAAGTGTAGTAAGTCTATAAAGGGTAATTTAGAAGATTATTGTGAAATTTTAGATCACTATAGAAATAGAAAATTTTCCTTTAAAAAAGTGAGATTTTTGTTATGCTAGACACTTTCAGTGTAGAGACTGATTAGTTGATCTCTGCAGTTCAATTCTAATAGAAACCAATAAGGGTATAAATTAATGTTTGACTCAATCCAAAAAAAATATATATATATATTATACCGTTAAGTTCTGCAGTTCAATTCTCATTGCTTCACTTAGTAAACATTGATCCTAATTTAAAAATAAAACATTTTTTATAGTTCATGAAACGATTTGAAAAAAGAAAAAGCGGACCTCAGAAAGCTAAGATTGTAAGTTAATACATAAAAGTACTATTACATAATGGGATATATATATCTAATTGGACAAAGTTTTCTTCCGACCATAGAGAACGATTCACCTACCATCCTAGGGATACAAACCCCTCCTAGGGTTTTTGTATGTTCCAAAATACCCTCTTGATACCCATTTCCGTCCTCTCCTACCCCTCGGTTAATGGGATCCCATTCACCATGGATGGAGGGAAACTCGGTCCTATCTTATTTTACCCGAAGCAATGAGGGTAACTCATTTCTATAGTACTACAATGTTTTATCTTGCATCAAGTCATCATTCTTTACATCTTTATCATCACTCACCCTAAAAAAAGGTGTACCCAATGCACGAGACAACTACCATTGTGAGGTATGGGGAGGGTCTTAATGTACACAGTCTTACCCCTGCTTTTGCAGAGAAGTTGTTTCTAGACTCGAACCTGTGACCACTTGGTCACAATAGAGCAACCTTTACCGTTGCATGAAGGCCCGCCCTCCTCTATCATCACTCTCCCTCCTACTCAATTGTGTTTCTGCTTCCAAAAAGATTGTTTAGATGTTTGGTAGCCATTAGGTGAGTGTAAAATGAGAACAAAATTCAAAACGAGTAGAACTTTCTAGGGTCATCCTCATCCATAACTCATAGTGTATAGGCTACCAACAAACCCTACGAGTAGAAGGAATTTATTCCCTTTTCATAATGCTTTATTAAATTATTTGGATCTTAGTGTTCAACATTGGCTTAATATATAGTTGGAAAACTAAAACATTTTCTCTCCATATTATGGAAACTTGAAAGCATGTTATCTCCCTTTTTAGGATAAAAAGAGGAAGAAAGGGTGGATGAGAGGAAATAAGTATCTAACATCATCTTCCAAAGAAATTTAGTGTTTGGATCATTTGAATTTTGAACCCTTGTGATTTTAAGGCACTACCCTTAATAGGTTAGCACATAATCTAGCTTTAATAGGAATTTTAGAATCCATCAATGTTAGGAAATTAAGCTTTATGTTCCATGGGACTTTAAGCCTCCATTAGTTTGGTGGTGATTGGAATTAATTCCTACAATCACTTGAGTTGGATGTAGAGATAAACATTTGAATTCCCCTGGTATTAATTAACTGATTAAGGTCAGATTTGGTATGATTTCTATTTCAATTTCGAATTGATTTCATTAAATAGATAACAAATAAATTTTTGGTCAAGAAATTTAAATTGTTTTATTTTTTTTTACATGAAATTGTTTTAACAATCAAATTAACAATGTGCTCATTAAAGATCAAAAGTGAAATCAATTTCCATTTCAAAATTAAAACATTTCCCTGGCTATTTCAGAATTTCTATTCCACTAATAGAATGTGCAAAAAAATTAAACCAAACAATTTCAGAAATAGAAATCATACCTAATCAGACCTAAATGTAAAACTAAACCAATTCTTTACATTTATCATTACTCCCAAATGAGCATTATAGACTTGAAACACAATCAAGCAACTACCTTATCTCATGCTTGAATCGAGCCAAATATCTCTGTGCATCAGATTTTAGTTAAAATTTTGGGTCCTATTCAGTTATAGGAGTTGGAATTCCATGTTAATTTCTTAAATATCTAACTCTAAATAAGAAGATTGCAACTTCTAGGCCTTGTAGCGATCCTCTTTTGATAATTCATCCAACCCAAGGATAGAGCTATAATGTCTTGAAGCTCTTTGTATCATTGTAAAGTTTGCTCAACTCTAAAGCATGAAAGAGCTAAATGAGATACATTTTTTTAATTTTTGGTTATCATATACACAAATATACAATTTAAAGAACATTTGTGCTATCGTTAGTTCTCAATAAAATTGACAACAAAATGTAATGTTCAAGAGCCTTCTCCCAAAGGTCTTGAATCTAAGTTTTAACCCATAGGCGTATGTAGGGATGTAAATGGATAGTCGAAAATCCGAATTTCGATTCGCATCCATATCCGTTTTAGGGGTATTTGTATCCCGTTAAAAGGTATTCTGATCTGAATTCAAATAATGCGGAAAATAATCTATGCGATTTGAATAGATGTCCTACTAATAATAATAATAAAAAATATATAAGTAGCTAATATCTTGAGGTATCTTGAAGATTTGACAAGCTCTAGAGAATGAGGAAAAGAGTTAGAGACATGGACTGAGAGTGAATCTATTCATCGGAGGGAGGAAGGTCCGAGTTACACAAGTCAAGGATGTAAACAGATAATCGAAAATCCACATTTGATTCTCATTTGTTCAGTGGTATGTATCTATATATGATTAGGGGATATCTACATCCAATCACATCCGATCCATATTCGACCCATTTACATCTCTACTTAGGCGGCATTACGCAGACACTGGGCTAAGCTAAAAATCCCAATAGGCTTGGTAAAGTTTTTAGTGGCCCAAGTTATTCAAATAGTGGGTGTACTGGGCTTGTTTGACTTTGCCCCAGCCAATCCATGCTTATATTGGGCTCAGGGCTTACTCTCAAATCCTAATTGGGATGGGCTGGGCCGATTGGTCCTACTTCTAAAGTTTCTTCACTGCAGACTCCAAATTAGTTAGTCCATTGCAGATTTGCCCCTCGTAAAATTTGAATCCGGATCAGCTACCCAAATGGGGACGGGTGGTACAGATCTGACCCCTCCATGGGGCATGGGTCCCACACCCCCATGGAGGGTTCAGATCTGTCCCCACCCGTCCCCATGTGAGTTCAGATCTGCTGCCCACATGGGAACGGTTGAGGATAGATCTGAACCCTCCATGGGGGTGTGGGACCTGCCTCTAGGGTGTGGGACCCACATCCCATGGAGGCTCCCCATGTGGGTAGCTGATCCGGATTCTCCCCATGTGGGTAGCATATCTAAACTCAGTAAAATCTTACTTTGCTTGTCCCCTATACCTCATCCAGTATTTACCCAAACATCCTTAGGCTACTCTTTATTCCTACATCCAATCCTTAATTACGTATTGAGATGATCTAATTGTATGCTGCATAATTATGTAATGGTGCACATGTCATTGAAAGGTAAAATGAGCATTTAATTTAAACTACCAAGGGAGAAGAGGAAGTGAAAGTTTGTTTTATGGAAGATCTTAGAATAGAAGTATATTTCATGGGAGAGTTGGTGTAAATACAAGTGAAGTCTAGTGACTAAATATAATTTAACTCATCTTACTTAGGTATTATTGTGTCATAATAATATATATTGGGCAAGAGATCGCTACTTGGTGGCGTTTCTTGCTCCCTCTCACAGGGCACCGTGAAATGACGCCTCTGCCCCTATATAGATACCCAGATGTGCTCACTCATTTGAGAGCGTAGGAAACACCACCAAGTAAAGATCTTTTTCGCATATTTGTATTATTTGTTTTCTTTTCTTTTCTTTTTGTGACTTTCAAACATAACCTTAGAAATTGAACTTGAAAAGAAATAAAGATTTTTTAGAATTTTTTATTCACTAGGTGACTCGTTGGAACTTTTTAGTATAAGAGATAAATTTCATTGATTTTCTGTTATTTCATAAACTAAAAGAAAGTTAAAATTGAAAAAAAATAAAAGTCAAACACGTAGTTGGAATCTTACTTGATTTGTCTTTTAGAAAAAAACTTAGTCACTCCGCCTTATCAAACCCAGTTAAGGTGAGTCACCTGTTTTATTATTTTAATGCAATAAATGTGTATAAAATAGAAAAAAAAAGAGGATAATATTGAAGAAAGAAGAAGAAGAAATTACAAATCAGTGCAGTTTGAGTTTATATCATTGAACAACATAATGTAGTCGAGGAGTTGAGGGTTTATTATTGTTTTAGAATATGAATTTATTATTTTATTCAACAAAATTTCTAAGTGAATTGGTTTTATGGGTTTTTTAAAAAACGATTAAGCTTGTTAAGTTTGTCATGACTGAGGTAAGAATACCGAGTCTTATATGACTCAGATGATTTATGATCCAATCTCATATTTTTTCACTTGGATGAGTCTACTCGACTCTTGAGTCTTGACTAGATTTTCCAAAATGTTGATTCAAGTTGAGCGACTCGCTCCAATCAAAACCTGATTTTTCAACTCTATTCTCAATTGTTCAAACATGAATTATTAATAGGCAATTCAAATTAGGGTTGGAAGAATTAGAATCAGCCAAGTTTGGCGGATTCTCTGTTTCGGATTGGCCGATCAATGCTATTCGTTTCTGATTCCTCAAACCATAATACAAAAAAAAAAAAAAACCCATAACACAAAATTTAGATAGTGAAGCAGGGGTATTTCTGTCAAAGTACTGATGTATTATGTATAAACTCTTTGTCTCTTTAGGTATACAATCCCGGCAACTGAAGCTCTGAAAACAAAAAGTGCCGACGCTACTTCTTAGTTCTAAAAGTTCACATTCAGTATCGAAAAGAAATGGTGAATTGATTTCGGTCTGTAAATTCGGAGGAGCATTCTAAGCTTCTCTGTAACTTTTGTTTCTTCGTTAATATGGCCTTCAGAATACAACGTTTCAGGGAAATTTCTAAGTTTCTGCCTCGATACTTCCACTCAGGTAACAGCTACTTCCATTTCACATTCCTCACTATTTAGATGTTCATCTTCTCAAGTAATTTATATTTGTTACATAATGAGTGGATTGAGTGTTGTAGTAAATCCCCCTTGACCTAGCTGATTAGAAGTGTATTTGTTTTAGTTTTCTATTAACTGCTTTGGTTTAAACTTTGCATATTGAAATCAAACTTAGTGGGTCAGTGAAACTTAAAGAAAAAAATGGGATTTAGTTGGTGTTGCATAGTGTGTGAATGACCCAAATGAATGCTGGCTACTCTCTTGCAGGGGAGGAGAGGATTGATAGTAGGTATTATATAGACCTATTTGCTAATTTCAATTAGAATTTGGGAGGAAGGCGTTAGGAGAGAGGATCGTTATCCTCTGCTGTCCGCTGCCCGAACAGCACCTGCTGTCCCCTCACATGGGGGTGAAATGACGACTTAACCTCCCTGCCTGAACACACTGCCTGAGGGAGGTTAAGTCGTCATTTTGCGCCCCATGTGAGGGGACAGCACTGTGCTGTTCGGGCAGCGAACAGCAGAGGATAAAAATTCATGGAGGGCTTCATCTCTGCTGGGGTGTCAACTTCTCCACCACCTGAGATTGGTGATGCAGAAAAATATGTTCCCATATGGGTGTAAAATGTGGCTAATCCAGAGTCCAGTCCATCCATATGAAATAGTTGACTTTCTGGATTGGCCATGTCTTGCACCATTATGTAGTACACCCCCTCCCCCCCCCAAAAAAAAAAAAAACCCTTGTGTTGGCCTTTCCTTTTGTAAGGTGTGCCGTTAGAAATTCAAATGCTCATAATGCCCTGAAAAAGAGCATTCATTTTCCATTGATCAAGCTTTGTTCACCACCTGAGGCGAGGTTAATACATTAAACATGAGCATCCCTTCAGAGCCACCACTGAAGCTGCATCATGGAAGATTCTGGGTTCTCTAGCATCTAGATTTCTTTGTCAGATGGGTCATCTGGCTAGCCCACCTATGTACATATAAATCCTTCTTTAAATTTTATTATGAAAACTGGAACTTTTTTATCTTAAATGTATGTTTTTTTTGTCTACTCAGGTCTTTCCTGTCAGCGGTATAGACAGCATATTATCTTTCCTGCGGCCCCATTTATGCTTCCCTTACCTCATATTTGGTTTGGTACCAATGAAAGCATATTGAACAGACCATGTCATGTCCACAGGTAAATACATTTTTGATCTCCAGATAGCATGTGAAGTTTTTCCCTTACCTCATATTTGGTTTGGTAGCCTGCTTATTTATATGTTCTTTGCTTGTCTTTGCCTTCTATTTGATTTAATGTAGAAAATTGGTGGTGCGTTGGTGGTTAATTCCGTTTCCTAAAGGAGATAAACTATTATACACAAAAATATCTATG
This sequence comes from Telopea speciosissima, assembly GCF_018873765.1. Classification (NCBI taxonomy): domain Eukaryota; kingdom Viridiplantae; phylum Streptophyta; class Magnoliopsida; order Proteales; family Proteaceae; genus Telopea; species Telopea speciosissima. The sequence goes on along the minus strand of NC_057922.1, from coordinate 24,134,474 downwards.
GGAAAAATGCATGTCTAAATTTTGGAAAATGCCACTCTGCACTGCACTATTTTCATGAAAGTGGATAACTTCCTGAGCCTTAAAATTTACTGTGCTGGATGTTTGATGCTCTATTAATGGATCTTATGGCTAGTACATTCAAGTTTTCATCCTTTGTTCTTTGAAGCTTTTTGAGCAGTCCTAACTTACCATTTACAGTTACATCTCAGGTTTTCAACAGTCTCAGAAATGACACAAGTGTCCCCTTCTGAAGCAGATCCTTTAATATTCCTTGAATCTACCCTTGATGAGCTTGAAGGTAAAGTCTTTGCAGCTGTTTGAGTTAAATTATTAAGAAAGAAAAGTTCCCCCTCCCCCTAACGAAAATGATTATTAGTCTTACCCTCCAAATCTCCATTAAAGAATGAAAAAGATTGAAAATGTTTTATGCTTAATTGAATTAAACACTTGGAAATTCCTCCAAGACTTTGCAAACTTATAATGTAAATAAAGGTGGATTGAAGTTCGTTGTCCTCGACGCATACAAAGCATGTAGCATCTCTGTTTCTTCATTCGATGAGCTTATTCATTGTAAGGGTTTCTCAAACAATGCTATCCAGGGGCACAACGTAGAGTTCCACACAAATTTGCTGGTAAACAAGCTGTTTCCATGGCTGAAATGGTTGCATTAGAGGACTGGATGGTGGAAGTGACTTTGGTATAGAGGATGCATTTTTTCTTTTGGATAAATGGGGATGCTTATCAATTTGAAGGCTTTCTCAAGCAATGTGGTCATAGGACAAAATGTAGAATTCCAAACAACTTTGACTGTAAAAGGACTTTCCATATGAAATGGATGCATAAGTGGGCTGATGGTGGAAATGACTTCAGAATAGAAGATGCTTGATTTTATGACGTGGCTGTTAAAGTGTTGAGTAGAGTTGAGCAAAACCATTTGCCATGAAATTTAAAAGCCCCAAAGTGTTGGGGTGTCTGCATTTATCATATTCTGAATATAGGAATATTTAGTTAAAAAATAATATAAATAGGAAAAACTATTCTAAACACATATATCATATTTGCGAACAGATTATAAAGATAAACACAAGTTTGCTTATCTTAAAAGGGATTAAAAAAATTTTTTTTGGGGGGAGGGGGAGGGGAATTTAGGAGCTGATTTTTGTGATAAAAAATATAAAAAGGGATTGAGGGAAGTGAGATTGATGATTTTTTAAAAAATCTTTAGTATAGCTTCTCTTGTTTAGAAAAAGAGGGAATGTGAGTAGCGAGAGTAGGGAAAAGAGAAAATGATGAGAGATAGGTGGTTTTCCCACGGTTTAGGATGCTTCTGCTCTTAGTCATGGTTTTAACATGGGATTGGGGCTCATAATAACAACTTTGGGTACCAATAGCTAGATGCCAATGTTGTCCATGCTGCAGAACAATATTCTTCTAATTGGGCCTCCAAATAAGGTAAGTCGAGCATTTGGTTAGATTTTAAGTCAGTAACACAATCATGATTACCGAAGTTTTCATTTCTTTTATAAATTAGTTTAACTTCCCTACATTTCCCTTTCCTTGCAATAGACTGAGCCTTAAGGTTATCCTAGGTAATGGTGTGACTGATGAAATCACTTCTTTTTGAATTAAAGAGTGCTTATACCTGTTTAAGTTGAGCCTTATGTTGCCTTTATTAAACAAAAACTGTATAATTTGGTTACTAATGAATCTACAGGCCCTTACCATTGTTGGCTCAATAAATGTGAGGGGAAAAAGGAGTTTGATAGAGATGGGGTCTTCTTAGTTCTAGTTGATGCCTTCCTCGAGGATTCTTTGTTATTGGATACTGACCGTGCCATTATGTTTGAAAGAGTGAAATTGCTTCAGCAGAGGTAGTGTAACAAAATTCTGTCTCACTTCTTGGACATGGAAGAGTTTGATATAATTGGGTATTAGTTTATGGTATTTAGTTTTGTAATTTTGGTTATTGCAGGTATAAAGAGCTCCATATTTTTGGTTTTCAGTCTTGCAGTTCAATTTGTTCATCTGCTACTCAAGCTCGTCTATTCCAGACTATTATGAAAGAGTATATCACGTTTCCCATCTTATTGTCTAGCAAGAATCTTACTGAGGTGAGGAACAAATCCTTGCTGTGATCTTTGGAATAAGAAATGAAGGTTCTTTTTTAAAGAAGCCAACAAGTTCATGTACTGTGACTGGGTAATCAGCTTTGTGGAAGAAGTCTAATTCAAATTTTACATATAATAGGCTTTCTTTTTTTCATTATTTAGTTTCTGAAGATTGGTAGCATAAAATATGAGACAGGGATTTGGACATGTAAAATTAGAGAGACATGTCACTCATATGTTCACACACAGGGCACTTCACACTTACATGTGCATGATAGACATTGGGGTATGTTATTAATTCATACAGTTATATCATAGTGAAGAAAATATTATGCCCATGTCAAGTAGAAGTCACAAGATTTCATTTTTATTAACTTCTAAAGAATTGAAAAATAAATAAAGAGAAAACTATACAATCATAATTAGTGAACTTGAAAATGTGGTTTTGATGCAGATTCATCGCCAATATAAGCTTGTTTTATTAAGAATAAGTCTAGGGTTGGGTTATATACATGTTGGGCTTTTGATCTCATGGGTTTTCTATGTAATAGGCATAAAATATGGGTAATTAGGTTGCATACGGGATTAGCTGTTTTAATTTCTTAGTTTTATTTTTATGTAATGAGTGGTCATGTGACTATTTAATTGTTATGTAAGTTGGGTTGGATTAGGACTTTATAAGTCCAGCCATGTTTTGGGTCTATTTCCTTTCCTAGTCAGTTTAAGTTACCTAATAGGTTAAGGATTGGGTTAGGCCTTTCCTTTTTAGTGTAGGAGTCTATTTTTTGAATCTTTTTATATAAGGTTGTAAGGTGGACAAGTATGGGACACGAATTTTGATTAATGAAAAGCTTTTTTTGCTGTTCTTCTTCTCCATTGAAGATTTTTTTCTTGTGTTTGATCAAGGGATTGGTGTTTGATCCAATCGACACCTTGTGGTGTGAAGCTCGGGTGGTGGATCATTTAAAGGAATCGGTGTTTGATCCGATTGACACCTTGCAGTGTGAAGCCCGGGTGATTCAAATTGGTTATTTTTTTTTCTCCATTGCTGTTACGTTCAAGTTCTACATCATCAAGCACTGTTCAAGTCTACAACATCACCCCAAGTCTGATCCAATCTGTTATTTATCCACAAGTCTAGAACTGAAAACTTGCAACTATTCTTCTTCCCTTTGCGAAAATCACATGCCGATTCACCTGTTCATAACAGATCCTGGTTGATTGGCTCCTAGTTGGTCTCCTACCAATCTAGGACTACATTAGGTTCTTTTGTTAAATGGACTTAGTGATGTATCGTATTTTTCTCAGTGTCAGTGGGATGGGAGGAAATTATCTCTTGGTATAATGGTGCTTTGTACCAAATTCTTGTTCCCTGCACCTTGTAGGCCAGACCAGATGGGGACTGTTTCCAAGCAAAATTATACGGAAGACTCCAATCTCTTTTAGATTTAAGGCATTTGGTGTTGAAAAGTGCCCACACAAAAGTCTGATTTTATGTACAAGATGAGACAGTTGGCCTGGTCTCTGCTCCCTTGTGTTTGTCTTTTGTGCAAGACAGATGGAGAATCAGTTTCCATTTTTCTAAGAGTTTCTTTGAAGGTCTAACACCACTCACTATGCTTGGGTGGATTGGCTTCGATTATTTCCAAAGATGTAATTGGATGACATGGTTATACAATGCTTTTTATAGCATAAGAAGGATATTTTTTTGCATTAAGTGTTATTGTAGCAACATTTTGGACCATTAGGGTGGTAAAAAATGCTAGATTCTTTTTAGAACCACTGTAGACCTGCTCAAGATGTTATTGATGGGATCTTTATCCGAGTGGCTTGTTGGCCTTAAGTGAAGCTCTTCAGAGACATAACTTGTGACTACTTCCTTATGTTCTACTAGCCCCGTGAGAAACTACTGTTGCTAGAGAATCACGGTATTTGCTTGCAGTCCATCAATTTGAATTCCTTACTTAAGACCCCAGATTGCTTGGGGTATTGGTCATAATCAGATAAATAGTTTGTTGCTGCATTATTGACATGATCTGGCCCAACCTCTTACTCTTCACTGCAATATGAGTGTTCCTCTTGAATGAAACATTGCCTCATCAGATAACTATGATGGAGAACTGCATATCTATCCCCATAAAACTTATCTTACTGATTCCGTTTATCAGGCATCCAACCCTTTGATACCATATATTGAGAAAGAGAATGTTATCTGCAGCATCTCGGATGCCTTCTCTATGGATCCACTAGAAATTGCTAAATCATAGAGAGATGAACTAGCATTTCTCTTCTGCAGGTGCTTTTATCCTCACCTTGTGGGAACATGCCAGAAGATTCTGGCCCACCTCACTGTGTGGGAATGTGCCAAAAGTTTCTGACCCACTTCTTTAGCTTGGGGATTTGGGTCTGCCCAGAAAACATGTTTGGAGGAGCTTTCTTGTCTGGTCTATGTAAAATCTACTTTTATGTTGTGGCCTGTGTGAGAGCTTGATGGTACAGGCACATTTTACAGCCACAATGGATTTTGGGCCATTTCCCTGTAACTTATAGTATTGTACTACCTGCCTAGAAAGTTTCGGTTGGGAACCACCCCAAAAAGTTGGGACTGGAACTGTAACCTACCATTTGTAGAACAGTACCTCCCATGTCAACTGTAATATTTTTCATAACTTTATAAGTTGGTGACAATTTCTCCGTCTTAATTGGTTAACATTACACTGACTTCTTGTTGATAACTTGACCATCCATTAGATTATGATCTGTTAGGTCTTTAGTTGAATAGGCAGAAACCATTTTCGTAATGGAATGAAAATGTACTTGAATCAGTGAATGTGATATACAATTGCCATAAGAACAGCACGTGCTGCTACCAGGATACTAAAACTCGGGTCTCAGTACCAACTCGGCTCTTGGAAAAACCGAGACAAGTCGAGATCTCAGTTGGTGCATTTTTTTTCCCCAACTCGAAGCCTTAACTTTGGGTCAACCCGAGATCTGAGATCTCGCCGAGATATGTCGAGTTCTGTCGAGTTAGGTGAGGTATTTAAGTGGTAGGTGGGTTAAAAAAATGGGTCAAAACCGAGATCTGAACCGAGATTTGAGATCTCACCGAGATATTGCACTTTTGAGACTCGCAGGCAGTATCGTCTTGGCTTTTCCAAAAACCGAGAAACTCGGCGAGATCTCGCGAGTTCTCGAACTATGGCTGCAACTATAATTGCTTTAAAAATTAAATGTCATCATTCTCTTCTATTCTGTTTGCAATCCATTCTACTATTGACTATCCATAAATAAATTTACTGATTTATATTCTTTCTCATATAATTATGTATCTTTTTTTTGTTTTGATGTATCTAGATGACAATGACAAGTGGAGAATGCTACGTTTTATTTAAAGGTTTTAGGAATCCTCTATATTATCATAAAAAGAGTACAGATCATGGAATAATTAGCAAAGGTATGTTCTTTTTGTTGTTTTTATGCTAGTTCTTGTAGAGTTCTTGGGAGTCAAAATCTTATGCTTTAATTTTTATAGCCTTGAATAGATAAGTTTACCTTTTGTGGGCATTCTTGAATCAATATGTTACCTAAAAATATGGTGGCACCCCTTGGTGCCTTGGTAATGCATAGGCATGGTCAAGGCACAAAGGTTTATAACCCAGGTGATGCAGGTTCAAGTTCATGCAGGAAGAAGAAGAGCAGCCTTTGAGCAGCCTTTGATTTTCGTTGGAGCCTTTTTTTTACTTTTAGGGTTAAAACAGTCTTTTTATATTTATTTTTCTTAAGTTCTCCCTCCACGATTTTAGAGGGATAAGTGTTTATTTATTTTATTTGTTTAAGCTTATACTCCTATTTAGGGTATAAGTCTATTATGTTTTATGTCTTGTGATTAGGATTCAGATTACGAATTAGGATTCAGATTAGGAATTCCCACTCCTAATCTGACTAGGATTGCTTTTAGATTGATTATTTGTAAGGCCTTTTGCCCCCCCCCTTTATTATAAATAGATATTTCGTGGGAGGGTTCCCCACAACTTTGAACATAAAAAAAAATCTGTTTTCAGATCTGGAATTGCTGCTTTTGAGCTGCTGCCTCTGCTCCTTCTGCGAGCTTACATCCTTGTGGACTCAAGGTGGTGAAGGGTGGGGAAACCTGCGACTCCTTGCACTATGAAGGTCAGGAGGTCTCATCGAATCATCAAGCTGCTGCTGTTTCTGCAATCTTAGGCCTGCAACCAGTAAGTGACATCTGATTTACTACTTTCCTTTGCTGAACCCTAACCTGCAACTATTTTTCTTGCAAAACCCTGGTTCTCCCTTAAACCCTAAAAGCTCCTAAACATTGCCCAGCCCTAACCAGCCATCCAAATCACCCCAAACCTCAACCGAGCCTTCTCCCCCACCTCTGTGACACTCGGCCAGAAGCTCTTGGCCTGTCTCCCCCTAAAAACCCTAGATCCCTTTATTCCCCTCATTCTCAAAACCCAAAACCCTAACCCTAATAATTCTGAAATCTTATTTCCTATTCAAACCTAATTAAAACCTATCCTAATAGACTCCTAAAACCCTGCATACCATTACCTAATAAAACCCTAACTCAATCTCCAACTCCTAACCCTAATTTTGCCCTAATCAACCTAACTTGCCCCATTCGGCAAACTCCCTTATACAACCTGGTCCTAAGTGAGGCTTATTCCACCTAGGCTACATCAAAATGGTATCAGAGCTATGACTGGACAAAGCAACCCTATTGTTGATCCACCACTGCCGCCCCCACCTGATCCAATGGCTGCAATTCTTGACATGCTCCATAAGATCAGTGATCGATTACAGATTGTTGAGCAAAGGCAAGTTGTGCCTATTGTAAATAACCCTCTATACGTAGAGGAGGATCAACTACAAGTACATTCTGAAGTTCATGGAACTCTGGGAAGGGATGAATATCACAGAGATCATCCCACACGTCACAGGGACCACAGAGATCAGTCTAGACATGACCGAGACTATAGGGATCGACGTAGGTATGACAGAGATGACTACAGAGAAGATAGGGACAGAACTACTGAAGCACCTCGAAGACCTAACTTTGAGGAATACTTGAGATCCTACTTCAGTGGAGATGAAGCCCATAACAGGAGATTTGTAATACACAGAAGGTCAAGCTAGAATTGAAAGAGTATGATGGACATGGTGATCCATAGAAATTCTATGACTGGCTTGCTGCCCTAGATGACTATTTTGATTGGTATGACTTACCTGAAGACCGAAAGATGAGACTGGCACGTACTAAACTAATTGGTTCTGCTCGAGAATGGTGGCGTAAGACAAAGAGGGACATGGAACGTGAAGGTAAAGCACCTACCAACTGGGAAGATATGAAATCTGATCTAAAAGAGAAATACTTGCCTAGACACTACAAAGCTCAGATGCAAGATCAATTCAACTCCCTTTGGCAAGGGAATATGACTGTATCCAAGTACATGCAGAAGTTTGACTCTCTTTCATCCCGTACTGATACCATAGAGAGTGCAACTCAGATGTTATCTCGATTTCGGTTGGGATTAAGATATGATATTACTAGAGCTATTGGCATGGCAGATGTTCTAGACATCAAGGACTGCTTTGAGAAAGCATTGAAGGCTGAAGACCTATTGAACACTGCTAGAAGGTTTGGCTCTACTGCTGTCGACACCAAGAAATCTTTTCCAGCGTCCAAACCAACTAATGGATACAATAGAAGTAATAATGTCACTGCTGGTTCTACACGGGCAGCCCCCTACACTGGCAGCTCTTCACGTGTGGACAAGGGCAAAGCTCCAATGACCACCAGTGAATCAAATACTTGTTATCGCTGCAATGAAAAGGGACATTATGCTAAGGACTGCCCACAAAAACAGAGACCGATTCATGTAGCTGAAAAGGAAGAAGACAGCCCTGAAGATTTTGATGAACAGGGTATTATGCCATAGTTATCAAGGCGGCAAGGCGACCACGGCGTTTGAGGGCCTTCATAAGCGCCTTGGCGATAGGGCGGCCACAAGGCGGCGCCTTGGCGAACAAGGCGTTCTAGTATTCTTTTTCTTATATAACCATTTTATTTGGTACAAATAGCATATTACAAATTATTTAATTCTACTTTGCTAAATAAATATTAATGATTCAAACCAATGCAAGATATTCATAAAAAAAACAAATTAACAAACTAAACAAATGCGAGATATTCATAAAAAAAACAAATTAACAAACTAAGTTCATCATATTATCATAGAAATATAGCATATAAATGTGGAACTACATTATAAATTATTAAATATAAAGAATAAAGGGTTGCTAATACTTACCTCTATGATGCCAAAATGAGTGCCTAAGCAGTAGGCCCTAAGGCGGAACAACAGCATAAGAATTGCTGGTGGGGGTGGAGAAGCCGCACTATCATATCATGATTTCGACAAAATAACAAAATGACGTCTATGATATGTATTCACAGGTCCACATTGTCTCAGGATGAGGATATATCATTCAATTTATTATAGGCAAAAGAAATGAGGATGGAAAAATAAAAAAGAAAAGAAAGAAAAGAACAAAGTGCGTCACAGGGAAGGAGAAGGAAGAAAAAAAATTGGAAAGGAGGAGGAGGAGGGTGAGAAGAAACAGAAAAAAAAATCGATTATCAGTAGGCCTAGGCAGTAGGCCCCAAGGTAGGAATCGCCGATGGGGGTGGAGGTTGGAGGAGCAGCAGCAGTAGCATAGAAAAATAGAAGAGAAGAAGAAGAAGAGTAGAAGGTTATTTACCTTGCTGGAAACTTGGTAGTCGGAGGAAGCTTCATCGGAATCAAAGCGGCCGGCAGGAGAAGACCAATACCGGAATTGATGGAGACTTGGAGTTGTTCCTTCACCGCAGGTTTTTCCTCCCAAACAAATAACGAAGATGAAAAGTCGAGGGTTTCAGTTTTGGACTTTAGTTGAAAAAGAAGAAAAAGTCTTTTATACCCTTGATAACATGTATCTCAGTTTAGATAATACATACACCAGCCAATGAAAAGTTAGTAAATAGAATAAAACAATAAAAATAAATAAATGGGGTTTTTATAGTATTGATCCAGCATATCTCAGTGTAGATACTCCATATACACTTTCAAATAATAAGTTAGGAAATAGAATAAAAAAGTAAGTACATAAAATAAATTTAACAACAAAAAGCGACCGCCTTGGTCACAAGGCGTCCTAAGGCGTCGCCTAGGAGACGCCTTGGTGACCAAGGCGGTCGCCTTTCTTACATACCATAAGGCGCTCCACCGTCTTGCTCCCATACTTCTGCCTGGACGCCATGTCGTCGCCTTGGCGACGCCTTGATAACTATGATTTATGCATTACCCCCTGAAGATGATGATGATGGGGCTGCTTATTTTGATGACTTGGGTGATGACCTTGAAGATTCCCGAGGTGTGCACGTAGTAGCACGTATATTAAGTGTTGAATCTAAAGGTGAAGATTGGCGACGTAGTTGCATCTTCTATACTCGCTTGCGAGCAGGTGAGCGCACTGCCCAGATAATTGTTGATAGTGGTAGCTGCGTTAATGTTGTGTCCGAAGACCTTGTGAAGAAGGCTAATTTGAAATTTGAGAAGCACCCGATGCCCTACAAAGTCTCCTTATTGAATGGGAATAAGCTTGATGTGAACAAGAGATGCTATGTTCCCTTACAAGCCAAAAAATATTTAGAAGAAATTTGGTGTGATATCATTCCGATGAGAATGACTGATGTTCTGCTAGGAAGACCATGGCTATACGACAATGATGTTGCTCTCCTAGGAAGGAAAAACCTGTGTGTGTTTCAGCATAAAGGAGAAGAGATCAAGTGGTACCCACTTAATTTGCCTACAGAAATATGTAAACGTCGTGTCATGCGCACTAATCAGAAGGGGACAGAATCTGGAAATAAATTGTTAGCAGTTCCACAGAGAGAATTTGAACAAACCAGCCATGATACATGCCTGGTTCTTGCCTTGGTGACTCAAGAGGTTGGTGCTCAATCTGAGATGAAGTTTGTACAACCCATCAAAGATTTGTTGCAGGATTTTTCAGATGTAGTGCCAGAAGAACTGCCAACGAGTTGCCACCACTCAGAGACATTCAACATGCCATTGACTTGGTACCTGGTGCGATGTTATCAAATCTGCCCGCCTACAGGATGAGCCCCTCTGAGCATGAAGAGCTTAATAAACAAGTTGGAGAGCTTCTCAAGAAGGGATTTATTGAAGAAAGCATAAGCCCAGTGCTGTTCCAGCCTTGTTGACACCAAAGAAGGATGGTTCGTGGCGCATGTGTGTGGATAGCCGAGCTATCAACAAGATCACCATCAAGTATAGGTTCCCAATTCCTAGGCTTGATGACATGTTAGACATGCTGTCCAGTTCTAAGATCTTCTCCAAGATTGATCTTCGCAGTGGATACCATCAAATTCGTATCCGGCCTGGAGACGAATGGAAGACAGCCTTCAAGACCAAAGATGGATTGTTCGAGTGGAAGGTTATGCCCTTTGGCCTGACGAATGCACCTAACACTTTCATGAGAGTCATGACCCAGATACTTCGTCCTTTCATCGGTAAATTTCTTCTTGTTTATTTTGATGATATTTTGGTGTACAGTAAAGACCTAGATGAGCACATAGACCACCTGAAACAAGTTCTCAAAGTACTCCGGCAAGAGAAGTTATTTATCAATTTAAAGAAATGTTCCTTCATGCTGCCCAAGGTTGTTTTCCTTGGCTTTATAATATCATCCAAGGGTGTTGAAGCTGATCCAGAAAAGGTTCGAAGCATTGTTGAGTGGCCTATTCCGACGACATTCACTGAAGCATGGAGTTTCCATGGTTTGGCTTCCTGTTACAGGCGATTCATTCGTAATTTCAGTGCCATCATGGCACCCATAACAGAATGCACCAAGCAGAACAAGGGTCAGTTCGAATGGACAGCAGCTGCTCACAAAGCCTTCCAGCTGATCAAGAAGAAGATGACTGCAGCTCCAGTACTACGCCTGCCCAACTTTGACCATATTTTCAAAGTTGCTACAGATGCTTCCCATGTTGGTTTAGGCGGAGTTCTTATGCAGAATGGGCATCCTATTGCATTCTATAGTGAGAAACTCAATGATACCAAGACTCGGTACTCTACTTATGATATAGAGCTTTATGCTATTGTTTAGGTCTTGCGGCATTGGAGACACTACCTTATTGGCAAAGAATTCGTCCTGTACATTGATCATGAGGCACTCAAGCACCTCCACTCACAAAAGTCCATTAGCACCCAATATGCTAAATGGGTTGCATACTTACAGGATTTCAACTTTGCTCTCAAATACAAGTCTGGAAAGGAAAATACAGTGGCTGATGCACTGGGAAGAAAAGTCTTGACCTTGAACACTCTCTCAGCCCATGCACTTAGCATCGAGCAGATCAGAGACGAGTATGCTAGTGATAAGGACTTTCAAGTCCTATATGCTGATTTGAAGCAGGGTGGACAGCACCCTAAGTACTCATTACATGATGGTTATTTGTTCTTAGGAACCCGACTGTGCATTCCCAATTAGTCCTTATGACACCACATTATAAGGGAGTTACATGGAGGAGGTTTAGGAGGACACTTCGGGAAAGATAAAACCATCTTACAGGTGACTGATCGGTACTATTGGCCTCACTTGGCCAAGGATGTGGATCATGTAATCAAGCAGTGCCGAGTTTGCCAACTAGCTAAAGGTACCAAGCAAAACACGGGCCTCTATTCACCATTGCTGAGCCCTCACCAGCCATGGGTTGATCTCAGTATGGATTTCGTACTTGGTCTACCCCCTACCAGAGAGAGATTTGACTCCATCATGGTGGTTGTTGACAGATTCACCAAGATGGCTCACTTCATTTCTTGTCGAAGAACACTTGATGCCTCCCACATTGCCAAGCTATTCTTCAAGGAGATTGTTCGCATCCGTGGGTTACCCAGTACCATTGTATTCGATCGTGATGTGAAGTTTATGAGCTACTTCTGGAAGACTCTATGGCTGAAGACAAACACCAAGCTTTTGTTCTCTACTGCATCCCATCCCTAGACTGACGAACAGACAGAGGTAGTCAACAGAAGCATTGGTAATTTGCTGCGGTGTTTGGTCCGAGATTATGAGAAGACGTGGCCCTCTATCCTTGACATTGCTGAGTTTGCATACAACAGCTCCGTAAACAGGACCACTAGTCGTACTCCTTTCGAGATTCTCCTTGGGATACAGCCCCGCCGCCCGATTGATCTCATTCCCTTACCCCCTCAAGCTCGGGTAAGTGTTGAAGCCGATGAATTCATTCGCCATATCACCGACGTGCATGCAGATGTTCGGTGCAAAATTGCTCTCAGTTATGATCACTACAAGTCCACTGCCGACAAGCATCACCGGTTTGTTGAGTTTAAGCTAGGAGACATGGTCATGGTACGGATGAATCCAGAGAGACACCAACCGGGTGTCAACAGTAAGCTCCATCCAAAGAAGATGGGTCCATACAAGGTGCCGAAACGTATTGGACCTAATGCATATGTTCTAGAGTTGCCTGATGATATGGGCATAAGCAATGTTTTCAACGTGGCTGATCTATACTTGTACACGGGGCATCATTCCGATGATGGCGATTCAGAGCACATGTTGCGGCTACGCCAACTGAAGCCACCTCCAGAAGATGTGATTGAAGAAGTTCTGGATGATATGCACAAGACGACTCGTCAAGGCACCGGTTATCACTCTTTCCTTGTCAAGTGGAAAGGTCGCCCACGCCAGGACAGCACGTGGATCCATGCTGACGATTTCAAGAGGCTCGATCCGGAGTTGTATGATCGCTACATGGCATTCACCCATTCATCGGAGATGAATGTTTCTAAGCCGGGGAGAGCTGATGCAGGTCCAAGTTCACGCAGGAAGAAGAAGAGCAGCCTTTGATTTTTGTTGGAGCCTTTTTTTTACTTTTAGGGTTAAAACAATCTTTTTATATTTATTTTTCTTAAGTTCTCCGTCCACGATTTTAGAGGGATAAGTGTTTATTTATTTTATTTGTTTAAGCTTATACTCCTATTTAGAGTATAAGTAGAAAAGATAATGTTAAGGTTCATAAGATACAATATGGATGGCCCAAGACTGGTTTTTAGGTCTGGGCACCTTGACATCTAAGACGATTGGTCACCTCGTACCTCAAGCTGCCTTGTCACCTTGACAACTATGCCTTGTGCTTTCTCATCCAGCGAACTCTTGCTCTTTCTGAAGCAACAATCATAAATTGTTATATCTCATTTAGTCTAACTGTTTCCATAGGTTCTACTTGATTAGATCACTATATTAAGAATCAAGCTATATCATTTCACTAACTGCTGCCATGATTTCCTAGGAATCTTCTATAAGCATGTATTAAAATGATACTTGGTTACTGTTTGCGATAATTATTTTTTGACTTACTATAAATAGTAAATATCTCGTCTGTAGAAATAGTAAATTAACAATGCTACAATTAAGATGCTCCTACATCTATGCATTTTAAGATTTCATTAACTGTGGTCATGGTTTTAGTGAGAGAATGATGGAAAAGATCACCTTTGGTTTCGGTTCCTAGGGGCAACAATGAAATGGTTGGTACCCTCATGGTCCGCAGCCAAATATTTGAAATGGGCATCTAATTTCTCATAAGCAGCTTGTATATTACTTATTACCAGATCTTAACTATGCCACCAAATAAACAGCCCTACTGAGGAAAACAAAAGAAAATCTGATGGGCATTTAATAAACTAGTGGGCTGTGGTCGCACTTCAACTGTCAGGCCAGCTAGTTGGAATATGGTTTTGCAGACAAAATAGGCCGAGGTTTTCAGGAGGTTGGGATTAGGTTTTATTTGAAATTTGAAGACAATATTAGACATACGTATAAAAGAGACATTGGAACTATATAACGGGTCCTGAAATTCGGTTTAGCGTCTTAGATTTGATTTGCTTGAGACAATTAAAGGATCAACAAGTAATAACAGCGTAACTAAGCAAAGTTGCAAAAATACAGGAAAAATATTATAATCAAGTCTCCCTACTGGATTAAATGTTCAAGGTTCTCCTGAAGAAACATCATCTATAAGTATGAACTCAGTTCAACAAAGAAAGTATTCTCTCCTACATTAAACTAACTGTGAAAAAGAGAAGGTGACTTGAATCCAACATTGGGAGGGCAGACCCAGAATACTCTGACAGAGTCATTCCACCAATATTGATCTTTCTGGACTAATTCTTTCTCGGTTGAAGAAGTTGTCCCATGTGAACTTTTTTTCTTTTCAAGCCTTTCATCATAAAACTAGATTTGACATTTGAGAACAGTGTGCATGTTGTTCATACGTATTGGTTTGGTAAGGATGTTTGTTTCTTTTCATCTTTTCTCATAGATGTGTTGTTTTGAGTATTCGATATCTCTAACAATTTGCGACTTTCAACTTGTTTACTATGTGCAGCAATTGAGGAATTATTGCTGAAGAATGAGGACACGGCAATTGTCCAGAACTTTAAAAGCTCTCTAATGAAGCCATCTGGGGTCATTAAGGAACCAAACTTCTGTTCTTCTTTGCGAAACTTTTTCCTATACTTTCCAGGTTTCGTTTTCCAATGAATGACTCCCTGTCTTTTCATTTAATTGCAATTGTTAATTCATTTGTTATAGAGATTGTATACATTTTAAAATTTTCATTGAAGCTGCTTCTTTCTAAGTAGTTTTGCAGCTCACTGCTTCTACTTTTGCACTTTGAGCCTTTAGCCTTTATCTCCCTTTTCTTTTTAATACACTATCTTAACTAATTTATAAAAAGAATAATGATAATTATGGATGTCTTTTTGTCAAGTGAAGCATTTCACTCTAAAAAGGGCGTACCCCGTGCATGAGGCTCCCGCCACTGCGGGGTCTGGGGAGGGTCATACTGTATGCAGCCTTACCCCCGCTTCGCAGAGAGGCTGTTTCCAGAGACTCAAAGGCTCTCTTTGGCATAGTTTATATTTATATTTATGACATATTTATGAATAATGGGTTATGGGCTATAAACAATAATCGCTTGGTTACTAGTAGACTTAATAGATTATATATATGTTTGGTATGCTTAAGTGAAAAATATTTAATTAGGGCAAGAGATCGCTATCTGGGCCTCTGGAACTTGCACATGCACGCTGGCCAATGGGCGTGCACGCGCAAGCATCGCCTTGGGAAGGATATCAGCCTTTCCATGGGGTAGCGCGGTACTTTCACGCACTTCTGTGTCTAGGAGTAGGAGCCACATGGGCCACATGTCGGTCTTTTCTCCATATTATTATTATATTGTTCATATATATAACAAAAGCCTTCCTTTTATATTATAGAATATAATATTATAATATATATAGTGGTATATATATATATATATATATATATATATATATATTATTTTATATTAAGAAACTATATTATATAGTACATATTATATAATATAAGTGTTGATGTTTACTGTCGGGGAGCATGGTTCCTACACACACCATGGGGGCCAGTGATAGCATTGGCATCATGGGGGTGGCATTTCCACTTTTCATGGGGGGTAGGGCGGTCATTTTGCGTTTTCCCCTTTGTCTGGGCGTGGGTGATACACTCCCCCACAGAGAGAGAGAGAGAGAGTGACAAAAGAGAGGTTTTATTCTAATTTTCGTTAATTTTACCCTTTTATCCCCACTTAAGTAGTAATTCTGCACATGTTCACTAATGGGCATCCACATAAATAAACATTAACAGTTTATGATGATAAATCATAAACAACTCTCTAGCTGTTTATGAATTTTTGCTTATATTGATTTATTTTAATGAGAAATAGGGGTTATATATCATACCAAACGCATCTATTTTTGTTTGTGTCATATACATAAATTTAAACTATACCAAAAAGAGCCGAACTCGTGACAACTTGGTCACAATGGAGCAACCTTACTGTTGCACCAAGGCAACCCTCTGAAGCAATTCACTTTCTGTCTATATTTTGTTTTTGACTTGCTTGTGAGGCTTGTGTCCAAGGAAACAGGATGAATAGGATTATTTCGAGGTTTTAAAGCTTTAACACCATATTAAATCTAGAAACAGGAGAGTCAAAAGTATGAGGAGATTACCTCAACATGGGTCTTGATATGTGCTTCATTAGTTCACATTGTTAAAGAAAAAAAAAAAAGGGTTATAGTGAATGTACCATGGTACACTCAGTCACTCTCTATGCCTTGCAATATTCCTACAAACTGATTTTGTATTTAATAAGGTAGAGTTTGATGTAGATATGAAATCTATGGAGCAAAAGAGGCTGCTCTAGGTTAACTATGAGAGGGCATATGAACCAAATTCATCGTAGTTGCTTAGGTTCCTCTAGAGGCCATTCTCAATGACTGGATCTGTTCCTCTAAAAAAGAAAAAGGAAAAGAGAATCCATTGACTAATATTTTGAAGGAGTTTAATACTGAATTCAATGAAGATGTGTCTTGGTAGATTGAAATCAAGGTTAATGGTTGGTAGAAGACAATGATGATGATTTATTAAATCTTTAGTTGTTTTATGAAGTCTAATTACCACCAGAAACTTATTATTTTTCACTCTTACCATTGTCCTATCCCATCTCTGTCTCTCTCTCAGTCAGGGTTAAAGTCGTTCAGTGTAGAAAGAAATTGGTGAGGTATCAGGTTTTCACTATACTAAGATAAAAAAGGACTGAGCATATGGCTGTACGGATGATGACCCATCATTGAAGGGGGCTTTATCTGCAACTTGGGTCTTCCAATGGAAGGTTTTCTTGGTCCTGCAAAACTAATTGTTAGGTAAGAAGTACAGATTTCTGGGAGCCCTCCAAGTTCCGATTATATTCATGAGTGAGAAAACAGTTGCGAGCTATTGGAAATAGTTGTTCAGGGTTTTTGTGTTGTCCATGCAGAACAGCTCCCCATTTCCTTCTGCTTTCTCATTTGCTTGAGACCCAGAAAAAGAGTTTGGTGGTTTATGGTACTATATAGTTCTATATTAATAACTGGATTTTGGTTGCTGAAAGTCATGTGAAGTTTAATTTCCTTCTTCGTCCTCTTCATGGATCTGAATGTTGCAATCAGGAAATTTATATTCATAAAATGAATTTGAATTAGATGGAGATGTTCAGGTGGATGAGTATTGAGACTTGGAGGAGAGAGCTGCAAATATAAAAATTTAAGGGAAATTAGGTATTGCAGCAAGATTTGATTGATATAGTTCATTCTTGTTGAGTGAAGACGAAAGAAATTATGTGATGCAAGATGAAGGTGTTACAATGACGATGAGAAAAGAAAATGAAGTGTTAAAGTAGGAAAAAGAAAACATGGTTGCTTATATGATTTAGTAGAATGTGTAATACTTGTTCGAACAAATTACTTGTTTGTACAATTTACTGATTCTTTTTCTCATTCTCTAAGCAATTAGTCCATAATCCATATTATTATAAGTTTTCTTCTGTACTGTCTTGAAATCTTAGAAACTATTTATATTGGTTTCTTAGTTGTCAAAGCGACTAGGCGACCAAAGGCATTGAAGGGGTGCCTAGGCGACAAAGCGCCTCCTGCCGTCTAGGCGCCCTAGGCATGCTGCATGCAGTACATGTCCTATAACAATGATAATTTTATAGAATTATGCTTATATGCAACATAGGAGCCATATCAATGCAATATGGTATAATCATAGCTGTAAAGGCATCGCCTAGGCACTGCCTAGGCATCCAAGCTCTTTCTTGGGTCCAAGGCGATAGCATGCTTTGTTGACACTGCGTGAGTTTATGTTGATTTATGTTTATTGTTTTGTGTATTGATGAATATTCTTATTTTATCCTATGCTTTATTTATTAGATGTTGATTTTCTCATATTAGGTTTATACCTAGTATATTAATATAATATTGCATTGATATGGCTTCTTTGTTGCATATAAATATAATTATATTATGTTAAATTATCATTGTTATATTACATAGTCATATACTGCATGCCTAAGGCACCTAGGTGGGCACCTTGGGTCGCCTAGTCGCCATGACAACTATGGATATAATTATGCTAGTAATGATCTAATATGAGAAAACCAACATTTAATCAATAAAGCATAGGATATAATATAAACTTTTTCATTAAAAAAAAAAAAACAAACAAAGCAATAAATATAAATCAACATAGACTTGTAAAGTGTTAAAAATAGACATAATACATGGCGTGCTGTCACAAGGCCACAAGGTGACAGCTAGGCATCCAAGCCGATCGCCTTTTTTGCATCAATCTAGGCATGCTGTCACGTTGGATGCCTTGACAACCATGATCTCTTTTTATTTTACTTCCATTACATTTTTTAAGTACAAAGTCTGGAAAAAGGCTGTCTCTTGTATGACATGAATTGCAATTCTTTAACTGATTAATTTTAGAAACTAATAATTTCATTTTCTTATGATTTCAGGCTGCATATCTGTAGATGAAAATGGAAACCGCTTGTTTCTCTCAGACATCAATCATCATAGAATTATCATATTTGATGCCGATGGGAAAATCTTAGATTGTGTACGTAGTAAAGCTCTTTTTGTCATCTGAATGAATTTGATGTAAGCATAAGCTCTATTGTTGGGGATAGTGAAGCTGATTCATTTTAAAACATGATCCTGCTATTTTTTTCCTAAGATTGCAAAAGCAATCATTTTCTTAAAATGTCAAATATCACTCAGTTCACCGTCTAAAATTCCAGTGGCAGGTTGTGTTTTTGTACTTTGGATGTCACTGCATGGATAGAAATGGTCTCAAGCTCTATTGTGTTACTCTTCTTCTTTTATCTTCCAGGATCCTTTATATGAAAATATTCTACCCCTTTAGGTCATTCATCTGTCAGGCACCCCCCCCCCCCAATTTTTTTTTTCAAATAATTTATTAATACATCGAAATTATATTGCAATTTTGTGTTTATGGCTTTCATTCCTCTGGCCTTTCCTCAGTTATTATTCTTTGTTGAAACTCTCAGACATTTAAATGTCTGTGAAACTGTAAGACATTTTAATGGCTTATTTCATACTAATCTATTTTATTTGTTAGATTGGTTCTTCCCCAGGTTTTGAGGATGGTGAATTTGAAGATGCCAAGTTGTTGCGTCCTGCAGCCTCCTCTTATATGGCCGCTGAGGATTGCCTGTATTTTGTGGACTCAGAGGTCTGTTTCAGCTATGGTTCTTCTATGAAGGATTCTTTATCACTATTGTCATCAATGATTACCATATAGCATGTGTGCATGTTTGGAAATGCCAAAAATAAGTCAATGGTGACTATAGACACGACTTTTTGTGATTTAAAGGAACATATGTCCCTAGTCAGAGTGGAATAGGATTTTTGTAGCTAACTGCTAATAGTTAGGGTAAGGCTCAGTGCAGTTGAAAGAGTTAAAAGGAACTGAATTGTTTATAAGATTATCGCTAAATATTCACCAGCAAGTTCTTTTCTTATGTGTTGGGTTCTAATTTTTATTCTGTTTCTGCCAGCAATTTTGTTATTTATAGTATATACTTATGTTGGTTTTCTCTTTGGGTAGAACCATTCTGTCAGAAGAGCTGATTTGGTGGGGCGGATTGTTGAGACAGTTTATCCCAAATGTGGCACTGATAAGAAAATTAGTAGCATATGGAGCTGGATCTTAGATAAGCTGGGGATGGCAGAAGTTGCTCAAAAGTCTGATGAATTTGATATGGAATCACTAAATTTTCCTTGGCATTTGATGGGATCAGGTAGAGACTTCTTAATTATTAACCGCAGGTAATTCGTCTACGTCCCAACATAACTTTATCATGTTTTTTTTTTTTTTCTTTAAATTTTGTGCTTAAATTTAGAGTCTCTAATGAAAATAAATGGATGGAGCTCCATTACAAATCCCCCAAAAGAGAAGGGCTCCGTATACAAAAAGTAGTAAGTACAGTTGATATAGTTGATTCGCACTTAAAAAGAGCTAACAAATTGATCTTCATCCATTATGGGATCATGAACACCCAAAAGTTTCTGAGTACAAATTTTCAAGCGTAGGGTAAGCATCAAATAATGGAAGCAGAAGAGAAACAACCCAAGATTCATATGAATGCAATAAGATCGCCTTAATGAGTGGGTTCTTTACATGTTAATAGTCTTTCCCTTACTCCTCAATCTATAAATCGGCTAGGGGGCCAATGTCTTTGAAGTTTGAAATCATGCTGCTATGCCCCCTTATTTCTCGGTGAAACTAAAAAATAGTATTGAAGGACTGGTAGATACTGGTTTGGAGGACTTTAGGCTCATGATGATCTTCCCACCAGTTAAAAAAAAGGGCGTACCCAGTGCACTAGGCTCCTGCCACTGCAGGGTCTGGGAGGGTCATAATGTACGCAGCCTTACCCCCTTTTGTGGAGAGGCTGTTTCCGACTCGAACCTGCGACCACTGAGTCGCAATGGAGCAACCTTACTGTTGCGCCGAAGTCCGCCCTCAATCTTCCCACCAGTTAATTGAAGAAATCAGAATCTGGAACTAGGAAGTATTTGGTAATTTTGAGGAAAGGAAAGAAGAGAAGGGTAAGGCAGGAACTAGTCCTTCTTGACGAGATGGAGGATAGAGATTTGGGTGAGAATGAGATGGAGGAAACATTTATACTGATGTGTGGATGTCAAGTTTCTGGAAATAAAGAAATATGTTAGGGAGAAAATTCCCATCACAAATGGATAAAAGAAGTGATGGCAATATTAGATATTTCCATCAATGTTATCAGCTGTTTGTGAAGCCATGGTAGACTGTGACATGGCTTTGGCTTTTGGGGCCTATTTTTTCCCTTTTATCTGTGTGTACACAGATCTGTTAATACCACATTCTTGAGTCTTTATATTTTGGGCCTTTTACATTTATTGTTTTCTTGTTATCGTCACATATATGCATATTTTCCAATCTGCACAGTTATAAGAGAACTGCATTGATGATTCTTTAATGATTGCATTATGTCTTTCTAACTTCTTTTTTCTAGACGCTATGGACCAGTTTGTGTGGAACATTGAAATAGTAGAAACCAAAATAGCCAGAGAATTTTGTGAGGAAAAAAGTAACATCCTTGATCCTTTCCAACGTCCCAAATTTGTGCTACTTTATCTTAGGATTTTTTAGTATGGCCAGAAATTGAATGTGATGCATGGTGGGAGTGCTGACTGAGCATATAATATCCCATAAATCAATTGGTGAAAATTAAAAAATAGCAGCACCTGTGTCCTGTGTTTTTTGCTTTATGGCTCTGTATTATAGTTAAATCTTTTGATGGATAATTAGAAATCCCATTCAGAAAATACGAGTGGTTTAGTAAAATGTTACAAACTTGCTTGACCTATTTAATCTGGCATTTCAGATGTCTCTCCCGATTCTGTTGGTGCCATATCTCGACGTGTCCCTGATTAATTGCTTTAATTTGCAGCTTTGAAACTCTATGGATTATGGATTTAACTTCTGGGAAGATCAAAGAGGTTGTCAAAGGTTTGGGTTTACCTCAAAATTTTCTTGTATTCTTCCTTATTATATATTTTTATCTAATATTTTATCTTTTAATTTCCTAAAGGGTTTCCAAATATTTTGGAGATCTGCGGGGAGATGATCAGGGAGAAAGGGTCAACCTTGAAACATATAGTTCATAGTTGTTTGCAGCAGAAGATAGATCATAATTGTTCATTAGATGGACTTCAATATTGTAGCCTGATGTCATCATTTACTGCCTTTCAGAATAGCATAGTATTTTGTGACACAGGTAAATAAGCTCTCAATGGGTTCTTTACCTTTCGACTTAAATATATACTTCTTGTAGTTCATCTAGGTATTCATTTCTGATAATTTTTGTATGTTGATGAAGTTTGTCAAAGGGTTTTGAAACTTGACAGAGGATCTGGGATCATCTCAAACCTCCAATTTTCTGACTTTGGTGTCCTTGGATTACCATATTGGTTGTCTTGCCCTTTGGAACATGTTTTTATTCGGTGAGTATGCTGAAAAGGGCAATTGAGTACATTTTTCTGTATGTTTTTTGTTAACACCTCCAATGTTAACAGGGCTGGTGCAAATCAAGGATCAACAGTTGATCATTTCCAGTGTTTCAGTGTGCTGCCGGGTAATTGACCATCTACAGCCTGAGGTTTTCTGATTTCTTACCCTTATCTGAATATTCTATGGTCGCTATGGGTTTTTTCGATCATTGTTTCACTAGCTACTTCTTTCTTGGGAGGTAAAATGTAAGTCCTTTAGTAATTGCTGTGTTTCAGGAGCAGATGATTTGATATATGACATGTGAAACACTCGTCCTTTTCTTGAAGGCTGGAGAAAGCTGACCAAAGTGATGGTTATGGTCGAACCACCATAGTTTGAAAACTGGAGCCTGGCATCAATCCATTTTTGGTGCTCAATTTCAGATTTTTCCCAGCTTAATGCACTAGACGGAGTAGTTGCTCTGGAGCAGGGCGGTCTACGATCAGGGATCAATGCATGTATGAACCCTAATAAATCCCGAAGGTCTAGTCTAGAAAAAACCTGGATTTGGTTGGGTTAGGCGGTTGGTCAGAGGAAGAAATGATCGTTCGTTCAAGGCAAAATCCACTTCGCTTCTTTTTTCGTAAATAGACCAAGTCCGAGATCTTCCTGAGAAGCTTTGGAAAAGAAGCCCATGATTGACCAAGGGTGGCTGGTAAGGAATAGCACCCTTATATTAGGAAGGAATAGAACCAATTGAAAGAGGATTTACTATGAATCCACAGATCCAGAGCTAGGGAATAGGGCTAAGAGAAACTAAACAAAAATCATCGAGAAGGCTAAAAACGCAACGTTTAACATATATTGATCATGAGTGGTGGGCGGGTGTCAGGCACAAGCTATGCCATCCGATCGAACGTCTGATTTAGTGTTGGAGAGTGGGGTCTTTCCTTGATTGGTTTCTGCCAATACACGAGGAACTGTTTAAGTAGCTGGTTCTGTTTTAACCCAGTTCGACCAGCTGTTTGGTTTTTAAAACCATGGATCATAGTATCAGACAAATTGGTCCCGTGCTTGTTTTCACATGCTCCTTCTAAGTGAGCTCTAAGATGTTTTTCCCCCCTTCAAATAGGAAGGAAACTTCAATGTCAAATCAGATCGGTGTATGACCAAGAGACTTTATTTATTTATTTTTCTCAAACAAGAAGGAAAGTGCAATGTTTTTTTCTTTCAAAGTAGATTGATATATAACCAAGTGCCATGCTACCCTATTTAAGTACTTGCATAATTCCTCTATTGAATTGTTCTCATTTGATATTTTTCTTTTTCCTCTACATCTTTTGGTTTTCTATTGTAAAACTTGACTGAGTGGAGATTACTCTAGAAGACAAGTGCATGCTTCTTTACGTGATTTCCAAAAGCTATTTAATCAAATTCCTTTTCAGGTTTCAATTATTGATGACTTTCCTGTTTATTGAACAGGTAAGTGTGATATAGCTGTGAAAGTCAATATCCCAGAGGATTCTATGCTCGCAGAACCATTGCAAGAAGGTTGTATCTGGCGACAAGCAAGAGGATCTGCTGCTGAAATCTCTGTCTCCGATAGTGTTGCGACATCCTCAGAGAAGGTTTCCCCTTGCTGAGAAATTCTTCTTTTTATTTATCATTTATGTTCTATAGGTGAGGGATAAATATATCGATAAACAGAACAACTACAACCTCATAATTACTGTCAGAAAGATTTTGCCATGGGACCAATTAAGTTCCACAGAGAATCCCTCCCAAATGTTTCTTAACTGCCTGATTCTCATCTGCCTCGATAGGGGTATTCACCAGAACGAGATGTTCAAGGCTTATATGGAGAAGGTTTCCCTAATAATATCAGATAGTCCTGAAGTGCTAAGCTTTTGCTTATACTTCAGAAAATTCTTAAAAGTCTCGTGGAATTAGATATGAGGTTTGATCTCATCGGCAAGCTTCAACTGGAAAATGGCAGGAGTTAATGCCCTGTCTTAATCTCTCATTGATAGCCTGAAAACACACAAGTGACATCATGAAAGATGTTTCATGCCGCTGACTGACTGAAAGATGTGTCATGCCGCTGACTGACCTTCATTCTAAGTGAGCATCTGTCAGAGTTCAACTTAATCTCATAGTCACTGGATTTAATCCATAATGCTCAGTTTAGAGGAAGAAACTGAGGTCCATGACACTGATAGTGTATCTCGCAAAATTTAGTTAGGATTGGCACCCTTGAAGCCCTTTGAAACTGATACACCACAATATACCTACTCAATCTGGGCGTGACGCGTGGAATGATCCAAACTATAAGTGACCGTGCCACGACCGGGATAGGGCAGACCACTAGCGAAATGGTTATACTGGTCTAGACACGTCAGCAAGATCAGTGGAGCATTTCCTAGTGGATGAAAGCCAATAACCGTAATTCACGTGCGAGAAGATCCCAGATCCCGAGATCTGAGGAGGGAATTCCTCTTCTTGGAAGGGTTTCCTAATCTGAGCATAGGGGGACCGCCTTACCAGGAAGGAAAGCCCTTTGGCGAATCCAAGGAGGATCAGAGAAAGGGGATTGGGAAGAAACCTGTATAAATAAGGGCCCTTGCACCCATGTAAAGGGATGCTTTGATCAATAGAGAAATCAAGAAACATTAAAGAGTGGTCTTCGTTCTCCATAATCTTTTCTAGCCCAGGCTAGCTTGAAAGTTGCAGTGTTTGGGGATTTTCCTCAAGCAACATTCTTTGTGCAACAGAAACCATGGCCCAATTTGCAATTGTGAAACGATGACACTAATGACGGCTTGAATGAAAGGCTCCTTATTTTCAAATAATCTGCTACTCCTCTCAGCCAACAATCTCCGCGCGACACACCACAGGATATTTTCTCTTTTTCCCAACAGAAATGAGCGTTCTGTTGCATTATAATTTATAAAGTGGATCACATCCCAATGGCAGCCTAACCACAGACCATATTGAAGAAATTGATCATGTACCGCAAAAGCTACCTCACTATAAACGAGGTGGTTAGTTGATTCCCATATTTGTCAGATAATCAAGTATGGGATTGATAACTTTTTCTTATCTGCATAAGTTGTATTGAACTTGTAATAGTATCTGAAGATCTTAGTTTTGGGTGTTTGCAGGTTGGTGTTGCTCAGCAGTGGTTTGATGAGTTGGATAACCTTGCCTTTTCAACTCCTGGTTCAGAATTAACTGTCCATAATGAAAACAAAACTCAAGACAGAAACTTTGAAGAAGCAACCACTGTGCACATTGATTCTGCTGTCAACTTAAGTCCTGGAACTAGTGAGGTATACCTAATCCATGAGAATCCTTTGAGGTTGCAATGTCTTTGAAGTGGCTATGTAATTGCCGAAGAGGATTCATGAATGATTCATATTTCCTTCTGGTTTTACAATGCAAGATAAGAACCAGAAAGTGAAACGACTTTGGCTTAAGAAATGATGTGTGAAAAATGACAATGGTTGTCTTGAGAAATGCTTTTCTACTTATCTGCATATTTTGTTTAAAAAAATCCCTGTCTTGAATCAAATGAGAAGATGCTGTCTCCTGCTTCATGAGTAGGTTTATCCTTTGGCTAGATATGTATGGTGTTCATGCTGAAACCCCCTTGACCTCTCTATACCAATGATTGTTGCCTTAAATCAAATTCTCTATATTTTTTTTTTTTCTGGGTGAATAATTCTCTATATCTTAATGATTAATACATGGGAAAAGGCTGGGTAAGCGGGCGGCTTACCCAGACTGTGTCTGTCTCTCTCCCACCCCCTATGGAAATAACCCCCCTGCCGTCTCCATCCCACCCTTCCTATTGGGTACGGCCACCAGCTTACCTGGAACTGGTGGCTTACCAAACCCTCTTCCATAATATATTTACATTTCACAAGTTCTTTTTATGTAAGAAGTTTCCTTTTATGGTTTGGTTTGCCACAACTAGCTCAACACAATTCATGTGTCTTTTTAAGATTGTAAAATCATTATTTTGCAATCAAGCTGATCCTTTCATTTCTAATCCTCATCCAGGTTACCATATATGCAGTGTTATATTTGAAATTGAACAGAACTTGGAATGTCGATGAGGTCCCTCAAGAGGAAAAAGCAGGAAGGATGGTAAACATCTTAAAGAATGATAGAATTGGAAAGCAGGAAAGAGAAACATGCATACAATATTTGTTAGAAGCAAACAGAGATCTTGGAGAAGTTGTGTTCATAAAGCCTCTGCATCTGAGAATAAGGTTGGAATGTGGTGACCATCCAAGAACCGATACATCAAAAGAGACCATATTGACAGATTCTAAGATTGAGGTTAATGTATCTCTAAATTAACTGTCATGTTCCTATTTCAGTGATTGATTTTTAATTTTAATAATGAAATTTTAGTGTAATTGATTAAAGTTAGTGTGTAATTTTATATGTAAATTACTTTTCTAATTATTTTTATTATTCATTTTATCACCTCTTGAGTGAGGGTGTTTTTGTAATAGCAGCTCTATCAATTCATTTTGACTATTTAGCACTTGTTCTGTTATGTTGAGATATTTTTTTGATCAACAAGACAATTTTATGTTAAGCCTGTGTTTGGAAGCCAAGAAAAGAAAAGGTGCGCCTCCATATTCTCTATCATTGATTCTTCTCACTAGAGAATCTACCTCTTGTTGAGCCTCGCTCGTTACAAGCAATGAGATGTCGAGAAGTAGGGAGGGGGCGACGGGTTGTAGAGAACTGGGGCGGGGGTTGCAAAGAAGGGGATGTGGGGCAGGGTTTGTTTAGAGGGGTTGGGGCGACGGAGGAAACCACAAGGTCGTCGGTTTGATCCATTATGTACCGGACGGATCTAGGGTTCTCTTAATCTCCGGCGACCTCCATGAACCACAATTTCGAGAGAGAGCTACAATGGTGTTATTTGAGTTCTGGATGAAATTACATTTTTACCGTCAAAATATTGAACCATTGTGAGCACGTGTTCAATAAAAACAGGGTTATAAAACGCGAAATCGAGGATAGAATTGGTCATTGGCAATTCTGATTTAGATTGGAATCGGCTCCAAATCGGTGTTCAAGAACTTTAGAATCGGTCCTCAGATCTAAAACAGGGAATTTCTAGGGTTTTGGATGTGAAATATGAATTAATCGTGTTGGATCAATTACAATTGGTTTCGATCCAAATCGGCAGATTCACCGATTTGATTGGTGATTGTTAAAAGCAAAGCCCGAATAAAATCTAGTGTAAAATAGGTTGAAAAAATGTTGAATATGAATTTTGAAATATCTCTCGAACTATATTTCAAGGTTTCTGATTCAATTGCTTCTATTTTTCAAAAAAAAAATTTATCCTAAATTTGTACCGAACGATCTCAAAAATTGAAATCACTTCCCGAAATCAAAATTGAAATCCAATAAAAAAGAGCCTTATATACTGTAGATGCTAGTTCATTCCTTCATAGTTCCCCATAGGTGTTGCCGAGAAGAGGATGCAGAAGGGGTGGGGAAGAGATAAGGGTAATTTAGGAATTTTGAATTATAAGATAAGAAAGAGAGGTGGAGGGGTTTTATTTTAGGGAAGCAATTTTCTGTCCGGGAGTGTGGCCTACACCAGCACTCCTATGTGTCTGTCTCTCTCCTTAAAACAAGGGGGTAGAGGTATCTTTTCAAATAGGGAAGAGAGATAGATTCATGGGAGTGCTGGCATAGGCCACACTCCTGGACAAAGAACTTTCTCCCTTAAAAGAAGGGGAAAGTTTTCATATACGGTCGTTCCTTAAAAGAAAACAGAAAAAGAAGTTTTGGACAAGGAAGTTCAAGTAGATATAAGGAAGTATAGAGGAATGATACTAATTAATTAGCTCAATTTAGGGAAGTAAATAAGCTTGGGTTTTATGAGCAAGTGGCATACGAACCGCACCATTGAGGAGCGATGAAAGGGTTTCATACACAAGTTAGGGGGGTTATTTCATGTTATGAGAGATAGAGAAAAGATGTAGACGGAATAACGTATAGAAGTCGGAGTGCTCTCTTCCTATTGAAGAGGAGACGAAAGAGATGGACAAGAAAAACAAATAACATAACGATGCTTACCATGAAGTCTAGAAGTTTTCATGTTTTAGCTTCGAAAACGCATTTCTGTATTGATCCTTTCTAAAAACTTTTTGATTTTTGTTGTTCGTATGTGTCTAGAGGCAACCATCTTGGCAGCGATGTATAATACGATTAACCTTGAGATTGGCTGGTTAGGTTTGGACACATGAGAGATAGAGAAAGCGTGCTCGCTAGTATACCCTCTCCATAACAGGGTCAGGATCCTCTACCTATGTGGGGACCTCCCCACATGTGATCTCGCCCGTCCATGTGGGATCCTCTCTCCCTCTAAAATGACCTCCTTCCTATGTGGGGAAAGTCCACCACGTGGGTAGAAGATCCGGACCCATCTTGGACTCTCTCTCTCC
Source organism: Telopea speciosissima (assembly GCF_018873765.1). Classification (NCBI taxonomy): domain Eukaryota; kingdom Viridiplantae; phylum Streptophyta; class Magnoliopsida; order Proteales; family Proteaceae; genus Telopea; species Telopea speciosissima. Next base: position 24,105,841 of record NC_057922.1, on the reverse strand, counting down.
TTCTCTATTGATTTTGCAGACTGTTGCGTCAAGAAACTCGTCGGAGCGTGCTGTGCCTGCAAGAAGAGATTAGCAGAGAGTACCAGGTGTTGCCGATGATCTCACTCTGATGCTTAAGTTAGAACTCTAAGCAACAGATAATCAAGGTTGAATTCAGATGATCGTGATGAGTGTTACCTCCCTTACTTAAGGTGGGCGATGGGCAGAATCATGTCGTAATAGGAAAGCTGGATTCCCGGAGTGGAGTGAGAACGTTTAGGAGAGATATGGGGGATAAGGTTTATCCATAACTTCCCACGCGCCTGATTAGGCGCAACGTGGGTGAGAATCTCGGGCCATTTTGGCTCATGGCAGGTTTTGCGTTATTTATACGAAGTATGGAGGTCGCTCCTCCTACTGGCTGGGGCTAGGCCGTTACGACCAGGGTGCGCCGTGGCCAACCCTGACATGGGAACAAGTTGCGCCCTCAGGCTACGGTCAGCGCGTATCTCGCTTATCTACTCTCGCACCTGATGAGGTCGCTCCTTCCTGCTAGGTGACTGCTCGCTAATTCGCGCACCATTTAGCTCGTTCTCGCTGGGAGTGGTCTTTTGACGTATCACAGACTAATGGTAGAAGGGAAACAATTCAAATTTAGGAAATTGCAAATGCAAATAACAATGGCTATCCTTTACTGAGTTTACTCATAGTCTCATAGAAAGAGATCATAGAAAGAACATTCCTCAACACTTTAGTATAAGTAGTAACTTATGTTCATTGAGAGTTGAACTCGATCATAATAAGCACATTCCAAATTAAGGCAGCACAACACCTCCCTTCTTTATTCATATCTAATTTTTTATGTATCTAGCTAGCTATCTAAGAAGAGTAAGTACCCATATCTACATACTAAGTAAGTCACCTAGTCTAGAAGACCGAGAAGGGAGGCTATTGAGTTGTGCTTTATTACTTCGGTGGTTCCATCGTTTAGGTTCACGGTTTCTCAACATTTGATACTGGAGAAGCCTTATACACATGCAGGTCCCTTGTTGTGAGGCTTGTAAGCTGTAGTAGTGGTAGTGGTTACTACTGGTGCCGCCATGTGCTCTAACGCTGGCCGTGCTTTCTTCCCCGAGGGGGGGGGGATTGTGGGGAAGAGGTTTGTATTGGGCCAAGCAGGGAGTGGTGAGAGCCACCACCACACCCAATAGTAACAACACTACCAGGAGATGGGAACGGGAAAGAGCCATCTTTGCTTGGGGGGTGGTTTCTTGCTAAAAAAAAAGCACACTAGGGCTGCCTTTTATAATTGTTTTGGAGCACTATCAACTGCCACGTGTTCAGTGGATAAGCATATTCACATCAACAAAATAGGGGTAGGCTTAAAAGGGCTATAATTGAGGCGGCTAACGGAAACATTTGGTCCATTTTAGCGTTTATTAACATTTGCAAAATTGGGTCCCACAAGTTTGAAAAACTGCCTAGTTTTCTATTTTTTTGGTAAACCAAGACTGTCCGGTTACAGTGGCTTGGAGCGTGGTGATGACATGATTTGATGACATGAAAGTATAGTGATTTGCCGGAAGAAAATTCAATCATTCAGGCGTATCTAATGACGGTAAAGAGCATCTAGGGTTATTGTGAAACAAAACCCTAATACTTCCTAATTCGCCCGTAAATTATTTTCTTTGATTTTTTCCAGCCCTCCCATCAGTTTTGGGTGTTGGAGTGGGATCATCAGCTTTTACCAAGAAAAAGGAGTGTGGGATCATCGGCTCATGTGCCGACCTGTTTTGATAACATGGTGTGGACATTATATATGAGAGACAAGGTTCCTAAGTTTTAGTGTTTTACATCAACTCACTATGATTTATGGGGTAGCATTTAAATAGTGTCTTATTGAAAAGTTATGTGTAGTAGAAATGAAGATGTTAAGATGGATGTGTGAAAAATTAGGAAAGATAAAATAAAAAACAATTATATTGGAGATTTTTTGGAAGTTACCCAGATCAATGACGAGATCTAATAGAGTCGTTTGAGGTGGTATGATCATGTTCAACAGAGGCCTATGGACATCTCAATAAAGATAAATGATATGATTCCGATTGAAGGAGCTAAAAAAGCACCTTAGGTTTAGAGAGCCTTTATCATATATATAGGTGTGGCTTTTCCTAATTAGGTTTGACTAGGCCAAGTCACTATGTTTTTTGAAAGGCAGATTTAGTCTAAAAACTTGGTTTACCAACAAAGTGACACTTATTTAATACTTTAAAAAAGGATTTCTTATTGACACCCCCTAGGCTGAATAGATTTGCAACTTCAGTTTCTTATCCTTTGAGTATATCATACTTTATTTTATCAAAAAAATTTAAAAAAATATGTTATACATTTTTTTTCCACTGATGTTAAATATCTATCATTTCACATGTATCTTGGAACATGCACAAACAATGATAGCTTTTAATAATTACATAATGATAAATCATTTTCAAATTATCTTTAAAAAAACCCCATTTATTTATCTAACTTGAAGAATTTTTAGGAATAAGAAAAAAAAGGCAATTAAATGACAATGTCAAGTTCAAAATACAGGGGTGTCAATTCCAAGCATACACCGACAAGCCTGACCAAATCGAACAGGAAATAACACCCAAAATTGATCTGGTCCATTTGTTAAACATGTCGAGCTCAAATCCGAACCGTTTGTTAAATGTGCTTGGCTCAAGCCCAGACTTTTAATTAAACATGCCAAGTTCAAGCCTAAACCAAATAACAGACGGTCATCCCCAATGTAGAGGTCCAACCCGACAGTCGCCCGACCAATGCTGAACACCCAAGAGTCCAACCCTTTAAAAGCCATGCTAATTTCTTAATCTAACCCAAACCCAAAAGCCATAAAGCCCAAAAGAGCCCAACTTTGGTGTGTTTTTTGGCAGAATAACTCCACTCATTAATACTTTCTACTTCCTAGGCTCCCAACATGGCAACAATGAACGATCTTTCCCTTGCAGCCTTGCTTTAGAGCCTATTTTCAGGCATGGCAACCCATTTAGAGATAAATGGCTTAATACTAATCCTATTAAAGAATGGTACCCGACCACCTCTTTATAAATGGGATCATGCTTAACATACGAGGACTAATCACTTAAATGGACCGATCATGATGAGGGAACCAAAAGTCAGGGGGGGGGGGGACCGATTAGGCCCAACCAAAACCGGCCTGGACTCATCAGTTGGCACCCCTATAAATACACCTACAGACTAAAGAAGTATTGTTTAGGGATTGAGCTCCTCTCCAAGGAGCCCAGCACGCCCAGGGTATATCCAGCCATTGGGCTGTGCCGTATACATTCCTAGGCGTGCACCAAGATGTGTGCGGCATAGCTCAACTCTTGGATACATATTGAGCTCCTCTCCAGGGAGCCCAGCACGCCCAGGGTGTATCCAGCACCCCCACCCTCCAAAAAACCTTTCTTCTTCAGTCTCTCTTTGTAAATCACATACAAAAACAGAATTGATTTTTTGATTAAAAAAAAACAGAATTGATTTTCTGATTAAAAAAAAAAACAGAATTGATTTAATTATGTCAGATTTCACATAATAGTATTTTAATTTATCCAGAGGACCAAAACATGATCAACCTGCAAATTACAGAATCTTCATCGACAGTTTGGGTCAAACAAGAACACAATGCAGGTTTTGTATCAGAAACTAAAAGAATAGGCAGTTTTGTCTTTGGATACCAAATTTGTAAGTCTTGCTAGGCATCCAATCGAAGTCCCTGTCTCCCCCAAACCCATACTTGTTTCTGTAACCTGGGTAATCGTTCAAGCTGAAATCTGACTGATCTATCAAATGAAGACCCGATTGTAAAGCCAACTTCTCAATCTCCCATTCTTGAAAAAACCCATTTGTCTTATGTACTACATGAACTTCTCCTGCATAAGATAGCATTTTCTGTGCATTTCCAAAAAAATACAGTAACAGCATTTGGTTTCGCCTAAGAACAAAAAAAGGAAAAGTTAATATATTTGTACTCTGTTTTCCCTCATTTTTCATTCTTTTATGGAGGGATTCTGAAACTTACTTAATATGTTCTGCTCGAGGTAGGCTACTGTCAAAGCTTGTGTGAGGGAAATTGAAAACTATTCTATCGAATCTCATCCCTTGGAAGGAATAATGGTCGGCCATTGTTGTCGCATCAACCCCATGGATTACATTGCAGCCTCTTCTCAGTAACTGAAAATGTTTGAAAGGGCATCCTTGTAGTTCTCTGACAAAAACCCTGCAACCCACTTAAATTAATTTCATTGTTCACACGAACAGAGAGAGAGAGAGAGAGAGAGAGAGAGGAGAAGGTGGGTGTCCCTAGAGAGTCCAGAGAAGTGGCAACCATGTTAGTAGCAAGGCCAAAAGCCATGGCTAAGCAAGCAGAGAAGGAGAAGTTTCCCTCTCCCACTAACAGTATTCTGTGAAAACTGGAATAGTGTTTTATCCATCTCCCTCCGTTACAGTCTTCAAGAACACACCCGCTCCTGATGAATTCTTCAAGTTTGTCATCTTCATCGATTCTTCTCCTCCAAAGATCGATAGGTTTCTGAAGATGATAAAACCAATCCATTTGCTCTTCTTTGGGGGGTTCTTTTCTCACGGAAATTGCAAAAGAAGAACTCTTGAGTATTTCGACCACCGGCATTCTTGATCTTGAGTATATTTGGAAGTTACAATTCAAATTCAAATTTTTTGAAGATTTAGAAGTGGCGACGGTACATTGGAAGATGAAAAGACGTTTCCTTCTCGGCAAAACTTTCTGCATAAAAATCCTGAAATCCCAATGGTTCTTCCGAATGTTTTGAGTGACAATCTCTGATTGGCAGAGCCGCAGAGTTAGGGGTGTCAATAGGTCAGTTTGGTCTGGTTTTGATTGTGTTGAATCGATTTTGGTTTGTTAATGGTTTAACCTCAATCCTAACTGGTAAGAAATATTTTGGGTTTGATTAGTTTTGACTTTTGATTGGTTTTGGTCCGGTTTTCATAGCTTTTCTGTTATTGGTTTGCAATTAGGCTACTGCTGTTTTTTTAATCTCCAAACTAACCCTAGAAGAACTCCTCTACCCTTTTGATTAAAAACGAAGATAGAGGCACATTCCCTTCCTTTTTCCTCCCAACTTCATCTTCCACCTTCTAAAATTCTGATTGCCGACAATGAAACCTACTCCCATGCGCATGAGCAATGGGAACTGAAGAAAAATTCATAAAATTTAATTCTTGAGTTGAGCTTGAATGATTGAGTCTACAACAACAAGCTAAGCCTTATCCCATCTAAATGGGGTTGGCTACATGTATCCTTGTAAAACAAAGTAAGAAAAATAAATAAATGAAGACACAAGAAATGAGAAGTGCGAAAAGAGATATGAAAGTAACTGAAAGTAAGAGGAAATAGGCCCAAGCCAAGAAGTCAAGGGAAACTCAGCTATATGGGGTCATGAGCAACATGGATCTTAAGGAAACCTTAAGTTTGGAAGTATATTCACGGATTTTTATCAAAAATTTCGAAAATATCAAGGGTCCGCTAGTCTTTTGGAATCGGTTGCATCAGCCATATATAGAGTTCTTTACTATCCACCCACACCCAAACCCTCTATCTACAGGGTTCCTTCTTCCATGGCTTGGGACAAGCCATGCATGATGCCAACACCGTCCCTAAAACATCACAGCTCAAAGTAACAAAGTGAAATTAAGAACTACAGATTAAAATGCAGCCCATCCAAAGAAAGGTATATTTGTGATAGTCCACACAACTATCACAATATATACAACACAGATCTTCTACGGCGTGCTGCCCTGTCCTGTCTGTGCTGCGCAGACACAGGGCTACATGTAATGACCGCCTTACCCCCACTCGGGCAGAGGTAAGGCGGTCAATGCACGCCGCCTTGTGTCTGCGCAACACAGGCAGGACGGGCAGCCCGCACCATAGAAGATCTGGAAGAATGTGGCGATCAGCATGAGTAGGGATTTGTATTTAACTTTGGTCCAATGCCCACAGTCATCAGTAAAGTCACTTTACAAGGAATGACAAAAGATTATGAATAGAAATCCAACAATTAATCAAGTGTAGAATACGACCAGGTGATAAGGGAAGGTTTTGGAAGACCCTTTTATTACTAAATAAGCAAATATAGTACATGGTAATAGAAGATATGGACCGAATGTCAGTGCCCTTAAATTTGGTAAGAAGATCGAGGCCGGTGAAATTAAGGGTGAGGTCCTCAAAAAAAAAGTTCAAGATTGAAGGAGCTTGAATGTGTTGAATGTGCAGACCAAGGGGCCTTGCAAACCATAAGTGTTTAGATATCTTACAAGAGAAAAACAAATGCCATAATGTTTCGAAAACAGACATGCAAAGGATGCAATTGTCATCAATGACAAGAAAGAAACCTAACCAGTCCTTAGTAGCCATAACCCACTTTTGGATAACAAAAAACCTTTTCCCATTGGATTTGTGCACAAGTGAATCATCCATATGAACGGCCCCCATAAAACAGATTGCCGCCATTTTATCTTTGATCTAAATTTCTTGCAAATAAACATGGGCGGCCCCATTCCATAATTTACGCTTAAGGTGGCATAGCCCAACCCAAGTTTCAACCTTTCACCTTTGGCCAAAAACAACTTTAGGTCTGAAAACAAAGAAAAATATGCATATTTGGTGGACACGTGTCAGGCTGATAAAGCCCCAGTTCCTATATAAATGCACACCCTCGATGTTCATAGTTTATGCAGTTAAGAATTAACACAAAAGATGTCTCTTCTACAGAACCATCTCCTAGCAGTGTTGCTCCTCCTTGGAGTGGTGGCTCTCACCACCCCCGCCTTGGCTGATTACCACAAGCCTCCCTACTATGCAAAGCCACCAACAGCTGTACACAAGTCTCCTCCTCCAGTTGAAAAGCCACCCACTCCAGTTTATAGTCCACCGGAGAAAGAAAAACCACCACCAACTCCTGTGTACTCACCACCCAAGGTTGAAAAACCACCACCAACTCCTGTGTACTCACCACCCAAGGGAGAGAAACCACCACCACCAACTCCAGTGTACACACCACCCAAGGGGGAAAAACCACCACCAAGTCCTGTATACGCACCACCCAAGGGGGAGAAACCACCAACTCCTGTGCACACACCCCCTAAAGTGGAGAAACCACCACCTAAGTACAAGCCAGGTCCTCCATATGGTCACCCTCCATACTACAAGCCTCCACCCCCCAGCCATCCCAACTAAGTGACTTGTTACAACTGAGTTACTTGACATGCGTCAATATATAGATCGGTAGAGATCTAGCTATATATTAGACATGAATAAGAGCTGCTGCCTTTGGTTTCTATTAATTCGTAGGGGACAATGGAGTTGAGAATTGTCATATTCCATGTATGTAATGTAAGCCATTGAAGCACCAGTTATATGAGATCTACATTTTCATATCTTCTATGTTGTTCTGCTTCTTTCTTTGGTTAATCTATCAAATCCAATATTCCATCCATCTTTTGCTTGTGTGTATGTGTGTGTGTGTGTGTGTGTGAATGGCTTGCTCGGGTTTTGCTAGCATCAGTACTGCAACAACTAACTAGTGTGGCCAAGTTCACACTAAAAATTAGGATTAAAAAAAATATGACGGATAAAATGCCACATAAAATTAGGAAAATTTTCGTCTCCATTTATCTGCCCCTCTATTTCCTCCATTACATCTAATAGGGGGAGTGGACCCCATCGGGGCAGTGTGTTCGGACAGGGGGTAAGGTGATCATTTCCACCCCCCTATTAGATGTAATGGAAGAAATGGAGGAATTAATTTTCCATACACCCCCAACAATGAGAGTGTGACACTCGGACCTGGCTCCTGTGCATCCGGGCAGCCGGGCTGCATGTACAGAGCCAGACTCAAGGTGCTGCGCTTTGACCGCCTTACCCCTGCCCAAGCGCCTTGCCTGAGCAGGCGTAAGGTGGTCAAAGCGCAGTGCCTTGAGTCTGGTGCTGCACATGTAGCCTGGCTGCCCGGATGCACTAGATCTTTTTCGGTGTCACTCTTGAGTTTTGGCAGCAAGGAAACCGTTAGGTTTGACTTAATAGAAAAGAGTAGGTGATACATCACTTAATTGGACTTTGTATCGAATTTTGATGCTCGAGTCCAGTGGGAAAAAATTTGGTTGCAACCCATGTTCCTGCTACCTCCAATCGTAGGCTCCAATTTAGAATAATTCCCTTCCCCATTGGGTTCACAAATACCCCTTAGGTTTTTGTATTTTCCAAAATATCCTAAGGGGTTCCAAGTTGACGCATACAATTGGAGCAGCAGGAACATGGCTTCAACCCGGAATGATGTTTAAAAACTCGCATGCAAGTGAGTATGGGATCAATTTCCATCTATTCATACATCAAGCGACACTATAAGTCATGAACTATTGATTTTTTTATTATTATTAAATGGTTGTTACTTGAATTCAATCTAGAGAGATCTTTGTAACTTCCTCATTAGTCTGTTATTGGTTGTTGATGCGTGAATGATAAGATATCACCCTGAATTGATTGCTGTATAAAGTGGGGGAGGAGGGGAGGGTAGCCCACAAAATACCACTCAAGGGTCTAACCCAAAACCTCAAGACATTTTATGGAGATAACTCAAGGGTATATTAAGACACATCCAAGATTATTATTGATTCTTTCTCCTGTTAAGTTCATCTACTTTTTTTTTTGGGTAAGCTTCTAAGTTCATGTACGCCACTTATAGAATGGTACGTAGTAGTGTGTGTGAGCTTTATTGATAACTAACGCTCAAACCGCATTAATACACGATAAACATTCGATAATCATAATTCGTTTGAAGATGCGGTTATTGGAAAAATTGCAAAGATAGAAGGTGGTTAGTCTACATTATCATGATTGTCTTTTTTTTTTTTTGCTAGGAGGTCAGATTGTCTTAAAATATATTACATAGAAGTAAGGAGGGCAAACCGTCTAATAAATGTACAAAAGTTGAAGAAGATCTCACTTTTGGCAATGCCATCAATAGGATCTTCTTAAAACCTAAAAATAAAAAATTAACGCAACCAAAATCTAGGGCTACTACTAGCATCCAAAATAATATTAGCTTTTCCTTTATGTAAGAAAGAAAATCTATATTGGAGGACGAGGTTGAATGTTTCTGCCTCTTTGGCCAAGAAGTCTGTAATAATGTTGGCTTCTCTGCAGCAGTGCATCATCTTCCACGTGATAGAATTCAAATATTGTTGACTGAAATATCAATCATGTTTTACATATATACCATGGTAATGAACCTGAAAGAACGGAAACCACCACAGAAGCTGAATCACATTCTATCCATAATCTTTCAACATTTAACTCTTTGGCTCTGATTAAGCCTCTCATAAGACCCGAATATTGTTAGTTTATAGTAGAAAAGCTTAGATGAGATTATGAGAGAAATCCCCACATAGCGGTTTCACAAGATATGGCCAGTGTCAATTACATACTGCTTACATGCTTTCATATTCTTCATTAGTAAATTGGATTTGGTCTCCTCTATTTTATCTACTGGTTTATGGTTTCTAGACCCTCTAGCCTCCTCGATCCACTCTTGCTTTGATGTGGGATCAACTTGGAGTTATTTTCAGAAGGCCCCCTGGGAATGGGGATGTAGTCAAATTTCTTAGTGGAAGGTTGTTTGGTTCAAGCACCACATTCCAAGGCACAATTTCATTCTCTGATGTGCCTTGACTAGTTCTCTTCCCATCCAGGGATTCTTGCTTCATGGGAATATCATCATTTCAAATTATTCTTTGTTGGAATGCAAGTGAAAATATTGACCACTTATTCTTTGTATGCCCTTTTTCCTTGAGTATTTGGAATGGAGTGATTGAGAAGTTCTGCCCTTCCTATGCCACTTTACCTTCTTTTGAAGGTGATGGAAATAGATTAAAAAAGAATCTAAGGGCAACTCGGTTTGTAGGAGGGTAGTCAAGATGGATTTTTGTGCGTCGATGTATCATATTAAGTGGGAAAGGAATATGTGGAGGTGATCCTCCTCCTCCCGCACCTTCAGCCAAATATGGAGTTCCATCGATTTTGAGATCAAAACTAGAGTGAATCATCTTCATGCTACTAATTCAGATTGCACTTTGAGTCGTTTTATTGTATCTATATGGGGCCTTCAGATTAGGGTCCTTTGATTGTTTTGTTTTTCTTTGTTGGGAATTGGATTTTTCTCTCCTTGTTACCATGTTGGGTGGCTTTGTGTAGTTCTCTTTCTTTCTCTTAATTTCATTGTAATATTGATGATTTTGATATGGTCATTTGACATGGTTGACGTAATTAACTAATTTGGATCCTCTACTACCGAGCTGTCCGGCACAACTGTGCTGCTAAGACACAGTGAGACGCGCAATGACCACTTACCCCTGCCCTAGCGCCTTACCCGAGTGGGGGTAAGGCGATCATTGCGCACCTCACCTTGTCTTAGCAGCACAGTCCTGCTGGGCAACTCAGCAATACAGGATCTGGACCAGACATGCATGGAATAATTAATTACTTAAGCATAATTAATTTCATAGATTTTGTATTAATAATCTATTTCTTCTATTTCTTTGCATACATAAGGCTTTCAACAGTAGAAAATAATTTCATTAAAGCTTGACAACAACCGAGTGGAAGATGAGGAAAGATTTCTTTCCACAAGAAAATCTACACATCATCTTCTCTTCTTTCTTTGACTGGAAGAACAATGTCACACTGCATCCACATACGAGGAGTTCAAAAGCATATTTCCTTCTCTTTTTCTATCCACTCAAGCCCACCCAACACAAGAGGAGAAATGAAGTTCTCACGGACACTTGTGGAAAAATACGATCAATTCCCATGAAAACCAGAACATGAGAAAGAAGTTACACATAATAAAGAATTTTATCCTTTCAAGTGTGGTGCACTGTTCAGTGCATCGGACAGTGCAACTCACTTGTGCATTGAATTTTTATCCCCCCAGGTGCAGTGATCATCCTCCGATGCACTTTAAATTAGATAAACAAAAGAGATCCTCATTCAATTAAAGTTGGCCAATTTTCAAAATGAAACTCTCAACAATGTAAGACTTGAGGAGAGAATTATTTGAGCAAGCGGCATAGAGAAACGCACCAATGAAGTGAGAGGAAACGATTCCATACATCAAAAGGAAGCAAAGTCGTCATTTTATATTATAAGAGGAGAGAGATAGGGAAAGGCTGCTAGAGTATCCTCCTTGACGGATCAGGCTCCTCTCCTACGAGCCCAGCAACCAAGGAGTGCCTAGTAAGGTCTCCAATGGTGCTGGGTTGTTGGATGCGGGGATGTGTGCTTTCATGTAACGCTACTAAAATATGAAATGACTAGCCCAGCGTGCATCTCCGTGTGTCCAGTAACCTAGTACCGATAGATGCCTCACTGAGCACTCCCTGGGCGAGATCACATAAGGGAACGGTCTGTAACACCTGTTGCCGACACTTTATCTTTACCCAAATTTCTAGCTTGCAAATGAACAGCGGGAGAAAACAAAAGTTGGAGAAGAGAAAGAGTGTAAAGTGTTTGATAGTAATCCATTGCCGGCCCCATAATTTACGCTACTTATAAGGTGGCGTTGCCCAAGTTTCAACATGTGGGACCAAATGGGTCCCACCCACATTTAATGGGAGCAAGAACCAAATTAAATTGCAAAACTTTGGCCTAAAACAACATCATATGTCTAAAAACAAAGAAATATATATATGCATTTTTGATTGACACGTGTCAGGCTGACAAAGCCCCAGTTCCTTTATAAATAGACACCCCGGTCCTCATAGTTTATGCAGTCATAAACACAAAGATGTCTATTCTGCAGAACCATCTCCTAGTGTTGCTCCTCCTCGGAGTGGTGGCTCTCATGACCACCCCAACCTTGGCCAATTATCACAAGCCTCCCTATTATGCAAAGCCACCAACACCTGTGCACAAGTCTCCTCCAGTAGAGAAGCCACCCACTCCAGTTTATAGTCCACCGGAGAAAGAAAAACCACCACCAACTCCTGTGTATTCACCACCCAAGGTGGAAAAACCACCACCACCAACTCCTGTGTACACACCCCCTAAGAAACCACCACCACCCAAGGGGGAGAAACCACCAACTCCTGTGTACACACCCCCTAAGGTGGAGAAACCACCACCACCAACTCCTGTGTGCACACCCCCTAAGGTGGAGAAACCACCACCACCACCACCAACTCCTATGTACGCACCCCCTAAGGTGGAGAAACCACCACCACCAAAGGGGGAGAAACCACCAACTCCTGTGTACACACCCCCTAAGGTGGGGAAACCACCACCACCACCTAAGTACAAGCCAGGTCCTCCATATGGTCACCCTCCATACTATAAGCCTCCCCAATCTGGCCACCCCAACTAAGTGACTTGTTACTACTGGGTTACTTGACTTGGGTTATCATAGATAGATCGGTAGAGAGCTATTAGATATGAATAAGAGATGCTGCCTTTGGTTACTAGTTGCTACTTACTATAGTGTGGAGGAATGTCCCATTTGTATGGGAAATGAAGCTCAGAACTCTCATGTGCCATGTATGTAATGTAAGCCATTGAAGCCCCAGTTATATGAGATCTGCATTTTCATATCTTCTATATTGTTCTGCTTCTTTCTTTCGTCAATCTATCAAATCTATTCCATCCATCTTTTGTGTTTGTGTGCGCACTTGGGATTAAATCACATCCAGTTACTCACATCTGATGTGAAATTATTGTTTTTACAGATCTAACGCCACATAAAATTAGTTTTAAAAAGTATATAATGTTAATGTATGTGAGAATGCCACTATAAGATCCAACATTTACTTTCTGGTTAAGAATTATATGAATCTATACACAGAACGAGCAGTCTGGAATTAATTTTCCATACATCAACAGACATGTCACTCTCTATTTTTGCCCCAAATTAACAAACCGTTAGGTTTGACAGGTGGTAAAGCACTAAAGTGAATTCTTCCAATCCGCTCATGATGAATTCTTAAATTCTCAAGCACATGTCGATAAGAGTCCCAATGCTCATGATTCTAAAATTTGTAACGTATGTACCCCCCCCTCCACAGTTTTATAAGCTAAATACTGAATACAGATACGTCGTGGAAGGAAGATTGTCGTCAAGGAGGTATTGGGATTGTTACCAGAGATCATCAGGGCCTAATGGGATACAAATAGGAGTTACTCTAGCAGAATCGATCGTGTTGTCCAGACATGGTGAGGCATGCAATGATCGCCTTACCCCATTTGGGCAAGGTGCTCGACCAGGGGTAAGGTGGTCATTGCATGCCTCACCGTATCTGGGCAACACGAATCTGCCAGGCAGCTCGGCAATAGAAGATCCAAGACCCATAATTTGCGCTTAAGTTAGGCATAACCCGTTTATCAAAAAAAAAAGTTCGGCATAACCCAAGTTTCAACCTATATGGGATATAAATCGGACCCACCCACATTCAATGGAGAAGGAAAACTAGAACCAAAATTAATTAGTTCCAAACCTTTGCTTTCAAATTCAAAATTTTCTACTTCTACGAACTAGGTTTGAAGGCAAAGAAAAATAGGACTTGGCTCTTGTGCAGCCCGTGGCGGGAGCTATGTGCAGCATGAAAACCACCCCAAATATAGGGTGGTCATTTCACATGTGAGGCCCAGGTGAGATTCACCTGTGAAATGACTATCTTACCCATGTTTTTGTTGTCGTTTGACGGTGTTGCATTTGTGCAGCCACGGCTGCACAATATCTTTTTTCAGAGAAATAAGCATGTCTGGTGGATACGTGTCATACTGACAGATCACCAGTTCGAGTTATAAATGGCCACCCTAGGTCATCATAGTTTTATAAATAATTATCACCTCCAATTCACTGTCCGCTCTGTTAGGGTTAGGGTTTTAAGCACAAGGTTGCTTAAAGCATTACACCCTGAGTATCTAGTTTGGAATACCCAGACTGCTGCCTCCAGCTAGTATATATAGGAAAACTAGGGTTTAGGTCAGATGGGCTAATTACTAGATTGCCCCTCACAGCCTGGGCATTAATACAAGTAGGATTATATGAGAACATATAAAGGGATATTACATAAATACCCTTACAATCTCCTCCTATGTTCTACATATATCCATTACACATGTATAGGAACCATTGTTCAATCAATAATTGAATCAATATAAATTGAATATCAATAATCCAATAAATCAAATAAGAAATAAGTAGACTTCAAGAAATAAAACTAGGGTTTTAGATCAAAACTAAACCCAACAATAAATCCGAAGTTCCACATGCAAGTGGCTAAACCAAAAGAAATAATCAAAAGAAAAAGTCCTTGCAATCCATGTGACTTTACTCATCAAGTAAGTCATCCTCATCGAGATCCAGATTCAACCGTTCTCCTCCATCTTCGCCATTCTCTGTAATTTGTCAAATATGAATTTCATAAGATATTATGAATTCAATCATTTGCACAATAGTATCTAGTTCAACAATAAGAACTTAGTACATTTCATATATGGCTGAAGGTAAATCAAAAAACAATAAGCATCATCATCAAGTTTCTTTACAAGAACTCGATCCTATATAGTCTCTATCATACGGACCATACCATGTTTCCATTTGGAATACTGTATTCGTCATATCAGTCATAGATTTATGTTGTATCATCAAATTTGGAATGGTACACCATACTATGAAAGACATGTCATCAAATTTGGAATGACATAAAGACTAGCACAATATCATTGAAACATATCAGACATTTTTCATATTCCTTTGTGGAATAACAAAGTAAGGAGACTTCACATGAAAATTTGCTACACCATCAAGTTTGGAATGGTTTCACAAACCCCCATACTTAGTAACCTAACTAAGTTATCTGAAACATGTAAACTGTCCCGAATGCTTACCAAGGCTAGATGAGATTCGAATAATTCAAAATAATATTGGGTTAGGTTAAGACCTGACTAAATGATCTTTAACCCCATCTCCCCTGTAGTTTTGAATGTTCGATCTTTGTTCAATCCCTTTGTAAGGGCATCTGCCGTATTATCCTTCGATCTCACATCAATCAAAGTGATAATCCCTTGTTCTGTTCTATAATTCAGCATAGCCTGTTTCAGCCTGATGTGTCTCCTCTTACCATTAAAGAGTGAGTTATTCAAATCGTCTTGGTTGCTTGATTATCACAGAATATAGATATAGAGTTTAACTTAAAACTCCTCAATGGAATATCCATGATCGATCCTTTATCCACTCGCTTCATCTCCCGTAAGCTAGAGCATAAAGTTTCGATTCCATAGATGACAGAGCAATACTAGTCTGTCTTTTGGATTTCCATGCTACAGCTGCTCCTCCTAGTGTAAATACATAACCACTGGTGGATCTGCTGTCTCCCAAATCTGAGCACCAAGATGCATCAGAATATCCTTCCAAAGTTGGAGGATGTCCATTATGACATAAAGCATAACCTTGAGTACCCTTAAGGTATCTCATCAGCCTCGATAGGGCATCCCAATGCTCTTTTCCAGGATTACTAGTGAAACGACTCAGCATGCCTACCGTAAAGGCTATGTCTGGCCTAGTGCAACTCATTGCATACATGAGACTACCAATCAGTTTAGAATAATCTAACTGATTCATGGTGTCACCTGTGTTAGGTTTCAACCGTTTGTTATAGTCATAGGGTGTCTCAATCGGTTTACAATCACTGTATCCCCAACTAGAAAGTAGCTTCTCAATGTAATGAGTCTGACTAAGGGTGATCCCTTGCTCACTGAAGCTTACTCTCATCCCAAGAATGGTGTCTACCACACCAAGATCTTTCATGTCAAATTCTTTGGACAAGGTTTCTTTAATGTCACTCACTACAGAGAGATCAGAACCTAGAATCAACATGTCGTCTACATACAAGCAAATAATCGCGACCTTGTTTGACTCAGATAAAAAATAAAGGCACTTATCCGAGTTGCTGGTTTGAAAACCAAGGCTCTTTACTGTCTTGTCAAACTTCTCATGCCACAATTTAGGTGCTTGTTTAAGACCATAGAGAGATTTGTTTAATTTACAAACTCTTTTTTCAGAACCTTCCATGACAAACCCTTCAGGTTGGTTCATGTAGATTTCTTCTGTTAGATCTCCATTAAGGAAAGTCGTTTTTACATCCATTTGATGCACAACATAGTGCTCAATAGATGCTATGGCAAGAAGAATCCTTATTGTTGCCAAATGACAGACCGGAGAGTAGATGTCAAAATAATCTATCCCTCTCACCTGTTTATAGCCCTTAGCTACTAATTGTGCTTTATACCTGGCTATAGACCCATCCGGATTAAGTTTCTTCTTCAGTACCCACTTACACCCTATTGTCTTGGCCCCTCTAGGCAGATCAACAAGGTGCCAGATCTCATTCTGCATTAAAGAGCTCATCTCCTCATCAATGGCTTCTTTCCATAACAGGGAGTCCCTAGATCTCATCGCTTCCTTATAGGTGGATGGATCAGCCTCTAAATGGTAGGTCACAAAATCCTCACCAAAATTCTTGGGTACTCGATCTCTAGTAGATACTCTTCTAGATTCCGATTCAAGGAGCATTGTGGGAGTAGTGTCGAAACAATTGGTTCGATTCCAAAGGTGATTCTCGAACCACTTACCAAACCAGGCAAGGTTAGGCCTTTATCTCTAAGGAATTTATCCTCAAAGAATATAGCATCCCTAGATTCTATCACCACATTGGTTGATAGATCCAAAAACCGGTCTGCAAAGACCTGTCTTCTGCACAACCAAGATATACACAAGTGTTTGTTCTAGTTCCCACCTTAGGTCTCCTAGGGTCTTGTATCCTAACATAAGCTACACAGCCCCAAACCTTAAGAGTGTCATATCTACAGGGATGATTATGCCATAGTTCATAAGGTGTAGAAGTCGGTTTTGAATGTGGTAGTCTATTTAGAATGTGATTTGCGATCAACACTGCTTCTCCCCAATAGCAAGAGGGCATACCATGTCAATAACATGGAGTTTAACATCTCTGTTAACGTCCGTTCTTTCTTTCACTATGCCATTTGATTGAGGTGAGTAAGGAGCGAGAGTTTCAAGGATTATGCCCAGAGGCATAGAATTCCTTGAACTCACAATTTGTATTCTCCTCCCTATCACTTCTAAATCTTTTAATTTTCAAGTTCAACTGATTTTCTACCCTATTCTTGAAAATTTTAAATTTTTCAAAAGCTTCATCTTTAGATTTTAACGTATAAATGACAATATCTAGAAAAATCGTCTATAAATGTTATCAAATACTTCCGACCTCCTCTAGTTGTGTAGCTTTTAAAGTCACAAATGTCGAATGTATAAGTTCAAGAAGTTGAGTGCTCCTAGAAATCGGTCCAACGGTTTTCTAGTTATTTTAGTTTGAGCACACACTTCACATCCTGTTAAATCTAATTGAAGTGTCTAATGGTAAATTATGAGTTTTAGCTAGTTTGAGCATTTTCCTATAGTTCACATGTCCTAACCTACAATGTAGTATTTTGGGATCAAGTAAATTATGGTTAACCTGGTTTATTGTCTCATTAGCTAAACTCAACCTAAACATACCATTCAAATTATAAGCACATCCAAAATAAAAGGAGTTAACAGACAATGTTACTCTACCACTACTAAAAGTAATAGACATACCAGCATCAAGCAAAATTCCAATGGAAATTAAATTCTTTTCAAAACCAGGAAAGATTTTAACATTTTTCAAAGTTAATATTTTACCGATGAGAGAACCAGGTTCTTGTCCCTTGTTGAGCCACTTCCACGACGCTCCATTTGCAACAAGGATGTCTCGCTACTTGAACAACATCGGTGAGCAGGTCCTTGCTATTGCAAACATGACAAGTCGCTCCGAGTCTAACCACCAATCAAGATGTATCTGCCAACCCCTTACCCTTGCCAATCATGGCAACAAAGTTAGTAGGCTCGATCTTGTCCACCAAGATATGAACTTCCTTCCGTGGTGTGTCGTGCTCCCTTTCTTAGGACCCCTACACTCGGATGCATAGTGACCCCACTTTCCACGATTGGCACTTGCCCCTCTTTTTAAAATTAGGCTTTTGGCCTCCAACTGTTGGGGTTCTTTCTTAGGTGGCTTGGACTGCCTAGGATATTTCTTGGGTTGTGAAACCAAATTGGCAGATGCCTGTTGTTGTTTCACCATCTCCAAGTTATTCCTGGCTCTGTTCTCATCTTCGATTCTAATGAACCGTTTGAGATCATCCAGCCCCACTTGTGTTTTCTTTCTGTGCATCTCAGTTTTAAAGGAATGCCAGGTAGAGGGTAACTTAAAGATAATTGCACCCACTAAGAATGCATCAACAACGGGGATGTTTTCTTGGTTCAATTTTGTTCTCAAGTTCTCAAAGTCTGTTACTTGTGGAAGTATCTCCTTATCTTCTTGAAACTTGAAGTCCATAAACTTGTCAACCAAGTGAGTTTTTGATAGGTCCTCCTCCTTTTTGAATTGGGCTTCTAGGTTTTCCCAAATCTCTTTTGCAGACTCATATTTACTATAGGTCTCTGCCACCTATCCGACAGAGTTCAATAGGTAGTATTTGCAAAAGTCCTCATCACTTATCCATTGGGCTTCATAGGTCCGTACAATCGAAAAAGTATTTACTACAGTGTAGAAAATATTAAGGTACTTCAGTCCAAACTGAGTCTTCCTTTTCCAAGAACTGAACTCAGAGCCACTAAAACTTTCCAATTTGATCATCTCAATTGGAACAGCGTGTTTCTCCATATTAAGTGATTTGTTTATATGCCCAAACAAAAGTTCAAATAAATAAAATAAAAATAAATAAATGCTCAAGGAACAGTCACACCTGAGATGGAGAACCCTGGATTTAGATGACGGAGAAAAAGATTGCGGAGTTGCAGTGGTGTCGACGCTCACAACGTGCACACTAATGTTGGTCGATACAAGTGTTGATCACTGATGATGCCGTACGGTTATAATAACCGAAGCAAAAAACTGTACTCTCCCTTTGTACGATTGTGATAACCGAAGTCAAAGAATTGCACTTTCCCTTCTTGGCTCCTTTTTTTTTTTTTTTAAACAATCAGTGCTTTGTGAAAAGCATTCGGAAACATTCATCCAAAGTCTCCTTTTGTCCCTTTCTCCTTTCCTTTTTTTTTTTTTTTTTTAATAATTAATCAAATCAAGGAGAGAAGTGGACTGTGAATGAAATTAATGAACTTTGAATAATGACAAAACTCTTTCCAGAGCAATTAATGCTTTCCCACCTTTTTGGTTTTTTTTTTTTTTTATTAAAATAAAATCAATCGATCAAAAGTTTTGAGAATACAAAACTCTTATTACCTTCTGCAGGTCCGATTTTCAAAGCACAGGCTAAGAAAACACAAATCGATCAAACCCGCATGATCAAATGCACGATCATAACAATGAATCTGAGACCAAATCGATCATCTGTCACTTGTGAATGATAAATCAAAGCCGAAGCCGATCACGCAAATCGATCAACAAACCAAAAGTGAGATGTACTAACGTTGATCTCTCAAAAATAAAAACGATCAATCACCAAAGCCGAATGTTGATCCGAAATCCAAAGTCGATCTAGATCACAGAGAAATAAAAATCATAATGCTTTAAGATTGTTAGGGTTAGGGTTTTAAGCACAAGGTTGCTTAAAGCATTACACCCTGAGTATCTAGTTTGGAATACCCAGACTGCTGCCTCCAGCTAGTATATATAGAAAAACTAGGGTTTAGGTCAGATGGGCTAATTACTAGATTGCCCCTCACAGCCTGGGCATTAATACAAGTAGGATTATATGAGAACATATAAAGGGATATTACATAAATACCCTTACACGCTCTAGTTTCCTCCAATTCCTTACATAAGAGCGGAAATGACCACCTACCCCATCTTGGGCAGTGTGTTCAGGCAGGGATTAGGGTGGTCATTTCGGCTCCTAGCCTATGTGAGGAATTGGAGCGGGCAGCGAATTGGAGGGAGAACCATCTCCGTGTGTTGCTCCTTGGAGTGCTAGCAAATAGTTCGTGAAAAATGGTGGGGAAATAAAAGTGCTGGAAAAACTCCATAGAATAACTAATCATTTTAATAAGTGGGCGTGTGATATTAAAGCTACATCTGAATTTATTCAGACCGCAATTCCATTTTGAACTCATAATCAAGCAAACCAAACGGTTGGCAGTATTCTTGAGCACTCATGGAAAACCCCTCCAAGAGGTTACATGAAACTCAATTGTGTTGCAGCGCTAGGTAGGAGCCTAACAATTGGAGGTCTAGGCTCTCTTTTTCGTGTGAACACTACAATAAAACACACTTGTAGTTACAGATAGAAACCGCAGGTAATCCGTAGCTATAGGCTATTGTTGTAGATTTTTGGACCTTTTACTGTAGGAAAAACCTCAATTATAAGCCCTTTTTATTATAGTGGAAGGGAAATTCTACTCAACAATCACCCAACCAGTAATACTTGCAAACATCCAGATTGGAGAAGGCATGGCAATCCGCAGTGGTCTACTTGGAATCAAACAACATGGATATGTACGAGCCTAGGGGAGATTTAGTCGGCCTAAAGTCGGATACCCCTCCTGTCTCCAAACTAAAAAAAAAAAAACATGGATATGGTCTCTTTGCTTAGCACCAACAAGATCTTGGCTCCATCCATCACTCAGCCTATTTTAAATGATATTGGTTAATTATCTTGTAACCCACTTTCAGACTTGCATCTTTAAGACATTCCTAGAGTTTGTAACAGTTTAGTTGATTCTTTGCCCCGAAAGGCCCTATCCGAGACATGTAGGATAGTTTGGCCAACTTCCACCTAGCGGATTCAGGACTTTGTAAGTCTGATTCCACCTGCTCTACACATTTGAATGAATAAATATTGAATGTTGCCCGACAGCACCCTCTATGCCCTTTTCACATGGGGCAGTGAAATGACCACCTGCCCCTCCCCTTGATGCTCGTGTGCATGTTTCCATTGGTCACTGTGTTGGCATACGGGCCACGTAGCCTAGCAGCAAAACCCTCTCCTTCTAAATAACTCCTTGTGTATGTCTACAGATATGGTACTCCAATCACTACCATGGTTTTAGGAATCGGTATCAAATACAGTACTGGTTTAGATCAGACAGATTTACCCCTGGTTTCCATTTAAAAAATAGGCTATATTTTTACCTTCTTACATTTGGCTTGTATCGATCCACTACGTGATCACTCTTAGATCGGGATTGGGGACCACCAATATCAATATAGATCGGGCGATTCCACCAATCCCTCAAACCATGATCACTACTACGCACTCTTCCATAGGCTGGATTTTTCAAAGTTTTATTTTGTCACTAAACAAATTACATTTGCAGGAAATATTTGTGCTAAAACCACTTAAAAAACCTTTAATTCCGATGCCTTTACAAAGAAGTCAAAGATCAACGGTTCCTAATTCCCATCACCAAATCGCATTGATTGCTGTTTCTCTGAATGTGAATACATTGAATTAGTGAGAAACGTTAGAGAGAGAGAGCATGAATGAATTCTCACAGCCGGTTCATCAAGCTCGGCCTTGAAACGAACCCGATAGTTGCAACCCGGCTTCTCAACGCGTACGCTTCTTGTCAATCTCCGAACGCATTATCACACGCCCACCAGTTGTTCGACCAGGTTCCTTCCAAAGATATTGTGCTATGGACCTCCATTATTTCTGCCTACACTCGAGCTGGCAATCCCCACAAAGCTCTCCAACTCTTCTCTCAAATGAACTTTCAATTCTCTCCAAATCAATCCAATCATTTCGTCTATTCCCTCGTCGCTCGAGCATGTGGGTCTTCTGCTGGGCACTACCTCCAATTGGGCAAATCCGTTCATGCCCGTGTGATAAAATCGGGGTTTCTACCTAATGTCGTCGTTGAAACGTCTTTCTTGGATATGTATGCGAAATGTGGCGTTATCGAGTGCTCTCTTAAATTATTCGACGAAATGCCGCAAAGAAATTCAATCTCTTGGAATGCTATGATTGCGGGCTATGTTCAAAATGGAATGGAAGGTCTTGGTTTGCATTTGTTCTATCAGATGAAATGTCTGGAATGCCAAATACCGGATGAGTTTGCAGTGTCGACAGCATTGGCAGCTTGTGCGGGAATTAATGATTTGGATTTTGGCATGCAAGTTCATGGTTATCTTCTTACTGTTGGTTTTGAGTCAGAATGCGCTGATACACTCTGTAATATGTACTTTCGATGTGGTGAGATCTCTTGCTCTAAGAAGGCTCTAAGTGGAATAGAAGAAAATGTAATTTCAAGGCTTATAATGATCAAAGGATATGTCTTCAATTGCAGATACTATGAAGCAATAATGCAAGCTGTTCAGGACAGTAATTTCATTGAAATTGCGGCAACTGATCATAGTGTGGTTGTCTCCGTCCTCACTGCATGCGCAAATCTCTCGTTGCTTAGAGTTGGAAAGCAGGTGCATGGTCTTGTCATTACTTTCATTGGTTCCCACCCGAATTGGGTTTCAGATGAGGAAGATGTTGCCATTGTTGGAAGTGCTTTAATTGACATGTACTGCAAGTGCTCAAGTGTCAGAGAAGCTCGACAAGTTTTTTATTGGTTTCACCCTGCCCAGCATATTTCTCATTGGAATGCAATGATCACAGGTTATATAAATGCTGGTTTGCTAGAAGATGCTAGGGGGTGTTTTGGAGAAATGCCTGAGAGAGATCTAATTTCATGGACAACAATGATTTCAGGATATGTGCAGCATGGGTTGCCTCATCAAGGACTAACTCTATTAACTAAGATGTACAACAATGAAGATGGACTTATGATAGAAGGTAACTGCTTCACTTTTGCCACAGCTCTTGAAGCATGTACTCTCTTGTCAGCATTGGGGCTGGGAAAACAAATACATGTAAAATTGATTCGGTCCCGAGTCAATATTGATATCAACAATGTGGTTGTTGGGACAGCTCTGATCAACATGTACTCGAAGTCTGGTAGTTTGAACTATGCACAAAGAGTATTTGACCGGATGTTGGAAAAGAATGTAATCACATGGACATCGATAATAACTGGCTATGCCATTCATGGTATTGGTTCTCAGGCCCTTGAGATTTTCCAGCAAATGTTGGAAACAGGTGTGAAACCGAATGAAGTCACATTTGTTTCAGTTTTGACGGCATGCAGCCATTGTGGTTTTGTTGAGGAAGGGATGAGATACTTCAAACTAATGAGGGAAAAATATGGGATCCTCCCAAGAGCTGATCATTATACTTGTGTGATTGATTTGTTGGGAAGAGCTGGAAGGCTCACTGAAGCTAGGAGTTTGTTGGAGGAAATTGAGGATGAAGACATTAGTGATGATTCATCTAGTGAAACAATCTGGGGTGCATTTCTGGGGGCTTGCAGGTTGCATGGAGATGTGGAAATGGGGAGCAGGGTGGCTGAGAAGATGCTAGAGAAGAAACAACAAGTTTCTTCAACCTACATTACACTTTCTAATGTTTATGCCGCAGCGGGTTTGTGGGATGAATCATACAAAGTTAGAGAGAAATGGAGGAGAGAAGGTACCGTTCCTGGTGAGCCTGGGGGTAGCCAAATCCATGTACAGCTTGGTTCTGCATGATCCTGTGACTGAATCCTAGGAAGTTTATGGTTGCAGTTTATAAGCCATATATATTCAGAGAATACACTATGGCAACAGGCCCCATAGATTTCCTTGAAGAAAATCTCTTACCTGTGATTAGATTCTATTTGATGTAAATTGTTGGTTCAGTTGAATAGCCAATTAGGATAGTGACAATGTACATCAGTGTTGTAGATAATTGATGCATGTGTGTGGTTCCATTTCTTTTGTTAACTAACGCAATTTTCTTCTTCTTTCCTGGTTACATGCATCGTGCTTACTGTACTTCTCTTCCTTCTAAGATAATCTTGAAAACAATGGAACGTTGATGACATGCAAAAGAAATAATTGAAGATCCAATAGCATTAGTGTGGAATCATCCCCCTGTATAAGTGTGGCATTGTACTAAACATGTGATAGCAGTATAGTAGCATGGGAAATCAAAGTGAGACGGGTTGCTAAATATTACACCCAGAAGGAAGGGGTGGATTATTATGAGACCTTTTCACCAGTGACGATGATCAAATCTATTCAGATTTTATTGTCAATTGTTTTACACTACGATTATGAGATCTGATAGATGGATTTACAAGTCTTCTTCAATGAATATTTTGATGAATATAACGCATCAGTCGGAGGGTTTTTCTTCTCCAGGAGAAGAAACCAAAGTGTGTAAATTATTAAGATCCATCAATGGTATCAAGCTGGCTTCTAGAAATTGAAACATCTGTTTTGACCAAACAGTCAAATCGTTTGGGTTTGAGCAAAACATTGATCAACCATTTATTTACAAGAAATTTAATGCGAATGTCATTTGCTTTTTGGTCCTATATATATTGTTCATTGAAAATGATGTGGGCATGCTTTCATATGTGGAAATGTGGTTGTCTACGACATTCTCAATGAAAGATCTTGGTGAAGCTAGTTACATCATTGGCATAAAACTTGTGAGAGATCACAAGAGAAGGATGTTGGGTTTATCGCAATCCACTTGCATAAACAAAATTCTGGCTAGATTCAGTACAGGTAATTCCAAGAAGAAAAGTGGTCCTTTCAGTCATTGAATTACACTCTCCAAATCTCAATGCCCTCGGACTCTAGAGGACATTGAGATTATGAAACGAACTATGCTTCAGCAGTGGGAAGTCTCATCTATGTAATGTGATGTACTAGGTTGGATATTTCCTATACAGCAAGGATAGAGAGCCGATATCAGCCTAACCCTAAGCAGGAGTACTAAATTGTTGTCAAAAATATCCTCAAATATTTTAGGAGGATCAATGATTACTTCCTGGTCTATAGTTCTGACAAGCTGTCAGTCATGGGTTTCACAGACTCAACCTTTCAAACTAACAAAGATAATAGAAAGTCTCCAAGAATATCCTCAAGTATTTGAGGACGACCAAGGATTATTTCCTAGTCTATAGTTTGACCAGTTATTAGTCATGGGTTTTCACAGACTCAGTCTTTCAGACTAACAAAGATGACAGAAAGCCTCCAAAAGAATATCTTCAAGTATTTAAGGTGGACCAATGATTACTTCCTGGTCTATGGTTCTGACCAGTTGTTAGTCATGGTTTTCACATACTCAAATTTTCAGACTAAAAAATATGATAGAACGTCCATGCCCAGAATGGTCTTCGTGTTGTGTGGTAGAGAAATAATCTGGAAGAGTGCCAAACAAAAGTTGATTGTTGTCTCCATAATAGAGGCTGAATACTGCAGTTGAAGAAACAGCCAAAGAAGGAGTTTGTCTAAAGAATTTCTTGTCTAATCTGAGAGTTGTTCCTGAGCTAGTCATGCATCCCATGTCATTATATTGTGATAACAGAGGAGAAATTGCCCAAGTTAAGGGGCCCATAACACATCAGAGGAATAAGCATGTGGAGTGGAAGTACCATCTCATTAGGGAGATCATTCATCTAGGAGATGTAGCCGTCGTGAAGGTTGACTCTATAGAGAATTTAGTTGATTCTATGCCAAAGGGTTCGCCTATTGTGTTTGAGAAACATGTTGAGAAATGGGTGTAAAGAACATGAGAATTTGGCTTTGATGTACAAGTGGGAGATTGTTGGAAATGTGTCTATCAAACCCTAATTTTATTTGATATTAAATTAATTAATTATGCATGATTATTAACAGGCTATGGTTGTCCTTAGGTTATCACCTAAATTTCATACTCGACTAAGGATAAGACTGGACATCTTGTTCAAATGGTCATTAGGCTATGTGTTATTTGGAATGGTGATTCTAAGACACAAGTGTAAGTGCACATACACTGTGTGCATAGTAAAGGATCACAAGAGAGTCTTACATGTGTCATTGCTAGTTGATGAAGAACAAGATTCTTGTTAGTAGAACCCAATTGGTCCCTTGACCTGAGAGGTTTTATTACAGACAAAAGGAGGTGGAACTAACACCCTGATGGGAAAACCACTATTGGGAAGGAGGAACAAAATTATAGGGAAAAGGAGGTGGAACTAACAACCAAACTTGAGCTAAAACCATAGAACAAGCTCTGGATGCTAACAGGTCAGCAACAGAGTTACATTTTCGAGGAATAAAACGAAAAGAAACATGATCAAAAGAAAATATGTTCTCAAGAAGAAGACATGAGGCCCAGTCCAATGTAGGAGTAAACTGATTCAAACCCGTAACAAGAGCTTGGTAGTCGAAAAAGACAACAACTCTCCGAGGAGCAAACCATCGCACACCGCTTTAACTTCAAACACAAAAGATGAGAAGTTATGTCCATGGCGGCAAATAGCCACAACAAAAAAAAACCCTCTATGGTCACATATAACAACATCTCTTCCACCAAAACGTCGTCGAGCCGCCCAAGCACAATCAGTAAACATGAAAAAATAACCTAGGGAAGGGGCCGAGGCAGGGGCAAGGGCAGGGGCAGG
Organism: Telopea speciosissima; assembly: GCF_018873765.1. NCBI lineage: Eukaryota > Viridiplantae > Streptophyta > Magnoliopsida > Proteales > Proteaceae > Telopea > Telopea speciosissima. The sequence continues at coordinate 24,079,220 of NC_057922.1, read as the reverse complement.
TCAGAAACAAAGGTTTTGTAATGTGTTTACAAACTATTTTGGAAAAAATAATATTATTTATTAAATGTATTTTGAAAAAATGTTTTGGTCCAATCACTGGCATTGAATCTCTATACTAGCATGTTTGACGGATTAGGGTTTGGCAATAAAATTATGGGTAAGAGATTGTAGCTTGGTCGTATAGCCCTTGCACTAGCGTGGGGTCAATGAGATCGCACACAGGGGCATCAACATGATTGGGATTTTTTAGTTCAAGAGGGACTGGGCGGTAATTTTGTGTGACCCTGTGTTTGGGCGCATGAGTCACACGACCAAGTAACATTCTTTGGAGAGACTAATATGTAACTAATTGGATTAACTTGTGAATATATACTATTTTGTAGAGATGTAAACAGATCGAGTACGGATCATATATGAATTAGATGTGATCGGATCCGAATATTTCATGATCGAATACAGATATCCCTAAACGGAGACAGATGCTAATCGAATTCGGATTTTCGACTATCCATTTACATCCCTGACTTGTGTAACCCAGACCCTCCTCCCTCGACAAATACGATTCACTCTCAATCCATGTCTCTTAGCCTTATGATTCCCATTTCCTTGTTCCTTAGAACTTGTTGAATCTTCAAAAACCCTCAAGATCATTAGATTTAATTTTTTATTATTAGATGGATATCTACTCGGACCAAATAAATTTTTTTCCGAATATCTTTAAACGAATGCAGATGCCCCTAAATGAATATAGATACGGATCAAATTAGGATTTTCGAATATCCATAATACATACCTACTATTTTGGAGAGTTAATAGTTTTAAATTATTATTATTATTATTATTATTATATACATATATATCATTATAATTATTAATTAGATTAATGGATATTACAAGATCTTTGGATCAAGTAAGATACTCAATGGGATTCTACATCTTTCTTCTTCTTCTTTTTTTTTTTTTTTTTTTTTTTTTTTGGAATAGGTCTCTTCCCTCTTTTGTAGCAAATAAAAATGTTTGTCATTGAACAGCTTAGTCAAATAAGAAAATATTAAAATTCAGAATACCCAAGGAATTATGAAACCCTAACATACCCAGACAAAGTAATCCACAATTTGTGGGCAACCTAATCTATAAAAAGAGATGGAGGGAGGGGAGATGACCACTATTTGGCCTCTCTCTCTCTCTCTCTCCATGCATTACTTGAGACGACCTGTGTAACTCCATTCTTGCTAAAACTATATAATTAGGGGGTAGTGCTATGCCAATCAAGCTTGTTAGGCTGGTCCCTAGGGCCCATAGGTGAAATGTGGTTCACATATAGTGAACAGGACCACATTTTTTATTTTATTTTTATTCTTAGGGCAACATAAATGCTATTGGTTAATGCTAAAATCACCTTCGACCAAAAAAAAATTCTAAATTAATTGAAGGATGCCTAAACACACAATCAATCTCTTCATTATCCACGTAAACTAAGAAATACTGATTCTTCTTGTGGACAATCTATCAGGTGGAGACCCATTTTATGGTGGGCCCACTTCACCAATTATTTGTCTTCAATCCCATAGATACCCATTTGTGGGAAATGTGGGTTGTGGGATTAAAATCCTTCTCAATGTGGGCTTCTAGTAGTGCACGGCTATGCGGGCCTGAGAACTTAACATGTGAAAGAAGCTTCATCCAATGGTGCGAGCATGATGTAAGACAGGTTTTTTGCCCTTTCTTCTTAAGCTCGACACCGTTGAATTTTACAACTTCCATATGTCGAACTCTCAAGCACCGGAAAATTAGGACACTATAGAGGATTTTTTTCTCGGGAACTCCACCCACATATTTGAGTTTCTTAATTAATTGCGTTTTCTGCTGTTCCTCCACTGATTTGGCTAAAATGCGCCCATGGAGCTTCTGCGCTCAAATTTAAATATTTAAGTTACGGTTACACTATCTCCGTTTACTCAGCAATATCTTTGCTGTGCAACAGCGATGCCATGTCGAGATTTCCCTAACAAATTTAACGAAGAAAAACAAAAATGAAATCGTGGCGACCAAAACCAATGTTACATCTTCTCCTCAATTCACTCGGTCAAAGGTTTTCTCTCTCTTTCTTATTAGCTCTTTAATTTAAATGATTTCCGCGTTTAACCAATATCTCCAACGGCAATATAGCCTGGAAACCCAAGGATTCCCCGCCAAACCCCGCAAAATTGGATCGCACGTCTTTCTTGAGACAGCTTCAAAATGGCTCCTGTCCTCTCACCCTTGTTATCCGGACGAGTTCTTCAAGGAAAACCCTCCCATTTCCTTCTTCGTTCTTTTCCTGACTTCCCTTTTCGGATAGTTAGAAGTCTTTGTCTCTATTTGTGTCTGGGGCACCTCCGCTTCTGGGTTCTCTCTCTCTCTCTCTTTCGTCGTTTCTTTGATTCAGAATTTAGTTTACGAGCTCTCTGGGGTGGTTTCGGCTTCTGGGTTTTCTGGTGGTTTTTGCTTTTGTTGTCGATGAAACATTGCCCTGTTAGAGCTTCAGAGGTCCCCATGATTTCATTTTAACACAAGTGAAGCCCTGCCCAGAACAGGACCTTGACATTCTTGTATGTTACGCTTTGAAAAAAATTGAACGGTTCAGATAAGCTTTTTGAAGGTTATCTGTTCTGGCTTTTGGAGCAGTCTTTGTTCTGGGACAAAGAGGCTGCTTTTGAGAATTTTGGAACAATTTCTGGGTCTCTTAATTCACTACTCCTAAAGATCAAAACATGAGTTGCTTTCCGTGTTTTTCATCCAATGAAAAGAAAGGATCCAAGAAGATAAGATCCAACAGTAAGATTCAGAGAACCGTGTCTCATAAAGAACAAGCTTCTGTATCGCCGGCATTACAGGGTAAAGTGTTCTTAACCTTCCTCTGCACTGCAACTGTTTGAACTTTTGTGTAAATAACTAGTCCTTAATTTTTGTAACACTAGATCCTCATGATATGTGAACGACTTGATGTCATTTATTCTTATGATATTTGATCGTTGGAGGAGCTGTTTTTTTTTTAATATATATATTTCCAGAGAAAATTCTTCATTTATATTGAAATGATTTTCTTTTTACACGTCTGTTCATCATTTTCAAATCTCTTTGGATTATAATTTCTGCACTCTCCCTATCACCATTCATTATGTATATTAAGGAGATCCATAGCAACATTTAGTTGTGTCAGATGCATGTAGCTGGCTGAATAAGAGTAAAATTTGAGAGAAGTAGTGCATGTGCATTATTCAATATTTCTGAGTAAATCAACCTGTCAAGACACCAGAAAACCTTCTTTCATTTCATGGGCCATCTTAATCCCCAAGACCAGTTTAAAGATCAAATTGAAAACCCTGATTCATGGACTGACTAATATGACCTAATGTAGAATGGATCTCATTGCAAGATATTCTTAAAATGTACTCTGTAGGAGTTGGGACAAATTCTACATTCTTAGCTACCTGACACCAACCTTGAAAGATGTGCATGCCTATAATGCATGGCAAAAATTTGCTCTTGGTATGCTTCACTGCTTTCATACCGGTACGTGTATCTGGATTCCTTTTATCATGTATGGATCAAAGTCTCGGAAAAAGTGTATCGTTACAGGATGACCAACATTGTATGCTTGGATTTGAAATGCCAGATACAGGAAGCTGAACCCATTGCAGAACTTGTGGATTAAGTAGTGTCTCAGAAATCTGTAATGTATTATTTCATATTAAATGGATCGTTTATGTGTTCCCTACCACTTAAAAGTCCTAGTAGTGCAGGAAAATGGTTATGAGCTAAAGTTATGAAATTAACTTTAGAACTGTGGAATACATTGGAAAAAGTTCTTTGCACCATGCAAATTAGATGCAGATAATACATTCAAGACAATGTCATCAATACCTGAATCAGAAATAATGAGCTACAGATTGAAAATGTGAGATGAATGATGCAAATTAGATGCAGATGATACATTCAAGAGAATATCATCATTACCTGAATAACAAATTGCAATCTACAGCTTGAAAATGTGAGATGAAGTCATTCCATTTCTGAAGCTCATGGAGAACAGTGTCATTACATAGCTATACAGAAGGAATTTGAGCAACTAGATCTACATTCACATTTTCTAAATCAATTTTTTCTCATGATTTTTATTTTTAATAAACATGCTATATCTGATTTTTCTTTCAAGTGCCTAGAGTTTTGCCAATGCATGGGTCCACAATTTGATGTTCCCAAGTTCTTGAGAACAATCCTTCTCATTCTGAGCTGGGACCACTCATGGCTGTTGGCTGCTATTTAATTGTGTCTGTGGAGACAATTGGAATATTTAAGTTAATATGTGAAGAAAATTAACTCAAAACATGTAGGAGTTCCTAAACATTACCATAACTTTATATTAAATGGATCAGTTAGAATGATCTGCTAATTTTAACAATAACTGTTGACTGCTGAAGATGAGATTCCTTTTCTTAGTATTAGTTTTTGTTGTTGAATGAATGGCCAGAAAAATAAAATTATAACTCAGAAAACTCCACCTGTGTTCCGAACATTAAGGGTGTGAATACAAACTGAACAAAAAATGAAGCTGAATAAAAATCAGAAAAAACGTATTGGCCCTGATTTAAGAAAATGTTCAGTGCTGCCTTTGTTGTTCTATGATACTTAGTGCAATATGGTTTCTTGCGCAGAGGATAAAACAAAGACCCAAGCTGAAACAACAAACAAAAAGGAAGCTGCTAATGGTAACGGTAACATTGCAGCACAAACTTTTACTTTTCGTGAGTTGGCCACAGCAACAAAGAATTTCCGGCAGGAATGTTTAGTGGGTGAAGGTGGATTTGGAAGAGTCTACAGGGGGAAACTTGAGAATACTGGCCAGGTAAATTAGTGCTCATAACTCTCTCTCTCTCTCTCTCTCTCTCTCTCTCTCACACACACACACACACACACATCTGTCAAAATATTAATCACCATTTTATTGTGATCAGCTTGTGGCCGTGAAGCAACTGGACAGAAATGGATTACAGGGAAACAGAGAGTTTCTTGTTGAGGTTTTGATGCTGAGTCTCCTCCACCATCAAAATCTGGTCAATCTGATTGGTTATTGTGCTGACGGAGATCAGAGGCTCTTGGTGTATGAGTTTATGGCATTGGGATCTCTTGAAGATCACCTACTTGGTATGCTCCTCTTGTTTCTCCCATATCTTTTGAGTTTAGAAGAAACTTTTTAAATTATTGTTGATTTTCAAATAATATACTGCACATTCCTTGTAATTATCGCATACTTTTTAGTCAGATTCCTACTCTGCAATTGACCTTCAGATTTTAATCACCTCACATGGTTCAGAACAGTCTGGCCATGTGTCATCTTACAGTATCTATCAGTCAAAGAAAGCTGCCTAAATGCATTGTTCACCACTTTTGCAATGCAGATCTCCCGCCAGACCAAAAGCCACTACCCTGGTTTACTAGAATGAAAATAGCTTCAGGGGCTGCTAAGGGTTTGGAATATTTGCACGATAAGGCCAACCCCCCTGTTATATATCGAGATCTGAAATCATCCAACATCTTGCTGGATGAAGAATTCAATCCAAAACTCTCCGATTTTGGTCTTGCCAAGCTTGGACCTGTTGGAGATAAGACACATGTATCATCACGGGTGATGGGGACATATGGTTACTGCGCCCCAGAGTATGCAAGAACAGGTCAGCTGACTTTGAAGTCAGATGTGTATAGTTTTGGAGTTGTTTTACTGGAGCTAATAACTGGACGAAGAGCCATTGACACCACAAGACCAACAGAGGAGCAAAACCTAGTTGCTTGGGTAATTTTCGTTCTTGCTCTTTAGTTCCTTTCTTTGTCAGTTAAAATTTAATTTTTTGATGATTAAAACTTGTAACGGGCCCCTTCACCGAGTTCGAAATGATGGGATTGAAATCATAGGCCAGTTCTCTAGGAGATGGGAAAATTCATTCTGGACCCTATAAACAACAACAACCACAGCCTTATCCCAACTTAATGGAGTCAGCTACATGGATCCTTGCCCTCCAATGAGTTCTATTCGACACCATACTTGATACAAGGTCTAAGCTAAGCATATCTGGGCAAGTGGTTTATTCCAAGGGATTAATTTGCTGTTGGAAGTGGATAGGGGGTGTACTCTTGAATTTCCTTTTGCTGTTGCCTTTATATTTGACTAGTCATGGGCGTTAAGTTTTCGATCCTGGTTTGGCATTGAATGGTTTGACATACGTTTTAGTTCTCACAACTGAGATAACCTTATGGAAATCTTGGTTGAAAATCAGGTGGATTTTGGGGAAGCTGTTTCCCTTGTCCTTCAAAGTAAGTTACATGCCACTACCCAAAAAATCTCAAAAAATTAAACTTAAAAAACCATTAGCCTGAAATGCAACTACAAATTCTGTCCCCAAGACACAATATGAAGTCTTTGACACATCTATATGTGTGTGCATGTGATTGCACATTATTTCTTTTTCCCTGTTAATTGTATTACTAAGCTACAGCTAATGTAGTCTAAATCATCGTTATTTATTAATATCTTAGATGATTTTGAAAAATCAGGTTTCCAAGGCTGCTATTCTTTCAGCTTAATTAGCTATCTAAAGCATCTATGGAGTCTCACACCTATGTCTGTGCTCAAAATTCGTTACTTTGGAAATTATTTTGTTGTGTTGAGTCATGACTTGCTGCTTAATGTACCTCATGCTTCTTTCTCTGTCAGATTCCTTTCTCCAACATAAGGGAAATAATTTTCAAAAGTGGATATTCTTTTGTTTTTAACATTTACTGATTCATTCATTCACTTTATATGGTTTCTTTAATTTCCTAATACATCAGAACTTTGGATGAGAACAGAGCATAGATAATTTCACCTTTACATTACAACTCCAATCCATTCTATTGATTCCCCTCGGTGAATACTATATCACTTTGAACAGGCACAACCCATATTCAAGGATCCCAAAAGGTTCCCAGAGATGGCTGATCCACTTCTTCAAGGGGACTTCCCAGTCAGAGGTTTAAATCAAGCAGTTGCAGTCGCTGCCATGTGTCTTCAGGAGGAAGCGTCAGTCCGCCCCTTGATGAGCGATGTTGTCACTGCTCTTAGTTTCCTATCACTGTCTCCTGAAGAAGGGCTACCTCCACTACTTGCTGTTCCAGATTCAGCTTCTGAGAAGAAAGTGTCAAGTGAGGATGGAGATCATCAGGATGAAGTAAGTGCAGAAGAACGTCAACGAGCTGTAGCAGAAGCAATGGAGTGGGGATCAAATTCAAGGGCAAACAACAGAAAAAGCAGCAATGGAAGAGGTGCTTCATTGTAATATATCCGTCCTATTCTATGATAATGATGAGTATATCAAAATTCTTTTTCTCTTCCATGGATCCTTTCTTCTACAAACCTCTTATATTTCTCTTTCAGTGTAAGAATCATATTTTTGCTGAAAGGTAAGGTAACATTGAGTGATTAAGTGAGGTTCAGAGCTATACATCGGAAGTAGGACTTCAAGTGAGGTTCACTTCTCTGGCCATTTCATGTCCATTCCAAATTTTGTGAAAAGTGGATGAATTTGAAAAGACTTGGTTTCGATTCCAACCCAGGAGCGCATCTGTTGAACACTCCAATATTACCTTGAAATTACATCATGCAAAATGTGCATGCATGAATTGAACCAGTGGGAGTACTCTATCGGCACATTAGCTTTAAGATGAAGTAAAATGATAATATATTACTGCTGTTTGTATTTATATTTGTATGTTTTGTTTTTGCAATGTAAGACACCTCCATCAAGATATCTCTGCATTTTCCCATGATCTCTATGACTCTGTTTCACAATTTAACCTTAAAGGTTTAAGGTAGCAGGAGGATAAGATGATTTGCTAGAGAGGAGGGAGATGGCCAGAGAACAAGAAAACAACCAGAGTGGAATAAAAATAGAGAAACTCTCATTGTAGATGAGAAGAAGATAATTGGAGTGGATGTATAAATATATCAGAATACAACTATGCAAAATGGTTGAGAAGTCAAACAATATGGGGGAAAAAAAAAGGCTCTTTCAGAAATTAGAAGAGAGGAATGGGAATTCAAAAGTTAACAAGAAGGAAGCTTTATTGGAAATTATATGGAGCTATTTATCCACAGGTGCCAACAAGAACTTTGTCATTGGATGAATTTGTATTTAAAAGCTTAGGCTTGATTTGGTATGATTTCTATTTCAAAAATTGTTAGGTTTGGTTTTTGCACCTTATTCTGAAATAACTGAGGAGCTATTTCAAAATTTCTATTTCATTTGATTTCATTCTTGCTCTTTAATGAGCACATGGCAAATTTGATGGGCAAATTAGTACTTCCATGTTAAAAATAAAACACCACCTTTCTTTTTCTCCTAATTGTCTCGCCACTATCGCCATCGCCACCACCATTGCCACCACTATTCCACCACCACCACTGCCCTTTACAAAGAAATATAGAGAATATAATCTCATAAATTGAACTTCCAAATGGATTTTTTTATTCTTGAAATAATTCATATTTATATAGCCAAAACGATTTCAATTTTTTGACCTAAAATCTATTTGTTGGCTATTTCATGAAATCAATCCAAAATTGAAATAGAAATCACACCAAATCAGGGCTTAGCAATTCCCAAGTCAGAGACAAACTTCACATTCAGCATACAGCAAAATATTTTAATTTGATAGGTCTCGATGAACTTTAGGCACAGGGAAATCATGATGCAACAGTAAAAATAATACCGTCGTCAAAGTATCATTTATGGCATTATATATAATACCGTTGCCAGAAATCATTTTACTCCTTCCTTCCCGCCTTTTTTTTTTCCATTCCCGCACAAGATTCCCAATCTCTCTCCTTCCCTATCCTTGTGTGCGGGACATAATCTTTAGTGCAGTTATCAGACTTTAGAGTCGTTTTCAATCTGAATCGGATCCGAATCAGTCTGAGTCTGATCCAATTGGATCTACACTAATTTATGGTGAAAATAGAATCAGCAAAGGAATCTGGAATCGGCCCATGAATGGGTCCAATTTAAGGTGGATTACAAATGAAAATGACTAGGAATCGCCGATTCAGACAATAACAATTAGGAACGATGGAAATTGGCCGGGATCAATGTCAGTCGATTCACCGATTCGTAAAACTTTGCCCACCTCCCCAGCAACTCTACCCCGTCCCAGTCCTCTCCAACTCCCCACCCTACCCGAGCTCTGCAATTCCCCATTGTCTCTTTGTGTTTTGGTGAACCACATGATTTATATTTATGTGTTTAATGGTATCTCAGGCTACTGGGAACAAATGTATGCATGTTGAATTTAGTGCTTCTGATTTTAACATGTATAATGTAATGCAAAAGGAACTTTTCAAATTATTTTTGGGGAGAGCGTTCTCTTTGAGGGAGAGTGGGGGCCATGCGCGCATGACAGTCAATGAGAGAACACATACATTGGCATTTTGGAGACAAAAATTCTGCCTTTCATGGGGGGCGGGCCGATCATTTTGATCATTTCGGTCCCCACTGTATCTGGGCGTGACTTGCCCCCCCCCCTCCCCACCTCCACAGAGAACATTTTCTCTTATTCTTAAATGGTAAGGTGTAAAGTTAGCCCCATTGTTCTTTAAAATGATGGTTCTCATGTTTTTCATTGAAGTGTTGAATGGGTTCTTCTAGTAATTAGTGAAACGGTTGGGGATGAATCACTCCCATGTTCACATGGTTAGGATTGATGGTTTGATTCTAAGAATACCTTGGCGAATGTTTGGATTTCTAGAAAACATATTAGGGGAGATTTTCATGCATGATCATATGAGGGGGGTAGGGGTTACGATGTGAATGAAATGTTCTAACTTTGGGAATGATGTTCAAGTTACTTGCTCTTTTCTCGTCCAATTGCTATTGGGATACTCTGAAGTTGTGAAAGTAGACCAGTCTGTGATTGTTTCCTGGTGTCTTGATATATGTGTGTTTTTTATTTTAAGAGTATTTAGGGGAAACGAACATTGCCTGGTCAAAACGTAGCAGACTCTTCTATCTCATCTAATCCTCCATTTTCGTGACAAACTATTCCTATCACTTCTAGAAAAAAGGAAAAGATAAAGAACCAAGAATGATTCCTGTATTTTTTGTCACTCGATTTGTGTCATGCTACGGAATAGATTAAAACCAAGTTAAGAGATAAAAGACAAATATATGGACCAATAAGTCCAAGAAGCAAGCTAATATGCAATTCTTCTGTATTCATAGACAGCTAATTTGAACAAAATTATTCAATTTGAAATGACAGTAAGAATGAAATCGTGTTTTAATCTTCCACACCAACCCCAAAAAACCTGTATAATCTCTTCCTTTCTCTTGCCACCGAAAATGAAGAAACCCTAAAAAAAAAAAAATTTAAAAAAAGGGACAATATTAATTCCCTGCAAAATTTAGAATTGGTGAGTTTATTGCTATTGCTATTGCTGTTGGTGGTAGGGGTGCTGCAACTGATACTGATAGTGTTATTGTTACTGTTGTCATTGTTGTTGATATTGCTTTGTTGCCCGTCCATGATAGAGGATATGGCCGCTGCCAGAGCAGCGGTGAAGTTGAGATCCGCCAGTGAAGGTGGCGCCACTTGGTGGGTCTGTTGGGGTGGCGGTTGAGGGTGTTGCTGGTGGACGAACTTCGAGGGATCCATGTCCTAACAGATTTGAAGGCCAAAGAATTTCGAGGAAATGGGTTTCATGGCCCAGCGATATCAAGGTATATATAGAGGTGGAAGATGAGGTTTTTTTTTTTTTTTTTTTTTGATGAAAGAAAAGAAAATTATATTACTAATTAAAGAGATGTACAACTATCATCTAACCAAGTATCCTTTCTAAAAAAGGTCATCCGAGCTAGAGACTTAAGCCAAGACGGGATAGAAGGGTCTCGTGGAGACTTAAACACAATGTTAGAGGAGCAATCCAGAATCTTCAAAAAATAGTCCAAAACTTCTAATGGCCAGGGGGAAAGGGATGGAGTTGGAAGACGTCCAGGTAGTACCTTATTAAAGCACCAAACTTCTTTCAACTTCAAACCTCTCGAATTAGCCAAATCAAAACCAGTGAGGATGGCTAGCAATTCAGGTTCCAACTCATGTTGACTCTTAATTCTTCTTGCATTTAACAAAATGAATTTCCCTTCTAACAGGAATCCAAGGGTCCATCCAGAACAACTTATGTCCGATGGATCAAGCCCGGCGCAAACCAAAACAAGAAAATCTAAAGTAGGTAAAAGAGGTAGAGTATGCACAAACAGGTCTTGATTATTAAATAATACAGTAAAGGGAGTAGTTGAGGGGGGGAGATAGAGAGATCTTTCAACCAAAGTTCAATCCTCTTTAAAACAGATAGAGGGTTGGGTTTCACAAAACAGAATATTAAATTGTTCCTGGAAAGCCAGATAAAATAACATGTAATAATAAAAACTGAAAAAAAACCAAACAAGAGAATGCTTATCAAGCTTGCAGTTGAGAAAAGTAGAAATACAGAATTGTCGCAGAGATGGGGAAGAGATGAGTTCTGTCCTGAGACCCAAAGGACCCGCTGCCTAGATATGTTTGACCCAATCACAATAAAGCAATAAGTGCCAGAGGGTCTCATTACAAGTGCCACAAAAAGCACAAGTTGGATCGACCGGAGTCCAATTCGAAATAGAATCCTTAACCGGAATCCCTGCATTTAATACACGCCAGAAAAACATTTTTAAATTTCTTATGGATATTAAGATGCCAAAAAAATTTCCACCAAGCGGATAAAGACAAGTCATAACGAACGGTGTTAGAGAGAAAAAGATACGTTTTTTTGTATGAAAGCATCGGTCTCTGGAGAGTGTGCACCACCAAGAGTCAGGGGACTCAGAGCAAGGAACGAGACGGATATGCGCCAAGTAACTAGGGGCCGAAGCACCCAACAGGTCTAAATTCCAACTATTATTAGAAATAAACATGTTGATTCTTCAGGGAAAACCCTCGAAGAAGCATCAGGCTTCAGAGAAAAGGAAGGAAGAGATGGGATCCAAGGGTCCGTCCAAAAAAAGGTATCCATACCATTCCCAATCTTCCTAAAACAGATGGTTCGTAGGGATGCAAGAGTCTTAGCAATGCTGTTCCAAATCCATGATCCTTTTTTAGTAGACGTTCTAGGATCAAGGAGGGATGTGTGAGGGAAATATTTAGCTTTAAGAACCTTGGCCCATAAGGACCTGGGTTCCGTCAAGAGTCTCCAACTAAGCTTGAGAAGAAGGGCCTTATTTTGGGTAGCAAAGGGTCGAAACCCCAGGCCCCCACCAGTCACAGGAAGACAAAGCCCTTTCCAAGAAATAAAAGATTTCTTTTTACACAAATTGGACCCACCACACCAAAAATTATAGCATATAGAATCAAGCTGTTTACAAACAGATAAAGGAAAAGAAAAGCAACTTATAAGAAATGAAGGCATAGAATTAAGAACGGACTTGATGAGAACACTGCGACCTGCAAAGGAAAGAAGATTAGCTTTCCAAAGAGAGAGTCTATTGCACATTCGATTAACCAAAGGTGCCAAGTGCTTAACCTTAGAATTAGATTGAAATAATTTGGTACCGAGGTACAGAGCCTCAGCCTTCATCTCAGAATTCCCAAGCAAAGAGCTTAAACGATTTTTGTCACAATCGGAAACATTGCTATTGAAACAAATCCCACTTTTAGAGAATAAGTTGATCTTTTGCCCAGAAAGATCAGAAAACAAATCTAAAACAGCCTTAATAGTAAACAGATCATCAGGGTTGGCTCTACATAATATAAATATATCATCAGCAAAAAGAAGATGTGTAATTTTCGGTGCATCCCTAGCAACTTTCACACTCTCGAACAAATTGAGCTCTCTATAAGTAGAAAGAAGTCGAGATAAAGCTTCCATACCTGTGATGAAGAGATAGGGACTAAGAGGCCATCCCTGGCAAATCCTTCTAGTACCGGTAAAATGCCCAAAAAGGCTCCCATTAAATTTGATCGAAAAAGTTCCAGAAGACATCAAATTAAGAATGAAGCTGCACCACTTAGACCCAAAACCCAAAAATTTGAAGATAGTAGTAAGAAAGGACCATTCAATTTTGTCGAAAGCTTTGGACATATCAATTTTAATGGCAACAAACCCTACCCCACCCTTCCGTTTATGTTTAAGAAAATGGAAGACTTCATGAACCATCACAATATTGTCAGTGATTTGTCTACCCTTCACAAAAGCCCCCTGAAAGGGAGAGATAAAGGAAGGTAAAAAACCCTTAAGCATATTGGCCAGGATTTTGGCAATGATTTTGTAAACTACATTACATAAGCTAATAGGTCTGAAATCCTGCACCCTACAGGCCGAGTCACACTTAGGGACTAAACAAATAAGGGTGTGATTAATCCCCACCGGAATAGAACCATTAGTAAAGCAAGAAGTAATAAAGTCGACCAAGCTACCCTCAATATAATCCTAGCATTTTTGGAAAAAACAAGCTTGGAAACCATCAATTCCTGGAGCCTTGTAAAGGCCCAGAGAGAAAACAGTATCCTTAATCTCTTCCAAGGAAGGGGGAATACAAAGGGAAGTAGCAAAGGAGTCGGACAAAACAGGGGGGAAAAGACATTCAACAAAATAAGTATCCAGAGGGTTAGAAGAGGTAAATAACTAACTCATATAGTCAGCAAAAGCAAGAGCAATAGAGCTAGGGTTAGTGATTTTGTCACCATTATCAAGAAAAAGGAAGTCAATCCTCCGTTTACGTTGATGATGCTTCACCATAGAATAAAAAATTGTTGTGTTCCTGTCTCCAGAAGTAATATAATTATGTCTAGATTTCTGGAACCAGAACCACTCGTCGCCCTCCAGCACCCACCTTAGTTTGTTGGAGCAAGTCTGCAAATCATTTGTGTGACGCAAAGCTGAATCTTCTAAAATACCATATTGAGAAACCAACTGCTGTTTAATTCCTTCTATTTTACTATACATCGTTTTATTCCACCCCTTAAGAAGATTAGAGAAAGAAGTAAGCCGACACGGGAAAGAGTCCAGCGAGGGAGAATCCCAGAATGTGCTACAAAAGGTGGAAAAATGAGGATGAGAGGTCCAGGCCATTTGAAAATGGAACACTTTTTTAAAAGGTCTAGAAGGGTTGGTGTTAAGAACGATTGGGTTATGGTCAAAACCAATAGAGGCAAGCTTAGAAAGAGAAGAAGGGGGAAACCACAAAAACCAACTAGGTGAGTAGAAGGCACGGTCCATGCATTCCTTAATAATGGTAGGGGGTTTATGGTGATTTGGCCAAGTATAGGGTGATCCTTGCAACCTAACTTCCTCCAAACCAAAAGAACTAATGAGATTAGAGAAAGCAGACGAAGATACCGAATGGTGGAATGGGGTGCCCCCAAATTTATCCTCAGCTGAGAGGAGTTCATTCGGGTCCCCAATAATGCAAAATGGGCTAGAGATAGTAGCAAGAGTTTGCGACAAAGATGTCCAGAATTTGGCTCTTAGATGTGTATGGGAGGGGCGTAGATGAAGAAGCACCAGAAATCACCCAAATTAAAATCCCGGATTCGGCATCCCAAGAAGAGGGGATCAGAAATAGAATCAACAACAACCAAACCCTGCTTCACAAAGAGGCAAAGACCACCTTTTCCTTTGGAAACAGTGGCTATCCGAGAAAGCCACAAGAGAATAATCACTAGTCAACACAGGGATTTTTAACCCACAGTGGCCAGAGCATTTCATTTCACATAAAAATAGAAGATCCGTCCTTATTTTTTTGGCATGTAAAGTAACACAATGTTTAGAGAAGGCGTTGTTAACGCCCTTAACATTCCATGCAAACAACAACATAATGCCCCAGAGAAGACAACGGGTCCAAAAACACATCACCCAACGACACCTTACAGAAACTGAAAATGATGAGGTATAAAAGAACGACGACATTAGTGATGATTTAAAACAGAAAGGGAAACAGCAGAGCAAAAGAGCAGAGTTACAAACACAATACAGAAATTGAAAAACTCAGAGTTATCAAGGAAGAAAGTTACCGAGCTAGAGGGTAGTGATCCCAGGGCTTCACCATGCTCAGTTGTCAGAGACGTGCCATCAGAAGATTTTGCTACCAGGGAAGAAGAGGGAGACTGCTTGTCCAAAAGCCACTGTCGAATCAGCCCAACAAGGCATTAGGGTCCGGGGCGACAGCTAGGGAGGATTCCAGGGATTGCCGAAAGGAGAGAAAAGCAGAAGCCAGCGATGGGGGAATAGCAGGTTCATAATGCTTCCTTTCCTTACGCAACGGGGAAGGGGTAAAGGAACCTAGGAAAACATTTTTTTAGGGGGCCAACAAAGGGAGAGGCCTGCGAACGGAACTCAAAACTAGGAGCAAATGGTGCAACTACTAAAACAGAACCGAGAGAAGGGGGAGGTATCGGTGCAACAGGGGGGTCAAGGGAAGGCGAGGACTTTGAATGAATCAGGTTCCCAAAAACATCACCAAAGAGCAGTGGGGGTTTAAAGTCAATAAACAGAGAAGACAGGAAAGAATCCTCACTAGTTTGTGGGCTAGGGATCTTTGCCGGGGGAGCCTCAGCACAAGAAATCGCATGTACAGAAGGGGTGCAGAGGGGAGAGGCCTCCTCAACTATAGAAACCACAGGGTAAGGAGGGAGCACCACTGAGGGGGAAGCTAGCATCTCAGACTCAGACCCAAACCCAGGGATGGGGGGTGCCCGTCAATGTCCATCGAGACTGAACCTTCAGAACTCACAGAAGGCAGCACTAGTTCATCCGAGGAGGTGAGGTCGAGTTCCATCATGGAAATGTCCATCACCAAGGAGGGGTGAGCAATAACAGAGTTGATGAATAAAGGAGTGGTGAGGGCTAAGTCGAAATTGCCCCACGGAGTACCACGTCCAAAAGGCTTCACAAAGGAGCAGCAGTCAACCACGTGGAAGAAACATCCACAACGAAAGCAAATCTTAAAAGCCTCGTACTTAAGTTGAAAGGGAAGGGAGGCTCCATCCACATCCCTGATAGTGGTCTGCAGACAGACTTGCTGCTTCAACTTGAAAAGGACCTTCGCCCGCATAATAGGGATAGACCCATCAGGATATTGAACATGGAGGTCCAACGGCTTACCGACACAAGACACTGCATGCTTAACAACATCGAAAGAGAAAACTTCAGGAGGGACCTTACAGAGATGAACCCATATGGGAAGGAACTTCCTTTCATACTCAAACTTAGCATCATCCAGAGCGTGCTCCACCAGATTGACTAGAGAACGGCCACACCACCAAGGCCCAAGAGCCCATACCTTGTCACGCTCCTCACTGGAACCAAACTCCACCTTAAAACCACCCTTTTCGTAACAACAAAGGTAAACAACACCCATACTTTCCCAAATATCCACCAACTTGGAGGCGTTGGAGCATAGGGTATCCTGGGATGGACGCGGGTACCCCAAAGTAAAGCCATACAACACCCTAGAGGCAAGGAAAGGTTTAGGGGTAGAGGATCGAGTGGTAGAGGGCCTAGGTATATGCCAAACAGAGGAAGGGGAATCGTGCGGTGTGAACCCACCCTCCAAACCAGCGTGGGCTTTTCCTCTGTGGGAAGAAGAAGAGGACAAGCGCCGGCGTGAGGAGCGAAGCTGAGACATTGCAACAGAGAACAACCAAAAGATACAGAGCAAAGATCACCCCAAAAGTTGCACCGACAGAGCAGAGGGACAAACCAAAAATGCCCAGACAACAAACAACCGAACAAGACAAAGGGGAGAGATAGAGAGTCGAAAAAAGGAAGCAAGCCCCAATAGTCAACACCCCAGATAGCAACAACGTCAGCGAGGAAGCCCTCCACACCGAAGGAACCAGAAGAAGCCAGACAAGGGAGAGTGCAGAGGAGAAAAAGACCAGAGGCCAACGGGGTAGAAACAAAAAGGAAAAAGGAGAGGAAAAGAAATATAAAGAAGGGAGTAGATGAAGAGGGAGGGGAAGAGAGGGAGGTGCAAAAAGAGTAGCATTAATGGCACGTCTTGTCTAACTGACCCTGAAGCCGAAATGTCACCTAGCTAGCCCGGTGCCCAAAAGGAAACATAGAGAAGCAGAAAAGGCAGGTAAAAATATGAAGAGCGAGTAACCTTAATGGGTGGGGGCTACAAAAGGAAAGAGGTTTGGGGGAGACCAGAAGATCGTTAGTTTAGGAATTAAAAGAAATATTACGAAAACTATAGGGGAATAGTATGTAAGTGGGCAAAGCTAAGGGGAGGAATGTATAATTAGGGCAAAGTATAGGGGTCAGTAATTTCCTTTTTTGTTTTTTCTGGTAAAATCACAACTCTGTGTGTGTGTGTGTGTTTTTTTTGGGGGTAAATTCACAACTGTCTCTGATTCTAGCAAAAAAAACCGTCTCTCGCACATTGAAACCCAAACCCTGCAATCACAACTCACTGTCTCTCTCACATACATTGAAACCCAAACCCTGCAATTCGTGTGTTCGACAGGCTTCAACTTCAAGGAGACGGTGAGACAAAGGCAGCGACTGCATCTCCGGCTTTGACAGGTAAGTTTTTGGTTACCCCCCCCCTCTTCTTCGGTTTCCTTCTTAATCGCAGTCTCTTTTTTCCCCAACCTGATCAATCGATTTCTTGGGTCTCCTCATCCCTCTTCCTCCCCGTCGCACAGTTGTTTTTATACCTGATTAATCGGGGATGGATTTTTTTCTCTGATTCTATCTCTCTCGTTCTTGTCCTCCTTATTCTTATGTATTTTTCTTCTTCGGTTCTTCCCGTGACTTCACTGTTTCCCCCTCCTTTTTTTTTCCCATTCATTTGTAACTGAGGTAGGGGTGTTTTCTTTAATTACTTTGCTTCTTCTTCTTTTACCAAGCAAAGCCTAAAGGCAAATGGTTAATGGTGTGTACTGTACTATTGTGTTTCTGTTCTCATATTCAGGCTTAATGGTTAATGATGTTGGTTTATTTTTGCTTAATGGTGTGTTTCTGTTATGTATTTTTATTGGTTAATGGTGTGTACTGTGTACTGTGTTTTTGTTCTGATATTCAAGCTTAAGTGTCTATGGCTTGAGCATAAAGGGTTGATGGTGTATTGCTGCAAGCCTGCAACAGGAACACTGAACAGTGACCAGAGTGTGCACTATTCCCAATTTAACAGTCCCTTTTTTTGTATTTATCATTCTGTTTCGTAGTTATATGCTAAGAATTAGGTTTTTGATTTGTTTTTCTGATAAATATAACAATATGCTTCATTGCTTCTTTATATCCTATATACTTTGTTCATTATATGTGTTGGTTTTCGCAGATTATGTCACTGCTAATTGCTAGCGTGATTATTCCTTATTGCATTGATATGATTCTTTATGTAGCATATAAGTAGAACTATATAATTTCTAATATGCTATTTGGGCCTTTGGCTATTTGTTATACTAGTAGTAATAAATATAACGGGCGCACCCAGTGCACCAGGCTCCCGCCACTGCCGGGTCTGGGGAGGGTTATAATGTACACAGCCTTATCGCAGAGAGTCTGTTTCCCTACTCGAACCCACGGCCACTAGGTTACAATGGGGCAACCTTACTGTTGCGCCTAGGTTTGCCCTCAGTATTAGTAAATATAATGGATACATAAAAAAGGAATACTAGAACGCCTTGGTTTCCTAGGCGCTGCCTTATTGCCTAAGCACTTAAAAAGGCCCTCCAACGACTTGTGCCGCCTAGCGCCTTGACAACTATGGTCAGAAAAACTAACATAACTCATGAACCAGTCATCTGGTGAACACCATGTTTAGGTCGAATGGAGTAGGGGTGGATGAGTAACATAGTTTAATCTCATTCCAAATTGCTGGTAAAATTCTTAGAATCTGTTGAATGAAGGTTAGACTATGTTGCTGTCCAACAGTAGGTCACAGACACAAAACAGTGCTGGAAAAAACTAACAGAATATAAGGAAACTTAATAACAGTGTTAGGACACAAATAAACACAAAGAAGAATATTAAAAATCACTTAGAAGATGGCCACGGGAAGAATTCTAGTTGCTGAAATATTGTTGGAACAATGAATGACAGAGAAAATATAAAAGAGAATAGGAAGAAAAGAAGAAGAAGATATGACCAATAGGTTTCTCCACCTATTGACCACAGTGCACACACTCACATAGAGAACAGTTTTTTCAAACATCAAATCTGTGGTTTAGTGTGCCCTTTGCTCTTTATTTATAATAACCAATGAACTGATTACAGATAGAAACTCTCCTTGCTACTTGGCCGCCAAGGAAACACTAAAGGAATCATTCTCGAAAGGATCCTTAGCTATTACAAGGAAAATAAAAAGCAAATACAATAGAAATTAGGATGGAATCTTTTTGAGGATGAATTGCTATTGCATGCAAAATTAGAGACTTCCACTTACCACTAAGTAACTCATTACATGGAATTAGGAACTAAGAAAATAGAAAACTAACTACTTAATCCCGTATGTGCCTTAATGTGAGCCGGGAGGGCAAACCTCATAGAATTAGAGAAAGGAGCGCAGTGGTCGAGCGCACAGAGCCGAAATGACTCCTGGGTAGGAAGCGTGAGGTGAGACAGTGCTGGCCCAAGGTTTGACGAAAACTGATCTCTTCTAGGATGGAATCCTTCTTGAGGATAAATTGCTATTGCATGCAAAATAGAAAGTAACAAAACTAGAAATTTCTGCTTAATATTTATCTTAACTTAATCACTAAGTAGCTCATTACATGGAATTAGGAACTAAGAAAATAGAAACTAACTACTTAATCCCGTGTAGGCGTTAAATCCCTAATATTTGGGCTAATAGAATGGGCCCGTTACAATAGAAAACTCAAAATTACATAGTCCATGACCCATATAACCCATTGGGGACTTAAATTTGTGCCTAACTTAATGAGCCACGGGTTCAACTTGACCCAAAAAACTGTACCAAACCCAAATCCGAAAATTCTTTTTCCAAGGGATGGGATCTGCATTACTAACAATTTGATCATTTCCTAGGTAGGTTTGTCAAGCTAACCTTCAGACCTACCCCTTTTTTTTTTTCTTGTGTTTAGATTGAAAATTCCTGATTCCTGAACTGATCAAGTAATTGATTGTGTCCAGAATCACCAAGTAAGAAGTCCAAACATTCCAAATCTTAGCTAATCACTTGAGCTGCAGCATTGATTCAAGAGTAAATCTTAATTTTCCATTGTAACTTGGAAAAAGGGAATATCTTTTTGACATTGTCTTTGAGAGGAACATCTTTGAAACTTTTTTCTTTTCTTACTATTGATCAAAGTGGGGATTGCAACTTTCGAAGTTCATCTTTGTGGACTTTAATATCTTTAGGTTTCAGTGATCTAAGGAATGATGTGTTGTGGAATGTGTTGAAAGTTTATCTGATGCAGTCAAATTAACATCATTGTGCACCATTTGGTGTGTCTATCTGTTTCCATGAAAAATGTGGAAAAAGTAAATTATCTTGTAAAATAAGATTTTCTTGCCATGTTAGTTGGCTTAACTGAAATTTTGTGGTGCACTTAAAAGTCCTACTTAGATCATGTGGACAGCAACATAGTTAATTCAATATGTACGAGAAAAATAAGTATTGGTTATGAATGGCATTTTTGTAATATTAAATGTTATGAACTTGCCACATGGCCAGTATAGATGATGTGACAAATTTTGCAATGCACTTCGGTTACTCTACTTAGATCACACAGAGAGCATGGTTGGTTTAACAGTATTTTGTAGAAGTGCCAGAAGTACGTCTTTTATTATGCCCTCTCAATCACCTTTTTCGTTTTCTTTTTTTAAATCATTTTTACTCAGCGTTACCAAATGCGTTTCTTCCCTACAGAAGCACACCCACCCCTCCCCCCCCCCCCCAAAAAAAAAAAAAAAAAAAAAAAAAAATTCTGAATACAAAAGATTTATGCAGAACACAAATGTTACTATGATTCCCATTCAAATTGCATGGCTGTCTCCCACTCTCTTTCTCACTGGATGCAAGCAAAACAGAATGTCTTGGAGTACCTCCATCAAACTTTGTGTTCTTAACTAATTACTATAATTAGAGTCTTTTTATGCTTCAGAAACACATCAGAAGAAAATGGTACAGAAGAAAGGGGCTGCTAGGGTTACAGAAGATGCCGAGGAGCTGGCCCACATTCCATTGCAGGCTGTCCTCTTGGCTGATAGCTTTGCTCAAAAGTTCCGCCCAATTACACTTGAGCGTCCTAAGGTATGTTCCATTACTGATTTATTTTTCACTGCAACCATGATACTGCCTTGTAATTTTATGTGTGAATTTGGTTTTTTTTTTTTATTGGATGACTAAAAATTTCATTACCAAAGAAGAGAAAAGGGGGGGGGGGGGGAAGAGGGAACAAACCAGCACAAGCCAAAAACAAAGCCCTACCAAAAACGCCAGGACAAGCAAAAGAGGGGAAGGGCCCCAACAAAATCAGCGAACTAAAGAAAGTTATGTGTGAATTTAATTATGCATACATATATAAATATATATAAAAAGTTGATTTTCGAAACTGTTCAATGTATTGGTTGGAATTTGACATTTGAAAAATGTAAACTTGTTGCTAATTCTCAGATTTGTGTTTTGATTGTTGCAGGTTCTCTTACCACTGGTCAATGTTCCCATGATTGAGTACTCCTTAGCATGGCTTGAGTCTGCCGGGGTGGAAGAAGTTTACGTCTTCTGTTGTGCACATTCCAAGCAAGTGATTGGTTACTTGGAGAATTCACAGTGGCTTAACCAACCAAATTTTTCAGTCACAACAATAGAGTCCCATGATTCTATTAGTGCTGGAGATGCGCTGCGGTTGATTTATGAGCGGAATGTGGTATGCTATCATTTTCTGTTGCATGTCTCATAGTATTTTGTTTCTTAAGATTTCAATTTGATCCTCCAGGGGTAGTTTAATACTTCATGCTTTTAGGCTTTTAATTCATTTGAGTGTACCTCTCTTTACCATATTTTTGGGCTTTTGCTTACAATATGTTTTGTTATGCACTAAATTTAAAAAGTATCAGTTCTGTTTTCCTACTTTCACTTTGCATAGAATACATTTTGTTTTTACAGACATTCACATTTAGGGTGTGCTAACCTTTCTATAACTGCATCTTTACCTGCCTAGATGGTAGCTGCATGTTATTGTTAACTACTCTGGCCACTAGCCACTGCTTGCAAAACAAGCCATTCATTGCATGGTCAGGTATAACGCCTGTCAGATGACCAATCATCTCATTTTAACCTTCTGGCTGTTGGCTCAGCAGGTTTAGATGAGGATGATGATATATAAGCTTTTCAAAGTGCATGCATACATGTCATATTTCTTCTTGGGAGATACAAACATAATGTACATTTGGTTGAAATGTATTTCTTGACATATTTTGGAACTTTGGCAAAGAATTGAAGGGGCCTTCTGAGAAGAATGGATTTCTTAAAACCTTTTTAATGTTGGAGACACTTCAAGAAAATGATTTTTATTATGCTTCTAAAACTCAGAGAACCTTCTGTATTCTATGTGACTATCTGACCCTCTCCTGTTTTGCCTCTGAAGATACATGGGGATTTCATACTTATAAGTGGGGATACTGTGAGCAACATGTCCCTTACCCAGGCACTTAAAGAACATAAGGAAAGAAGGAAAAAAGATACTAATTCTGTAATGACCATGGTCATCAAACAGTCAAAGCCTTCTCCGTTGACTCAACAAACTCGACTTGGTAATGATGAGCTGTTTATGGCAATTGATCCCGTTACAAAGCAGCTTCTGTATTATGAGGATAAGGCAGACCACTTGAAGGGAACCATTACTCTGGATAAGATGATGTTAGTTGATAATCCTGCGGTTTCTCTGCACAATGACAGACAGGTATTTTCCCTTCTCTATTTATATATGCACTAACTTGCAATTATTTCTTTTATGTTTGTGTTCTGTTAATAACACATTCTTAACTGTGTACTAATGGGCACCTGAAGAAAATGCATATGCCTTTTCTGAATGTTGATGTTCAAGAATAGTGACTAGTTCCTTAAATCAGTTGTTTTCTTTTACTATTGATACTTGATACAACTGTCAGTGGGAAACGAATAGGGAAGATAATGTGATATGCTCTGTTTTTATATTTTGTGATGTAAAAATGTTATTTCTGATTTATGTCTACTTTTTTTTATTTTATTATTTTAAAACCTTTTGGGACAATGATATAAAATAAGGAAAGATTACAATATGAGAAATTAGAGACATGCCAATGCCCTAGTGTAATGCCAAAGGAACCACCTAGCTAAGCCGAACAAGAATCATGGCCTAACAAGATCCTTATACCTTCCTGTTTTTATAAATATTAGGTACATCTTTTCATAAAAATTTAGCCATTGTGTGTGTTTTGAGGTTTTACAATTTTCCCAAAGGAAGAAATTTTGTGTAATTTACAAAAGGCAACATTTCCAAATGGACTTGTTCCAAAATTCATTGCATTGATGTAGGATCTCGAAAAATGAGGGTTTGGAGGGATCTTAGCATTGAAGATTCTATAGAGAACTACAAGAGGGCAAAATAGTTAGCTGGGCATTTTAAGTCGTAAGAAAATATCCAGAGACCATATGTCCATGGGAAATCTAGAAAATGGTACATGGATAAGCTTCTTCCACTTATAGTGGGCTTTAATCTTGAGGACTATTCCCTTTCCTCTCCCCCCTTTATGGATAGGCAAAGCAGAAAAAGATTTTATAAAAAAGGAAAACGATACATGCACTATTACAACCAAAAAGTTGCATATGAACACAAAGTATCATCTAGACACACCATATGGAGGACATAGCCCTTTGGATCTTGAGATGTTCTGAGGACTGTTCTTGCCATGCTAGAAAATGAAAGTCATTCATCCTGGGTGTTGGATTGGCTTACTGATGGGCTCCTAGAAGCCTTAGACGATTGGTTTCAGAAATCCAGAATTATCCAGAACTGCAGTGAAACACAGAACTGATTTCAAGAGAAAATTAATAACATCCAAGTCCTGCTTTTGCTGGGTCCTGGGACAGGCAGAGTGGGGTTGGTACTAAGTCCTAACCATCTGCCCTGAAACTCGAACCCACATCTTGGTGCTGGTTGTCCAAGCTTACCAATGCACGAAGCGGCGGCTCCTTCTACCCTATATATTGAAGATCCTAAATCCCAACCTGACCTGCATTGATATCATGACTGTGTGATTAGATGGAATTACTTTCTTTGGCAGCACATTGAATAATTTTTTGGTAACTGTTGCTTCTCTTATGAATAAGTTACATAGAAAATCCTTCCTGAACCTTGAATAAAAAAATTCCTGCTAAAAAATGCCCCATATCAATGCATTATGGGGTAGAATTGACCCAGTTACGGCTTGAGTTCTGACTGGTTTAATTATTTGCAATAATAGATTTTATTTTCTTTTCAACCTTGTGGTTTTTATGTCAATGGTTTGAATGATACTGAATAATTATTAAGGACTGGTTAAATATACTTTTTACAGGATTGCTACATTGATATCTGCTCCGCGGAAGTTCTTAGTCTTTTCACCGACAATTTCGACTATCAACATCTTCGGCGTCATTTTGTCAAAGGACTTCTTGTTGATGATGTAGGGTTTGTTTGTTTTAAAGTTCTTTCATAAAGAAGTGTCTGCATGTTAGTACACGATACACATAATTATCGTTTTGCTTTAATCTGTTAGCAATTATAAAGTCAAGTTTTTTAATTTAATAACCTTGATATGTATTAATAAGACCCAGGAGCCTCTTGTCCTTTCTTCTAACTTTTTTATTTTTTTAAGGTTGTGAATGACAAAGCTATTTATAATGATGGTATTTTTGAGGTCTTTTAGGGTGCTTTTATAATTTTGCATGTTTTGATAAGTGGAAAGCCGTAGGAAGGCATTAAAGTTCCCCCCTCCCTCTCTTCTTTTATAGTTTATGTTTATATTGCAAACAAAGGGATTTCGTTCAGATTATGTTCAGATTTCTTGCCTAATAAATTCCTAGTTTGTCTTTCCACTCTCTTCCTATATTTTCACTATTTTGTTCTCATCTTCCCTAATTAAGTATTCATCCTCTACCTCATTCCTAATCTTCTCAAAACTAGTGTGGATGTGTGTCTTTGATGCAGTTCCAAGCATCCACAAGAAGAAGAAATAGCCTGGAGTAGGGCCGATTGTTGGAGCCTTAGTTTTATTTCCATACTTTGTTTATTTTCTTCATACTTAGTCTAATTTTGTAAACTTAAATTGAACCGGTTCAGACCATGGTCCAATTTAAGTGATCTAATTCTATTGGTTGTTAAAGGATTAATCCTATTGGTTGTTAGGGGATTTAATCGTATTGGTTGTTAGGGAATATTTTAAGTTATTAGCTTTTAATTAAGTTGTCCCACCCCCTTCACGATTTATGAAGGGGAGTGAAGTCTTTTTGTAATAGGATTTCAGCTTTAGGATTCAAATTCCTAAGCTGATTAGGTGTTTGGCCATTGGCCTTCATATTATAAATAAAGTTAAACGTGGGAGTCTCCCCCACAGTTCAGATTTTCAAAAATAGCTTTCTGCTTTGCTGCCTTTGTTGCTGCTGCCTTGTGGACTCTATCAAGGTGAAGGGATTGGTGGATCTCCAATCGACTCCTTGCATCTTGTAGATCGGGAGGCTCCCTTTTCTCTCTTCAAAGCTGCTGCCATTGAAGATCTGCAATTCCAGTAAGTATTTTACTGTTTCAGCAATTGACCTTCTTCTAATCCTCTAACCTAAACCCCATCTATGATCTATCTCAATCGATCCACCAAAACCCTAGGTCATCTACATCCTGTCCAGCCCAATCCCACCATCCAATTTCGTCCAAATTTTAACCACAGCTCCATTAGACCATCCCCTCCAGTCGACCTTAATTTCAGATCCATCCTAACACTTAAACCCTAATCCCCCTCAACCTCCACTAAAACCCAAAACCCAAAAAACCTACCTAGACCAATCCAGCCTTCAAAACTCTTTCAAATTATACTCGAGCCATCCCCTCTAGTGTAGTCCTAGGTAAGAGTAGTCCCACTAGGAACCAGGGTAATAGGATCACCAAACAAGGCTCGCCGATTGGGACAGCTTAGGCTAATTAGGGCAGAATTAGGGTTAAGTGGAGGATTAAGAAGAAGAATGAAATTGCAGAATTATAAAACTACTTACTTGAATTAACACTGATCTCCAACAGTAGCAGATTGAAGAAAAGCTGAGAGAGGACCTCCCGATCTACAAGATGCAAGGAGTCACTGGGGATTCCAGTCCTTCAACCTTGATATTACTCACAAGGGGGGGTCTTGATATGACACACAAGACAATCTCTGAAGAGAGAAGCAGCAGCAGCAAAGAGCAGCAAAACAATATTTTTTATTAATCAAATTCATATTCAATGCTGGCCTCCCTTACAAACTTATATAGAAGACTCAAAAATAGATTTAGACACTAAAAAGGAAAGGCCTAACCCTATCCCTAACCTATTAGGTAACTTAAACTGACTAAGAAACTGAAATAGACTCAAAATAGAGTCTTAATCCAACCCAACTAAACAACTAAAAGAAAAACTAATAAAATCACTTAAATTGAACCATTGGTTGAACCGGTTCAATTTAAAACCGGTTCAATTTAAAACACCAAATAAAAAGCTAAGTATGGAAATAAAACTAAATATGGGAGCTAATCCCGTATGCAACCTATTTACCCATATTTTAGGCCTATAAAAGTGGCCTATTACATTAGAAACTCATGGGATCAAAGGCCCAACATGTATGTAACCCAACCCTAGGCCTATTTCTAAAGAAATAAGCCAATTTCTATGATGAACCTGCATCACCCTCACTGTCCCTAGTACTCGACCTAAAGCTCATCCCTAAAATTCATCACCCTCATCTTCCCCAAAACCCAAAACCCGAAACCCTAATTTTCTAATTTTTAAATTTTCACTCAAATGTCATTAAACCTTCATTGTTAGCTTCCCCTACACCTTTCTAGCATTACCATATAAGACTTACCCCCATTGCCCTAAACCTAACCCTAAACTTGACCTAAATCCTCAAACCTGTCCAATCGGCCAGCTGTTTGAAAGGTCCTGGTTACTTGGCTCCTAGTAGATCCTTTGTCTATCTAGGACTACATTAGTTTCTTTCTTTTTCTTCTCTATCTCTTTCCCTATTTGTTCTGGTCACTCTTCAATGCTTAACAGAATCCCTAAATTTCAAGAATTCTATTAGAATTTTATGCCTTTGATGTAACTGGCTTGAACAAGCCTACTGGCCTTGAAGCTTTTAATCTTTTCTGGAGCTTTTTTGAGTTGCTAATCCCCAATGTACTACTAAGCTTATACAGCTGCATAACCAGCAGTTGCAATTTGTATGTTTTCCTGTAAAAGCATTATACAGTTTTTTGATGTTAATGTCTTAATGGGTAGTCAGTCATTTTCTCGATACTCATACATAAACATATACAGAGATATGTATTCTTATGTTTTGGTGTTCTCTAAAATGCCTATTTTACCCCTTATTTTACAGAACTCAAATTTTATTGTCTAGTCTTAATAATCCTTAGCATATTTTTTTTTTAGCTTCGTTGTGAATGCGTTTCCTGTTAATGTTATTTGGAAATCTTGTTCTGTTTTTGGTTCATTGTTTCAGATAATGGGTTACAAAATCTTTACTCATGAAATCAACTCAAGCTATGCAGCTAGAGTAGACAATTTCAGAAGCTATGACACCATCAGTAAGGATATAATCCAGAGGTGGACGTACCCTTTGGTGCCAGATGTTCATTTTTCTGGAAATCAGCCAACTAAATTAGAAAGACGGGGGATGTACAGAGCATCTGGTAAGGATGAAACATAGCTTTTATTATTTATCCAGTTGTCATGGACTTTTGGTGTTTTTCAAAATTATACTCAGCAAAGTAGGTGGGTATATTTATTTATTTTTTGATTAGCTTACATTCAAGTCATGTAAAAGGAAATTTTGCTTTTAAAGTCATTACAGAAATTTAGGATTTTTACTTCAAAGTTTTCTTTTTGCATATTTTTTACTTGGAAGCAAACAAAGCCTTGGCAACAAAAAATTACCTTTTTCATTTCCAAAAGTATATGTTTGATAAGTACATCCAAACTGAAATGAGACGATTTTGTGGCTGTACCTCGATGTTTCGTTTGCACTTTTATGGTAAAAAGCTATAAAATGAAAAGACTCATTATTTCTAAAGTAAACAAAACCAGCCGCAGTCAAGTGATGATCTGCTAACACCTCTGTTGCAAACCGGAATCTGACTGATCAAACCAATAATAGACGAAGAGAGAAGAAGAGAGATGCAGCAAGCAAGGGAAGAGCAGCCTGCGATAGATTAGAATAGTTCTATCGCAGGCAGCCTTCTAATTTTATAATATAGAGCCTGACTAATAAAAGGTAAGTTGGTTAGGAGTATATGAAATTACTCCTAACCCCTTACTTGCTACAGACTGACATACTAGGACTGAAGATATAAATAATAGCAGAAAACCCCAAAAAAACCAGAACTAAAGTACTAAAGTACCAAACACAATTTAAGAGGACAGCTGGCTGAGGAAATCACCTGCAGTCAAGCTGCACCATGTGGACATGAAGTAAGATTTCCTTGGTCTGATGCAGTGTTGAATATGTGAGAACTAGCTGAAGCTCCGATGACCTAAAGCTTCCCCCTGCTCCGTCTTCCTTCCAGCTCCTGCCGGCGCCGGTAGGTAGGTGTCCCTCACCATGACATCCCCTTCCTCTGTCCCTCCCATCTCCCCGTCCTTAGGTATGCCCTGGAACTCTCTTTTTCAGCAAACCCCTCCCTCTTGAGATGGCCTCTCACTGCACTTCGTTCCTCCGACGGTTTCAGACTCTACTAAACATGCCTTCTACACTGACAATCTGTTGGACAAGGAAGCTTCAAAATGACACTCTGCTCTGGTTGGTCACTCTGTTGGCAGTCACTCCCCTGTGCCATTGTCAAGCAGTCCCTTTCTAAACAATGGAAACTCAATGGTTCGGTGTACACTTACCTTTTAGACAATGGTTTCTTCATCTTCAAGTTCTCCGATGAAGATGACAAGCTGCGTGTTCTTGAAGGTGGTCCCTGGCAAGTTGGACGCAAACCCATCTTTCTCCGCCATTGGGACAGACATCTGCAACTTCAAAGAGTCGACCTCAACACCATTCCTCTTTGGATAACCCTTTCTGGCTTGCCCTTACACTTTTGGGGGGAAGAAGGACTCCACATCGTTGGCTCTGTCGTGGGAACTCCACTGTACTCTGATGGAAGAATCAAAAGGCAAGACCGACTTGCGGTTGCTAGAATCTGTGTTGAAATATCTGCTGAGGAAACTCCACCAAGCTCCATACTGGTTACTGATGACAAGGGCTTTTCATTTTACTAGAAGGTCTCGTATGAATGGCTGCCTTGTCAATGCCTGGTTTGCAAAGTGTTTGGCCATGACTCGGCAAAGTGTGTTACTCCTTCCTCAGCCAAAACCCCTTCTGCACCTATCCTCCCTACTTCTCATCCTTCGACTTTTCTTGGGTCAGATAACCCCCTCAAACACCCTCCTCCACCTCTCCTTCAACTTGAATCTTCTGCTACTCTTAGCTTCCCCAGACGTGGCCGTGCTTGTTGTCGTAATTGTCGCCGTCATGGTTCCCGTTTGCTTCCAGCCTCTGGTTCTCCAATCAGTTGCTCCATCGATCCACCAGTCCGTCCCCACCTTCTGGCCATCGGTCCAAACCAACCTGAACTGCTGCAGACTTCTGGCGGTGAATCTTTGACTTTTGCGACATCTCAATCTGCCCTTCCTTGCCTTTCTGCCTCTCTGGTCTGCACCCCTACTTCCTTGAACCCTGCAACCTTTCTCCCGCAAGCTTCCTCTTCCCTGCCTCCCCCGATTGGCACCCTGTCGGTCTCTGAATCATTGCGCGAGAAAGCCTTCTCTTCCCTGTCGGTCTCTGTACCCTTGCACTCTGCCGCGACTACCACTTCTGGTATTGTGTCACCCTTGTCATCTGCCCCTAACCCTTTGCCCCCCTTGCTATCTATTCCCTCCTCTCTTGTGGGACCCAGCACCCCTCTTTCCCCCTCTTCCCACTTAAACGCACCATCAGCTTTCATTTCCCTTTCTGGGTCTCCCCCCTTTATAGGGGCCTGGGCTTTCCTCTGTCGCTAACCCAACTTCTCCCCAACCTGGCTCGGATCCTTCACCTTTTAACCCGACCCATATCTCTTCTTCTTCCTCACCCGCCCCCCTGACCTCGAATGGGCTTAGTATTTCCTCTGTTCGGCACTCCTATTACAGGTACCACAAATCGCCCAGACCTCATGCAACGATCCATCGCTTCCTCTCTCACAGCCCCTCTAGGGCATTGTTGCCTTCCCCCAACCCTTTCCAATGATCCATTTCCTTTGGAACTCCCGTGGGCTGAACTTTTCAGCCAAACAATCGGAAGTTAAATCTCTTATCAAGTCTCTCAAATCTGCATTCTGCTGCCTCATTGAAACCAGGGTTAAAGAACCCAATTCCCATCGTATTGCTTCTTCTTTAGCCCCCTCCTGGTCCTTCTTATCCAATTACCATCACCACGACAATGGTCTCCTCTGTTTTTTGGAATCCTACCATTTTGTAAGTCAATCTCCTTGCCTCTTCCTTTCAATTCCTTCACCTCCAATTCTTTGACCTTCTTAGCAATCACATCTGCTTCTTCACAGCCATTTACGCCTCTAACCATGCCTCGGAGCGCACTATTCTTTGGAGTGACCTTCGCCTTCTTGTGGATCAAGTGGGTCCCAACCCTTGGGGCATTGGGGGAGACTTCAATGTCGTCCGCTCTAGTCTTGAGAAACAGGGGGAAGATGAGATTGCTACTTTTGCTGTTGATGCATTCAATGGCTGCTTGGAAGACATCAGTGTAGCTGATCTTCGATGGACTGGCCTGACTTACACTTGGCACAATCGGAGAAATGGGTCTGCAAGGATCACTTGTAAACTGGACAGATTCATGGTAAATGAATCTTGGCTTTCTGCTTTCTCTGCTTCGCATGCCACCTTCCATACCCAAGGTATCTCCGACCACAGCTCCATTTCAGTTCTCATCCAACCTCATATATCTTTTGGCTCCAGACCTTTTAAATTTTTTGACATGTGGACATCCCACACCTCTTTCCTCCCTCTTGTCCAGTCTGCTTGGGACAAGCCAGTTCACTCTTTCTCCTCTCCTCTCCTCTCCTAGCCTTTGCAAAAAAGATCAGGAATGTCAAAGAGGCCCTGAAAGCCTGTAATAAAGATCATTTTGGCAATGTATCCTGTGTGGTTTCTGATTGCAGGTCAAACCTTTCGGGCATCCAAATCAGACTTCAATCGGACCCTCTCAATATTGCCCTTGCTGAAGAAGAGAAGCAAACAGCTTTTCTCGTCTCCTCCCTCATTGCTCAAGAAGAAAGCTTCCTTAGGCAGAAAGCCCGTGAGAAATGGCTGAACCTTGGAGATTCCAACACTGCGTACTTCCACAGATCCTTAAAAGCTTGGCACAATGCCAATGCTATTATGCAGCTCAGCACCCCCGATGGTAGTCTCATTAACTCAGTTGAAGGCATTAAATCTGAGGCAGTCAGGTTCTTCAAGCAGCAATTTTGGCCCCAATCCCGAACTCCTGCTGCTCCCATCCCTAATGGTCTTCTCAACAAATTTATTGATTCCTCCTGCTTAGATGCTCTTCGAAAGATTCCATTAGAAGAAGAGATTGTGGCTGCTGTCCGTTCTCACAAGGAAAACAAAGCTCCGGGTCCAGATGGGTTCAGCATGGGCTTCTTTTCCTCCTGTTGGGACATTATAAAAGGCGATCCTGTCAAAACTGTTCAGAGCTTCTTCTTTAACCCTTTCCAAGTCAAAGGCATCAATCAGACTTTCCTCTGTCTCATCCCTAAAAAAGAAGGGGCCTCCACAATGTCTGATTTTAGGCCCATTGCCTTATGCAACTTGCTCTACAAGTTTATGCCAAGGTTCTTGCTAACAGGATCAACCTGGTCATTGATTCTCTTGTCAGCTCCAATCAATCAGCTTTTATTGCCGGTAGAAGCATCTCAGACAACATTCTTCCCTGTAATGAGCTTGTTCGTGGATTTGATCGCAAGAATCACCCCTCTGCTACCCTTTTGAAGATTGACTTGCACACATAGTTCGAGAACTCGTTTCGTTTCGGTATTTCGAGCTGACCGAAATATTGGATTTTTTCTGGTATGTTTCGATAGGTCATTTCGGTGGGTTTTAGGCCAAGTTAAGGCCTGAAACTTCATGGAAACCCTATTTTAGGCTATATAAACACATTTAAATGTTCAAATTGCAAAAATAGTCACCCAAAATGGTGTTTTGGATGTGCACCACTGATTGGCAACGTACGGTCGAACCCTAATGTATAAGTGTATAACTTAGTTAATTACACATTTACACATACACATTGTACATTAAACAAGTAAATTGACTTGGAACTAAGTTGGAAACATAATGACTCATAAGTTAAGTCATAAATCATAATATTAAGTACATAAGACATCAAGTCAATAACAAGTTAATAAATAACAACTTAAGAGTTAAGATTTAAGAAGATGATATCAAACATTCCAAATCACAATATGTCAATATCCCCAATTGTCCCCTACAAGGCTACAAGTCAAGTAGTCAACTAGTCATCATTCATCTCAAATGTTTACAAATTTGCTAATAATAACTACTCCGCCGTCCAGGATCAACCCCACTCATGGTCCGCTGGAGCCGACGTGTATTGCTCTCCGACTGTAGGACAAATGCATGCCACGTCATAGTCTGGGAGAAGAAGCGAGTGTAGTCATCCACAGTGGCCATGTAAACTGCATCATCAACATGCTGAAGGTAACCTATCCTAGGATATAGGTCACCAAACTGTGAAGAAGTACTACCCACTGATCCACTATGATATGAGTCATATGACGGCTCTGGGAGCATGTACGGGTTGTACGGCTGCGGCTGGTGGGTTGGGTAGCCAGTGTAGGAAAAGAAGTCATGCACAAAAGACGATCCACTATATCCTTGTGAGTGGGAGTCATACTCAAAACTGGGAATGGATGGAGAAGATATAGGCTGCTGCCCCTAAGGGTACTACCCAGAATGCCCTTCGCCACATAGATGTGAATGAGATGAACCATGCTCTGATTGTGCTGGAGATGGACTGCTGTCTACATGAAAAGATGGGGCACGGAAATGCCCACTCGATCTACTGCCTCTATCGCCAATACTCAGTCCACCAACAGAGCCAGATAAGGCATCAATGTCCATAAGCTCAGCCTGCCTACTAGTACCACTACCACCACCACCAGGACGGGACTGGCCACACTGCTTTCTCGAGTAGGTCGAGGTGGACGATGTGGGCTCTGTGGCTGGTGTGGGGCCGGTGGGGGCACAGATTGCCTCTTGCTGCTCTTGTACCACAAACGGGACTCGAGTTCCCTCATATGCTTGACCACCATCACCATCATCATCACGTCCATCATTACCTTCATCATCACCTCCATCATCACCATCTCCACCAGGACCACCACCACCATCTCCACCATCACCATCTCCACCACCACCATCTCCACCAGATGACATAGACCAATCTTCATCCTCCTCATCAACACCACCAGTAGACTGGAACGGTATGGGTGACGCGTCCCGTGCATGTACCTCACCCTCTGCAGCCATGAAGTCATCCACATCAGCTTCTATGTGTTTAGCTATCATGGGGTCAGGTCTACCTCCAGGCTGATCTAACACTGGCTCACCTCTATCCCTCACCCAATCAACAATAGGATCTTCATCATCTGACTCCACCTGGAAAATGTCGGCGAGATCGATATTTTCCCTGATACCCTCTTGTCCCATGTGTATGTGTTGCATCTTCAACCTCAAATTATAATGCACATACACTAAGTCAGAGAGATGTTCAGAACCCAATCTATTTCTCCTCTTGGAGTGGATGAGAGAAAATGTACTCCAATTCCGTTCACAGCCAGATGTTGAACATGTCTGGGAGAGAACCTTGATTGCTATTGTTCTTAAATTGTTTGCCGAACCCCCATACAACACCCACCATTCAGCTGCATTACAACAAAAGACACGTGTCACCTTCATTTCAAAAGAATAAGATATTGAATTGAGTAATGACTAATGAAGTAATGACTAATGAGTACCGGCATCACCGTGTGTCCGGCCTTGCTGTGCAGCTTCGGTTCCAAAACTTCCCAATGCATCCCTAAAAGTCTTCAACTATAATCATTTGGAAAATATTTAAAATTAGTAATGACTCGTTACTATTTAGTATTGAATTGAATAATTCCAAATGAATTATAACTTATAAGACTCACCTCATTGTTGCATATTGCCTGTAATTTACTATTCGGCTCCAACTTGGCAACTACTTCTTTGACTGCGTCAATAAGACTATTATTCAACCCAACCCTATGACTGTATTGGTACTTGGGGTTCAAATAATATGCTGAAATTGACATTACATATTGACTAGTTAATAATATATCCTTCAAATTAACTTTAAAAGATGTAATTGCATAAAAAACAAAGAGTGTATACTCACCAACCTTATGCAGTGGATGCATAAGTTGATTTTCCCAGCGCTCCTTGATAATTTTGAGGAAGTGTTTGCTACCTCGTGAATTTGCATTGTAAACACCTTCATTCATCAAGTCTATGGCAGCATATAGATGTGGCATGGTTGGTCCCTTGATAGCAGAATCAACTATATGCAAAACCTTGACCACTGGGTCCAGAAGTTGTACCACTTTATGCAACTTAGACCAAAAGTCATCTGATGAAATTGTAGCTTGTGCTTCCCTACCACCATGGGTATTGGACCCATTCCAGTTGAACCAGTCTTCAGAAGCAAACATTGATCTCAGTCCAGACTTCTTGGTTTCTATACTCTTGAGTGCAATGTAGTTGGTGGGGAATCTAGTTATGCCTGGCCTCACTAAGTCACCCCCACACTTCTCCCTCAAGAGGTTTAGTGCAAACCCATGGTTGTAGACAAAGTTGGTCATTTGCCTTGCCTTTTCCACGACATGTTGTACCAATTTGATCTTTCCCATGTCCTTCAACATGAGGTCTATACAATGGGCAGCACATGGAGTCCAAAACAACCGGTACTTATTGTTTTGCATCAACCTCTCACCGACACTCTTGTAGTTGCTTCCGTTGTCCGTTACAATTTGGACAACGTTCCCCACTCCTACATCTTCTACCACTTCCTTCAGCGATTTGTAGATATACTTTGCATCATTTTTCTCCTTGGATGCATCAACAGACTTCAGAAAGATTGTCCTCCCATCACAATACACCATAAAGTTGATGATGGACTTTCTTGCAGGACCAGTCCAACCATCACACATTATGGTCACCCCATAATTCTCCCACAGCCCCCTCATTTCATTGATGTAGTCTTCAAGCTCTCTCTTCTGTTGGGGCAAATACACATTCATAATCTCATATGGGGTGGGCCCCTTATACCCTGGGCCAGCCTCAGCAATGGAATCTATCATAGTCTGATAAAAGGGGCCTTGGGCTGTGTTTGCTGGGATGGTATGGTATAACATCCACTTAGCTATAGATTCCTTCACCATCCCCTTCAGATTTTTCCATGCTCCCTTGATTTTTGGTTGTTTGTTGCCTTTCTTTCTATAAACACCAGGTGCTTGGTGAAGTGCTGGGTCATCTTGTGGTGGTGGAGGCGGAGGGGGAGCTGCCCTCGTACTCTGTGATCTCCTAAAGGGATTAGGCAACCCACCTCCTCCACTTGTACCTGCTCCTCCACTACCATTAGCACCAGCTCTAGAGGTACTAGCTCCTCTACTACCACCTACTCTCTGTCTCTCGACTCTCTCCTGATCCTCATGATAACTGGCTCTGCTCATCATTTGTGCTTGTCTCCAATCCCTAGCCTCTTGCTCAGTCTCTATATCATCAGGAACATAGACATCATCACTGCCATCATCATCATCATCACGATGGCTTGATTGGCCTCCTGCTGTACACCTCACTGCTTCCTCAAGATCTACTTTTGCCTTCTCCCTCTGAGCCTTCCTCTTACTCCCTCCCTTCATGTAATCAATGGCAGCCCTAGATACCTCCACAGGGACCATATGACATGCGACCACTTCAGGAGAATTCCCAGCTAGATGTTGTTTGAGTTTAGTGGCACTACCTCCCAAAAACTGCATGTGACAATAGTTGCATTGGGATTTTCTTTTATCCCCATCAATTGGAGTGCCATGCAACCATGCAATGTCACCCCTAGTGCGCCTGGGTGTGCTCCCCTCCTCCTGGGTCTGGGCCGGCTGCCTCTGCCCCTCTTGCCTCTGGCTCTGTCGTTTATCATGGTTCGTCATAATCAGACTAGTTTACTGTTGCATGAATAAAAGACAATTCATTAATCACTGAAGCACATCAATTCTTTTAGTTTAAAATTTTAAATGTTTAAGAATTAAGATTTAAGAGCACTAACACAAGTATATAAGTATATAACTATTTAGTATTTTTCCCCTAACCCTCATATTTTTCTCATATTTAAAAACAATTTTTAAAAATATTTTTCAAATAAATATTGGCCTAGCACAACAAAATCGAAAAGATATGTAAATGGGCAGCAAATAAGAAGTATGTACAATTTACTTTTATATTTTTCAGTAATTTTAAAACAAAAACCTCATATTATTTCTTATTTTTTGCTATTTTTTTGAATTTTTTTAATATTTTTTTATAATTTTCAAAAATTAAAATAATTAATTATTGGCAGAAAAATATTTTTGACACCATGAGGCCATAGATCGGCCAATGGTGTCTAACATATATTTAATTCATCACCATACAATATACATAACCCCTATTATTTTTTGATTTTTGTTGTAAATAAATCCAATTTTTTAAGTAGAAAAATAAATAAATAATATATATACCAAAAAAAAATTTCGACACCGTGAAGTCGTAGATCGGCTTCCGGTGTCTAACATATATTTATTTCATCACAAACAAACATGTTGATCAAGCATTTCCCTAAAAAAAATCAATTTTGAGAATATGGTTTTACCTGAAATAGTGGAAAGGCTTCACAGATGTGCTAAGAAGTTTGTTCTCCAAGTGATTCCGGCGTAGATGTGGCAAGGATTCAAGTGGGAAGTGGAAGATTGAAGAAGAAATAAGCAAAAACCTTAAAAAACCAAGCAAAAGAGGAAAAATGCTCTGTTTCTCAGTCTCGGTCGAAATTTCGACCGAGACTATCGAAACATGGTATTTTATATAAAGCATTTTCTCGAGATTTTCGAAATCTTGAGAATTTCGATCGAAATTTAGTATTTTTTTGATTCGAGGGGTCATTTCGTTTCGAGGGGGTCGAAATTCTTGAAATCTCGATCGAGATTTCGCTAGATTTTGAACTATGCTTGCACAAAGCCTTCGACTCTCTTAGTCTCTTAAATGGGATTATATTATCAAGGTCATGAACATGATGGGGTTCCCTCCAATATTTGTTAACTGGGTTTACCATTGTATCTCTACTCCTAATTTCTCGGTGCTGGTCAACGGAAGCCCGGCTGGGTTCTTCCCTTCTACTGTTGGGTCAGGCAAGGTTGCCCCTTGTCCCCTTTCATCTTCACCCTCGCTCTGGAAGTGCTATCAAGAGAGATCCAATGCAAAACTGTTCAGCGGCTTATTTCCCCCATGTCCAAATGCAAGCATCTCAAGATCACCCACCTTGCCTTTGCCGATGATCTCATGATATTTTCCAAAGCTGACTTGGGCTCGATTGAGACTACTATGGGCTGTCTATCTCTTTTTGAAAGTATGTCGGCCTCAAGATTAACCTGCAAAAGTTCCTTCTGTTTGTGGCTGGTATTGTGGAACAAAATAAGTTCCTTTTACAAGAGAAACTGGGTTCCCTCTTGGGCAGCTTCCTGTGAAATACTTGGGTCTCCCCCTTATCCCTGCCAGGCTCTGGGCTCACCACTGCACCCCAATTCTCAAGCTCCTTCGCAAAAAGCTCCAGCTTTGGAAAGGAAAACTTCTCTCCAATGCTGGCCACCTTGAGCTGATCCCTTCAGTCATGCAATCCTCCTACATCTATTGGTCCAGCACCTTCGCTCTTCTCCATTCCATCATCAAGGCTATTGAAGCTCTCATGTGTGGCTATCTTTGGAAAGGTACTGAATCATCTGGATTCCTCCGCCCTATCAGCTGGTCCTTAGTTTGCCTGCCCAAAACAGAAGGGGGACTTGGGTTAAAAAGAATCAAAGAAGTCAACATGGCTGAGATTCTTAAACTCATATGGAAAATTGCATCCAAGCACAATAGTATCTGGGACTAAAGTACCCCTAGTTTCCCACAACCTCTAAATTCCTTTTCAGCTAAAGCCCAGTCCACCAAATACGTTCCAATGTTTGCCCAAATTCATGGAGAAGATCTTGATTACTCTTCAACTAACCTTCTGTTTCTTTTTTGTTTTTTTTTTTTCCAATAAAAAAATCCCTTTATTAATATCTTAATCCAAAGTTGGAATGAGTTGGAATTACATATTCAGCTAGTTAAAAGACTGTAGTAGGGGATGGACAAGGGTACCCACAAATACAGATGGGTTTTTGTGAAGGGGGTGACAAACATTTACTCGGTGCCCCAGGTCTGAAGGCTGCCTTGCATCTTGCATCACACTTACTGTCACAATCTCCCAAAATCTGGTAACACATACGATCGGCATTCACCTTGTGCACCATCATCTGTGCTGCTGAGATCAAAAGCAGAGCTAAGAGGTGGATATGAAAGGTTGGAGTGAAAAGCTTGGCCATCTCTTCTTACTAACCTTCTGTTTCTTTATTTCCATATTTATACTTATACTTTTGAATGTTAATTTTAGTAAATGGTGCCATGCTGACCAAATTTACTCAAAATGCTTTTCCAGCTGACTTTTCTAACCAGAAAATTGTAGATTAGTGTTCATTGGTGAAGCATAAAATTGTATCCATGAAACATGACCAGATATCATTATTCTTTGAGCATTCTCAATCGAATTTTCCGTTGATGTAATTAACTTAAACCGAATTGATGCACTGTTTATCACGAAGTATATTACATTTATTTTTAATTGAGTGCCAATTTATTTATTGATATGAAGAGTAGTGATATACCCAAAGAATAGGGGAATGGTGACTATCAAACATTAATGCTGATAATGTTACAATCTGCAGCAGGTGGCTATTCTGAAAACACGATATAGGTGTAACCATCTAACCACCCATTATGTAGCCGAATCATCAGTTTCTTGAACCACCAATCTTGGCATCCAAGTGACTGAGTCACTGAGCAATTTTGCTGGGTTACAAGAGTTCAAATGAATTCAATCTTATGTTAAAATCTCCTTGGCCCTGAATCATCACACCTCATCCAATTAACAGCATTGGCTGAAATCCCTTCCAGAATACGTGATCATATCCCCTCTCCAAGGAAAGTTGCCCTAGTAGAAGAGAGAACACTTTTACTCTAGTGAGTTTCCTTCCTCAATTTGACCTGAATAATCACCAACAATTTCTCATCCTGACCTTTAAATACTCCACTAATGCCCCAAAGGTTGCCAGAAAAAAACCACATCCATTCTCACTGCTGTAGAAGAAATCAAAGAGATCTGAACTCTATACATAAACACATCCGGTATGCCTCTTAATAAATTTTTACCTGTGGGTCATCTTAGATATAATATATATATTTTTTTGGTGAATAAAAAATGTATTACCAAAGAGAGAAGGAAAGAAGGGGGCGGGGGGAATATACAAAAGGAGAAGGGGGGGGGGGGGGCACGAACCAACTAATGGGTTCTCAATAAGGAGCTATCTAAACCCCAGGATACAACAATATGCCTGTTCCTTGGGGTGTCCGGAATGACCTTCAAAGGCAAAACACCAAGCTTGGTGGAGACGTCAAAAAAGATGGCTTTCCAAATCAAGTCGAACGAACGAGAATTGGAGGTCCATCTCCTGAGGTTCCTTTCCATCCAAATGTGGTAAAGGGTCGCGCTAAAGACAAGCTTGCCAATCGTATCGCACAAGGATTGCCCAGGAAAACTCATATCCAGCCATAGCCACTCTCTAGCAAAGGGGAGGGGTCTCCTGTTGCGAGGCCAAATGAAAGAAAGGGCTTTTTTCCAGATGGTAGAAGAGAAGGGGCAGTCAAAAAATAGGTGGTCAATGTCTTCATGGCCGGTCCAGCAAAAGATGCAAGAGGGGGAGACAGGGATTCTCCGGTGAAGAAGGAAAGCTTGGGTGGGAAGGCAATGTCTGAGGGTTTTCCAGGCAAGGAAGCTGTGTCTAGGGATGTGGCCTTTGAACCAGATGAGTTTGTGCCAAATGACATTAGGGGCAGGGGTTCTGGCTAGGTTCCAGGTTGAGCTGAAAGAGAAGAGACCATTAGTGGTGGGAAGCCAGATGGTCTTGTCCGCTTGGGTAGGGGAGGGGGGGTGGGGATGGGGGGGAGGGAGTTCCAGAAATAGGAGAAGGTGGGGGGGAAGGGGGAGGGGGGGTCCAAGTGCCATACTGCCATGGGCAATGATGACAGAGAGGGGCGGATTTGGGAATGCCGGAGGTGTAGATCGCTATTGCACCAAGGACGTTAAAGAGGACACCATTAGGGTGCCAGAGGGAGATTGAGGATCCATCAGAGACAGAGGAGGAGTAAAGGCCAGAGGGCGGAGAAGGAGGATCTTGCGCCAGACCCAGGAGGAGTCGGATGGGATGGAGGTAGTCCAGATGGAATCCTTTTTGAGGAGGTGGGAGTAGACCCAATTAACCCAAATGGAATCATGCTTGGAAGAGATTTTCCAAATCAACTTCAAAATACCCGCAGTGTTAGAGTCACGGATACGAAGGATTCCAAGCCCTCCTTTAGATTTGGGACAGCAAATGGATTTCCAACTAGTGGGGTGGAGGAAGTGGGGGGTTTCCTTTCCTTTCCAGAGGAAGGCACAGAAGAGGGATTCCATAGCTTTGATGGTGGCTTTAGGAAGGCCGAAGATGCCACTCCAATAGATGTAGGAAGATTGGAGGACCGAGCGAATGCATTTCATCTTAGATATGATTTTATTAGTTAGCACTTAATCGTCACTTGATTGATTGTCATACAATTTGGCATTTCTTTCCTCTTATAAGAATCATAATAGAACACAAAAAACTCTTTCAATCGTTCCCCCCTGGATAATTGGAGCTGCATGCAAAAACCAACTGAGTTCCATAACATCCTTAGAGAATGCTCAAGTCATCTGGAAGATAATCGATAAATGGCACCAAACTCTTGCAAAGGGACAAAACAAAAAACAAATGGTCAACTGATTCACCATCCTCTTTGCCCATCAAATAGACATTAGGTGAAAGAAGTCACCTTGACCATTTCTTTTGATGCAAATCACCTGTTAGCACTCATTTATGACCTATTTCCTGGCTGATGTTGTGCATTGTGGAGGTACTTTGGACTTCCAAAGCACCTTATTAGGAAAGGGCATCTTGGATTTTCCAAGTCATCAGGATAGGGAATATTCTACAGTTCATTAAATAAAGATTCATAACACCTTTTTTGAAGCAATTCAATTAAATTTTAGGCCATTCCCAATTCAACCCCTTTAAAACCCCTCCTAAAAAAGAGATCCCAGCTAATGTCACCCTGAAACTTAATACAAGAAACCACAAGATTGATTATGGGCGAGGATAACGAATAGTCTGGGGAACAAGTTCATAGAAGGCATTCTTTGCCACCATGTATCCTCCTAGATTCTGCCTCCTCTCTTTCTTGCCTATGTCATATCAGTCCGATACCTGTAAGTAGTGTAATAACAATGGAAGGTAAGGAGAGAAGAGATAAGGAGAGGAGAGAAATGATGAAGAAGAAGAAAAAGAGGAAGAAGAGAGGTTGCAGTTAGAGTTGGGAGAGGACTATCGATCCCTCTCCCCTATATTCACTAACATTGACTTAAATGGAGAAATTAAATCAATGCCCTTATACAGCATAACATGCACATATTTGCTTATTCCCATTACATTGACTATTCTACCCTTACAATATTCTTCTAACAATATCCCACCCTTATAATAATTATTTTTGAAGAAAACCTAAGTGTGGCCATTAGCAATCAAAGTGTCCCCATGCATTTTTATCTTGTCCATATTTGGATTTTATGTCCAAATGCCAAAAAGATTTGAGGCTCTTTGGGATAAAATTTTCTTTTGTTCACTATGTGGTTTTGTGAGAAACTTCTTTATCCGAATATAAAAAGTTCTTACACCTAAGGTGACTATTCTTGACCCAACATGCCGACCCGTTCCTTTGCAGAGGAATTTGGTTGGCTAATCCCTATTGTGTCAAGTTCTGGGTTGGTACCAGTTGAATAATTTCAGCCTAGTTTAAACCCTATGTTTTGTGTCTCGGATTTGCGATTCAAGGGCAAGGTGGAGGCTGAGAAGAATGTGGGTCAAGGTAGTAAGGGAAGATATGGTTACTTGTGTTTTATTTTGCCCAATGTATGATAATAAGCACGTTAATTTAACCAGTGTAATTTTGTAATGCAGTTAGAGCCTTAATCCATTTTCAACT
Source organism: Telopea speciosissima (assembly GCF_018873765.1). Classification (NCBI taxonomy): domain Eukaryota; kingdom Viridiplantae; phylum Streptophyta; class Magnoliopsida; order Proteales; family Proteaceae; genus Telopea; species Telopea speciosissima. The sequence goes on along the minus strand of NC_057922.1, from coordinate 24,036,434 downwards.
TGCATCACGGCAGAGCAAGAGTTGAGTTTTTTAATTCAACATGGAACCTGCCCAATTTTCCTACGTCTTACTCAATAAGAATATATTCCAATTCCAGCTCTAGTAATTTATAATGGTTGAAATGTTGAATGTTGATATGGATTAAGATCTCCATCAATTGATGGATTGAGACTTTTTTCTTTTCTCCCCTTTTATGGGGAAAGGAAACTTTATTTAATAAAAAGAGGAGAACTGTACAGTTACAGCTGTATATTTTTATGGAGAGCGTTGCATGACAGCTCATCAAAAGATTCAAAATAACTGTCCAAGATTGCTAGATATAGCACACATAGTCTTAAGTTCAAGATCAGGTTGTCTGCCATACATATCTACCAAAATGGACTTACTTCTCACGAAGATCTTGCTGGAATGATTTGTAGACGTTGAAAGCCCCCTGTAGAACCTTCCACATCATGAAATTCCTTTATAGCTTCAGGTTACTTAATGACAAGTCTTCTCATTACAGATATCATATGAGCCCAATTACAAACATTGACATAAAAAACACGTCTTTTCTTTTCCTTCCAGTCAGCCTACGAGATGCCATCAGGAATCAACTCCATAAAACAAGAGTTTAGGATTGAAATTCAACATAGGCCAGGTAGTTATTGCTATTGATGTGTTGATAAGGTTGGGACTGTCATTTATTTGATTTTGTTGTCTGTTGAACATTTCATGTTAGGTTATGTTTCATTATCATCTACTTTCATGATTACAAGCATGCTTTTATATAAAATTTCTATATAGTTTTTCATTACGTTGTTGGTTTCATTTCTTTTTAACATTTCATGTTAACTGGGGTTTGATAAACTTATATTTTTCAGAGATATCACAATCACGTTCTGCACAAATTGGTCCTTTTACATTGGTTGGAAAGGGCACTAAAATCGGGGACAACTCTAAACTCTCCAATTCAGTAATTGGCGAAGGTTGCACTATTGGATCAAATGTTTCAATTGAAGGTTCCTATATTTGGAACAATGTCACGATTGAGGATGATTGTAAACTAAGGCATGCAATCGTTTGTGATGGAGTGGTAATTAAGTCAGGGGCAGTTCTGGAACCTGGGGTTATTTTATCATTCAAGGTACATATAACTATGCTAATCTCTGGAAATTAATTAGCTCTTTGCTCTTTCTTCCCATGATTCTGTCAGACTTATTTTCAACAATGTACATTTGATATTCAGTTTCTTTGACATTCATCAATTCTTTATATCTATGATCGGTGGACAATGGTCCTGGATAGAGCAACACATCAAATCTGGCAACAGTGAGATGGCTATATTGTAAATGGCTCCAAAGTAGAACATTTCGAGTACTAGTCATAGTCTTGATGATGCAGATAAGTTACCTAGAGGGTTTATTTTATTGGAAATAAGCCTTAAGTTGGGGTATATAATGTTGGGCCTTTGATCCCATGAGTTTTCTATGTAATAGGCCACTTTTGTGGGCCTAAAATATGGGTAATTAGGTTGCATGCGGGATTAGTTGTTTTAGTTCCATAGTTTTATTTTGGTGTTTTGTTTATAAATTGAACCGGTTCAACCAATTCAATTTAAGTGATTTTAGTAGTTTTTTTTTAAGTGTTTAGTGGGGCTGGATTAGGACTCTGTATTGAGTCTATTTCTGTTACTTAGTCAGTTTAAGTTACCTAATAGGTTAAGGATTGGGTAGGCGTTTCCTTTTTAATCAATAGTACTACTGTTGTCTTCATTAAAAACGTTTAGTGTTGCATTCCATTCTACTTTGTAAGTGGCTCCCAAGTAGAACATTCCAAGTACTAGTCATAGTCTTGACTTAGCGGACCCAGCTCTACTAGTTGACTGGCTTCTTTAACAGATTGGTTTATTGGGTCATTTGGAACCAATATTTGTAAAAATGAGCCAAAATACTGGTTTCTGACGCATGGTTTTGTCTGACAACTTGATCTTATTTTTTGAACTGGCCAATTGAGCTATTACAGGTTTTTCTGAGACTCATAAATGTTGTCATGGTAGTCTCCCCATTTGACTAAATCTGTTGAACTGGTTACCCACAACTCATCCCCCAGACTTGTTCTAGGATTGGTTGGGGCTTTATTGACTAAGGTTCATATTCAAGAGTGAAAGGAGTCATGAGTATGACTTTTGGGATGTCTGATGCTTTGATTATGGAAAACTGTTCTCTGTCTTCTTTCCTTCGTATATTATTTAGTTTATGCTAATAGGATGTTAATGGTAAGTCAGACTGAGGGCTGCTCATTCATGCATTTAATTGGGTGTATGCTTGTAAAGCAAGTGCAAAGGAAAAAAAATCCAAGTAAAATATAAGGGTCGGAAAGAATCTTTGAAGTTGGAACATTTTAAAGCATCGTATTAGGTTTAAGTAAGCCACATAATGACCATGCGATATTTGACGGTGTACATGAGTGCATGTCTGGCACAACATTTGTGGATGTTAGAGAAATTATAAGCAATGTTTGAGATGTAACATTTACATACTGTAAAATTGATGATTCGGTTGTGTGATGAAAAAAAAAATCTTGTCAAATACTTTGAAACTTAAAGTTTCTGAAATTAGCTCTAATGCCAATTTTTCTTTTTCTTTTTCTTTTGGTGCAAGGACTAAGGGGAGTAGGGAGATGACATTGTCTCACAACTGAATTACCACCACCAGCTGCCAGTGGGGGTGTTTCCTCTGGTGTGTTGTGGATATTGAGGGGAGGAGGGAGAACTTTTAGGGGAAAGAGGGTCTTACCCATTATAGTGAAATATCTCACTCAGGATCTGACATATGTGGATGATTGATGCAGCCACCGAAACCCTAGATGCCAAGCGTCATAATCGAGGTTTTGATTGGTGGCTTCCCTAATATGATTAGGAGACCTTTGTTAGATTCCTAACGTGATTAGGATTACTACCAAGAGTTCTATTTGGATTAGGAGATTAATCTTATTACAATTAAGCTTATTCCAACAGAGGCTTTTCACCATTCACATTGCTACAAGTAACAAACATCTGCATCTTCACCAATCCCAGCTGTTGACAGACATCCTTCCCCTGCCACGAAATACAGAGTGCTGGAAATGAAGGAACCGTACCGTAGGAGGATAGAATCACTCCAGAAATCCATATTTATACTGATGTAGATAAGTCAACTAAAAGGTTTATTTTATTGAAAAAAAAGCTTTGTGTTGGGCCATATATGTATTGGGATTTTGATTGTAACAACCCCAAACTCAAACACGGTAAAAAGTCTGCCCTCAAGGGCGTTGATCAGAAATCACCTTTCACATTTGTATAAATAACCCAACTCCCATAGAATTCATACATAAACAGCGGAAGACTTAACACTACTGGAGTTGGGATTAAGACTGATACATAACATATATATAACACTGGTGACAATTGAATAAGTATTACAAAGCTATGTGAATTTAAACCTTATTGCAAAACATGTTCTTTGTCTTTCTCACATCATAACTCATACTGTTCACAAGCACTTCTCTCAATCCTGTTCCCTAGGTTGGTGTAACCTGTACACTCACAATTCAAGGAGTCTTGAGCTGTACACACCTCTTCTCTGTACTCATCATCTGAAAAGAATATTTATAATAGGGATGAGCCAACAACCCAATGAGGAAATCATGTTACAATACATTCAAGTGTTCATGTGCTTTCATATCAGTGTGCATGTGTATATACATTTAATAAGAACACAGGTTTACTGTTGGATTAAGTCAAGTAAATAGTGTACTACCGAATGTGCGCATAAATGTTGAGGTAAACTAGGCCTCGCATCATCTTGGATAGGCAACATGACCATGAGGACATACTCTATTATTAACTTTTCTAACAATCTAACTAGACCACATGCCCGTGAGGAACATGCTCTAGAATTATTTGGTTTGCACTAGACCACATGTCCAAAAGGATCACGCTCTAGAATTACCAACGTATAACATTTTGCACTAGACCACATGTCCCATAAGGAACATGCTAAAGAATTATTTGGTTTGCACTAGACCACATGTTCAGGAGGAACATGCTCTAGAATTACCATCGTATAATGGTCTGCACTAGACCACATGTCCACCATCAAATAATGGTCTGCACTAGACCACATGTCCAGGAGGAACATGCTCTAAAATTACCATCAAATAATGGTCTGCACTAGACCACATGTCCAGGAGGAACATGCTCTAGAATTACCATCGTATAATGGTCTGCACGAGACCACATGACCCGTATGCCATGCTCTAGAATTACCATTACATTATACCTTGTCCAATACATTACCTCCTACTGGAAAGGGATGGTAGACACAGAGTATTGTTATTGCATTAACTTTCATTTCATTCTCTATCTTTCTCTTTCCTTTTGACATCATCTCATTTCATGCTTATATATCATCATCATCATCGTCATGTCGTTACATACATATACATCATTATCATCTCTTCATTCCATACATTGCATCACATATCATTCTCATACTAGAACATCAACATAAACATATAACATTATCTACAAGCTCATCAATGCATGACATCCAAAGAACACATCAATACAACACTCACGTAGGCATCATCAACAACTGACATATACATGTACTTTACATCTGCGTCACTAAACAGGACATCAATCACACAGATACATTATCCATGATTCCCTCACATCCATATGCATCTACATACATACAATCCTTCATAGCTCTTTCATTCAATTATAAAGCAGTACTTAGATATCCGCCTCACATCATTTTACTCATACATGTATAGCTATGTAAATAAGCAGTGACCAGTCATACCAATTTACAAATATATACAACCATATACATATGGGTCCCTCACAATACTCATATACATATCCAATCAATGATATAAACATATAACAATACATAATGAATCAGTCACATATCTCTTAATAATATCCAATCTACAATAAAAACACATATAACATTACTTATATGAATCCTTCACTTTTCTCCCTTACTCCTCTTGATGCACTTCGTCTTTAGACTTATAAGTATTTTGGTACAATCGAATCCCCTTCAAACAGAGTTCCAAACTGATGTTCAGCTAACAGCTTCTTCTTCCTCTTTCTTCCTAGTATAGAACCCAACACTCACAGCCACAACTGCCTTCCTAGCGTCCTAGTTCATCAACTCAACCCACACATATCCCCAAGCTCCGCAACAACTACAATCCATCCTTTTCTTCTTCTTCTTCTTCTTCCCAGTTCAGAATTGGCTCTGCCCTTGAGTTGTTGTGTTTCTCTTCTTCAATTTTTCTCCATGTCCTTTCAAATTGGAATTCCAAAATCTCTAATGCTCATCTTCATAACTCATTGCTCAAGACATCACGTCTAAAACAGTTCTAAATCATAGGGAACCAAATCTTTTCCTTCACTATTCAATGGTACTTTCCTTCACCCACTATTTCCCTTTTGAAAATTGTGATTCAGCAATAACAAGAACATCAACAGTTCATTTCTGCAACTCCATGTCCAACAGTCGATTCCAGATTAATTCCCTCCTTTCTTTCCCCTTTTTCTTCTGCTTTTTTTTTTTTTTTTTTTTTTTCTCTCAACTCCAGAATTCTGTTCTGATGTATTGAGTATCTAATCTCTTTCTTTCATTTAGTCATACCCTTATATATAATTTCTTAATCACTAATAATCTCATTAATTACATCAACTAACTCTAATAGCTATTAAATCCTAAATCTTCATTTAGGTTAGTCAAACCATCATTAGTCCCCTAATATCCCAGCATGAGACACCTCAACACCTATGTGGCTGAAGTATTAATGCCACCTATCCTTAGGGCCATGTGGCTGGCCTTAGAAAGCCACCACCTACTTAGGCATACACAAGGTGGCAGCTCCATATGAGACTATGTTGCTATTTAGGCTTAGTCAAACAAAGTGGCTGACCCTTGGTAACACCTCACCTCTATGCCATGGGGCTACTAACCATGCAACCATCTCATCGTCTCTATGTATCAGGTGGCAGCCCTTTAGTAGGACACATGGTCCAATCATGCTAAACCACCTCTAATCCCTCATTAATCCCCCTAATAATAGGATTAACTTAGTTAATCAAATACTAATCAATATTTAATTACTAAGATTAACATAAGCATACCACCTCGTGCTTGCACTATTCATCATAAAATAAAATAATTCAATAGGCACTAGAATATTAACAAGTAATCCAATTAATTATTCATGACCTGCTAGCGGGATGTTACATTGATCCCATGGGTTTACTTTGTAATTGGCCAATTTAATGAGCTTAAAATATGAGTAGAAAGTAGGAAAACGGGATTTGCATCATTAGTTTAGTTAGAGTCCTATTTTGAGTCTGTTTTCTTTATTATTTCACTTTCCTAGTCAATTTAGGTTACCTTATTAGTTAAGGATAGGGTTAGGCCTTACTTTTTTAATGTCTAAGTCTATTTTTGAGTCTTCTATGTAAGTTTGTAAGGGAGGGCAGCATTATACACGAATTTGATTAATGAAATATTGGCTTTAGCCTTTGTGAAAATCCTGAGATAGGATGGGTGAGATGCCCAGGTTGAGATAGCCAACCCCACCTTTCCCCATCCCCTTCTATCGGTTCTTGATTTTAAACCCTAGTTTCAGTCAAATCGAGTTCAAGAGTGCTACAAGCTTTTGGGATTTCTTTTCAACAAATTGTTACAATTTCTTGAAGATTATTACATCCAGATTATTGCTCTGCTTCAACAGGTTACAAATTTGTGGGTTTTTATTTGTTACTTCAACCAAGAAAATTGTTCCCTCATTTGAGTTCCCATTGTTGTCTTGGTTCCCTCATATGATTTTAGTTCCCATTGTTCTCTTGGTTCCCTCCATAGTTGTCAAGGCGTCGCCTCGTCCAGGAGGATTTCTAGGTGCCTAGGCTGCTGCCGCCTTATTGGAGGGTGCCTTGCACTGGTTTAATTGGCATTTAACCAGGTTCTGGCACTCATTTATGCCAATATCAATTAAGTAAATGTTTTTATATTTGTTATTTCATTTACTTAAGCTATTATTCATAAATAAGCAAATACCCCCTATTTGAATCCAATAAAAATAGTTAAAAATTTTAAATTCCAAAAGGATAAAAAGTCAACCCTCTAGTTCAAGAGCCAAAACTAGATTTTCGGCGGTAGGTGAAATTTTCAACTTTCTAATGCTGGTGTTTTTCTCAAATCTAAAAATTCCATAAATCTTAATGTGGTAAAACATTGTTAAAAACCAAAAGTGCGGTAAAATATTCATTTGTTTTGATATCTAAAAAATTATTTTCATTCAGAGCGATTTTGACAGCATTCACGCACACCAAATAAGGTTTGACGGGAACATAACTCCTTCAATATAAATCAGATTTAAGCAATCTTGAATTTGTTGGAAAGCTGGTTTTGTGCTCTACCTAATACAAAAAATCTCATGTAAAAATAAAAGCATTTGGTTAATCAAATTTCTTAGAGAACAAGAACATTTCTCTAAATCGAGAGTAGGTTAATTACTTGTTGATAAGATCATATTTTCTAAGAACAGTTAGACTAGATATACCTGAAAATGATCAATTCCAAGAACATAAAAACCATCTGTATGTTTTTGATTGTTTCAAATTTCCATTAGCTTGCTTCTTCAGTTCTGTTGTCTTCTATTTCGATGTTGATTTTTGATGACTTGATGTAGCTTAATATTGATTTTTGATGACTTGATGTAACTTAATGTTGATTTTTGATGACTTGATATGGTTTAATGTTGATTTTTGATGGTATAAAGTACATATTGTAGCATACTAAATAATGTTAGAAAAGAGGGGAAATAAAAAAATAACACTTGGGCGCCTTGTTGCCTAAGCGCTTAGACACCCCTCAACCACCTTGGGTCGCCTTGCTGCCTTGAAAACTATGGTTCCCTCATATGATTTTAGTTCCCATTGTTCTCTTGGTTCCCTCATGATTTTAGTTCCCATTGTTCTCTTGGTTCCCTCATATGACTTCTTATTTATTGGAGGGTTTTCTATTCAGGTTTTAATCTTAATTATATACGCCTTCCCCAGCAAGCCTTTCAATTTGCAATTTATGGATTTTATTTAGCCATGTTTAAGAAATGTAGGGATATATCAAACCCCAGTAGCATCAAAGTGGCCCCACTTAAGACCGGAAGAATATATCTAAAACAGTCAAACATCAATGTGATGTACTCAAGTGGACTGCCACAGTCGGTAGCAGATATCCTTGGTGCAAAGCAATGGATCTGAGGAGTTTACATTGAGCCAGGCTCTGTAAATCAGTTCAGAGCACTGGGTCTCGTTACCCAAGCTTGCACTAGCACTTTATGAGCACAATCCGAAGATGTCCCAGGCCCACAAGTCAAAAAACAATGGCTATTTAGAATTCAGATAAGATGATATCAGAATCAATGGTAGGGGATCGTTAATGTAAACAGAAGTTAAAAAGCAACGGCTATTTTTTAGCAGGATTCGGGCCTGTCGTTATGCTTTTAAGCGTTACAGGCTGAATTATAAAGCCCAAAACTAGGGTCCAAGGAATACACGAAAATTAGTTTTTTAACTTAGTATTTTAGTGCGTGGGATGCTTTTCTAGATACATCTTTCAGTAGTCATGGAGGCTAAGTAGTTTAGTTTAAGAAATTTTATTATTTCTTATCTCTTTGTTAGAAGTTTAAATTTTTCTAGAATCCTAGAGTTTTTTGTTCTTTCTAGGCAATTCTATTTTTGGATCTTCGAAGTTTATAAATACATGTAATACCCCCTCCCCTAAAATTGAGTTGGAACGAAAGAAGAGTTTTTATGTCAGTGGAAGATTGGATGAGAGAAGGCTATGTTTATCCCCTTCCCGCAAGTCTGATTGACCTCTCTTACAGTGGTGGCTGTCTTCTTCCTTTGTGGACAGCCGTGTTTCTCTCTGCTCTCTCTCTCTCTCTCCATTGATTCACTCTCCTTCCTAACTATTCTCCCCCATAGTCTCTTCTTAAATTTTTTTTCTTATTTCAGTTGTAGGCTGCTGTAATATATATGGCGACCAAGCAATCACCCCTTGATTTACCAGAAAATCGTCTTAACCTGGGCCAGTACTGCACCAATCATAGTTATCAAGGCGTCGCCTTGGGTGCCTAGGCTGGCCCCTTGCCGCCTTGTTTGTGTCACCTTGCTTTTGGACCCTCTCCAACACCTTGGTCGTCTTGCTGCCTTGATAACTATGCTTCTTTGAACTCTTTACATTGAGCAGCTCAAAAAAATGAGCAAATCCTTCTCCTTTGTAGCCACAATATGGATGCCCTTTGGATGGTTTTCAAAGATCTTTATTGTTCCTTTCATGCCATAATGGTCAACAGATAGCTTTGGTGCACAATTGCCAAACCCTTCTAGCATTAATGTAGCCATTTGTAACGAGTGGTTGAATAGGATCTCGCATTTCCATTGAGAAGCATCGTTGGACCAATGAATGCTGGACTGTCTCTTAATTACTGAGGCAACTCCAATGGTGGGCTGTGATTGTGAAAAATGATTAATTTTTAATCCTAAGATATGAAAATTATATAGTTGAAACATTTCTATGTTCACTCACCTATTTTTTTTTTTCTGTTTCATAGTGAAGTGCTCATATATTTCAATTGATACATGTGATGAATTTTTTTTAAAAATTTCATATGACTGGAATTTACTCATATAAGAGGCGAAGTTCAAAGATATGGTCAGATATTAATGTTTTTGAATCCTCTTTTCTCTAACTTTAAGTTCCATAACGATGTCTCTAAACGTTTCTTGTGATCCAGGTTGTAGTTGGACAACAATTTGTTGTTCCTGCTTACTCTAAGGTGTCTTTGCTTCCCCAACCAATAAACCAAGACAGCGATGAGGAGCTCGAGTATGCTGACAGTAGCAGTGGTGCTGTAGATAGTCCATGTAGAGTGCTATTGCTACATATGACATCCCCATTTTCTTGTTTAGTTTTTCTGTTTCTATAGACTGTAATTGCTCCAATATGATTGCAATTGCTCCCAATTTACCAGTTTTTAATCTATGGATTTCATTTCATTTTATTTTACTTTTAAATTCTCGTTCTCTGCATGCTGTATATCAAACTAGCTGTCTAGTGAGTCTCCAAGATTCTTATGGACGATGATATAGAAAACAGTGACTGTTTCTAGTTGAAGGTTGGAATTTCAGCCATGAGTGGAGAACTTTTGTTCATATTAGAAATGTTTCATGCTCTGTCACAGAAATCTGCAAGAAGGTAGAGTTTGGAGCAATACCAATACAGGATTGACTGTTAAATCTCAATTTGAAGAAATGTAATTTCCAGGGCAGCCTTCTTGATGCGGGAGCATCCTGCTGCAATTTGTGTGGCCTGATCTTCAATTACAGTCTATTAAATTGTCGGCCGGGCTATATGTCATTTTTTATAAAGGAGTCTATATAATTCTTTTTTGTTTTTTTTTGAATGAATCTTTAATTAGTGAACCCAGTGCTGGTAGTCAAAGTCCACAGTCTAGAATTTTCTTTAAATTGGGTTTGCTCTATCGTTTGGCAGTTATTGAGTTTGTTTACTACTTTTATTTCGATTCTTAAATTTAGTTAATTTAGGAAGGATAGAGAACTTTTAGTCTTCTGTATGGGACTGTAATCCCTACATTTTTGGTGGGCTTTTGGATAATGGAACATATTGTGGTGGCTGTGCCTATGTAACCTGTATGGAGACTGGCTTCTTTCCTCTTTTATTTGCTCGCTCTCTCTCTCCATCCCTTTCTCCTAACAATTCCATCTCTTCTTCTTCTTCTGTACTTGTTGTTACTTATTTGTTTTCAGGTTGAAGGTTCATGGATTTCAAATCAATAGTTCGGATCTTCTATTCCCCTCTTTTGTTTTGTGACCGTGAATCTGATTTGTCTGCTTTGCTTTTTTTATTCTTTTCTGTTAAATCATCTCCTTTTAATTCTGTCAGCCCGATTTCAGACTCTGGCTACTCTTGTTTTTCTTAATCTCAGGTCCTGGCACATATTGTTTTGCCTCTTTAAGATTCTTATTCTGCTAATATCAAACCTGTTCTGCAGACTAGATTCACCTTCTGGCCATATCAAGCTTTATTCTGTGTTTAATTAATTGCAAGTCTCAACAGGTCCTCCTAGACCAATGGTTTTTTGCCCCCCATGAGATGCAGTTAAGGGTGTCCAATCGGGTCAATTGGGCCTTGGAATACTTTATTTGGGCCCATAGCTGGGTTCTATGGGGCCTTGGGCTTGTTACTTTTGTGTTTAATAATGTAATGAGCCTCTTTTATAAGTCCAAAAATTGGGATTTAAAAGGGCACACATGATTAAGTACATGGATAAGATTGTGTGGTCCCATGTGCTATTAAGTAGCCAAGTTAGTTCAATCTAGAAGAGTCCTTTTAAGATAGCGTTTAAGTTAGTTTAGGAAGGTTAAGTGTCATTAGTGGAGTCAATTTAGGAGATTTTATCTCTATGTTTTTTAAAATAGCAATGTAAGTATATAACCAACTCACCTCTCCATAGTTTTGATAATGGAATAGATTTGGGAAATTTTGAAATTGAGAGCGATTCTCTCCCCTTGTGATCTCTTCTCTCTCCTCTTTCTTCCCTACCTCACGGTTTCCTTTCATCCTATTTTTCTCACCCTAGCAGATTGATACTGCTAATCTTCTCTTCTATCGATATGAAAATTCTTCTTGGATAGCAATCTGCTACTTCCTTGTTCAGCCCCTTGGCTCCCCTTCTTTCTCCTCCATATTTCTCTTTGTGCGATACCTTGCTTCCTCTCCTTCTCTGTTGATTGCTAAAGGTACTGAAGAAGATTTTCTGCTGCCTGGAACAGATCTTGGATATAGCTTTAAGATATAAGCAAGGTAAGCTCACCACCCGAAGATCCTTCTTCTCCTTCTGCATCACCATGGTTAAAGATTCAGTCCAACCTGAATTAATTACAGTTAGTTCTTGATATTTGCCCCTTGATGCGCATGTCAGCTCCCATCAATAATTCATGTTTTTGAATCCCTTTTCTGATGGAGCTGTTACCCTCAGGTTGATTAGGTTGCTTTGACCTTCCTGCATCACATCTTTCTAATCCATGGATTTCTGCTGTTTTTCTATTTTCCGACCTGCATCCAAGGTTTGAGAAGAAACCTTGGTCCAAACCGAAATATTATGGATTTCGACTGAAACCTGGTTGAAATGCTATTTGTTTCCGTTGGTGGTTCCTTTGACCATTTCAGTGGTCAAATGGTCATATTTTGGGCCGAAACTTCAGGAGACCCTAATTAAGCATCCCTAAACATAATGGAACCTTTAGATTGTTAAAATACTCGCCCAAAATGCTAGTTTGGTTTTGTACCTTAGATTGGTAATATACGGCGTATCTTGCTGTATATTTTCCCAAATATAGCCTATGCTACACATAATTTAGTACTGTAACACATAAAATTTCAATTAAACAATTAAAATATGCATTAAAAATGAAGAAAAGCCATTTAATATTATTAATGTTGAAGTGTGGCAACTTACAAGTACACATACAAGTGTGCAAGTGTCAGAACTATAAGTGTACAGCCATCAACCAAGGTGAAACTCTAAAGACCCCTATGAAACCGTTCCTCCAACTCTATGTCAGTACCGCATAGAGTTCTAGACGGGCTTGAAAGCTGAGGAAGATTGCTTCTGCCGATGAAACTGTTTCTCCGACTATCACAAAAGAAGGCCATTTCATGCTTCTTGTGAAGAAACGGTCAAAGTTCATCACAACAGCCTGATAGGTCTCATCATTAACATGCTCTAGGTGCCCCAACCTCAGATATAGATCACCAGGTCAGGAAGATGATGCAAATGTGGATTAGCTGTTGCTGCTTGGTGGACTGGACTGATATGGTTGCTGGGGATCTAGAAATGAGATACTATCCACAATATCTAACATATAAAGTGGAAGTCCAACCACTAAATATTTACCCTATTTTTTTGCAAAAATTAACTTTAGGATAAAAGGATGATGGCTGGGAAATTGTGACTTGTGTTAGAAAGAGACAGACCACTCTTTATTTATAATAATGAGATATGCAGTACAATAACATTAAAGCCCCTAGGGAAACACAAGATAAAACCCTATGGACAATTATACCCTTGAACCCCATATTACAACACTCCCCCTCAAGTTGGCGCATGAATATCACACATGCCCAACTTGCATACAAGAGGACCAAAAAATTTACTCCTAAGACTCTTGGTGAAAACATCAGCTAACTGATCTCCAAACTTGACAAAAGGAGTACAAATTAGACCCTGTTCGAGCTTTTATTTAATGAAATGGCGATCAATTTCCACATGCTTGATTCTGTCGTGCTGCACTGGATTATGGGCAATATTGATCGCAGACTTCTTGTCACAGTAAAGCATTGTAGGTCAAGATGTAGGTAGACCCAAGTCCTTCCACAGCCCTTGGAGCCACATTAATTCACAAATGCCATGGGACATGGCACGAAACTCAGCTTCAGCACTCAATCAGGCAACAACCGATTGCTTCTTGCTTTGCCAAGTGACCAGGTTACCCCCAACAAAGGTACAGTAACCAGAAGTGGATTGTCGATCGTTAGGGGAATTGGCCTAGTCAGAATCGAAAAATAAAACACCTTTGCTTGGGGCAGCTTTCAAGTATCGCAAAATCCGGATCACAGCATCCCAATGGGAAGAATAAAGGTCATGCATGTACTGGCTGTCCAAGCTAACTGCAAATCTATATCCAGTCGTGTATGGGAAAGATAGATTAGCTTGCCCACTAACCTTTGGTACTGTCCTTTATCAACAGGATCACCTACTTTGCTGGAAAGATGAACATTGGCCTCAAGAGGGGTATCTGATGGTTTGCAGCCCAACATGCCTGTCTCAGATAATAAATCCAAGGTGTATTTTCTTTGAGAAAGAAATACACCCTTGGTAGAGCGGGCAACTGCAATTCCAAGAAAGTACTATAATAGGGCAAGGTCCTTGACTTCAAATTTCTTCCCAAGATAATCCTTTAGGCGAGATATCTCCTCCTTGTCGCTGCTCGTAACCATAATATCATCTACATAGACGATAAGAATAGCAATCTTGGTTCCAGTTCTCTTGATAAAATGAATATGGTCAACATTGCTTTGAGTGTAGCCAAATGAGACCATTGCACCATGAAATCTACCGAACCAAGCCCGTGGGGACTGGTTTAAATCGTATAATGCATGCTTCAGCTTGCATAGTTTCCCATGGGTCTCCTGAGTGGCAAAACCTGGAGGGATATCAAAGATAAACTTCTTCCTTTAATTCTCCATGTAAAAAAACATTTTTTACATCTAATTGTTGCAACTCCCAGCCAAGGTTAGCTGTACAGGACAAGATAACACGTATTGTGTTCATTTTTGCAACCAGGGCAAACGTTTATTGGTAGGCAAGACCATAGGTTTGTGAGAACCCTCTAGCAACCAGCCGGCCTTGTACCTATCAATAGTTCCATCTGAATTCTGTTTAACAGCAAACACCCACCTATAGCTAACTGTTTTCTTCTGGGGAGGGAGAAGGACCAGATTCCAATTACCATTTTTCTCTAGAGCATGGATTTCTTCCAACATGGCTGCTTTCCACTTTGGATCACAAAGAGCTTCCTGCCATTTTTGGGAAGAGAAACAGAGGACAAAGAGGAAACAAAGGTACGGTATGAAGGAGAAAGAGACTCATACGAAACAACCTGGGAGATAGGACGTTGTGTACAAGTTTTAACTCCTTTACGATGAGCCATAGGTAAATCCAAAGAAGGGTCAGAAACAATAGGTAAAGGTGAAGAAGAAATACTTGGATCCAATGTGGGGGGAGCCGGCGGCTCTGGAGCAGCTACAATGGTGTCTCTTTGACCTTGACGATGATATGTGTGAACAATAGGAGGTTTGGATGGTGGAAGAATAACAGTTGGTGGTGTTGTCTCCCCTTGGACAAAGGGACTAAGGTCATCACTAGGTGGTGGTATGGGAATAGGCATATCAAGCATATCAGGCATCTCGGCACCAACCAAATCATCCCCATGATGAGAGGCTGGAGGAATATATGGGACAGCTTCATTAAACACCACATCCATAGTAACCAGCATCCAATGAGTGGGAGGATGATAACATTGATACCCCTTCTGGGTAGGAGAATAACCAACAAAAATGCACTTCAATCCTAGGATGTTGGTGATTTCGAGCATAACACACACAACTAAACACCTTTGGTGGAACGGTGAAGGAATTGTTTCCTTGGAGAACCTTAGCGGGCGAGCTAAAGTTAAGCACACGGGTAGGCATGCGGTTGATCAAGTATGCAGCGGTTAAAAGAGCCTCACTCAAAAAATGTGGAGGAACATTCATTTCAAACATCAATGCACGAGCCGCTTCAAGTAAATGCCTGTTCTTATGTTCAACCACTCCATTCTGCGCCGGTGTATCAACACAACTGGTCTGATGGAGGATGCCATGAGATGCAAGATGCCTGAAATGCCCCATCGGTGTACTCTTTACCATTGTCACTATGGAGAATTTTAATTTGGGCATTAAACTGAGTACGCACAAAATTATGAAACTAATTGAAAACAATGAAAACATCACTTTTATAGTGTAATAAATAAAGCCAAGTGCACCGAGTATGACAATCGATAAAAGAGACAAACCACTTGTAACCAGAGATTGAAGAACATCGGGCAGGGCCCCACACATTAGAATGAATTAACATAAAAGGAGAAGTACTTCGAGAATTTGAACTGGAATAAAAATGTGTTTGCTTGGCTAAAATGCAAGCATCACAAAACACATCCTTTGGAGTGCATTTAGAAAATAAATTAGGAAAAGCTTTAACTAAAGTGCCCATAGGAGGGTGTCCTAAACGTCTATACCAAAGTAGTAAGTCAGGAGGAACAGCAGGATCAGCAACAGTAGGATGAGCATGGAGAGAGAAGGGGCAGCAACATCAAGCAAATAGAGAACCACTGTACGCTGTACCAGAGCCAATAGTTTCCCCCGTTACCAGATTCTGAAAGAGACAATGAGAAGGGAAAAAAGTCACTTTACAATTAAGGCCGAAAGTGAAACGACTAATGGAAAGGAGATTGGTAGTAAAATTTGGAACATGCAAAACCGAGTTTAGGGTCGGAGTAGGAGAGCATGTGATGGATCCCTTTCCAGAAATTGATGAAAGAGAACCATCAGCAATGCACACCTTATCCTTACCAGATCAAGGGGAATATTTGGGGGAAAAAATTGGTCTTACCGGTCATATGGTCTGAACCACCAAAGTAAAAAATCCATGATTGGGAAATAGTGGATGCACAAATACCAGCAAAAGAAATACCTGGATTGGCAGAATTTGAAGGAACAAGGTGGAAGAGGAAGCGGCAGCAAAACTGGCAGGATCGGTAGAGTCCAGCTTGGTTACCAAATGACGGAGAAGCTTGGTAAGTTCATCCTGAGAAGTGGAAGGTGCAACACCAGCTGGAGGATCAACTGTGGTGGTCTCAGTATGATTTGCAGAAGGTTTCCCACGACCATGACCTTTGGTGGAAGAAGCAGACGGGTGCTCATGAAGCTTCCCACAAAATTCCTTGGTGTGTCTTTCCCGCAATATTCACATTTAAGAGGTTTACAATCAGAACGATCACTGGGGCGAGAGGAACCACCTTTGGATTGCCTAGGAGGGGCAAATATAAGTGCTGATCGGTCAAGGGAAGGAGGAGGCAGCATGGCAGTACGGAGAATATCCTCAAGTTGGATCAAGGAATAGGCCTGTAACAGAGTGGGAACCTGTGCACAGAGTTGATCATACTCCATATTGAGGCCAACAAGAAAATCATACACCCTAAATTTATCTTCACGTTTCTGGAACTTGATTGCATCTTCAGGGGTAGAGGCCTGGAAAGTGTCATAAAAATCCAATTCCTGCCACTAGCTACGTAACTCAGAGTAGTATTGGGACAAACTGAGTTCTTTTTGCTACGTAAATCAAAGACCTGGGCATCGTTCCCCACTTGGGAATAAGTCTCTTGAGCGGTCTTCCAAATTTTTGTAGCTGTATCTAATAGAAGATAACCACGAGCAAGTTGAGGCGTCATGCTTGAGAGAAGATACGACATCACTAGGGAATTAGAAGAACTCTATTTATCTTGTTCAGGACCTGGAGTGGGGGGTTTCTCTTTTGCACCAATGAGATAACCCAAATATTCACGGGAATCCATATTGAGATAACAAGACCTAGACCACATAAGAAAGTCGCTACCATCCAAGCGAATGATGCAAACAGGGAATGTAGGGAAGCCATCAAGAGTGCGAACTTGCCCTTCGATTCCAGAGGTGGCTAAGGAAGAATCTGACATCGTCCCAAAAGAGGAATAAGAACTCACAGATCCAGGAAAAAAAAAATTAGATCTCAAGGATCTAAAAAAACTTCCATGAAAATAAGTTCTGCCCTTTTTAATGCATGAGAAAAGGCAGATCAAATAAAGGGAGCAAAAAAAGGGCCCTCGGCGGTGGAGAAACACCACCGAGGGTGGCAGAAAAGTGAGGAGGCGGAAACTCTCTCTCAGTGGCGCTAGAAAGAAACCTGAGAGAGAGAGGCGCAGGTGGTGGCGGTGCTCATGAAAAACGAGGAAAAAGAAAGAGGGAGAGAGAGAGATGGCAGCGGCAAGAATCCCTTGGTCGATGTTTTTTCTCCTAGAGCTCTGGTACCATTATAGCTGGAAAATTGTGACTTGTGTCAGAGAGACACTGACCACTCTTTATTTATAATAATGAGATATGGAGTACAATGACATTAACGCCCCTATGGCAACACAAGATAAAACCCTATGGACAATTATACCCTTGAACCCCATATTACAACAAAAGGTATTCCTCAAAGTTCGAATCTTCAACAAATCTTGCTCAAATGCACCAAATCAATCATTGTAGATGTGTTATAGTAGTCTCCAACATGTTGTTCCACCAAGATATGTAGTTGTCAAGGCGCTAGGGGACCCAAGGTGTTGTAGGCCTTCTTAAGCACTTAGGCGATAAGGCGGCGCCTAGGCAACCAAGGCGTTCTAGTTTTTTTTTTTTAAATGTATCCATTACAGATACTACTACTAGTATGACAAATAGCCAAATGCCCAAATAGAATATTAGAAACTATATAATTTTTACTTATTTGTTAGATAAAGAACCATATCAATGCAATATGGTATAATCATGCTTGCAATTAGCAACGAGGTTTAAAGTATCGGTATCGCATATCGTATCGGTGTGGTGATTTTAAGAGATGTATCGTATGGGAGATACATATCACACGCCTCAGATACACATAGAAATACACTTTTAGAGCAAAAAGCAATATAAATAAGCAATATTGCAGTTTGTTTCCTTGATTCAACCAAAGTGCAGTTTATTTCCTTGATTCAACCAAAGTGCAATTTGAAAGATGATGTAAAAAAATTGAAGTTTTGGGTGAAAACTTGCCCCTCCTGGTGCTATTGATGCTTTTTGGTTTCTGGAATCACGATTCTAAAGTCAAATGTGCCTTTTAATGTGCATATCGCGCCGTATCGGATGATACAATGCGATACGTACCGATACTTTTAATTTTTTTTTCAACCCCTAAATAAATCCTATCGAGAGTATCGGTATGTATCAATCGTATTGTATCGCACCGTATCGGCCTATACAATAAGATACTGATCGATACCATTATTTTCAAAAAAAGAAAAGAAAAAGAGACGTATCTCATTGTATCGTATCGATACCCTGCGATACCAATATGTATTGGCCTTGGCGGGGCGATACGGTGCGATACTTAAATCCTTGATTAGCAATGACCTAATCTGATAAAACCAAAACATAATGAACAAGGTACAGGATATAAAGAAGCAATGTAGCATATTGTCATATTTATCAGAAAAACAAATCAATAAACTAAGAGCATCATAGCATATATACAAAACAGAATTATAAATATATGAAAAAAAGGGACTTTGAAATCTGTAGAAAAAATATGTTGGAAAAAAAAGGACTGTTAACTTGAACATAGTGCACACTCCGGTCATTGTCCAGTGTTCATGTTGTAGGCTTGCAGAAATACACCATTAACCATTTATGCTTAAGCACTTAAGCCAGAATATCAGAAGTTCAGAACAGAAACACAATACACAGTACACACCATTAACCAACAAAAAAAACAGAACAGAAACACACCATTAACCAACAATAATACAGAACAGAAACACGCCATTAACCAACAGTACCGTTAACCATTAACTATTTAAGAGAGATACAGTACCATCAACCAACAAAAGTACACCAACACCATTAACCATTAAGCCTGAATATCAGAACAGAAACAAAGTAGTACAGTACACACCATTAACCATTTGAATTTAGGATTTTCTTGGTTAAAGAGGAAGCAGAGGAATAAAAAAAATACCCACTACGCAGTTACATAGGAATGAAAAAATTAAAGATTCAGTGAAGTCACAGGAACAACCGAAGAAGAAAGAAGAAGAGAGATAATCAGTTAAAAAAAATCCATACTCAATTAATGAGGTACAAAAAAATCGATTGTGTGACAGGAGGAAGGAGGAGGCAGAGGTGGACACCGAAGAACTCAATTAATCAGCTGGTGAAGAAGAAAAAGGATGACGAGACCAAAGAAATCAATTAATCAGGTTGAAAAAAAAAGGGATTGCAATAAAGAAGAAGGAGAAGACCGAAGATGAGGGGGAAAAAAACAAAAGCACAAGGCGTGAAGAAGAGCTGAAAAGAAAGAACACTCGCACCCAAAAATTTACCTGTCAAATCCGGAGATGCAATTGTTGCCTTCATCTCACCGTCTCCTTGAAGGTGAAGCTCGAAGTCTTGAACCCCAAGTCAGAAGCTTGAAGCCTCGAACAGCTGTTGAAGTTGAAGCCTCAACCCCCGCGAACACCCATTGAAGTTTAAAGTCGAAGCCTCAAACACCCTTTCGATTGCAGAATTTGGGTTTCAATGTGAGACAGACAGATTTATGAGAGTTGTTTATGGTTTATGAGTATTTAGACTCTGATCCTGTGTAGTGCCAAGTATTTAATCCTGTACACAAACAAATTAAAACACTAAGAATACAATAAAAAAAATTATATACTTTTAAGTTAAAAACATAAAATAAAACAAAGGCAACCGCCTATGTTAAAAGGTGACCTAAGGCGTCTCCTAGGTGACTTCCAGCACACCTAGGTGGGCGCCTTTTGTGAAACCAATAAGGTGATGGCTGCCTAGGCTCCTCAAAAACTGCCTAGACGCCTAGGCAACACCTAGATGAAGCTTTGACAAGTATGCCAAGATTTGTAGGCAATTTGGCCAAAGAACCCACAAAAAAAGGGGGGGGGGGGGTTTCTAGCACTTTCAAACTTGCAAAAACCACCGATATGGGTCAAAACAACGATCCATTTTGATCGGAATTTGGATTTTATGTAGAAGCAATGTAGTGTTTCGGTCAGTACGAAACCAAAACCCGAAACCAGAAAGTTTCGGTCGAAATATTGAATACCTGCTGAGTTGCATGCCATTATGTTTCGACCAAAGTCGAACTGAAATAATTCCCAGGATATTGGTGGTTTCGACGAAAATGTCAAACATTGCCTGCATCAGCTTGCCATTTCTGCTTGGATGATGTGGAAAACGTGTCTAACCTGTATCCTGTTTCAATTATTAGATTTTGAAGAATTGTCTGTTCTGTTTCAGGAGTTGACCTGGGTTGGGTTATGTGTAAATCTATAACTATCTTAAATGGAGCTGGAAAGATTGGCACCTTTGTCAATAAAGGGAAAAGGATTTGGAGAACCTTATTGGTTGCATCCTTTTAGAGCATCTAGAGGGATAATAAGTAGTAGGGCTTTGAGTTTTATTGGCAGCCAAGAAGTGCAAGTGGGGTGGCAGATGATTTGTCTAAGCAAGAGGTAGTTAAGCTATGAATCTGTTTTGGGGAATTTATTCATTGTGGCATGTAGCTAGTTTCTCTTGAACTTGGATGGGGCTGAGGGATGTTTGTGTTGTGTTTCTTATGTAGTTTGTATTCTATGTACTACTAAGTACCTCTTTTGGTCTCAATTATATCGTGTTATTTATCCATATAAAGGATAAATGTTAAACTCCCTTTTGTTGTTTGTATGGATTTATGATTTGTTATATATAGATGAGTACATAGAGATATGGAATAATTGATAGATATTGGTTGATTTATATTTTATATAATGACATGTTTTATTATTTGTTTCCAAATGTGCAGCAATCAATGACCCACTAGATGTTGCTAAAGGGGAGTCGATACCCAATTCATCTGACCCACCTGAGGTTAGCTGGCTTTTTTTTTGTTTTAAATGTCTCTAAATTATCTATCTATACTTTTTCGGACATAATGTTTTCTTCATGTGTTGCAATATTGTAGTATTCTTTCAAATCTTATATTAATTGATACAATTTTTTCTTTATAATTTAATGAATTGTAAAAGTTATTTTTCCCTTTATTGTTATTGGCACAAAAGAGAGTTTGTTAGAGCAAATGAGATACAAAAGGGATCAGAGATGAGAATCCCAAAAGGAAAGTAAAGGCTAGAGACAAACAGCAGCCCTAGACACCACCACTTCCTACCTCTAGAACAAGAAGTGTCCTACATCAACCACACCCTACTTGATGGGTTTCTAAATAACCTAGGGCTTAGCAATTCAGAATCCTTTGAAAAACAGATCACAGTGAAGGAATAGAGCCCAAGATCAGAATATCAGATGTGCACCAGAATGTAATGGATTACTGTCCTATTAGGAGAACATAATATCAAAAGATGGGATCAATCCAACGATCAGATTCCAAGGTACAGAAGAGTCCCCGCTTGAGGAGAACTCTCAAGAATTGAGATCTGATATCGGTTAAGATGGACTGATCTCGGAGCAGCAGTAAGGTATAACCAGACTAATCCAAGCAGCAAATAATATTCAGGAATATCAACAGATCAGATTCAAGAATTAAGTAGTACGATATCTCAGATCAAGGGTGTAACTTGAATATTCCAGCAAGTAAGTCAATAGGAATTAACCCAATGATGGATAGGACTAAGTACTTGTGTTTGTTTATGGGATAACCCGGTTGCTGAAATAGGGATTAGATCTGATATCTCTGGTGGAAAACAGTAGCAACAGAAATTCAGCAAGTGGGAATGAATTATACAATATTGGAATTTGAATGTATTAACCTGAAACAATGATGGAAAATAAAGAAATATGAATAAGAAGGAACTGTATGACCTTGGAATCACCACCAATAAACCTTATGAATCACCACAATAGGGAGTTGGAACTGAATCCCCACAGTACCAATGATCTGAATCACCACAGAACTTGAAAGGAAACAAGCCAAACTTCATTAACTCAAAACATATGGAGGCTTTAGGCCTATACATCAATATATAAAAACCAAAAGTGTGCTTACAAATAGAAAGGAAAGTAGACTAAACGTAGGAAACACTTGTGCCCATAAGAACAAAACTCTATCTTTAATAACCAGATAATAAGAATCCCATATGATTAAAATTCTATCCAATGTTGGAATTGGAATTCTATTCATTCAAAACTCTATCCAATCCTTAACGACCGAGTAAATAAAAATTACTTAATGAAATAAAACAACTCAGACTAATGTAATAAAGTAATCCTGGTTTCCTACTTAAGTATAATTTAGACCCATTAAAGTGGTCGAATACAATAAAATCCATTGGATCAAAGCATAGTTGTCACAGCATCTAGGCAATCCAAGGTGTTGGAGGGGGCCTAGACACAAGGTGCAACCAAGGTGTTGGAGGGGACCTAAATAAGCCTATTTATGTGATTAATCAGTATCACTACTTCCCTCGGCCTACTGCCTACAAAAACAAAAAAAAAAAAACAGCTAAGAAATATGGAAAAAAGCATGAAAGACAGACATCCACACTCAGGCAGCAAATGCTTCTAGAGAAGCTTTTTTCTGCAAGTTCTGCCACTCCAATTTATTTCAATTCCTTGTCTTCCTATTGTTTCAGAACTGCTCCTCCTGCATTTGGCACATTTCTGTCTTAATCTCCTTACAACAACAACTCAGCCTTATCCCAACTAAATGGGTTGGCTACATGGATCCTTGCCCTCCAATAAGCTTTTTTTCGTAGTCATAGTTGATAGAAAGCCTAAAATATGCATGTCTTTCCTCACCACTTCTCCTAGGTTTATTTTAGGTCTGCCCCTGGCTCTTTGAGTCCCTTCAATCTGAATCAAATCGGTCCTCCATACTGGACCATTAAAAGGCCTTTGTAGAACATGGCCATGCCACCTCAAATGACTTTCTCATTTCTTATCATGTATTGGAGCTACTCCCAAATCAGCTCTAATATGATCATTCCTTATTTTATCCTTCCTAGTTTTTCCACACATCCATCTCAACATTCTCATCTCTACCATTGTTTGAGAACTCGTTTCGTTTTGGTATTTCGGGCTGACCGAAATATCCGAAATATTCGAAATTTCCGATATTTCGGTCGAAATATTGTATTTTTCTGGTATGTTTCGGTAGGTCATTTCGGTGGGTTTTAGGCCAAGTTGAGGCCTGAAACTTCATGGAAACCCTATTTTAGGCTATATAAACACATTTAAATGTTCTAATTGCAAGAATAGTCACCCAAAATGGTGTTTTCGACACCGTGAAGTTGTAGATCGGCTTCCGGTGTCTAACATATATTTATTTCATCACAAACAAACACATTGATCATGCATTTCCCTAAAAAAAACCAATTTTGAGAATATGGTTTTACCTGGAATAGTGGAAAGGCTTCACAGATGTGCTAAGAAGTTTGAATCTAGTGTTCTCCAAGTGGTTCTGGCGTAGATGCGGCAAGGATTCAAATGGGAAGTGGAAGAATGGAGAAGAAATGAGCAAAAACCAAGCAAAAACCAAAAAACCAGAGCTGTTTTTAAGTCTCGTTTCGACCGAGATTGACGAAATGTGGTCTTTTATGTAAAGGGGTTTGACGAAAAATTTGAAATCTCTCGAGATATCACGAAATTTCGAGAATTTCGCTCGAGATATTGTATTTTTTCGATTCGAAGTAGCATTTCGTTTCAAGTAGCTCGAAAAATCCGAAATTTCGAAATCTCGATCGAGATTTCGCGAGATTTTGAACTATGATCTCTAATACACCGAGTTTATCTACATGATGCTTATCAACTGCCCAACATTTGGAACCATGCATCATAGTTGGTCGTATGATTGTCCTATAAAATTTTCCTTTAACTTTTAAAGGAATACGTCGATCACATAACACTGCAGACACATCTCTCCACTTCATCCATCCTATTTTAATTCTTTGTGAAAAATCATCTTCTATATCACCTTCGTTATTTATGATTGAGCCTAGATACCTAAAATAATCACTTTGCGGAATCTCCCTCCCATCAATTTTCACCACCTCATTATCCGTCCTAGTGTAACTAAAATTACACTTCATATACTCCGTTTTCGTTCAAACTTATCTTAAAACCTTCTGATTCCAAGGTGGATCTCCATAACTCCAACTTGGCGTTAATCCATGCTTTTGTCTCATCCACCAAAACGATAACATCAACAAAAAGAATACACCAAGGAACCTCATCATGAATGTTTATGATTAAATCATCCATTATAAGCGAAAACAAATAAGGGCTTAAAGCTGATCCTTGATGTAACCCAATCGTAATTGGGAATTCACTTCCTTGACCCCCCACAGTTCATACACAACTGACCATGCCATCATACATATCTTTAATTATGTCCACATTTTTACTTGAAACACTTCTCTTCTCTGGTACTTGCCAGATTAACTCTCTAGGGATTCTGTCATAAGCTTTTTCTAGGTCAATAAAGACCATATGGAGATCCTTTTTGCAATCTCTAAATCATTCCATGAGTGTCCTGAGTAAGTACATAGCTTCTATTGTGGATTTTCTTGGCATAAAACCAAATTGCTTCTCCGTAATAGTAGTTTATTTTCTCAGGTTGGTTTCAATAACCCTCTCTCATAATTTCATAGTATGACACATTAGTTTTATGCCTACATAGTTATTGCAGCTCTGTCCTAATTTCCCTATGCCTGAAAATATTGGTCCAATGATCTTCATACCGAAGGGGTATGAGGCCAAATTGCAAAGTTTCGCATAGAAATTTTCCGTTTTCTTTTTAGAAGGAAAAGGATACCTTAAACATATAACATTTTAAAGTTCTGCATTACTCAAGGGCATGATTCTAGTGTGTATAGCTGTCATGATATTGTCCAGTAGCTATTCACCCTTTGTATATTCAATGAGTTGATTTTAGGGGGCTAAGGTGGGTAGACTTGCTTTTGGGTCACTGTTTTCATAGCAACTCCGTTTCCCTGTCTGGAACAGAGCCAGATCTAATTGGAAGATGGCTATCTAGGATGTGGAAATACCCCTCAATATTATTCTCTTGTCTGGGTAGCAGATTTTTTTTTAATCTTTGTTTTACCATCAGAAACTGATGCTGTGATCAGGGAGTCTGGAGGATAGTTCAAGATCTAAAATATTTCACGTTTTGGTCAGATTTCAGTCCCCTTTTGGCTGCACAATTCATTCGACCATTTCGGTGGTCAAATGGCCATATTTTGGCCTGAAACTTTAGGGAAACTCTAATTAAGCATCTCTAAACATTTTGGGACATTTATATTGTGAAAAACACACCCAAAATGGTAGGTTGGTTAGGAACCTAGGTTGCTAGTGTACACAGACCCTGCTGTATACTTTTTTCTAATTTAGCATATTCTACATATAATTTAGTACTAGAACATACAAAATTCAATTACAACAACTAAAATATGTATTACGAATGAAGAAAAACCATTTAATAGTTCACTTACAAGTAGTCAAGTACAACTATTGACACCCCGACCCTACCAACGTACTAAAACTCGGAACTCGGTACCAACTCGACCCTTGGAAAAACTGAGTCGAGTCGAGATCTCACCGAGTTGGTATATTTTTTTTCTTCGACTTGAAGCCTCAACTCGGTGGGTTTTAGACCTAGTTTGGGTTTGAAACTTGGTATTCAGCCTATTTTAGGCCATTTAAACACAATGGCACTATCAGATTTTGCAAAAACAAATTCCAAATAGGAGTTTCACTTAGAGGGAAAGCAGAACATACACTTACTTATGCTAGAAACCAGGATAGACACAAGACAAACACACTTTAAGCTTTCCAACAAGTCCAAGATTGCTTAAATCTGATTTATATTGAAGAAGTTATGCACTAGTCAAACTTAATTTGGTGTGCGCGAATGTTGTCAAAATCGCTCTGAATGAAAATATTTTTTTGGACATCAAAACAAATGAATATTTTATCGCACTTTTGGTTTTAGCAATGTTTTACCATATTAAGATTTATGGAATTTTTAGATTTGAGAAAAACCCCCAGCATTAAAAAGTTGAAAATTGCACCTACCGTCAAAAATCTAGTTTTTGTTCTTGTACTGGGGGGTTGATTTTTTTTCCTTTTGGAATTTTATTTTTTAACTATTTTTATTGGATTCAAATAGGGGTGTCTTTGCTTATTTGTGAATAATATCTTAAGTAAATGAAATACAAATACAAAAGCATTTACTTAAATGATATTAGGCATAAATAAGTTTCTATCCTGATTGCTTGCATAAATAAGTGTATGTATACCAACAGATAGGTGTCTGCATACCAAGATTTCCAAGTATACCAAGATTTCCCACCGAGATCTCGCCCAGAACTCGAGATCTGGCACTCATATAAAGGAGATTGGGTCGAGATGTCTTGATATCAACCGAGAAATTGCACTTTGAGAAATCGTATAACAACTCGTCTCGACTTCCTGAAAAACCGAGATCTTGAGCGAGATCTTGCGAGTTCTCGAACTATTCACCCTACGAAACCATTCCTACAACTCTGTCCGTACTGCATAGGGTTCTGAGGAACCTCAAAACCTCTAGATGATTGCTTCCATTGGTGAAACCGTTCCTTCGATTGTATCACAAAAGATGACCATGTCATGGTATGCCTGAAGAAACACTCTAAGTTGAACACAATAGCCTGGCATGTGTCATCATCAACATACTTTAGGTAATCCAACATAGGATATAGATCACCGGGTCGAGAAGATGATGCAAATGTGGACCCATTGTATTTGCTTGGTGGACCGGCTGATATGGTTACTTGGGGGCTGGGTATGAAAAGATGTTATCATAAAAGACGACCCACCCTGTGGCTGACCCTCATACAGTCATACACAGCGGGGATTGGGGAATGATGATGAGGTATAGTGGTCTACACACCATACTTTGCACTAGAGCTCGCTGTGGAAGAGACAGTTGGTCACGCCACCGTCTTGTCTGTCCATGCCCACCGTATCCACTACTCTCCTTGATGCAGATACATCCCCAAAAGAGGCTTATTTTAATGGGAATTAGTCTAGGGTTGGGTTATATACATGTTTGGCCTTTGATCCCATGGGTTTTCAATGTAATAGGCCACTTTTATGGGCCTAAACTATGGGTTTAGTTCCCATACTTGGTTTTATTTTGAAGTCTTCTATTTTTAAATTGAACCGGGTCCAAGCTGGTCCAACTAGTGGTTCAATTTAAGTGATTTTAGTAGTTTTATTTTATTTGCTTTTAAGCAATGTAAGTTGCGCTGAATTAGGACTCTATAAGTCCGGCCATGTTTTGAGTTTATCATAGTTGTCATGGCGTCATATCGCTGGAATAATGGGCATATCGACCAATGACATAGGATATGTAAGAATATCGACCGATATGGCCTCCATGGTGTCGCCATGGCTCCGACATGGACGCCATACCATGATATATGGCCATATCGGCCGATATTCATGTTCTAGTGTATAAAACTTAAGTTTTTAATGATTATTAACTTTTTAACCTTTTAAAAGATAATGCTTTTATCTTAATGTGGATTGGAGGTGTAACTTAAAAAGTTACACCTGCAATACACATTAACATAAAAAAAAAGTTTAAAAAAAAAAACTTAAAACAATACACTATATGATGCAGGACAATCTTGGACCGGGCCAACCCAACTGGTGTACTGCATTGGACCGACCCAAACCCAGTTGAATCGGGTCCAGTATGAGTGTTTGGATCTAGTCGGATTTTAGGAAGTTTATTTTATTTGGGAAATTATTATGTAATCTTTTATTTTAAGGTAGTTATTAGACACAGGGAAATTTCCAATTTGAGTTTTATTGGGTTTTTAGTTAGCCTAGTTTTAGTAAGTAATTCGGAGTCTTTAATTTTGGGTGTCTTCTATTTCTCTTTATATATGATGTAATTCTTCATCATTAGAGATATGCAAGAATGAATTGAAAAAAAAACATGAGTTTGTGCGTGTGCACACCCCCCCTTCTTCTTCTCACTGTTTCTTCTTCCCCCCCCTCTGATTTCTTCTCAGATCTCCCCTCTCTCTCTAGGATTGTCTTATCTTCTTCTTCCATGTCACCAACCTCGTTCTCTCTCCTATTCTGTTCCCCATTATTATACCCTAACTCTCGTCTCTTGGGAGAAATAGAAATCGAACAAGAGAACAAAGGAGAGAGTCGTGAGATAGAGAGACGCAGTTCTTCACTACTTCGAACGGCTGTTGGCCTCCTTCCTCGGCTCCAGCGAGTGCTCCCGGCTCTGGCAACCTCTTCAAGCTGGTAAGTAATTACTGTAATTGTTTTTTTTATTTTATTTGGTGGTTCTTCTTCTTTTTCTTCTTCTTCTCCTCCCAGTCCTCCGGCAACTCTCTCCTTCAGTTCTTCTTCTTCTTTAGTTCTTCTTCTCACTCATTCACGCACAGTCGTGACTCCAACGAGACTGCGAGAGACAGAGAGGGTTTCTCACTCCTTCAGTTCTTCTTCTCCTCCCATTGCTTTTTCAGTTCTTCTTCTCACTTCTTCGTCTTCTTCACTTCCGGCGACTCCTCTTCTCCTTTTTTTGTTTTATAGATAATATTCAGTCACAGAGGGGGTTTTTTCATGTGGCAGTGACACAGCCAAATACGCACGACTGTTGTATTTTTTTGTTTCGTAAAGCACTAAAGCAACACCAAGTCACCAACAGCAGTTTTTTTTTTTTTTTCTTTCTTTCTTCTTCTCTTGCACACAGCCACACACACACACACACACAGAGACAGAGGGAGAGTGTCGAGAGACAGAGAGGGGGAGGGGTATTGGTAATTTTTTCATGTTACACTTTCATGAATTAAACCATAGTAGATTAGTAGTACACTTTCCTGTCGATTTTTTATGTTATAGGGTATATACTAAATGACAATAAAAATAGAGAAAATAAAAAATAAAAACATGGTCGAGATGATCGCCATGGCAGGCGACATGTCGATATATCGATTAGACACCTCTCCACCGACTTGGATCACCATGACGACGTGACAACTATGGAGTCTATTTCCTTCAATATTTCAGTTTCCTAGTCAGTTTAGGTTACCTAATAGGTTAAGGATTGGGTTAGGCCTTTCCTTTTTAATGCAAGAGTCTATTTTTAAGTCTTTTATATAAGGTTGTAAGGGGGGCAAGCATTGGAGACGAATTTTGATTAATGGAAAGCTTTTTGCTGCTCTTCTCTTATTCTTCATTGAAGATTTGTCTTGTGTTTGATCAAGGCTGAAGAAATCGGTGTTTGATCCGATTGACATCTTGCGGTGGGAAGCCCGGGTGGATCGTTTGAAGGAATCAATGTTTGATCCAATTGACACCTTGCAGTGGGAATCCCCGGTGTGGATCCTTTGGTTCTTCGTTACATCTCCATTGTCATTCTACTATCAAACAATCTGATATCAAGGCATTCTTCATCAACCAGTATGTTTATTTCACAACCCTAGATCTCCTTCCTTCTGTTTTGAAGATCTCCATTCAGTTTAGCCACTTCCAACCGTGGGAATTCTCCCAAACTTTGGCCGAGTGATCAACAGCCCCAATAGGTAACTCTATTCAAAGATGGGCCAATTCTGCCCAGCCAAACCCCATTAACCCTATTTTCCCCTTCTATACCCTAACCCTAGTTTTATCCTTTTTTTCGAAAACCTTGCTGCCGATTCTGTCCTAACTTGTTTGGTTTGCTGAATTCAACTTAATACTTCACTAGAATCAGCAAATTAACTCCTCTTCTTAACCCTAACCCTAGTTTTCCCTTTATTTCCCCATTACTTGCTGCCGATTCTGTCCACACCTTACTGGTTTGCTAATTTCAGTTTATTAGATCACTGATCTTAGTAAATTAAAAACCTAACATTAACCCTAACTTCCATACCCTAAATCCCATAAAACCCTAAACCTAAATTAGCCTTTTCATAGTTTTAAACCCTAAATTGAGTCACCCTTTGGATAACAGATCCTGGTTTGGTTCCTAGGACTACATTACTCCTCCATGCTTAAGCCTCCAAGTGTGCCAAACAAGCTCGCTTGTAACATTTTATCTCCATTTATCATCCTCCGCATCTAGTCTGAATCGGAGGAGTGGGACTCTCGAGTAGCCTGAATGAGAGAGGACACAAGCACTATTGTTGGCATTCTGTGCAGCATGATCAAACTGAGTCTCTCTGTAGATGCGTTGATGTAGTCCCAAACACCTTTTTCTACCAAAAATGGAGCTGATTTAGCCAAAAAACCTTGAATGCTAGGTTTCTCTAGCCATTTCCCTCACGGTCAAAATTGTCGAACTTCATGAAATGGATTGAAATTTTGACCCATTTTGGTCGAAACCTTGCATTTATTATACGTGAAGCTATCGTTTCGCAGAAACAATTTGAAAATTTTGAACGGAACTGAAATTTCAACCGAAATGGTAATCCTGCTGAGTCATCCTCCATATCTAGTCTGAATCGGAGACGTGGGCCTCTCGAGTAGCCTGAATGGGAGGGGACACATGCACTATTGTTGGCATTCTGTGCAGCATGATCGAACTGAGTCTCTCTGTAGATGCGTTGATGTGGTCCCCAACAGCTTTTTCTGCCTACATACCAATTCGTTTCGATCTTTGAAACCGAAATATTTCACAAGATTTTGGTGGTTTCTACCGAAATCTTGAACCATGGTCAGGAAAAAGCTTTAAAGTACTGTTAGATGTATGGAACCTTGGTGGGTTCCTTCTGAAGGGCCTATTAGATGTAATGCAGAAGTCGACCTCGAAGCAGGGAAACCAGCGGGAGATTGATTGCAGCCAGGATCGATACAATGAAAAGAACAAATTAAAAACTGCAACTCTTTTTTATAATTGCTACTTTTCTGTTACATATGAAGAACATAAAAGGATAAGAAGAAGAAAGGGATATAGAAGAGTAGGGGGTAGGGGAATGGCTCTCTCAGCCTGGGTCTCTCACCCACAGCTATCCCAGCTGTTGAAACATGGAATTTCTCCCATAACCGATGTCAACAGGGCCTGAAAAATCTTTTCTCCAAATCTGATCCTTCCTTACAATAGGGGGCCTATTAATAGCTTAGGCAAGCTTACAAAATATAAGGTAGAAAATAGAAACTTCCTAAAATAGAAACTAACTAAAAATAGAAAGTAGGAAATAGAAACTACTAAACCTAGCTACTAGTGACAATGGCAACTAATTGAAAATAGAAATTAACTAGAATTAGAAACTACTAAGGCTTCATATATCAGCCTTCTAAAACAAAAGGAAGGACACTAAAATAGAAACTATTAGGCAGCAATAAAATCTGTTTTGTCTTACTATCTTCAGTGGGGCCCAATGAATCTTAATCATTTGCTTGGACTTCCTTCTCGATTCAAGGCTTATGGACCCATAACACTGTTCACGTGAACAGTAGTTCGGGTATTGTTCATGTGAAAAGTAACCTTTTTTTTTTGGAAGTAGTTTGGGCTGCTTTAGGTGACACTCCATCAAACCAACAAAAAACTTGCCACATCATCAGACCATGCTACCTCTCACAGCAGTCGAATCCACAACCTTGCTGGGCTGGTTTTGGGGCTTGTTCCTGCGGGTACATATGGAATTGTGATCTACATCAGGATGTAGTAAATGGTTTGCATTTCAGAAGGATATTGCATTGCAATGCCGATCCTTCTGGAGGCCCTTAAGATGCATGTTGTTTTTACTTATTCAATTTTTGTCTGTTTTTGCAATCTAATGTGCAAAACTTGACTATTACTGTTGGCTTGAGTCAGCAAACCATTGAACTTTCATCTTTTATTTCCTTAGGCTAGGAATAGATTAGGAGTCTTATTCTTTCCATTCAATTGGTCATGCACTTTTAAAGTATTATTTCTCAGGTTGGGATTTCAGGAGCTGGTTATATTTGGTCACTTTGTGAGGGAGGCCATGAAGAAGAATGGAGGCATTCAATTGCGCCCATTCCTGCCGATAAGCTTTCAGAGTTGGCACGTGCTACTCATGAAGAACTAGATTTATCTATTCAAGATGGCAGTAATCTTCCACCTTCTGGAGAGCTAATATGTGATTCTGATGGTACTATTTCTGAAGATGATGATAATGAAGATTTTAAAGACGATTCTGCCTACTTTGAGAAAGAGGTGATTTATGTGGGAATAAAATACCGATAGGCATTCCTTATGTTATCTACCTAACCTCAATTTTGAATTTCATAATTTGCAGGTTGAAGCCACTTTTCTTAGGGCTGTTCATGAAGGAGTGGAACAGGACCATGTTATCCTAGAAGTGAATTCGCTTCGGTAAGTTCTGCATTTTTTTTAACCCTTCTATTAGTTGGTTCAGTACAATATTTATTGGCTATTGTGTATCAGAGGATTAACATTTATGAATAAGTTCTTATGGTCTCCTGGATGTGAAAATCTCTGAAGTATTATGATATGTATTGCCTGTTGACCATGTGACCCTACATTTGTTTTCGGCCTGAGTCTGTGCTCTATGTACCCTGTTTATGTAAATTTTATTTCTAGAAATATATGGATTTGCAAGATGAAGGATTAACATAGCTTGTATTCAAGAGACTAGGTGGAAGAGTAAAAAACAGCTAAGGAGTTCGATGACTATAAACTTGGGTGTACAGGTGATAAAAGTAGTAGAAATGGAGTGGGCATAGTAGTGGATAAAGATGTAAAAAATGACGTTGTAGATGTTAAAAGATATGGTGATAGGATTATATCCATCAAGCTTGTGTTGGAGAAAGAGGTTGTCGATATAATTTGCGCTTACGCATCCATAGTAGGATTGGATGAAAATATTAAGATACCATTTTGGGAACACATGGATGGATTAGTTCAAGGTTTTAGTCAAGGAGGAAAGATTATTATGGGGGGACATGTTGAAAGTGATTGTAGAGGCTTTGAAAGAGTACCTGGAGGATATGGTTTTGGAGAGAGGAATAAGGAGGGGACTTCAGTTTAGATTTTTCTATGGCTTATGATCTATCTATAGTAAACACATACTTCGAAAAGAGAGAGGATCATTTAGTTACCTTCAAAAGTGGTTATCATAGAAGCCCCATAGGTTTCTTTTTAACTAGAAGGACCGATAGGCTGTTATGTAAAGATTGTAAGGTTACATCAAGGGAGAGCCTAACCATACAACATAGATTAGTCGTCATGGATATGTGTCTCATAATGCCGAATCATAAGAAAGGTGAGATTACTAATTATTTACCCTAGGATAAGGAGGTGGAGCTTAAAAGGAGAAAACTTGAAATCGTTTACTAATAAATTTGTCAAACAAGGAAGGTGGAACTTTGATGGAGACAGTAATACAATGTGGAACGAGATGACTACTAATGTAGTCCTAGGTTGGTTGGAGACCAACTAGGAGCCAGTTCAACGGGATCTGCTATGAACCAGTAAATCTGATTGGGGTAGAAAATGGTTTTAGGCCAAAATTAGGGTTAGGGTTTGAGGTGTTGGTAATGCTAAGCAGGTGTAGGGGAGTCTATCAGTGAAGGTCCTGAGATGGTTTTATGAGCGGAAGTGTATAAACTAGAATGGCAGCAGGTTAGGGTATAGGGTTTTTGAAAAGTGAAAAATGAAGGATTTTAGGGTTTAATTGTGGAATTTGGTAGGGAGCTTTGGATCAAGTTTTCCAAGGGAGGAGAGGAGCACTCGGCCAAGGTCTGAATAGGTTTTGATGGTTTGAAATATCTGGACAGAAAGTTGGGTTTTGGGGTTTAATGGGGGAATGAGGGAATCTAGGGTTTTGATGCAGGGCATTAGGCCCAAGCCCAAGTCCAAGACTTCCAAGCCAAGCCCATCATTTTCGGCCTTGGCTGATCAGCGCAATTCTGGCCCTACAATTTCTGGTGCTGTGCACCTAGTGGCCTTGCTAGGAAGCCAGTAGAATGTCTCTTTAATTTTCCTAGTTTCTAGTGTTTTGACTTTTTGTATTCTAAGGCATAATTATGAGTCTTTTCTTATTCTTAGGTTGTTAGTTAAGTCTTCTCATTTTCCTAAGTATTAGTCTAGAGTCTAGTGTTAGTCTTTAATGTTTTGTTTAGTTTTTATCATTTTGACTTGTTGGAAATTTCCTTGTCTTGGAATTCCAAAGGTTTCTTTAATATTTTTTTGTAAGTTCCAGAAGGCATTAGCCTCCAAGTCTTGGCTATATAAGTAAAATTGTGGGACCTTTCTTATCAACCATGAATTGAAAAAAAAAACAACTCTCTTTGAGAATTTTACTTGTGGGTCTCAAGCGGCTGTGGATCTCAGCAAATACATCCAAAAGTGGATCTCTTTTGGTGGACCTAGGTGGAGTCCTAAGGTGGGCTCTAGTGGATCTCTAGCTGCCAAAACTATCTTTTATTTTCGGTTAATCTTGTTTCTCTTAATTTCAACTTCATCGCACCATCATCTCCATTATCTTCAACCTTCCATCAAACCACCTTAAATGCAAACCGTGGCTTGGTGACGTTTCATCTTCCCTAGCTTGCAACCCTTCTATCTCTCTTTGGTCCTACAAAACCTGATCTTAATCTGGTTGTCCTCCAGAATCGATCCTGCAAGAATCCCTCCTGTATTCTCCATCAGGTTTAGATGAATGAAAGGGGGCAGAGGTGTGGATGTGTGTAAGGACTAGGCTGGGGGTGCTGTTGTTTAAATTTGGTGAATTTTTTATGGAGGAAGGGGTCTGGACAGAACTTAGAGTGAAGAGAAAAGTAAAAAACTAGAGGGGGGAATGTTAGGGTTGGGCTGTGGAAGGTTAGAAGAAGTATGGGGATGGGGTTTATTTTTGGTAAATAATTATATTACCGAGCCCCAAGGGGGGGGCAGGAAAGAAAGAACCCGGGAACCAATGTACAAGAGGGAGAAAAATGGGGGGGAGGGGAGAAAGAAAGATAGAAGGAAAAAGGGGGAGGGGGGGCGATCCTCCAGCCTACGCAGAGGAGGACCGCAAAAGGGCAATATCAAGGCCCCAACTAGTCAAAATGTGCCTATTTCTAGGGCTGTCCGAGGAGGGCCTCTGTCGGATATAGCTAAGCTTGGAGGACACATCGAAGGAGATGGCTTTCCAAATCACATCAAAAGATCTAGAGTTGGAAGTCCATCTCCTGAGATTCCTTTCCATCCAGATATGGTGAACAGCGGCGCTGAAGACCAGCTTTCCAATAGTGTCACAAGTGGAGTTCCCAGAGAAGGTTTGGAGAAGCCAAAGCCATTTGCGGTCAAATCTTCTGATCCTTCTGCTACGCGGCCAAATGGAGGCTAATGCTTTTTTCCAAAT
Source organism: Telopea speciosissima (assembly GCF_018873765.1). NCBI lineage: Eukaryota > Viridiplantae > Streptophyta > Magnoliopsida > Proteales > Proteaceae > Telopea > Telopea speciosissima. Next base: position 24,000,610 of record NC_057922.1, on the reverse strand, counting down.
GAAGGAGGTAAAGGGGCAGGCAAAGAAGAGATGAGGGATATCTTCACGGCCGGTCCAACAAAGGTTACAAGAGGGGGAGGCTGGGATGGTGCGGTGGATAAGGAAGGCTTCGGTAGGCAGGCAAAGTCGGAGGGCTCTCCAAACAATAAGGCTGTGGTGGGGAATGTGGCCCTTGAACCAGACTAGGTTGTGCCAGGGAACCAAGGGACTAGGGTCTTTGGAGAAATTCCAAGCAGAAGATGAGGAGAATTTACCGGAGGGGGAGGGAAGCCAGATGATCTTATCAGTGCGGGGGGAGGGGTTTGGCATTAGTGGGGGAAGGGTTGGCCAGATTTGGGAGAGAATATCTGGGTCGAGGGAGGGGTGGGGGGTCCAAGAGCCAGATGAGATGAGGGAGGAGACCGGGGCGGCCTTGGGGAGGCCAGAGGAGTAAATGGCTCTAGGACCAAGAAGATTGTAGTGGATGCCTAAAGGGTGCCAAGGGTCAAGCCAGAGAGAGGTGGAATTGCCAACAGCAATGGAGGAGGAGATACCACGGAGAGCCAGAGGGCGGAGGGAGAGGATCTTGCGCCAAATCCAGAAGGAGTCAGCATGAGTGGGGACAGTCCAGATGGAGTCAGATTTAAGGAGATGGGAATGGACCCAAGAAACCCAGATAGAATCCTGGTGGGAAGAGATTCTCCAGAGAAGCTTAAGGATGCCCGCCGTGTTAGAGTCACGGATGCGGCGGATGCCAAGGCCACCTTCAGATTTGGGGAGACACATAGAATTCCAGCTAACTGGGTGGAGAAATCTGGGAGTGTCGCTACCCTTCCAAAGGAAAGCACAGAAGATGCGTTCAATGGCCTTGATGGTAGACTTAGGAATGCAGAAGATGCCAGTCCAAATGATGTAAGTAGCTTGAAGGACCGAACAAATACATTCAAGTCTACCAGCATAAGAAAGAAGCTTGCCTTTCCAAAGCTGGAGACGCTTGCGAATGTTGTCAAGCATGGGGGTGCAATGATGGCTCAAAAGCCTGGCAGGGATGAGGGGAAGGCCAAGGTAGGTGACAGAAAGGGAGCCGATGGAGAAACCAGTTAAGAGGCGGAGGGATTCTTTAGAAGAGTCCGAGATACCCGAGAGGAAGATTTTGGATTTAAGGAGATTGACACGGAGGCCAGAGAGGGACTCAAAGAGATGGAGCGAATCCATGATTGCAGAGATGGAGGAATGGGCCGCCTTGGAGAAGATCATGAGATCATTAATGGGGATGGGGTTGCTGTCACACTTACTTGCAATAGCATAGAACAATCGGCAGCAACAGTAGCTTGAACAGAAAACATGAAAGAGACCTTAAATGAACCACACGGGCTTCACACGACAAGGTGTCGATTGGATCACACACCAATCTCACCAGCGTTGATCAAACACAAAGCACACCTTCACAGTGGAAGAGAAGCAGCAGCTTGTAAGAGCAGTTCTAATTTTCAAAAGTGGAGTATGAAGAGCTCCACGATTTCTATTGCTTAAATAATGGCCATAGGGCCTTACACCTATTCAGCCTAGGAGTTTAAATTACCCCTAGCCGACTTAACTAGTCCGCATCCCTCTCTAAATCGTGGGAATGTGAAGTGGACAAAAAAATTTACTTAAAATAAAAAGGGGTGACTTAAGTTGAACCACTAGTTCAACCAGGTTGGGCCGGTTCAATTTAAAAACATAAAAACCCGTAAAAAAAACTAAGTATAACGATTTAAAGCATTCACCCTACATCAGCGCTCCTCGGCTTGAAAGCATTTGCCTCTGATGAATGGATGAAAGATATATAATGATCATACAACTCAGGGTCGAGCTTCTTGAAGTCATCTGCATGAATCCATGTGATGTCCTGGTGTGGGGGGCCAAGGCAAGCATGATAACCGCTGCCATGTCGAGTGGTCTTATGCATGTTGTCCAACACTTCTTCAATGATGTCTTCAGTGGGCGGTTTGAGTTGGGGCAGCCTCAGCATGTGTTCGGAGTCACAATCATCTGAGTGATGTCTCATGTAAAGATGTAAGTCAGCCACATTGAAGACGTTGCTTATGCCCATATCAGTAGGCAGCTCAAGCACATAAGCATTAGGTCCAATACGTTTCAACACCTTGTATGGGCCTATCTTCTTTGGGTGAATCTTGTTGTTGACACCCGGTTGGTGTCTCTCTGGATTAACTCTGACCATGACCATGTCTCCAGGCTTGAACTCAACATACCGTCGATGGCGATCAACATTGGCCTTGTAAATGTCATTGTTGAGAGCAATTCTTCTTCTAACATCAGCATGCAACTCTATGATGTGGCGCAAGAATTCATCTGCTTCAACACTAACCCTAGCTTGAGGAGGTAGAGGGACAAGGTCAAGAGGGCACCTTGGCTTAGTTCCCAGCAAGATCTCGAAGGGAGTACGTCCTGTTGTTCTGTTCATAGAATTGTTGTAGGCAAACTCAGCAATGTCTAGAATAGATGGCCATGTCTTCTCATCTCTGATTAAACATCTCAACAAATTCCCTAAACTTTTGTTCTCCATTTTTGTCTTCCCATTAGTCTGTGAGTGGAAAGCAGTAGAGAATAGCAGCTTGGTATTGGTCTTCAACCACAATGTCTTCCAAAAGTAGCTCATAAACTTCACATCTCTGGCGGAAACAATAATGCTTGGCAGCCCATGAATGCACACTATTTCTTTGAAGAAAAGTTTAGCCATGCGATAAGCATCAAGTGAAGACATTTCGAGTAATATTGTCAGAAGTGCCAAAATAAGGGAAAGGAAGAGAGGAGATTTCGACCATTAAAAGTAAAGATGATAAAGTTCTAACAAGGGATGAGGACATTAAGGAGAGATGGAAAATCTATTTTTACAACTCACTAAATGAAGACATTTCGAGTAATATTGTCTTGGAAGGTTGCATTACCCATCCAGACACCACATGTTAAAGATATATACGAAAAATAAGGGTGCCTGAAGTACAAGAAGCTTTAATGAGGATGAAAGTAGGTAAGGCACCAGGTTCAGATGGGGAGTCTCAATATAAGTATGGAAGAGCTTAGGATTTAGGAATCTGTGATCAAGGTTCAAAAACTCTGGTCTCGGTGCCAACTCGGACCCTTGAAAAACCGAGTCGAGTCGAGATCTTGGCGAGATCTCGCCGCGTTGGTGCACTTTTTTTTTTCTCGACTCGAAGCCTCATCTCGGTGGGTTTTAGACCTAGTTTGGGTCTGAAACTTGGTATTCAGCCTATTTTAGGCCATTTAAACACAATGGCACTATCAGATTTTGCAAAAACAAAGTCCAAATAGGAGTTTCAGCTAGTGGGAAAACAGGATAGACACTTACTTATGCTAGAAATTAGGACAGACACAGGACAAACACACTTTTTTTTTTAAGCCGAATATTACCTGGGACCCGGGCTGGCCCCTAAGCTTTTATTAAAACAAATAAAATAATAAAGAATACAGGGGGGGACATCCCGCCTTACCCCAGCCCACGACAATAAGAGTACTCACCACTCGAAAAGTCTAACCCTCCCCCTACATGAGAAAGGAAGAAGACCTTTAACTCCGTAGAACTGGCAATCCAGCCTTGTCTTCACGAAGAATGGCTTTCAGCGGCCCCAAAGGGATGTAACCAGGCTGAAACCTGGTCGAAGCCTCAGTATCACAAGAATGATTGGCCAACCAGTCCGCCGCTCCATTGCTTTCCCGAAAGGCAAAGGAAACACAGGCCCTTGTTTCAACCTTTAAGTCTTGAACCTCCTTGAAAAGGTACCATCCTCTCCACAAACTTCACTTCTTCAAATTAACTACTTTGACAGTAGCCTCAGAATCACAATTGACCACCACATCCGAAAGACCCATCTCCAGGCACACCTTTAACCCGTCCCTTAACGCCCTCAACTCTGCCATGGAATTAGTGCAATGGCCATAAAAGTTAGAGAAAGCAGTTAGAACCTCCCCTTGTCGGTTCTTGATGATCCCTCCCCCACCTCCCAGGCCTGGGTTTTCGTGACAAGCGCCATCCACATTCAGCTTAACTGAGAAAAACGGAGGGCACCAATACATCGGAATGGGTCGCTTCCGCCTGGGGACAGGTGGCATCAAGCCAAGACACTGTAAAAGGAGGCCATCTCTGGCAGAACCTTGAGTGCCTACCTTGGGCGGGTAGTGAAGCTCCCTCACCCAGGTTTTAATACATTCTATAATGCTGCTAGCTGTCCTCTTCTTCTCCCCATGTCTCCTAGTGTTCCTTTCCTTCTACAGCTCCCAGATGACCAAAGATGGCAGAATCCCTGTAACATAGGCACTAAGGCAATATCACTTAAGTAAATGCTTTTGTATTTGTATTTCATTTACTTAAGATATTATTCATAAATAAGCAAATACCCCCCTATTTGAATCTAATAAAAATAGTTAAAAAATAAAATTCCAAAAGGAAAAAAAGTCAACCCCCAAGTTCAAGAACAAAAACTGGATTTTCGGCGGTAGGTGCAATTTTCAACTTTCTAATGCTGGGGTTTTTCTCAAATCAAAAAATTCCATAAATCTTAATATGGTAAAACATTGCTAAAAACCAAAAATGCGGTAAAATATTCATTTGTTTTGATATCCAAAAATATATTTTCATTCAGAGCGATTTTGACAGCATTCGTGCACACCGAATTAAGTTTGACCGGTACATAACTCCTTCAATATAAATCAGATTTAAGTAATCTTGGACTTGTTGAAAATTGCACCTACCGCCGAAAATCCAGTTTTTGTTCTTGAACTGGGGGGTTGACTTTTTTTCCTTTTGGAATTTGATTTTTTAACTATTTTTATTGGATTCAAATAGGGGGTATTTGCTTATTTATGAATAATATCTTAAGTAAATGAAATACAAAAAACATTTACTTAAATGATATTAGGCATAAATAAGTGTCTGTCTTGGTTCCTGGCATAGATAGGTGTCTGTATACCAAGAATTTCCAGCAAGATCTCCAGATCTAGCACTCATATAAATGACCTACATGGCTACATGGGCATTTTCCTATGTCAAATCGAGATCTCGGATGCCGAGATCGGAGATCTCGGACGCAGAGATCTGGCACTCATATAAAGGACCTAGATGGGCATTTTCCTATGTCAAACCGAGATCTCGGCGAGATATTGTACTTTTGTGACGACCCCCATCTCGTCTCGGATTTTCGAAATACCGAGAAACTCGGTAAGATCTCGCGAGTTCTCGAACTATGTCTGTGATTTATCTTGGCTAACCAAGTTGTTTATTAAGATTTTGAGCACCAGGAAATGTCGGGTGAATGGAGAAGAAGCATTGTGGTTCCAATTTATTAAAATAAAGGTGATAATGTGATATTCAAAGCTGTAATAACTAAAGAGTCATATTATGAAATTATTGGAGTACACTTGCCTGAGGCATGAAACTATTTTTACGGATAACCAATTTTATTTTATGCTAGAAAGATCAACAGCATAAGCTATTTAATTACTTGGTAGACTCATGGAAAAGATTTAGAGAATGCAAGAAGGATCTCCATATGATTTTTTATTGACTTAGAAAAAGCTTATGACGGAGTCCCCAGACTTAATTTGGAAAGTGTTAGAAAAGAGAAGTATTTCAAGTACATATGTGGATATAGTTAAAGGTATGTATAATGGTGTGGTGATTAGTGTAAGAACTGTCGGGGTACAAGGTAGTGAATCCCCAATTATAGTTGGGTTACATCATGGTGCCTTGGTGTATGCTTTTTGCTGATGATTTGTTTTGGTAGATGAGATAAATGTTGGGATTAATGCCAAGTTGGAATTATGAAGATCAACATTGAAGTCAACAGGTTAAAAGATAAGTAGAACGAAAATTGAGTATATGTTGTGTAACTTTAGTTACAATAGGACGGATAAGGAGGTGGTGAAAATTGATGAGAGGGGAGATTCCACAAAGTGATTATTTTTGGTGTCTGGGTTCAATCATAAATAAAGAAGGTGATATAGAGGATAAGTTTCACAAAGAATTAAAATAGGATGGATGAAGTGGAGAGGTGCATCCGGAGTATTGTATGATTGGCGTATACCTTTAAAACTTAAAGGAAAAGTTTATAGGTCAGTCATCCGATCAGTGTAGCAGAGATGAGGATGTTGAGATGGATGAGTGTCAAAACTTGGAAGGATAAAGTAAGGAATGATCACATTAGAGCTGATTTGGAAGTAGCTCCGATACATGATAAGCTATGAGAAAATCGTTTGAGGTGGCATGGCCATGTTCAATGGAGGGCCTTTGGATACTCTAGTATGGAGGAGTGATTTGATTCAGATTGAAGGGACTAAAAGAGGTAGAGGCAGACCTAAAATGACCTTAGGAGAAGTGGTGAGGAAAGACATGCATAGCTTAGTCCTCGTATCAATTATGACTGTGAATAAAGCTGATTGAGGGCAAGGATCCATGTAGCCAACCCCATTTAGTTTGGATAAGGCTGAGTTGTTGTTGTTGTAGGGAGATTAGGACAGAAATGGGCCAAATGCAGGGTTAGTCGTTCTTAAGCAATAGGTAGATGAGGAGTTGAAATAAATTGGAGTGGCAGAAACCAGCCTTGAAACTGAGATTTCGAACCTTGCCGCAAAGAGGGGGGGTAAGGCCACCTCGGCGTAATGGTAAGGTTGCTCCATTGCGACCTAGTCGGCATGGGATTGAGTCAGGAAACAGCTTCTCCGCAAAGCGAGGGTAAAGCTGCGTACTTTATGACCCTCCCTAGACCCTGCAGTGGCGGGAGCCTCGTGCACTTGGTACGCCTTTTTTTATTGAGGTAGCAAATGTCCTATTTTAGCCCCCTCCCCCCTTTTTTTTTGGCTCACACTAGCTAGTAAGTGTATTTTCAGGTTTCTTCTTTTCTTGCTATCAATGTCTTAATATATACTTATTTAGGGAAATTTTGTATTTACCTTTACAATTTTAAAGATTAGCAAATTTTTTCTGATTGCTATAATGCTAGTATATGCCTTCTATCATTGATTTTACTTTTTTATGAGTTCAGGTTGTCATACAATATGTCATCCACTCATTGTGCGGGGGCAATATTTTACTCTGTGATGAAGTTGGCTGCAGAAACTCCTCATGCCAGCAATAGTAAGTCTTCTCTAAGTATTTATTTCTTTTTACATTTGTTGAGTTTGCTTTATTAGTTTTCATTTGGTAGAGCACTTTTTTGTTGTTCACCACATCTCTTGTCAGTTTTACATTAAGAAATGTAGATAAATTGTGATGCAGGTTTATCACCAAATTGGGCTTATTTACCTAGAAATAAGTCTAGGGTTGGGTTATAGACATATTGGGCCTTTGATCCTATGAATTTTCTATGTAATAGGCCACTTTTATGGGCCTAAATTTGGGGTACATAAGTTGCATACGAGATTAGCCCTATACTTAGTATATTTTAATGTTTTAGTGTTATAAATTGAACCGGTTGAACCACTGGTCCAATTTAAGTGATTTTAGAATATTCTTTTAAGATAGGATCTTCTTAACTTGAGTTTTATTTTAGGGTCCAGACCTCTACACGAATTTTAGAGAGGGAGTGTTTTGTATTTAGACTCAACCAAGGATTAGGCATTTCCTATTCCGAGGCTGCATTGGAATTTATGCCTTTGGCCATTATAAATAAAGGCAAACCGTGGGGCTCCTTTTTACCTCACTATTTATGAAATTTCTCTCTTGCAAACTGCTCCATTGTTCTTCTACTGAAGGTTTCCTTTGTGTGTGATCAAAGTTGGTGGGATTGGTGTTTGATCCAATCGACACCTTGCGGTGTGAATCCCGGGTGGTTCATTGTTGGGATTGGAGTCTGATCCAGTCAACACTCTGCAGTGCATAGGCGTCCAGGCGCCTTGGTCGACTTGGGCGCCTTGGTCGCCTTCTTGAGGCCGCCTTGAATTTTTTACCCTCTCCAGGGCCTTGGGTCGCCTACATCGTGACAACTATGCTACAGTGTGAAGTCCGAGTGGTTCTCTTCAAGTTCGAGTTTCAAGTTCAAATTCCAAGATCCAATTTTTATTCAAGCTACTGCCATTACAAGCTGCTGTCGATTACTCCCTGCTACTGCAAGTAAGTGTGACAGCATCCCCATCCCCATACTTCTTCTAAACTCTACAACCCAACTCTAATTTCCCCCTTCTGTTTTCTTTGGATTTCCATAACCTAAATCACTCACAGACTTAACCCACCATCAGAATCACTTCAAATTCTCATTAAAACCCAAAACCCTAAATTACAGTCCAGCGACTTCCAGCCATCATCAGACCTTCCCACCTTGGCCGAGTGACCCTTTCTACACCTGGAGAACTCGACCTGAAGCCCTTGTCCTAATTCCCTCTCTAAACCCTAGATTCCATCACTTCACTCTTTTTAAAAACCCGAAATCCTAACTTGCTGCCATTTAAGTTTTCACTCTTCCGCCCATCAAACCATCGCTGGACCAATACTGATAGACTCCCCTACACCTTCCTAGCATAACCAACCCTTCAAACCCAAACCCTAATTTTGACCTAATTCCATATTTTACACCAATCAAACTGCCTGTTCATAACAGATCCTGTAGTACTGGTGTGAATTCACCTAGAGGGGGGGTGAACAGAGGTGAAGGTTGGAAAATTAAAAACTTATGCGGAAATTAAAAATAAATCACCAAGCTACCAGTGTAAAGACAAGCAATAAACAAGAGAGAGACACAAAAGATTTATAGTGGTTCGGCCAACACGTGCCTACGTCCACTCCTCTCAACTTAGAGAGAATTTCACTATTAGAATCTTGAGTAAAAGCAAGAGGACTCGTACAACTACTCTTGAGAAACGAACAAGAGGACTCAAAAGCTACTCTTGAGTTAATGAGCAAGAGGACTCTACCTTCTCTTGATTCCGAGCAAGAAGACTCAGACAACTTATGCAAAGTGAAAATAAACACTAAGGGGTCTAGAATTACCTCAAACCTTAGTGAAAACTGTGCTACCTTTCAAACAGTGAAGCTTGAATGCTAATGAGAATGAAGGGAGCAAGGTGAGATTGATCTTCCTTGAATTGATTGTTTGTAATCTCACTTGGGAGTGACTTGTTCTTGGAGGCTCTTAATTATGATTCAATGTTGTATTTAGAGCAAAGAACAAGTGGGTATTTATAGGCTAAGTGGCTTGAATTAATTTGGAATCTAGATTAGAAACGGATTCCACAAGCCATATATAATCCGGTATGCTGGATGGAAATCCGGTATGCCGGATTACCTAATTTCCATTTAAAACACAGGAGTAACGGTCAATTTATAACAGTCCAGTAATGATCCGGTATGCTGGATGGGAATCCGGTATGCCGGATTAGGGCAAACTGCAGGTACTCAGGATCCGGTATGCTGGATCCTCATCCAGCTTGCTTAACCAAGCTACTGTGACCTGTTTTCCTGAGATTCCTAATAATACGGTATGCCGGATTGGGCAATTTCAGTGTAAATAATGGTCCATGTCCATTAGGGTTTGGTTTGGGGGTTTTAAACCCAATTAGTCACATACGTAAGGGGTCAAATAGCCACCTAAGGTCATTCTAAAATGATGCATGCGTGGTGTGTGCATTACATCAATTGTGACTCAAAAATTTACAAATGTATATATACAAAGGTCTTCAAATCTTCAATCTTCGAGACATGTTTTTAGCTTCCAAGTCTAAAACAAACTTTGAGCACAATTCTTCTTGTGTACGCTCTTGTATATTCGTATACGCTCCCCCGCACTTGGTGCTATGCTTTAACTCTAAAACACTTAGAACATAAGCATTAGTCCAAGAATGGTCTTATTTGTTATCATCAAAATACCTATGTCATCATAGAGATGATTTGGAGTGTATAGGGCCATGTGCACTTCCCTAACAACTGGTTCCTAGTGGGTCTTCTACCTACTTAGGACTACATTAAATTGATAATGACAAACAAATGTGCAGGTAAACATGGCACTATCATTTTAATTTTGGCACATATGATGTAATTATGCTAAAAGCAGATGAATGATATAGCTAGTTTTAGAACTTCCATCTAGTTTTCTCATCATGAAATGGAAATATTTCGGTGAAATTTTGAAATTTCGTTAAATTTCTCTCATAGATTTCAATAGTCTTTTGGTTTCCATTTTTTTGCTAACTAAAATATTTTGGTAATTTCGGCTTAATTAAGGATGGATATGAATGTTACTTTTAGATCACTTCTTTAGCTGTTGATTTTACTTCCAGCTTGAAAAAAAGTGTTGAAGAACAATCTTTGTTCATTAACACTGAACTGAGCTTATCATTAATATGATGATATACAGGAGTTGAAGCTCATCTTCAACTCTTTCCTTTACTTGACGCTTTTACTTTAGAATTGTTTAACAAGTCTCAACCTATGTTACAGACACTATGGTTTAGGTCTTCAGCAATTTTAAACTAATGTACAACGAGTGATCTGTTTTAAATGACTCCACTATGTGATAACTTTTAAGAAACAAAAGAAAAAATAAATTCTCTATACCACTTTATTGTGCATTTATACATATCCATATGAGCACTCTTTTCCATTAAACGTAAGTTCTGTGCTGTAACTTTGTTTTTAATCTACCTCTCAGGTGAATTATTTAAAAGTGCTGCAAGTGCAATTACCAAATGGCATGGTCTTTTGAAGCATTATCTGCAGAGCATAGATGAGGAGGTTTGTGCCTTTGTTTTACCATTTCTTATTTCACCTAGGTGTGAGAGGATGTTTCAAACTAATTGAATAGATACTTATCCCTATTACTTTTTCTGCTTATTGGAGCATTCTATTTCTTTATTTTAGTTGCTTTGTTATGCTGGGCCATGCAGAAAGAACTAAACAACAAAATGTTGGGTATAATTTGCTCTTGTTGTTGTCTCTGGCCTTGTTGTTCTAGTAAGGGGCTTGAGTGATTGGATCTTTTCCTCGGCATTTTAACCTGTTGTTTTTGTCCAGAATTAAAGCAGACTGATATTGTCATTGAGTGTCGTTTTCAATAACACAGGGTCTTTGTTTTTTTTCAATTACTTCCCAGTTTGGAGCTCTGTTTAGAAGGAAAGCCAATCATCTGTTCAAAAGTTCAGTCCTTTAGACTATTTAATTCCTCCTTTGTACACATATCTTGATAGCTTTTTGCTTATGAAGAAATGCATGCTGCTGCTGTGTGAGGAAGAAAAAAATGTTCCCTATTTTGTGGATACCCTATCAACTTACCCCTTAGGTGTAGGGTGGGATGCAAACTCCTCCAGGCTGTCATTGTTCATGCCAAAGTGAAAATTTTCTTTTGGGGCTGGAAATTGTTGGGCTTAAGCTATCAGGGTAAAGATATTTTGGCCCATAATTCTGTCAGCCGTCCCATGTTCAAAATTTCAATCGAAATGATTGAAATTTGGCAAAATATTTCTGTTTCAATGGCCCTCGAAACAAAATCACATATGATATACAATGAATACAATATTTCATCGAAATGGGTGAAACAAAATGATCGAATGTCAAAATTTTGGTCAAAATAATTGGACAGTCACATTCCTTCATATAAAACAGCAAATATCAAATCGAAATGATTGGATACGACTGAAAGTGGCAATATGAGTCGAAATTTCTGGAACGCTTCAAATTTGTTCAAATATTTGGGGATTCAAACTTCTCCTAAACCCATCTAAGCTCCCACAACAAAATTGCAAAGAGGTAAATGAATTGAAACTTCAAGAAAGAGGTATGTCCCTTAATCTGATCATCTTTGGTTCATTTTTTTTAATGCAATGCTTGAATGCTTACACAAGCAAAATAGGGTGCAAAACCAAACTACCGCTTTGAGTGTTCCCTTTTTTTTTTTTCGACATTTAATCTTCGTACATGCGTATTTAAGCTTGTAAGCATCCCCTAAAGTTTCATTTTCAAAATTCTTATTTTTTCACCTATTTCCCCTTATTTCCTTTCATATCCCAAAATTTGGTAATTTTGACCATTTTGACAGATTTTCCGCATTTCGACGAAATATTTCAATTTCCACAGGAGTCGAAATGAACTACCATTTGAAATCTCAAACCTTGAGCAGCCCTCCTTGAATAGCTAGGGACTAGAGGACCTTACAATATTGACTTTTGCCAGCCCATAAGATTCAACTACTTCTGATTTCACAGATTATTTTGTGTGTAGAAGATCTAGTATGGGGCCTAGTATGGAAAATTGTGTTTCCTCCTCAACATATTCTCTACCTCTTTCATCACTAAATTAAGTAAATTCTTTCATTTCTCAAGAATTTTCAGGGGATTATTAAAAGAGTTTTTTATCAGCTTTTTGGACATGCAAATTCTTGGACCTTCAAGGATTGTAACTTGAACCATTCTGAGGACAAATTGGGATATTGTAATTTTTTAAGGAGTACTAGTCTACTCGAAGACTTGTATCCTACGTTTCTTGAATTGGGGTCCCCTCACCCCATTCCTTCGTGCTCATAAATTTTTTCTCTTGAATAAATACAAGTCTTTCACAGAAACCCCAAAAAAGAAAAAGTTGGAGCTCTCTTTTCTAATATCCTTGAGCAACCAATAGCAGTAACACTCAATAAAAATTGTCTAGCAAGGTAATGCAATATACTGTAGATAGTGATCTTGGTTGGTGATGGCAATGAGTTGGTTCAGTTAGGTTCCCCTGAGGGAGGGGGGTAATCAAATACAAAACCTTCCCCCTTAGTTGTTGGTCAACCAACCAATCCTGCTTTGCCCCATCAAGTATCCAATTCTCTTGTGGACTTGACAACTGAACAGAGATGGGGCCTGGTATTTTTAGCATGCTGAATAATGTAGCTCTAGAGAGGAGAAAAATCCCACTAGAGGCCAAGCAATAGGATCTAAAACGGGCTGCTGGTTTGATTGGGCAGAATTAGGGTTTTTAGGTTAAATTCTAGGGTTAGGTATGGGGGAATGGGGTAATGTATATCTGATTTTAATAGGCAGGCTTAGGGGAAGCTATTAAAACAGATTTTAATAAGTTTTGAATCAAAATTTAAATTTCAGAATTTTAGGGTTAGGGTTTGGGTTTGAGGTTTTAGGATCTAAGTTGAAAACTAGGATTTAATGGAATTCAAGCAAAAATAAAGGGAGTCAATTGGGGAAGGGAGTAGAGGATTAGAAGAAGAAATTAATGAACAAGTTGCAGCAGAAATCTACTAGCAGCAGCTTAGACAGAAGTGAAGGATAGAACCACCTTTGAATTGGGATCCTCTCGACCGTCACGGCGCAAGGAGTCGATTGTATTCCACCAATCCCTTTCCACCTTGATAGAACCACAAGGATGCACACTCACAATGAGCAGCAACAATGGCAGCCAACAAGCAAAAGCTTTTTTCATTAATCAAATTCGTGTTCAAGGCTTTGCCCCTTTACAACCTTATATAAAATACTCAAAAATAGACTTATACTCTAAAAAGGAAAGACCTAATCCAATCCTTGACCTATTAGGTAACTTAAACTGACTAGGAAACTAAAATACTAAAAGAAATAGACTCAAAACCTGGCTGGACTTATAGAATCCTAATCCAGCCCAACTTATATCACATGACCACTTAAGTTGTCACATGATCACTTAAGTGATCACATGACCTCTAATTACATAAAAATCAAAACTAAGGAATTAAAACAGCTAATCCCGTATGCAACCTAATTACCCATATTTTAGGCCCATAAAAGTGGCCTATTACATAGAAAACCCATGGGATCAAAGGCCCAACATACATATAACCCAACCCTAGACTTATTTCTAAAGAAATAAGTCCATTTCGGTGATGAATCTGCATCACTGAATCTGAACCTAACCTGAGTCATACTAAACTCTAACCCAGTTTGGCAGGGAGGTAAGTCTTGGGTTTGACCTATCGTTTTGCCATACCTAATCCTGCAAAAAAAAAAAGAATCTTGGTCATGTATCTTGGCATTTCCATTGGAAGCCATCTAAATCAGATGAGTTTTGGGGACCATAGGTTAACAGTTAACCTTTAACCTTGTAATATGGTAGCAGTTGGGGGGTTGAACTATGGTCTTGTTTGGTTAGGAGTAACCAAACCTAAAACAATGACAAAATAGAGTTTTTTTTAATCGTTACCAAGAAGAAATGGGATTTTTTTTTTTTACCATTGCCAAGAATAATTGTTTAACTCAAAAACATACTTAATATGATAATTAAATTTTGTTTCACTTTTCCATCAATATATTGCTGAAAAAATTTCACCTCCTACCATCTTCATGTTGGGAGCCCCTCATGTTGACATAATACTTTGCATCTACTCTGCTCCCAACCAAACACATTACTTGAACTTTTCTCTTATGATTTTTTCTCATTTTTATTTCACTTCACTTTACCACTGAAAATTTTATTTTCCTTCACTTCTACCAAAACGTGGCCTTAAGTGGGTGGAATTAGTCTGATCTAATTTATCTTATCTAGGGAGACATGGGGTTTCAAATCATGTGGAATCCATAAAGATGTGGTAGAGTCACCTAAAACAAAATTTTAGGTCTAGGTGGTTCTATTGGTCTTTGAGCTGCATTAAAGGCTGCTATTACCCTAAGGAAGAGCAGACCATTTGAAAATATTAAATATTGAAGGATTAGTTCTGTTCCTGTGACATATGATTTGTAGGAAAGGTCTCTTGAGCCCAGCTACTATCTGTACTCTATTTCCTAGTGATAGGTTTGTATTGGATTTTAAATTGAATGGGAGTTTTTCATATTTAGAGCTTCTGATTACTCGTTTGTTTGAATGCTGCAGATTGAAATAATAATGAAATTTGAAGAGATGTGCGGGGAATATGCGAAAGAATTCTCTCCATTATTTGCACAGGCATGTATTTTGTTTTTGAAAATGATGACCCAAGTGATTCCACCCTAATGAGAGGGTTGATGGGTTAAAAATAAAATTTCTTTGACAAAAATCTTAATGATTACTATATACTTGATAATGTGTGAGTTTTCTTCTATAATGTGCTGAACAATAATTTTATAGTGATTTCTATTTCTATATATATTTTTCCTTTCCCCCTAAATCAAGTTGTAAGAGAGGGGTTGCATATACATGATGTATAATCTGTTCCCATTTGTGAGCTCCTGTGGAAGAGTGATAACAGAAACCCGATTCTCTGGTTGAAAGGAAGTAGATTAATAATAGTTGTGTGTTTAGCTGTCGGTCAAAATTGAATAAAGTCTCCCCTAAACTTTTAGTTATATGTCAGGGTGTTCTATGTGTTCTCTTCAACAGTTTTCTTCTCTATTATTTCCTTGGTTCATAATTGGTGCAATCCTGGGTTTTTATTGCAGATTACAGAAGTTGATTACCCTTTCTATTATTTCCACACTTTAAATCTCTAATTATAAACCTAATTCTCTAGATTCTTGAATATTCATTATAAGTTGTAGCCTCTTTATGTATGTTTTGATTCAAGCTTGTATCTTAGTTGATTCCTTGATTTCTTTCTTTAGAGGCTTGTAATTCTGTTGCCATATTTATTATGCTTTATTGAAATTTTATTCATTAAAAAATTCCGTCATTCTTGAATTACCTTTTCATTCACGTAGGTCTATCTCTTGAACTTAAAATCTGTATTGATACTTCTAAATTACTAATTTCATCTTATCAGTTTCATAAATCCTACTTCTGTTTTATCCCCAAGTCACATGAACCCAAGGAACCATATATCGGTATGAATTTACTCTTACTCTGGGAATCATGGTTAGAAGAATCGGAATCAGATAGTGTGAATCTTTTGATTCGAGTTGGAATCGGCCGAGCTTGATCCCGATTCCTGCAACCCTCTTTTGAATCACCCATTATTCTTTTTTTATCTTCATTTTTGGCCATTTACTAACAACCAACTGATAACCTACCCACAATAGGATTGGTTGCATATCTAGAGTTCATCTCCCATGCAATGTACTATCGTTATTTTGTATATTATTTTGCTTTACATTCATGTGTACTAACCCTTCCCTTGCTGCCGAGTGCTCTGAGTACGTATTCTGAACCCTAGGATGAAAATGATCAACCCATCCAATATATCACAACCGTTAGATACCATTGAACAGAAAAACTTGAACATCAGTACGTTTTGAAGATTGCTCCCCTCAGATAGAAATAAGAACGGTGGTGTTTTGGAGATTTTTTCTTCTGTGAGGGAGTTTCTAGTTTCTAATAACCATCTTCTCCTCTTCTTTCACTTGTTAGCCTGTGCACCTGCGATTGCTTCCTGCACACACCTGCCATGTCTCAGGCCTTCACCAATTCAATCTTCGTGATAGGAATCTCACGTTATAGAGATACCCTTTAAAGGGAAAAGAAATCACAGAACAAACAATTTCACAACAATAACCGCAATGGAAGGCCAGAAAAGCAAGACAAAACTTACCCAAATACTGAAAACAGTAGATTATGACACTTATTTCCAGCAACAAAAAGGTAGGTAGCAAACCCAACAGCAAGTTAATAACAAGGTCTTTTGATACTTAGGATAGCCACAGGTCTGGTACACATTACTGTCCTTGACACCCAGCCATAGAAAACAAAACAGCAGAGTGATCTCTACTGCCGGCAGAACAGAGAAAACACAATGAACCAAAAAGAGAAACTTTACCAAATCAGATGGGGAAACCCTTCCAGTCGGGGGTAGGGGACTTGGGAATGACTAACACTTCAAAGATTCAGCCAATTCTAACGGCTGGATCACAAGATACGAAAGAGATTCAAAATTAGAAAGTAGGAGTTCTGATGTAGATCACAAGTCCATATGTACCCATAGGAACAAGTCCCAAAACCTGCCCAGAAAAGTTGTGGGATTCGACTGCTGTGAGAGGCAGCCTGGTCTGTTGATGTGGCAAGTTTTTGTTGGTTCGATGGAGCATCACCTAAGGCAGCCCCAGCCCAAAGAGAAGCATGAAGAAGATAAGAGACCAGGACAGAAATTTAAAAAAAAAAAAAAAAAAAGAAGTTATTGTTCACATGAAAAGAACCTGAGTTACTATTCACATGAAAGTGATTTGGGGGCAGATATGGACAAGCTGGTGGAGAGTGAATGCAAGTTTGAAGACTTCTAGAAGACTTCTAATTTATTTAGTTTCTATTTTAGTGTCTTTCCTTTTGTTTTAGAAGGCTGATATATAAAGCCTTAGTAGTTTCTATTTTCAATAAGTTGTCATTGTCACTAGTTGCTAGGTTTAGTAGTTTCTATTTCCTACTTTCTGTTTTCAGTTAGTTTTTATTTTAGGAAGTTTCTATTTTCTACCTTCTATTTTGTAAGCTTGCCTAAGCTATTAACAAGCCCCCTATTGTAAGGAAGGATCAGAGTTGGATAATAGAATTTGTGGTCAAGCTTGCCATCGGTTATGGGAGAAATTCCATGTTTCAAGAGCTGGGATAGCTGTGGATGAGAGAACCATTCCCCTACCACCCCCCCCCCCCCCTTTCTCTTCTTTATCTTCTTCTCCTTTCTTCTTTTCCTTTATGTTCTCCGTTCATATGTAATTGAAAACAACAATTAAAAAAAAGAGAGTTTTAGTCATTTAATTTGTTCTTTGTTGTGTTGATCCTGGCTAAAATTAATCTCCCGCTGGTTCTTCCCTGGTTTGAGTTCGATTTTGCATTAAGTTCAGAATAGAAACTTAATTCCTCAAGCTGTTGCAACCCCTGGATGGCCAAGAAATTATAGTCGAAGGTAGCTTAGGAGTAGGGGAATAATATACCAAATGTTGGACTCAATCTACTGGTTGGACGTACTGGAAATCACCATTGAAAATTGCTGCTAAGAAAACCCAGAACAGAAGTGTCAGCGGGATACAATATTTCCTATTTTCCATTCAATCTTCAATATGTCAAGGATGATTGAGAGGACATGCAATAAGACTAACAGCATCGTGAACACCTTCACAGTAGGTCTTGGTACCTCACAGTGGGTCTCAGTTGCATTGAAATAAAATTAGAAACAAAAGAGAAGATGGTAGAGAAGAAGAGGGGGGGAATATGACCAAGGCCTCTCACCTATGGCTTTGGTCAGTCTCTCACTAAGCTAAGGCATCTCACTTCATTCAACTGCATTACACAGCAACATGGCATTAAAACCACAGCTTCATTGATCATCTCAAATCGTGGGTGTGCTCTATGGCTCCTTAGAACTTTATACTGTGCTGTAGGAATAAAATAGACAGGGAAACAAATAAAGATGTCCCATACATGGAATAAAAGGGACTTGTACAGCAAGTGATAAAGGGAAGGATACTTGCCTAAGATCATAAAATAGAAACTACTAAATAACAGGTGGACTTTATAGAAAGAGTCCTACCTGATTACAATCAAGGTTTAAAATCTCGTTTCGTTTCAGTGTTTCTGTCTGACCGAAAGTTCCGAAATACCAAAATTTTGTCGAAATATGGTATTTTTTCTATGAGTTTTGCATGGCCATTTGTGGGTGTAAAATGCCGAAATAACCGAATATTCCGAAACAAGATGCCCGAAATTTCACTGAAACTTTTGAAATATTGCATTTTTTTCAATTTGAACTTGTGTTTCGTTTCGACTCAACCAAAATACTCAAAATATTTGAGATTTCGACCAAGACGATTCTGATCTATGATTACAATATCTTAACTAAAATATATTACTAAAAATGTGACAAAATAAGATCCTAAAATATAGAAATCTGATCCACATGATATGGTGGCTGCTAACAACTGGGCCCCACAAGATCTCCCACACAAACTGCCTTGGTTTAACATTTTCTCTCCTGAAATTCAGGAATTTATTGGTCAATAGTCTTCTAACAAATCCCCAGGACTTGGCTGCTTAGTTGGACTAAAAAATTAAACCATATGATCTGAGTTTGGATCTTGTTTGGCCCAAGAACTGGTCCAAAAACAACTCAGGCCCATTGTATTCCTTTAGCTACATTAGTTTCCTTCTTTTGGTCAGTAAAATGACAGAAAATCAGACTTACCTCTTGTAGCAACATCTCCAAGTTTATTGAATCAATAAGTCCAAATAATCATAGATTTTGGGAAATATTTGATCCTTCCCAGTTCTAAGTTCTAATTTCTAGGGTTCGACTGTTTCCGTCCGATTCCAGAATTCCTACCCATGGATTGGAATTGGTGGAGGCAGATCCTAGTCCAACTCCGTATAGTTGAACCTTGCGGGAATGACTAATTGAAGATCAATTTTCAAATGTATTTAATTTTTTTTTAAGAATCACTTAAACCTTAGTTCTATTGCCTTATCAAATATGCGTACTAGTCAAGGCCAATCCCTTCAAGAACTTTGAATTTTTATCACTGCTGCGGATTGGTTAAAAGATCTTTCATATTCAAAAAGTTTTGATGCATACAATTGATCTAACATCAGACCTACATCAAATATGACTGTTAAAAATAGCCATTATTAGGTTATTGATCGAAGAAGTATGTTGTATTTAATTCAAATATAATGAAGTAAAAACTACATAATTGTTCTTCTATATTTTATTGAGATGTATGTAGGCAATGAATTCTCCAATTAATGATGAAGTTTGTTTTGCTTGCCTCCTCTTATTTGATTATGTTGATGTTCCTTACTTTATTTTTTGTTATCCTCTTTCTTAAAAATAAAAAAAAATATAGATATTGCATCTCCTCTATGAGAAAGACATTTTACAAGAAGAAGCTATTCTTTCGTGGGCATCTGAGAAAGAAGGGGCCGACGAGTCTGATAAAATTTTTGTTAAGCAGTCAGAAGCATTCATTCAGGTAAAATGGGTGATAGTTTGTTGTAACATTTTATTACATGTCGAGTTTTCTTTTTCCTCTTTTTGTACCATTTTGCAGCTTAAAGCAATGGGATTCCCCCCCCCCCCCCCCCTTTTCTGATCCAGGTACAGATTTATGTGTTGGACTAATTGAACACTGGGTTGTTGCATTTTTGTTGCCGTATGTTTCTAAGGTTCCGAAGATATAAAAAATGTTGGTTAAGTATAAGATACCTAATAGCGCCTATCTAGTTTGTAGAACTCTTGATAATATTTGCTTGCATAGTTGTCAAGGCATCGCCAAAGTAAATGTTTTTATATTTATTTCATTTTCTTGAGATATCATTCATAAATAAGAAAATACCCCATATTTAAATCCAATAAAAATATTTAAAAAAACAAATTCCAAAAGGATAAAAAATTAACCACCCAGTTCAAGAACAAAAACTGGATTTTTGGCGGTTGGTGAAATTTTCAACTTTCTAATGCTGGGGTTTTTCTCAAATCTAAAAATGCCATAAATCTTAATATGTTAAAACATTGCTAAAAACCGAAAGTGCGGTAAAATATTCATTTGTTTTGATATCTAAAACAATATTTTCATTCAAAGCGATTTTGACAGCATTCACGCACTCCAAATAAGGTTTGACTGGAACATAACTCCTTCAATATAAATCAGATTTAAGCAATCCTAGATTTGTTGGAAAGCTGGTTTTGTGCTCTACCTAATACAAAAAGTCTCATAAAAATAAAATCATATGATCAATTAAATTTCTTAGAGAACAAGAACATTTCTCTAAATCAAGAGCAGGTTATTGATATCATTCTTTCTGAGAACAATATAAACCAAATGTGAGACTAGGTATACCTGAAAATTTCCAATTCCAAAAACATATTAACCAAATGTATGTTTTGAATATTTCACACATATAACTGATATATTAAAAAAATACTACTGGAACGCGATTTAGGCCGCCTAAGCGCTTAGGGAGGACCTCGAACACCTTGGATTGCCTAGCGCCGTGACAACTATGTTTGCTTGTAAGGAATGAATAGGAAAATGAGTACTATGATAGTCTTGGGGTATGGAACTTCAAATGATTTTTTTTTTTTTTATTAGGTGAAACAAATCGGACAACCGAGCCTGTATAAACTTCATGTAGATCGAAGGGAACTAAATTTTAGTATTGTCGTTCATGATATTACAAAATGATCTGGTGTAGAACTTCAAATAATTTTTTTTTAATTAGGTGAAACAAGTCAGACAACCGAGCCTGCATAAACTTCATGTAGATCAAAGGGAACTACATTTTAGTATTGTCGTTCATGATATTACAAATAATCTGGTGTAGAACTTCAAATAAATTTTGTTTTTATTAGGTGAAACAAGTCAGACAACCGAGCCTGCATAAACTTCATGTAAATCAAAGGGAACTACATTTTAGTATTGTTGTTCATGATATAACAAAATAATCTGGTGGTTGTGTAATGCAGTTACAATGCTACATTAGGGCTTGTTTTGACAGTATTTGGTTATGGGTTTTTGTTTAAGTGTTTTTATTTGTAATTGGCTCAATTATCAAGCCCAAATGTAGATCCACAGTGGATACACAGGATTAGTAGTTAATTATTTGGGTTAATAGACTAGAATAATTAATAGTAAGATATAGTACTATTTTCAGTATTCACTCTATTTAGTATATTAGAGTGATTTTGAATCCTTTTATGAGTCAATTTAGGAATTTTAGAAGGTCTTTATTTATGTACTACACCTCCTTTGATTGGATATGATTTGAGTAAAGGATATGAGTTTTTTTATTTAATAGATTTGAAGCTGTTGAGCTTGGCATACGGGATTGGTATCCCAAACCTGATTTTTTCTATTCTCTGTTGTTTTCTTTATTCTCTCTTTCTTCCGTATTGCATGCTGCTGAAATCAACAAACAAGCAAGCCCTTTCAGCATTGATTTATATAGAAAATATTTCGGATTTGGACTTGTGGACCAAGCTGAATTGATATTTGATTCTCAATCTGGAATCTATGTTGGTTGGCTGCATTAAGTTGGTATCAGATCCTAACCTAACCATGGATGCCTCTATGTTCATGACTAGAGTTCGCTTGTCCAATGGAAAAACATCTTCTCTGTTTATCGGTGATGGACGAAGTGAGAATTTCGTTTTGCAGTCTATGGTAGAGATGTTGTCTAAGAAGCATGATATCATCCTTGAATCTAATGGTGATCTTTTCATTGAATTATTAATTTCTTCATACTTTAATGGTGCTGTCATGTATTTCCTTCTTCCAAACATATCATCGTAGTTGGTCAATCATGGATGGAAGAACAGAAGACTGTCTTCAAAATGAACTCTCGTCCATTAAAGTCCTCTCATCTTCAACAAACTATTATCTTGAAAAGATTGCAACATGATATCTCTTAAAAGTCGGTTGAAGCGACACCAATAGTCTAGCCACAAGAAAAATCGAAAGAGTCAACACGAGAGGATAACTTGTTGTCCATACTATAATTGAAGTAGATCAACAACGACAAAAGGAGATAAGAAGATTGTTGTTCCTGACATGGATACAAACCTAACTATTCCATCCCCTTGCAAAGAATATGAGGTTGTGAGTAAAGTAATAGAAGACTCTACTGCAACGAAGGATGTGTTACCTATTGAGTTTGTTATTCTCCACTTATTTCATGACGAGTACACACTATGAATGCTGTTAGAAGTCATGTAATAGGGTAATCCTTCTCCTTACCAGAACCACTTTCAACAATCAAATCTGTATTCCCCCTTGGTGGTTGGTCATCAACCTCAACCACATCTACAGTCCTGTGTTTCCCAATGTCAAGCATAAAAGGAGAGGTAGGTAGAGGAGAAAGAAAGAATTCATTAGTAGCCTGTTCACTCCCACAATTCTCCCCCTGAAGAGGATGCTGAGAAGGGACAAAGAAAGGGACTGACTCAAGAAAGGTAACATCCTTGGAAATGATACATCGGCGGGAAGAAGGATGATAACACTTGTACCCCTTGGTAGTAGAAGAGTACCCAAGGAAAAGACACTTAAGAGCTTTGGGGTCAAGTTTAGTACGGGCAGATTTGTTAACATGCACATAACAAACACAGCCAAAGACTCTAGGAGGAAGAGAAAAAGCAGAGGCCTTGGGAGATAAGATGTCCATGGGAGATTTGAAATTAAGCTTGGTAGGCATACGATTGATTAGAAAGGAGGCAGTGAGAAGAGCTACGGATCAGAAGGTCTTGGGGACATGCATGCCAAACAATAGACTACGGGTGACCTCCAGTAGATGGCGATTTTTCCTCTCATTAACCCCATTTTGTTGGGGCGTGTCAACACACGCTAGCTAATGGATAATGCCATGAGTAGTAAAGAAGGTTTGAAGGCCACCAAACATGTATTCTCCCCCTCTATCAGATTGCACAATTTTGATGCGGGTCTCAAATTGAGTAAGGATCATTTGGTAAAAATTCTGAAAGGCATCACAAACATCACTCTTATGCTTCAAAAGTACAGTCCATGTGGTGCGGGAAAAATCATCAACAAATGACACAGTAACGAAAGCCAAATAAAGAAGTAGTAGGGGAAGGACCCCAATCATCAGTATGCACAATATGAAAAGGAGCAACAGTTCTATTACCATGATAAGGATATGAAGACCGACAATGTTTGGCAAACATACATGGTTCACATTGAAAAACATGAGAAGAGGCAATAGAAGAAAATAAGTGAGGCAATTGTTTCCTCATTACAACAAAAGATGGATGGCCAAGACGACGATGCCATTACATAACAGAATCCACAGAACTACTATCATTACGTCCACACACATAGGAATGAGCTGTGGACAAAAAACGGATCAAAAAAGTAGAGGTCTTGCTCCTCACGTCCACTACCAATAATCCTCTTCGTCACCAAATCCTGAAAAAGATAGTGAGAAGGAAAAAATGTGACACAACAGTTGAGAGATTTAGTCAGATGACTCACAGATAAAAGATTCAGTGTAAGGTTAGGGACATGAAGAACAGAAGAGAGGAAAATGGATGATGTTACTGGGATATTACCCTTACCAGATATGGAGGAAAGGGAGCCATGAGCTACCCTAACCTTGTCCTTACCAGAGCAAATGGTATAGGAATCATAATAATGAGACGTACCAGTCATGTGGTCTGTGGCACCCGAGTCACCGACCCAAGATCGGGCGGCGATAGAAGCCGAGGCGGAGACTCGCAAAGCTGAGGATGATGAGGATCCAGCCATACTAGATGTAGAAGATGTGCTCAACTGTGACACAACCCTGCGAACCACTGCATCCATGAAGGTGGAGTCATCCTGTGGGGCATCCGCATCAGTCGTCGCCGCGAAATGAGCTCGAGCTCCCCCTCTACGGCCACCATGACCACGCATACCAAGAGGACGACCATGGAGAGACCAACACCTATCCTTAGTGTGTCCAGTGCGTCCACAATGATCACATTTAAATCTGTCTCGCCCAACTCCACTGGCACCAACTGTCTCCACAGTACTGGCTTCCTCACGGTTAGGCCCTGGGCCTCTACCACCTCCACGGGTGTCTCGAACAGAACTAGAATTGAGGGTTGACCTCTCAGATGATGCTGGTGGTGGTGCCATAGTAAGCCGCCTGGTCTCGTCACTCTGTAAGTAACTACAGATTTCACTGAGAGGGAAGGGGAGACCGGCCTAACAGCTGGAGTCTAACTGGCTCATAGTTAGGGTTCAGACCACCAAGTAAAGAGAAGACACGCTCCTTTTCAAGAGTCAGATACACTTTTGCTTCATCCTCTGGGTTGGTCAAATGAAGGTCCCTGTAGTAATCATACTCCTCCACAAGATTAAGGAACGCACTATAGTACTCAGAAATAGTGCTGTCACCTTGTTTCAATGAGTGAATTTTTTTATGGAGCTGATAGACCTTGGCAGTATCACCTACTTTGTCAAAGGCCACAGAGACACTATCCCAAATAGCTTTGGCTGTTTCCTTCCTTATAAATCTTCTCCCAATCTCGGGCTTCATGGAGAAGATCAACCATGTCATAACTGTAGAATTTTCAGTCTCCCATTTATCAAAAGTAGGTGAACCAGCTGTGGGAGCCTTGATAGCACCTGTGATATATCCAAGTTTTCCCTTACTCCTAAGAGAAAGTCTCACAGAATGTGACCAATCTAGGTAATTAGTACCATCAAGCTTCACAAAAGAAATCTGTTGGTGAGTACTCTCATAAGCCAACCGAGGGACAACAATGAGGGGGTGTGAATCAGCAGTACCAAGCACAGATGTATCCAAATCAAGCATGATGGAAGGGATTTGACAATAAACAAGAACACCAAAGACAAGTGGGGAGTACACACTCAACCCAAACAAGAAAAAAGTCCAATAAGCAGCCTAGGATAGCACACTGCCGAAACAGTCCTAGCGGCAAATCTCTAAGAGGACTTAAATCAAGCACTTCTAGTGCATTCCAACATCAGTCCAGCAATCAGTCCCTTATAGTACCACTAAGCTTGCAAGGAGTAGTATCAACTCCAAACAAGAGGAAAGGTCTCACAAAGGCTGTGCATACGCATCCCTTAACCAAGAGAGCATCAAACTATAGCTCAAAGCAAGAAAAAAGGGTAAACACTCTCGGGTTTACCTGGGCAGAACAGAGGATCCCACACAAGAAGCAAATCTGCTCATATGGCTTCTTCAATCAGCAAGGAAGATCATAGCCATCCTCATAGGTGTCCTAGGGCGATGCAAATGAGCCTGACCAAGACACAAAAGCAATCCGAGAATAGCAGCAGCTGCAACCTAAACCTAAACCTGGCGGAACTTGTAGCAGCAGCTGTGTGAGATCTAAACCTTCAAGAGAGCTTCAAAAACAGCTCAGGTATATTCTTCGATCATCAAAAGAAGCTAGAATGAGCCTATTCCATACTCTTTAAGCAAAGCTGTACACAAGAATCTCCTCTTTGGAATCCTTAGACACAAAAGATTTCAAAGAGAAGAGAAAGAATGAAAACAGGGACTGAACACGACTCTCAAACCTTGAGCCTGCTCTGATACCAAGTTAGATTTTAGGTTTAGGAGGTAAGAAGAGAGAAGGAAGAAGTTGGAGGAGGAAGAAGATAGCAAGAGAAGAGAGAGAAGAGAATATTTGGGTTGTAATCGATTGTGTTGGAGAGGCTTCTCCATACACCTATATTAATTCAATCATAACAAATAGAAAATTACATCCACCTCCCTAGGGAGGTATAAGGGAAATAAAGAAGAAAAACATAATTACATAATAAGGCAACTAGTAATGGGACTAGTTCCTAAAATACCCCTATGACATGACTTCTAACAAATGCTTCATCTTCTGAACCTGGTTCTTTATAGCGGTGTGGAGCATGAGACATTCTTCCAAGCTTTCCTGTTTGTACCATACTTTAAAACGTGAGGATGAATTTTCTTGAACCAAGGGAATAATGCAGTTCCGGTGCAATGGGATTAGTACTCAAGTATCTGGGTTAGATAAGGATACTTAATAGTTAAATATAGTTTATTTTTCGGTCTGTTTACTTTATTTAGTGTGTTAAAGTGATTTAAGAGTCCTTTATGGGTCAATTTAGGAGTTTTAGAAGGCCTTTATATATGTAATACACCCCCATCAATTGGAGGTGATTTGAGTAAAGAATGAGTTTTGGAGCTGTTTGAGCTTGGCATATTTCGTAGATATATACAAAGAATTAGGGTTTCTGAAGTCAGAAAAGCTTTAAGGAGGATGAAAGTAGGCAAGACACAAGGCCCAGATGAGATCCCAATAGAAGTGTGGAAGAGCTTAGGAATCTGTGATTTATCTTGGCTATCCAAGTTGTTTAATAAGATTATGAGCACAAGGAAAATGCCAGATGAATGGAGGAGAAGCATCGTGGTTTCGATTTACAAGAATAAATGTGAGATTCGGAGCTACATTAACTATAGAAGCATAAAACTTATGGGAAAGGGTTATTGAAACCCACCTGAGATAAGAAACTACTATTACAGAGAACCAATTTGGTTTTATGCCAGAAGATCCACAACAGAAGCTATTTACCGAATTAGGAGACTTATGGAAAGATTTAGAGATTGCAAGAAGGATCTCCATATGGTCTTTATTGACCTAGAATAAGCTTATGACACAGTCCCTAGAGAGTTAATCTGGTAAGTACTAGAGAAGAGAAGTATTTGAAGTAAATATGTGGACATAATTAAAGAAATGTATAATGGTGCAGGTAAGAATTGGGGTGGGGGTGGGGGTGGGGGGTGGGGGGGGGGAGGGGGTAAGGTAGTGAATTCCCAATTACAATTGGGTTACATCAAAGATCAGCTTTAAGCCCTTATTTGTTTGCACTTATCATGGATGACTTAACTAGAGACATTCTAGATGAGGTTCTTTGGTGTATGTTTTTAAGCCCGTATTTGTTTGCACTTATCATGGATGACTTAACTAGAGACATTCTAGATGAGGTTCTTTGGTGTATGTTTTTTGTTGATGATATTGCTTTGGTCGATGAGACAAAAGCAGGGATTAACGCCAAGTTGGAATTAAGGAGATCAACCTTGGAATCAAAAAGTTTTAAAATAAGTAGGACGAAGACAGAGTATATGGTGTGTAACTTGGGTTACACTAGGGCGGACAATGAGATGGTGAAAATTGATGAGAGGGAAATTCGGCGAAGTGGTTATTTTAGGTATCTGTCACTTTTATCTTTTACTTTTCTTTTATTTCCCATTTTTCAATTGTTCAATTGTCATTGTCCATTTTCACTTCTCTTCTCATTTCCCAACCCTCTTTTTTCATCTCTTCATTCCCCCTTTTTTTTTTGTCTAGACCTCAGTTTTACCCATTAAGTTGGGATAAGGCTGAGGTTGTTGGGCTCAATCATAAATAAAGATGATATAGAGAATGATGTTTCACAAAGTATTAAAATTGAATGGATGAAGTGGAGAGGTGTGTCCGGAGTATTGTGTGATCAGCGTATTCCTTTAAAACTTAATGGGACAGTTATATGACCGGCTATAATGTATGATGCGGAATGTTGGACAGTTAAGAAGCATCATTTAGATAAACTCAATGTAGTGGAGATGAGGATGTTGAGATTGATGAGTGGCAAAATTAAGAAGGATAAAGTAAGGAATGATCGCATTAGAGCTGATTTGGGAGTAGCTCCGATACATGATAAGCTACGAGGAAGTCGTTTGAGGTGGCATGGCTATGTTCAATGGAGGCCTGTGGATGCTCCAGTATGGAAGAGTGGTTTGATTCAGATTGAAGGAACTAAAAGAGCCAGGGCCAGACCTAAAATGTCATTAGGAGAAGTGGTGAGGAAAGACATGCATAGCATAGGCCTTGTAACAAGTATGACGTTGAGTAGAGCTGATTGGAGGGCAAGGATCCATGTAGCCGACCCCATTTAGTTGGGATAAGGCTGAGTTGTTTTTGTTTTCTTATTGCAGGAATATATTTCAAATATGGGCCTGTTGAGCAGCCAAACTGATCTTTGATTCATTGGCTGATGTCTAGGAGTTTTAGTATGTCGTTCATGCCTTCATGCCTTCATGGTATTACAAAATAATCTGGTGGTAGTGTTTGTTAAACTTGGAGAGAATCTGATCGTTCATTTTCTTTTGCTGTTCAGACTTCATAGTATCATAACCGTTTGGAGGTTTAGTGTTGACATCTTATTTGTTATTGTTTAGGTTTTAAGTTGATATTCTGACCTAATGGTCTAAGACAGCACCTGGTCTATTATTCACTGACTATCAAGATATATCATACTTGTCTAAATGGTTTGGTATTTTGAGGGTTGTTTCTCCTACGGATAATGATTCAAACTCCAATGGCCCTTTCGGTTGTGATTTACTAGGGTTTAATTCTGGATATCATAGTATGACAAAATTTTGAAAATCTTAGTAATTTGCCTTCTATTTTTCTGTATCTGCTTTCATCACTTCTGAAGAGGGTTATGAGTCAGTTATTGAACCATGTGACTTCTGTTAATTTGGATATTGCCTAAAAATTCTAAATTTTTATGTACTTTAGAAGGCGTTATTGGTTAAGTCTAAATTCTCATTCTGAAACTTCAATTTTTGTGAAGATCCTTGGTTCTCTGGAATTCTAGGCTCTATTTGGAGTCGGGGGCGGTTCAAGGAATTAGTATCTCAATCATCTTAGTTTAATAGCTTCAGACCTTGTTTGCTGCCTGTCCAACCAAATTGCCCTTTTATATGTTACCTGGTAATTAGAGCCATCATATAATTCAGAAGTTTCTAATAATCTCACGCCAAAAGTGAGTGAACATTATTCACAGAGGTTAGTGGGTACTGACGAATCAAGTATGGCTTGGACCTTTCCTGGATTAGCCTCCACATCTCATCAAGATATTGAAAATCCCAAAATAGTATTCATACAAGTGCACTTCTTCAAGTTGATTTTGAACTTTCCTTGGCATCACCAGTTCTCTGGTTCAGTGGTTCTTTTCTAGCAGCAGGCCAGCAGCTGCAGGAATAGAATCTCCAATAATGGTCCTTGTTCATGGTTTTACTCATCTTGATTAGAACCATGTAGCATGTCTTTTTTTCTGGATCATCCTCTTCCTTCCCCAGATCACCTCCATGATCCTTGCAATAGAAAAGATACTGTCTGTTTTTTGTTATAGCATGGAACCTCTCACATCCAAGTCAATCCACATCCTTGGTTCCAGTCATGAAGGACTCGCCACAAATGTTTAGCCTTTTAGCTCCTGTGGACTGCCAAAAACTAGTAATAGATTTTCTGGTCCCCTTTTCCTTGTTTCTTGATGAAATCAACTATTTAGTTTTGTGAGGTTGTATGTCTCAACTATTTGGATTATGGTATTCATATCAAATAAGAGATGTTCGTTCCCTCTTTCTACCTTTGCATATACATGACAAATAGCTTCATCAAGTTCTTATTGCGTCATTACTTTGTTCATTGTGTAGAAGTTGTGGCATGTTCCTTTTACTTTCCCTTGATAGTTTTTACTTGATTCGTGGGCTGAACTTTGTTGCAGTGGCTGAAAGAGGCACCTGAAGAAGACGAAGACGAAGACGAGGACGAGGACAACTGAAAGATCAAAGCATGATGGATCATTCACCATTTTCTTTAACCGATGGACTTGCCTAAAAGTCATTAGACAAAGGTGCTTATTTTCCCAGCAGCAAAAGCTTCTGCAAAATCTCTCATGTCAATACCTAATCTGACTTGCCCCCTTTATCAGCTTTGACTTACATATTTACAGCGAACAACCAGAGTAACCCAACTTTGTCATCATGGGACCTATGATCTAGAACACGAAGATTGCTGACTTGAAATAGATGCTTCAGCTGTTCAGAGCATAATGTAAAAGTGTCCCAAAATTGCTTTGGAGGATAAGCTTTTCATTCTGATATAGATATAGATTTGGTGCTTCGACATTTGTTGGTTAGCATTAAAGTTTGCAAGGGTGGGCGTTCACATTGACTACAGGCTATTGTCCATTCTAGAGGTGACCCTCTGAGTTTCTGTGTTTTTCTCATGGGTACCCCCTCCATGGCTCTTCAATCAAATGGATTCATCTTTGAGTGAAGGGATAATCAATTTTGACCAACTGATATATTAAGAAACTATACTTTCATTTTCAATTTCATTGGGGTTTGTGCTTTTCTCCGTTCTTCCACCTTCCCTCCAATTCACTTTTCCTTCCAAGAAGATAACGGTAAATATGGAAGAGGAATCATATCTTTGCCATTGCATATGATATCCTAGGTGTGTGTTGTTATTGGCTAAAAAGGGAAACGGTAATATTTTAAGAAAGAAACAACTTAAAAGCATTTATCGGAACAGTCACTAGAATGGTTTTACGTATGAATCACATGGAAGCACTGAAAAGCTTGTTGCTGGAGCGGAAGAAGACATTTTTTTAAATAAAAATAAAAATAAATTAAAATGAGAAAGAATGCTAACTGTGCCTGGGCGTGTACCTGCACCCAACACAGCCTAGTGCAAAAAGACTCGCGTTTTTCCCCTGGAAAGGCGGAAAGGACCAAGGGCAGCTCCAGTCTTTTTGCGTTGGACTGTCTCGGTGCAGGTATTTTCTTAAACTCAATTAAGAAAAGAAATAAAAAATAATATCCATAGGGTATTTTAACGCTACCAGCTTCAACTTCTCTACCCGGAGGCAGTGAACTTTGCTTACAACTTGTCTTGATTGCTGCTTAATTACAAATTAATTAAAATGTTTAATAAAACAATGGCTGCTTCCACTCATCAGTCTTTGGGAGCATTTCAGTCAAAAATTATGACTTCAGTTTATGCTTTTATGGATTTGCTACTCAATAGCATTGTTCCTTGAAGAACTCCCCTTGCTTGTGCCTCAATTTCACATTTCCTGTCATATCGTAGTCTATATCAATAAATATAAATTGAATTTTATAAATAACTACAAATGCTACCCGCCTCCTCCGAGACATTGTTGAAACTAGCATTGGAAACAATGATGGGATGATTTATGGTAGGTAAATGGGTAGAATCAAATAGAGAGACGGAACTAGTAACCGGTGGAGAACAAGAGAGAGATGGGGGTAAGGGTTTTTCATTGCAAGAAATATGGCAAAAAGAACTTTTTTCCCAAGTAATACTTTACAGTGCATGGTTTCTAGTATCCCTTAGCAATGAACCCTCGACACTGGAGCCCCCATCCTATTCTGAGAAGCTGAGAAGGTGTCCTCTTAGTTAGCATAAAAATGTGTTCCTGTTTTTTACCGTTTTAAATATGTTTTGCCGTATGTTTTGAAGTAATAAACAGCAAACATTCCTGTTTGATAAACATTTAAAACATGTTTCCATTTTTTGGCATTGTTTAAGACCGTGGACTTGTTGAATAATGACAATATATTTCTCTCCCAAACTACAATTGACCTGATTCTTTCACCGACGTAAGGATGACTCAAAGGACCACATTTCTCATGATATCACATTCAACTCGAGGTCAAAATATGGACCCTAAAATTAATCTATAAACGTATGCAGCTACGGAAAAGGGTTTCTAAAGCGATGACTCTCAACTCCAACTGAACATGCATCACTCTATGAGTGTATTGGCTGTGTTGACAACAATGAGCAACACAATAACCAAGCCACATTGCTCAACAAGACTTTCAACATTATGGTGTATGAATTGGGAATCGATATTGCATGATATGTTTTGAATGATATTAGATGACATGTCTTGAAACTTATAATGGATTGTGAAATATATATGGATTGATTTTGGATGTTCCAGTTGTTTTGAATAATAGAAGCAACTATATCAAATAAAAATTCCTCAAATTATATGAGAATAGCATTGTTGTTTTTTTTTTTCCATTTTTTTAAATTATACATGTTTAAAACCCGTACTGTATGTTTTCCATTTTCTACCATTTTGTTGTTTTTTTTACTATTTTGTTTGACTTTCTGTTTGTAATTTTTTACCGCTTGCAACCCATTGTCTGTTTCCCTTTTTTGTTATTCCCATTTTTTCTAACTATGGGTATCCTCATTGGAATCCAAATTCCTCTCGAGGACCTCCCATGGTGGTTCGCAAATGGAAATGCCAATAGGTACAGAAGGAAGGGCCTGTTTCTCCCCAGGAGTGAAGTGCCCGCTTGATAACCTTACGGGTGTTTATGTTCTGGTTATGTGCTGAGAAACAGCAAAATAGTTTTTTCATTTTCTATGCTGAGAAACCATTTTTGACCCGCTTGGTAAACCTGTTCTTGGAAACAAGTAAAACCCTTTTTTTTTTTTTAATTAACAAAAAGATATGTTTAGCACACTTTTCCAATTTTACAAAAGAGCATACTGAACAAATATAGGAGTTTTTATCGGGCAGATTTTTCCAATTTTCAACTAGGAAACGACAAACTGTCAAAAGTCTTCCAGGGAACATAAATTTTGATTTATGTTTCCAAAAACAGTCACAAAAAACACTTCGTTATCAAACGATTTTTAAATGTTTTTTCGTTTCTCAAAACTGAAAAACACCAGAAACTGTTTCTCGTAAGGTTATCAAACGGGTTCAAAGATTCCTTTTCCTCTATCCTTTATCCTTTAGAGCCATTTCAGTCAATCCACTTGCTTTTTAATGCAAGGGTGTGACAATGGAATCCCCAAATGAAAAGTGGAGAGGACTAGAATATAATGGACATCGTAGAGAAAATTTATATTTAAATTCATTGATGCAAAAACTTATATTTAAATTCATTATTTATTAGAGTTCTTTTTCCTTAACAAACACCTTTGCCGCATTACAAAAGTATGGGCTGAAATTTTGTTGACAGATAAACCCCAAACATGCCAAGTTTCAATCAAAACATTCTTTGCCAAGTAGCAACCGAAAAAGTTAAAAAATTAAAAAAACATGATTGAGGTGCATGTACCATATGTATGGGTAAATTTGTCTTTACTTGCATGGGTAAATGATTGAATTTAAGTTTGAAGTTCTATGCATGACCAATCCAAAACATTACCTACATCTCCCTCAGCCAGTATGTGCACAGTATAGAATCTTTCTCTGATGATGCTGATTAGTTGAGAACAGGTACAAAGAATACATTCAAGGAGATTAAGCCTACATTCTTAGCATGCTGCACACATACCTTACAATGAAATGAAAAGCACGAACATCATATAAAAGTCCCGCGGGTACAGATTTTCCTATTTTTCCCTCACAGTACACACAAGATAAAACAAACTAACCTTTTCCAAGCAATTTTGAACCATCATAAGAAAACAACCCTACTGCATTCCTGTAGCTTATTTTGGCAAGTTCTTCTTCTTCTATCTCAAGCAAGGATGCCACGTAACTTAGTACCTGAAAAAGTAGTTGCTGTGTTATTATTTCTAAGAACAATCTGCTAGATGATACGGCATCAGCAAAAAAAAATAGTAATAGCCAGTTGCTTCTGCTCCATTTTTTGTGTGGATCCTCCAAATTTTCATAAAACTTTCTTAATAAGAGATTATTTCTGTACATATTGGATGGAATATGCAAGTTATGTATTACAATTATCACTGCCATCAGGTGTTATCAACATGTTGCATATAGCAACACAGAAAACTTCACCTTCCTATCTATTGTGAATGTAAGAAGAACCAAAATATTGGTTTTGTGCTCATAATTCTTTGGATACAATGAGCACAGAGATGTGGACATCACAATTACTTCGACTTGGACAAGAAAATACAAGCTGGAGATGAGGCTATCGTTCCCTTTAAAGAACTGGGCAGTAGTTTAAATATCCAAGATTTAACAGTCTTAACATCTGGTAATTGGCTAAAGGCTTTGGACTTTGTCGAACCACCCTGACATATCAGATAACAAGAAGAGTTGAAGATGGTGGAATCCAACATAATGAAGTGGGAGAAGGTCAGGTCCAACAACTGATGACTGGTCAACACCTCGATAGAGCGGGAGAATTTTGGATTGTTTACACTTTTTCCTTGGGATGAATATTCATAAGCAATACTTTAAATGGTTTGGGAAATATTGCAGAGAAATAGAACTATTGGTTCTACAATTGGTGCAACAATGTACAACACCATTATGGCAGAGACTATTCTCTTGAAACCAAGGATTTGGGGAAAGGAACATGCCCCAGAAGAAAAGCCCTTAATCCCAAGTTGTTTAGTTTTTCAGTATTATGTATGGGGGAGTTTGCAGTTGATGTAGGTCTGTTGCTTGTGAGGCTGGTTCTCTTCGTCTGGTGTTGGGTATGGTAGACTTGTCAGGCTCTTCGGTTGCCAAGACTGTTTTGCTCAAGTTGTCAGGTGCTGTTGTTTGTGGACAGGTACGAGGTGTCTCCTTTTTGGGGTGTCAAGACTAGGCTGTATGGTTTTTAGCTTTGTAGGACAGATGGCTGTGTCCTTATTTTGACCTTGCAAGGAACTGTGTGTATAATCTCTTCTCCTTGCTTCTTCAATAAACTTATCAACTTTTGAATGAAGTGAAGCTCGTGGAAAAAAAAATTGCACCAATTGAAGAGAAAAACAGAATACGCACGCTGTGAATGTTAGCTGGGTGATTAAGTGTTTCCTTTGGCAGTGCTGATGCATCCCTTGAAGCATGAGGCAAATCATGAGAGGGGTCACCAACACCTGAAGCTAAATTTCCACCACCCAACAACTCAAGCGGACCAGAGCCATCCCTGTGAACCCAAAAGAGAGAATCCAAATTTGATTTTGGCAGTGCATCAGGAGCATCTGACTCTAATAAAATCCTTTCAGTAGGTACCTGCAAAATCAAAAAACTCATAAGAATGTCTTCCTATTAAAGTAGGAAAAAACATGGACAAGTGACATAATGCATTATTCACACTGATAATGGGATAGATTAACTAACCGACTTTAGCATTCTCTTTGCCTTCTGTGGTTTCATTGACATAAGATACCCGGAAAAGGAAAAATAAGCACCAAGCTTTGCCAATTCAGGAACCATCTCAGCTGACCCAAGATAGGAGTGGAGAATCACACCAGCAGGGAAGGGTCCTGCAGATCTTGTCACAAAAAGAGAGGATGTCAGCCAAGTGTTCTGAGACACTTCAATCTGGGAGAATTTAATTCAGACAATGTTTAAGGGCATTGAACAGGCCTCAGTAGCAAGGTTTGAAATACTGCCACTGGTAATGGGCTGCATATCAGAAAGGTGATTTTAAGAGACGTCTCGGAGACGCATGGGAGGGACACTAAGAGACATTAGATATGCGTAATATGCATACATGCAAAACTAGTGGTTTTAAGCATTATACACTATAAATAAGTAATAAATATTTTTATTTAATCACTAGAACATGTTGCTAAGAGCCGCAGGTTTGATGCTTGATCTCCCTTTTGATACGCTTTCAAGGAGTTTTTTACAAGTTTAATCACTCCTAAGTTGCATTTCATTCTAGATTGGTTCCATTATTGGTTTTTGGCTTAAAGAAAGGAGGGCTTGGCAATGATACTAGGATATGTATTGATACTAAAGACCTTTATTGGTCAATTTCTTGTGTTTCACAACATTCTTATTTACAGCAAGAATGCTGAGGAGCACATAGACCATCTTAGACAGGTTACAAGAATACTCAGAGCTAAGAAGCTTTACGTCAACCTAAAGAAATGCAAATTTATGCAGTGTAAGGCAATATTTCTTGGGTTTGTAGTGCCATCCAAAGTAGTGGAAGAAGGTCAAGAGCATACTTGATTGGCCTCCACCTACTACCACATCTAAGGTTCGGAGTTTCCATAGCCTAGCTTCTTTGTATTGGCAGTACATACAACGACGACTCAGCTTTATCCCAACTAAATGAGGTCGGCTACATGGATCCATGCCCTCCAATCAGCTCCATTCAAGGTCATACTTGATACAAGGTCTAAGTTATGCATGTCTTTCTCCACCACTTCTCCTAGGATCATTTTAGGTCCCCCTGGATCTTTTAGTTCCTTCAATCTGAATCAAATCATTCCTCCGTACTGGAGCATCCAAAGGCCTCCGCAGAACATGGCCACGCCACCTCAAACGACTTTCTCGTAACTTATCATGCATCAAAGCTACTCCCAAATCGGCTCTAATATGACCATTCATTACTTTATCCTTCGTAGTTTTGCCACACATCCATCTCAACATCCTCATCTCTGCTAAACTGAGTTTATCTACATGATGTTTCTCAACTGCCCAACATTTTGCACCATACATCACAGCCGGTCGTATGATTGTCCCTATAAAATTTTCCTTAGTTTTAAAGGAATACATTGATCATACAACACTCCGAGTATAATATTTTTTTCTTTTTAATTATTATTAAAGTGTTTTCAGTTGGGCTAGATTAGGTCTCTATGAGTCCAGACTTGTTTCAAATTGTTTTCTTTGTTAATTTATAGTATCTTAGTCAGTTAAGGACACCTCCAAGGTAAGCTATTGGTTGGAGGATTTTTAACCTTAGTTTGAGTTTGGTTTTTAGTCTTTTACAAGGTTTACGGGGTTTCAGCCCTGAACACGAAGTTGATGAACATAAGTTGGCTTTTGCCTTTGGTTCTGTGGTGATTCAGTAAGCTCCCTATTGTAGTGATTCAATAGGCTTCCTGGTGATGATTTCAGAAACCCTTGGTGGTTATTCCAAGGTTAGGGTACTGGTGATGATGCCAGCCTTGCAGACCAGCTGATGATTCCTGATCATATCCTTTTCTATCTTTTCTCTTTCTTCTTATTGTTTCTTCTCAGTTTTCAGGTCAGATCATATTCTCTCTATCATGCACACACTTTCCTAATCTATTAATTAATCATTGACCTGTTGGCTGTATTTCTTGTTCTATAACTTCAGATTTTAACGCAGTACGCAGTACATCATTATTGAACTCTGTTTTCAGAATCAGTCATCAAAACCCAATATTTTCACCGTTTTCTAAGAAACCTTCTTCGATTAGGAATTCTGAATTTCTCCTCAGTCTTCAATCTGATTTTCGAATTCTGTTTCAGATCTCAATTTTAAATCTTAATTAATTTCTGCTTTCAAAATCAGACCATTCTACTGATTTCATGGAATCCGAAATCCTAATTCCAATTTGATTTCTTAATTCTCTCTGTTTGAATTGAAGTCTGGAATCTAATTTCAGATTGGTATTCTATTGTTACTAATGAGTCTTGTTGCAATTCTGATCATCTGTGGCTACAGAACTAATTCTTCTAGCATATGCTATCGATTTACTGTTTTAAGATTCTGTTACTAGAATCCCACTCTTAGCAGGATTAGATCATAATTTTAGATCTAACCATCAGATCCAAATCAAATTTTGATCAATTGTTCTGCCCTATTAATGACCTTCGACCTATTTATTAGCCAAATCAGACTCTTTGATCTTTGGATATTTGAATTCTCTCAAATCTGATTTGTCCTTTTTACTGCAATCCTGTCTCAAGCTGATCTCCCACTGGATCTCACTGCCCACTCGTTCGTGGTCAGCATTGCATCATTGACCTTGAACAGGAATTTCAATGAGAACCAAAATGACCTGCAAGATAGGATCAAA
The DNA here is from genome assembly GCF_018873765.1 of Telopea speciosissima. Lineage (NCBI taxonomy): Eukaryota > Viridiplantae > Streptophyta > Magnoliopsida > Proteales > Proteaceae > Telopea > Telopea speciosissima. The sequence goes on along the minus strand of NC_057922.1, from coordinate 23,962,709 downwards.
TCATTAAAATAGGAAAAGGTCAGCAGATCAAACATAAAAATTCATGTTTAAGAGTGCAAGTTGTATCCGTAGGGTACAAGTGTGTGTCTACCACGATAGGGGGAGTGTCCCTATCGTGGATAAGTATTAGTGGCTAGATTTGTTTTATTGTTTCCTAGTTAGACTTATCTACCTTCTCTTATCTTAGCTAGGATTTTATCCTTTGTAGTATTGTATCCTATCTAGGATACTTTCCTAAGCTGTAGCTACTGTTTTTGGTTATAAATACAATTCGTGGGGAGACTGCTGAGACTACCGATTGCTAGTCTTCTCAGCAGTCATCTCTTCTTCCTCAATAGCTCTTCTCTCCTTCTCTCTCCCTCTTGTATGGATACTGGTAGTTAATTTCTGATATTATTAAGCTCAAATAAGAAATATTGAGAGAGAGAGAGATTCTCTGTAAAATACTTACTTGGAAGGCTGGAACAGAGGAGCTGAACCAGGAGTTAGAACGCTGTCTTCTTCTTAGCTGATTGTGCTTGAAGCCTATAACAGATGTTCAGATCTCAGAGATAGAGCAGGTCCTCACAGAAGTAGCAATTTTCTTGTTCATCGGAACTCAAGAGAATGAGACAAAATGTCTTAACAAGAATGATGCCCTGATCTCTCATTTGTCATGAATGGGGTAAACCTGAGAATTTATTTTTAACAAAATATTCCAAATTTAAGGTGAGAATCGGTTTTGTCGAAATCACCAAATCAGACTGAAATGGCCAAAACTAGTGGAAACCGCTGAAAACAACAAATAAACAGAATGAAATACTTCACCGAATCAGGTGTTTCATTTTGGCCACCAGGACGAACGGAATTTACAAATAAGCTTAAAAGTCACATGGCCTCAAATTAGCAAAAGACCATATTAACCCTCCTACCAAACAACAAAGAAACGAGAAACATACTAAAATAAAAGCTCAAGGTTGGAAATAGAAGCCCACAATTGGACCACACATTTTTGGCTATGAGTTGGCCCACAGCTCTAATTCTTTGGAGTGATCAGAAGCTTCGTAGGATGCTTAAGGAGACTCAAAATAAGTTCATCAACATACGCTGCATTACTTTTAATAATCTTCACATTAGCATAAAATTTTAACACGACAGGAGTTATAATAAAACAGATAAAGTGAAAAGTCATACTGCAGTATTTCAAGGAGGTCACCAAAGGCACGAACACAATGTACAGAAACAGGTCTCTGCAGCCCTTTGGCAAGCTCCAGTTGTTGGCGGAAAACTTGAACCTGAACACACAAAGACTCTAAACATAAGAAGTTCTAATTACTAAAATTTTATATATATTTTAGGTGGAGGGGGTTCAGGGACTAGTATTCCTACAAGGCATAGCAGGCGGTATGTCATATCCAAGGTTTTAAGTATCTTAACGACTTAACGTATCCCCCGATACGTATCTTATTTTTAAGGTACCAATACGATATGACACCGATACAATAGCTAAAAAAGTATCAACTATATAGGGTCGATACGTGATACTTATCCATACACTTGATACATCTCTTATACACTATATTACTCGATCAATGACTCAAAACACTTACCAAGAGCTCTTGTAAAGTAATCAATTTTGTTTTGGAAAAATCAACTTGATTCCTTGTTTCTACTGGAAAAAGCACTCTAGTAGTGTTGATTTTATCATCATTTGGTAATTAAACAACCTGCAATTAAGGATCAAAACCAGATTTGCACAAGAACAATTTTCTATCAAAACTTTGAATTTTTTGCTCAAATATTGATTTTTAGTGTTTTTTACAATGGAACACTAGGTTACTAAAAAACAACCTGAATGATTGCATCAAACTAGGTGTTCTTTTTTGCAATGAGGTGTATCTAAACCCTAAATCTTCCCCAAACTGAAAATGACATTTTTTTTGCATTAAGAAACTTCATCCTTTATCAATCAATTGAATGCACTTGTCTCATCATACTTTTTTCTCCTCTTTATACATGATATATTTTACATATTTATAGTGTTTTAAGCTTCAAAACTGTATTTCGCATGTATCCTAAACTGTATTTCGCATGTATCTTTAGTGTATCTTGCATCTCTCCGATATGATATGATACGATACATCTCTTAAAATTACATTTCTGATACCGATACTCTAAAGTTTGATCGCTCCTAATAAAGTGCATCACCAACCAAGGTTTTAAATCTCGGCCGAAACTAAGATTTCTTGGTTTCACAAGAAACTGAGATATCTTGGTTTCGCAAGAAATTGAGATATCTTGGTTTCGCAAGAAATTGAGATATCTTGGTTTCGCAAGAAACCAAGATGAAACCTTAATGTGATTCCATTTTGTACCTGGTTTCGACATATTTCGGTCATATTTCAATAATGCAAGTTTCGACCTGAACCACCTATACAATTTCACCTATCCCCATCGAAACTTGACGAAACCCAAGAGTTTCGACCTGAACCTGATTGAACCACCTTATTTATGCAAAAAATCATTTAAGTAATACTTAAGATATTATTCATAAATAAATAAGCAAACACGGAAACACTCCCCCCCCCCCATTTGAATCTAATAAAAATAGTTAGAAATTCAAATTCCAAGAGGATAAAAAGTCAACCCCCCCAATTCAAGAACAAAAACTGGATTTTCGGCGGTAGGTGAAATTTTCAACTTTCAAATGCTAAGGTTTTTCTCAAATCTAAAAATTCCATAAATCTTAATATGATAAAACATAACTAGAAATCAAAAGAGCGGCAAAACTGAAAATCCAGTTTTTGTTCTTGAACTATGGGTTGACTTTTTATCCTCTTGGAATTTGAAATTCTAATTATTTTTATTGGATTCAAATGGGGGATATTTGTTTTTTATAATTTCATTTATTTAAATGATATTTGGCATAAATAAGGGATGATTCTGGTTCGATACCATTTCCAAGAATAGTATACACTATCAAACTTGGGTCAAAACCTAAAGTACGATTTTGAGTGTTTTTCTTGCGAAACTAATGCATGGATTGGGTTCAAAATGTCAAAAATAGACAGCACAGTAAAAATCAGGGCAAAAAAACAATTTTTGGGCCTCGAAACCAATGTTTCAGGTTGGCCTAGAGAAAGTACCATATCTCGGTTTCGTGGTTTCAGCCTCAAAACCAAGATTTAGAACCTTGCTAACTGCAATAATAAATCACACACGGCAAATGAATAAGAGATTATGAAGAATTGGATTAGTAGAAAAGACCTGCTCAATAAAATTTATTTCCTTTCCACGCGAACCTTTGTCCAAACCAATCTGAAATTTCCCAGATGCAAGTAGATGTAAGCCCATACGTCATGGACAGAATAAATATGGTAACACTGGAAAACTTTAAGCTGCAGACTGTCTTTTCAGAATAATCCAGTATGAAGATGGTAAAAACTAATTTTTTGGCAATAAGAGGAGTATATTTTAATTAAATAGAAATTATGAAACTGCCCGGAGAACAAGGTAAACGCAAGTTGAAGACATAGTATACATTAGGTTTTTGATATTCATTTCCAGGACGGGCATCCAAACAGGTTTTGATGACATGCAACTTATAAATTTAACAATAAAACCAAGCAGCAGTAGAAGCAGTCAAAAGCTTCAAAATGACAAAGCTCTCATGGAACCAAGTGCACAAACATCCAATTAACAAAACCAGACATAAGTTAGAAAACAGGTAATACATATGGGTTTTTCATGAAATTATGCAGAAACATTGAGGTTTTGAATCCCCTAATCCCCATTGACGGACTTCTAAACATTGTTCAAAAACTTGTCTCGTTTCGGTGTCTCAACCTGGTCGAGAGGTCGAGACAACCGAAACCTCGAAATTTCGCCGAAACAATGTATTTTTTTCTCTGAGTATTCCATTGAGATTGAGATTTGGAATGAATAAATTTTTTTTACGGTTGCTTGTAGCTCTCATTTGAGTCCATCTTTGCTGGTTTGGCTGATACACCTTTCTCTGGTAATTCTTCAAATCTTACTCCATCTCAGGTCAGATCTTCCCCTTTATTCTCTTCTTCCTATTTAATTTTCTCCTCTTACTGGCAGTAACGAGTTTTCGTGACAATTTTCAGCAAGCTTGAAACCTTCGCATCTGATTAGTTACTTATCGGTTGGCTCCCAAGTTTCATAACTGAGTTTTATTAGTTTAGTTCTCTTGAATTCTGTCTTTTCTTGTCAGTTAAAACATCAGTCTATATGCGGATATGCCAATTATGTAACCTGTTGTGTTGTCTGGTTTTCCTGCAACTATCCATTAAACCATCTCAGACTCCATTAAAATAATATTTTTTTGTTTGAAAATAGTCACTATGATGCGACCATGGGTTCCAAAACTCTAATTATAAGTCTCTATTGGCCCACCAGAATGAAAGAAACTCAAAATAATGGGTCAATGGCAATTTTTTATGTAGATCGAAGCATGAAGAAGAGAGAGGGACCAAAATAAAAATTCAGGAAAAAAATTACTGTTCATGTGGTACTGTTCACATGAACAGTGTCGCGACCATACTGTCTTGTATGAAAATGCTTCTAGAAGATTTTGTTTCCTTTTTTGTTATTCAGTTCTTATTAGTCTTAGCTAAATTTGTGTGTTTCTATTTTAGTTGCTTAGCTGAGTTAGAGTTTCTATTTTATTTACCTTCTAATTTTGTTTCTTAGCAAAGTTCAATTACTTGTAACTCGAGTCTCAGCTCTTCTAGAAAACTTTCTATGTTCATTGTTTCTATTTTGGGCTCAATCCTTGAGTCTATATAATATAATAGCCCTTTAAGGCCTCCAAACGATTTAATGAATGAAGTCATGTTGCTGTTTTGCAATGCATTGTCCTGAGAGAGTCTGAGAAGGGTGAGATAACCAGGCTGAGATAGCCATCTATCCCCAACCCCCATTCTTCTACTTGATCTCCTTCCTCCTTGCTTTCTATTTTGTTTCCTTCACCTTCAACTAAGTAATTGAGCTCCATTACTGAATCTACTAGTCTCTTTTGGAGTCCACCAAATATCTGCACGCCTGCTGGAGTTTGGTTACTGATTTGTAGCACTATTTACACCTTGCGGCTGGGTTAGTTTCTAATTCCTGCTGCTGGTTCAAGTCTGGATTCCTCTGCAACTGAGTGACTTTTATTGCTGCAAGTTCTGGAATCACATCATATACCAAAGAGGCCCATTCGACCTGAGTTTGGGTCAGATCTGACTTCAGATCAACAACCTACTGAAACCCCTTTGATCTGTGCTATCTGCTGGTCTGTTCTGAAGGTTACTGCTGCTGCAACGTGAAGGAGTCATATCACTACAACTGCTGATTGGAATCAGCCCAGATTTGGAGGGTTATCCTTACACCTTAAGAGTTACCTTCGATCACAATTTGGTCTGGTCTATACACAATAAGTTTCATGACTTGAACTGTAAACCAGCGATAACTGGCTATGTTTCAGACGATGGAGCTCTCTCTCTCTCTCTCTTTCAAACCAACACAGATCAAACTGAAATTTCAGTGTGAGATTCCCATCTCACAACCCTCAAAACCCCACGCAACCATCGATCGAACCAGAGGCCCAAAGATCAATAGAATTTCCCTAACTAAACCCAAGCGATAGAAAAGAGAACAGAATAGATTTCAGTTAGAAACTCTCGCTACCAATTGATAAACAGGCTGTGGATTTGCAGTTTGGGTCGCCTAGGGATATCAGTGGTCAGACTTCACAAGTTTGAAAGCGAATGGAGAGAGAGAGAGATTGAACAAATCACCCACTGCACTGATAGCTCAATAGCAGTAGAAAAAAATTAAAAGAACCAAATATTTATCCAGCAGGAAGAAGACTAAAATAGGAGAGTGAGACTGTACCTGAGATTGAAGGAGATAGAAGAAAGAGTAGGGAAGAAGAAGATAGAACTGATGGTCGACCCACCTGATAGTCTGATACTGACACACGACCCCACAACCATGAAGGTAACTCAAATCCTAATTTTGCATTCAATTTTAATCTGAATATTATGATGGTTTATATGAATATTTAAAGACTTGTACCAAAAAGTAAACCTATTCAAACTCAACGACTGAAGTAAAGTTTGGATCAAACAGCAATTCTAAGTGTTGGATATCTAGGTAATGGTGTGGATGGCCACATGTCAAATTTCAAACCCAAATTCAATCATACACCCCAAATTTAGGTATATCCTCTCATGTATGTCCATGTACCCTCTTGGAAGTACTGGATTTTTCAAATTTCAATAGTAACACATGGACATGTTAAAATGACCTCAAATTTTAGATATGGTTAGGTGATGGTGTGGACAGTATGCCTGCAAAGTGGAACTGTAAACTTGGCAGTTACTGAGGGTATAGTGAGTCTGAGCTTCAAAAAAAAATTCCACTATTAGCTATATTTTTATTATTTCATAAGCTATATGATAGGGGATTCAGAGGCTACGGAAGGCAAAAGAAGAAAGACGATCAAGAACAAATTTTCCCTGAGGAAATTATGTCGTCCCATCCCACTCATCCTCCTTGGTGTCAGAGTAAATCAGATTCTTTCAGTTTCATCTTCTTTATTGCATTATCCTCAAGTTTCACTAAATTCCGACCTTACTTATTTCTCCAATGAAACCTAACTTTCCTCTTTCTAATTCCTTTGACATGATCCATTGAACAAGGATTAGAATTTTTCAAAACCATCTAATACAGTCTCATCAATATCAGAAACTCATAATGTGCCCTATGATTAAAGGGCATGAGCAAAATTATAATAAAAACGATCGAATACAGTACATGACAAAAGCTGGAATGCAGAACAAGCATTTGCAATAGTGGAATATATGCAAAATTGAATGGAAAAGCTAACAATTAACTGACCTCACCAACTGCGGCCCAGGGTGTAATCTCAAAGAAATTCCGCAATGAATTCAACCAATTAGGGCTCCTATCCGCAACATACCTTAGCATACGGACATAATAACATTCACATAAGCTACCTTTTTGTTCATTTTCCTTTGATAAGGTGTCATGATCAGATAAGCAAGGTTCTTTACCAATAATAAACAAATAAATGTTAACAGTGATATAACGCACCCACCAAGGATGGAGACCGAAGCACGGAACTATGCAGTGATACTGCTCGTCCATCTGCTTGACCACAGACCAGTCTTTCTACCAATAAAAATAATAGAAACGAAAGGAGGGAGAAAAAGGATTAGTTGGAGCAGAAATCCTACCTCTTCAAGAAGAAAAGCCTCCTTTTTTTCGCATGAAATGACCACAAAGAAACGTTTTTTTTTTTGGTTACCTCAGAGACTCCATTGACAGCGAAGTGAAGTACGCCAGAGTCGAAAGCAGTTCGAATGATTTGGGGAGCCAGGTGATATATTCTTGGATCCTGAAGATGACAGTGAGAATCGAAAAGTTTCATCCCTCTGCCACGATAAAATTCTCCGAACTCTTTTCCAATTTTGATATGTTTGCAGATGATGTTGGATGTGAAATTGAGCTGTGGAATCCCAATGGAGCGCATGGAGCGATGGAAATGAAAAGCGTGTCTTCTACTCCCTAGAAAATATAAAGTGGAGTGGGGGTGTCAACTGGTCGGGTTCGATCGGCGTGATCGAGTCGCCCCAATTCAAGGCTACGCATCGCCAATGCTTCTGTGTCCGTATCTTGCTGGTGAAGAACAAAACATGTCTGTATTACAAGTATGCATGGCAGCGGAACTTGTAGGCAGATGTCCAACAAAAGAACCAAATAAGTACAGTTTACTTCGGTACCACATAATAAATTAATCCAATCGATTGAACTTCTTTTTAGGGTTTAAGCACAAGGTTGTTTATTATATTACATTCTGAGTATCTAGTTTGGAATACCCAGACTGCTGCCTCTAACTAGTTTTTATAGGAAATTAGGTTTTAAGTCAGATGGGTTAATTACTAGATTGCCTCTCACAGCCTGAGTATTAATACAAGTAAAATTATATTAGAACATATGAAGGGATATTACATAAATACCCTTACAATCTCCTCTTATGTTCTACATATATCCACCTCACATATATAGAAACCATTGTTCAATCAGTAATTGAATCAATATACATTGAATAAGTTGAATATTAATAATCCAAAAAATAAGTAAGTAATAAGTAAACTTCAAGAAATAAAACTAGGGTTTTAGGTCAAAACAAACTCAACAATAAATCCAAAGTTCCACATGCAAGTGGCTAAACCAAAAGAAGTAGTCAAAAGGAACAGTCCTTGCAATCCATGTCACTTTACTCATCAAGTAAGTGATCCTCATCGAGATCCAGATTCAATCGTTCTTTTCCATCTTCGTCATTCTCTATAATTTGTCAAATATGAATTTCATAAGATAATATGAATTCAATCATTTACACAATAGTATCTAGTTCAACAATAAGAACTTAGTACATTTCATATATGGCTGAAGGTATATCAAAAAATAATAAGCATCATCATCAAGTTTCTTTTCAAGAACTCGATCCTATATTGTCTCTATCCTAAGGACCATACCATGTTTCCATTTGAAATACCGTGTTCGTCATATCAGTCATAGATTTATGTTGGGTCATTAAATTTGGAATGGTGCACCATACTATGAAAAACATGTCATCAAATTTGGAATGACATAAAGACTAGCACAATATCATTGAAACATATCAGACATTTTTCATATTATTTTGTGGAATAATAAAATAAGAAAACTTCACATGAAAATTTGTTACACCATTAAATTTGGAATGGTTTCACAAACCCCCATATTTAGTTACTTAACTAAGTTATCTGAAACATGTAAACTGTCCCGAATGCTTACTAAGACTATATGAGATTCTAATAATTCAAAATAATACTGGGTTAGGTTAAGACATGACTAAATGGTCTTTAACCCCATCTCCCCCGTAGTTTTGAATGTTAGATCGTTGTTCAATCCCTTTATAAGGGCATCTGCCGTATTATCCTTCGATCTCACATCAATCAAAGTGATAATCCCTTTTTTCTGTTCGATAATTCCGCATGGCCTGTTTCAGCCTGATGTATCTCCTCTTACCATTAAAGAGTGAGTTATTCACTATCGTCTTTGTTGCTTGATTATCACAGAATATAGATATAGAGTTTAACTTGAAACTCCTCAATGGAATATCCATGATTAGATCATTTATCCACTCTACTTCATCTCCTGCAGAAGTTATAGCATAAAGTTTCGATTTCATAGATGACAGAGCAATACCAGTCTGTCTTTTGGATTTTCATGCTACAGTTGCTCCTTCTAGTGTAAATACATAACCACTGGTGGATCTGCTGTCTCCTAAATCTGAACACCAAGATGCATCAGAATATCCTTCCAAAGTTGGAGGATATCATGTATAACATAGAATATAACCAAGAGTACCCTTAAGGTATCTCATCAGCCTCGTTAGGGCATCCCAATGCTCTTTTTCAAGATTACTAGTGAAACGACTCAGTATGCCTACCGTACAGGCTATGTCTGGTCTAGTGCAACTCATTGCATACATGGGACTACCAATCAGTTTAGAATATTCTAACTGATTCACAGTGTCACATGTGTTAGGTTTCAACCGTTTGTTATAGTCATAGGGTGTCTCAATCGGTTTACAATCACTGTATCCCCAACTAGAAAGTAGCATCTCAATGTAATGAGACTGACTAAGGGTGTCCCTTGCTCACTGAAGCTTACTCTCATTCCAAGAATGGTGTCTACCACACCAAGATCTTTCATGTCAAATTCTTTGGACAAGGTTTCTTTAATGTCACTCACTACAGAGAGATCAGAACCTAGAATCAACATGTCGTCTACATACAAGCAGATAATCGCAACCTTGTTTGACTCAGACAAAAAATAAAGGCACTTATCCAAGTAGTTGGTTTGAAAACCAAGGCTCTTTACTGTCTTTTTAAACTTCTCATGCCACAATATAGGTGCTTGTTTAAGACTATAGAGAGATTTTTAATTTGCAAACTCTTTTTTCAGAACCTTCCATGACAAACCCTTCAGGTTGGTTCATGTAGATTACTTCTATTAGGTCTCCATTTAGGAAAGTCGTTTTTACATCAATTTGATGCACAACATAGTACTCAATAGATGCTATGGCAAGAAGAATCCTTAAAGTTGCCAAATGGCAAACCGGGGAATAGATGTCAAAATAATCTATCCCTCTCACCTGGGTATAGCCCTTAGCTACTATCCGTGCTTTATACTTGTCTATAGACCCATCCGAATTAAGTTTCTTCTTCAACACCCACTTACACCCTATTGTCGTGGTCCCTCTAGGCAGATCAACAAGGTGTCAGGTCTCATTCTGCATTAAAGAGCTCATTTCCTCATCAATGGCTTCTTTCCATAGTAGTGAGTCCCTAGATCTCATCGCTTCCTTATAGGTGGATGGATCAGTCTCTAGATGGTAGGTCACAAAATCCTCACCAAAATTCTTGGATACTCTATCTTTAGTAGATACTCTTTTAGATTCTGATTCAGGGAGCATTGTGGGAGTAGTGTCAGAAACAATTGGTTCAGACTCCAAAGGTGATTCTATAACTATTTCAGTCAGATCAGGCAAGGTCAGGCCTTTATCTCTGAGGAATTTATCTTTAAAAAAGATTCTATCACCACATTGGTGGATAGATCCAAAAATTGGTCTGCAGCACTATCTTCTGCACAACCTAGGTATACACAAGTATTTGTTCTAGTTCCCACCTTAGGTCTCCTAGGGTCTTGTATCCTAACATAAGCTATACAACCCCAAATCTTAAGAGTGTCATATCTACATGAATGGTTATGGCATAGTTCATAAGGTGTAGAAGTCAGTTTTGAATGTGGTAGTCTATTTAGAATGTGATTTGCAGTCAACACTGCTTCTCCCCAGTAGCAAGAGGGCATGCCTACTGTCAATAACATGGAGTTTAACATCTCTGTTAATGTCTTGTTCTTTCTTTCAGCTATGATTGAGGTGATTAAGGAGCAGTAGTTTCAAGGATTATGCCCACAGAGGCACAGAATTCCTTGAACTCTGTCAATTTGTAGTATCCTCCCCTATCACTTCTAAATCTTTTAATTTCCAAATTCAACTGATTTTCTATCCTATTCTTGAAAATTTTAAAATTTTAAAATGCTTCATCTTTATATTTTAACAGGTATAAATGACAATCTCTAGAAAAATCATCTATAAAAGTTATCAAATACTTCCGACCTCCTCTAGTTGTGTAGTTTTTAAAGTCACAAATCAGAATGTATAAGTTCAAGAAGTTGAGTGCTCCTAGAAACCGGTTTGAAAGGTTTTCTAGTTATTTTGGTTTGAACACACACTTCACATCTATTAAATCTGATTGAAGTATCTAATGGTAAATTATGAGTTTTAGCTAGTTTGAGCATTTTTCTATAGTTCACATATCCTAACCTACAGTGTAGTATTTTGAGATCAAGTGAAATATGATTAACCTGGTTTATTGTCTCATTAGCTAAACTCAACCTAAACATACCATTCAAATTTTAAGCACATCCAAAATAAAAAGAGTTAACAGATAGTGTTACTCTACTACTACTAAAAGTAATAGACATGCCAGCATCAAGCAAAATTCTAATTGAAATTAAATTCTTTTCAAAATCAGGAAAGATTTTAACATTTTTCAAAGTTAATATTTAACTTGATGAAAGAACCAGGTTCGCTGTCCCTTGTTGAAGCACTTCCACGACGTCTCCATTTACAACAGTGACAGTCTCTGCTACTTGAACAACATCAGTGAGCAGGTTCTTGCTATTGCAAACATGACAAGTCCCTCCAGAGTCTAACCACCAATCTAAAGATGTACTGGCCAACCCCTTACCCTTGCCAACCATGGCAACAAAGTTAGTAGACTCAGTCTTGTCCACCAACATGTGAACTTCCTTCTGTGGTATGTCAGTGTTCCCTTTCTTAGGACCCCTACGCTTAGATGTATAGTGATCCCACTTTCCACAGCTGCGGCACTTGTCATTCCTTTTAAAGTTAGTCTTTTTGGCCTCCAACTGTTGGGGTTCTTTCTTAGGTGGCTTGGACTGCCTAGGATTTTTCTTGGGTTGTGAAACTAAATTGGTAGATGTCTGTTGTTGTTTCACCATCTCCAAGTTATTCCTGGCTCTGTTCTCATCTTCGATTCTAATGAACCGTTTGAGATCATCCAACCCCACTTGTGTTTTCTTCCTATGCATCTCAATTTTAAAGGAATGCCAGGCAGAGGATAACTTAACAATAATTGCACCCACTAAGAATGCATCAACAACAGGGATATTTTTTTGGTTCAGTTTTCTTCTCAAATTCTCAAAGTCTATTACTTGAGGAAGTATTTCCTTGTCTTTTTTAAACTTGAAATCCATAAACTTGTCAACCAAGTGAGTCTTTGATAGGTCCTCCTCCTTTTTGAATTGGGCTTCTAAGTTTTTCCAAATCTCTTTTGCAGTCTCATATTTACTATAGGTCTCTGCCAGCCTATCTGATAGGCAGTTCAATAGGTAGTCTTTTCAAAAGTCTTCATCACTTATCCATTGGGCTTCAGTTAGGTCTGTGCAATCAGAAAAAAATATTTACTACAGTGTAGAAAATATCGAGGTATTTCAATCCAAATTGAGTCCTCCTTTTCCAAGAACTGAACTCAGAGCCACTAAAACTTTCCAATTTGATCATCTCAATTGGAACAGCATGTTTTGCCATTGTTAAGTGATTTGTTTATATGCCCAAGGAAAAATTCAAATAAAAAGTAAATGCTCAAGGATCAGTCACGCCTGAGATGGAGAACCCTGGATTTAGACGATGAAAGAAAGGATGGCGACGATGCAGCGACGTCGACAGTCGTGGTGTGCACCCTAGTGCTGGAAGGCACGGGTTGCTGACTGTTGTTCGGTGACGGCTGGCACTGGTCGCAGCCCGTAGGTAGTGACCGAAAAAAAAAAATCGTTTATGCCAAGCTTCTTCTTCTGTCTTTTCTATTTTATTTATTTTTTTAATAGACAATCAATCAACCCACTTTCTTTGATTTGACAAGACAAAAGAAAAATCAATGCTTTGACCATTTGTAATCAAACCACCAAAAGAAAATAACCTTTAGTAAAAGGTTCTCTGACAAAACCGAATCCAGCAAGCTCCCTTGGTTTTCCCCTTTTTTTTTTTTAAATCAAATCAAACTTTGATCAAAATACATAATCAAGGCAAAGTTTGTCCTTTGTTGCTTTATGGACAATCAATGTTGTCCATCAATCAATGCTTGATTAATTTAATCGAAACCTTTTGGAAAAACTATTTGACACAGAAAAATATTTCTGTAGTTTTTCCAAAACTAGAACCGTGGCCCTCACGCACGAGAGAAGACAAAACCAAAGTCGTGTACCTCTTTTTTCTCTGTTAATCAACAAAACCACCAACGTTGATCACTAAACCAGAACTCTGCAGAACCCACGATCAACAAAGTCGATCTCTCAAAAAACAAATTATGAATCAAAAAATCCAAAGCCGATCTTGATCGTAGAGAAACGAAAAATTCTAATGCTTTAAGATTGTTAGGGTTTAGGGTTTAAGTACAAGGTTGCTTAAAGCATTACACCCTGAGTATCTAGTTTGGAATACCCAGACTGCTGCCTCCAGCTAGTATTTATAGGAAACTAGGTTTTAGGTTAGATGGGCTAATTACTAGATTGCCCCTCATAGCCTGAGTATTAATACAAGTAGGATTATATTAGAACATATGAAGGGATATTACATAAATACCCTTACATCTGGGAGGTTGGGTGGTCATTTCACCCCACTATGTCTGGCATGGCTGTTGTGTCCCCCACAATGAACTTTTCTCCTTCACTAATTGACAATGAGTTTGTTTGATAGTCCTGGATTTTGGCATTTCAAGATGTGCTTAAAAAGCAGAAGTAAGGGGGAGGACCTTTATCTGTTCCATTTCCTGGGCAGGTCCATTTCTCCAAGTTCCTCTGATTGAAGAGGTGGAAATGACCCTAGAAATGAGATGTATGGAGCAGATAAAAATACGTAAGGGGGACGCAACAAGGATTGTCAATTGCACTAGAAATGAGATGTATGGATGTAGAAGTTTGGACTAACTATAAAGATCTCTAGTGGAATGGTTGGACTAGTAACATAGTACCTGTTGGCCTTGGGAGTTATTTTATTTGCTCTATTGATGGATTTATCTAAGTTTATTACAACCTTTGGTTCTGTAAATTTGGTTAAACAGGATAGTCTTTTGGCTTCGGTGATTCACCACCTAGCTTGTAAAGCCAGGGTTTCTAAATTTAAGGACAAGATAAGTATTTATTTACAAGTGGATTTTTTATTGGTTTGCAACAAGTGCTGACAAAAGGGTTCAAAAGAATTGGGGTGTGGGTGGGTGATGAAGACCTAGTTCGATGGTTGACAACATGGGCCTCTTTGTATACGAATCGTGAGGCACTCTATCCCATGCACCCATTGCATTGGTCTAGTGTGGGATATGCCAACATACGCAAGTAGCATGTAGATGCATCCCCCAGATATATATAATGCATTTCTTGTACCAGAAAGATATATTATATTTTGGTTATGGCTTGCCTTCGAATAGCCTGACCCTCCAAGTCCTGGTACAAAGCATGTTTCCATTGATTGATACAGGGTCAGAATGTGGAAATCTAGATAATGTTTCGTTTCATAGAGCCTGGATGCAAGATGGAAACTTTTGAGGGAATTTACAATCACCTAAAATTATATTAACAATAATCAAGTATAAAACTACAATCTATATAGATTGGTCCTGTTCTCAACCTAGTTTGAGAACACACAAGGGCAACAATTTTGTTATAAATTCTCCAATTTTGGTAAAATTACAACAATGAGAGATCATTGGTAAGCCATTAGACTTCAAATGCTATTCCATCCACCAGAAAGGGCAAGGAAGGGGAATTTGAGAAGAGATCTGAAAGGTAACTCAGGCTTATAGCCAAAAATCCCAGTGACAATTCCTAGCTATGTGGCGTGGCAACATTCAACATCCCATATCTTTCCATCACTCTCCTGGTAGCAAGTGCAGCTGCCTTGCTTGCCTGCAGCTTTCCAGTAGCCATTATAGCAGCAAATTCATTGCTTATCTCTTCCTGCACCTTGCTCTGGGCATCCCCCATAGGAAATGTAATAAGTTTCATGAGTAAAAGTTGATTTTCCAGGAATATGTTTTTAGTTCAAGCCAAAAAAAAAACTAGCAAACTCTACCCTTTCACCGGATTACTATATGTGTAGAGTTTGCTAGTTCAATATCTTTCCTCACCACATCAAACCATGTCCACTTTGCTCTTTCCAGTTCTCTCACAAGAACCCTCCAGCCAAACCATTGCCACCCTAATTAATCCATTTGAATTTTCAATGGTGGTGACAGACACACTGACATGGTTAGGCAGTGTTATGATTTGAAAATTAGAGTCAGGTGAAACTACACTTCATAGCTAAAGTGAGCAAAAAGTTAGAATGAAGTGAAACTACAATATTTCAAGGTCAAAGCTAAACAAATAAGCATACTGAACCAAGGTAAATAATTATCCAAAGAAAAAATTATTGTGAATTGGAAAATATGACTTGTGTCCATTATGACAGCTAAACAAATAAGAATACTGAACCAAGGTAAATAATTATCCAAAGAAATAATTATTGTGAATTAGAAAATGTAACTTGTGTCCATTATGACACTAGCCTCCTTTATTTGTAATAGTTTGAAGTAGGGTAACAACAAAGAGTAAGAAAAGACTATACTACCCTTGCATCCATATTACACCCATACTATAGAACCAATATTAGCACACATACTATATTACAATACTCGCCCTCAAGTTGGAGCATAGATATCACACATGCCCAACTTACACAAAATAGGATGAATGATTTTACTACTAAGCCCTTTGGTGAGGACATCTACTAACTGCTCACTAGACTTCACAAAAGGGGTGCAAATAAGACCCAGTTCCAGCTTCTCTTTGATGAAGTGGCGATCAATTTCAACATGCTTTGTACGATCATGTTGAACTGGTTTATGAGCAATACTGATGGCAGAATTGTTGTCAAGTACAACATCATGGGAAGACGAACAGAAATACCCAAATCGCAAAGAAGACCCTGAAGCCATAATAACTCACAAACACCATGTGCCATGGCACGAAATCCAGCCTCTGCACTTGATCGAGCCACCACAAACTATTTTTTACTACGCCAGTAACAAGGTTACTACTAATAAGAGTACAATATCCAAAGGTTGATTGCCTATCGTTAGGAGAACTAGCCCAGTCGACATTAGTAAAGGCCTCAACACGCATGTGATTATGAGGGGGAAAAAAAAAGAATACCCTTCCTTGGAGCTGATTTCAGGTACCGAAGAATCCGAAAAATAGCTTCCATATGAGAGGCATAAGGGTCATGCATGTACTAACTCACCAAGCTCACAACAAAAGCAATATCAGGCCTAGAATGAGACAAATAAAAAGTCTGCCGACTAAGCATTAATATCTTCCTTTAGCAACCGGTTCACCGTCCTTAGCCTTCAAATGTGAGTTAGCTTCAAGAGGGGTATCTGCACGTTTACAGCCAAGCATGCTTGTCTCTAAAAGAAGATCTAGAGTACATTTTCGTTGAGAGAGAAATATACCTCTAGTAAATCGAGCCACCTCAATACCAAGGAAGTAGCAGTAGCTGCACAAGGTCTTTGATCTCAAATTCCTTGCCCAAGTATGATGTAGATCCCATGGCTGACCAGAAGAAGAAGAAGAACCAACGCCCATCAAACCAGATCCAGATGGATTAGAAGTGAACCAAATTTTGAGCCAAGGATCCTTTTAGCAACCCCTATACTTGGCCCAAGTTTGATCATCATCACATGGCTAGTTTGGCTATAAGCCCTAACTTTCTAATTTTGAGTTTGTTCTCTTTTCAATTTTCTGTGGGTTTTTTGGGACTAGTCTTCTAGTCTTACATTAAAGTAAGCTTTCAAAGTAGTATTTTAGCAGGGTCATTTCTAGTGACCACTATGTCATCAACATAGAAAACTAGGATGGTGAGCTGATCACCTACCCATTTAATAAATAGAGTGTGATTAGCATTGCTTTGCTTTTAGCCCACTAACACCATAGCTCTATGAAATCGACCAAACCAGGCCATAGGGGATTGTTTCAGCCCATATAATCCCTTCTTCAACTTGAGTTCCCCAGGGAGAAACACATTCTTGACATTGAGTTGTTGCATTTCCCATCCAAAATTCACTCCACATGAAATGATGACCCAGATGGTGTTCATCTTGGAGACAAAAGCAAAGGTCTCCTGGTAGTCGATGCCATATGTTTGGGTAAAACCCTTGGCCACCAAACGTGCCTTGTATTGATCTATAGTCCGATTAGCAAGCTATTTAAAAGTGAACACCCACTTGCAACCAACAGGTTGTTTAATGGGAGGAAGAGGAACGAGATCCCATGTGTCATTTTTCCCTAGAGCGTGCATTTCTTCAAGGATAGCTTCTTTCCACCTAGTGTCTGCAAAAGCTTCCTGCCAATTCAAAGGAATAGAAAAAGAGGACAAGAAAGAAATAAAAGACATATATAAAGAAGATAAGAAGTCATATGAAACATGGTGAGAAATGGGATGTTGTGTGCAGGACCTAGTCCCTTTACGGACAACAATAGGTAATCTAGAGATGTATCATGATTAGATGGGAGAATCTCATCATGGGAAGGAAAAGAAGAAATATTACCAGGCAAAGATGTAGACACCGGATCAGAGGGAAACACTTGAAGTGGTACAGTGGCAATGGTATTTGTTTGAGGTGGTGTGACACCTGCATAGGTGTCTTCTTTAGATTTTTCCTAGAGAAAACACATAACAATCTGGGCTCCCCCTGAATGGGGGTTTCACTATCTGTCTTCCCATTCTTAACCAAGGGACAGCCTGCCTCAATAGGAGCAACTAGTGGCACATCCTCACGTAAAGCAGTAGACTCCCCCCTGAAGAGGGGCCATTCCAGAATAAAAGACCTCTGTGTCATGAAACACCACATCCATGGTTACCAGCATGTGGCGGGAAGGAAGATGGTAGCACTTATACCCCTTCTGAGTGGCAGAATATCAAAGGAATATGCAACGGAGACCACGAGGATCATTCCCATGAATGTGATGATTCTGGGCAAAGCAAACGCAACCAAAGACCTTGGGGGGCACAACAAAGGAGGAAGATCCAGTAATAATTTCCACAGGGCAGCGGGAAGCCAAAATCTGAGAAGGCATCCTATTAATCAAATAAGCAGCAGAGAGGACAACCTCACTCCAGTATTGGGCCAGTACATGCATCTCAAATACAAGGGAGCGAGCCACCTCAAGTAGATGACGATTCTTATGCTCCACTACATCAACACAACTAGTTTGATATATAATGCCCATGTTTGCAAGATATGATTGAAAGGAACCATCCAGGTACTCCTTCCTATTGTCAGACCAGAGGATCTAAATACGAGCATCATACTGATTTTTTACCAATTCATGAAATTACTTAAAACAAGCAAAAACTTCATTCTTCTGACGCATCAAATAGACCATAGTAAGGCGAGAATGGTAGTCAATAAAAGAAACAAACCATCGGTAACCAAAAATAGACACATAACGGGCATGGCCCCATATATCAGAGTGAATTAAAGAAAAGGGAACTGAACTTTTATTGCCCAAACTAAGGTAATTTGTTATAGTCTGCTTTGTAAAAACGCCATCACAAAAAAACTGGGAAGGATTACATCCAGAAAATAAACTGGGAAAAATAATAGATAAAGTGCCCCACGGAGGATGCCCTAATCATTGGTGCCATAAACGTAACTCAGACAAAGTAGCAGTAGAGGAGTCTGTGTGATGAGCTTGGGAAGAAAGAACCAGAGTACCACTATGATGCAGATTTATCACCAAACTGGGCTTCTTTTATTAGGAATAAGTCTAGGGTTGGGTTATATACATGTTGGGCCTTTGATCCCATGGGTTTTCTATGTAACAGGTCACTTTTATGGGACTAAAATATGGGTAATTAGGTTGCACACGGGATTAGTTGTTTTAATTCCATACTTAGTTTTATTTTGGTGTTTTTGTTCATAAATTGAACCGGTTCAACCTATGATTCAATTTAAGTGACTTTAGTAGTTTTCTTCTAAGTGTTTAATGGGGCTGGATTAGGACTCTGTTTTGAGTCTATTTCAGTTTCCTAGTGAGTTTAAGTTACCTAATATGTGAAGGATTGGGTTAGGCCTTTCCTTTTTAGTGTAGGAGTCTATTTTTTAGTTTTTTATATAAGGTTGTAAGGGGGCCAAGCATTGAACACAAAGCTTGTTAATGAAAAAGCTTTTTGCTTCTCTCTTCTGTTGAAGATTTGTCTTGTGTTTGATCAAGGCTGGTGGGATTGGTGTTTGATCCAATCAACATCTTGCAGTATGAAGCCCTGGTGGTTCGTTGGTGGGATTGGTGTTTGATCCAATCAACACATTGCAGTGTGAAGCCCGGGTGGTTCTCTTCAAGTTCTACTTTCTAATTTCAGTCACAGATTCAATTTTTATTCAAGTTCTTCCATCAACAAGTTGTTGTCAATAACTGTTTGCAACTACAAATTTGGAATAATCCCCATCCCCAATCTTTTTCTCCTAATCCTCTACATCCCCAAGGCCTTCTTAATCAATCAGGGAAAGCTTGTAGTGACATGACTATTGAGGAAAGGATTGGAACTGCAGAAATATAGAAGGGAATGCTCTTTTCAAAGATGAGAAACTTGAGGGGTACTTATGATTTATTACCCCAAAATCCTAATTTTCCCACCCATCTTCCAAAATTCTAAACAAACCATCCAGCTAACAACACCTTCACATAATTGGATCGAGTATTCTCCTGCACAATTGGAATACTCGAACCAAGCTGTTTTCCCATTACCCCATTCTAACCACAACATCCCACCTATTTCTGGAGATCATCCCATTACCCAAATTCTTCACAGATCAATCCAACCATCAGAAACACACCATACCTGAATCGAATTTCATTTCCTACATTAGGGATAATTGATCCAAACCCTAGCCCTAAATTCCCATCCTAAACCCTGGATCCCTCTCTTGTCCTCTTTTCCAAAACCCGAAACCCTAACCCTAACTTGCTGCCCATTCAAATTTACATACTTCCATCCATCAAAACATCCCAGGACTTTCACTGATAGACTCCCCTACCTTGACTTGACATAACCCTAACATCAAACCCTAACCCTAGTTTCACCAAAAACCCTATTTTGACCTAGACGATTCACCTGTTCATTATAGATCCTGGTTTACTGGCTCCTAGTTGGTCTCCTACCAATCTAGGACTACATTACACTGTCTAGGAGGTAGAGACCACCATGCACTTTACCACTACCAATCATTGCCTCGCCACCATGTCCTGAAAAATACAGTAAGAAGGAAAAAAGGTTACTTTGCAACTCAAAGCTTGGGTAATACTACTAATGGAAAGAAGGATAGTAGGAAAAGATGGGAACATGTAAAACAGAGGAAAGAGATAAATTAGAAAGTTTAACAACTCCCTTCCCAGAAATAGAAGAAAGAGAGTCATCTGCAATGCAAACTTTCTCCTTACCTAAGAATAAAGAATATTGAGAGAAAAGGCTGGGAGAACCAGTCATATGATCTGTAGCACCTGAATCGATTATCCAAGGAACGGGTGTCGTCGAATCATTAAAATAAAAAGAAATACCTGAATGGGTAGAATGGGACTCAGAGTGAACAGGTAGGGAAGCAGCTAGTGCAACAGACGACGGAGAAAGCTGAGTCATCATAGTACGCAGTATAGATAGTTGCTCTTGGGAAAAAGGAGAGTCAATGGCAGGAGCAGAACCGCCAGCTGTATTCTCCGTGTGATGGGCAAGGGGTGGTGTGCCATGGCCATGACCTCCAGTAGAACCACCATGCCCACACCCACGACCAGCAACAGATTCAGGGCACCCGTGAAGTTTCCAGCAATGGGCACAGGTATGGCACTCTTTACCACAATAATTACACTTCAAAATTTATTTCATGGGCTGGTTGCGATCTCCAGATCGGTTGGAAGAACTTCCCTCCATGAAATGGGGAGCCAGAAAGCAAAGCCGACCTCTCTTGGGCATTCAACTGTAGCATAGCAATAGGGTGGCTATCTTCAGACTAAACCAATGCATAGGCTTGGGCCAAGGTTGGGAAAGGTTCACGATTCAGGACATGTGTCCTAATCAGATCGAACTCAATGTTTAGGTCGGTATAAACATGATGTTTGTCTTCCCATTTCGTAAAAACAGCAGCATCACCAGGACAAAGGGGATGATAATCTTCATAAAAACCAGACTCTTTCCGCATACCGCGTAACTCGGAGTAGTCCTGAGAAAGTGTCATCTCCCGTTGTTTGGGTATTGCTGATTTTTTTGTTTCAACATTCCCTATCTGGGAATAAGTCAATAGCAACCTACCAAATCTGCACAACAGTATCAAGTAATAAATTGTTACACCCATGCCCCAACCAGTACTAATGTGAAATTGGTGTAGGTACTACACTGGCAACTGTTAACACCGGATGAGTGGTCTTAGGTAATCTAGCCGTGTAGCATTAACCTATCCATGCATGGTAGCTTACAACATTTGATGCATACTAAATATTACTATTTTGGATGTGTACGAGGGTACTGGAGAAAGTCCCGGCTCAATCGGAGCTAAAATGAACTCATAGGCAGATGCAGCCATGACGAAGCGGTTGATCACCTTGACCAACCGCATAGATCTGCCTGTCACCATAATCCACTATGAAAATAGGTCAAATGGTTGTGGGACCCACTGGGCTTTGTGTGGAACACATCCCAATGATGTGGAAGTTATGCCCATGTCATCACACCCCTTATGATGCCAGATTGGTGGACCCACAAAGCTCAGAAATGAAGTTAAAAGTGTTTTAGAATGGAAAATAAACACTTTGGCCAAATAGGCCTCAATGAGGTTTATGACTATAAATAAACATGACCTCTTCAACCTTTCTCACTTATCACAACACCAAAAACTGTGGAGAGGAGGAGAAGAAGGAGAAGAAGGAGAGCTGGAGCATCCCCCCCTTGTAGTCTCACCTTGGGTAAACCCTTCCCTCACACTCTCTCACTCCATTTCTTTCAATTTTGGTTTTGGGATAGGATTACTAATGGGGTTTGGGGGTAGAAACCCAGGTCTACTTGTTAGGTTTATATGGAGGACATTGAATTAGGGCTCAGAGACTCCACTCCTCATCCCCAACCTCACCCCATCTAAATCCAATAGCCATTGATGGGTTTGTGACCTAAGAATTTGGGGATTTTAGGCGGAGAGCTCAAATCCAATATAGCACCTATGGATACATAAGAAATGTATCGAATCAATTCTTTGAAAATTAAAATAATAAATCCATTCCATTTTGACAAAAGACCCACACCCGAGTTCTTTGGGTGTGGGATTGATTCCTACAAACCCCTTTTAGCTCATTTGTGCTTGGACCAAGAAGGAGCTCGAGCTCTTGTTGAAATATAGCATACTAGGGCTGCAACAGGGTCGGGTTGGGCCGGGCTTTCTAAAACCCTAGCCCAACCATGAGTCCCCATAGCTGGGCCCAAACCCGCCCTAACCCTGACTCAAGGCCTAAATACCTTGACCCTAACCCTGACCCTGACGGGCTAAGCCAGCCCAAGCCCGACCTAATTGGCCCTGGCCCTGTAATAATTAAATTAAAATAACAAGTCTAGGGAAGATGTGAGAGAGGAGGCTTGAACCCAAGACCTTTTGGTAGCAAGAAGTTTTCACACAACAAAAATTACCAAGTGTGCTAAGGACTTGTTTGGATAAATAATAGCTTCTGTTTTTTAATAGATAAAGAAATTTCTTCAGGGCCAAAATCAGGGTCAAAATCAGGGTCAGGCTGAGCCCAAGGTCTCAACCCTGACCCGACCCAACCCTGACTCAGGGCCAGGAATTTCTGGCCCTAACCCGCCCTCAGGGCCAGAAATCTTAGCCCAAGCCCTGTTCGGGCTCAGGGAGGGCCAGGGCAGGTTCGGGCCGACAAGGCCAAACTTACAGCCCTACAGTATACTAATCCAAGTGGCAGATCAATGATCAGCCACAAAAATCTACTGCTCAATCAGAAACCAGAGCTTGTTAGACTCGGTTGTATCAACTGCATGCTCCAGTGATCAACCGCTCCCCATACCGCTTGGTGCAAATCAGCAGTTATGGGACAGGTATTTTGGGGGTGTTATGTAAGGATGGTTTGCAACTAATTACACTATTAAAATCTGATATTTAGAGCAACTACAAACCTCCGATAAGGACGTAAGGGTACGCTAGGGGCACACGAAGTGTGGGATTGAATCGCCAAGTCTTAAGGACTAGGTGAGTGGGTTACATTGACTTAAATTGAGGAGTGTTTTTATGCATGTGGAACCTTGTGTGTTGCACCCATACATTCCTAGTTGATGTGTATACCCAACCCTCACTATGTATGCTTAGTTAATACCATTCATGATGCTCACTATGTTTGCCTTAGTTTAGTGCTATCTTAACTCTCACTATGCATGCTCATTATGTATTATTGTTTATATGCTTTGAATTGTTAATATTGTGATGGATGTGAAAGTTGTGTGGGAAATGGGATACAGGAGCCAAGGAGAATGTCAGGCCCATGATTGTTATATTGTAGGTAGTCACATTGCATTCTAGACTAAGCTTGGAAACGGGTTGCGGTGTGGCCAAGGGATAATTTCGGTATCGAATTCACTACTAATTGTTTTAAATTGATAATTGTTGCATTACAGATAATTGCTTGCATTAGGCTTGGAAACGGGTTACGGTGTGGCCGATGGAGAATTTTGGTACCATATTCATTGTACTTTTAGTATATGTATGTATATGTTAGAAGCGATGGGAGGATAGCGTGGCCGATGGTGGTTCTGGTACTATGATCTCGGCCTCTGAATATAGATGTACGCATGCGACTCATGTCATGTAGATGTATGTTGGCTAGGATGGAACAACCCAGTACTATGACCCCTTGCCAATAGGAGGATAGGTATTGGACAACCATAATGGTAGCCTTGATGAGATTTTTTGAGATACCATTTCCGCGGTACGATGTGATTATTGTTGGAGCGGATCGAGTTCGGGTGACCGATGGGAATTCCAAGACTGAACGCCAGGTCAGGATTGTTAGGGCCTTCTGGGTGACCCATAACGCATTCAGGGATTGTCAGGCTCCCGTTCACAACTAGGGTTTGAAATTGTTAGGTAACCGATGACGACGAGATCAGGGATACTACCTAATGTGTTGCAGTAGTACCTAACCCCCAAAACTAGAATTTGTTGCTTAAGTGGAAATTAAAATGAATCAATCCATGCATTCATGCACTTTTGCACTCATGGACTATGTGTGTATGCTTGCATGTTCTAATTTTCTCACTGAGCTTAGTGAAGCTCACATCACGTGGTGCCATTTTTTTAGACTGTGATACAAGACTTAGCGTGCCAGTGGGCACAGATGATACTCCCGTTGCTGTTGATTGTGGTGATGACTAGTGGACTTCAGAGTCCGAGGGACATGGAGCTGACTGTAGTTGCGATGAGTATGCTTATGGAGCACAATGATCGAGGATGTGGTCCTCATAACACTTTTTGATATATTTCAGTTTTGATGTAGTTGGTGGGCGTGATCCCAACATTCCCTTTTAAAGTACTCTCCCTTTTACTGTATATTTTGTGGATATTTAGTACTTACGCCCTGTTGAGAACTTTGAATTGTTTATGATGGATAAACTACACATGGTTACTTATATGGTATTACAAAATGGCTTCCAACTTCAAATTTATACCATTATATTCTATTCCACTGCTTAGATTTATGATTATGTGATTGTGGAATGTATGGCTAGCTATTGCTTCTGTGATCTTGGTGGTTCGGTAGAGTGTTTACGTACATCCTATTCACACTACTCTAGGTATAGGGAGAGGGGTGTGACACAAATACCCACAAGCAATATGAAGTTGCATCGAGTTCAAAAGAAAGGCCATAACAAGAGAGTTATCAGAATACCACTTCTCTTGGGCAACATCACTGGTAGGTTTCTCCAAAGCACCCGTGAGATATTTAGAAAAACCACGAGAACTGATAGAAAGAGAGCATGACTTAGACCACATTAAATAGTTGCTCCCATCAAGCTTAACAGAGTAGACAGGGATAGAAGGAAAATCATCACAGGTGTTTCCTCCATCCAAAGTAGGGGATACGGTTGAAGTCGCTGAAGTATCTGTGCCTTCCATGAGAAACCAAAAAATAAAGGCAACCACAAGAACAAAGGGTGTTTGAAGAGATCACCAAAGCATGCCACAAAGAACAAAGCATAGCATGAACACAAAAAAAATCAGATTTGAGAATAAACCATCAGATTTGGTTTAAACCATATAGGTCGGCAAAAAAGGACCCTTGGTGGGAGAAAAAAAATCACCGCTAAGGGTGGGAAAAAAGACTCACGATTCCAAGAAGGAACTGCGAGAGAGATAGAGAGGCGAGAAAAGGGAGCCGGCGGGAAGAGGCGGTGGCGGTGGCGGTGTCGAGTGGTGGTGGTTAGGGTATGATGAAGGAGAGAGAGAGAGAGAGAAAAGAGAATGGAGGCTAGGGTTTTTTCGGATACCTAGGTGGGTCTCTGCTCTGATACCATGTTGTGAATTGGAAAATGTGACTTGTATCCATTATGGCAAAATTCTCCTTTATTTATAATAGTTTGAAGTAGGGTTACAGTAAGGTTACAATAAAGAGTAAGAAAAGATTATACTACCTCTGCGGCCCTGCACCCATATTACACCCACATCATAGAACCAATATTAGCATACATGCTATATTACAATAAAAATGAATCAAGGTAAGTAAATGAACACTCACATATAAGAGTCGCCATTGGGCTATTCATAACTTCATTTGGAAGCTGCAGGATATAGTCTGGAATGGTGACACCCATTAAAAATTGTGCTAGTTCATTGGTAAAGTTGTTGCAGTTGTGAGTTAGTAAGTTGTAAGTCCAAACTGTGTAACGGGGGCTTATCTCCTGCAAATAATCCTCAAAAACCTCCTTGGGGATATGTGTAACACCCAAGTCCACCACACGGATTGGTGTTCCATATAGTGTCTTTCCAACTGGAGAATGGTGAATGCCTCCGCCAAAGTAGTATTCACTCCCATACACAACTATGCCAATGTGCCTGTCATCATCCACAATAGAAGAA
Organism: Telopea speciosissima; assembly: GCF_018873765.1. Classification (NCBI taxonomy): domain Eukaryota; kingdom Viridiplantae; phylum Streptophyta; class Magnoliopsida; order Proteales; family Proteaceae; genus Telopea; species Telopea speciosissima. The sequence goes on along the minus strand of NC_057922.1, from coordinate 23,936,352 downwards.
ATAAATACACTTGGATAAATTACCATACAAATCAAATAAAAGTCAAATTCCAAACATCTTGCCTGCCACGTATATAACTACAACATAAGGATTGTAGGCAACTCCTTGACTGCAACCACTATATTCATCATCACGTACTACATTCACTGGAATTTTTGCACGTTATTGAAGCTATTTGTTCGGTCAATTGTTACCACTATTAAGCAATTTTAAAGAATATAAAGAAGCACAAAACTGATTTAGAGATTATCAAAATAACTACACACTCAAATCATAGGTGCAAAACTTGGTGGTAAATCGAGCCACTATTCCATCCACATGTTCTTGGTCAAAGATTATATTGAATTCCTCTCCAGAACAGCATTTTTATGTCACATTTTCATCATCATTATCATCATAATAATTTGTTTTCTCCTTTGATAGGAAAGACTATGAGATATTTTATCAACATCCACTTCATAAAACATATAAGACTAGCATATAGTATAAACTCATTGTCACAGAATAGAGATTCGATTCCAGTATTATTTATAAAACTCTAAAACCCTCTACTCTCAACCATACTCTGTATGGTATCCTTACCTCCAATCCTGCTCCAGCCTTTCACAGTTTCACTTAATTCAAACTCTAACTCTAACTTATCGCTTTTCACTCCTTAATTTCTAAATTTAATTCAAAACCCATTATTTTAACCTCTCCTTTTCACATCTTGCCTGACTATTTTGAAGAGTCCATTAGTTTATCAGAACCCAAGCCCAAAATATTAAAGCACTGACAATAAATTTTTTTAAATGCCCGTATCCAGATCATGTACAAAAATACATGAGCTACTTCAATAGATATATTATAAAACACCTACTTTTTCAACCTAATACCATTTGCTCTAACTGTTAACACACGGCAACTGGAAGGTGCTCTGGCATTTGAATATCCCATCTAAATTATCAAATAAACCCCCCATAATGGCCCCATGTTATTAGCACAACTATTGTGAAAAATTTGGCCACTGCAAAATCAACTGCTGCTAGCAATATCTTAGCAAATTGTGCTGGATGCATTTATCACGCATAGTAAATTTCAGCATTCAAATATACAACTGCCAGAAGCATCGAGCCATTGGTGCACAAATTTAACTTACCATATGCCTTCTATAGATTTCCCCAAGAAGGTCGTAGACAGCTGGCGTGCAAGTCCTTTACTTAAATCATAAATATTCAAGCTCACTTTGTAACCATCCTGTAACAATTTAACTGTTGTCAGCATAAAGGGTGCATGTACAAAGGAAGACAAACCCTAGTAACCAAAGAGCAGGGGAAAAGTTACACATAACATATAGCCCGGGAATAATAGCAGATAGGTGTAAGAAAAATGACTTTATACCTTAACCATCTCCAGAAAGCCCAATATGCAAGTTCAGAGTAAGAAACGTTGGGAAGTGCTAAGGAAGGATCAGAACAACCTATTTCAATTGGATAAAGAAATTTGATAGATTCAGTTGCAGAATTAAGCTGAATAGCGTGATCATATCCATCATATAATTCAAACTAACAGCATCAAACGTTTGTTTTTTAAACGGCTTAGCCATATGCATTGCATATGCTCTTCATACCGGATAAGAATTAGGTCTCTGAAGACGCAACAAGCATCTACAAAGGGAAAAAAGATTTCAACAGATGGCACCAATTCTTAACCAACTAGCCTCGTACTCGTTCGATCAAACGAAACATCAAAATAATAACACAAACAACTTTCTGACGAATCAATTTCAAAATCAAGAACACTAATTTTTAACAACAAATCATAAACTTTTAATTAATTTTGGACTTCAAATTTGAAAGAATAATTAAATCTTGAACCCAAAAACTACCACACAAACTGAAATATATATGAGAAAAAGAACCAGGCACAAAAATGAACATATATTCTGCTAGAATTAGATTATATCCCGAAAATGCATATAAAACAAATCAAATATCCCCCCAAAAATATAAATTTGGAAAAAATATACATCAGCAGTAGAGATGGATAAGAATAGAAAACCAGACCTGTAGTCTATTGTCTTTCCGACTTCTCTTGAGAATGTTTGTGAATAAATTGCAAGTGAAATGAACTAACTCAACAAACAAAACGAGTTCGAGGGTGGACAAAAATAAAAGATTTTATGTTCTTCTTCTCTCATTTCATGTTTTATAATTAAATCATAATTAGTCAAATACTCAAATGTTTACCCAAAAAAATCAGAATTAATCAAATGGTAGACCAATGTTATGTTTGGTACACATTCTTGGAATACATTAATTAAATCATATAAAATACAGTCTTCATTTCAAAAATCCATTATACGATTTAAAACATTCTCAAAGTATTTAATTACGATTTAAGTTGAGATCTTCAAGGGATGGGATGCCCAAGACCCACAAAATGTTGAGATTGAGAAAATGAGATGACAAATATATGTTAAATAAATAGTGGATCCAGATGTTTAAGATCATTGGAACACAGACAACTTTCTGACGAATCAATTTCAAAATCAAGAACATTAATTTTTAACAACAAATCATAAACTTTTAATTAATTTTGGACTTCGAATTTGAAAGAATAATTAAATCTTGAACCCAAAAATTACCACACAAACTGAAATATATATGAGAAAAAGAACCAGACACAAAAATGAACATATATTCTGTTAGAATCATATTATATCCAAAAAATGCATGTAAAACAAATCAAATATCCTTCAAAAAATGTAAATTTTGAAAAAAATATACCTCAACAGTAGAGATGGATAAGAATAGAAAACCAGGCCTGTAGTCTATTGTCTTCCCGACTTCTCTTGAGAATGTTTGTGAATAAATTGCAAGTGAAACGAACCAACTCAACAAACAAAACGAGTTCGAGGGTGGACGAAACTAAAAGATTTTATGTTCTTCTGCTCTCATTTCATGTTTTATAATTAAATCATAATTAGTCAAATACTCAAACGGTTACCCAAAAAAATCATAATTAATCAAATGGTAGACTAATGTTATGTTTGGTACACATTCTTGGAATACATTCATTAAATCATATAAAATACAATCTTCATTTCAAAAATCCATTATACGATTTAAAACACTCTCAAAGTATTTAATTATGACTTAAGTTGAGATCTTCAAGGGATGAGATGCCCAAGACCCACAAAATGTTGAGATTGAGAAAATGAGATGACAAATATATGTTAAATAAATAGTGGATCTAGATGTTTAAGATCATTGGAACACAGACAACTTTCTGACGAATCAATTTCAAAATCAAGAACACTAATTTTTAACAACAAATCATAAACTTTTAATTAATTTTGGACTTCGAATTTGAAAGAATAATTAAATCTTGAACCCAAAAACTACTACACAAACTGAAATATATATGAGAAAAAGAACCAGACGCAAAAATGAACATATATTCTGCTAGAATTAGATTATATCCCGAAAATGCATATAAAACAAATCAAATATCCCCCCAAAAATATAAATTTTGAAAAAATATACCTCAGCAGTAGAGATGGATAAGAATAGAAAACCAGGCCTGTAGTCTATTGTCTTTTCGACTTCTCTTGAGAATGTTTGTGAATAAATTGCAAGTGAAACGAACTAACTCAACAAACAAAACGAGTTTGAGGGTGGACAAAAATAAAAGATTTTATGTTCTTCTTCTCTCATTTCATGTTTTATAATTAAATCATAATTAGTCAAATACTCAAATGTTTACCCAAAAAAATCAGAATTAATCAAATGGTAGACTAATGTTATGTTTGGTACACATTCTTGGAATACATTCATTAAATCATATAAAATACAGTCTTCATTTTAAAAATCCATTATACGATTTAAAACACTCTCAAAGTATTTAATTACGATTTAAGTTGAGATCTTCAAGGGATGGGATGCCCAAGACCCACAAAATGTTGAGATTGAGAAAATGAGATGACAAATATATGTTAAATAAATAGTGGATCCAGATGTTTAAGATCATTGGTGGAAGATTAATGTTGCATTTGGCATGATTTCTTGGAATGCATTCCAAGAATGCAGAAACCAAACGTAACCTTAATTTTTCAAAATGCAAACTATCGATGGGATACATGATTTTTTCTTGGGAGAGAACACCACCCGGTCGCACCAGACATGCCGCCCCTACGTCCTGACAAAGGGGCATGTAAAATGACTGTCGCACCCTTAATCATTTTTTAGGTTCTAAGGGGTGCAACGGTCATTTCGCATGCCCCTATGTCAAGGTGGCATGCACTACATGACTGTGTGACGTTCTCTTTCCTTTTTTTTTTTTTTTTTTTTTTTCAAACACAATTAAACAATCAATTAAAAGCAATCAAGGAAATATATGATTAATATAAATGTGAAGCTTGACAAAATACCAATCTAAATAATTCTTTCAAGGAAAGGGAATCACTACTAAGTTACATGGCCCTTGCACCAAAGCAAGAGCTAATGAAAGCGTACAAACACAGCCAGCAGGAATGACAATTTTCATTTCAACAGGGTGGGGGCAAGGGCAATCATTTTGTATCAGGGCGCAAGAACCACGTAACAGCCTGACAGACTTCTTTTTCCCCTCTTTAAGACAACGTTTGGTAACTCTCCAAGAGAACAGTTCTTTTGTTCTTCTGTGCTACGGGAACAAAAAAAACACTCAAAATGTGTACAATTACAACATCATCCACCCCATATGACATAACTAAATATTTTTAAGCAGAGGATATACTGACACCTAACCTGCTTAACTCAGTGGGTCACTCAAATTTTTGTAGTCCCATCTTTAAATCAGAGGATTTTTTTCTTTCTAAAGTATTCTACAACTTATCGACCAAATATACTACACAAAGCCTGGTCAATGCCGTGGACATGACCGAGTGGTTTCGTGGCCAGTTGGGTTTCGCCCCTTTTCCTTCTCACACCACTACATGGCTGATTTACTGACGTGTTGGATGGGTCAGCAATCACTGGCTGAGAGTTATATGGGCCCAATGTGCTTTTCTTGTTACTCAAGTTCAAGCCTAGTTGGATTGACTAGTCCGATACTTACTTTTTAAGTAATGAATTGACTTAGTCTGATATGAATTCTAGGCTGTGTTTGGCATGCATTTTAGGTAGATTTTGTATTCTCATAAAAACAATTGTTTATCGTCCAAGAATGTGAAATAAATTTGGAATGCATTTCAATAATGCATAGCAAACACTACCCTAATTTCTAACCCCTTGATTTCCCTTTACCAACAAAGGCTCCGTTTGGTCGAAAAGGGAATTTAAACTAAAGACGAGTAAAAATTTACAAACCTAATATTCAAATAAAGATTTAATTTTTATTTTACTTTGCAAATCTAACAATGAACTTAGATGCAAAATGAAGTGAAATTTAATAAACTAATATGAAGTGATCAAGAATTAGTAATATAATCATGTTAGGTAATCATTAAAAAAAAAAAAAAAATTTCTAGGTTTGAAATTTTCATTTTTCTTCCCTTTAACTTCCCTTGCAACCAAACGAAGCCAAATAAAGATTTATTGAGTGATACACTTCTATAAGGTATCTCTTGATAGGCATTTTGAAAATTATCTGATCATAATCTTAAAAAAGATTTGGCTCTCCTCCTCTTAAACTCGAGCGATCAAAATTTTGTGAAACTACATAAGGATGACAACTAAACTCTGACAATTGGTTTTTCAAATTCCAGTGAACAATGATCTAAATGTTGTGATCAAACTACGGTAATAGGAAATGTGCAACTATGAGACCTTTGTTCTTGTTTTTTTTTTCTTGTTAGTTTCAATAAACTTGTTCGTGGGTGATTTTTCTAACAAACGGTTTATCCCAAGGTTTAGGTTTCATGTTTAATATATCATGGAGCTTTGACGGCGTTTCTTCCACTAAACGGTTGTAAAATGATGGAAGAAAGCAAGGAGGAAAGAAAAAAAAAAAGGAGTTTTTTTTTGTTTTTTTTTTTTTTTTTGGGGGGGGGGGGGTTAAATCATAAGGAGATGATTCAATCGATAGGTTTTTTTTTTTTTTTTTTAACCTCGAATATTACCTGGAACCCAGGGTGGCCCCTGGGATTTTATTGATAAAAAGGCTAAAGAATACAAGGGGAGGACATAACCCGCCTTACCCCAATCGATAGTTGGTATTTAATATATCCCCTAAGAGATTTCGACCCTCCCCAAACTCCTCAGTGGCGGGAGCCTTGTGCACTGGGTATACTTTTTTGTACATTTTAGAAGTGCACCTATAATTTATAAAATAAAATTCTTTTTTTTTTTGGGGGGGGGGGGGAGAAATAAGCACATGATGTTGGAGTGTGAAGGAATCTGCATGCCCTCTTACATAATGACTCATGGGGCATACATTAACACTCTTTGCTCAATGAATAAATTGACCGCTTTATCGAATGATTCGTCTCCCCACACTCTCATTGGTGCGGTCTCCCAGTCTGGCGTCATGGGCAACTTTGCCCTTATTATTTTTTTGTGAAAAAATTACTTCATTCAAGAACAAAACACGCGGCGAATACAAAATATTATAACGATCATATTACAAAACATTAGAAATAAAAGGGCGGGGGGAGGAACCTCATATTACAAAATTATAGTGTTTGGGTGCAAACGATATTTACCAAAAAAAAATTGTAAAAGATGCTAACAAATCTGCCACACTATTGCTTTGCCGAAAGGTGTATGAAAGATGGGGTGACTATGTACAAATACATCCCTTAGTGTACGGGCAACAGATATGATTCTTGGATGAGTCACATCCTTTAGTGAACGGGCAAGAGATATGACTCTTGAATGAGTCACAATGCCGAGCATTGCCTATAAAATGTGACATTGTCAGGTTTACACATCAATAAACAAAAGGTTCAGTTCGACGAATTGTTTGTTCAACTCGACATTGAAGCATGTTCATGGATATGGCTTCACTGTAGAACCAAGCTTAATTGATGTTGATTTCTTGGATTGATATTGTTTTAGTAGTTGTGAACAGTGATCTATTTTTTTTTGGTAAACAAGTGAACTGTTATTGACTTGCATTTTTTGGTGAGGTGATGAGTTCAGATATGGCTGGTCGACATTTTTTTAGTGGGTTTCTTCTTAGAAGAATGGGTTCTTTCTTTTTCTAGCCATTTTTTTAAATGGTTAGACAAATTAATGAAAGTGTATGTAGTTCGTGTGTGGGTTTTGGTTATATAGAATTTCTGGTTGATATTTGTTGATTTTTCCAAAAAAACACCTTTTTTTTTTTCTTATCACAAACAATGTTACTACTCTATGTCACAAGAGCCTTACCGGGTTTGTTGGCTCAGACTTTCAAAATCAACCTTAGTTTGGATTTGATGAAATTAATTGGATCCAAATTCCAAATAAAATGTCACTAGATCCTTGTTTCGATGACCCAATATGATTCAAATACTTCAATTCTTTCTTTTTGTTGGTTAATAAAAAGATTTGGATTCCAAGCATCTTACTATATTAATATATCACTATTACTCATATATCTTTATAGTATATTTCATACTCTAATGGAAATGATTTGTAATATTTAAAGGTGATAAACATGAAGGTTTGATTGGGGTTTCAAACATGGCATGCACACTGCTTTCGCCACTAGTAAAAGAAAAACTAGTTAAGTATAGCAGTGCACTTGACCAACTTTATTTAGACTGAAACTTAAAAACCTTTGGTAATTTATTTAAAAAAAAAAAAAAAAAAAAAAACTCTGTTGGGTTAGTTGTTCACAAAATTTGCCGCAAAACACAGCTGTGTCACTATCCTTAGATGCCAAATGAATGGACCTATCGGTTGTCAATTATTTATCTTACTAATATAATAAGTGAAAGGCAATGGTTAAATATGATAAATTTCTGACAAGGTAAATGTTCTTGGTAGAAGTTGAGTGTATGTTTACTTTGCTAAGTTGGCATGATAGATCAAATAAGATACGAAAAACAAGAAGGTTGTCAACAATTTATCTTACCAACATAGTAATGTAAATATGATAAATTTCTGACAAGGTAAAGGTTGTTCGTAGAAGTTGAGTATATGCTTACTTTGCTAAGATTGTGAACTTAGTGGTGATTTATGCTATAGGTTTGCATTACTAAAATTGTTTATTATTGTCATTAGTTGTTTTTTTTAAAATATAATATGGAGGCTCACCAAGTAAGAATCAACCATCACGTAATGTTTTATTAGTGAATCCTCTTTTCTCTAGTGAATCTCTTAGTAGGATCTAAACCCAGATAAAATTTTGACCATCCGTCAGAGAAAAAAAACGAATTAGGTGAGATGACGATTCGTACCTCCAACTCTATTTATATCGATCAAATTGAGATGGAATGTAATAACCACCATAGTTTATATTAGGAACAAACACAAGAAAAAGAACGATAATAAGCCAAAAAATAAAGTTAAACGTGCCACCATAGAGACTAGTAATTATATATTATATAAGTGAAAGAGCAATCTAAGATTGAAAGTATCTCTCTCTCCCTCTATATATATATATATATATATATATATATATATACACTAGCTAATGGATCAGTTGGCTCTCCTTTGATCCCTTTAATATTTAGGTTAAAATTCGTTTAGACGGTCCGGTCCGTCTTGATAAGTTTTTCAGACATTTTATATTTTTGAGCAAAGTAGGGGTGTAAGTTTGGCCCTATCGACTTGAGCCCACCCTGAGCCCAAACAGGGCTTGGGCTAGATTTTTCAACTCTGAGGGCGGGTTCGAGTTGAAATTTTTAGGCCTTGGGTTAGGGTCGGGCTAGGCCAGGGTTGAGGCTTTGGTCTAAGCCCAGCCCAGCCCAACCCGACCTTATGTTAGGTTATGCTTTACAATTTATTGTTTAAATTTTACAATTTTAGTTTAGTATCTAATTATCTATTAAACAAAAATATTTACAATTTTTAGATTGGGTTAGGTTTTTTAATCCAAAGAAAAGTATAATTGAGTATGAAACAAACAAATGCCCAATCACATGTGTCTATTTTTTTAATGCATAGGACGATGTAAATGGCAAAAAATCAGGGCAAATCAGGGTTAATCAGGGCCAACCTGACCCAGCTCGGCCCAATTAGGATTGGTTTGGGTTGGACTGGGCTGAGAACCTAGGGCCGGGTTGGGTTTGGGTTGAGCGAAAAGGACTAAGGGTTGGTCTATGATTTTAAAATACCCGGCCTTGATTCTCCCCCAAAGCAAAGTAAATTATTTTGGCCAATTGATCCTCAAATCAAATTATTCATCTTATGGATTAAGTGACTTGTCAAGTTTCATACTCAAATTCAACCATACTCAAATTCAACTAGATAAATTTTTTTTATTGGTAAAATTCATTTCAACCAAGTATCATTCATGTATGTTCATGCATGGTTTGCTTTTTCAATCATTTGCATCCTCTCACATAGTCCCTAGATTTCTAAAACTCTATTTTACCACATGTCGAATTTCATTTGAAATGAAACCTAGCACACAGAGAGAGGGACCTTTGAATCTATTTGTCAACAAAAATTGAGTCCATTCTATAGACCATGTGACAAATATTTGCACTCAGAAACTGATTTGGATAATTTTGCCCTATAATTTATTCTCAACAGCTGACTTCTACAAAGAGTCAAGGTAGGGATTGAGGATTCAATCCAAGTACAGAATCAACCCTCAACTATATCCACCGCAGGCATTACCTTATGCAGCACCCTTCATAGAAAAGGTCCTTTTTTGTCTATTCACATAATAAACCCAAGCTAAAAGATTAGAATATTCTCACAAGTAACCTCTAAAATTTCTAAATTCCCTAAATACCCATCCCATAAAAATAATATATAAAATAACGTAGTTTCCCGGCTCGGATTATAAAGGGTGTAATCGTCATTTACAGCAAGGTTGGAGACCGAAAAAATCTAAACGACTGAATCTGGTAATTGTCCTCTACCAAAATCAGCAAATCACCCGCCAATTCCAACAAAATTACTTCGTGAGCCGTCCTGTTAAACCTCGAGCATGTTACGTCACTTCTCAGTGTCTGACGTCACTAATAGAAAGCTACCACGAGACCAACCGGCCGTTATCCTTCGCCGAAACTCGTTCGATGTTTACGATCTGTCTGTTCCGAAGCTACTAAAGTCCTACCTCGCTAACGAGCTTCGGGCCTTCGTAATATGCCTACGAAACCAAGCCACGTAGGTTAGCCACTCAGGTTCGGGCTTCGGACAGAGCTTGGCTTAAATAAACAGTTTTCTCCATTTTTGATTTTCTCTTTAGGCGGTGAAGAAGACGAAGAGAGAGATTTTTCTCTCCGTTAAAGGGCGAACAGTTCTACTTAATTCAGCTACTTCTTTGTCTGAATGAAAAACCCTAATTGTTGGTAAAAGATATGAAATTGCCTTCTCACAGTAGTTTCTGCGTAAGAATTTTGCACCAAAACATTCTAGTTATTGGTTGAGGTAAAGTCTATCTACAAAATTCTTGGTGAGTCTTTGTTCTTGTTCCGATGATCATGCGTTTAGATTAAAAATTTTTACCTTCTTTTTTTGTTTTTGGGAAAGATTTAGTGATTTTTAGTTGTTGGAGTGGATTTAGGGTTCGGGCTATGGAAATTGGTGTTGCCTGGAAGCCAGGATCGGTAATGTAGGCTGTGATCCGTCTCGTTAGTAGGATCAGAGGTCAGTAGTATGAAAGAAGTTGTTAAAGAAGTAATCTTTCTGCAAGATTTTCCCAATGCTTCTGGTCAATTTTCTTGTTTGAATTGAAGTTGTTTGAAATTCTTGTGTAATATATCTAACGCGTGGATGGATGTTCTTGCAGCTGCAAGGTGTGATCGTTTCAGCTCTTCTGATCTATTTTTAAGCTTTTTTCTTTTGACTTTTTATGTTCTTTGTTGGGTTGGAAATCTGGCCATGGCTCAGAGTAACTGGGAAGCGGATAAGATGTATGCACTAGTCTTACTCCTTTTTCAATAATTAGGATGAAAAATAAAATCCATGCTTTCTCTGATAAATCAGCGGTGAACTTGTTTACCTTTTTTGCACCCCCCGCCCAAAAAAAAAAAAAAAAAAAAAACTTTTTGCCCTTTTTAACCACTGGTGTAGTTCTAATGTAATTTTGATTTTGGCATCTAACTTTCACCAGGCTCGATGTTTACATTTATGATTATTTGTTGAAAAGAAATCTGCATGCATCTGCAAAGGCTTTCATGACCGAAGGAAAGGTTGCTGCAGATCCAGTTGGTAATAATGCTTACTGATGCTTAACAATTTTTAGTTTATATCAGATATATGAATTCCTACTTACATGCATCTATGCTTTTTAAAGTAACTGTCAAAAAGAAAATAAACTACATGATTGGTGTAAGGAGAGAAAAATTAAACCTTTTAAGGACAATTATGTGTGATAGAATTGTCTAGTGAAAGGTGAAAAGGAAATTAATTTACTGAAGGGGGTATTTAAGGGAGAGCAATGGAATCTTTGAAGACAACGTTTTGTCTAACTTAGAGCTTGAATATGCAGCAATTGATGCTCCTGGGGGATTTCTGTTTGAATGGTGGTCCGTCTTCTGGGACATTTTCATTGCAAGGACAAATGAGAAGCATTCCGAGGTTGCTGCAGCTTATATAGAGGTGCCTTTTTGAGTATACATGCCTCTCATGTTCCCTTTTTAGAAGGTTTTTTTATTTGAGTGTTGTAGTGCAACCAACCCAGATTTTTTTATGCTGCTCAGTCACAACAAATCAAGGCGAGGGAGCACCAACAGCAGATGCAAATGCAGCACTTGCAACTTATGCAGCAACGGCATGCTCAATTGCAACGAAGAGATCCTAATCATCCTTCGCTTGGTGGGCCGATAAATGCAATGAACTCTGAAGGAATGCTGGGACAGTCTAATGCTAGTGTCTTGGCAGCAAAATTGTATGAAGAACGAATGAAACATCCTCACTCAATGGATTCAGATGCGCCGCCACAACTTCTAGATGCTAGTAGGATTGCCCTCCTGAAATCAGCAAACACTCATCCAGGGTAATCTCTTTGGTAATAGAACTTTGTCGGTTCACATTCTTTTGTTACCTCAGGTTGGGATGAAGTTGTTCATTTCTTTTGCTATTCTTGCTGACACAGCCAGTTGGTCCAAGGTAACCCGGGAACTGTCTCTGCAGCACTACAGCAAATGCAGGCACGAACACAACAGACAACTGTAAATAAATGAACAATATCTTCTTCCCTCTGGATACTTGTCTATTCCTTTTTGGTTTGTTCATCTTCTTCAGTTCTTCATAGAACTTTAGTCATATTCTTTTGGCTTTGTAGGACATCAAGGCAGAACCTAACTTGGGTGTAAACCAAAGATCTTTGCCGATGGAACCATCATCGCTTTATGGACAGGGGATTATACAGTCAAAATCCGGACTAGGCAGTGCAGGTGAGTATGATTGATCATCTGGAAAGAGAACAATCTCATTGATTGAAAGAATTAACTTATGTTCTTCAATATGTATTCTCCTCCTATTCAGGATTGAGCCAAGGTGTCAGTGGTCTTCCTTTGAAGGGTTGGCCGTTACATGTAAGTTGTATAATGAGCTTTATCTGTCTTTTTTTGTTGCCATTTTTGTTGCCATCAGCGGTTTGACCAGCAGTCTTTTAATTATGCAGGGCATTGATCAAATACGGCCAAATTTAGGTGCACAAGTACAAAAGCCATTTACACAGAACCCGAATCAATTTCAGCTTTTGACTCCACAGCAACAGCAACAGTACTTGGCACAGGCTCAGGCACAAGGCAACCTTGGTAGTGCACCTAACTATGGAGATATGGATCCTCGAAGATTTAGGGTTTTACCTAGGAGTAACTTGAACTCAAAAGTTGGTCAACCTACAGGAAATGATGGATCTATAGGTTCGCCCATGCAATCAAGTTCACCAAAGGTTAGAGGGCCTTCTCAAGATCAAGCAGAATATATCATGAAGGTTAGCATTAAGGACACTTATGTAGATGACCTGGAACCTAATGATCAGTGTCACATGGAACTTCTCTTGTGCAGTTCAGATTTCATGTGCTAGTGCTTCGATGAGCTATTTAAGCCTAGTATAGGAAAAGGAATTTATTCTTAAATACAATTTGTAGGGTTGGGAGTGTTAAGGTGTAAGATTTTATACAAAAATATCTGCTTTGTATTTATTCTTGAGGATAAATGTTTTGGTATTGGTATCTTCTTTGATCAGATCAATTTAGAGATGACAATGGATGGTCTCACGATTGGATCAAGGTTGATATAGTAATCCTTGATATATGATTGAGCTTGAATCCAGACCTAGTTCAATTTGATCAAGTACTGATTAAATCCTAAAAACACTAGTGTGTGCTTTTGTATGCATGTGCATGGACCTTGTCTGACAAAACTACATCTTTTTTGGTATAGATTTTATACTAACATAAGTGGACATATGATGTGCTTAACTGGAAATTACGCCTGATATGGCAATTTAGCATGGTAGTGTAGCTACTTATAAAAAAATAAAAAAAAGTAGTGTAGTTAGCAAACCCTGAAACCTACCACTTTTCTTTCCTCCGCATCAGCATTAAGAGAGATGGCAGCTCTATCCTGTTTTTCTCTCATTTGCCACCTATTATACCTCATTTAAACTAAATCTTTTAAAATCTTGACAACCTAAAAACTCTCATTAATAACTACCAAAAATTGCCTTTTTTTAAATCCCCCCTCACATACCATTTCTTTAAGTGGATTTCACTAGGTCTCCTGAAATCCCTCCTTCAATCATTTATTTGTACTTTTATGATTTTTCATATTTGAGGTCTTCTTTTGTATGGCATATTATTAAATAAGGGTAGATAACATTTTCCTGTTCTTGTAACTGAATATAATCTCATAATTATTGCCAAAATCAAATAATAGTTAGGAAAAAGAAGGCTGCCGGGCTGCGTGGCACCTGAGCTCAGACACAGGAAGGGCGAAATAACCGCCCTGCCCCACGTGAAATAAAAAATCCCACCCTTGTTGGATGCCCACACGTGCGCTCTTATTGCGTGGGAGCCACACAGCCTGGCAGCGATCCCCCTCCCTAATAGTTAATGATCAAATAGTCGTTAATGGCTTTGTATTTGATGTCTGTTATATATGCAATGAATTTTCATGAACTTGGTAAACTGAAAATGATTGGCAAAATTAGAGAATGGAAAAAATACTCGTGTCAGGAATAATTATTAATGTTATTGTGTCATGGATAATGTATGATGGTTATTATTTCTAATGCTATAACTAGTCATAAAATATTAGATTATCCTATTAGTTATATATGTAATAATTATTTTAATTCAAAAATTTTATTAGATTTTAATTTGTATCATGATGTATAATTTTTATTTATGAAGATCTTCAGAAAAATCCAGTGAGAGTTTAGATTATTATTCTTCAAAATAATAATATTAATAGAAGCATTATTTTTTTAAACAAGCTTAAAAACTAATAAAGTGCCCATTCTGCGTTTGGGCATATTGCTAGTATTTGTTAAGGATGAAATTAATCTATAATTAAGGGGCTTAAATTCCCTAAGCACCATTCTGATTTGTCATGTTTGAATTTATAAAATCCCTTCTATTTAGATATGGTTGGGTTATAATTTTTTGTTTTGTCATGTTTCTTTCCTTTCTGGTTTTGATCTGTTTTATTTCTCTCTCACATAATCAATACGTGGGTTTCTTAGTCATGCACTCATGCTAGCCCTGTGTGTGTGTGTGTACAAGGAAGGGTTAGAAGAGAGCTTACTACTCTGTGTTTGCGAGTTCTTACTTCTCTTGAATCTGATGATGTTGTTCAATTGTCATGTTTTTCCTTTTCTGTTTTTGCCTGATTTTGAAAGACCTCGATTCTCTCTCTCTCTCTCACACACACACACACGTGGTTAACATCTGTTAATTTGATTGGATACGAATTCCAGGTTTTTAAAATCATTGGTGTTTTCTATTTTGAATCCTCATGTTTTAAGTGTAAGGGATTGAATTCAGAACTTCTATCCATTTGCAGCGCTAGTTCTGATGCTGGAATGACCAAGTAATTTGTCTTACACAGTTGCACCTCCTCAAAGAAACTTCTAATTTATTGAACACCACTTAGTCAAATTGGAAAAGAATCAATCCACATTAGTGGTGCAACTCGAGCCAGGACGAGTGGGGCAATTAATTAATTTTGAATGGCCTGGGGTCCACAGGTGGCAATGCATTTTATACTTCGATGTGAATATTTGGGTTGGCAACTCCTAAACATCCAAACTCCGTCTTCTGGCCTCTTTTGTCTCTAAACTCAGGCACTGGCAACTAGTTCTTTCTTCTTGATACTTAACAGTGGTTTCTTGGGTAGAGGTGTAAATAAGGATCACTGGATAGAAATTGTAATTAGATGCATAGTTTAGAGGAATGAAATAAATGGACAATATTTCATTGTGCCACTGGCCTAGAGGCCCTTAACTGCAATGGTGGCCAAGTAGTTGCTAGTTTAACTTGTATGTTTAGTCCTTTGCTTTGGAATCAGTACTGATTCCGGGAGTTTTCAAACAGATGAAAATGGCCCAGATGCAGCAGTCTTCCTCTCAACAACAGCAGGATCACCTACAGCAACAACAACTGCAACAGGTTAAACTGTAATATAAAATGCTGTTTTCCCTCTTCCTGAGTCTTCAGATGTTCCATTAAAAATTAATATTCTTGAAGGAGCAACAGAGGCAGCTCACAGACAAAAAGTATTTTCCCCCTAGACTATGCTGATCCATTTCATTTGTGATTTATTGTATAGCAGAATAACAGAAAAAGGAAACAACCAACTTCTTCTGGAGCTGCTAACAGTACTGGTACTGGGACTACAGTGGGCCCTTCCCCTAACTCCCAACCATCTACTCCATCGACTCATACACCTGGTGATGCGGTGGCTATGCCTGGTGTTCTACCGCATGTCAGCAGTATGTCAAAAAGTTTGATGATGTATGGTCCAGATGGGACAGGCCTTGCATCATCTTCAAATCAGCTGGTATATTTTTTTGCTCTTATTTAAGAGTAGCTGTATAATTTTTAACACCATATTAGCTTTTCCAATCAAGTGAAGAGGGGAAAAATGATGTGCCATGTGAAATGAAATTATTTAAGATATTTCCAAATATTCATGATCAAGTGTGTCGTCTGTTGGAATTAGTATATTGGGAATTCCTCTCCATATTGAAAGTTGAACATTTCTGTGTTATTGCAAGCATTTGTCATTTCCAGATAGGTTTTTGCTCACATGATTTCATATTACAGGAGGACATGGAACATTTTGGAGATGTTGGTTCATTGGATGATCATGTGGACTCATTTCTTTCGCCTGATGAAGGAGATGGAAGGGATCTTTTTGGCACATTAAAACGAAGTCCAGCTGAGCATAATACAGAATCTACTAAGGGTAATCCAGCTTCTTGTTTGTGATTGGTAAATGTAGACCTCTGTATGTGCAATGGTTGAATTTTTCCTATTAGGTTTTAGCTTCGGTGAAGTTGGCTGCATACGGACAAGCAATGGCAAAGTTGTCTGCTGTCATTTCTCATCAGATGGAAAATTGTTGGCTAGTGCAGGACACGAGAAGAAGGTATGTAGCATTATATGTCATGGTAATTTAAGCGAACTGTTCAAATTGTTGATTATCTGCATGTGTAAATGTGTATATTTCAGAACTATTCATTGGGTTCTATCTGAGGACCTTATGTAGGACATTCACTTACTTTATCCCCCCCACCCCACCCAATACCAAAAAAAAAAGTTTAGAAAAGGAAAAATATGTGCATACTAAGTTGTGTTTCATGTCAGTAGGCTGTTCTTTGGAACATGGACACTCTGCAAACGGAGAGCACTCCAGAGGAACACACTCTTATCATTACAGATATTCGTTTTAGACCAAATTCAACTCAGCTAGCTACATCTTCATTTGATAGAACTGTGCGACTTTGGAATGCAACAGAGGTAGTGGTTCCACCTCCACCTTCCTACACTAACCTCTTTTGATGATTTTGTGATTCCTTCACGTGCAATATTTTAGTGGATATCGTTAAGTCCTTTCTTAAGTTCTTTGTTCATTTAAACTTGTTCTCTCTCCTCCCCCCTTTTCTGTTTTTGTTTGTTGGAAGGATTGCGGTTAATTCCCGGTACCTCTCTATACTAATTGCATTTCATACATGTAGTGGCTAGTCATTTCTCACCATTCTCTGCCGTAGCATTAGGTCCTGATCTTCTACAGAGCCAATTGTACAAAAACCTGTAAATTTGCCAGCCACAGCACTGTGACTTTCACATGCATTGACTTTGTGCAGTTGTAATGCTGCTTCTTCATTGTTGTCTACCCCTTGCTCCCCTGTTTTTTAGTGTTTGCTTTAGCATCCTCCTGTGACTGAATGTCATCCGAGTACAATATGGAATTAAATGGGCTCTGTTGTCATTTTGGCTAATTGCACTCATAGTTTGAAAACTTGCCGAAATCTTGGCAAAATTTTGCTAATTTTGTTAATTTCGACATGGCCGAGATGAAGCAGCAAGAGAAATCCAGAATCGACACTGTTTTGGGCGAAATTTCAGACGTTCCCCCCCCCCCCCCCGGAAATAGCCAACTGAAACTCAAGGCAAAGAATGCACTGTTTCGGCCAAATTTCGCCAATTTCGGTCTGACCGAATGAGTTTTAGTACTATGATTGCACTCTAGTGTCTGACACGCTGTATCCAATTTGACTGTGATTGATCTGTCCGTCTCAAAGTTAAAACCAGTTGGAACCCACAGAGTAAATTGATGGTCTGATTTATTTTTTTTTCAGCTCAGCAGAATGATAGGCGTAGGATTGAAGAAATCAAATAGTAGAATAAATGACTGTGCTCAATACCCTAGTATTACATATACTTGCTCTCAATTCCTACTCCACTATTGCCTCTCTCTCTCTATCTCTTTTTTTTTTGGGGGGGGGGGGGCATCTCTTTTTTTGACCTGCATCATAAAAGGACAAAGATCCCTAAAAGCAAAAGCAATAAAAAGGATAACAAAATGCTTTGGATAAAGAAAAAACCAGGGAGTTTCTAAGATCCCTAAAAGCTAAAGCAATAAAAAAGATAACAAAATGCTTTGGATAAAGAAAAAAACAGGGAGTTTCATTCTGCTTTCACCCCTCATTTTATTTTATTTTATTTTTTAATCCATTAGTTGTAATTAATATGAAAAGCTCGTTGTTCATGTATTTATGGATATATTAATAAATCCTGGATTTATGGCCAAATAGTGGATCATGATCGAACATTAGTTCTGATGGGACTAGGCTCATTAAACAGCATGTTACACCCAACCCAATAACGGGACCGATGGGTAATGTGATATGGAAAGTATAACCCTTATTTATCCGTAACAACAGGAAATCGGAAAAACCCTTGATCGCTAGGTCAATACACTGTCAAACTGATGTAAACAGTAAATAATAATCCCAATATGAAATCCTCAAACTCTCAGTTGCAATAGATAACCAGAACTGAGATTATAAACTAGTTCCCGAAATATTAAGGAAGAACCAGCAGTAACAGTCTAGGTCACCAATGATGGGACTCAAATCACTGTCAATGGTAGGGAGTAAGGGTACCTTGAACACTTAAAAAATTCAGCCACTGATGATAGCTGGATTGCAAGTAAGGGCACTTGTTCAAAAATACAAACTCAAACACAGATTTAGTAACTTACATGATGCAGGTGTACTACCTTGGACCAATCCAAACTCGTTTGGGAACCTAGAGGAAGATGAACCGAGTACAGTTTGAGTTTTTGGAATCTAGTAGGATTTTTGGAAGTTTATTTACTTGGGAAAATTATGTAATCTTTTATTTTGGGTAGGATACATAGGCAGGTAACTTGGTAGTTTCCTAGTTGGATATGTTTCTATTTCTGTATTAGATTACGTATAGGGTTATCTTTTCCTATTTATATGTATGTTGGTACTGATCAAAGAATCAGAGATTTGAGAATGAATTGAAAGTTGAGCTTGAAGAGCTCGTGTGGCTGTGGTTGTGCGATCTTCTTCTCTTCCCCACCCTCTTCCTATGTGATCTCTTCTTTCCCTCCCTGCAACTCTGAGACCTCTCAGAATCTTCCCCTTCCATAACCGGCCCTCCACCAATTTGGCATTAGAGCCGAAGTATCCATCTCCTTCCTTGTCCATCTCTCTCATCCCATTCTCCTTGCCTTCTCTCCCTTCCTATTACTGTTCACCCAATATCAGCCAAAAAGAAAAAGCCTGCGTAACACTTTCCATCTCCCACTCCTCTCCTTCGGCCCCACTGAAACCCCAACCTACCCCAACTTTTCCTTTCCCTTCTTCTCTGAAACAGAGAACCCAAAAAAAAGAACTCCGTCAAAAAACAGAGAAGTTGAAACCATACCCCATCCCAAATCCCTCTCTAAAACAGAAACCCAAATCCCCCTTCGACTGTCATTCCCACCCTATCCATTCGATCCCCAGTGACACCCTTCCCACCACCTCCTTTTTTATTTTTTTATTTCTCACAGCTTTGCTCAACCCTCACTGCCCTCGATCCCTTCTAGGGTTCCGCCAGCATCCAAAATTCCTTTTTTTATTTTTTTATTTCTCACACCTTTGCTCAACCCCCACTGCCCTCGATCCCTTCTAGGAGCATCCAAAAAAAAAAAAAAAAGAGTGGAGGAGAGAAAACGAGAAGCAAAGAATTGAAAAAAAAATCTTACCTGGTTTTCTGTCTTTCACTCTGCACTCCAGTTTGTTCCATTGTCACAGTAAGAGATAGTGCTGATTTCGACACCTTATCGCACTCGGATCAACCATCGCAGTTCGTCGACTTCCTCATAGAGAGTCGATTCTCCATATCTGGAGTGGTTGGCGTGAGAATCGAGCCTCTCCTCACATCGCACATCTCCTCTGTCGCAGCAGCGTCATCCTTGCTGGTTTCCCTCTAGTTCGACAGTAGAAGACTCCAGGTCGAAGTCATCTACTCTTTCCTCGATAAGTCCACTTTTATCCCCAGCTTTCCCATTTTGTTCCCCCCCCCTACATAACTCTGTTGACACCCATGTTGGTGTACTTAAAGGATTATTTCCCTTTATGGTGATTGTCCAAAACTGCCCCTTTATTCCACCTTGTCCTTATTTTAGCTTCAATTCGTAGATTGCCCTCCATCTTTAATTCTTAACCTTATTTCATCCTTCCTTATTCTGATTTCCCAATAGTCCTTTGAGATTCTACTTATTTACAGCAGAGGCGAACCTGAGGCTATATCATGGAAGTTGATCGATATGATTTAATCCTTTCGATTAGAGATGGTTTCCGTAAATTTCAAACAAGACTTCTTGATTTGAAGACAGGTTGTCGGGAGCTTGACGAAAGTAATAACACCTTCTATGATAAGGTGTCAAACATGATACAATCTTCAGAAGACGGATCAGAGGTTGAAGAAAATGTGGACAACGAAAGCAACGATCAAACTGAAGTATATGGTTTGATCAAGGTTGCAATTGAAGAATTGATCAATGGTCTAACGACCATCACAAGATCGTGACGATTGATCATGAGATGCGTTGGATCATCGCCCCATCAAAGTCGATATTTGTGGGTGCTGATTGAATGGTGCTGATTCTCTTGTTATACAAAACTCGCCCACGAGTTTTTCTTAACAGTGGGGGAATTGAAGCAAGTGCACTACCTTGGACCAATCCAAACCTGTTTGGGAACCCAGATGGAGATGAACCAGGTTCAGTTTGAGTTTTTGGAATCTAGTAGGATTTTACGAAGTTAATTTACTTGGGACAATATTATGTAATCTTTTATTTTGGGTAGGATACATAGGATCCATGTACCAGACCCCATTTAGCTGAGATCCTACGGACTTGCTGGGCTGTGCTTCTTTCCTCTTACTTTTATCTTTCGTTAACTTTCTATTTTTCATCTTTCGTTTGTCATTTTCCATTTTTCATTTCTCATCTCATTTCCTATCCCTCTTTTCCCATCTCTTTATTCCCCTTTTTGTTTAGACCTTAGTTTTCCCAACCTTATTTTATTTGGATCCATGTAGCCGACCCCATTAAGTTGGGATAAGGCTGAGTTTGTTGTTGTTGTATACATAGGACGGTAACTTGCTAGTTTCCTAGTTGGATATGTTTCTATTTCTGTTTTAAATTACATTAGGGTTATCTTTCCTATTTATATGCTTGCTGGTACTGATCAGAGAATTAGAGATTTGAGAATGAATTAAAAGTTGAGTTTGAAGAGCCCGTGTGGCTGTGGAATCTTCTTCTCCCCACTGCCCGCCCCCCACTTCCTCTTCCTATGTGATCTTTTCTTTCAACTCCCTGCAACTCTGAGACCTCCCAGAATCTTCCCCTTCCCTAACCTGCCCTCCACCATTACAGCCACAGGGATTTCTAGCCAAGGGGTGGACTTGAAAACACTGTCGAATGGAGGCAGGGAGATGGCCAACATGATATTAGGAGGCCTTCAACTGATGGATGGATGAAGAGATACATTTATTTGAAGTTTCTGCCAGAAATCTGATGCTGCAGTATGATTCAACCTCAAATCTTCAAACCTCTGATGGAGCTCGATGGACAGACTGTGGAGCATCAACAGCATATCAGATAGCATTCATATTGTGGCTTGAGCTCTAGGGGCCCTTACAAATATGTAGTGTGCTGTAGGGAATAAACAAAATAGGGAAACAACTTAAAAGAGTCCCATACATAGTGTGGAGGACTTGTACAACCAGAAATAAAATAAGAAGGAAAGATCTCCTAATATCTAAGTATTATCTACCCAAAACTGAAAATAGGAACTAAAAAAAAAGATAGGAGCTAGCTGATGCAGGTGCACTACCTTGGACTGAACCAAACCGTTTGGGTATCTAGATGGAGATGAACTGGGTCCAGTTTGAGTTTTTGGATCTAGTAGGATTTTAGGACTTTTTGTTTTTGGGGAAGATAATGTCTTTTGACTTTATTTTATTCAGTTTATTTTAGAAGTAAGATACGTTTGCTTGTTTTAGTGTTTATTTTGGGTTAGGAATCTTAGGAGGTTGTTTCCTTGTTTACGGCTTTTATTTTCTTATTTATATGCTTGTAGCCAATGTATTGGATAAATTGAAAATGAATTGACGTTGAAGAAGTGGGGTGTGAGCCTGTGTGGCGTGTGTGAGCTTCCCCCCCTCTCTTCTTCCTACGTGATTTCTCCCCCTCTCCTGCAACTTTGTGACCCCTCTCAGGTTACCCCTTTCTTTCCTAATCCGCCCTACACCAATTTGGTATTAGAGCCGAAGGATCCATCATCCTTTCCCATTGATCTCTCTCTCTCTCCCATTCCATTCATCTTGCTTGCTTAGTTAACGATAGAATATTTTTGCCAAGAGCTGAGACAAAAAAAAATCCGTGTTATCAAAACCACCCTCTTTATACTTAACAGGCCCTCTCCCCACAATCCTCAATTTCCCTTTCCCTTCTTCCTCCGTTATGACAGCAAAAACCACAAAAAAGAGAAACAAAAAAAACCCACAATAAAGCCCCTACTTCCCTCCTGACACCCCAATCTCCCTCGATTTATACAGAAAACACCCCACCACCCCCTTTCCTTCAAAATTTTGATCCCACCCCCTATAACATAGTTGTCAAGGCGGTGAAGCAACCCAAGGCGCCTCCAAGTGTTATTTTTCATTTCCCCCTTTTCTAACATTATTTAGTATGCTACAATATATACTTTATATCATCAAAAATCAACATTAAGCCACATTAAGTCACATCAAGTCATCAAAAATCAATATTAAGCCATATCAAGTCATCAAAAATCAACATAGAACTAGAAGACTGCAAAACTGACGAAGCAAACTATTGGAAGTTTGAAACAATCAAACATACATTTGGTTTATATTAGTCTCACATTTGGTCTATACTATTCTTAGAAAATATGATCTTATCTGTAAGTAACTAAATTGTTCTCAGTTTAGAGAAATGTTCTTGTTCTATAAGAAGTTTGACTAGTAAGATGGTTTTATTTTTACATGAGACTTTTAGTATTAGGTAGAGCACAAAACCAGCTTTCCAACAAATCCAAAATTGCTTAAATCTGATTTATATTGAAGAAGTTATGATCAGTCAAACCTTATTTGGTATGCACGAATGCTGTCAAAATCTCTCTGAATGAAAATATTTTTTTAGATATCAAAGCAAATGAATATTTTACCGTACTTTTGGTTTTTAGCAATGTTTTACCATATTAAGATTTATAGAATTTTTAGATTTGAGAAAAACCTCAGCATAAGAAAGTTGAAATTTTCACCTACCGCCTTATCCTTTTGGAATTTTTTTTTTTAACTATTTTTATTGGATTCAGATAGGGGGGGTATACCAGTGCAAGGCGCCTTGCAATAAGGCGGAGGTCGCCTAGGCCCCAACAAAACCGCCTGGACGCCTTGACAACTATACTCTATAGGGCAGGCCAGTGAGAAAAAAACCCCTCCCACTCCCCAATCACCTGCTATCAAACTCTCCCCACGATTCCCAGAGGTCACTTCCACTGTCCTTCCTTTCTCCAATATCTTCGATTGATTCTCCCTCCCTGCTTTAGGGTTTCGCTAGTAATAACCCAAAAAAAGAAAAGAAAAGAAAGAGAGAGCAAAGAGAAGAGAAGAGAAAGCGAGAGCCAGCGAGCGAAAAAAACACGTACCTGGTTTTGAAACTTCCCGTTGTGAGTCAGTCTTCTTCTGTCAAAGTCGCATTCTCCTTGCCGAAGTCCTATTCGAACTCTCCAACTGCTGGTTCGACTCAAACTTCTTGTCGAAGTCTGAAGTCTTCTGCCATTCCCGCCACTGATTGTTCCGCTGGTAGAAGACATGTTCCACCCCTCCTTTGTCGCAGCACAACGTTTTCCTCGCTGGTTTGGCGTAGAAGACTCCAACTAGGAGACTCCACCATGGTAACCTGTTATACGAACACTCCTCCCCCTTTCCTTCTTTGTTCGACTGCATTCCTTCCCCCTGATTCCCCTTTATCTCTATTCTTTACTTTGTTTATTCCTAAACTGCCCCTTCCATTCTCCCTTATCCAAGTTTACCCCTCCCACCATACGTGACATTCCTTTTGTGTTTAGAGTAGAACTCCCCATATTCACGGTACTGCCATCCTTTATGACTTATTATTACCATAAACTTCGTTTTATTCAAGGGTTTTGCCACTATCTCCTTGATTTGAGTATCCTCTTATTTGTGTGGGCCCATAGCGATTCCAAATACAAGTATGGCCATGGATTCCTTTGTGTTTTGGTTGAAAGTTCGCTTGCCCAACGGAATGCTTGCTAATCTATTTATTGATGAAAGGAAAAGCAGCAATTTTGTCTCGTGCTCTGTGATCGAGATGCTCTCAAAGACGAACCAGATCATCTGAGGATTATGTGTTTGTTGAATTCTCTGTTTCTCAATATTGTGACGGTGCATATTGTGAAGTGTTTGATTCTCCTCAGTTCATTATTAAATTTGGGTTGAGAATGGTTAGAAGAACGAAAAAGGCATCATTGATCATGATAGAAACTTGTGCACCCTACAACCTTTTCACATGTGCCAAAGATTCATTTTTCATGGGTTAGTTGATGAAGTTTGCTCAAAGCTGAGAGAGGCAGCACCAATAATACAGACCCAACAGGAACAACTGATATGACAACAGAAGGCAAGAAGATTGACGAGCAAGTAATGATGGAAGCTAGTGAAGTGAAAGTCATTCTCCACCATGAGGTTGTTCTTCCCCACAATTTTCCAGCCATGGATACAACCCCAAAGCTTAATAATTTAGATTTTCTTCAAGTTGCAGACAAGGAGCTGATAGCCCCCACTCATGAGCTTTTATTTATACCGTTCTGCAAAACTCGTCCACGAGTTTCTCTCAACACCGGGGGAATTGATGCAGGTGCATTACTTTAGACCGAACCAAACCCGTTTGTAATGCAATAGTCGATCTTGAACCAGGGAAACCAACAGGAGATCGATTGCAGCAGGATCAATACAACAAAAAGAACAAAAATTAAATAACTAAAACTCTTTTATTGCTATTTTCTGTTTACATATGAGGAAGAACATAAAGGATAAGAAGGAGAAGAAGGGATATAGAAGGGGGGAAATAGGATCAGCTATCTCAGTCTCAGCCCATCATCCTCTCACCTAGGGCTTCTCACCCATGGTATCTCACCGTTGCTGCATCTCACAGCTTCATCAATAGCTTTTTTCTCTTCAATCCCTCTCTTTTTTCTATTCAGCCTCATATTTAGTTATAATAACCCAATTACAAAAGCAACCCAATTCTAATCCAAGGAAGAAACTAATTAATAAAACCTATAAAATAGAAACTAGATGTAGATTCTAATTAGGATTCCCAATTAGGATTACAACTCAAATAGGAAACTAAATAAGTGTCTAATAAGTAATAATAAAAAAACACCAAAAATAAATCCTCTAGGTCAGCAGTCCATATCATTCCCCAACTCATTGTTCAGGTGAACAGTGACTCGTGATACTGTTCATGTGAACAGTAACTCTCTCTCTCTCCCCCCCCCCCCCCTCTTTTGGTCTTCTTCAAGTTTTGATCTACATCAGTTTGGGTATCCAGACGGAGATGAACTAGGTCCAGTTTGAGTTTTTGGATATAGTAGGATTTTAGGAATTTATGTTATTTGGGGAAAATAATGTCTTTTTACTTTATATTATTCAATTTATTTTAGAAGTGGGATACGTTTGCAAGTTTTAGTGTCTTTATTTTTGGTTAGGAATCTTAGGAGGTTGTTTCCTTGTTTAAGTCTTTTATTTTCTTATTTATATGCTTGTAACCAACGTATTGGACAGATTGAGAATGAATTGACGTTGAAATTGTGTGGTGTGAGCCTGTGTGGCGTGTGCGAGCTTCCCCTCCCCCCCTTTCTCTTCTTCCTATGTGATTTCTTCCCCTCCCCTGCAACTCTGTGACCCCCTCTCAGGTTACCCCTCTCTTTCCTAACCGGCCCTCCACCACTAGCTGTCTCCCCCTATGCAAGAACTTATTGATTGATCACCCAATGGGCTTGAAGTTAGGCCCATGACTGGACTAAACTACACCCAAAAGGCTGGCCCAATACTGATGGCCTGCTGGGCTTGATGGGCCCACTTCTTTCTCTCCTCCTTCGAGCTACATCAAGTTCCTCTCAAAAAAGATTGTTGAAATTATTGAAAAGTGCAAAGAAGTTTCCTCCTAAATACCATGGTATTAACTAAGCTTACGTGGTAGATCTATGGATTATCTACCGATCCATAGACACATGGGAAGTTTTAATAAAAAATATGGGGAGAATTACACCCCCTACCCTTTGTTTTCAAAAATTACATTTGTACCCTCTAAGGCTGATGGTGTTAGGCAGGCATTAGTTGTGAAATGTAAAAGACCATTTTGCCCTTTTGTTCATCTTCAACCGAAACATTCTCATGCTCTCCCCTCAACCCTTTCCCGGCAACCCCGCCCCCACCCCTGCTGCCGTCTGCCGGCGCAACCTATCTCTCCTCCTCTCCCTTTGGTCTATCTGAGAGATAAAATTTGTAAAATCATATCCAAATATTGACAGTAGTTGTGATGTTCCAGGAAAATGGATGTCTTATTTCAAATTATGAGTAGATTCAAAAACCACATAGCTGAGAGCACAGATATAAATTTGTTATTTCGTGGCATTCTTTCAATGGAGCTCAGGTGAGGGTTGAGTAGATAACAAGAAGCAGATGGAATACAGGCCTAGAAGCAAGGGCCCATCGTTCTCTTCTTGTGCAAGCTTTAGCATATCAGTGTGCTTTAGCAATTCTAGCTCAAATCCATTCACCTCTTTCATCTTTCCCAAGAGTGATTAATGCTCGTGGCTAATCTTTCCAGTATGAACTTGATCATCGCATCCAGCCCTATCAGCTCTGCAGATTGCATTTCCAACCTAACTACCATTTTCTTCCTCTGTACCATATAATCACAAACATAAGGGGGAAAAATTCATGAAATTTAAATTCAGGGTCTTAAGCAAATATAATAAGGTGATTTCATCAGAAGAAACAATATGAATTCTCCCGTGACAGAACTTAAAATTTGTAAACATGAGTAGCTTTCAGTTGCACCTGTAACCACTTCTTAATTAGCTGAATCGATTGAGAGATGGCTGCTGCATTGGCTCTTCCAATCTCCTTAGTTCTCATCAAGCATTGGCCATTGAATAGCGATGATGCCGTCGATGGTTAGTCCATCAGAAGCCTTGGGTATGGTAGCGGCCTGAGAAATGAACCAGGTCAAATCTACTCATGTTTGTAGAGCGCACCATCTTTTATTTCTGCCTTTATCTTCTTGATTTCGATATTGTCCGGCAAAGCAATTCGAGCAATTCGTCTAAGGAAGCTCCCGTAGCTCTTTTCAGACATCTCTTCCTCCTCCATAACCTTTTCCATCATCTGTTGCACTGTTCAACAATCACATTCATTACAATTATGGTCATTCTCTTCTTCCACTTGTAAATTTTCGCAGTTATGCTATTACTTACCATTGTTACCAATGGGCACTCGCACTACAGGGGTGACTCTCCTCTTTTGCTGTTGGTGGTGTTGTGTGCTTTGATGCTTGCTTGCTCTCGGCATGTGATTGAGGTTGTCTCTTCCTTCTCCTTCTGCCATGGCCATATTATCGTTTCCATAACTTCTACTGGTCAGGCTGAGAAGGGACGGAGTTTCGGTGGTACAGGGAAGTTTAGAACCAATAGTTATCTCTGGTGCAAACGGATGAGGTTTAAGAACGATGACGAAAACAAGAGATGAGAAGGAAGAGCTTCTGAATTCTACTTCTAGTGTGTTGTGTTTGGTGAAACTGTGAAAGAGCTCAACTGCTCAATCATGGTTTGAGGCATCGTTATCGGATCTCTCGTATCGAACGATCTGTATCTGTATTGCAGCCTCTCGATTCTAACATCAGAAACACTCTTCTTCCCTGGCGGGGTAGATGGCAGCGTGGGGAGGGAGCATGAGTTGGGGGCAGAGAGATGGGTTGCGCCGGCAGCAGGGGTGGGGTGGAGAGATGGGTTGCGTGCAGGCTTTGCAGGTCATTGGTTAAGCTTACATCGGCAGTGAATGGAAGTTAGGAGGAAGAAGATGAAGCTTTCCCTAATTTTTGAATAAAGGGTAAAAAAGTAATTTTACACCATACAAGGGTATTTTGGGGATTAAATGAGTTAGCCCTTACTGACGTCACCACTTAAGGGAGACACAATAACGGATTGGGGCTGTTTGTAACATATTGTAAATTGTAGGGGAGGTTTGTGTAATTTTTGAAAACACGGGAGGGGGTGTAATTAGGGCATAGTTCAGGGGAGGGGGTGTACTTTTCCTAAAAATATGTTCTTCATTTCTGATATTAAAAAGTAAATCCGTAGAAAACTTTACCTTGTTAAACTGAAGTATTAGAGTGTTACATCTTGGACTTGGCTCCGTGAAAATTGAATCAACAAATTAATTTAATTTCTATGACAACAAAAAAGTTGCAAAAAATATTCTATTTAAATGTTTAGGTATAAGGCTAAAGTAGAACATAGAAGTTGTATGTATGGTATGGATCACCATTGAGCTTGATAGTTTTTCTTATAAACTTGGAACAATAATGTATCAAAATGTTGTCATTTCCAAAAGAAATATATCAAATTTCTAGATTATTTGAGACTAATATCTATGAACATGTTCTTAGATTTTGTGGCTTTAGTACTCTTGTTTATCTGCATTGACCTAGTGTGAAATATGCTAAATCATACATACAAGTGTGACAGTTATTCAGTTCCATTTGCCATTCTTACCATGGTGTCAAGCATCATTATTGGGTATTGTATCAGAACGCTAGTTTTAAGATTGTCTCGGAGACATATCGGAGAGATGCTAGATATGTTTTGATATGCACGGATATGCTTATGATACAATGTAACTATTAACAAGAAATACTTAGCAACAAACATAATTATATCTTATATATCACAAATCATTCAAGAGTTCCTAAATGTATGCCAGCTTTCTATTTTAACTGTTATACTTGGCAAAAACAAGCCCAAAAAAAAATTTTAAGATTTAGGCATATATCTATATTTTAACATACTTCAACCTGCACAGCTTTGATGAACTTTAGTGCAAACCTCCACCTAGGTTTTGGCAAAAAAGTCAGTGTAGGAAGAATTTTTTTTTCTTTCAAGAACTGGGATTTTTTGGGTTTTAGCAGTCTGTGTATCGAGTGTATCAGTCTATATAAACATACTACCATAGTTTGAAAACTCGTATCAGAGGGCCATTTCGGCTAGACTGAAATTTTGCCGAAACATTGAATATTTTTCTGTGAGTTTTGCTTGGCCATTACGGGGTGTAAAAGGCCAAAATGAACAAAATACCGAAATGAGTGACTGCAATTTCAACGAAACGGTGCATTTTTTCGCCCGAAATGAGCGAGATTCCGAAACGAAATGTGAAATTTCGGTTGAAACATTTGTCTGTTTTGGGTTTTGACGTTTCGTATGATGTTACGTCTAGGGGGGGTTCGAAATTACCAAAATATTCAAAATTTTGCTGAGTTTTTGCACTATGCATACTACTAAGTATTAAGTAACATTCATTAACCATACTACTACTCTGCTAGTAACATATTAAAAATACATGAAGTGATAACAATAAGTACTTAGCAACAAACATAATTAGAAGTCAAGATTATCCAATCTAGGCCAGTTTTCGGGTATAAATCTTATACTTGGCAGAAACAAGTGAAAAAAAACCCCAACATTCAAGGCAAAATAAATCAAACTTTTTCTTTTGACACACTTCAACATACAGCTTTGATGAGCTTTAGTGCAAATTTTTTTCTTGTTTAATCACTCCTCCTGTGTCGTTTTTGAGTGTTGATGGGATTCATTAGGTTTTGGAAAAAAAAAATAATTCAGAGTAAAAAGAATTTTTTTCAAAAACTGAGATTTTTGGGTTTTAGCAGCCTGTGTATCGAGTGTATCAGTCCGTATTGGTTGGTTCTGTACATACCATGGTTCTTAATCTGTAGAAGCTTCACATGACTTTGCCATATGTTTTTCTTATTTAGTAGGTGAGGTTAAATTTAAATTTAGCCTTGGCAGCTGACTATACAAGCTGCAATAACAAACTCAGCCTTATCCCAACTTAATGGGGTCAGTTTCATGGATCCAAACAAAACAAAGTAAGGAAAACTGCAGACTAAAAAAAAAGAGGAATGGGAAATGAGATGAGAAATGGAAAATGACAAATGAAAGATGAAAGTAAGAGGAAAGAGGCACAACCCAGCAAGTCAGGATAGTCTTAGCTAAATGGGGTCTGCTACGTGGATTCTTGCCCTCCAATAGGCCCTATATGAGGTCATACTTGGCTCAAGGCCTAGACTATACATGTACTTCCTCGCAACTTTTCCTATAGTCATTTTAGGTCTGCCCCTAGCTCTTTTAGCTCCTTCAATCAGAATCATATCACTCCTCCTTACTGGGGCATCCCTAGCCCTCCGTTGAACATGACCATACCACCTCAACCAACTCTCTCGGAGCTTGTCATTGATCGGGGCAACTCCTAAGTCAGCTCCAATGCGTTCATTCCTTACTTTATCCTTCCTAGTTTTTTTTGCACATCCATCTTAACATCCTCATCTCTACTACACATAGCTTCTCAATATGACACTTCGTAACTGCCCAACATTTTGCCCCATGCGATTCAGTTGTCCACTTTACAAACATCTTTTTTCTTTCTTATGTGATGAGTTTTTCAATGAAGTGTATTTCAAGCATTTGGCTTCACTGTCAACTTCTTGTGATCATATTTTTGTATTATTCTTCCATCCCAAATATTTTTGAGATATGGTTCCGCAGATATAATGGTTACACATTGACTTCAATTTCTTGCAGCCAAGCTACTCTTTACATACATATGCTGGTCATAATTCACATGTGATGTCACTTGATTTCCACCCGAAGAAGACAGATGTTTTCTGCTCTTGTGATGGTAATGGCGAAATTCGCTTTTGGAATGTCAACAATCAATATTCATGTACAAAGGTTTTCAAGGTTAGTTCTTTAACCTTCATATTACTTTCGCTTTGGTTCTTAGTGCTCTTTGGTTGTAGTTTCTTCTTGTTCCTTTCTAATTCTGTCATTTGCTGGATAGCAGGGAGGCATGGCACAGGTGAGGTTTCAGCCTAGAATTGGGCAGCTACTAGCAGCAGCAGCTGAGAATGTTGTGTCCATTTTTGATGTTGAGAGTGACAGGCAGACACAGTCCTTACAGGTATTCTTGATGTGTGGGCAGTCTTTGTTAGGGACTCCGAAGGGAGATTTTGAAGAGAAAATCGTAGTTATTGTTACCATTGAGTAATGTAATCAGATTCCAGCTCATTCTAGTTATGATATGACTCATTTATTTATTTATCCTCAGGGGCATTCAAAAGAGGTAAACTCAATCTGCTGGGATACAAATGGAGATTATTTGGCATCTGTGAGTCAGGATTGTGTGAGGGTGTGGTCTTTAACTTCAGGCGAGTGCATACATGAGCTTAGCTCCAATGGGAACAAATTCCACTCCTGTGTCTTTCATCCTCGTTATTCCACACTCTTGGTGATTGGGGGTTACCAGGTAATTCTTTACCGTTATTATGGTGATACATCTTGTTTAGAAGTTTTAATGAGAGCATAAACATTAAAAATGAGAAGTAAGCTTAACCTAAAAGCGTAGTTGTCAAGGCATCACCTAGGCAACCACCTTGGCATCCAAACACCTTGACAACTAGGGTTGCCTTGGTCGCCTGGACGGGTGGGTATCTTGGTCGTCTTCTTGGTGTCGGTTTGCGTCAAGGACCTTCCAATGCCTTGGGTCGCCTAGATGACTTGACAACTATGGCCTATAAAGACAGACATATCTTTGTAAAGTAGTGCAAACAAGATTTTGTTTCCTTTTCCCTTTTTATAAAAAAAATGGTGTAAATGTGTAGTTCAACCGTTGTTCCACTGTTTTTATTCATTATGTTGACAATGAATAGCAGTGGCAATTATGGTTAATTGGTTATTGAAAACACTCACAACCTATTGGCCTAATAGATAGTTACTTATAATTAATATATTGTTGGACTGAACTCAACTGAGCCTTATCCCAACCAAATCGGAATCAGTTACATGAATCCAGTTTCTTCATTCAACTCTATTCATTCTTAAATGCATAGACTACAGACACTTCTTCCACTTGTCCACTCACCCCTTTCTTTGCCCTCTCGACATGTATGCCTTTATACACCTCTGTTTAGCCACATTTTATCTTCCACTTGAAATAAAAACTATGAGTCAGACAAATACTGATTCCTCTTTTTGAGTTGTAATGAACTATTTGACCAGATGGATTGAATGAGCCATTGATCCGGACTAAATATCAACTGTCTTTCCACTTAGAAAGCTTCCATCAGTGGAGTCAATGGAGGGGAGGGCTGTAAATGTGAATTGAATGGAACAATAAAGATCCATTGATTTTATCCTGTTGTTCAAGTTTCATGTACCCATTAGCTAGTGGCTTACAGCACGCACAAAGCATACCACTTGAGAGACATGAAATAGGGCTAAACATGGCCAAGTATAAACCAAGAAATAGGAACTAGGAGTTGATTTTGAAAGGATTAGAGATTTGCTGATATCTGTATTTGCATATTGTTGTGCACAGTCGTTGGAGCTGTGGAACATGGCTGAGAACAAGAGCATGACGGTTCCTGCACACGAGGGCCTGATTGCAGCAGTGGCTCAGTCACCTGTCACTGGGATGGTTGCCTCTGCAAGTCATGACAAATCCGTTAAGCTATGGAAATAAAATGGTTGGTTTGGCCCCCCCACCCCCCCAAAAAAAAATATCCCCACGGTCTAAGAGCATTTGGTGTTGCCCAGTCAATTCCCAGTGTAAATTAGAAAAATTGCCAAAATGTATGATTGTTGTATTTTCCTTTTTCTATTATCATTTTCGTTTTAAATCAAATAAACTGGGAAATGAGGCCCCCTTCCTAATATCAAATGGTGGTTTGTTGAGAGAGACTGTATGTGAAAAAGGCTGCTATCGGTAGTATAAGTTGTTTGCGCCAAATTACAGAGGGATGGAATTATGAAGGAGAAACAGGAGGATAAAGTCCAGTTTGTTCATTGTTGTTGAAGGGTGAGCTTGTGCAGGGATATACAGCAAAAGTGAAGGAGGAGATCAAAAGGTGATTCTGGCTACTGCCTTGGGGATAGTTGGGAATTTGAAATTAGTGTTGGTTTCAGTTGTGAAATATGACTGGGATACCTAGTGATACTTCCCAAAAATTTTACATATTTAATGTATCTTAATCATCGTCTTATTTCAGTGCATCTGGATCGTTTGTTTTTCACTTTTTCACTTGTTTACTCTTAACATTATCTAGTTATTAGCTTTAGTTATTGCCTTATTGGAGATATAATTGTTTTTGGATTTGGTGCTCCTTTAATTTCCTATCCAACTCAAAACCGTCTCGTTTAGCCATCTTTCTCTTTTTAAATTTTTAAACCCTTTCGTAGTATTAGTAATCCTTTCCAGACAAAATAAAAAAACAATCCTTCTCGAAGAGAGATCAGTATCTAAAAAGAAATAGACATCATGGAGATGGCATGCGAAAAAGTAGATCAATTTAATATCTGCCTATTGTTTGATGATGATACATTTCTACATGGCATGATGGCCCCTTTTAAAAGATTAATTAGCAGAACAAAAGTCTCAATTTATTTATTGGGACAGTCTAAATGATCTGGATAATCCTTGTGTGATAAAGGTTTTTTTGTTTTTGTTTTTGTTTTTGTTTTTGTTTTTGTTCTTTTGTCAAGAGTATATGTAGTTTTTCAAAAATAAAATTTTCTCATTAGGTTATTATTAAAAAAATGGGATAAATTACACATCACCCCCTCGTTTTCAAACGAAACTCAAATCATCCCTTGATTTTTGAAAAAACTCAAATCACCCCCTCTACTGTAATGGTGTTAGTGTTCTGTTAGTTATTGGTGTGAAAGGATTATGTTACCCTTGTACTAAAACATTAGAATTAAATGTACAGTACTACCATTCAAAATCTATGTTTGGATGTCAAGGGTAGTTTAGAGATTTAAATTTATTTAATTGACTGACATCATCATTTAGCAACATAAAACTAACGGTAGGGACTAATTTGTCATATTGGGGTCTAAACCAGGGGGTGATTTGAGTGTTTTCAAAAATTAGGGGGTAATCTAAGTTTCGTTTAAAAATTAGGGGTGAATTGTAATTTATCCAAAAAAGTGTCATTGTTTTGAATCCATATGTTAAATGATAGTATTTATCTTTGGAAAGAAAAAAAAAGGGTTATAAAGTGAAGTTACAAAGTATTTGACTCTTTAAGGGGTGTTAAATTGTCAACAAGAAAATCCCTAATCTGAGCAACCTATTAATGTTTGTTCTTAGACAGCCCAATTAAATTGGATTTCTTGTACAAATCTAATATTTCTTGATATTAAGTACTTGTTATTCTTCTTGTATCCTGCTCTTTCCAGCACATTCGCATGGAGAATGATAGCATTGCTGACTCCCTGATCCGGAGGGCAATGTCCGTAGCGTTTGGCATATATCCTCTCCTTGGTTGTCTGATCTCTGTAATCTTGACACTTGGAATTGGTTAAGCTTCAGTAAATATATCTCATTTAATCAAAAAAAAAAAAGAAAAGAAAAGAAGAAGAAGAAAGGAGGTTGTGTTATTAGATAATAACTTTGTAAATAATTTTCAAAACATTGCAATAGATCCAGATTTCTGTCCGATTATACATAAATATTCTCTCTCTCCTCGATATTCCTCAATTAAGGGCAGTGGATTATATGTTGAACATATCTTTTGTCTATGATATGACACCATGAATCTAGAACATCGATATGTAGTCTGAGGGGATATCAACCATTGGTGCGCTAAAACCGTTATGTTATTGCAACGACAAGGACCTCTTAGGTCAAAGGGCAAACCAAATTCTACAAAAGAGAATCTCGTTCATCAACTACTGACCATAACACATACGAGACTCTAACATGATTTAGTTCAATACACACTTGTACTCACATCTTTTTCTTGGAATCACCATTCTAAGAAGCATATAATGTGATGATCGTATGAATAAGGTGTCCAACCTTATATTTAGTCGAGAACGTTTTACGTAAAAACCTAAAGACAACCATAGCCCGTTAATAATTTGTCATACATTAAATAATTAAATTAATTTAGTTAATTAAAACTCGGGTTTTATGGACACATAATTCCAACAATCTCTCACTTGTACATCACAATCAACTTCTCATGTACTTTACACCCATACTGTCTATATGTTTCTCAAACACAATAGGAGAGAAACCCTTTTTCATAGGATTGGACACATTGCTTGTAGAGTCAACCTTGGTGATGACAACATCACATTGTTGAATGATCTCTCTAATCATATGATACTTCTGTTGAACATATTTGTTCATTTGATGAGCTCTGGGTTCCCTTGCTTGTGTTATCGTTCCTTGCTAGTGATTCTCCTTTATGTATTTGAAAGTGGCTTTTGACACTAATTTTTTGGGACAAAGTGGTCATTTTTACTTTATAGTCTTTGGATAACCCATATAGAAGCTTCATTTAGGCTGAGGCAAAATTAAGTGTGTACAGAATGCCGTTCTTTAATTGAGGACACATTTGTGGATGTAAACCAAAGAAAATGATTCTTCATTTTGTCCCATCTGGTGTGCTTCCACCCTTCCCTTGAAGGTGCAGAAGGATGATTATTTTATAATTTAAAAGCGTAATACTTTTTATCAAAAAAAAAAGGCGTAATACCGGGGATGAAATTATGAATGACCAACATAATGTACATGGTCAAATGATATGTATGACAAACGTAATGCACATTTTAAGAATGGAGGTACAATGTACGCCTTAGACTCAAAGAGCCTTGTCCCTATATGTATATGGGAGCGGTTGAATGATACTTTTATTGGTGTACTTAGAACTTGATACCTCCTTTTTAATTGTCCATTGTCTTATTTTTTCAAAATTCATTAGAATAGGGGTATAAAAAGATTTTCAAAATAATTTGACAATGAGATTTCGTTAACTTATTATCAAAAGGTGTCATCGTCATGCATGTTTTTCTAGAATACATGTGAAATTATGCTTATCATGACAAAAAGGAAGAAACAATGACGTAGAAAATTCCATTCATATATATATATAAGTATTTGGGCCAATGGGAGAGTAAGCCTGGGTATCTACCTAGGGGCTGAGGCGTCATTTGATGGTGCCTGTGAGAGGGCATAGAAAACACTACCATATTTTTCCCTATATATATACATGAATTTTTATCCTCCCTCGTTAACTTTTGTTTGCATCTACTCCTTTCGCTCCGGTTCGCCATGGATGGAGAAAAGGAGCATAATGTGTCGCCTGTAACTTCTATTACAACTTCTCTCCATCATGAAATCCTAGATTTTGGCAATGAAGATGACGAAGAAATCTCTGAATCCTTTGTGTGTTGCGTTTGCCTGTAAGTCTTTTCTACCTTATCACCTCCATTGCCAATCCTCTCTCTCTCTCTCTCTACATGTCTGGAATCATGCTTCGGGATTTTCATTTCATGTTGTTTTTAATTCGTTTTTGGTTGGAGCAGCTGAATTGAATTGTTTGAGAATTTGGTGTTAGTTGCATTCTTTTCCTGATTCGTTTGGCCTTCAGCTTGGATAAGATGTTCGTATCGATTCATTGTTGGGACTTTATAGTAGTTGAATTGGCTATAAAATTTTATTCTCTTACCTTATTGGATATGGAGCTCGAATTCTTGGGAGAAAATTATGAAGGTGTTTTCTACTTAATTAGTTCCATGCGAAATTGGTAATTTGTTGAGGGGAATGTACTGTTACGGGCCTATATTCTTGGAGTTCAGTGATGCTCTATTCAGGTTGGAGCGAACTGGAACAGCGGTACTTACAAATAATGATATCTAGCAAATATTTATGTGTTTTCTCTTTTGCTTTATGGATACAATTTTTTTTTTAACTGGAAAGTTTGGGTTGGGGGGGGGGGGGGGAGGGTATTAGGTTCTAATCTGGACACTATAGCGTCAGAGTCATTAGTAAAGGAAACCTCCCAGGGCTCTGAATTATACCCTGTGAATGCTATGATCCTATCATATGCCACTATTAGGATCCAACGCAATCTCCAGGATAAGAGCTCTTTTTCTCTTTTCAAATTATTTATTTATTTATATTGTTTTGACAAAGAAAAGTATATCAAAAAGTCATCAGGCTTTGGGATGGAAAGATGGTTAGAGTTTTTTTAGGGGTACATCTCCTACAAGCGCAGAGCTGATAGCTTTAGAGACTGGAGTTGATCTCTTCATGGGCAAAGGGTAGCTTCATGCCATAGTGGAAGGGATTCAGCAAATGTGATTAGATGGATGACCGATTTAATGGAAGCTCCTTGGCGCTACAATCATCTAGTAAGGCCTATTTAGAAGCTTACAGCCCAAGACGATATTGAGTTCTGTTGGCAACCAAGAAGTGCAATGAGGTGGTAGATGATTTGGTTAAGCAAGGGATGGTCAGACTCTGAATCTGGTTTAGGGATTCTATTCCTTTGTGATATGTGAAAAAAAATAGATAGCTGTCCTGGTTTGGGGTTTAGTGGGTTGGCCTTTTGAGGAGGGCTCTAGCTTTTCTGTTGTATTACTGTTTTGTTTGGGTGAATAATATATTCATTACCAAAAGGAAAAGAAACAACAAGGGGGGCCCATAAGGGAGCAGGGCAAAAAAAACAATACTACAGACAAGAGAGAACCCTTATGGGTGGGGGTGGGGGTGGGGGGGGGGGGGAAGGGAAGAGGGGAGGCCCCAGGATACAACAATATGCCTGTTCCTTGGGGAGGGAATGCAACTAAGAGAAGTCCTAGGAACTTTATTGATGACATCAAAAAAGATGGAACCCCAAATCTGACGAAGAGTTATTGAGTTGGAGGTCCATCTTCTTATATTGCGCTCCATCCAAATCGAATAGTTGAATGCACCAAAAGCAAGTTTCCCAATTAAATCACAGATAGTATTTCCTGCAAAAGACATATCCACTCTCTGTTGAATCGAAGAAACCTTCGTCTTCTAGGCCGGCAATGGTCTAATACTCCTGCCCAAACTGATGAGGAGAATGGGCTTTCGAAGAAGAGGTGATTGACGTCTTCCAGGGTGTTCTGACAAAGGCAGCAAGTAGGAACAACTGGGATGTGCCGATGGAGAAGGAAAGATTGTGTAGGAAGACAATTGGAGAGAGCTCTCCACACACAAAAGCTGTGCTGAGAGGTGTGGCCTTCAAACCAAATGATCTTTCTCCAAGGAATGCTGTGATCCTATCATATGCTACTATTAGGATCCAACGCAATCTCCAGGATAAGAGCTCTTTTTCTCTTTTCATATTATTTATTTATATTGTTTTGACAAATGAAAGTATATCAAAAAGTCATATGATGTTGTATTACTGTTTATTCCTATGTATCCTATGTACTACTATGTATTTCTGCCTCTTTTTCAATAATCAAAACCTTCATATGGCACTTCTTCTAACTATTATTAAAAACAACTGAGGGTATCAAAGCTATGTCAGTCAGTGCATTTACTAATAGGAATTCTTTCTAGTTGATTTTCTCCCTCCACCCCGGGGCAGCCAAATGACAGTTACAAAAGTTTTGGTACTTGAAAACTGATACGACTTAAGAAGTCTTAATAAAAGAGGTGCTTGAACTCCTTGGACCCATTTGCACTGTGGAGATGAATAGTAAAGCGTTACTAAACAGAGGACAACTGCGCTAGCAGTTGGTAGGAACTTGGTGTGGTAGAGCCCAGGTTCCCAGAAGGTCTCGATTTTGAGTCTCCTGTTCCTCATCTTATTCCCCCTCATATCCCCCTTTGTCTCCCCCCTCGATCCCCCTTTGTCCCCCCCCCCCCCCAATCCCCCTTTGTAACATTAAAAAAAGCATTTACTTAATGGAATGAAGTTTTGGTTAGCTTGTATTTGTTTCTCATGTGAAACACTCATTTGCTGTTTTATGCTAGTTCTAAGATTTTTTTTGGTGGTGGGAAAACTATCCAAGGTAACATGTAATTTTTTTTTTGGCAGGGATCTCCTCTACAAGCCTATTGTACTTGGTAAGGATTAAGGATGATGATTGATGACCATAATTTGAAATGGAATTGGTCCTTTACTAATATCTATGTTTCTGTCATTACAGCTTGTGGCCACATTTCATGTTTCTGGTGTGTTCATAAAGCCATGGATGGTTTGGGCGATTCTCATTGTCCAATATGTAGGTGCCCATATAATTATTTCCCTAGCATCTGCTTGATGCTCCACTACTTGCTTCTGAAGATGTACCCGTTGGCCTATAAGAGAAGAGAAAAACAAGTGCTAGGTGAGCTTTAATTTTCTGGACTTGTTCGCTTGGCTCTCTCAAGTCTTTATGGAGGGTCATACCCCTGCTTCCCTTTCTTTTTTCTTTTTTTAATGAAACTTGTTTCTGGTTGGACACGTTTGAATTCGTATCGCTTTTGAACTTTTACTTCACCATTATGTGTAGACAGTGATGCTGCTTGTAAGTTTCCTGAGTTATTACATGAGCCATTCTATTTGGTAACTGTCTAACAAGAATAGTAGTATAACCATATAAAATGAGCCACTTCGCTTATAGACCATGTTGTGCGTACATGTTGGCAATGAAGTTTGATTGAGCTCCATAAGAGTGCGTGGAATGCAAGGAAAGATGGCAGTTTGCACTTGGAAAGGAAAATCCAGTTGTCCTTCAAGTTTACTGCCAACTAAAGTTTGAAAAAGAACATACCTTGCTTTTGTTTGGCATCCTCAGAATCAGTCTGAGTCAAACATGAAATGTGTTATTATCAGTTAAGAAAGTACCAGGCACATACATAGGAGATGTTTCTTTATTTGGATGCATTTGCATTCTAAAGTAGACAATTTTATCATGAGGGTGTTAGGAGATTATTTTCTTTTTAAGGAAAACTTTCTTCTGTTCTGCAGCAGTTTTACTTAAGCATTTATTTCTCAAATGTCATCCAATAAGTGTACATTACTAATTTTCTACAACAGCACCAAAAGCACTTCTTATGGAACTTACTGATGTTTTAATTCTATTGAGTATTGAAGTTGTTATTTATTATTTCATTCGGTTATTTTTAG
Source organism: Telopea speciosissima (assembly GCF_018873765.1). Lineage (NCBI taxonomy): Eukaryota > Viridiplantae > Streptophyta > Magnoliopsida > Proteales > Proteaceae > Telopea > Telopea speciosissima. The sequence goes on along the minus strand of NC_057922.1, from coordinate 23,895,958 downwards.
TGGAACTTTATGAATCATATCATCATCAATCTTTGAATGTTGCAGAAGAAGAAAAGGAAAGTGGCTTCTTTTCTCCTCAGATTGATGACAATTTTAGCGGATCGCATACTAATGAACTGAATCTGCTCGGTCATTGTTCACATTCTTCCACGGGTTCTCTGCCTGACTTCTACTCGGACAGTTGCTCCACTGGGAAATTGAGCCCTTCTAAAATTGAAGAGCCATTAGAATTCAACAGTTCATGGCATGAAAGTGAAGGGGACACTGAAGCCACTAAAAAGTTGGCTGATGAAGAAATTGAAAAATATCAGGCTGCAACTTGCAGGCAGGTATCTGCCTTTGATGTACTGTGTGCTGCTTGCAAGCAACTGCTCTTTCGACCTGCAGTGCTTAACTGTGGCCATGGTAAGCTTTTGAGTTGTAATTTTTCATGGCAGCTGTTATCAAGACACAGCATTAGGAAAGTCCAAATCAGTGCATGCTCATTTTGATGTTTCTTTCTCTGCAGTATATTGTGAATCCTGTATTGCAACTCCGGGGGTTGAATTGCTTAGATGTCAAGTTTGTCAAAGTTTCCATCCAACAGGGTTGCCAAAAGTATGTTTGGAGTTTGATCATTTCTTGGAGGGACAATTCCCTGAAAAATATGACCTGAGAAGAGAGGCAGTTCATTCCTGTCAAAGTGGAAGACCATCAGCTTGTATGTTTCAACCATGTAATATGGTTTTTTCTTTGACAAATGATGATATAATTTATTATTTTCATATTGAATAAACTATACATGAATGCATGTGGGTAAATATTCTTGTTCTGGGTAATTTTGTAATCCAGGTCTCATTGAACAAAGTACCCAGTCACAAGGTACATAACCATACAAATTTTAGGAGATTGGTTTTGTTTGTTCGATTTGTATTGGTTTATTTCTCTGAAGTCCTTTGGTTTCTGTTGGGTCCTGATGTAGCTTCCTTTTGTGTGAAATTAAGTCTCCATTCCATTGTATGACTAGGAATGGCAACGGGTGGGATATGGAACGGATGTCATCAGTACCATACATGGCCCACTTACAAAAATGCAAAACCGTATCCTACTCTGCTCCATAAAAGATGCAAGGGGTTCCCTAACTTTACATTGTAATCGGGACAGGTGCCCTCGGGCTAAGGCAGGTGGAGCAGGGTAGGTACCTTGAGCTTTCAAATACCATACCCGACCGTAATCCAAGAGTGACCATACAATACTGATCACCTTTATTTATTGGTTGTTTTATATGGATGGGTGGTCATATTTCCTTCCTCTTTATGAGCTTCCTGAAATTTTCCTGTTGAAAAGAAGGCTGATATCATATTACCCCGTCCTGTGGTGTCTGGAGGGAAAGAATACTAGGTTTTTGCAAGACAAATTTGCATCGACTCCTAAGGTGGTACTCTTGGAGCAGGAATTGTTTTTCTTTTGGTCATCTGTTATGAGGTTGAGGTGGTGTAATTAGGGGTTAATATGTTTTTTTTTGGGGGGGGGGGGGGTTGAGGGGTGTTGTTATGTACAGCTCTTTCAATAGTCACTGTTTAAGGTGGGGCTATTATCAGGAAGTTTATGAGATTCCGAGGACTTTGAGAAAACAAAGGAAATATTTAAAAACATTATAGAAAATTGTAGGGTACTAGAAACAAAGCATGACTATGTACTCTAAAATTGAGAGAACGACTATTTGAGATATAGATAACATTATTAGTAGCTAAGAGATATGAATGGTCTGTTCAATCTAGATATCTGAAATATGCATTTATGTGTTGAAATGTTTTGTAAATCATGTTAATGAAGTTGTACATCCATAAGACAACCCCCATAGAAAAAAAAAGAAGATATGACATAACAAGGCAACACTGTTCAATACCCATCTAGAATTACTAGATAGCTCGACGTTCAAGGGCATCTCTCTCTCTCTCTGTTTATGGAAAAGGGCATCTTTTGGTTCTCATTGATGCAATTTAGGGTTGAGTTCTCTGATAATCACAGATGCTTGTTGATGTTCCCTCAAGTGAGCCTCCTTTTACAAGGTCAAATTTACTTGTTTTGTGGTGCTCCGAATACATGCTAATATTCAGAACAGCAGCATATGATAGTGTTAATAAAAGGAGGAGAAGAGATCTCTAGGCCAAGCCAAAACCACCTAGAGTTCCATTACTAATCATAAAATGTAATTTGATATTAAGTCTCCAAACATAGATCTAAACCTTCATTTTTCTTTTGCTGGAAAATTAGAGCAATTACTCCAGGATTATTTTACTCTTATTTGGGCCCACTACTTGTAGGATAGTTTCTCCCTAGCCTATCCTTGTCAGTTATTATCCTCTTCATTCGTAATTAATTTCACACTCTTAAGATATGTCTTCTGCTAGCTATGTAGCAATGATCAAGCTTCTTCTTCCTCCATTTCTTGCTAGCACCTATTGCTGCGGTAGCCATTAGGGTTCTACTTGTGTTCCTCCTCTGTAGAATACATCATTGAAGACCTTGCCTGGTCAGTGCATCCTGTCACCATCCAACAAGATAAACTTCCAGAAACTTTGTCCTCTTTCAACAATCTACAGAATTTCTCCCGGTTAGATCTTAAATTTTTTTGATAACTTAAGTGAGATCTTAAAAATTGTAAATTGCAAACATACATTTTGGGGAAAATAGGAAGTCAAAGCAAAAATGTTGAATTTGTAAAACTTGGGGAATCGGAGGCACACGTTCCTTGTGAACACCCCCACCCAGGGGTTGCCTCAACGTCTAATCTAAACTAGTGATTTTGATTTCTTATTCTTCAATTTTTTTTTGCTGTATGTAATACTGTTCATTTCAAACCTAACTTCAAAGTAACTTTGACTACTATTACTTGACAAAACCAGCTTGTAAACATTGAGAAAATAAAAATTCAGTAGAAAAAAAGAGTTGTCCAATATTTTAATAAACTGACCTTGAATAACTGGAAATGGTTACCAAATATCCCGAAAAATAATGTGACCTTCCACAGCAAGGGGGTCACAGAAAACAATGCAGATGTCATGATAATACTGTCTGTGCAGGCTGAACATCCCACAACTTCTATCCTGCTGCTGAACAGATACTTTCTATTTATATGACGGCACGCCACTGCTACAATTTGGCCCAAAAGGAATGCAGTTGGTCTTTATTTGATGCCACTATGTCTTAGCACCTTTGTCTCATTTACTAAAGTTTATGTGTGCTTTCAGCTGCAACACAAGATGTAAAGCAAGATGCAAAGTCGTCGTTTCCACACAAAGACTTGTTTAATTGGTTGAGAGAGCATGGGTCAAAAGTTCACATTGGATTTGGTTGTGATTCTTGTGGGGTATGCCTTTGATATTCCTGTTATTCTTTGCATATACTCTGATACCCATGTTTGGTCAAAGTCTGATCTTATCAGCTACATGCTAGGTACTTGCTTTTTGAATATGTGTGTGTTTATATTGGAGTAGAGCAATGTCAGATGCATCATTCCTTTCCATAACCATAAACTATTGTAGAATGTATGATATTGGTTCTTCTATGGCACCATTTCATTGTTGTACAGGTGATATCTGTCATGGTAACCAGTACTGCTTGCTGAAGGGAGCTAAATGTTCACTTTTCACTTTTGGGGTTCTAAATCATCTCAGGCTTAGGAATTCAGAAATCCCTTAGAAAACCAGAAATAGAATCACAGGAATTTAGGAACCAAAACCAGTTATGAGAGAAAATCATAATACATTCAAACAGGTCTGATGTGGCTAAGATTCTAATCGAGTAGCCTGTTCAACAGGATGAATGGTTCTGCAGAACAAGATCTGAATCCAATGGTTGGATTGAAAGTTATGGTGGTTTCCTACTGAGATTAGGGGGAAAATCCAGATCAGACAGTGAAATCGATTGCAGTACTTTCAGGAATCAAACCAGAGTATTATTTATGAATTCATAGTGGAATCAGCAGAGAATTAAACCAATAACAGAACCAGAATATTAACTGAAAACAGATCTCAGAAAATAGAGATTTTAAGAAGTTGACAAGAAGTAGGACTCTTGAGTTTGACCAGAAATTTAAGGTTTTTGTTAGCAGAATTGAGAGAACACAATGCTTGGATGGTTCAAACTCAATCCCAAGCCTTCTATTTATAATAATTAAAACTTGGAAAACAAGTAAACTGGAAACAAGAATTCCTAACCATACTAGACTCCAACTAGGATTCCTAGTAGGAGTCTACTGTAACACAATCCTACCCATACCAGAATACCCCCACGGTATTCTGGTTTACATATAATAAAAAAGAAAATAAATAAATAAAGTGTAAAAGGACCAGAATACCCCCACGGTACTCTGGTAGAACATAACAGAGAGAAAAAGACCAGAATACCCTTCTCGGTACTCTGGTAATAAACATATTTCAACAGTTTTCAAAACTGAAGTTAAATCAGATCCTAGAACTTATAACCAGAACAGCAAATTGAAGGAAAGAAAGGTAGAATTTTTAATGAACAGACTAATAACCAAGGAAAGAAAACAAAATTAAGAGAAGAAGAGGATATGTGTTAGCATCCCATCTGAAACACTACTTTGGAATCATCACCAGGTACCTCCTGACTCACCACAGAACCGATAGGCCGAAGCCAAAAATCCATTAAACAAATTGTTTGGAGATGTTAAGCCTTAAAATGTATTTATAAAATTGAAAAAGACAAAATTCAGACACACTAAAAGTCCTCCATTGACCAGCAGTCTTTTGGAAGGTATTCTAACTTGACTCAACCACCTAATAACAACACAAACTTGGTAAGATAATCTCTTCCCGTGTGCAGGTTAAGAGGAGAGTCTTTAACTGATTAAATAACTTGATAAAGGGAAAAAGATTGCTACACTGCCCTTGCACAGATTCCTTTATACCCCCCTCACATGTAAACAGTGGGACCCACTCTGACATTTCTATCCCTCTCCCCTATTCTGATCATGTGGCCCCATATGAATGATACCATTTTCCAACCCCTCATTGGTTGTAGTATGCAGATTCTTTCTTACACTGCCCTTGTAGGAAATTCTCCCCTATAAAGAAAGAAATAAAGACCCAACTGAAAAAGTATACTTCTCCGTCTGACAGACTTAAAAGAGAGGAATTCTAAGCTGAATAAACAACTGAGATAGTAATGTAAGACTGTATGCCGAAGGTAACAGTCCCAATAATAATCCTCAAACTCCAATAAACTTAGGTGAGAAAACTCACGTTTAGGTAGAAGAAATTAAACAATCAATTCTGAGAATAAAACTTTTTTTTTGGTGAATAAAAATTCTATAACCAAAACCCTAGGAAGGGGCGGGGAAAAGAAAGGGGGAGGGGAATATACAAAGGAGGAAAGGAAAGGAAAGAAAAGGGGGGGGGGGGGGGAGAAGCAAAAGCCGTAAGCCTCAAGCCTACCGAAGAAGAGGAAGGAGGCTGCAAAGAAGAAATATCTAAACCCCAGGATACAAAAATATGCTTGTTCCTTGGGGTATAAAAAATGGGCCTATGAGGGATAAGGCTGAGCTTGGAGGATACATAAAAAAAGATGGCTTTCCAAATCAAATCGGAAGATTGAGAGTTGGAGGTCCATCTCCTAAGATTCCTCTCCATCCGGATGTGGTAAATAGCGGAGCCAAACACAAGTTTTCCAACAGTGTCACAGATAGTGCAGCTAGAGAAAGTCATGTCCAACCAGAGCCATTCTCTATCAAAGGGCAAGGATCTCCTGCAATGAGGCCAAATGGTCGAAAGGGCTTTTTTCTAGATGGTTGAGGTAAAGGGGCAGGCAAAGAAGAGGTGGGCAATGCCCTCAGAACCATTCCAACAGAAGATGCATGAAGGGGAGAGATGGATGTTTCAAAGGAAAGGAAGGCTTGGGTTGGGAGGCAAAGGCTAAGGGTTCTCCAGGCTGTGAAGCTATGGCGAGGGATGAGGCCTTTGAACCTGGCTAATTTGTGCCAAGGGACAGACGGGCCAGGCTTTCGAACAAAATTCCAAACCGATCTAAAGCTAAAAAGGCCGTTGGAGGAGGGAAGCCAAATAACCTTATCCGCATGAGCTAGGGGGGGGGGGAGGGACGGCCAGATCTGAGAGAGAATAGGGATATGGAGGGTGGGGGGGGGGGACTAAGAGCCATGAGAAATGATGGAGGAGAGGGGGCAGATTTGGGAATGCTAGAGGAATATATCGACCTAACCCCAAAGACATTGTAGAGGACCCCTAGAGTCACCAGACTCAAGAAGAGTCAGAGGGGATTGGAAGAGTCCAGATGGAATCTTTTTTGAGAAGATGGGAGTAAACCCAGTTGACCCAGATGGAGTCATGTCTCATGTCTAGGTGAGATTTTCCAAATGAGCTTTAGGATACCCGTGGTATTGGAATCGCGGATGCGACGAATGCCCAAGCTCCCTTTAGATTTGGGGAGACAGATGGACTTCTAGCTAATTGGATGGAGAAATTTGGAAGCTTCTTTCCCTTTCCAGAGGAAAGCACAAAAAATGTTTTCCATTGCTTTGATGGTGGCTTTAGGGATACCATAAATGCCACACTAGTAGATATAAGAAGATTGGAGAACTGATCTAATGTACTCGAGCCTGCCAACATAGGAGTGGAGTTTGCTTTTCCAGGGCTGGAGCGGTTTGCGGATATTGTTAAGCATGGGAGTACATTGGTGACTAGAAAGCCTAGCTAGGATGAGGGGAAAGGCCAGGTATTTTATAGGGAGGGCTCCAATACAGAAGCTAGTCAGACACAGGAAAGCATCTCTGTCAAACTCGGGGATTCCAGAAAGAGATTTTGGATTTGAGGAGGTTGATGCGGAGGCGAGAGAGATTCTCAAAGAGTTGAAGGGAAGACATGATGGTAGAGATAGAAGAGGGGGAGGCCTTTGAGAAGATCATCAGGTCATCAGCAAAGGCCAGGTCAGTAAGGTTGAGGTGTTTGCATTTGGGGATAGGGGAGATTAGGTGAAGGTCAGTTTTGGTTTGGAGGCTCCTTGAAAGGACTTCCAAAGCCAAAGAGAAGAGGAAGGGGGAAAGGGGGCAACCTTGGCGAATACCAGCTTTGGAATGGAAGAATCCGGCGAGGGAACCATTAACAAGAACCGAGATGGAGAGGGAGGAGATGCAAGCAAAAATCCAGCGGACGAAAGAGGGTGGGAAACCCATTTGAGAAAACACATCGCAGATGAAATCCTATTGGAGGGAGTCAAAAGCTTTGTGGAGATCAATTTTCATAAGGGCCGCAGGCAAATGAGATTTACGATCAAAACCACGCATAATTTCAGAGCAAAGGATGATATTGTCCGCAATACTTCTGCCAGCAATGAAGGCAGATTGATTAAGACTGACTAAGGAAGGGATGACAAGCTGAATCCTGTTAGCAAGAATCTTTGCAATGAACTAGTAAAGAAGATTGCAAAGAGAGATAGGTCTGAAGTCAGACAGGGAGGAAGCTCCATCTTTTTTAGGGATGAGGCAAAGGAAGGTCTGATTGATCCAGGCAAGCTGGCTGGGGTTAAAGAAGAAGCTACAGATAGCTTTGAAGAGATCTCCTTTGATAGAGTCCCAGCAACTAAGGAAGAAACCCATATTGAAGCCATCAGGCCCAGGAGCCTTATTGGATTTATTGGAAAGAATAGCCTGGAAATTTCATCATTAGAGGGGATGGCAAGGAGGGAGTCAGCCAGGTGGGGGGGGCGGGGGGGACAAACGAATAAAACTTGAACAGGGAGATAAACCAGATTACTCACACAGTAGGGCTTCAGGGTAAGGGCAGCAGCAATTAGGAGGACTTAAATCAATAAGACAAAGATAGGGACCCTCATTGGCACAGAGGAAATATAGGATAAGCAATAGCAGGTCAAGCAGGGCCCAAAACTGGTTCGAATGAAGGGTTGCAGAAGCAGCAATAAGAGAAAGAGATAGGGGCCACCACAAAGATCGAGTGCCCTTCTCTAAGGGTAGAATAAGATCCCAAAACCCTGCAGAGAGTAGGCCCCAGATCAAGAAATTACCGAGGATCAAGTTCTGCAAAGGAAACCCAGGTTCAGCAAGATGCAAGTGGTCCAAACAGACTTAAGAATAGATCGCCAACAGCACCTTGTGGAGCCTTCTTACACAGCAACAGACAAACTCGATGGAACAGAAAAGATTCAAATAGTAGCAGCAAAAGAAAGAAACAAAGAAGAAGAGAACTCGAGATAGAGGTGGGTGATAGAAGATAAGAGAAAGGGGGTAGGGTTGGGCTTTCTCAGCCCTGGGTCTCTCACCCACAGCTATCCCAGCTGTTGAACAGGGAATGTTCTCCCATAACCGATGGCAAGCATGGCTTGAAATTTTCATTATTCAATTGTCATTCTTCCTTACAATAGGGGGCCTATTAATAGCTTAGGCAAGCTTACAAAATAGAAGGTAGAAAAATAAAAACTTTCAAAAAATAGAAAGTAGGGAAATAGAAACTGACTGAAAATAGAAACTAACTAGAATTAGGAACTACTAAGGCTTTATAATCCAGCCACATGCAAGAATAATCAAAATAGAAACTAATAAATTTCGTAACTAAATAACTAGGATTTGACTGGTCAAAGACCAGCATCCTTGTCACAATCGTGGGGCATCTTGGATCTTCTAGAAGGCCTGCTGGGCTGGCTCGATCTGGTCCTGCTAGACTGGCTCGAGCTGGTCGAGTTCTGGTCCATCTGAAGCTGGTTTGATGGGCCTTGGTTCTTCTTCTTCTGGCCAGTCGTGGGATCTACATCTGATAGAGTTCAAAACTGATCTAGAATTTATAAGAGGTATTCCAGTCTATCTAAACAACTTAAACACTAATAAAATAAAGGAAATAAACTCCTAAAAGCTAGTCCATGATTTGGAGAAGCTTGGTTTAACCAGAACTTGAATCTCCCATAAACCCATTCTAGGATTAGGTCTATAGTCCCAAAAAAAAACTAGAAAATGAAATTCTAACCCAAATAGGAAAAGGAATCAGAAAAGAAATAGAGAAGATGCTAATTTTTTGTTTTTTGAGAACATGAAAACTTAAAAGAGATATTGCAGTAGATATACCAACGCACATCAGAATTGCTCCATACTCTAAATGATTCTGCTGATCCTAACAGAAGATCTGACTAAAAGAAAATGGATGTCTCAATACTAAGATGGTATGACAGGTATGGTCTGGGTACTGTTCTGCAGAACAGAAGATCCAAGATAGGTTTGAGTGCAGGTGATTTAAGAGGTCTACTGGTGGTCGATATGATTGATAAAGTAAACAGTTGACGGAGATCAAAGTAAAGGTGCAATACAGGCTGGGCCTGGGTTCCCGCGGTCACTTACTCCAATCCCAGCCCGGCTAGGCCTCCTTTAACCTTGATCTGGGAATTCCCATACCTAGCCCTGCCTTTCTAGTTCAGCCTGGCCCAACCCTACATAGTCCAGCCTGCCAGGAAAAAAATAAAAAGAAGGAAGGTGGCCAAGCTTGGACTTAGGTTCTTAAGGCCCAACTTTCACACACCAGATCAAAGAGAGGGTTTAAAATGGAAGCCAAATCAAGCAAGAAAATTTCAAGTAAGACTGCTGGACAGAGAAGCAAGTGATGGGAAGACAGGGATCCTACTCTAACTAGGAATCCACCTAATACTTGAGCAACATAATTCAAAAGACCGAAAAAAGTGGCCCATGTCTGGGACCTACTTGTTATGAAGCTACCTAGGAGGATGCCCATGGCAAGCATAGGTTTAGCCTTCTTTATTTTTTGAATGTCCAGAACTTTTAAAAGTTCCTATGGTTGATTTTCCTGGCTTGATCTGACGCGTTACCTGAAACTTATTTCTGATTCAAAATAATTCCTTCTTAATTTGCTTACGAAATTTTTTTGGGCTAATTGACTGACTGTCTTGAAGATAATTTAGTCTATTTTCTGCAAAGGGCTTGGAAGTACTGAAAGTTTGTGGGTTCATCCCTGCAGATGTTTCCAATAATCGGAGAGAGATACAAATGCAAAGACTGTATGGAGAAAGCAGGCTTTGATCTGTGTGGAGAATGTTATAATACTTGCTCCAAGCGACCAGGCAAATTCAATCAACAGCACACACCTCAGCATACGTTTGTGCTTGTTCCACCATCACAAAAGTTTATACGGAGGATGCTGGCAACACTATCTACTGGTGGTCCTGCTTCTATTTTCTCTAGTGATTCTTCAGAGGATTCACAAGAGGCTTTCTCTGATCCTTTTCATGGTGATGCTCTGGAAGTTCCAGAAAATGGTTCTGTTGCTCCCATAAATTCCTATGATGCTCCAGAGGATCAAGAAGATGATTTGCCTGTTCCCATGTTCTATGGTGATGATCTAGAGGTTGCTGATAATGGTTCTGGTGCTCAAATCCGTTCTGATGATGCTTCAGAAGATCCAGAAAACACTCACACCACCTTGTAAAATTGTGAGTAAACTCAAACTTACTCTTAGAGCTTCTGGCTCTAATGATGGGAGATCATTATGTGAACATCTGAAATTGCATCCAAGAACTTTTCTTTGAATGTTGCCCCTTGCTGACAAATAAGCACAAACCACTGCACGAAGGACTCCTCATTCCCCTTTTTATTCAAACATTTGGTAAACAAAAGCTACCCATGTGGCAATACATACTTTGTATGATTGGTATAACTTTTTTTTTTGTAATAGATATTAGCCTTTTAAGCCAAATCAAATCTGCCTCAATACTTCGAGAAAACCTGCTGGCAGGACTGTAGCTTAATGGTGGTTGGGAAACTGATATGAATGAATAGTCTGAGCGAAATTCTAATGTCCACTTTCTGTTACTGCATTCTAGTGACTTCTGGATATTTTTTCAAGAAAAAATTATTACCCTTCAGTGATGTTGATATAGTTCAGTGAATATACTTTTCTGTTGTGTTAATTTGTTTTTATGTTTCCTGATTTCCATTCTGTGCTTTAGGTCTGTGTTGCTCTTTAATTAGATATTCCTTTGTAGCTAGTTTTGCTTTCTAATGTTGGCATGCTTCTCACTATGTGAATCAAGTCAGTATGCTTCCAAACCTTAGGTCACATATGTTGAAGAATCCCTACCCCACCCCAAACAAAAGAAAAAGAACAAAAAAGAAAAGAACACATGTATGTACTAAGGGATAAAAAATTAAGTCGTTGCCATTGTGACAAGTTCAGAAACAGAAAAACCAGTCCCTGTGCAGAGAAGAAGAAAAGAAAGAAAGAGAAAGAAGAAGATGAGCTGATTGATTAGGGTACGTTTAGATCCCTAGTCGACAGTAATAAGTATATTTATATTATGAATAAGATATCTGACTACAATAAAGCCCTCAGTATATGAGTAATTACTCATACATCCTTAAAACAAAAGAAATACCACAAGAATACCAAGAACACTCCTACAGTAGCTATAACTTTATCACTTCTCCTCAGACTGGAGCATAAATATGTCCTATGCCTAACTTGGAACAACCTTGAAGAAAACAAATTCGAAACAAGGCTTTCGTAAACAAGTCACTAAGTAGATTAGCAGAACTGATATAAATACAGTGAAGATCAACTTCTACATCACAACATTTCTCACAAAATGACAATCGACTTCAATATGCTTGATCCATTCATGAAAGACAGGATTACTAGAAATATTGATAGCTGCCTAATTATCACAATACATGTCAATAAGCTTGTTAACTGGAAAATCGAGCTCCTAAAGAAGAAACTTTAACCACATTAATTCAGCTGCAGTATGAGCCATGTTTCTATACTCGACTTCAGCACTCAACCTAGCCACTGTAGTTTGCTTCTTATTCCTCCGAGTAACAAGATTACCACCAACAAAACGTACAGTAGCCAGTAGTCAACCTTCTATCACCTTCAGCACATGCACAATCAGCGTCACAATAACCAACAAGATCAATATGGCTATGGGGTTTATAAATGAAACCCTTTCTTGGAGCACCCTTGAGATATCTCAACATGTTGCCTCCTAGTGAGCCTACTTGGATTTCTCCATGAACTGACTTATAAAACCAAGTGCAAATGATATGTCGGGCCTGATCACATCAAGTTAGATGAGTTTATCAACCAATCTTCTATATTAATGCTTGCCTACAGACTGCTTATCATCATAAAATCCAAGTTTCTAACATGGATCCATAGGGGTATCAACAGGGCTTAGAATCTAGCATCTTAGTTTCAAATAGATGATCAAAAGCATATTTCCTCTGAGACGGATTAATATCCTTCTTGCCACACAAATCCTCAATGCCCAAAGAATACCTGAGAGCACCCAACTCTGTCATCTAAAAGTGTTGTTGTAAGTCGACCTTGACGTTTTTCAATACCCTTTTTTTATGACATTATCTCTGTAGCAACGATTTATCTGAGACGGATTAATACCCTTTTTTGATGATATATGTGCTTGATCAAGCTCCTGGTGTTTTTTCATCTACAAGGTGACCACTTAGGCTTCGCCTAAGCACCGTAGGCATGCATTAATGACATGTAATATAGCAATGATAATTTTATATAATCATAGTTATATCCAACATAGAAGCCATATCAATGTAATATGATATAATTATGCTAGTAATGGCCTAATATGAGAAAACTAACATATAATAAACAAAGCATAAGATTTAATATAACCATATTCATTAAAAAAAATAGAACAACAACAATAACAACTCAGCCTTATCCCAACTAAATGGGGTCGGCTACATGGATCCTTGCCCTCCAATCAGCTCTATTCGAGGTCATACTTGATACAAGGCCTAATGTATGCATGTATTCCCTCACCACTTCTCCTAAGGTCATTTTAGATCTGCCCCTAGCTCTTTTAGTTCCTTCAATCTGAATCAAATTACTCCTCCGTACTAGAGCATCCAAAGGCCTCCGTTGAACATGGCCATGCCAGCTCAAACGACTTTCTCATAGCTTATCATGTATCAGAGCTACTCTAAAAGACCAACTATAATATGATCATTCCTTACTTTATCTTTCCTAGTTATGCTACTCATCCATCTCAACATCCTCATCTCTGCTACACTGAGTTTATCTATATGATGCTTCTTATTTGCCCAACATTCTGCACCATACATCATAGGTGGTCGTATGACTATCCTATAAAATTTTCATTTAATTTTTAAAGGAATATGCCGATCACACAATACTCCGAACGCACCTCTCTAGTTCATCCATCCTATTTTAATTCTCTATGAAACAACATCCTCTATATTACCTTCTTTATTTATGATTGAACCCAAATACCTAAAATAATCACTTTGCAGAATCCCTCTCATCAATTTTACCACCTCATTATCTGTCCTAATGTAACCAAAGTTACCCACCGTATACTCCGTCTTCGTTCTGCTTATCTTAACACCTTTTGATTCCAAGGTTGATCTCCATAAGTCCAACTTGACATTAATCCCTGTTTTTGTCTCATCCACCAAAACAATGTCATCAACAAAAAGCATACACCAAGGAACTTCATCTTGAATGTCTCTGGTTAAATCATTAATGATAAATGCAAACAAATAAAGGCTTAAAGCTGATCCTTGATGTAACCCAATTATAATTGGGAACTCACTGCTTTGACCCTTAGTTCTTACACTTGTCACCGCACCATCATACATATCTTTAATTATGTCCACATATTGACTTGAAACACTTCTCTTCTCTAGTACTTGCTAGATTAACTCCCTAGGGACTTTGTCATAAGCTTTTTCTAGGTCAATAAAGACCATATGGAGATCCTTTTTGCAATCTCTAAATCTTTCCATGAGTCTCCTAAGTAAATAGCTTATGTCATGTATCTTCATGGCATAAAACCAAATTGGTTCTCTGTAATGGTACTTTCTTGTCTCAAGTAGGTTTCAATAACCCTCTCCCATAATTTCATAGTATGACTCATTAGTTTTATGCCTCTATAGTTATTGTAGGTCTAAATATCACCTTTATTTTAGTAAATCGGAACCTCGATGCTTCTCCTCCATTCATCTAGCATTTTCCTTGTGCTTATAATCTTAGTAGATAACTTAGTTAACCAAGATAAACCGCAGATTCCTAAGCTCTTGCACACTTCTATTGGGACTTCATTTGGGCCTTGTGCCTTGCCTACTTTCATCCTCCTTAAAGCTTCTTTTATTTTAGACACCCTAACTTTTCGTATATATCTGCGACATGTGGTGTTTTGATGGGTAATGCAGTCTTCTAGAACACTATTACTTGAAGTGTCTTCATTTAGTAGGCTGTAGAAATAACCTTCCTATCTCTTCTTAATGTCCCCATCCCTTATTAGTACTTTACCATCTTCATTTATAATATATCTAACATGGTGGAGATCTCTACTCTTCGTTTCCCTCACTTTATCCATCTTCTAGATAGCTTTTTCCACATCCTTTGTGCTTAGATTGTTATAAAGATCTTCATATTTCTTCGCCCGTGTTTTTTCCACAATCTTTTTAGCTTAATTTTTGGAAAATTTATACCTTTGTAGATCCTCTACATCCTAAGTCCTTTGTCATGTTTTAAAACTAGTTTTTTAAGTCTTAATTGTTGGTTGAACCTCATCATCCCACCACCAAGTCTCTCTAGAGGAATAACGTTTCCTTTTGATTCATCTAGGACATCTCTACAACCTTCTTAATGCAAGGTAGTCATCTCATTCCACATCGTATTAGTGTTTACCTCAAAGTCTCACTTTCCTCCTTTGACCACTTCATCAGTATATGATTTCATAGTATTTCCTTTTAAGCTCCACCATCTTATCCTAGGGCAAATAAGCTCACCTTTCTTACGATTTTGTGTAGTGAGACACATATCCATGACCACTAATCTATGTTGTGTTGTTAGGCATATAAATCGAAGTAAATTCATGAAATGTCAACAAGGTGTGCTATTGTGTTGGACCCAAGAAAGAGCCTGGACGCCTAAACGACACCTCGACAACTATTCCCCTTGAGCAACATACCTGGAGGTTGCTCCATATAGACCTCTTTAAGTAAATCATCATACAAAAGAGTATTTTTTATCTCAAGCTAAAATAAGGGCCAGTCAAGATAAATGGCCACAGAAATAAGAATGCCAGCAAAGCATTATCAGAACGAAAGACCAGTCCCTACTGAGAGAAGAAGTAGAAAAGAAAGAAAGAAGAAGATGAGCTGATTGATTAGGGTATTTTCAGATCCCTAATCGATAGCTGTAAGTATATTTATATTAACAGTAAGGTACCTAATTATAATAAAGTCTCAGTATATGAGTAATTACACATATGCCCTTAAAACAAAAGAATTACCACAAAAATACCAAAAAGACTCCCTATGGTAGCTACAACTTTAACAGTCATAATGGTGTGCTTTATATGGTCCTGGTTTGACTCTGTGCAGTCTAGCGTTACTTCAACTACCATGGTGCACACCATCCTTTGTGCTACAAATTAAGATATCTAAATTTGGAAAGGTTTCTTTTTTTTTTTGGGTGGGGGGGGGGGGGGGTTGAGCTGTCACTCTGCAAAATTTTGAGATCAGGATGAGATACTCGTTATCAGTGCTGTTGCACCATGATCATTTCATCTTTTTGCTTAGTTGGGCTGGGTTATTATGGTGGTAATTTAGTTGGTTCTGGGACTAAATCCGATTTGCATGGTGTAGAATCTTACTGTCATCGGGGTTGAGCACATCAATACCTGTCTAAGCATGTATCTGCAACTCTGATTAATTGTGCATATTCTTCTACACATTATCTTGCCTATTACATTTTTTCTGATGAGTACGAAAATACTTCTCGTAATGTACTATTTTCTCTGTTCATATGCTCTTTAAAGCTCTAAACTAGATTTCTTTTTTAGCCCAAAAGCTGTATATTCCCTTTTAATGTTTTCTCCATGTTGAAACTGGTAACAGTGAGACTGGAACGCCTTCTCCCCCCCCCCCCTCCCCCCCTCCCCCACAACAAAGTCTCCACAACCAGAAATGTAGAAATAATTTTTTTTTTTGTTGGGGTTGGGGGTGGGGAGGGGTGTTATTTGTTGCAAAAATGAAAGATAGGACAACTGATTGAGCTTTACACCTTGGAAATAGAAAGAGAGGGGATTATGAAGCATGGCAGAGTTGGAGGCTTTAAAGGGCAAGAATCAACAGATGAACAGCAATAGAAGCGAAATTTTTGCATCATAGATTGGGTATTGGTGCTCAGTCAGCGGGACAGAGATGACTCAAGGACATGAAGTACAGAAGATTCTCGGTCATAGCTTATACCCAAATACAGATACCATCACATTATGCAAGTGGGTGTTCATATTATTTGTCTACTTACATTTGTTTTTCTTCTTGAAATTCTATACCTGCATGTATCACAAAAATGTCGTTTACTAAATAATGAAAGTAAAATAGTACTTTAATTTAATATAATAAATTACTTTACTGTTTTACTTTTACCTACATATTTTTGGACATTTATGTTTTAATAAGAATAATTTCAGGGACCTGTATCTCTGGGTATGTGTTGCATGGGTTCCAGTGTCCACTTGCTTATCTCTCTTTGTCTCTTCCTGCGAAGCACCAACCATCAACTTATGGGTTTTCCTTTCTTTTTTTCCCTGGTTAGAGAGAGAGATTATCAGATTATGTTGATATATCTATTTGAAACGTTAAAATATCCTAGTGTAATTTTTTTTTTTTTGGGTAGAATATATCCTAGTGTAATTCGATATTGGAAGTTCACAAGGCTCTATTTTAGTATGATTTCTATTTCAATTTCTGACTTATTTATAAGAAATCATTTCTGATAATAATTTATGGATCAACAATAGAAATGTTATGGTTACTAGATAGAATAGAATCTAGAATGAGAAATAGGTTTATAATGCTTACGTGCAAAACAAATTTTGTTACACTAGACCATCTGCAACTTCTCTCTCTCCAACCCATACACTCTCTGCAATTGCAACAAATCTCCACCATCCTTCTCTCGGGTCTAACTAAATTCAACCTGAAAATTTCTGAAAACTCACTAATACGCAGATTCAAATTGCAAGATCTCAATAGATCCCAACAGAACACAGGATTAGTAGACTAAAAAAAATAAAAATTGAACTCAACAACAAAGCAAATAACTTAAGAAATCAAAAGCATTAGAGAACTCTGCAGAATCTTCAGCTCACTTTCTAAAAATCACCTTCACACACTGGAAGAAACACTTACTCGCGAGAAATAAAACATAAAACCAAATAGCACAACTGATCGAACAAGTCCCCTCTACGAATGGATTGCCGGAATCTAGACATGGTCGTCTAGCATTTTCTTCAGTCATGTGGAGGGCTCTTTTGATCAAATAGACTGTTGGTTAGAAAGTCCCTTTAGATCATCGATCAATCATGCGTCAAGTTTGAATCACATATGTATCAGACTTCTGCATCTATTTTCAATAATTGAACCCCAAGTGTTACCCTAATGCAGCCAAAGTTGAATTATTAATCAAATTTAAAGTCTTCATAATATCCATGTGGGAGAATTAGATACTTTAAACTTCTCAAATTGATATACAATTAATGTAGTTAATCACAATATTAATTTGACTTGGACAATATTATTTGAATGTGGAACATAGTTAGTAAATCCATGTCATATATGCGTATAATAGGCGGATCCAAACATTTAATTCAAAAACGAGTGTTTTCTCATATAAGTCGTTGGAGTTGGATTTATATGTGGCTTTTATGGTTTGAAGTATTATACACGTATAAATAACATATAATACGTTCACGTTAAAAAAAAAAAAAAAAAAACGAAATTAAACCCAAAATGAAATAACCGTATATCCCGACCCTTGCCTTCTGCCCTAATCCCTTCGAATGAGTGAAAACCCCAAATCCATTATTCCATCTCTTCTTCTTCCTTTCGTCTGATTGACTGAAAAACCAAATCCACCCCTTCTTCCATTCTGTTCTGTCTCCGTTCCTGACGGCCGGCGATTCAATACCCCTTGCTCCCTTGCTTGGCGCGAGGGCGACATCTCCCTTGTTCTTCTTCTCCTTCTCCGTCCAGCCAATGAGTCTATTATCTGTGAGTGGAATGGATCTCTCTCTTTCTCTTTAGAATGGATGCAATCTGTGAGTGACTGTATGGCTAAATGCACATGTTGAATTCAATTTTAGCTGCCTCATTATTTGCTCTAATAAAAAGGGAAGAATTATTGTCTGCCATTTCCAGTTATGTTTGAACAATGGAAAACACTCGTACAAAATATTCAGGTTATTCTATGGTTTCCCGTGACTCTTGAAAAGAAATGGCAGATTATGGGTTATATGATGACATAATGTCAATGATGCTATTTTTTATTTGTTAAATGATTGTACACATGCTATTATTATTATTATTATTATTTTATTTTTTTTTCTGTCAATAATTGTTCATGAAAGCATGGGAGAGTAGAATTTAGTTGCAAACAATATCTATCAAAAAAAGTTGCAAACAATCAATTTTAGTTCATTCTTAATACTAGAATAAACCTGTATTTTTGTTCTTGGATTTTTATAGAGCAATTGTATTAAACATGTACCGTATCACTGTCGTACGTGTTTTACTGCGTCGACTTTTTGAAAAAGTGTCGTTGCTATCTGACCTGTTTAATTGTCGTACGTATCCATTCCCGAACTTACTAACTATGGTGTGGACACAAGATGGGATGAAATGACTACCTCGTTCCCATGAAAGGTGGAAATCCCACCCTTATTGATGCTTCATTGTACACTTTCATTAGCTCTTGTGCTGATGTAGGGACCATGGTCCAAACAAAGATCCGTGTATTTTTATTTTTATTGGGCGAGGGGGGGGGTTTGGAATTCTTATGTTTTCATTGACTTGGCATAGAAAAGCCATTATATTTTAACCCGTCCGCCAAATTGTTTTGATTGCTTGATAAATACAGTAGAAATAGACAATTTGACCACTGGGTCAGCCTTTTCTCTAGCCTACGCGGACTATCGTTGAGCTAGGAACCATATAACACTTGCGGAGGGAAGGGGGGGGGGGGGAGATCTGGCTCCTCTTTAGTGAGCCCGCTACCCAGAGAGTTCCCAATGAGACATCCAACGACTGGACTGATTGGCACACATCCTGAGCGCACGTTGAATATCTGGATAAAAAACCAACCTGGCCCAGCTTGAGCCAAGATATCTCAGTTTGACCTTGGTCTGGGCTAGGATGGGTTGGACCGCGCTTAGTTAAAGAGGCCTAGAATTGGGCTGGTGTTTTAAAAAACCCAACCCAAACTGACCCACTTGCACCCCTAATGGGATTACTCCTAGTTCTTAATATTTTTTTGAGTAAGAACATTAATCAAATGGTTGGGATAACTCAAAAAAGCAGATTTACACTGGATTATTATCCCCTCCAATGCCTTAAGCTTGGCAGTGCGATAGTGCTAGGTGAAGATGCTGACACATGGCAGTGCTTGGATGTGTATTGACGCATTGCCGAGCTTTAAGGAATTGAAGTGGATCATTTTCCTTTTACAGTGGCCCAAAATTACTTCATCTCCATTTTACCCAAACAAAAAAAAAAACTTCTGTCACAGGCAAATCCAAGTGTGTACGTATGAGGGACAGAGAAAAAAAACTTTTTCTACAGAAGGAAAGTAGTTGAGACTTGAGAGAGACAGAGAGAGGGGGAGAGCTCAGCAAAGATTTTACCCAAAAAAAAACCAAGAGAAGGCAGCAAAGACAGTACTGATTCTCACGTAGATGTTAGAGATGTGTCCGTTTGTTAGTTTTTAATAAATATGGAGTGACGAGGTGAGAAACAAAGCTGGGGGGGAGGGGATTGAAATACGACAAAACCAGTGACCCCTTTATTAATTTATTATTATTTACCAATCTCCACCAAATCGCCGATTCTTTTAGAACCCCTCAAACTAAATTACTCGCCTCAAAATTCTCATTGGATTCTTTTCTTCTTTCCTTTCCCCCTTCCCCATCCACTTCTTTTACTTCTTGTTGTTTTCAATGAGACTATCCTAACTTAATTACCACTTATGATTGTCTTATCTTCTTCCTTCCATTTCACCTTTTTTTTCTTTGAGGACTAGAGCGAATCAAACCTTTTGTCGCATACTAAACACATTGGTAGGATCCACATTTCCATAAATTCTTATCCCTTTCAAAGTTCTAACGAGAGAGAGAGAGAGAGATTTCTCTATCAAATCTTCGGACAAGATAAAAATAAAATAAAAGGGTTGGCGTTCTCTGTGCGGGAGCATGGCCCCTGTGCACACACATGTTCAATGAAAGCATGTGTTGGGATGGGAAGTGGGATTTCTATCTTTCATGGGGTGAAGTGGTCATTTTGTTCGTTTCTGTGTTGAACAGAATGGGTGGTGCACAAGTCCATATTTGGTTGGACATTTAAGGGTTTAGGGCTTACCTAGCCAGCTTCAACCCGACCCAACTGTGGATCCGACGGGCTAGTGCACCCACCTTTAATCCTAGTTTGTACAGCCACGTAGTTGCTAATTTAAACCCTGGGGTTTTGAACTAGAATAATTATCACCTCCAATTCCTCTAATAGAGGGAAGTGGACCCCACCTTGGGCAGTATTTTCGGGCAGGAGATAGGGTGGTCATTTCTGTTCCCATGTGAGGAATTGGAGGAATTGAAAGGAGCAGTGAATTGAAGGAGATAACGATTCGAACTAAGAGGATTGTTTTTTTATTCTTTCCTTTATAACCAATACTATGAGGTATTAGCCAGATTGATTAAGTGGTGCACACGGCTCAAGGCCTATATAAACACACTCCATTACAAAATGGGCTGTGCTAGGGCATGCCAACCCATACCCATTTAATAATTGGGCTGGTATGGGCCAGTGACATAGCCCTAGTAGACATGCAGCCTCAACTTGCTAGAACATGTCCTGTTGCCAACCCTACTTGGAATATTTTAAAGGAATTTTTTTTTTTTTTTTACATTCTTATATATCTTACTATTTATACCTTTTAAGGATCAAACTTTTTATACCCTTTTCAATATAACATTCAATTTTTGTTTAACTAGGGTAATCGTGTAATTTTATATGTGTACTCGAAAAATATGCATGACAATGACATATTTTCATAATGTCGTTATAATATATAATTTTTAAATTATTTTGAAAACCTTTTTATACCCTTATCTTAAAGAACTTTTAGAAATAAGACATACCAATTAAAAAAATGTGCTAATAACACTACCAACATGTACACTCTCTCTTGGCGCACATGCGCTTTTGTGTGCCTCTCCACAATCAAACACCATAACAATCAAACATGAGAGGTTTTCTTTAGGCTCTTTGATTGCAATGGAAATTAAAAAGAAACGGAGTGAAAATTTCAAACCTTAAAAAGAAACTTTTGTAATCATTACCCCATGTGACTATATTACTAATTTCAAATCATTCCATATTTTGTTTTTGTATTTTAGTTTATTTTACATTCAAATTCCTTTGATTTGAAAAGTAAATTAAAAATTACATGTAAAATGTATCATTACTAAATATGATAAGATATTTAAGTAGTTTATCCAATCACATGAGGTATCAATTACAAAAGTTTATTTTTAAGGCTTGTAGATTTTCGCTTTCCTTCCCATTAACTTCTCTTACCACCAAACTTAGTCAAAGTACCTTTGCGATTTTCACTTTCCTTCCCTTTAATTTCTCTTACAACCAAATGTAGTCAAAGTACCTTTGCCATTCGGGGAAAAAGCACTCAATAGAATTACAACACATGAACATGTGTATTTCTATGTCCTATGTCCCACCTACATGGTTTCAAAATTTGGATTGGAATCGATGGAATTGGTCAACCCCGATTCTGATTAATGCTGACTCCTACAAACTATGCTCTAATCAGTCATAAATGCTCTCTGATCTCCATTTTTGATCTTTTTTTTTTTTTATCTACTTTAATATGAAAAAGGCAAGAGATTGTTGTTTGATTGTGTAGGTCCCTACACCAGCGCAAGGGCCAATGAGAATGTGCACAAGGTCATTAACATGGATGAGATTATGATTTCAAGGGGGGTAGAGTGGTAATTTCATGCTCTTCTATATCAAGACGCGGAGCCACACGACCAATTAATGTTATTTTACCCCAAAAAAATGGGAGGGTTTCCCATGCTAAGGAATCTATATGATACCATCAATTAGTGGTCTAAAAAAAGTATCAATCCATATAGATCCCACATTTTCAAAATAAAACTATATATATATATATATATACATATGTGGGACATGTGGGGGCCTTCACCTTGTGTGAGAGGGCATGGGAAAGAATAAGTGTGCGGATCTTTTTTCCAAAAAAAAAAATACAGGAGAAAATTATTGAAACGTACCTGTGATAACAATATCTACAAGCTGTTTGGATTTTTTTAAAAAAAAATTCAAATTTTAATTTCTGAATATCTGATTCAAATAGTTATTACCGAAAAAAAAAAAATCTGAAGAAAATTTTGAAGAAAATTTGAACATGGGTAGAGGAGTAATAATGAGCATAGGATCCTAGAAATCTTTCTCTCCACCGCATGTGCATTCAGAGTGATAATACGCATCCATCCTCACCATTTAAACAATACCTTGATCACGTATCGAGCTCTGAAAATGCGTTGAACATTTTCCAACGCACCCATGCACCTTAGAGAAGCTCGATCAGGAGAAAAACATAAACTCTCTTTCCATCGGTGTCTGATCTTCATGGAGAATTACATATAGGGAAAATTACATGATTAGCTATTTTTGGGTTTTCATTTACAAAATTGTTCATTTTATGTTTGAGTTAACAAAAATACACAAAAACAAGTTAAGGTTTATAAAACTGAACAAAATAGTCTCTCCCTCTCACACTTACTTTTTTAGACATTTTTACCCATGTCATTGCCTTCTCGTCCAGGCATCCTCCGTTCCTTGCAACCCTACCTTGTCCCAACTACCGTCATTCTCTACTACCCCAAGTAATAGAGGGGAAAAAAAAATATTTTTTCAAAGGGGAACTGTCGAAGAAGGAAGGAGAATCGCTGTTTTATTTAATTTTGTAAAACTAAACTTGTTTTTGTCTATTTTTGTTAACTCAATCATAGGGTGGACAGTTTTATAAATGAAAATCCAAAAGTAACTAATCATGTAATTTTCCCAACAAAGAAACTGTTGAAGTGACATTTTACGAAGATGTAACACCCAAACAAGCCCTTCGCTCTAATCCACACTAACAATGATCCAAAAGTGGGAATTGCAAATTTCCCATCAACTTGATGTGATGGTGCCACGCAAAACCCCAATCACTACCCTTTGTTTTTTATAACACCCAATCACTACCCTCCTTGGCCAAAGGAAGAATCTCAAAACCTTCAATTATTCTAAACACATTATCCAATGGGAAAAGAGTGTACAATGTGGGTCCCATCCGTTGTTAACTTATTCTAATTCTACGGATGAAGGAAGGAGATAGATCCATGTGGGTGGGTGGGTGGGTGGGTGGGACCCGACAAGTGTTTTATTAGTAATTTAATCTGAATTTGACTTCGCCGATTATTTGGTGGACGATCAATTGGACGGACCACCTTGAGTAGAGCAAAGAATCTGAGAAGAGAGAGAGAGAGAGGGAGAGAGAGAAAGACAGAGACATGTGATTGGTTGATATTTTTGGAGGGAATCGTTAGAGGTGGTTTGGGCAGCGTGATGATTAGCGTAGACAATCACACGTTGGCCATGTACGGCGGCCTAACACCGACGAAATCGAGGTGAAAGGGTCCATGAAATCCGTGCCTTTTCCCTCGTCACCATGAAAAACCCTAGGGTTTTAATAGGGTTTCCAGTAGATTCTCTTCTCTCTATAAAGCTGACCCTTTTTTTATTGTTCTAGGGTTTTATGACAGAAGGTGGGGTCATTCATTTCCCACTCACGGACCCACACAGTGCTAATAACCCTTAAAACATGGTTGATGACGTGGCATGATCTTTGTCTTGCATGGACCAATGAGGATCTTATAGTTTTTTTTGGCGGGAAAACATTTTGAGAGAGAGAGAGATTCCTTTTACGTTACATTGGGAGAAGAGGCAGGAGGGCTTAGTAATTGTGAATTTTGAAACAATTGACTTGGTTATTGTGCTCTCCCACAAAAGAAAGAAAAAGCCCTAGATTTGGGGCAAAGATGGGGATGGGCTAATGGGCAAGGGCAATGAAAGGTATTTTAATTACTTGGTAACCCTATGTTTAGACTTGCTTAAGAGAGAGAGTTAAATAATTATATGGTATTTAATGATTTAGGTATTCAAGAATTGAAGAAAATTTTATAGAAAAATAATTGAATGAAATTTTGAATCTCAATACTTTTGGGCATAGAGGAAAGATTCTAATCTAACGGCCTACGATTGTCAAAACTAATGCATTTTGGTATTTTTTCTTTTTTTGGATAAACAAATTTTTTTTGGGGGAGGGGTGTTATATACAAAGTAACATTGATTGGTATGAACATAATAAATAGTATGACCTCAAAAAAAAGTGAGTTACCAATCAGTTATTTGTACTCTCCCATGTAGAAGATTTTCTTAGAGAAAAATTCAATGCAATAGTCAAGAATATAAATGCTAAAACTCAACTCATCAAATGGTTCAAACTTTTTGGTAAACAAATCGTTCAAAATTCAAACTATCTTCACAACCCATCGAGTTCCCCAACCTTGGTAGTAAATTCACATAGATTCTTCCTTCCAGCCTTATAATCTTTGCTTCAAATGATATTGTACATGAATTTTTCTTATTTTTCAGTGTATATATATATTTTTTGGTAAAGTAATTTGTATATGTTATTATTCACCTAAGTCGAGTTAAAAAAAATGGCAAAATCTGATCAAGAGTCATGGAGATTAGTTCTGCATAAAAAATCACGACATTCGGTTTGGGGGAGTTATTGTCTATCGTTGGCTTCTATGGGAGAATGAGTTGGGGAGGCCTGAGAGGCAGTGGTTTACCTTGTGGCAGATGTCAGCGATTCAAGTCTGCTTAACTCCAGCTCGTGAACTTAGCTGATACAAAGGTATATGATAGCACCCAATATTCCTACTTCTGCAGCTATAGGATTGCACTTTTACCTGATATGGGAAGTGGCATCCGTTGATGAATGGTTATACAATGGTCGTCCTTATGAGCTGATTGTTCTACACTTCTTACTTGGTGTAGATCCTTAATAGTCATTTGATCAGGACATAGCCATAATGATTTGTCCGAGATGTCTAGTTGTTCCCAAGCACATACGTCCAATGTCAAGGAAACTGGTTGTACTTCCAAGATGTCTATCTAGTTGTTGACTCTATTCATTCCTTCCAGGATTGGTCAGTAGAGCTTCGTTCATCTATCTGTCCACATAGTAGAAGGTGAAGAAAGAGGTTCCTTTCCAGGTGCTACGATGCGAGAACTTTCACCTCTTTGTTTTCTGTGCTAGTCCAAGTCACATGTGACTAGGTGTTTTTATCAAGTCAATGAAAATGCCTCCAAACCGTCGGTATCGGTTAGGCCAATTGTTGAGGATATCCAGTTCCTATGTTCATATTTTGATGAAGTCACTTTTCCTTTTATTCCAAGGGTGGCCAATGCTTTCGCGGATACCTTGGCTAAGAGGGCACAGTCCGTTGCGGGTAGGACTGTTTGGCCTACTTCTGATCCCTGTTTCTCTATGTCACGTAACACTGATGACAGACGTGTTTCCCATTTCTATTAATAAATGTTCTTTCTACCAAAAAAAATTGAAATTTGGCCGAGTTTGATCTCTCTCTCTCTCTCTCTCTCTCTCTCTCACACACACACACACACACACACACACACACACACACACACACACACACACACACACAGAGCCAGTGTTGAAGCCTCATTGATGGGTTGTTTGAGGGTAGACCATCATCTTTAGGCTAAAGACACTCGCTTCACACAATCGAAAGTAGTGTGAAGTAGAGTTAGCGAATAGACCCTGCAACTAACGCAAGCTAGGATGGTTGCGAAGTTTTCTTATCCAAGCAATGTCTTCCTTGCCTTCGACAACCTACTGAAACATCCTAAAATCGAGTACCCATGAGTGTTCATCCTCTTGGCAACCATAGTCCTTGACTTCTGTAACTCACACCCACACACGCATTGGAGATCTCTCTCTCTCTCTCTTTCAAATTCCTATAATGAGATCTTATTTCATAAGATGTGATTTCAATCGCCTGGCAATCATACCAATTAAATTGTCAATCAAACAACAATATTACTTAAATAAAAAAAATATCATGGAAAGAGGTAGGATCCCAATGGGATTCTATTTTGAATGGAATGTTAAATAAGTATATGGTAATTAATGATTTAGTTATTCAAGAATTGAAGAAAATTCTTTATTACTCAAAAAAATTGAAGAAAATTGTATAAAAATCAATACTTTTGGGCACCAAAGAAAATATTCTAAGCTAAAAGACTAAGATGGTCAAAACTGTTGCATTTTGGTATTTTTCTTCTTTTCATTCTTAATTTGGACTACATGGATCATTGTCCTCCAATCATCTGTATTTGAGGTCATATTTGATACACGGACTAAGCAATGCATTTCTTTCTTCACCATTTTCCCTGTGGTCATTTTAGGTCAGCCCCTGGCTTTTTTTAGTTCCTTCAATCTAAATCAAATCACTCATCTGTACTAGAGCATCCAAAGGTCTCCATTGAATATGGTCATTCTACCTCAAACGATTTTCTCATAGCTCATCATGTATCAAAGCTACTCCCAAATTAGCTTGAATATGATCATCTTTATTTTATCTTTCCTAGTTTTGGCTCTCATCCATCTCAGCATTCTCATCTCCGTTACACTAAGTTTGTCTGTATGATGTTTTCTAAATTGCCCAATATTTCGCACCATACATCATAACCGGTCATATGATTGTCCAATAAAATTTTTCTTTCCAATCACACAGTACTCAGAAAATCCTCTATTTCATCCATCCTATTTTAATTCTCTGTGAAACAACATCCTCTATATCATATTATCATCTTCTTTGTTTATGATTGAGCTTAGATACCTAAATAATGACTTTGAAGAACCTCACTCTCGTCAATTTTCACCCCCTCATTATCTATCTTGGTGTAACTAAAGTAACACACCATATATTTTGTCTTTGTTCTACTTATATTAAAATCTTTTGATTTTAAGGTTGATCTCCATAACTCCAACTTGACGTTAATCTGTCCTATCCACCAAAACTATATCATCAGCAAAAAGCATACACCAAGGAACTTCATCTTGAATGTTTTTGGTTAAATCATTCACGATAAGTGCAAACAAATAAAGACTTAAAGCTAATACTTGATGTAACCCGATTGTAATTAGGAATTTCTTCACCTCCACAATTCTTATACTAGTCACTATACCATCATATATATCTTTAATTATATCTACATATTTACTTAAAATATATATTTTTTCTATTATTTGGTAGATTAACTCCTTAGGAACTCTGTCATAAGCTTTTTCTAGGTGAATAAAGACCATAATGAAATCATTTTTGCAATAGTCAAATCTTTCTATAAATGTGCTAAGTAAATAGTTAATTTATCGATCTTCCTAACATAAAACCAAATTGATTCTCCATAATAATAGTTTCCTTGCATTCATTACTTTATCTTAAATTCTTCTACACTTCTATTAAGACCTCACGAGGGCTGTATCAACTTTCATCTTCCTTCCATTGATATGATCACATCTTTTAAATAGCTGTCTGTTTTTTTTTTTTTTTTTTTGGTGCCTTTAAATTATAGTTAATGAAGGATGTTAGAGAATTGTTAAATGAAAATTTCACTTCTTCATAAGTAAGAAGTGGGGCCGGGACACGTTTTCAATGATGGTTATGATGATGAAATCTTTCTGTCATTCATTCATTCGGGAAGTTCGTCCCATTCCAACACCAAATAACACGGCATCATCATTTCTTTTCTCTGTTAAAAATAAATAAATTGGCCTCTAAAAGGATTGTTAAATTTTGAGTTTCACCACCAAAGGCTCTTTATTCAAAAGGGCTAGTTTGTCATTCATCAGCGGAGATGTCTTATGGTAAAAAAGGGGCTTATCAATGGACGAGGCTCCCGGCCACTACGGGTTTGAGGAGGGGCATAATGTATGTAGTTTATCCTCGCTTTGTAGAGAGACTGTTCCAGGGACTTGAACTCATAATCATTTCGTCACAGTGGAGCAACTTACTGTTGCACAAAAATCCACCCTCAGGCCATGTGGCTGAGAGCAAACCTTCCCCCCCCCCCCACCTCCCAATAAAAAAACAAAAATCAAGTAGTTTTAAGTTCGGAAATGGTGACCAAGGTTTCAAACAATGGACTCGGGAATTGAATCAATCATTGTCGATTATGATTCGAATCGATTGAAATTGGTCAGAATTAGTCAAAAAATGGAGTAGAATTGGCAGGAATCGGCTGGTTTGGTCATGACTAAATCTAATCCGAATCAATAGATTTATCGATCTGATTCTCAATTCTTAAAACCGTGACGATGACATGAAACATGAGTGGTTCCTCCAAGTAGAAACAAACTCCTTGAGAGAGAGAGAGAGAGAATTAAATTTTCAAACAAAAGTAATTGCATCCACTCTTAGACTCTTACCATCAACATAAAAGGAATCAAACCCTGCATTATTAAGGGTGGGAAAAAAAAAGGGTTCTCTAATCCTTTATAAAACTAGAGAGAATGTGTGTCAAACAAAATTAATTGCATCCACTCTTAGGCTCTTACCATGAACAGAAAAGGAATCAAACTCTGCATTATTAAGAGTGAGAAAAAAACAAGGGAGGGGGAGGGGGGGGGGGGTTCTCTAATCCTTTATAAAACTCTGAGAAGGGATGCTTAGTGAAATCTAAAACCCATAAAGAAAAATTAATGGAATCTATAATGGACAATTTAGTTTTGATTTCTTTGTTGAAAAATTGTATGGAAGTGATTTAAGAAATAATTGTATTTGTCAACCCAACACTGATAACATGGTTGACAGATTTTAAAAAGCAGTGCCACCACTTCATGAATAGTCAATTGACTCATGCTGGCCCATTTTAGCAGTTCTAATACCACAAAAATTTCTATGCCAGTTTGTAAATATTCCATCCACCACTAATGGGTTTCTTTCTCTGCATTGGAAATTTCTATGAACTTTGAATCTATCAAACCCAAAATGAATAGGGCTTAACCTATAGTCTTTAATTTTTTTTTTCTTCCAAATCTTCCATTGTGAGGCATGAAAGGCTTCTTACCAACTAAATTCAGTAGGGATAGTACCCTTTGAAGGAGTTCCACCAGAAGGGTATAGTGACATAAGTAGGTTTATTAGCTATTATTATAAGCTTAGAGGAATGGTGGTAGTGGAGAATCTGGAGAGTGAACAATATTTCTTTAATGGGAGTTGAAAAAAAAAAACAGCATTCTCTTCCCACCTATCCATTAAGAGAAGGTATCCAATGACTTGGCTATCAAGTCATGGGCTTGACTGGTATGGTACTCATATCGCGAGAAATTGAGGGTAGCTTTAAAAAGAGTTATTGTTTAAAGGAAAAATCTTTAGAAATATCTGATTTGAAGGATTAGAACTAGGATTAGTTGTTTTCTTTCTTTAAGATTGTTATTTAGCAAGCTTCTTCTATTGTAAGCAAATTTTAAATGCATAAAATAGCGTACCCAGTGCACAAGACTCTCGTCACTGTAGATTCTGGGGAAGGTCATAATGTACGTAGCCTTACCTCTGCTTTCGCAGAGGAGCTGTTTCCAAACTTGAACCTGTGACCACTTCATCACAATGGAACAACCTTACCATTATATCAAGGGCCACCCTCGCAAATTTTAAATGCATGTTTTACCCAAATATATTTTTTAAATGCATGTTAACAATTAAAGTTTAGAAAAATAAATATATTTTGTATCAAGGAGGAGGGGTTCATTAAGATGCGAGAGTATAGTTAATTTTGAACCAATGAGGGGGGAGGGTTATGATTCGTCTAATAGGAGTGAGAATTTAATGAGGAGAAAAGGTGCGGAGTCTACGAGTGGACTGTGAGAAGGCGTGTGCAAAAATCTGCACACTGGCGTCAGTTGTTCCATAAAAAAATAAATATATTAATTATAGTGATCAAATAGCACATATCACACAATAATCAACTTAGGCCTATAGAAGAAGAAAAAAATCTTGTATGTTCATCCAATTTATGAGACAAATCAGCCATAAAATTATATTATTGGGATATACATAAGTTTGGTTGAACCCATGAAATCTATAATGGCCATTTTGGTTTTGATTTCTTTGTTGAAAATTGTATGTAAGTGATTTAAGATCTAATTCTATTTTGTCAATCCAACACTGATAACATAATTGACAGATTTTAAAAACGCAAAGCCACTTCAAGAAGGAAGAGTCAATTGACTCATGCTTTCATTTGTGAATTTCAACTTTCACAGGCTCTTTAGCACTTATTCTTATAGCGAAAAACTTATATGCAGTTTGTTAGTATTCCATCCACCACTAATTAATGGGTTTCTACATTGGAAATTTCTATGGTGTTTAGTCTTTGAACTTTGAATCTATCAAACCCAAAATGAATAGGGCATAACCTATGCATGCTTGCCACGTGTTATTGAACTCATAGTCTCTATTTTTTTAAATCTTCCACTATGAGGCATGAAAGCTTATAGGGATATTACCCTTTGAAGGAATTCCACCAAAAGGGTATATATATATATATAGTGACACAAGTAGGCTTATTAGCTAAGTTCATTTAAAGAAGTGATTATTATAAGCTTAGAAGAATGGTGGTGGAGGGTCTGGAGAGTGAACAATATTTCTTTCTTTAAAGGGAGAGGTTAAAAAACCAACATTCACTTTTTCTACCTGTTCATTAAGAGAAGGTATCCAATGACTTGGCCATCAAGTCATGGTCTTGATTGGTACTCATATCGCGAGAAATTGAGGGTTGAAAATTTTTAAAAGAGTTGTTGTTTAAAGAACAAATCTTTAGAAACATCTAATGTCAAGTAGGGAAAAAGTTCTCTGTCCGGGAGTGTGGCCTACGCCAGCACTGTCAGGAGTCTATCTCTCTCTTCTCCATGTGAAAAGATACCTCTACCCCCTTATTTTAAGGAGGAGAGAGATAGACACATGGGAGTAAAGTACAGAAAATTGCTTCCCTTTAAAGTATTAGGAATAGGATTATTTGACTTTTTATTTTCTTACAATTTTGTTTACACATTCATTCTTGTTATTTAGCAAGGTTTTTCTATTAGATGCAAACTTTATATGCATATTAACAATTAAAAGTTAAGAATAATAAGTACACTTTTAATAAGGAGGGTTTGTTGTGTTGCCGGTGTAAAATTTTACACCAACGAAGGGGGTGGGTTACGAATCATTCAATACAAGTGGGTATTTAATGAAGAGAGAGTGTGTGGAATCCATAGATGTGATGTGAGAGGGTGTGCGTAGGAATATGCATACTTGTGCCATGTTGTTTCTTTTCTCTTTGAAAAAAATATGTAGAGCTATGTCCAAATATTTAGATAGATAAACGTTTTGATTTTTATTTTTTGGGCGAAAAGTTATATGTACGGCCATACATGGTGCACAATCATACATATAATTGTGAGATGGAGAGAATGTAAGGGTTGAAATGACCAATAGTCACTGCCCCTTATTTGAAGAAGCTTTCAATCATCATATGTGACTGTGCATGCACCCCTTCAACCCCCACCCCCTTTTTTTTTTTGGCAATTTGAGATAAATAAGTCTACATTATATTTAGGGGAAGGGGTTCATGCATGGTCACACATGGTGATCAAACCATTCGTAAAATAGGGGGAGGGGGTTTTGATCATTTCAATCTCTTATTGTCCTCATCCGACGTTTTGTGTATGACCGTGCATGGTAGACAGTGGTGCATAAAACTTTTGGTCTTATATTTATACATAAATTTGATATATTTTTCATGGTTAGTTATCAAAACTATACGATATTTATTCTTTTGGTACTTCTTTTATATGCTGACTATGCTTGTGGTGTTAGAATCGTAGTAAAAAGTGTAAACCAATTCATACACTTGATTATGTTGAAACATATTTTAATAAAATGATTAAATCTCTTTGTACCATTGTTGTAACACCAATATTTCTAACTCTTGCCTTCAACAAAACAGTTAAGACAAGGCTTGTTGACAAAGGTCGACCCTAGACTTGTCCCAAATACAACATTAGTATAGACCTAAATTTTAGTATACTTATCATGGCCAAAAGGGCATCAACTGATAATTGTCTACCCTTAAGGTACAGAGTCTAAGATTTGTTCAATCAGAAGAAAAAATATATATATTGTCCAATCAAAATAGCAGCCGAATGTGACTACAAATCCTTTACCAACCCATGGTGGACATACTTAATCTATCAAGCATCAAAAGAGATGAGGCCATAACACTTTTCATTCATCCAAAAGAGTTTCCTCCAAATGATGAATTTTCATCCTCTCAAGTGCCAAGTGTGGTGCACTATCCAGTGTACCTTTAAAGTGCATCAGACGGTGGTCATTGCACTTGAGAAGATAAAAATCCAAGTCTCAAGTGTGATGCACTGTTCATCGATCATAGAAAATCCGAATGACATGGGTGAATCAAGGTGTTGATAGCAACCCAAATGAATTGGAATGGATATCAGATACCTTTCTTATTTAGGGAGCATTAATAACTTCAAAAATATTTTTCCCAAAGGTAGATTATATAGACCTCGAACCCTTCTTCATAGGAATGTTATAGGTGTTCTTACAAATGAGGTAGTTGTTGTGCCTTTTGAGACATTGGATGTTTATGTTTGTTGACATGCTAGTTTTGATGGTTCGTAAGTGAAAAGATCTTCTTTTTTTTTTTTTAATAAAAGTGTAATTTCACAAACCACATACCAATCCCAAAAGGTTAAAAGATCATTTTTATTGGTATATCTATTCTCTCTTAAGTTTCGTACCGTGTAGAATGGTTTGTATACATAGACATGATGAAGAGAAATCAAATGGTATGTGATGAGTCATAAAACCACCCCCCACTCAAGAGGTGACAAGTGGATGAATCCGGTCGAACCTGAGAACCGAGCCGAGCCGAGCCGAAGGGCACGGCACCCCGGAGGGAAGGACGACCACCCTGTTCCACGGCATGGCCGAGCACTATGGCCGAACATTAATTCCACTGAGCTCTGAGTTGAGCCCTCCCTAATCAGCCATAAAGCCAAGGACCGCCTAAGGAGAGCGCGAGCGCCGAGCCGAGCACCTGTGTGGTCCGAGGGCGACTGAACTGAGCACAACGCTTATGGTATCGCCGCCTGTGCCGAGCACGAGGCCAAGCCCCAACAGCATGGCCGCCCGAGGCCGAGGCCTCTCCAAAAGCGATAACAACGACCCGCCCAGGATCACGGAGCCACGTCAGCACGCCCCAACAATCATGGGATACTAATCGAGTCGCAATCCCGCGATGGAATCAAATCACACCCCTACAAGGACTCTTACCTTATTAAGAGTCCGACTCCGATAATAACTCTTCTGATCACTCCATATGGATGAGCCCAATCAAAAAAGGACTCTTACCATACAAGGACTCATCCGGTTGCTTCAACTCATCCTATAAATACTTAGGTATAGAGCTCAAACGCTCATCTCACTTTTCACTAAGTGGTTACGCTGTTGCGACAGAGACCTAACTTAAGCATCGGAGAGTCCTTGGCCGGAGTCACACCGGCTCTATTGTGCTCACTCGATTTTTGCAAGCTCATCCTTGGGCGAACCGGGTGACGGAGGTTTCCATACGCAACACTATGATCAAACTTCCATCAGTAAGACCCAGTGTTGAGATCGTCATATTCTTCAATTAAGTCTAAGAGCTTCAAGAAGAAGTCTTCATCAAATGGAAGTATCTCTTAGACTTAGGATTATTTGTATTATTTCTTATATATCTCTTTATAATCCTATGCATGTTTGTATTGTTATAACCCAAAAAGACCTAACCCTAGCCTATTTGGTATGTCTTATCTTAGACCTTTGGGTAAACGAGTCTCAGGTGGCTACATGGCCTAAATTGAGTATTTGTGACTTAAAACACATCAAAATTATATTTGAAAAATATGTTCTAAATACACATCCATAATCTGGCTAGATCTTTATCTCCTCCAGTTCCTTGCCTGACCTAGTTCCCCGGTTCCTCTAATAGGAGGTTGTGGACCCCATCTGGGTAGAGTGTTTGGGCAGGGGTAGGGTGGTCATTTCATTCCCCTTTGTTAGAGGAACTGGGGAACTTGGCCGGGCAGGGAACTGGAGGAGATAATTTTCCTAATCTGGCCTGGGGAGCATCTGGTCACTTTATCAGTTTGTTGGTTTGGTACCGGATCCATTACACTCGAGAGCTTTGTGGAGCAACCGGCCACTTCACCAACTCATCGGAATTCATCTGACAGCTAAAGCATTCAAAACCAAATCCACAGAGCCCATATTTCTCAAAACCATTTATGTCTATCATTTGTCAATAGTACCGAAAAATCTTTATTCTAATGACCGAATACACTAAAAGCAAAGTAATTCTGAAGTTATAAAAAATCTCGTATGTTCATCCAATTTATGAACAGATCACCTGTAAAATTATATGGAAAAAGAACGTTGCTTGATCATGTGGATCTTCTACTCAGACATAGGAGTGCACAAATTTTTCACCCAACCCCTCTTGAAACCAAAAAAACTCATTTGTGTTGATGCCTTGCAGGTGCTCTCATTGACTACCACATTGTTGTAGGGGCTACATGACCAAGGAGGGATCTCTTGCCCAAAATTATATTTTGGAAATTCATAAACTTGGTTGGATTATGTGTTATTCTCTATATACTAATGAAGTACCTAAAAAATAAATTTATCGATAGAAAACAAAGATTTTGTAATAACGAATCATTATTTATATATATACTTAGTGGTGTTTCTTATGTTCTCTCACAAGGCACTGTGAGATGACACCTCTACCCCCTGAGTATATACCCAGGTGTGCTCCTCCATTGGCCCAAACGCTTGTGTAGAGAGACAATGTGATCAAGTAGAGATCTCTTGCCCATATATATAATGCTAAACTACCTTATACGCATGCAAAACCTTAGTGAAAAACAAACGATAAGAGCATTCAATGAATTTTTTTCCTATTTGGTTCTCTGCCCAGTACGGTTGTCCAGTTCCTCTCATAGGGAGGCACCACACTCGGACAGTTTGTTCGGACAGGGGGTTAGGTCGTCATTGTTTGGCCTCTTATGAGAGGAACCGGACAACTGTACCGGATAAGGAACCAAAGAAGACATTGATTCAGCATTCAATAGCTATTTTACACAAAAGATAATTATAAGACATCGAATAATTAATTATAAAATTCACCATGAAATTCTATCTCTGTCTACCCAAGGTACATTTCATTTTCTTTTCCATATCTACTTGACTAAAATGGCAATTCACAAAAAACAAAGATTTTGTTTCATTAAAAAGAAAAGATTTTGTAATCAAGAAGCATTATTTAGCTAAAAATGCCCACCAACCTATGCTCATGCGGGATTGAAGAATGAATAATCAACAAAAGTGTCCCACAAAAATTTATGCTCTAATTAACTATTAGACATGAGATATCATTCAAGGAAGATTTGATTTCATAACTTGCTATAAATACAAACAAAATAAGATACCTTTAATTTTAGAGGAAGAGCGTTCTATGTGGGGGAGTGTTGGGGCCACACGAGTGTGGCAGCCAATGAGAGTGTGTGTGGCATCTCAGGGGTAGAAATTCTACCTTTCATGCGGGTGGGACGATCATTTGGCCCCACTGTATCCGGGTGTGGCCTACATCTTAGACAACAGTTTCCCAATTTCAAATTATATTTCTTCATTTAATCAAGGCATCTTATGTACCGCTGTGTAGTATATGATCAACCATTGGATGGGAAAGAAAGATATGCTGTTATTACATATTTACCCTCACCTTCATCCAATTATTGAAAGGCATAATTTATTTATTTACTTTTTTTGGGGGGTGGGGGTGCCGAGGGGAGGTAGAAAAACAATTCCAAATTGATATCTCATTTTCAATTCATTCAGGAGAGCGGAGCCAAAATGGTTTTAGTGCACGGTACCAAATAGAGTGTTAGTCACCTGTAAAATTGATATGATAATCGATACAATATCGGCATGGATCAGCCTTATCAAACCAAATTTGCTTCTTATTTTTCTTAAAATAAACATTTTTTTTTATTGGTATCCTTGTCCATACCAGATACAATATCAGAATCAATGATCAGTAAAAATATACCTGTAAAGGTGGTAGTATAATAGAAAAGTCTTCTTTTAATATATGACCATGTGGGTCTCCTTCATTAATGTGCCTAAAATATCATGTCTTCTACTCTTTTTTAGGGTGGCTCAATGTGACCGACTTAACTCAGTCGGTTGACAACTCACCATCCACCCAGTTGGATCGTAATACAAACCGATCCAAACTATAAAAGAAACTGTGTCTAACAAAGCTACAGGTATTTACATTTATTACTCTTTTCGTATTTCACACATATTTATTGTTGCCCAGTTTTGACTGAATCATCGGAATTACCACAAGTTGACCTCGGGTTCATTCGATCATTTTCCATCTTTCTTACAAATCACCCACTTCAGCCCAATCGTAATCAAACGGCAACAATTAGCAAAATCAATACACATCATCCGATACTGGCGATCCGATAACCACACATCAAACCATGAGTGGGGAGGGTTTTTTCTTTTTGGGTAAGAAGAGGGTTTTTTCTTAAGAAACCATGAAATTAGATTCTAAAAGATATACACTCTATGAAATATATATACAAAAATATCGCGAGAAATTGAGAGTAGAGAAGGTCCTCCAAAACCCCAATAAGTACACCAACCTTACTTTTCCTCTTCAACTGGTACAAATACAGCCCTCCTTCCCTTCTTTCCCTCCCTCTCCCTCCGTTCGATATCTAACCACCAAACCAACCCAAACCCGTTCCTTCCTCTCTCTCTCTCTCTCTTCCACCTGTGCATTTCTTGGCTCTGTCACTCTGTTTCTCCACTTGGGTTCTTTTCTCCTCACTCTCTGCAACTCTTGCATTTCATTCTCTGTAATTTTGCGTCTTCTATGAAAGCTGTGTAAGCTGAAGAGAAGAATAGATGGGGAAGTACATGAGGAAAGCGAAAATCACAGGTGAAGTTGCAGTCATGGAAGTCGCGCAGTCGTCTCTTGGGGTTCGGACCAGAGCCAAAACCCTAGCCTTACAGAGACTGGAGAAGTCGACGATGGCATCGACGGTGAGCTCTGGGGCTTCTTATTTACAACTCCGAAGTCGAAGGCTTGAGAAACCTCCTCTACTTGCGGCGAGTAACCATGAGTCGAAGAAACAACAAAACCCATCTCCATCCCCGACAGCAAAAGTGACCGCCAAATCAAACCCAAACCCTAACCCTAACTCTCGAACAAGTCCCAGGTTGGTGGTGGATTCTGAGTATTCTTGTTCTGTTGCTTCGGTGAGTTGCTCCAAGAATGAAGAGGAGTTTTCGATGAAGGAGGGAACTCCTGTCGCAGTCGAAGAAGTGTCTCCAGAGAGCAAGAACGATGTGGGTATAGAGGCTTCATTTGGAGAGAATGTTTTAGAGACCGAGGGAAGAGAAAGGTGGGTTTTGCTTCATTTCTGTATTAGAAATCTATTTGTCGTTCTTTTTGTTTTGGGCTCTCTTCTTCTTTGAAGAGGGAAAATGGGTTTCTTCTCAATCTCTGTATTTTGTTTCTGTCCCTTCAAGTGATCTCTGGCTCTACGTGCCAACCCTGCCTATTCTAGGGTTTAAGGAAGAAGAACTTAGGCTTGCTTCTTTATTTTGTTTTGGGCCCCTGTCTTAGTTGTGATTTCAGGCTTGATCCTAGAAGTTATGAGGGCTTATGCTTGATTTATCTCCC
This sequence comes from Telopea speciosissima, assembly GCF_018873765.1. NCBI lineage: Eukaryota > Viridiplantae > Streptophyta > Magnoliopsida > Proteales > Proteaceae > Telopea > Telopea speciosissima. The sequence goes on along the minus strand of NC_057922.1, from coordinate 23,857,881 downwards.
TATTTTTTTAAACTTTTCTTTCAAATTTCGCTGCTCTCTTGGCTTTTCTTTTTGTTTCTTTGCAAATTAGAAGATTTTATGTTTCTATTCTCTGTTCTTCGTGTTCCTTTTTCTATTCTTTCGTGTTTTATTTTTCTAATTGATGATATCAAGGAGCTCTAAAGCTGCTCTGCAAGATAGGGGGTATTTCAACCTGAAAAGGAGGTTTCTTTAGCTGTTTGTACTCTGCTGTTCTAAAGAACCCATTTTATTTAAGGATTCTTTGCTAAGTGGGCTGAAAGTTTTTACCCCTTCCTCCTTGCACCTTTCCCCTTTCCCCTTTCTTTCCTTTACTTGATCATAGCTTTTCTTTTAGTTGTTTTAGTTCCTTATGTGGCTTGTCTCTGAAACTCTACAGTGAAGAGAACAGTTGTGTATGGAAATTGATAAATATTTATTTTTCCTGAAGTAAAATTCCATCATGTTTGTTGCTTGGAAAGCATGCATGCTAATTACTTTTTTAAACTGTTTTTGAATCCATGGTAATACAGGAACACCTTTTTCATGACTGGTTCACTGGAAGCTCTTTTTATCCCCCCCCCCCTCCCTTTTTTTTTTGTAGACCAAAATATATTTTGCTGATATTTTCTATGTATTTATTTCTTCTATTTTGGTGTGCCATGTTTCTTATATTACTTGGCTAGTATCATAATATGGGCTAGAAGTTTGGTAGTATTTGTGTGTGTGTGCTTCTACCTTTTGTATGTGGTAGAACCATTTTTTTTTTCATTTGAAGATCTCTGGGTTTTTTCTATGCTTCTGTTTCTGGAACTTTTTTCCAGTGTAAAATTATTTTTTGTTCAAGGTTTAGAGGTTCTGTACCTGGTATGTGCGTGCCACCCCTATTTAAAGTTATTTATTTCTCGACTTGTTGCATCACTGCACTCAGGAAAAAATTTTGATTTAATGACCTTTGTACAAAAGATATCTACAGAACAGAAAAAAACAAAAAACGATTTTTAGAAGTTATTGAGTTGATATTGGGGGGGGGGGGGGGATCTCGGAAGCTACCTCTGTTTCTAGTTCTTAATTTCTGTCTAATCTCGGTTGAATGTTCAAGGATGGTAAAGCTCTGTTATTGCTGTCCGAACGAGCTTGGTTATATTAAATTTTTCTTCACCCTTCTCTGATTCTTTCTTTCTGTTTTCATCCTAAAGTAAGATTTTTCTAGAGTCCGTGCTGAAACTCCCGTGCTTGAAACTGAATTTTGTTTGTTCTCTCTCTCCTTGTGAGGTGGGAGTGTGTTATATGCTTTCTTGGATTTGCTGAGGTATTATTGACTGGTACATAAGCAGACTAAGGGCAGAAATTGCAGATAATATATTTCTTTTTAGATACATCACTGCTATATTTTTTGAATTCAATTTTTATCAGAGTTTGAATTATAGTCCCTCCCTCTCACCCCGCCCCACCAAACAAATAAATTTTTTTTTTTTTTTTTTTTTTTTTTTTGGGGGGTGTTAAAGCCTCATTGGCCATCGCTATTGTAATCTTGTTTTTTCTATTTATTCTTAAAACATGTTTCGTTTCTCTAAATATTAGTGTCTTTGTTTTGGTACTCAGGAGCACAAGGGAAACCACACCTTGCAGTTTGATAAGGAATTCAGACACCATAGGAACTCCTGGTTCTACAACCAGGCCTACCACCTCAACTGCAACAAATCGAAGAGTACAGAATGCAATTAGGAGAAACTTCCCAACATCACATGAGATGGAGGAGTTCTTCGCAGGTGCAGAGCAACAGCAACAGAGACGATTCACTGACAAGTACCAACTCATTTCTCAGTCTGTTTCATTAAAGCTGATTAACCCATTATTTATATTTTGATGTAATGTCTTCCACTTAACACCTAATTTCACTGTTTGTGTAGATACAATTTCGATCCAGTGAATGATAGGCCTCTTCCTGGACGATATGAATGGGTGCTAGTGGAACCATAAGTTGGGGTTGGTGTTCCATCAGGATTTCGTTTCCTGCAGCTTCTCGATCAATCTCTTGCAGAGGATTTTCGAAGCAGTAGGGGATGGGGTTGATCATTGATGGTCTTAATGGCTGCGGTCCCGTTTTCTGTCTACCATCATTTCTTGCTTTGTAAAAAAAGGAAGAGCAGTCAAATCTTCTGTGTAGCCTAATGATCTGTAACATAACAGAGCCGATGAGTTCCTTAACAAAATATAAATCCAAAGTCCTTTTGTTTAACCAGATCATTTGGAGGGGAAGGGAAATAGGGTAGGGTTTAGGTTTCTTTAAGGTAGTCCAGTGCAAGGGTCCAGGAAATTACCAGATTATTTTTTTTTTCCTTTTCTTTTTTCCTTTTTGTTTATACTGGTACTGATGGAACCTGATGAAAACTCTCTTGGAATAAACATAACCTATAGCCCCTATTATGTTTTGTCTTCTCAAGTGATAGCACTGTTAAATTTCAGTATTTGGTTGGTGATGGCCGGTTAACTTTGTAATCCTTAAGAGGCTGAAATGGGGTTTTTTTTTTTTTTTTTTTTTTTTCTTCCAGTTTTTAGAACTTAAAAATTGTGATGCTCACACTAAAATTCTAAGTGGCACTCATTTTTTTTTAACCTGATACGAGAAATGTGTAGTTTGTGGTTGTGGTGGAGTGCTCTTGTGTTGGATTTGACGAATCCTCCGGGGTTGATCTGATGTTCTCTATTGGCACAGATTGTTTTAACCTGTGGTGGGGGTAAGATTCCTCTCTCCTGGTTTCTGCAAGTGGGCATTGTCTCATTGACTGTTCATGATCATGAAAGATCATTACAAGTAAAATAGCTTCTTTCACATGGGATCTTTACAGTTGAATTATTTTTCTTTTACTGTCTCTTCTAAACATTGATGAACTTGGATTCTGTTCTGTTGAGAAAAGAACACATTTTCTTTCTTTTTCGTTAGGTGGTCAACCCAATATTTATGGTTTTTGGCCACTTGGTGGTGGTCTGTGGTGAGTCATTAAACTTGGACGTATGTGCCATGACAGTAAACAGTGTTAAGCACAGACTTTTGTGTCCTTACGCAGGTTAACGGATATAGGATTGTACACCAGTATATGGCTCTCTATGAACCATGCATCGAGAAAGGAATAAGCTTTTCTTACCATGAGGGAGGGCTCTGTAAACAAAGCATCATCCAAGCTCAAATTTTCAGAAATTGGAAATCGGTGAACTTTAATTTTGATTAATGTCGATTCCTATATAACATGTTTTGTAATCGGTCACAAATACTTTTTTATGTTTAATTTTCATCAATTTTTGTTTCCTTCTTTTAATCTCTGAAGTAATAGAAAATTTGTGAAACTTATCTCATATGACTGGTTGTTGGGATTTCTCAGTCAAAATTTCAATGCTGGTGTTTGTGATCTTTTCTATCTTTAGATGATATGGGTAATGGTTGGGAAGATTGTCGCTATCAAGTTCTTATCATGTTGTCCTTTGTGGGTTCCATCTTCCATGGGGAGCACAGGCATCTACGAGGGGAATATAATTTTTTACTCTCTCTCTTGATTTGTGCAAGATGTTTGGCTTTAATAATATTTGGTCTACTCAGTTTCACTCCTAGCAAGGGATGGCTTAAATGGTATAGAATTGTTTACTTTGATTTGCTCAAAAAAATTTAGAGAATGTTATGATCAGCTACAGAGATTATGATGTGAGTTTAAAACAAATCTTACTGATAGGATTAGTTTAACATCAACCATTAAAATAGATGAGGGAAGGTGGATGCCTGAAGTGTTTGGATCTCCACCCATTCAAGGATGGTTTCTCAAATGGGTTAGAGCATAAAAGCCCTTGCCACGGCTTCAAACTTCTCTCTACAATAATCTCACATTACCCATCGATTAGGAAGGTCTTTGGCATATATAGTGGGATAGTTCTTCTCCCTAATCGATTCATCTTTTGGGGTGATTGGATTAAAATGACACATGATATTAAAACCAAACCCAAAGACGTGGGCATGTGAGTGTAGGAGTATTGTGGTGTGGGTCCCCCTGAAGAGGGTGACCAAGTATTGAACGGAGAAGATTGTCATGGGCTTAAACTCTCCTTTCTAATAATCTCACATCCCCTACTTATGGAGAAGGTCTTGGGTTTATATAGTGAGATGTTTTTCCTCCCTAATAAATGTTTTTTTTTTGTTTTCTTTGGTGTAGGTGATTGAACGTGAAAGATTGTCACAGCATTAAACTCTCTTTCCCAATAGTCCCACATCCCTTAATTGCGGGGAAAACTTTTTGAGCATATACAGTGGGATTACTCTTCCGCCTAATAAATGTTTATTAAACTCCCTTTCCCAATAATCCCACATCATATCCCCTGGGGAAGGTCTTGGGCATATATAGTGGGATTACTCTTCCCCTTAATAAATGTTTCTTTTGATGTGGTTGGGTCAGACCATGACAACCTGCATCCAAGGTTGCCTCAAATCTATGTTCATGGCTTCTTTTTTAACTTTTTTTTTCAATAAAAAACTCTTCATAAAATGAAAAATTGTAGGACCAGGGCCAAGTATAGAAAATAGATATGTGAAGTATTAAATCCAATTGTCATGTTTCCTTGAGATATTATTACTTATTTGTTTTGGGAGGAGTAATAAATGACTCCATAATGTTGAAGGGGCAGGGGTCCTTCAGAATCTGATGCTTCAGACTTCTAAGAAACATTTACTCTGTGAAATGAATCTCTAAGGAGTTGAAATGAAGTGAAGAATAGCAACTTTTCAATCGGAATTGAAGGCATAATAACCCTGCAAAGCCCATTCATCTTCTGCCCTCCTTACCCTGCAACTGACAGAGAAATGGGAATATGAGACTCTCTCTCTCTCTCTCTCTCTCTCTCTCTCTCTCTGCCCAGTAATTATAAGTTTTTTTTTATTGGGCAGAGATGTTCATTTGTGATATCAAGAAGCTCCTCAGAGAAATCAGGAGGATTCAGAAAGATACAAAGTTATCTGCAGAAGGACTGCACCTATGCATGAAATGATGAGGAAAAGCAGGACAAATCAATCAGTAAACAAACCAAACTTTACCAAAAAAAAAAGATAACAAACCTAGCTGCTCTGGATTGGTCATTGGAGGAGGTAAAAGTTCAATACAGTAGATCAGTAGAGTGAAATGTTCCCTAGCTTTGGTGGGGTTTGATGTTGGCAGTGAAATCAAACACTCAATCAATGGCAGGTGGGTCACATTTTCACCTCTATATGTTCACTGTTTAGTGGTCTCAGCAGGTAGGGTCCATGTAGGGGTGTAAATGAATGGAAATCAGTTGTCTTCGTATCTGTTTAGCATTATCTGAATCCGTTCGAAAGCTAAACGAATGCGGATACGGATAGGCTATAGTTATCTAAAAAGGTGGAAAAACTATATTTACTTGTAAATGGATAAAATATTCGTTCCATATCCGTGTCCAAATCTGTTTAGCACTATTCGAATCTACCCAAAAGTTAATCGGATGCGGATGCAGATATAACACTATCCGAACTGAATCCGATCCGTTTACATCCCTAGGCTCATGTCTGCTCCATTGATAAGCAAACTCCACACCTTATAGTTACCCATCTCCCATCCCCTACTACCCATTTATATTTTAGTGGTCTATTTAATTTCTTAAGTGAATTTTTACTTGATTTGTATATTAAGCCTTTGGTAATTTTAGTTTGGGGTGAGGATACCAGTAAGAGTGCAAGGTATATACCTTGGAACAGCTATAACCATCACTTGGGGAGTTTGGTTAGCACTAAAGTTCATTTTTAATGTTGCTCATAATATCATCTAGTCATGGTTAAATTTTGAATAAAATCTTTCATGGATCATTGTAATGTTTTTAAAAATTATTTGAAAAGAAAAAAAAAAAAGGGTTAAATGGATAAACGAAATTGTCGAAAAAATAAAGACAAAAAATCAAGATGTATAGATCATATGGTTGAGATGGATCATTAAATTTGATATGTGACCAATCAGACAGATTCTTATCTATATGCACCATGCATGGTTGATTAAAATAGTCCAATTTGAATCGAAATAATTAAGGTTGACTTCGATTTCCACATACTTTGCATCACGAAAAATGAGCTTGTCAAAAAAGTAAGAAAATCTCATTTTCTAGTTTTTATCTTCTTCTTTTAATCACCTAGAATATAGAAAAGCGAACAAAAATGGAGTTGCAGATCTGATTTGTGGGTTTAAAGCGTGTATCGGTTGGATCAGCGGGCTTGGATTGCCCCACTAGATCGATCCACCTAACCTCGAGCTGGAACGATGGGAATTGGGATTGGTCGTGACTGATTCCAATCCAAATCAGACGATTCGATCAATCCGAACCTGATTCCTTAGACCATGGTGCTCTCCTTCTCAATCCTTGAACTTTATCTCTGGAGTAACAGTCAAGTGTCTTCAATCAGTTGAGGATAACCCATCCAAGGACAAAGAGTCTGCTTCAAATTGTTTCGAGCATCAGTTGTGCTACCTTGTCCATCCTCTCTCTCTCTCTCTCTCTCTCTCACAGCCAAATGATTAGGAATCCAGATCAGCCAATCCAGTTCTGATTCAAGTAGTACCGATTAGAATCAGTAGAAATTGGGATCGGTGTAAGCCAATTCCAATCCAAATTACCTGATTCACCAATCCGATTCCCAATTCTTGAAACCATGACCGTCACACCCCCATCTCATTGATGCACTTTGGAAGCACAGGGTGCAGTAGTGGCACAGCAATACTTCCCCTTCCCCCACCCCCCCCAAATAAAAAAATAAAGCACTATCGGCCGATAATTTTATTAAGAGAAGCAGTTTTTTGTCCGGGAGTGTGGCCTACACCAGCACTCCCATATGTCTATCTCTCTCCTCCTCAAAACAAGGGGCCAGATGTGTCTTTTTACATGGGGAGGAGAGAGATAGACTCATGAGAGTGTTGGGTAGGCCACACTCCCGGACAGAGTTCTTTTTTCCTTTTTGTAATTCCGAGAATCTAGTGTAAGATCATATTTCCCATATCCCCTACCTGATTCTTTTGAAAGAAAACCAAAAGACAAAAAAAAAAAAAAAAACATACAGAACAAGTACTTCTCAGCCCATTGGGCCAGAAAATGGGCTTTCTTATCCCATGTTTCCGCTCTCAATAGTTGAAGACTTTATCACTAGGACTTGGCTCTAGTCAGAACACCTTAAAGAGATGAACTTTTCCAAAAAAAAATATGAATATTATTTTAGGACTCAATTTGTATTTCACCCATGGTGAAGGGAGAATCTCTTAATACTAGGAATCTGAACTTTCTATTGGAATTGGATTTATGTAAATAGGGACCTGAGCTAGAAAATGATATTTACTATTCCAAGGATCTAATCATAGTGTCAAATCACCTTGGATGAAGAGATTCTCTCTCTTCATCGGAAGGGAAATTTTTCTTATGATGTTATTTTTACATGACTCAATATAGAAATAACAATGAAAGATAGATAATTTTATCAACACAAAAGTATGTAATATAATAATGATTATAAGCATTTTAAAATTAGTAATAAATTGAACAAAAAAACGAAAAAAATCGAGGAAGGTTATGGCATGCAACAATGTAGCATGGAGCCATCAGCCATAGACACTGTAATCACATAGTTGAGAAAAGGGAGAATAATCATGAGCAGTCAAACTGACTCATGAATCATAGTTAGTTAAAACGGAAACGGCTAAAAAAGGGGATACTATAGTTACAATCGATCCAATATCAATCAGAAAAACAAGTCCATGAAGGTGTAGAGCTATCTTTGGTTGTTGTGGACCAGATCAGATGGGATGCTACGGTGAGAGAAAAACTTGATAGGTTTCCCTTGGGGGAAAAAAGGAAATTATGGGCTAAGAAAATTTGTATACATTTGCTTTGATTTATCCTAATTAGAAGCATTATGAAACAAGTAAGCTAAGTTCCCAAATTATATTATTCTTTCTTAATTAAAGAGAAACCAAAATGTAATTTGGATAATGAAGAATATAGATTAAACCAGATCAGAAGTAGAGGCAACCATGAACTTTAAGAGCCATGTTTTTCTTGCAAACATGGATGTTAGATCTCTACAATTGACCAGGAAAATCGTTTTTTAAGCTCTCGGAAAAATGTAATTTTGTAAATTTTGGATCTAATGTAATTCGATACACTCACTAATTAATATATATATTTTTTCTCATAATAAAAAACAGATCAGAAGCAGTCAGATATATCTTCCAATTATTTCACATTGAAATAAATCTAAATCATTGAATAGCTCCGTTGTGTGCATTGGGTCCGTGGGTTTAATCCCACATCGGGTGTGTGTGTGGGATGTGTATTGTGTATATCTACTATTCTACGGTCCTAAAAGTCGATTAACCTTTTGAGATTGATGTGTACTTTGTGTGATTACACTTTCATCAAAAAAAAACAAAAACAAAAAAAAAAAAAAAAAAAAAAAAACCAAAACACTGAACCATTGAATTACTAGATTGAATATGATAGATGGACTTAATGTATGATCCCAACCAGCTACTACACAAATTCTATTTCTTAAGCTTAGAGTACAACAACAAAAAAACAAAGTTGGGATCATTCAAGTGGGTTTGTCCTTACATTGTTATATCATTCAAAGTGAATATTCTGTGGAGATGCAAATCCAATTAAAATAGTGCAAAATGAGAAGGTGCCCATGAAAATTTCCACCATTTTTGGGGGTTTCAGAAATTAACCAAATGATACTTTGTCTCCATTTGCATTCTGATTGTTTCAGGTCAGAAACTCTAGTTTTATAATGAAGAAAACAAGTAGAATCCTATGTCTGACTTCTGTAGTCTGTAAAGTAAACAGTCATAGGGAGTTTGAACTAGCAAAACAAGAGAAGAAAAATCAGAAAAACAGTCCCATCTGTGAGTTTCATGTCTTTTCTAGGGATACTTTTGATCCACTGTCCATGCAAAACAAATCAAACAAGAAAAGACAGAGAGAGGAGAATATTTATACCTATTCTGAGTTTTTTCCAGGAACTGATCCATTAACAGCGAATTAGAGACCTACTTCTTTGATGGTTTGAAGTTCCAAGAAGGAATCCAAAGCAGTTTTCGTTCTTCAATGACCCATCAAGGAGAAACCCACTTGATTGATTAAGAGACAGATCATGTTTGAAGGGTAACTGACCAAAATATCAAACTTACAGACAAGAGCTTCACATCCACTACGTTTGAAGGTAAAGGGTGGGCATGAAAGTTCCCAGGTGAGTGGACATCTCCCTAATTCCAAAAGAATACTGCCAGAAGAACAGATGAGAATGGCACCTTTCAGTGACTCTTTCAACCGCATCTCCCTAATTCCAAAAGAATCCTGCCAGAAGAACTGCTGAGTGTGGCTCCTTTTAGTGACACTCCTTCAACCTCACTATCATAATTCTTTGTTTTGCCTTTCCAGCAATACTTACTACTCCACCATAAATATTTCAATCCAAACAAATCGTCGGAGTAATGACATTGATGTTAGTTTCATAGTTGGATTCCGATGGGAGCTGAAGTGGTATTAGTGGCAATTGATGCAAGTAAAGAGTTGACAGACTATGCCCTAGAATGGGCAACGCAGAATGTGATCAAACCCATGGATTCCTTAATTCTACTTGCCCTTCTTCCTGCTTGTCCACATCCTTTTGCTTCTGGGAATTGGACCAATCAGGCTAGGTTTCAGCAGTTTGTAACTCGTAAGTGTTCATTGCTTTATAATTAATTTGGAAAGTTACTTCCTTTGATAGACTACTGTTGCACAAATCATTTATTTATGTATAATTTCTTTGATCATTCAAGGCCTGGTAAAGAAATGGGGTCTATATCACAACAGGGAAGATTCTTCCAGTCAGACCAACCTCATCAATGGAGTTGATCATGAATGGTCTAATAGAATGAATGAGACCTGTGAGAAGATGATAAAGCAAATATGTTTGAAAAACAGAGTTAAACAGGTAAGGATGTGTTGTATCATGATAGGGTATAGCAATAATTAATGTAGATTTTCTGTTTTTGGTTGGACTGATTTATATGGACTGTAATAAGTGGAGGCATTCCAGGTGAAAATGCAAGCAAAGGTTGTTTCCAATGCGCTGATGGGCTCAGTAGCTACAGAAGCTAAAGAACTCAAAGCATCATGGGTAGTTCTTGATTGGTATGTACATGGTGGATTAACCCACTCAACTAATTGGAAAACTAGAAGGACCTATCCTGTGGCAGAGCCGAGTCAAATAACTACTTAGCTTACTCGTTAAGACTAGCCATTATGTCCCAACTACAGTATATTATCATTCTGACTAGAACCAAATCAGCACCAAACTCAAGCACTTTTAGTTTTTAGTGTAAAAGAGAAATACAGAAGCCTACACTTTTATCAATTTCTATTTTTCTATACAATGACAGTCGGGTGGCCTTGTCTGGTTCATGTAATTTCTCTTGCTGGACAAATTCAATTTCCTGTTTCTCTGTGGAAAAAGGAAAGGAATTAAACACTCATCTATAGAAACTTCAGTTTTTCTCGCAGTTCCATTGTGCTAGTTCATAATGCTATGCGATGTATGCACACAACAGGCACTTGAGGAAGGAAAGTGGTTGCTGCTTGAAACAACTGAATTGCAACATCATTCTCATGGATCACGCTACCCCAAAAATCCTAAGATCAATTAACTTTCAATTGTCCAAAAGCATTGACATGCATGAACTTCAGAATGATCCCATGATAGCCTACAGGTTGGGTGTTGCTCCTGCTTATACTCTCAATAACAAAGGGTAGGTTTACACTTTTGACAACATAAAATGGGAAGTCTTGGCCTGGATAGTGTTCAATTACTGATATTTCATTCACTTTATCCAGTACGGAATATGGAAATTTTCACGGAGTCCCCACTTCCAGCACTGAATGTGATCCTGCAAAGACTTTTTCTCATCAGCACTTGCAGTTAATGAACCATGAAGTTGTATCTCAAGCCACATATTGTTCTACTCCTTGTATTAAATCACAACCACTGAATAAGGTATCTTTGTTCAATCCTGATGGAATGCCTTTTAAGTCCTTACCCAGCTTCATGAGGGGAAGAAGAAGTTACACTGGTCTGTTAAATACTGAGAGTGGTAAGTAAGCCTTAATTTTGTAGAATTATCTTCCAAAGAATGACTCATCCCCTGAAATTCTTTTTGGAAGTGCAGCAGCTAACAACCAAGGGGAAAGTGTTCAAGTGCCAGCAAGAGATCCTTTACCAAGTAGAAAGTCAACAGAATCACCACGTTTATGGCATAATTTTGGGAGACTGACTCAGCAAAAGAAACTTTTGATTAGTAGAAGAGGCTCCATGGATGAGAGTGAAAATTACACAACTGTGACACTCTCTGCTCCAGCAATCAGTAGAACATCAAGCATAAGAAAAGCTATGTCTCTATCCATCAGAAAGCCTGAAAATCCTCCACCACTTTGTTCTGTGTGTAAGCACAATGCTCCCATCTTTCACAAGTCCCCAAAGCAGTTCAGTTACCAAGAGATTGAAAGAGCAACAGATGGATTCTCGATTGAAAATTTCTTGGCTGAGGGAGGACATGGTCCTGTATACAGAGGTGTCTTGCCCGATGGGCAGGTTGTTGCAGTTAAACATCATGGGCTGGCAAGTGCACATGGAGCATCAGAATTTTCATCAAAGGTTGAAGCACTGAGTTGTGCACAACACAAGAATTTGGTGATGTTGGTAGGCTACTGCATAGAAAAGGAATGGCTCCTTGTCTATGAGTTTGCTTGTAATGGTTCCTTAGACAATCACTTGTATGGTAAGGTGACAAAATATTGCCATATTCTCAACCATCATTTTTTTTTTTTTTTTTTTTTGGGGGTGTGGGTGTGGGGGGTTACTAAACCATCATAAGTATTGGTTACAGATCAGATCCATTAGCATTGGTAGGTTTGTCAATTATCTTCTTTAGGAAGCTACAGTTCAATGAATGCATAGGCTTTAGTGGTGTACTCATGGTTTGGCAGGAACAAAGACAAATGAAGTAATGACTTGGGCTAAAAGAATGAAGGTTGCTATTGGAGCTGCAAGAGGTTTAAGATATCTTCACGAAGATTGTCGAGTGGGCTGCATTATTCATGGTGACTTCAGACCAAATAATATTCTTCTCACCCATGATTTTGAACCCTTGGTCAGCTCAGCTCTATTTTTACTACTTTCTGTTCTCTCAATTCTCTCATGCTACTCTTTGTTTTTTTTCTCTTAAAGTCTCTTGATATGTCTTTATGGTTCTGCAGCTTCTGCCACCTCCCAAAGCCATGAGATTTTAGTAGTGGTCAATTATATTTTCCATGCATGTAGGTTGGAGATTTTGGCCTAGCAAGATGGAAAGTGGATGGTCAATCTGCTAGTGAGACATGCATCATTGGTTCTTTTGGGTAAAATTGTCTTCTATCCAACTCCACACTTCTAAATTGAAACAGTCCATAGGTTTTCCACATAACTTAATAATATTTGTCAATGTAAGTGTAACTATTTTTTTCTTCTCTATTGAACTAATTATGGTAGAAAATTTAGAGCAATATAACTATCTGGGACAATATTCTTGTACCCAGTAGTGGTTCCTGGAACTGTTCTGATGTGATGTATATCACGAGGGCAATGATTCATTTTGTAGTGATAAGATTTCTGATTCAGTTTCCATAATCATTTCATATCCTTCACTTTTTACGTTCTGTTTATTGTGAGACATGGTCAGAAAATGGGGTTAACTTACTGCATAAGTTCAGAGTTCTGCTAATTTTTCCATGAAATCAGTTTTGAGGGCTGAGTGTCATGAACTGAATCATGAAAGCTTCCTGCAACATAAAAATGAACAGTTCAGCTGATTTGGTCATGAAATTAGTTTGTGGGCACCTGTGCCTGAAGCCTCAAACAACATAGAATTGAAGAAAATGGCGACAGCTCTCCTTTTTTACGCTTATGCATATCTGGATAGACAGCTCTTCATGTTGGACTTCTTAGCTTAACATGGGAATTTCTACATATCAAAACCAGCCAATGTCTATAACACCTCAACTTGTGAGATCTTTATGGCTGACATGAAGCTTTTATGAACTGGTTCAACCATGAATGTGATGAATTGACCATGAACATTTTCTCATGGCTGGCTTTATTTATAGAATACTGAATGTACAGTTAGGGAGAGGTTTACAAGGAAATATATGTAGCTAAACCAGTAAACAAGTCAATCACTATCCCTGTAACTGCACATAGGAAGACTCTAGAAGAGATGATGTAGCAATGCTGCTATCCTGCTGATGTGGTATGAAAGCTATGCTATTTAACCAACTAGTCCTTGGATAAATCAAACACCAACTAATAAATCACCAGCCTATCTTGATCATGGGCTCCAGGCTGGTTGCTCATCATTGATGTAGAGCACCTAACTGAAGATTGAATTACAATAGATTGATAGGACCTTAATTATATATACAGAAAATCTATAAACTAAATTAAATGGACTTTCATGTTTTGTGCTTTCCACTTACCACATAATATTTTTGTAGGTACCTAGCCCCGGAGTACAGACATACTGGACAATTAACAGAGAAAGCTGATATATATGCTTTTGGAATTGTCTTAATGGAACTCTTAAGTGGCCTAAACAACATTGATTCATCAAGAAGTGAGGAATACCGAATATTACCAGAATGGGCAAGTCTCTCTTTCATTTTTACACCACATTCTGTGAATGAGAGTAAATACCGCTAATGTTGATAATCTTCTTTTTCAATGTAGAAGTACACTATACTAGTACAAATATTGATCCTTTCAGTATACTGCTTTAGTGCAAATATACTCCATCTAACAGACCATTTTACCATTCTCCGTTCTGTTTTTGAACATAGACATTCATACTCTCAAATCCTAACCAGCATCCCTCATGAGTGGAACTGTTTCTTTTTATGACCAAACTGATAAACATGCTGTACTATGATAATGTCTTCCATATAAAGGAGATCACCTCTTAACAACTGTTAAAAAACGAAGGTACTTTCCCCAGGTAATAATCACCATATTCTCAAATTTAAATTTACAAACAGAGCATCCATCAATTGATCTTTCATAAAAGAATCTATCTTCCCTCTTCATCTTGTATTCCAACTGCTGAGGCTATGTAATGTGATCTAACGTTTTATCCACTTGAAGTTTGCCTGAACGACAGAAGTGGATCATTTTCTTTCTCAATATGACCCTGAGTAAGCTTGCATTGAATAATTTCTGGCTAACTTCTTCAAATATGCATGTGGCAGGGTTCTCCATGTATTGAGAAGAAGATGATCAGAGAGATGATCAACCCTTGCTTGGATGGTAACTTCATGAACAAGGAGGTTGAGTGCATGATGTATGCTGCCAGTCTGTGCATCTCACCCGATCCTGAAAGAAGGCCACCAATATCAAAGGTTCCTAATTCATGCGTCTCAAATTGATTATGCTATTTTATCTTTTATGGAAATTTTCTCTTCTCATACAAATGTAACAATGTGCAGGTATTGAAGATATTGGAAGGAGACATGTCTGGTGATATAGCTTATCAGTGTGCAGAATGGAACACTATTTTAGAACTTCAAAGGAAGAGTAATTATGCTGCAGATGCATCATTGGATCTAATTCAAGACTCCAGCCCTTCCTATCAAATGACTCCATCAGTGCATCATGTGAAGCTCTCTCCATCTATTCATGATGTGTATGGAGGCAATGGATGCAACAGCAATATTGACAGAACCTATTTGGAAGATGGAGATGGATTCTTGAATCAAACTCCGCGAATACAAACCAACAGTCCTTTGCATATGATTCAATCAGATGACCTTGAAATTATGAAGCTCTCACCATCCAGTATCAATGCATACAGAAGCAACAGTAGCAACAGCAATATCAAGCAAACATCCTTTATGAAATGGAGATATTAAGCAAAAGTTGAGGCTTGAACCAAATTGTTCAGCTTGTGGATAACAAACATAAAGCATGTCTAAGAAATTTATGGAGCTTGCTGATGAAATAAGAAGACAATGGAATTCACAAATCCATCAATTCCATTCACTCATTTTACAGGAATCAACCTGTAAAGCTATTAGAACATGCCTCAACAATGATGTTGGGGCTCTGGTTCTCCAAATTTTGGAATTAAACAGTGTCAGAGTGTTGAAAAGTGTATGAGCTTTAGAAATTAGGCTATGTCAGAGTTATATACAACCATACCCCTCATACTATAAGGGAAAGACCATGTCAACTTGATAACCATCTTTGACATTAAATTAAAATTTTAAATTTTAAATGTTTGTTGTAATTGGATATCATTGTTGTACCTTGTTTGTTGTAACTCCTCACATCAAGAACGTTTAAATACAGAAAATCTCCATACTAAAGTTACTGCAAGTTAGAGCATCCTAGTATCCAAGTTTTCTTTATTTAACTAATAAGGGAACGCTCCCCATCCATTACTGAAAATAGGGTTCCCTGTCAGAGGGTTGGAACTGATTTTTTTTTTTTTTTTTTTGAGGGGGGGGGGGGGGTGGGGCGGCGGTCGGGGGAAGGGGGTGTTTGGAATCCTCTAATCCTACACCTCATTTTTAACATAATTAGTACCTCTAACCTTAGCATTTTAGAGTTATGTTTATGTGCTTTATAACTTTGCATTTTAATGTTATAGATCATATACCTATCTTATGAAGTCCCTCTTAATCACTTCAAAAGGATGGCTTTCATAACCCTTTCATGATCAAGGCTGAAGAACCAATGTTTGATTCCACGTACATCAAATATTATGTTTTGCCTGTCTGGACTTTAAAGCCATTGTTGGTCTGGGCTAATGCTGTGGATCCAAATACTTCATCCCTTAAGTAAATGGAAAATTTTCTTGCCATTAACTTCGATTGCAGGGAGGAATCACAAGCTGGCAACAAGTAGAGCAAACTTTAAACAGCAAGCAGTAATGCTGAGCGACTCAGACAGTAGCTCATCTAGTTAAAGAAGCTGGCTAGCTCATGAACTAGAGTCCCAAGAGTGCCTTAAATGGAAGTACACACGGAAGCATCAAGCGGGGCGCGTGGGGGAGTGTGAGAAACCCTGTCCCTTAAATTTTGGGGAAGTTTTCCTGTGGGGGAACGTGGCCCCTACGCATATCTGGGGCTAATGGAAGTACACACGGAAGCATCAAGTGGGGCGGTCATTTCGCACTTCATGGGGGGCGGGGTGGTGGTCATTTAACACCCCCCCCCCCAAAATGTGTGGACGCAGGCACCACGTTCCCCATAGAAACCATTTTACCTTAAATTATATATACTTTGTCCCCAAAACTTTGTGTTTCTCCCAAACATCTGAAATTATTATCAGAAATTATGTGACTGTTATTACTTCCTTATAATTGGATTATATTTCTTGGGAAAAAGAACGCTAACCAGTCACATGATTCCACGTGACATTATCGCTCAACCCACCCACCCAACCCCTTCCCCCCCCCCCCCCCCCAATGAGCTAAAAATCTCATTCGGTCAAATGCTCCTGCTCGCTCCTTACCCATATTTCTTTAAATAGGCCTAAAATCTCAAACGGGGTTTTTTGAATCATTTTATTTATCTTTGTTGGTCTTTATATATCTTTCTTTCGGACAACTAGAGGAGGTAGGAAGGGGAGACCATGACTTCATGAGTGGTGTGGCGGTGAGTTACGGTTTTTGCTACTGATTGATTTGTTTAGGACTGGAAAGCTTGTTGCTTGGCTGCAGAACTGGGCCTTCACCATTCTGTCCCAACCTTGTATATAGTGTTCTATCCTCACCCCTATGCTAAGCATAACCTGGTTCAAAGGATTGGACTAAGTTTAAAACATCTCCTGCAGCTACTCAATTCAATGTCTACTGCTATAGCAGAAGGCACTCTCAAATACTGTAGAACCGATTTCTTTGTTTTGCAATTCTTATGGTGCAATGGAAAAATATCCAATTAGTGTTCCAATGTTTGGATATTTGCTTAGACCAAACTTGTACAAGTCTATTGAAGGTCCCCGTGGGCATACGGGATGAGAGGATCTGGATCCCCATGGAAAAGGATATTTTGAAAAAGGTATAATATTCTCTGTGCCGCAGCGCAAGCTGTGCCCAGGCACATGGACAGCCTGTGCAGGGGGGCAGGGTAATCGTTGCACCCACCCCCATGTGTGATGTGCCTGGGCGCTACAGAGAACAGCACCCCTTTGAAAAAATATATACATCCAATTGTAACACTATAACAAGCTTGGAAAAAAATCCTCTATTGAAGATGTTAAATCCAATGGTGCAAAGCTCGAGAATAAAGAAGACAAAAAAAAACCTGGGTCAATCAAACTAGACACCATTGGATTTAGCATCTTTCACGTGTCGAGCTCTCAGCCCTGAACTGCACCGCACTGCACTTTTGGAGAAGACTGGGACTAATGGAATTAGAAACGGGTTTCTAGACGATTAATTGTGACCGTCAATTACAGAACCAACTCATCAGCTATCTACTATTAGACAGAATGTGTGTTGGGCCGGCACAAATGAGAATGACTCAATTTGGATCAAATTATCATCCATCAATGAATGTTGCAATGCCTTCCACTGCAGTACTGCACCAACTAGTTCGCATTAATTTAAAAATCTCAATCTAAGGATCTGTCTGATATACATTCTCGGAATAGATTCTTGGTCAAGCACATATTTTGAAGCCTGATTCTTCTCTATTTTTTGCTTCACAATGCGTTTTAGTCCCAGAATCTATTCCAAGAATGCATACAAAACACAGCCTAATAGTCCACTCTTTCTGGGTAGCTTGCAAAAGTATTATAAATGATATTCGCAAATATTATTGAATAACATCTGCTTCCTGCAAAGTGGTGATCTAGAATCAGGTGACTATGCCATATGAATAAGCAAAAGGCGGAACGAGAGAGAGAGAGAGAGAGAGAACAACCAACAATGCACTTCACAATATTTCCGGAAGATATAAAGGATGAGAGATATAAAGTACTCATGCATTCAATGTACAAACTGATCATGCTGTTCAGTGAAAAATTGCAAGGAGAACTAATTAACCAGTGTAAGTTGCAGAGTCAGTTTGGAAAATCACAGTGTCTGGAGGTATATATGTCACAGATCTATCAGGGGAACCAGCCCAAGGGATTGAAAGATAGATTTGTCATATAAATTTCATCATGACTTATGTTCTGCAAAATGATTTCCTTCATAACTCACTTCTCCAGAACACCACCAGAGCTTGGAATCTCATCTAAGCAGGGGGGAGGGGGGAAGAAAGGGGGGGGGGGGGGGGGGAGAAATGCCATTAGTATGATTTGGTAACAAGTATCAAGGTAGTTGCAGTAAAATATCTGACTGGGCGCCACAAACATAAACAATTACAGAAGGAATTCAGCAATCGTAAAGAACAAATTTGGAACCTGAGTCATTATCCAAAGAAGCAGGAGGTGACACATTCATTACTTGATTTGCCTCTGCCATCTCCACTTCATTTGCTCTCGTGCTCAATGACTTCCCATCCTCCATCTCCATCCTCTTGAGTTTTGCCCTTTGTATTGCACGTATCTCATATCTGATATTCACCAAATGTCAAGAAGGTATATTTTCTGGAGAGGGAAGCAGAAAAGACAAACACACAGTACTGAAGAAAAGTAACCAAAAAAAAATACTGAAGAAAAGGCATATTAATTTGTGTCTCACAAATCAGAGGAAGTCAGTACTGTCTGATGATAAAAATTTAAAAAGTAGCAAAAAAGTTGTATGACAAATGGATGTAGTCTACTACTGTAAATGATTGATATTTTCCAAACGAAGTCCCAAGAAGACCATAAAGGTTAGCATCTCCAACACCAAAACTGGCGCATGTACTCGCACAAGCCATCTGTACAAATCAACTTCACTCTAGGTTATTCACACAAGCTCCCTCAGCTCAGACATTGGGCATGTCCGTGTGAGCTCTACGCCACAAGAAAGGTAAACTACATCCAGCTATCTTCCATGACATCCTTGACAGCAATCCCACGGTACCACAATTTGCATGCCTATTAGGTAGGGTCCATCTATATAGCCCACACACATCATCCCATATCACAAACTACAATATGTGGGAAAATAGCATGAACATCAAAATAATTGACCTAATAAGGATCCTGCAGCAAAGTCTTAAGTTGGAAACCTAAAATAAGCTTAGCAAGTGTATCAGCATCAATGACGTGACCTGTGACCTGCCAGTGGAGAGGAAGAGATGCCAAATCTTGTAGATGAATAATTTTCTTACTCATTTTATATGAGCTGAGTAGCAAGCCAGGAGCCGAGTCAGGAGGGGGGGGGGGAGAGGTAGAGTAACCAATTAAAAGCATCAAACCTTGAGGATGCCAAATGGCGTATATATATAGAAGGCTGCATTACTCATCTCGACACCACATGACGTAGATATATATGCAAAATTAGGGTGTATGAGGTCCCAATTGAGGTGTTGAAGAGCTTAGGAATTTGTGGTTTATCTTGGCTAACCAAGTTGTTTAACAAGGTTATGAATATAAAGAAAATGTCAGATGAATGGATGAGAAGCATTGTAGTCCCGATTTACAAAAATAAAGGTGATTTTCAAAGCTGCAATAGCTATAGAGGCTTAGAGCTAATGACTCATACAAAGAAGTTATGGAGAGGGTTATTGCAACCCACCTGAGAAAAGGAAACTACTATTTCGGAGAACCAATTTGGTTCTTGCTAGGAAGATCCACAATGGAAGCTATTTTCCTACTTAGGAGACTCATGGAAAGATATAGCGAGGGAAGAAAGGATCTCCATATGGTTTTTATTGACCTAGAAAAAGCCTACGACAGAGTAAATAGAGAGTAAATCTGGAAAATATTGGGTGCATTACATTTATTTTTGGGTAAAAGACACGTACCACGTTGTAATGCACCCAATATTCCTCGTACCCCCTTAAGCTTTTGATAAGTCCACATACCACCCCTCAATATTCCACGTACCACCCCTGCTTTACCCCCCTAATGCCAGACAAGTCCAAACCGTTAAGTTTAGCCGTTAAGTGCTAAAAACTTGACCATTTTACCCTTTCTTCGATTTTTATAAATTTGAAAAGACCTAATTGCCCTGACTTATTTGTTCATAATATGAATAGACCTTTTGGCCCTAACCTAAATTGAAAAGACCATTTTACCCCAACTATTTGTTCTTAAGAACCTAACCAAACCTAATATTATTGTTGCATACCCAGTGGAGAGAGAAACGAAAAGCTTGGGAGGAGAACCTGCAGCTCCAGCGAGGCGTCCAGCTCCCTGCTCCGAGACCATTGTTGCTCCGTCTACGACTTCCTTCTCCGGCAACGACAATCTTCTGCAGGTAACTTCTTCTCAGCTTCTCCTTCTTCTACTTCTTCTTCTATGCTCTTTCTTCTCTGCTCCTTCTCTGTTTCTTCTTCTGCTTCTTCTCTGCTCCTTCTTCTGCTTTCCTTCTTCTTCTCCTTCTTCTGCTTTCCTTCTTCTACTTTCCTTCTTCTGCGCCTTCAATTAACTGATTTGCTTCGTATGATTTCAATTTAGGATTAAATTTTAGGGTATCAATTTTTCTGCTTAATCCTCGATCTACTCATCAAACAGATTAAGCTAAGCCTTGTCCCAATGATTTGGTCTTGGCTAGCTACTGAATACTACTGTTTTGTTAGCCCATCTCTGTCAATTTTTCTCGTTGCATCAATTAAAGAGTTTTTATAGAATTTCTGAACAGCAAGAATGCTCAAGACCACTATGGAACAAGAGTACAAGATGCGCCATGATGTTTCTGGGCTTCTTCACCAAACGGGTCTCTCGCTGAGTCATCTAATTAGCAGCATTAATTAGTAGGACCCATTAATAGTTTCCCAAGTAGGGATATGGTGGTGACTGCACCTTTCAAATTGTTTGCCATTTTATTGTTGAGTTGGTGGGTCAATGGCTTTCCACTCTACATTGGCTCTGATTGGCATCTTAAGCTGGTTTAGTATAAGCTAGACATTAATAGAAACTCAATCTGCTCAGAAAATGTCCCCCTCCCCACTCTTCTCTTTTCGGGGTTGGAGTTGGGCGAAGTGGTTGAGGCCTTGTGATGTAGCTTTAAAACAAATGATCGGAGAAGATGAAGGGGAGCTCCAAGCTTCCCACGACTTCAACGATCGGAGAAGATGAAGGGAAGCGCACAACCTCCAACGAGTTCAACGATCGGAGAAGATGAAGGGGAGCTCCAAGCCTCCCACGAGTTCAACAATCAGGGAAGATGAAAGGGGGTGCCGCTGGTTGAGGGAGTTCAATCGTGAAAGTGAAAAGGCAATTAGGGTTGAGGGAGGTCGATCAAGAAAGGAGGGAAAGGGTAAAAATGGTCTTTTCAAATTAGGTTAGGGCGAAAAGGTCTATTCATATTATGAACAAATAAGTCAGAGCAATTAGGTCTTTTCAAATTTATAAAAATAGAATAAAGGGTAAAATGGTCAAGTTTTTAGCACTTAATGCCTAAACTTAACAGTTTGGACTTGTCTGGCATTAGGGGGGTAAAGCAGGGGCAGTACGTGGACTTATCAGAAGCTTAGGGGAGGTACGAGGAATATTGGGTGCATTACAGGGGGTTACGTGTATTTTACCCTTTTATTTTTTGCTGATGATTGCTTATTCTTTGCTAGAGCTGGTGGATTGTAGTACTATTTCAGATATCCTTAGAAGATATTGTCAAGCATCTGGCTAAGACATTAATCTGAGGAAATCTAATATTTACTTCAGTCCAACTACCAGACCTGGCAATAGGAATAATATTTGTGGTATATTTGGTCTGGCTGAAGTTTCTGATTTGGGTAAATATTTGGGAATCCTTCCTCACTTTGAGAAATCAAAAAAAATCAGTTTTTGCTTAGATTATGTCTCGAGTCCAAGCTAAACTTGCTGGCTGGAAAAATTCCCTTCTATCCCTAGCAGGAAAGGAGGTTTTGATTAAGTCTGTTGCTGCAAGTCTCCCATCATATATAATGTCAATGTTCTTACTTCCTTCCTCGGTATGTGCTGATTTGTCCAAAGTTGTGAACAGGTTCTGGTGGAAAAACAATGATGAGAAAGGTTTGTTTTGGGCTAAGTGGAATCTTTGGTGTTTGAATAAAGCAAATGGGAGTTCAGGATTTAGAGACTTTAGGTGTTTCAATTTGGCTTTTTTGGCAAGGCAAGGATGGGAATCATGAATAACCCAGATGCATTATGGGTAAAACTGTTCAAATACAAATATTTTCCTTCATCAGATTTTCTTAGTGCGCCTATTAGGAAGGGATGCTCTTGGCGGAGGAAGAGTATACTAAAGGGTAGGGAACTGCTACTTCAAGGTTGGAAAAAGAAAGTTGGTACGGGTGCATCAATAAAGATCCTTGAGGATAGCTGGGTCCCGTCTCTCCCTGCTGGTCGCATTTTAGGTCCAATAAGTGGTGGTTTAAATAAGGTCTCAGATTTGATCCTACCTCAGGTAAATCAGTGGAATGAATCTTTAATAAACAAAAAATATTTTGCTACAACTGATGCTAATGCTATACTTAAAATTCCACTTGGTTTGCATGTTCACAATGACTCTTGGATCTGGTACGCTGCTAGTAATGGAGAGTTTACTGTTAAATCTGCTTATCACTTTGAATTATCTCTGGATATGAATAGACAACCTGGTAGTTCTTGTAATGCAGCTGATCCTATTTGGAAGAGAATTTGGAATCTACCTATACTCCCCAAACTTAAACATTTCCTTTGGCGCTGCTGTTCAGATACATTAGCTGTTAAATCTTCCCTGTTTAAACGTTGTGTTGCTAATGATGCTATGTGTCCTGTGTGTGGTGGCACAGAGGAATCAGTTTTACATGCCGTCTTTCATTGTTCTTATGCTTCTTGTTGCTGGCTTGCTTCTCCCTTTAGATTGTCAATCCATAGCATTCAAGGTAATTCTTTTAAAGAGGTATTCTTCTTTCTTGAATCAATCATCTACATTTCCTGACAAAATTGATGTCTATATGGGTCTCTATACTGTAGCAGATTCGGAAATCTAGGAACTCTTTTCTTTTTCAGCATTCTGACCACTCTCTTGATAATATGATTCAAGCATTCTACCATACTGTTAAAGAGGGAAGGTTAGGTTTTTGCAGGGATAAACCATCTTATCAGAGATCCCCTGTTGCTATTAACATGAGTTTTCCTAATTCTAATTCTGTCACTTTAAAATTTATATAAATGGGGCTTGGAAGCTGGATTCATCTAGTGGGGAACAAGGAGTCATTATCAGAAATCATAAAGGATCTTTCGTGGTGGCAAAGTGTAAATTCAGTTGCAGCTTTCAGCTACCTCAATGGAGGCAGAAGCGATTAGAGATGGATTATTACTAGCTCTTAGTCTGAACTTGGATAGAGTTACTGTGTTTCTGATTGTAAATCTTTGGTTTCTTGGTTGAATGGATGTTCTGTATCCCTTGAATGGGCTGCTGCTGTAGTGGCCTCGGACATCTTGTTGTTAAGCCAAAGCTTTGGTTCGGTTGCTTTCTTGTATCTTCCTAGGTGTTTAGTTAAAGATGTCCATGTATTAGCTAAAGGCGCGTCTATTTTCTCTCTATCTTCTGTTTGGTGGATAAAGCCACCGTTTTTCATTGTAAATCCAGCTATTCTGAAAAGCAGGGACTTTGCTTCTTGTTTTAAATAAAGTTGAGGCCAAAAGGCCTTGTTCTTGACCCCAAAAAAAAAATGTGGACATTATTAAAGGTATGTATGATGGTGTAGTGACTAGCGTAAGAACTGTGGGGGGTCAAGGTAGTGCATTCCTAATTACAATTGGATTGCACCAAGGATCAGCCTTAAGCCCTTATTTGTTTGCGCTTATCATTGATGATTTAACCAGAGCCATACAAGATGTTCCTCGGTGTATGCTTTTTGCTGATGATTTTGTTCTGGTGTATGAGACAAAGGTAGGGATTAACGCCAGGTTGGAGTTATGGAGATCAACCTTGGAATCAAATGGTCTTAAGATAAGTAGAACAAAGATGGAGTTAATGAGGTGGCGAATATTGCTGAGAAGGAGATCCCACAAAGTGACTATTTTAGATATTTGGGCTCAATCATAAATAAAGAAGGTGATATAGAGGATGATGTTGCACAAAGGATTAAAATAGGATGGATAAGTGGAAAGATACATCCAAAGTGTTCTGTGATCAGTGTATTCCTTTAAAGCTTAAGGGAAAACTTTATAGGACCATCATATGACCAGTTATGATGTATGGTGTAGACTATTAGGCAGTTAAGAAGAGCCGTGTAGCGACTCCGTTGAATCTTCACTTACGCTACATAGCAGACGCGTAGCCTTGCAATAACTGGGTAACCTACTTTTACCACTTTTTAACTTTTTTTTTTTTTTGTTTTAATATTTAATCAGCCCACCCCTACTCTTCTTCGTCTTCTTCTTTCCAGACGAAGACCTCCTCCACCCACCCCCTCTATTCCTATTTTACCCCACCACTGCCTCCACCTCCGCAACCCCCCACCCCATCCCCTGCAACGTAGCCAAGTCCCTGCCACCATTGCGTGCTCGCTTTGCTCGCGTAAGGCCAAAGGCCTTACACTTTTACTATGGTATAAGCGATGGCTCCAAGTACTTAATTTATCAATCGTTCGTCACAGTGGTAGATCACCAAGAGGGCGGTGATTTTGAAGGAGGAAGATCTGGGGGCGGATTGGGAGGAAGATGGGGATTGAGGAGGAAAAACAAAGTAGGGGTGGGGGTTGGGATGAGGAAGAAGGGGGCGGGAGGGATACCGAAGAGAGAAGGTGGGAGCATATGGTAAGAGGGCGGGGTTGGGAGGAAGAGTAGGAGGTGGAGCGGGGTTACAGAGGGTGTGGCGGTGGTAAGAGGGTGTAACAGATTATGGGGGTGGGGCAGTGGGTTGGAAGGAAGAAAAGGGGCTGGGGAGAGAGATCAGGGGTGAGGTGGGAGGAAGATCCGGGGGTGGTGAGGGGTTGTAGGTCGTGTGGTGGGGATTGTAGATTGTGGAGTTATATGTCGGTTAAAAAAAATGAAAAAGCTAAATTAAAAAACAAACGCAAAAGAGAGAGAGAGAGGATTGAGATCGAATATTTAAAATAAAAAAAAAAGATACCGTCAGAATTTGGTGGGATTAACTAAAAAATAGAGAAAAGATAAACGATAGAAGGAAGAAAAAAAAAAAAAAAAAAAAGGAGAGAAGAAAGCAGGATGGTTGGAGGTACGGTTTTTCTCCTGCTACACGTCAGTTATGCAGCTTAAGTGAAGTGGACTCCCACTTCACGTAAGTGATTCACCGGACTCATAGATAAACTAAGTGTAGCGGAGATAAGGATGTTGAGATGGATGTGTGGCAAAACTATGAAGGATATAGTCATGAATGACCATATTAGAGCTGAGTTGGGACTAGCCCCGATTCATTATAAGCTACAAGAGAGTCGTTTGAGGTGGCATGGCCATTTCCAACAGAGGCCTTGGGATGCTCCAGTACGAAAGAGTGATTTGATTCAGATTGAAGGGGCTAAAAGATTCAGAGGCAGGCCTAGATTAACCATAGGAGAAGTTGTGAGCAAAGACATGCATAGCTTAGGCCTCGTATCTTGTATGACGTCGAATAGAGCTGGTTGGAGAGCAAGGATCCATGTGGCCGACCCCATTTAGTTGGGAATATGGCTATGTTGTTATTGTTGTTGAAACCTTGACAACTTAATTGATGGTCCATGATGTGCATGAAACACGGAAGAAATCCTAATTAAAAGGTTGTTGACTGTCCACCCGGTATTGGATGTAGGGTTCAGAGTATAGTGCAATCTCTACCAAGTGCTTCTGTTTGCATTAATCGCGTGCTCTGCGAGCTATCCCCAATAAGTAATGGAATAAACTGAGCAATATTTCCATTAAGATTTTCAATCCAAATGCCAATGTCAATACTACATCCACTTAACTTAGTTCAGATATGGTATACAAATAGGAATGCTCCTTATAATAAGCATCAGAAGAATTAAGTAAATAAAATGGAAAACAAACGATGCAGCAGTATCAGGACTCCATATCGTAATTCAGAAGTAGAAATCTCCTACAGGGGTGTGTTCATCAGGGTAATTGAAAACATAGTTAGAAAACTCGTCTTGACCAGGTCGAGATCTTGGCGAGTTTTTTTGGAATGAAGTTTCGGTAGTTGATTCTGAAACTTTAAAGGAAGCTTTATAAACATATTTAAATCTTCAAATTGAAAGGAAAAAAAAACACCCAATTTGGTGTTTTGGATTTGCACCCTTGGTTGGCAGTAAAGGCCAACCCATAATGTAATATTGTCTATTCTACACATTGTTTGAACGATATGAGACATAATTGGCAAGTGAAACAAGTCAATTATGCAATAATGGATGAAGACACATAATATTGAATAGTTGTTTAAGAAATAGTTACTTAAAGTAAAAACTACAAAGTAATGTAAACAATGCATATTAAATAGACACCCAAGTACAATGAACAATGCATATTAAATAGACACCCAAGTACAAATAGTATTATACTATGACTCTATGAGTACTGAGGAGGTCAAGATTCTCAAAATATTCGAGATTTCTCCAATATTCTCGAAATATTCAAAATTTCAGTCGAGTTATTCGAAACTGTTCATGTTTTATGCCTCGTATGTCATCCCGTCTCGAGGAGCTCGACATTCTCGAGATATTTGATTTCTCGCCAAGTTTTCGACAAGTTTTGGAACTATGATTGAAAAAACTGGCGTGGACAACTTCTCTGCTAATAGAATTCTTATTTTTTATTTTAAAAAAAAAGTCTATATGATCCCACAGGTTTTCTTCTGCTTTAAAATTTCATTAACAAAAAAAAAGAAAGAAAGATGCTTACGGAGCTACATAATCCTTGACAAGCTTGAAATATATTCTCCAAAATTGTCTCTCCTTCAAGTGGCGAGGGCAGACAATATATCTTAGTTGTGAAATTTCCTAGAATAACCAAAAAAAAAAATCATAAGGTAAATAAGCAGAGCACCACTAGTTATTTTCATGAAGTTAAAATAGCCACAACTGCTAAAGAAATGTAAATATTTTTCAAATAACTCAGATTGCATGAAAATAAATGGTGTATAGACTGTGCTAGTTCTTCTATATCATGTATGTATATGTATTTATGTATGCATGTATCACGTATATATATATATATATATATATATATATATATATATATATATATATAGAGAGAGAGAGAGAGAGAGAGAGCTAGCCAAACCAAATGCAAAGACAAGAACCACCCGTACTTCCTGGCTTCCATTTAAACAATAAATTAGATCTGCTAAACTAGATAGCAAAATGGAGCTCATATATCAAGCATAACGGCCAAGGCTCATCTAAATATACCTCAAAATTTATATCATCCGTCAAATCTCCCTCTATTATCACATGATTCAATGCCTTATTAGTCAATGAAGCCACCCATACCTTACAACTAAACTCAACTCAGCCTTATCCCAAGTAAATGGGGTCAGCTACATGGATCCTTTCCCTCCAATCAGCTCCATTCAAAGCCATACTTGTAACAAGGCCTTAGCTATGCACGTCTTTCCTCACCACTTCTCCTAGAGTCAATTTAGGTCTACCCTTGGCTCTTTTAGCCCCTTCAATTTGAATCAAATCACTCCTTTGTATGGGAGCATAGAAAGGCCTCCATTGCACATGTCTATGCCACCTCAATGACATTTTCGCCGCCTATCATGTATCATAGCTACTCCAAAATCAGCTCTAATATGATCATTCCTCATTTTATCCTTTCTAGTTTTACCACCCATCCATCTCAACTACACTAAGTTTATCCATATGATGTTTCTTTACTACCCAACATTCGGCTCCATACATCGTTGCCGGTTGTATAACTGACCTATAAATTTTTCCTTTAAGTTTTAAAGAAATATTGTCGATCATACAACACTCCGGACACACCTCTCCACTTCATCAATCCTATTAATTCTCTATGTAACATCATTTCCTACTTGATTGGCCATTTGCAACTAAGGAGTTCAATTGGATTGCTAGGTTTTTCTGCATGAATTGGAGAACTGTTGTTTAGGTGTTTGAGGTCCTTCTTTCATATTCTTCCTTTTGTACATCCCTCTGTATATCATTGAAAAGGAAGTTACAAACACATATACTACATGTATACAAGTTCTTTCGATATCAATAAATAATTGTCATTCTAAATCGAAGCAAAAGAGGAAAAAAAATAATAATATTGGAAACCAATGCTTCAGGATTTACTGATTGATTCCCAAAAATCTTAACTAGTTCGATCCCTACAGAACAGAAAATTTTCTCTTAAGTACGAAAAGTAGTCTGGATTCTCAAGGTCAAGCATTAATTCTATTGCTCTGGGTCCAATTCAACTGATTACATGCTCAATCTGGACTGTGTTGGAGCACGAATTTGCATTTGGATTACTTAATCACGTAAAATAGGCAAATCAACTACAAACACTTCATACGCGCAATCAGTCAGTGATCATAAAACAAAAAAAAACAAAAAAATTAAAAGAGTGGGTAGGAAAGCAACATCATCGCAACCTTGACTCTGGATAGAACGATGATTGCATGCCGCTCCTGCCACTCTGACAGATCCTGCCGAACATTAGAGGACGTCGTCGATGCTGAATCGCTGGCGTTGTTGTTGACAGTTCCCTGATCATCTGTCTGCACCAAATCCATTACAGTCCAAAAACAACAACTGAGGCAGAAAAAAAAAAGCAAACGATTTGAAAATTTTCAAAAAAATAAAATTGGAACTCCGAGACACCTTGGAGAGGGAAATTTTTGAACGTATCTACAGAGAAGGATTTGACGAAGTTCTTCAACTGCTCCGTCACTCCAAACTCTTCATCTTCTGTAAGGGCTTCTACTTCTGCAGTTTCCTTGTGACTAGTAGGATCTGTAGCTGCCTGTGATTTCTTCTTCTTCCATGACAGAGATTGACGAAGCCATGACGAGTAGCTCATCTCGTCCGCGTTCAACTAAATTGCTCTGGCCGATTGAAAAACAAAACCACCGGATTAATGAAAAGATATTGACGTTATCTACCAGAAATCTAAATGGCGTAGGATACGGGATCATAAGGTTGCTTTCGTGCGAGCGTTGTGCGTCAGTCGGGCCGATCGAAATTAACCGGTTCAGCCAAAACGGAATCGAATCAATTCCTTATATATATAAGAGGAATCTATTATCATTCTCTTTCATGTTCTCCTTTTAGTGCATATAATTAGCAATGGGAGCTATCGTTCATAGAAGATGGGATAGAGAGAAGACTAACTAATGGCTTCCTCTTATCAAGGATAAACCCCTTAATTTATGACTCAAATTCTCTTAAATAAGTAACTTTGACCTAAAATTGGTTCATCTTATATGGGTGTTCCTTTTTTTATAAGATTGGGTTTTGTCTTAAGTTTGGTTCATTTTATGATGGATGTGATGAGGCATAAAACACCCCACCTATCGAGGTTGCCACGTGGCCGACCCGACCTCACCCCGAGAACCGAGTTGGGCCGAGCAGAAATTGGGCCGACCCCATATCCGATAAGTCACCCGACAAAGCCGGTTGGAGCGAGCCGGCGGTGGATCGAGGCCGAGATTATACGGACAGCCAGGGACTCCTAGCCGACCTCATGGCCGAGACCAACCTCCTCTCGGCCGACCTCCATTGCCGACCCCACGGGTCGACCTCGTAGGCCGAGCCCTCCTCCATTGAGGCTCCCATAGCACCCCACCGGGATCTCCGGCCACGCCAAGACATCCCGAGAATCACGGGATAAGGACCGAGCCACGATCCCAGCCGCAAATACGTAATCACACTCTACATGGACTCTACCTTAATAAGAGTCCGACCTCGAAAATAACTCTCCACTCCGCTCTACGCGAGGAACCTTCTCAAAGAAGGACTCCTACCATACTAGGACTCTCCCAACCGTCTCATCTCCTCCTTACTCTATAAATACCCGTGCATGGAGCTCTATCCCGTCTCTCGGCTTTTTAATAGGTAGTTACGCTGCCGCGCTTGAATACCCGACTTGAGCATCGGAGAGTCCTAGGCCGGAGCCACACCGCCCTCGTGCGCTCATTGCTTGGTTTTTGCAGTTCATCCACGGCGAACCACTACCGGAGGTTTTCACACGCAACAGGATGTTTCTTTATTGAAAGACCAAGTTTTGGCTTTAGAGTGAGATGTATCTTTCTATATAAGTCCACACCATCGACTTTAGTATATCTTGTGCTTAAATGGATATATCTTTGATTATTATGTACGTTCATTCTTAATTTTAATTTTTTTATGTTGATTTCATATTTGTGGTTTTAGACATCTTATATTTGAGTTGGAATTAATGTGATGACTATATAAGTCAATGATCAAGTAGTAAGAATATATTTATTTGTGATTCAAGATGATATCACGTGCTTTGATATTTAACAGACTTGGATTTATCATATTGACTTGCTATGTAAGATCAGTTATGACTTTTAAGTTGCCTGTTTTTAAATGATTTATTGTATGCACTCATTATAAGACTATGTTTATAAGCATATTCTTGTTCTTCAATAGGGGGATGGGCAGTGGCAACGATCACAAATGGGGTTTTTTCCATTTTGTATATAATGGGAATGGTCATTTCAAGAAGTCTGGATCCTCATTGCTGCAATGAGGATCAGACGGCTAAAGCTATCTGACACGCACCCTAATGACAGCTCCATCCGTCCGATCCTTAGTGCACTCAATGGTATGCAAAAGAGGATTTTTACACCATTTGGCTTTCTCTAGTACTCTAGTGCAAACTGCGTGGAACCGAGCAACATTCTTTTTCCCTACAAATTGTCTGAACCTTTGTTAGCAAAAACAGTTTGTGTTTTTTACTGTTTAAAACGCCGTTTGCCATTTGATTGCGCAGTATACAAGACAAAACGGCAAATGACAGACCTCTCCGTTTTAGATGCGTATTTGTTTTTTAAAGGGCAAAAATTAAAATAAAATAATAAAAAAAAGCCCAAATCACAAAACCTCTAAAATTGACTCCCTTTCCCTTCGGTCTTCCACTCTTCTAACTCTGCACCGTTTTCTTCAACTCATCCCCAAATCAAAAGAAGAAAAAAAACCCTCAGATCTGAAGTCTGAACTCCGCGGCTCTGAAGTCTGAAAGCAATATTGTGAGAATCGTTGAACCATTGTGGCTCTGAAGGCAATTTGTGGCTGGTAACAGAATCCTCTGCAGCTTTGCTAGTCTACTCTCCTCTTCCTTCTACAGTATACTCTGCTCTCTTTTCATTGTACTTTTACGAGAAATGAGCATGTTTTATGGCCGAGAGATAGAGAGAGCCATGACATAACGTACTTGGGTTAGTTTGCTCTGAGTGGAGTGAGGTGTGAAACTGAGAGCTACCTCAAGTATTTTTTACTAATTTAGACTTCAGAGGCAGCAAGCAGCATAAGCTTGTGTTACTTTCTTTTCTTTTTTTTCTTCTTTTTATATAATATTAGTATAATTACAAGGTTGTTATACACTTCTACTTCCAGACATTACTCTTTTATTAATATATATGAAATTTAAAAGGAAAGAAAGATGGGGAAATATATTTGGAATTGATGTTGGATGATATTAGATGACATATATTGAAAGTTTGGATTTTAGAACTTATAATAGGTGTGGAATAAATTTCATTAATGTTGGATATTTAATTTTTTTGGACATTAGATGCAGGTGGTTAAGTAATATTTCCTTGGTTTATAGGAACATACTGGCATCATTTTTGGAAGCTACGCGTATCGTCCGTTTTTTGACCGTATCATTTGTTATTTAACACCGTTTGAAACGCATACCGTCTCCATTTTTTTGCCGCTCCCTGTTTGCTAACTATGGTCTGAAATCTGAATCACGCCAACCGCTGTTCTTTAAAAAAACCGAAAATAATTCGCAGGAACCGTATTTTATACGAATAATTCGGACATATAAAAAAAAAAAAAACGTTGGGGTAGGTTTTTCACAAAACTTCAACTCACTCTTCAACAATTCTTCATTCGTAGCAGGCTCGAGGACTCGAGAACGATTGAGAGAGACGAGGAGCCGACGACCGACCGGCCACTGCTGCAACGTGCAATCCGGCGGCTCAGGTAAGGCCCTGTTAGTCCATCCTCTGTCTGTCTCTCTCTCTCCCCCGTTCCCTCTGCAACTTCGCTTTCGGTTCCCTCTTCCCTGTTCTCTGCGAGTAGTCCAAATGTTAGGGACCTGCGTTTGAGAAATGCATTGCAATATATGGGTCTGCTTGTTGATTAGTTACACAGCATGTTCTCAATCCATCATCTCTTCAGTGACTCAGTAGCACTTTTTGTTGTTTTCCCCCACGGGAAATGGATCCAGGAGACTTATCTTTCTTCAGTTTTTGACATTACCCAGAGCTCCTGAAGCTGGAATTCATTTGAATTGGTGAAACTTTCAACCCCCTGTAAAATAGGGAGAAACAAAAATCAAAATATTACTTTGGTTTCTGTTAGTTTTAACTTTTATGGAACTAAGAAGCTGACTTGAATCAGCATTAATTAGAAAGAAATTACTCCTCAGCCTTTTAAGTGAGTGGATTTGATCTATCATATTTCAGGTTTCTATTGATTTGCCCCCTTTTCAAACACAACTCATGTAATTTTTTTTTATTTACATTTTTGGGTAAAATATCTTTATTGCAGTTTTTAGTTTTTATTTTTATTTTTATAGTCTGTATTCATGCTTTGTTTTGGTTGCCACCAATGGTGCTGCATGTCTAGAATTCCCTTGTTATTGGAGGAGTTGCAATGTTCTGCAAATTTCAAAACTTGAATTGTTGTTCATGGGCAAGATGAAACCAGATGAATTTTCATTTGAATGTCATTGTGACACATTGGTTAATGGACATCTGCCATTTTTTCCTGCTAAGATATGGAGACTTAGTTCGGAGCATACCACAAGTGGGTTCTTTGAAAGTTGTATGGGGATTTAGTAAACATCATCTTTTCTTGATTCAGAACCCCTTTGAACTGAGCCTACACTGTCTTCTTTTCATTTCCTTTATGTTGTATGATTCTTGCAAAATGTGTTTATTTTCCAAAGAGTTAGGTGGAAGTTTGCAACTTGCTGAACGCTTGTTTCCCTGCCTTTTTATTAATCCCATGCCATATTCATGTCCCTTTGCCTGTCTTGAAATGGTTCTTTTAACAAGCAGCAGGTGAAGGATGTAATCAGAAGAGCAAAAGTGAAAGGAATGCCTAGCCCTTCACTTGTCCTAAAAGTGCATTGTCACATTTGGTAGTAGCTCTAACTGCCTTTTATTAATTTTGCTTGTTGGACTGAGTCACCTGAGCAAAGAGATAAAACTAGTTAAGGAAATGGAAAACCCACAAAATATTCTTTGTGTCTCTCCCATGGGGTGCCACCATTCTTGATAACATAAGGTTGCTAGCTCTCTCCACGTGTTGTCGACTACTTGGCATGTAAACACCTTGTTCGTCCCATCTCAGCTCTAGCCTCAAGTTGTGGTAATTTTCAATCCCACTAGTGTAATTGCTATTTCAAATGGATGGTGTAGCCTTTAAAAAGACAGTTGGGCACCCACATTTTTTTTTTCTTTAATGTAATCTGTGAGTAGAATAACTATATTCTTGGCAGATGGTGGGATAAGTGTTGAGATGTGCCTTGCTGATATCATAATTTCTATCAATTATGCACATATGATAATTGATTGATAATGTGAAACATGTGCTACAAATATTTAAAATAACATCCAAATTTTTTTGCTATTTTTTTATGGGGGAAACGAATAATTCCCGAATCTGAATCTGTATTGTATTTTGCCCTTTTTTTTGGAACCGAATTCTTAAATTAACCAAATGAATTGTTCCGAATAGTTCTGCGTCCAAATATTCTGGAATCTGAATTTGCTAACTGTGCTCTGCTCTGAGCCAAGGCACTGAAGAAGAAGGTGACACCTGCAACAGTCGCTGATTAAGGACACAAAATAGCAAGGGGATGTCTACTGATTCTTTACCACTCAACTCAGTAATGGATCTCTCTCTCTCCATACAGACACACTCTGATCGTGCTTCTTGCTTCTTTTTTTTTTAGTCTGAGTTGGATGTCTTTGATGCATTCTTGATATGAACTGATATTTGCTGCTTGATCAATGGCATTCTCCAAATATTATTTCCTTGTCTGCAAGTTTAGTAAATTCCAGTTAGGGATGTAAATGGATATTCGAAAATCCGTATTCAATCTGCGTTTGTATCCGTTTAGGAGAATCCGAATCCATCCGAAACTAATCGGATACGAATATGATAATCCCCCTAACCGACCAATTATTATCCGATTCGTTTAGCAATCTGACGGTAATAAATATTTGAAATATATCTCTGTTTTTGTCTATCCTTTTAAGTTACCTTATTGGGTTTTGTTATCTTATTTTTATAAATTTATAAGTTTAGATAATGTGATTCTTTTTCTAGATTTGTTATTGCTTTATATATATTGTTTTATGCAATGTGATACATGGAATCACATATCTATTAAAATAAATACAAGATATAATCAAAAGTAAAAAACGTAAGAAAATCAAAAACCAAGAAGAGTAGAAGAAAAGGTAGTTGTTGAACTCTCAAGTCTCAACCCTAACCCTCATCATAAAAATGGTAAAGATGTCAACGAATAGTCGAAAATTCGTATTCAATCCATGTTCAAATCCATTTAGGAGAACCTGTATTCAAAAAATAACTATCCGGAAATTATCCGAATCCGTCCGAATATAATCGGATACGAATATGATAATGCCTCTATCCGACCGAATTCGATCTGTTTACATCCCTAATTACAGTCCTGATTTGTCTTCTAAAGTACTTCCTTAATTTTATTGATTTTTCTGTTCAGTCACACTTTAATCATGTTATTAATTAATTCCATTTCCATATTGTGCTATTTTAACTTAAATTGAATCTAATTTATGATATGTGAGAATAAGGAACTGTGATTGTTAGCATGGATAATGTGTCTAATATTTCAAACCACACACAACTTCCCCATCTCTATTACTGATCTTACCATTGTTGCAATTGCGCAGACAGTGATGACATCTGAGGAACCCACAATTTCCGCCCAATTGGCTCAAGCAACCAGGATTATCTGTCGAGTGTAAGTGCTTTTGCCTTCAATTTCTCTTTATTTTACTCTTTCTGTTTCTATGTTGGGTATTTCCTTGTTTTCATTGTCTGTTAATTGTGCTCAATGGTACATTAAATTGAAATCTGATCAAGT
The DNA here is from genome assembly GCF_018873765.1 of Telopea speciosissima. Taxonomy (NCBI): domain Eukaryota; kingdom Viridiplantae; phylum Streptophyta; class Magnoliopsida; order Proteales; family Proteaceae; genus Telopea; species Telopea speciosissima. Next base: position 23,822,432 of record NC_057922.1, on the reverse strand, counting down.
TTGTTTGAGACCTTTTCATATTTGTATGAGTATCTATTGAAGTTCAGAGATACAATAGTTTGTGCCTTCCAAAGGTTGTAGTTGTTCAAGTCCTTCAAACCCATTGCCGAATAGTGTTATTGCTGTTGTAGGTGATTTTTTTTATTGTCTCCCTTCTGAGCAATCATATGATTCCATTTTTGGGATCTAGAACAGTTGAATACTGAAGGATAATATAAATTCTTACTTCTCTTTGATTAGCCAAATGTTGTTATGGATTTGAATTCTTAGATATGTACATCGTTATTGGTTTGTGACTTTAACATGTTGATTTAATCCAATTTGATGCTTCATGGCATTTATTGGAGAATTATGCATGAAGAAAGATGGAATTACTTTTATGAAACTCCAGCCAAGGATGGTTTATCAATTAAGATCAATTATTGACTTCTCCAATGGACAATGGAAATATTCTAGAGAGTGTAGGCACTGGGCACTCATAGGATGGGTGGGGAAGCCCAAATCTGCTCCATTCGCTGTAACTTGTTTTAGTTTTAAATGAAATGTTAGGCTTGTCATACATAGTTTTGGGTTATCAGTTACCACATCAAGGGGCCTAAATCTCAGGGTTCCAGATTGATCATCTTGCTATATGTATGCACCTAATCTTGGAAGAAGATAAGGTGCTTCAGACAAAATTGGCTGGTTTCGTTTCGTTGATTTTTGAGCTCTTAAGTTTGTCCTTTATATTTCAGTCACTTCGACGGACTTGTTACAATCTGCATTGTAGTTTTCCCTTATTTATTTTGGGAGGGGGAGGGGTTGAGATTATTTGGTCTCATGTCTTGGTTTGTTTATGTTTCAGTGGATTGAGATTTAACTACTTTATCATACTGCTAGCCAATGTTTACATCATCATGCTTTTTGCCAACATTAATATCTATAGAATTGTTGATCCATTACAAATATTGTTTCTTTTATACAGATGCCAAAAGCAATTTTCAAAGTACACTTGCCCTCGATGCAATTCCCGATATTGTTCACTTCACTGTTACAAGGTGGGTGAAAAAAGTAGTAAGATCCTGTTACAGAGAACCAACGAAGTGGTTTCTTATGGTTTTAGGTGCATAGTGATTTCATGTGGTATTGATCTTCTTCTGTTTTAAGGCGATGCATTCTTAATGTCAACTGTTGTCGTGTATCAGCGTGAGCTATAGTGGTATATGGATCCTGAAAAAACTAGGATTTCTCAGTTTCATATTGTTTGTTCTTTATTCTGTTTGTGGGGCCTCACCAAGTTGCCCATGGTTATTGGATATTTGACCACTCACTTGTCAATGTCCATATAAAATATATAATGATCACTATGTACAAACATTTCCTCTGGAGATTACTGTAAGTAGTACAGGATTTCTGTGGTTAATTTGTCCTTTGATTTTATTATTTTTCTTCCAGGCTCATAGTCTCCGTTGCACGGAATCGTTCATGCGAGAAAATGTTGAGGAGGAGCTCCGACAACTGCAACCTGATGATGAAACAAAAAGAAAAATGCTAGACATACTCAAACGACATCACACAGAAGATGAGATGGATGAAGACGGTGTGTTACCTGAACTGCAATTTCTTTTACGTCAATTTTTTGCCTCTGGTTGTAAGGGGATAGATAAAACTTGAAACAGCTGTTACTCGTTCGATTCTTGCACCAACTTGTCTTTACGTTTTCATTCATTTTTGTAAGCTTTCTTAGAGAGAGGAGAACGAACATTAAGCAAGTACAGATAAGGAGATGCAGCCTAAGTGGAAATGCAAGGGATCAAAAATCACTAAAGACCATCCACCTCCCCCCTCCCTCACCAAAAGAATTTAAAAAAAGAAAAAGAAAAAGAAAAAGAAAAAAGGAAGAGAGAGAGGAAGCACACATGCATACACAGACTAGAGACTAATCTCACGTACCAAGATCAGTGCCAACATATTGAGATCTAGCTTTTTGCTATGTATCATTAATCCATCCAGATATCCAATGAGATGAGTTGTTCTTCATAGATGCAATAGACTGCTCCTTCCTATTAAGTTGTGCAGGTTTCTAGGGGAAACCATATAATGCCACCCTAGGAGCCTTGATGTTAGTTGCCAGCTTCACTTGTCTGCTTTTTTTTACCAAATTTTGGCTGCTTTCTTCAAATTAGGAAAGCAATGTAAACCCAAAATCCAACCTCTGAATATTCTAACTACGAACATGGCCATACCCAACTTCTTGGTGTTGGATGCACTTCCTTTTGGAAGTAGCATGTTGAATGGTTTGGCTAGGTTTTATGCTAGTGCCGGCTCGAGATTCTCCTCACTAAGCTAGGCTTGGGACCACCCAAAAAAAGGGTACTAAAGTCGTATAATTGGAAAGTTGTCAACTGCCTACCCAATTGTGAAGAGGGGGAAAAAATAAAGGAAAAGGAACAGGAGAGAGAGAATGGATGATACATTCTTCAGACCCTCATTAGTGTAGCGTTTCGATTCCTTACACTGGTGTCGTGGGAATCCTTCCCCATATAATTGCAAGTTTGCCAATTTTCACCTATTATATAAGATGCTGAAGAGGGTAGTTACTAATATTTTTTCCTTTTGGCAGACTCTCCTCTGTCTGAAGAGACCATTCAGAAGATTTTATCTGGTAAGTTCCCATCACTTTCTTGTTAACTCGCATTCTTCTTGTATTCTGAACAATACATGTCAGTGTACCCTTTCTGCAATTTGAAAATATTGCAGAAATCAATAATTTTTCTCTGCATTCCAACCCTATTGTCCTATTGGCTTATCCTTGAGTTTGGGGTTTTTGCGACCGTTGACCATCTTGCTGGGTGAACTAATTCTTGTCTCCCCCCCCCCCCTTCTTTATTTTTTTTCTTTTTTAAAATTTTCTTCCTTAAAGTTTATCTTAGTCTTTCTTTCACGATTCTCAGGAAATGAAGTCAGTTTAGATGAATTATCTGCAGAAGAAATGAAGCAACTCCAAAGAGCAGTTGCATCTGGAGAATTAAGCAAAATGATACAGCCTTGGGAACCCTGGTGGTTCAAGCATTCTGCAAGAATGATTTCTCTCAGCCGTGAGGGAACTAAGCTTGTTCAGCCACTTAATGAGGAAGATGTCAGAAAATCAACAGAAGATGATTCTGAAAGCGGCCAGTCAACTATTATACCGCCTGGGCCTGAAACTCCACTGCCACCCGTCAGCAAGCTGAGTTCCATAGCGCCATCCCCTCTTTTAGCAGTTCATCTGGTTGACACTATATACTCCTATTGCTTCACTCTACGTTTCTACAATGGGGATTGGCAATCTGATGCCCTTGGTGCGGCCATGGTGGTATTGAATGTCTCCTCTGTCTTGGGTGAAGGTGGACAGCCAGAGACAGTATCACAAGCACTTTCCCATTGCTTGGAGCAGACATGCTCACCTGCTTACAGGCATGCTGGTGGCTTGAGTTTTGGGATATGTCTTCTTGATGATTTAGTAAAGCTACTTTCTCTAGGTGGAGCTGCTTTAGTGTGCCTGCTCTGTGATCTACAGAGGCTGATTCAGGCTGGACAGAGGGAACTGAAGGCTGAAAAACCCAGGAAGCTGAAAAGGGTGGAAGTGGGGACTAAGCTTAAGCTTGCTGAGAAGAAGGTTTACTTTTTGATGTGTTGGGTTCATGAGCAACCAAAGGAATTTTGGTCTTCATTGATGACCATTGTTGGGGTGGAGAAGGATTTGATTGCATCTGTGGGACATGAAGGCAGTCATGTAAAAGTGGATGCGAAACCAGAATCCAAGGGTAAGGTCATAATTGAGGAGGTTTAGGGAATTCCTCATTGGAACGGTTTAATGTAAACCGTTTTGTATAGATGGTTAAGCTTATCATGTAACACATCTTACTCAATTGAGACGTGCATTATCCAATAAACATATGGGCAAGAGATCGCTGCCTGGTCGTGTAGCCCTTCATCAATGCGGGTCAATGAGAGTATGCACAGGGGCATCAATATGGATGAGATTTTTTATTTCATGGGCCCGGGATGGTATTTTCCCGTGAAATAAGTTGTGAATAAGATCGATCCAAGTCAGTAAGAAAACGCTAGAACTAAGGTGTCAGTTTCACTTAGCAAGTTTTTAGCTGGGTGAACCGGATCAATCCAAGTCAGTTGAATCAAATTGGGATCAGTCGATTTTGATTTCAATCAGGCAGTTCTACAGATTTTGATTCAATTATTAAAACCATAGCCAAAATCCAAACAAGACCACTCATAATAGAGTATTGCATTTTCTTTTTGAGTAAGCGAAAGTTTTCTTTCACTAGTGGGGGAAGAAGAATCCCCACAATAATGCGACTAAATGTATCAATTTTGGACTTGAACTAAGAACCGGATTAAATTGACCTGTTAGGAAGCAGAACTTATCCACAAATAGCTTATTCATTTGGTTCTGGTTTTACTGATTACATTATTGGCCTACCAAATGGTTCCAAAGCTGATAGACCAACTATGAACCATTGGGATTGGAACAAATCCACATCCTAACCCTATCTATTATATGGAAAAAAAGAACATTCCCTGGTTGTGTGGTTCTTGCGCCCAACATAGGAGCGTGCAGAAGTATTACCCCACCCCTCTTAAAATCCAAAATCCCATTCATGTTGATGCCCCAAGGCGAACTCTCATAGTCTCATTGCCCCCTTGTTGGTGTAAGGGTTATGTGATCAGACAACGATCTCTTGCCCATATTAAATAATTCTTAAACCCTAGGGTTGTGAGAGTTAAGGTTAATCATTTTTTTTAAGTCTTTCAATTTTGACTGGTTCCTCTTGTCTCATATAATGTTTTACCAAAGATTCGGTTGTTAATGTAAAGATGCATTTGAGAATACTAACTTAAGAACATGCCTTAAAATAATCTTAATTTGTGAGGGAGGCAATGTTTTTACTTATTAGTTGAATATAAACAAGAGGCACTATGCTACTATGGACTAGTTATATGATTTGAAGAAAAAAAACGATGGTGGGTTGCATATCTCATTTGATTGAAATTAGTGTTTTATTATTAAAAACTTAAAATAAAAGAAGAAATTAGAGTTTTAATAAAAAAAATGTTGGTGGTAAAAATATTGATAGCTGTCCTTGTACAAATTCCTTTAGACTCTCCTCATAATAAATAGTGAGACCCACATTGATATTTATCTATTCTATTAAGATCATGTGGGTCCCATATAGGCTCCATATGGATGATGCCATTTTCCAATCCCTCATTGATTATAGTGTGCATATTCCTTTCTACACTACCCTTGTAGGCACACTACCATTGTAGGAAATCATCTTCTTTATAATAATATTGAATAGGGAAAAGATCTCTACTTGGTGGTGTTTCCCATGCCCTCTAACAGGGCACTGTGTAATGATGTCTTTGCCCCCTCGGTAGATTCCTAGGCGTGCTCCCCCATTGGCCCAGGCGTTTCTGTAGAGACCATGTGACTAAGTAGAGATCTTTTCTCCGATTGAATATATGTAGTATGTGTTAAGGAGTTTTTTCTTTTTTTTTTGGGAAAAAGATCTCTATTTGGTGGTGTTTCCTACGCCCTTTCACAGGGCACCATGAAACGATGCCTTTACCCCTAAATAGATACCTAGACGTGCTCCCCCATTGGCCTAGATGCTTGTGTAAAGACCATGCAAGCAAGTAGAGATCTCTAACTTATGGGAAATCCCCTTAACGCATGATCTTTCTTTCACAAAACAAAAAGGATTAGGGAGGTTCTTATTATTATTATTTTTTTGGAGTACTTGGAATCGATTAAGAACTGAAATCGACCCATCTATTAGTTAATTAATTAAGGGTCCTCCTCAGTTTGAAACCGATTAGTTTATTGGGCCGATTCTAATCTAGATCTTTTACAACCGAAACCATCAATGAACAAGACTAATAGCCCACAACCAGACCAATTAACAACCGTTAGATGTGATCATTTGATGAGACTTGTTTGAGGTCGAAAGTAACCCTCCCCTTGGCATCCAATGGCACCGATGCCCTGAAATTAGCGGAATAAGCGCACGTGGATTTAAGTGTTTGGCGCGTATTTTGGTTGGATTGAAATCTTCAATTGGTCTTTTCCTTTCCCAAATCCCAAACCCAGCCATCCCCCTCTTTTTCTTTTGAAGGGAGCTCTGCAGTGTGGGTTTAGACCCGCGTTATCTTGTTCGGTAGCGTTCGAAGTCAATTGTTTTCCTCCTGTAAAAGACGCACAGACGATCAAATCTGGAAGCAGTAGATGAAAATCTACTAATTTTGCTTTTCATTTTGGTGGTGCAACCGTGGAGGAGTATTTCTTGCATTAGATTTTTAATTTGGTATTCGTTTTTTGTTTAGGAGATTTGTTGAATTTTAATTCTGTGTTGTACTTATGCCATTTCTCAGATTCTTGTGAAAATTATTCATGGCGCCTGCCAAGAAATCAAAGAGTGTGAAGAAGCGTTTCTTGAATGTTAACGAGGAGTCCCCTGATAAGGATGGAGGCAACGGGGGCAAAACTAAGCAACGGGTAAGTTTTGGATTCTCATGTTTGAAGTTCATATACAGAGTAAAATTAACTTTTTCTGTCTTCGTCATACTTAAGCTTCCTAATATCTCACTGTTGTCCCAATCTATTTTCCCTTTATTTGGTTATGATTGGAGGCAGCCATCTAGATTGGAGGCAAGTTGTTTTGATCTGTAAACAAACCCCGCCCTGACATCTAGCTTTGACGGGGGCATTTTCCGACTATGAAAACGGGTGAATAGTTGTGAATTTGGTCATGGTTGTTAACCTTGTTGCAGATTATGTTCTCATTCTTTCTCCCCTTATATATTTTTAATCTATGTTTGAAGAGTAATATAATCCTGAGGATTAAATATTTACTTCAAGGGTTTGATCATGTACTCAATAAGATTTCACTAGGTTTTTATGTGTGTTTGATAGAGAAAATATTTGAGACAAAAAACCCCCCTTTAAATATCCTTTTTTTTTTGGAAAAACCTTTATTAATTTTTGTGTGTATAAAAGTTGTTCATTGGGATGGTATATGGTTCCCTGGGATTTGATCATGAGTATATGACATACTGAGAGATTATTCTTGAATTATGCTTATGTGGTTATGCTCTCTTTCCCTGGTTCTTTTTCAGACACATTATCTCCCTGTCAGTGAGTCTATTGTTCATCAAGCTGCCTTAAGTTGCTGATTTTCTGTGGTGTTTTCATTATTTCAAATAAATTACATTTAAGCCTCTAGATATGGTGCAGGTTGTTATGCATTCCAGACTGAAAAATAGTAACTGAGTTATAAAGTAATAGTTTGACTTTATGAACATTCCATAATGTTGAGCACAATCCTTTAATGTGCAGAAGAGGAAATTTCCTGACATGTTAGGGTCTCAGTGGAGCAGGGAGGAGCTTGTGCGGTTTTATGAAGCCTACCGGAAGTATGGGAAAGACTGGAAGAAGGTTTGTTTCAACTTTCGGCATCTTGAATTGCATCAATTTCAAAGATAGGATTGCTAGTCTGTTTTCTCTCTCCAATTTCAGGTTAATTTTTTTTTTGTTTTTTTAATTTCTTATTATAAAATTTTCATTTTTAAGCTTTTAATTATAGATAGGCAAAAGTTTTTATGGTCCGGCTAGACTAGAGAGTATCTCATGACTGACACCATGTTTTGCCACATGGAAGGGTGATATGAGAATCTTGACTGTATGCTATCTAGAAAATGATTTAGATTGGTCATATGTCAAACTTCAGACCTAGATTCAACCATATACCCTCCCACGCATTGACATATTCCCTTGTATTTTCAGCCATCCATTTCTTTTCTGAAAATTTTCATTTTTCAGTGGATTCTCAAAGCCTTCTTTTACCACTTCGCCAACTCTGTTTTGGCTGAAGCTTGACATGTGAGTATGGGATTCGGTCCACCTGTCCACAAAATTTCAGCTCTATATTTGTGCCAGTCCAGAGAACTTCTTTATACCTGCTGGACTAGAAAACCTTCGTCCAGATAGATATTATATTCTGTTTCTGTAGAAGTACTCACTAATGATTTAAAAGAAAAGGTGACTATTGGACGTTTTATTTTACTTATATGTAAAGCTGGGATTATTTGTATTATCATGAATTAGTTATTTTAGCTCTTGGAATCTTTTAGTAGTCATTGTTAAAATTGACTTACAGGTTGCTGCTGCAGTACGCAATAGATCTGTGGAAATGGTGGAGGCCCTTTACAATATGAATAGAGTAAGCATGGTTCTTGATTTTTTTTCTTAAAATTGACGAACTAAATTTGACCATAATTTCTGTTATTTTTTTGTTATTCAAATTTTAGATACGACGATTGCTTGTGGAATAGTCATGTTTAATATTTCCTCTGACCTGTAATCAGTAGCTGCATCATGATTATTGTTGTAAGTTGTAACATATTTTTCTGCTTTAGTTTTTGTTGTTTTGTTGCTTCTCATGTCCGGTGTTCGCTGTAGCCATATTGCATTGGATGTTTTGCTTGTACAAAATGATTTTCTTGTCCCTTTTGCTTTATTGGATTTCCTACTTGTAAATTAGTTTATAACATATCATATAAGGAAATGGAACTGTTTTGGACTAAATATCGATGGCTATTGAATGTGGAAGATATGAGGTCTTTATTGTTGACAAGGGCTGCCTTGACAGCGTTAATTAGAATTTTCTTGATTTTTCTTATGGCTCGGTGTGTTTCGGTGTAAATTTTTTCATGTTGAAACATTTTCCAATGTTTGTTTCTAGGAGATAAAATATGATGTAAAAACTAAAATGTCATTGTAAAATTTTCCAATGTTTGTTTGTCATTTATTTTACATGGTAAAATTATTTAAAATAATTATGTAAGAAGCCATTATAACAAATTTACATTAGGCAGCCCATATTATATATGGTTGTAAAAACCATGTATCGACACAGGGCCCACAAACCTATATATGATCTTCAATACAACTCAGAAACATTAACCCAGTTCACATTACAAAAGAAAAGGAACAGTAAAGAACAAAGTGATCTTCGAACTGTCATGGAAAAGGAAAGCAAAAAAGAAAAACAAAGCGCATGTTGTCAGGAGAAACAGGAAAAAAGGTGAAGGCTATACCTTGTTCAGATTTCAGACAGATGCCACTTGAATTCGAGCTGCTGACTAGAGCTTCTCGCTATTCTTACCTATATAGAAACCCTAAAAGAATGGAAAATTTATTGATCAATAATCTGGAAATTAAAGACAGAGAGAAATATAGAGACAACTCAAAGAAGAAAAAAGGACAAGTCTAACTGAAGAAATCGAGATGTCTGCATTCCACCTTTTATCTATCCTTGTTAATGTGTTTTTATGGTTTTCTTCCATAAAAAAGGCTTGGAAGATGTGATCTGACCCCTGACAGTTTTGTTCATAATATATAGATCAGATTCAAGCATGAAGCACTGTTCAAAGGTTAAAAAACCCTCAAGAGAGAGGAAGAAAACATAGATCAGAGAAAAAATGAATGAAACCAAACTCTTACGGAAGGATGGAATGAGAGGAAACTGATGAGATCCAAGAGCAGAGGATGACCAGAGCTGTAGATGCACAAACTGTGGTGATCGTGAGTGACTGTGAGCACGAGGGCAGAACTCTGGTTATCGTGTTGAGCAACACCCAATATTTTTGAGGGAACATTTTATGGACAAATGGGCTGTAAAATTACCAAGGTTTAATCCAGAAAATGTATGATCTTTGTAAAATTTTCCCGAGGAAAATTTCCATATAACAAAACAAGCATTAGAAATTTTAATTTTGGAGTAAAATTTGTTTTTTTTTTTTTACTATTTTATGTCGAAACAAACGGAGCCTGGAAAGAAAGTGTTAAGTCACCATGAGAGGAAAAATTTAAATGGTGGATAGTAAGTAGAGAGGTACAACTCATTCTTACAACTGAAGCCAATTCTATTTCCTTAAGTATATCAAAACCATGGGTACATAGTACTTAAATAAAAGATAAGTTAATTCTATGAAACAAAGAAAATAGAAACTGAATTCTCCCTAATTTGATACTTGATACTAAACTTATTTGAACAAGTAAAGCCTCCCACTTTTGTAGCTTCCCTCTGAAACTTGCTTAGTAGTTCAGTTGGTAGAATCCAGATAACAGATTAAAAAAGTTTGAAAAATCCCCAACTCCTTAACCACTTAAGGAATTAAACACTTTTAAATATTCCAAACTGGTACGATATTCACAATTACCAACATACACTTGATGTTTTGAGCACTATAATGAATATGAAATCAGACTTTTCTTTTGCCCCTTCATGATAGTCACCCATACTTGGCAGCTTTTAGGAATTGTTTGAAATGTGGTTTGGCCCAGAAGGGTGCTGAACCAGACCAGTACCATGTTTGGCCTTATTCTTAAAGGGCCAGTGAGCCTAATTGTTCAGTTGTGAAAACAAAGGCTGGACACTTAAAGTTGAGCTCAGGTCACACTGAAGGAGTCAAACAAACTCCCCCAAGGCCCACTTTTCAGAATTTCCAAACAGCACTGAAAATTTGTTTTATGCCATTTTTGTGGTGGATAAATAACTTCTTTGTTTGGGCCTGCATAAAATTAATATATTATGGGTGGTACAGGAGCAGAGAACTTATCTATTTGCTATGCCTTTGGTTTATGATGTTTGAAAGCTTAGATTATGTGCTGTGTTTACAGGCATACTTATCACTTCCAGAGGGAATAGCATCTGTTGTTGGGCTAATTGCAATGATGACTGATCACTATAATGTTCTGGTAAGTAACAAGTCAGATCTCAACCAAGGCTTTTGCTGTTTTTTAGTGGTTCATAGTTTTATGACGTGCTTAATGCTTATGAGTGCAATTTTGAGGTATGCTAACTTTCTTAAATACTTGGTAAATGTAGAGATGATGAGTTGATGACCAAATAAGTGTTATTTTAGGGGTTTAATGCTGGATTAAGAATATGTAAACATATTACCTTCAATCTTGTTGAATTCCATGAATACTGGCTTAGTCAGAGTGACTACAGCTATTCTTAATTTATAATATGAAATAGAACAATCTAGAATAGGTACAAAGACAATATTACCCCTATGACAATTTTACCCATGAACCTGTATTACAAGTTACAACACTCCCCCTCAAGTTGGTGCATACATGTCAAACATGCCCAACTTGCCCTAATTACAGAACAAAATAACTTACTACTAATTCCTTTAGTAAGAACATCAACCAGCTGTTCACTAGACTGAACAAATGGAATGCAAATTACTCCTTGCTCCAACTTTTCCTTGATAAAATGCCGGTCAATCTCAACATGTTTGGTACGATCATGTTGGACTGGGTTGGTTATGAGTGATACTGATTGCTGACTTGTTGTCAGTTGTCATAATAGAATCGCATAGGTAGATCAACACCTATACCCAAATCTTGAATGAGCCCCTTGAGCCAGAGAAGTTCATAGATACCTTGTGCCATAGTTCTAAATTTTGCTTCCGCACTAGATCGAGCAACCACAGCTTGTTTCTTGCTTCTCCACGCAGTTAAATTACCTCCAATAAAGGTACGATATCCAGATGTTGACCTTCTATCATCAGGACTGCCTGCCCAATCTGCATGAGTATAGGCCTCTATCTGAAGATGACCATGTGGAGAATACAAGATTCCTTTTCCAGGAGATGACTTTAGGTACCTCAGTATTCTGTATGCTGCCTCCAAGTGAGAGGAGTCAGGAGTGAGGGTCATGCATGAACTGACTCACGATGCTCACTGCAAATGCTATATCTAGTCGCGTATGGGAGAGATATATCAAACGACCAACTAGTCTTTGATAACTACCGTTATCCACAGGGTCATCTTCCTTACTCTTTAAGTGTGTGTTGGGCTCTAGAGGTGTATCGGCTGGTTTACAACCAAGCATCCTTGTATTACTCAATACGTTAAGAGTATATTTTCTCTGAGAAAGAGATATACTTTTAGCTGAATAGGCAATCTCGATTCCCAAGAAATACTGTAATCTTCCTAAATCTGTGACTTCAAACTCAATACCCAGATAAGTCTTCAACTTCTGAATTTCTTGTGCATCACTACTAGTGATCACTATGTCATCCCCATAGACGATCAAAATTGTGATATGTTGTCCCACGCTTTTGACAAACAATGTGTGATCAGCATTGCTTTGCTTATAGCCATTAACAATCATGGCTTTATGGAAGCGACCAAATCAGGCCCTTGGTGATTGTTTTAGACCATATAAGGCCTTCTTCAACTTGCATAACTTTCCCTGAGTCTCTGGAGTATCAAAGCCTAGAGGTATCTCCATATAAACTTCTTCTTCCAATTTTCCGTGCAAGAAGGCATTCTTGACATCAAGCTGTTGGAGATCCCAACCGTGATTTACAGCACAAGAAATAATGACTCTCACCGTATTCATCTTTGCCACAGGAGCAAAGGTCTCTTGATAGTCGATTCCATGGGTTTGGGTGAACCTTTCACAACCAATCTTGCCTTGTATCTCTCTACTGTTCCGTTTGATTTGTGTTTCACAACAGAGACCCATTTGCAACCTACGAGTTTCATTCCTGGTGGAGGAACCACCAAATCCCAGGTTTTATTTTTCCCCAGGGCATGCATTTCTTCATTCATCGCTTCTTTCGCCTTCTATTCGGCTATTGCTTCCTGCAAATTGTTCGGAATAGTAACAGAAGACATGGAATGAAGGAGTTAAAGAATTATATGACACAAAATTTGAAATTGGGTGGTGTGTAAACTCCACTTTGGTTTTCGAATAGCAATGGGTAAATCAAGACTAGGATCAAGAGTAAGCTTACCAGAGAGATGACTAGGAGTAGGACTTGTAACAGGTATTGATTGTGTGGGAGCAGTGGTGGTAGTCTCTTTGTGCCAAGTTCCACGAGGAGGAAAATTTGTTCCACGAGAGAAAGTCTTCAACTCTTTCAATGTTCTAGACTCCCCCTAGATTATAGTCTACTCACTTTGTCCTTGCTCTTGTTCCTGACTTGTAATTCCATCTTCCAATTCAACAGATACATCTTCTATGGTAGGGATATTTACATCCAGAGGAGCAATCAAAGGTGCCTCTTCATCACTTAGAATCTCCCCCTGGAGAGGTACCGGCGGTGCAAAGTAAGCCTCAGACTCCCGAAAAACCACATCCATGGTGACAAACAATTTTCTAGTAGGAGGATGGTAGCACTTATACCCCTTCTTGGTAGCAGAATATCCCAGAAAAACACACCGAAGACCCTTGGGGTCGAACTTGCCATGGGCATGGTGATTTCGGGAAAATAGCATACAACCAAAAACCTTCGGAGAGACAACAAACATGGAGGAGTTGAGGAGAACATCCAAAGGGCAGTGACTAGTCAAAACTTAGGAAGGGAGCTGATTGATAAGATAAGTGGCTGTAAGCACTGCATCCCCCCCAAAACGGGGAGGAACAACCGTAGTAAACATTAGGGAGCGAGCCACCTCCAATAAATGCTGATTCTTTTGTTCAATAACTCCATTATGAGCAGGAGTGTCCATGCAAGAGGTCTGGTGTATAATGCCATGAGAATCCAAATAGGAGCGAAAAGCACCATCCATGTATTCCTTGCCGTTGTCAGACCGTAAAATCTTCACTTTGGCATCAAATTGAGTTTGAATTTTGAACCATCTTATGAAATAAGGTGAAACGATGAAAAATATCACTCTTATTGTGCACCAAGTAAACCCATGTAGTGCGACTGTAACAGTCAATAAAGGTGACGAACCACTGGAATCCAAAAGTAGAAACACACTGGGTAGGGCCCCACACATCAGAATGTATTAAACTGAAAGGAGTCACACTTCTACTATCAGAAACAGGATAAACATTCTGAGTTTGCTTTGCCAAAGTGCAAGCATACCAAGAAAAATTATTGGGATTACATTTTTTAAATAAACTAGGAAATAGAATTGACAAAAGACTCAAAGGGGGATGTCCCAAACAGCGATGTCATTTATTTAATTCCAGTAAAGCAGAGGTAGAATCAGAAGTCAAGGTTTGAGATTGCAATGCTGCTGGAGAACCATCAAGCACGTACAGACCACCAACCACTTTACCACTTGCAATCGTATGACCCGTGACTAAGTCCTGGTACACACAGTTGTTTGGAAAAAAATGTTACTTTGTAGCTTAGGTCCCTAGTTAAACTACTAATGGATAATAAACATGGTAAAAAATTTCGCGATATATCGCCGAAATTTCGGTAATTTCGACACTACCGAGACGAGAGACGAGATGGCCTTCCGAAATGAAAAAAGTTCAAATTTCGGCATATTTCGGCATATTTCGGTATATTTCGGTATATTTCAGTATATTTCATAGAAATACTGTGTATTGAGCAGTATATTTCGGTAAATTTTGTAAAAATACTGTGTATTGAGTATTGAACTATTGACTATTATGAAGTTTATGAGTTATGACTTATGCACTTATGACTTTATGAGTTTAAACTTTAAAGTTTAAACTAAAGGCTACATTTGACTTTATTTTTGTTTCATTACTTTGTTTAAATTTCTTATTATGTCTTTTAGTACTTAAACAATATGAATTTAACTATTTTATACAACAGGGTCCGACCGTACACAGTCAATCAAGGGTGCAAACCCAAAACACCACTTTGAGTTCATTTTTTTTGCAATATGAAGATTTAAATGTGTTTATTTAGCTTAAATAAGGGTGTTCATGATGTATCAGGCCTAGATATGGCCAAATACCCACCGAGATGGACTCCCGAAAAATTGCAGAAAAAATGCAATATTTTGGCGAAATTTCGCCAAATTTCGGATATCTCGGTAGGCCCGAGGTACCGATATATCGCGAGATATAGTACTATGATAATAAATTAGTAGAAAACTTAGGTACATGTAACACAGAGGAAAGGCAAAGAGAAAAAGTGCACTGAACAAATCCCTTGCCCGAGATAGAAGAAAAAGACCCATTAGCAACACGAACCTTACTATGACCAGATAAAGGAGAATATTGGAAAAAAAGAGTGGTAGAATCTATCCTATGGTTGGTTGGACCAGAGTCAATAACCCAAGAGTTGGGTATGAACGAGGTGCAATTCCCACCAAATAAATACTTGTGGAAGGAGTGGTAGAAGAATCAGAAGGCAGAGAAACAACCGAAGCAGCCAGTGAAGGAGATGCGGATGCCGAAGAAGATGTATCCAAACGAGTCGTCATGTCCCGAAGATGTTGTAGTTTAACCACTACTTGAGAAAGTGATTGGTCAGTAGACTGCTCCTCAGTAGAGACCTGATTTGCACGGGCATTGTTGGAACGATTCGATCCACCCTTCCCACACCCACGGGTATCTGTGTAGGTCGATGCTACGGTCCATGGGATCATGGTGGTTCACCATGGGAAACTAATAAATTATATTTTTTGAGTTCCCTGTTATAGGGAACTCCAGGGTTGTCCATAGGGAACCCTAGGGTTGCCCTAGGGCACCCTAATCAGGTTTGAGTAGCCTATTTTCAATTTTAGGGTTTTCCATGGTCGCCCATAGTGCTCTGCTGGAACCCTATTAGGGTTTGGTATGACAAACCAATGCCCAGTCCATCTCTTTAACGTCCCGTAAAATTAATGGGATCCATGTCATAGAGAAAAATCATCCCTATTCCATCTCATGGATAGAAGGATCCATCCCACACCCGAATGCGCAGCGGAAAACAATCGATTCGGGTCACTTTCACATCCCTTAAATAATCAATACAATAAAATCAACAGGAATTAGCATAGAATTGCTAACCTGATGAGCCTCAAGTGTTGCTCCTCCATTAGACAATGGTTCTTCCTCTAATGAGCGCTCTAAGCAAATAGATCTGAACCTCCAATGGTGCAGCCAAGGTTCTTCAAGCCAATCCTAGATGCTCTTTAGTTCTTCGAAAACCCTAACTCTTAAACAAAGTAGAGAGCAAGAAGAAGGAGAAGAAGAGATCACAAGAGAGAGAGAGAGAGAGAGGGAACCAAAAATCATCCAAAGGGGGGGGGCAGCCAAAAATGTGGAGCACTGCCCCCTCCTGCGTTTTTGGTTATTTTTATAATGTTAGGGTTTCCAAAACCCTAGATGGGAAAAATCCCAGTGAGAGTCTGACTCTCTCTCTCCTTGTTGGCTTTCCTGTTTAAACTCAAAGTGCTTCTAATTGGTGAAGAAGCAGAATCTAATAGGGAATGATATAATTAATTAATTATTTTAATTTATGGATAATTACAATTAGCACCATATCCATTAATTAAATAAAGAACCAATTATTTTAGCAAATTCTAAATAACTCCCTACATGATAATTTTTACATGATAATAAATTATCATGTACAACCCCCCCACTAATCAACACCATCATTATGGAATCTAGGGCATGTACACTTGTACTGCCAAACCCCATTCCATAGCACATGTCCATATAAGAGTGTCTGTGTAACTGATCGGGTCCCGTAAAACTCGATAAAACACTTTAATCAAATAACTGTATATAATCTGTTATTTTATGTAAACTAGGTTTTGCAAAATCCATTTCCAAAACGACACTGGATCCAGATTCTGATCCGACCATACACAGACAACTTCAATCTCGGTGTTCCCCAATCGGGCAGTGGTGACCATGTTGAGTAACTCCTTCACTCACAAAGTGTTCGCGCATTCCCAGAACACCGGCTTTGACTTACTTGAGTCTCAGTCATTGATGAACCAAAGAATGCGGTCACACTGCGCAGTAATAGGGTTCCCTCAGGTAAAGGGTCTCGGTGACACATGTCTATCCCTTCCTACATCTGGCAGTAATATATGAGGGAATCGACAAAGGAGATTCTTCGCCAATACACACATCGATCATGTGAGTATTCGCATTCGTACCCTGACATCACATGTCTAGGCATACCCAATGCGACAACCATATGATAAGGGTGCCTAGCCCAAACCCTAGTCGTGACTACCATTTTAAGTAATACTTACGGACACATAATGCTCAGAAAATTTATATCGCATGTGATAATATTAAACCAAAATGTATAAAGGTTCAATACAAAGTAAAACCGGATTGAACCGGACTGAACCGGGTTTGATGGACACATAAATCCAACAATCTGTAGTGCGACCATGAAGCTTTCAACACCGTCTATGGTATGCCAGTCCTTCCTATGGTGATCACATTTAATAGGAGGGCGATCACCAGTCACACGATCACCACCAGGACAGCAGGAAGAGTTCCCACGAGAAGTAGATTGAGAGCCAAAGAGGAGAGCCGATCTCTCCTGAGTGATGGGATGAACCATGGCACTATGCCTACTGTCCTCAGTTGCAAGAATTGCATAGGCTTGCTCAAGAGTGGGTAGAGGATCACGGTTCAGTATATGTGTTTGATTGGATCAAACTCAATATTTAGACCGGCCAGAAAATCAAATACTCATAGACCATCTTCCATTTCCGGAAGGTTGTAGTATCAACATCATAGGTTGTAGTGAAGGTGCCCAAAAAGTCTAATTGCTGCCACAAAGTGCACATCTTGTTATAGTATTGGGACTTGGGAGAGAGACAACTCCAATTGCTTTGTCGAGTGAAGTTTTTGACAGAGTTCATAACATTGGGCGGCATTCCCTACCTGAGAGTAGGTGTCCTGGGCTGTCTTCCAAATCTTGGCAGCCGTATTAAGAAGAAGGTAGCGGCCGGCAATTTCTTGATCCATGGAATTGATCAGATAAGACATGACCAAAAAATTAATTCATCCACTTGTCTTGTGCAGAACCAGCATCGGTAGGCCTGATAGTTGTTCCGGTGATGTAGCCAGAGAGACCACGGGAACCAATAGCAAACAAACATGAATGAGACCACAACAGATAATTGCTTCCATTCAATTTAATGGAGCTGGCTGGAAACGAAAGAAAATCAAGGTGTGATGTGCCGTCAGTGCCAGAGGAAGCAATCGTAATCTTGGAATTGTCAGACATGGTTGCAGGTCAAAAAAAAATCAATCACTAATGAAATGAAAAAAAGGCCTCAAGGCATATGGTGGCAGAAAAAAAGGGCCCTTGGAGGGAGACAACTCACCACCAAGGGTGGAAAGAAAAATCGGCAAATGCTGGAGGGGACGACTCCCGCGAGAGGTGGTGGAAAGGTGGACAGGGGGGGAAGAGAGGCAGAAGGATGGGGGAAGGTGGAAGGGTGGCGGAAGTTTGGGGAGAAGGCGGAACGGTAGTGGTGGGTTGGTGGAAGGCGGTGGTGCCAAGGCGAAATCGAGAGAGAGAGAGAGAGGACAATATTACCCCTATGACAATTTTACCCTTGAACCCATATTACAACAAATCTATAACTTGGAAAATTTCCCATAGTTATAGAGAGGCGAACACAGTTGCAGATCTATTGGCCAAGAGGATTGCTGCTATTCAGGTGTCTCACTGTTGGGTTGAATCTCCTACTTTCGTTCATCATGAGATTGAATGGGACCTGCAGGAATGAAGTTGTTTCCGATTTGTTCAAAGTTGATCTTTTTAATTCATATTTTTTGGATTAGTTTGTTGCTTTAGGATCCCTGCTGATGGCCATGCCAAAGGTGGGGTTCTAGAGTAAATTTTCTAATATTTTTACCGCTCTAAGGCTCTCTGCTGAAGAGGAGTCGATTTTTTTGTTTTTGTTTTTTCCCCTGTTGGGGATTTCCTGAACTTGTATTTATACCTTTTCATTACTAATACATACCTTGCTGATCTTTAGCAAAAAAAAAAAGAATATGTAAACATGGACCCCGTGTAAGCACTTTCCGTTTCTGCATCATGGGATTGGTCATAAAAAGATCATCTGGTTAGATCCTTCCAGATATCCCAATATATCATGAAAGGGCAGCATTTTCCCTAGTACCAACCCTTGAGGACCATGGGGGATTTAATGCTAGTTCGTAATTGCATACTATTTTTTTGCTGCGCTTTTTTTTTTTCCTTCCTTTTTTGTATATATATATATATATATATATATGTATGTATGTATTTAAATTATTAACTTGCTAGCTTATGTAGAAATCGTGTAAGAATCAATATATATGTTATGTCCATGTATCCATCACCTAGTTGGCAGATCCTTATTGGCAGTCCTGTATATAAATCTTAAGGATCTGACAGGAGAGGCTGACTTGCACTTGATCCTTGTAACAGATCTTATGGTTATAATCTCCTACAGTTTGCAGTTCAGGAGTTCTTTTTTCAATGGGGGAGAGTAGGGCATCTGGAGACTCAACTCTGTGCAGCATGTTTTGCCTTAAATGTATAATGTGAGAAGCATGTCTGTGTGCATAGAAATGGAATTTAACAACATTAGAGTGAAGTTCCTTTATGGGTTTCTGTGCAGTGCTATTTCTACTAGTAGCTGGTCTCATTGGCTGGTTATTTATGTATCAGTTTGTAATTGTATATATAACTTCTTTTTGGGCAGATGTTGCTTCTTGAGCCTTTTTAGGTTTCATCCTTTCTAGTTTTTTGATCTCTGTTTCTCTCTGATCTTTTGTACTTTTTCCCTCCTTTTGCTGTGTAATAGGCTCTTACACTATGCTTTGATTTGCTTGATGTTCTAAAACAGCACTAGATTGAGTCACTTAGGTTCATTTTTAATATTTGCTTACTATAATCTTGGTATTTATGGAGCACCTTGTTGAAATAATTTATCGTAGATTTGTATTGGGTCAATGCTTGTCTGATTGAATCCTTTTATTGTTTGACTATTCTTTGGGACTGTTGCATATTCTTATACAAGAGCCACACTTTTGAATCTAAAGTATAGCATGCATTATTAAAGTGACTGGATTGTGAGTGGCAGGAAGGGAGTGATAGTGATCAAGAAAGTAATGATGCATCAGTGATATCTCAAAAACCTCAAAAACGTGCTCGAGGAAAATTTCAAGTTAATGTCTCAAAGGCGGAGGGAAATTTTCCAGATTTGTTGCATTCTCAGTCAATGTCATCAAGTTATGGGTGCTTATCATTATTGAAGAAGAAGCGCTCTGGTGGTAAATTCAAATAACATAGTTTTAACTTTTGATTTGGGTCATTTTTTTTTTTCTTTCGTGGTTGTATTTACGTTTTAATGTTTGTGCTTCAAAGTAGTAGTTGCTATTGACACTCCAAGGAATGTTGGTAAGTGTTATCTTTTGATTGGCAAATTCATTGATAGATATATATGTTGGTGAGGGGGGGGGGTAGGTAGGATGAAACCCTAGGTTCAGAATTACACACTCCGTTTTACAGGATCTCAAGAAAACCAAAACAGAATTTAGGTCAACAATAGGGTCAAAATCAACCTTTTCTGATGAATGTCAAATTTTGACCAAGGGTCACAAGTGTTAGAATAAGTGAACCCCATGATATAACAATGTTCTAACTGTCGGATTTGGGTCAAGAGTCAAGACAGTAAAAATCTGAAACCCATAATCCAAATTTGAGAGATTTATTGCAGCAGCAGATCAGCAGGACTGATCTGGATAAAATCCAGGTATCCAACAGAGGAAAGTAACATAGTCTAATCTCAGATTAATCCATCGGTTGGATGCTGAGATTGGACATATTCCTTGTTCAATTAAAACACCTCAAATCAGACTTGGAAATAGCAAGTTTAAGTTCATAGCTTGCAGGATTTAATGGAGTCATGAATATGTAAATGAATGGCAGTCAGTTATTAGCAACAAGGATTAGATTGTAGCAGAATTGAATCAACTCAAAAAAACACTGTTATTGAAATCCTTGGACAGGATATGGATTATGGAGTTGTAGAAAAACAATGGAGTACGTACTTGAAGTCTTGAATATTGATGGAGAAGGAAGACTAAAGAAGAAGAAGATATGACTAAGCATCCCTCTTAGCCTCAACTGGAATCTCACTAGTCATTAATGGTATCTCACCATATAGCACTGTATCTCACAGGAAATCTGAATTTCAGAGTAAAGAAAAGGCTCAAGCCAAAATTTCATTAATCAAATTCGTGTACAAGGCTGCACCGATGAAGGGGCATATTACCTGTGTCATCACCCTCATAAAAGTGTTGGGTGTGTTGTTGAGTTCGAATGGCATAACCTTCCATTCAACTAAACTGTCTTCCATTCATCGCGAAGACAAATATAGATCTCGTAATATCCACTCTTCAGATCGATCTTCGAAAAGATCTTTGCGTCGGATAACATGTTACAATGTGACATGCCAAGCATATCATCGAGTTGAGGAATTGGAAACCTGTAATTCACTATAACTTTGTTGATGGCTCGATTGTCGATACACATACGCCATGAACTGTACTTTGGTGTGAGGAGGGCTGGTACGGCGCACATGCTCATGCTCTCTTGTATGTAACCCTTTTTCAGCAACTCATCCACTTGTTTCAAGTTTCAACTTCGCATGCTCTGTGGGACTCAGACCATAGGCGATCAAGTTTGGTAGCATTGACCCTACCTAGTACAAGCCTACAAGATCAATTGCATGTTGAATGTCTTGCATTGGGAGCAGTTCATCTAGAAGCTCCTTAGGTACTAAATCTACAAAATCAGATAAAAATACCCGAATGGGTTTTGGAAAAGTTAGTTCAGGTGGTCTTGGCATCCGCCGTATCCGCGACTCCAATACGGCTGGAATTCTGAAACTTATTTGGAAGAACTCCTCTAAGCATGACTCCATTTGGGTTCATTGGGTCTATTCCCATCTCCTCAAGAATGACTCCATTTGGACCGTCCCCTCTCCTTCAGATTCCTCCTGGGTCTGGCGCAAGATCCTCCTCCTCCACCCTTTGGCTCTTAGAGCCACCTCCTCCTATATTGTTGATGGATCCTCCATCTCTCTCTTTGGCTTGACCCCTGGCACCCTAATGGGATCCTCTACAACTTCTTTGGGGCTAGATCAATTTACTCCACCTGCATCCCCAAGACCGCTCCCCTTTCCTCTATTCTCTTTCAGGGTTCCTGGTCCCCCCCTCCCCCCTTCCCCTCACTCTCTCCCTGATCTGGCATTCCCTCCCCCCTCCCCCTCCCCCAACGGCCTCTTTAGCTTTAGATTTGCCTGGAACTTTGTTAGAACTCAGGCCCCTACTGTCCTTTGGCATAAGTTAGTCTGGTTCAAAGGTCACACCCCTCGCTACAACTTCTTAGCCTGGAGAATCCTAAACCTTTGCCTCCCCACCCAAGCCTTCCTCCTTCACCGTAGAATCCCTGTCTCCCCTTCTTGCATCCTCTGTTGGAATGGTTCTGAAGACATTGACCACCTTTTCTTTGCTTGCCCATTTTCTTCTACCATCTGGCAAAAAGCCCTTTCTTCTATTTGGCCTCGCAGCAGGAGACCCCTCCCCTTCGCTAGAGAATGGCTCTGGATGGTCATGACCTTCCCTGGATGTTCTATCTGCAACACTGTTGGTAAGCTTGTGTTTGGCGCAGCCCTGTACCACATCTGGATGGAGAGGAACCTTAGGAGATGGACCTCCAATTCTCGGTCCTTTGATCAGATTTGGAAAGCCATCTCTTTGGATGTTTTCTCTAAGTTGACTCTTCTCCCCCAAAAGGCCTTTTGTGACTCCCTAAGGAACAGGCATATTGTTGTTTCCTGGGGTTTAGATAGTGCTCTTTTACGGCCCCACTCCCTTTCTTAGTTTGGTTTGGGGCTTTTTTCTCCCCCCCTCTGTTTTCCCCTTGTATATTCCCCCCCTCTCTCTTTCCCTCGTTTTGGTAATACATTATTTATCCATTAAAAAAAAAAAAAGTTAGTTCAGGTGGAGGAGTGACTTCCTTTGTGACCAAGGCCAAGATAAGGCTGGTCTGTTTGCTGGTATGTAAGAACATGTAAGAACGCTCGCTATGGTAGTGCTAACAGCTTAGTTGCACTAGAGTCTCCTTTCTGCAGATGCGTTTACAGGGTTGAACATGAAGCGTTTACCCTTAAATGTAAAAGTGCATTGATTTGCTCTGTCTCTATGCATCATATCATTGCCGTAGATCTACGACCTACCAAGAATATGTCTGTCATCTACATCGGTATAACATCACACCAGACTTCTTCATCGTAGGAACCCAATTTGAGTGGAACTAAACACCGTTGCTTGACTTCTAAGGTGTTTCCATTGAAGAGAGATACCGTATAAGGCTGTGGGTGTTTCTTTTTTCGAAGACATGTGATACTACATAGCACACAACTGCGTCGTCCACTATCAAATGTAGTACCTTGGATCTGCTGGTCATTCTACTTTAGAAAATACAATGTCATCTAAAGTCTTCTCCCTGTGATTCAACAACTAGAATGCTATTAACCACTTTAATTTCATAAGTTTGCATTCCATCGTCAATATACTCATCTGTTGGCTGATCTTTAGTATCATCCTCGAGGGAAGTTCATCATTAATTTCAACATCTTCTGTCTCAAGGGCAACAACAACATTTGTACTCCCTGTCTTTTATGGACAGAATTTAGCTAATGTTCCATATTTATTGCAATGATAGCACTTTGTCTCATTGTTTGCATTCATGGGAGCTTTCCCTTTATTAGCAAATGAGGGAGTGTTACTCGGTCTACCTGTGGATGGAGGTGGTTGAGTAGTAGCCGGTGCCCGGTGGTCTCCTATATTCCCCGGCTTGATTATCATAAGGTCTGACGGGAATCTTCAGTATGTCCTCTGTCTCTAATGCCCTCTGATAACAGTCTTGAAGATCAAGAAAGTAGTTGTTCCCATTGTTCTTCTAAACTCTGTTCCTAGCCCAAGCTTGTATCGAGATATCAGCTGCATGTCATCTTTTCCACTTCTGCTCGTGACAATGGACCATCAAACTTATTGTGTATTCAGGCACAGATAGTGTAACCTGACGTAGTGTATTCGGCTGATCTTGCAGGCAAATTACGAAGGACTGTGGAAGGTATTTGCCCTTTAAATCAACTTTCATATCATGCCAAGTAGTAATGGGCGTGCCTCTATCTTGGTTCCTTTGTTCGTGTCATCTTCACCACTCTCTAGCAGGTCCAACAAGTTTTGTCTTGACTAACTTGATCTTTTTAGCTTCCTCCATGTCATACCAGTCGAAGTAATCAATAATTGCATTTACTCAGACAAGAACCTGTGGATCAAGCTTCTCATTATATTCCTTTAACTCTAGCTTCACCTTCTGTGAATTATCAAACTGCCTAGGAGGGAAACCGATGGTGTTGTCGAAGTATGTTCTCACATGGTCCTCAGATGTAACCTGTGGTGCCTGTGGTATAACAGTTCTCTGTGGCAACCTTCCTTGGTATCAGTTGGTGTTCTGTAATGCAGCCGGGGTAGGGTAATGCTCACCTCTATGGTCCTCTGGAGTGGGCTGATGTGGTGACTGTGTATCAACATGTTGTGAGTCTTATGACACTGTATGCAGCCGTTGCTCCATGGATACCATTCAGATAGGTTCTTAATCATATCAGCCAGTTGATCCATAGAAATCTATTTCTCTCTTGAATTGTAGGGTTAGAACTTGGAGTAGTCATATACTCCTATCTTTGATAGCAAAATGATAGGGGTAGATAGGATGGACCCTAGGTTTGGCACCCCTATATAGGACCACAAGTAACTCAAAACAGAAATAGGTCACTAATAAGGTTAAAAGTCAACCTTTTGGATGGGGTTTCAAATTCTGGTCAAAGGTACGATGATGTTAGGTTAACAAAACCCCAAAATACTACGATAATTCAACAGCCAGATTTAACTCCAGAGTCAGAGCAGTAAAATCAGGAACCTAAAACTAGAATTTAGGAGAACTCTAATTGCAGCTAATCGATAACTTGCATCTGTCTTAAAGCCAGGTTGAGTTCAGTATTTAGAGGGTAGATGAGATACCCAAAAGCCACCTGTAATCCGATGGCTGGATACAGAAGTATGGATGAACTTCAGACAGATAAGGTGAAATATCCAGAATTTAAGGAACTAGCCAGATCAGCACATCTATGCACTTGATCAGGCTGATTTTCTGGACATAGGGAGGGCCCTCCTAATGGGTGATATCCCCAAAAAAATATTAAGCACCAATGGATGGATGCCAAGTAATTGCAAACTTCAGGTTACTTAAAAAGAAAAGAAAAGAAATAAACCTAATCTGTTAAGTCTTCCTAACAAGCAGTAAACCCTCTTCTCTGTCGCAATTTTAACAGCAGAAATTATACACCAGAATAGGGATTCGAACTTACCAGTACAGCAAGCTATAGGGGAACAAAGAGATGGGAGCTAAGACAGTAACCTGAGCTTCTCACTTGATAATTTCAGATCAGAATCCCACTGATCTCCTGGACTTCTTGCCCCTCACTGAATCCCACTGCAACTTCATAGAAGAAGG
Source organism: Telopea speciosissima (assembly GCF_018873765.1). Lineage (NCBI taxonomy): Eukaryota > Viridiplantae > Streptophyta > Magnoliopsida > Proteales > Proteaceae > Telopea > Telopea speciosissima. The sequence continues at coordinate 23,797,052 of NC_057922.1, read as the reverse complement.
CATCATTCTTTTTGTTCATCAAAATTTTCAGTGAGCCTTGGCTATTACAATTTCTTTAAAGCAAATAACAAACTTGGTTTCCTACTAGGAAACTGAAAGCAATTAGAAGCTAGAAGGAATATGAAATAAAGGTCAAGAAAGGACTCCCCAACGTGGGAGGAGTATTTTTATACTTGAACTTCAAACTAAAGCTAGTAAGAAATTAAAAAGCAAATAAACAACTAGCTAAAAGCTAGTCTTGATAGTAGTTGGTGATCCCAGCCGCTATTCATCTTAAACAGCCTACTAAGGCTCATTTGGAAAAACAGATTAAAAGGGCCTCTTTAATGTCTGTTTGCTTCCAAGGCCTTTGAGGCCTGTTTGCCTCTCCTGTGGGAGTAGGTTTTAAACTCCCCTGCATCGCTTCCACTTGTGGGCCTTGCTATGCCTTTGAACCAAGCAATATCCAGGCTATGAGTCAGATAAGAATGAAAAAACTGCAACACAGGCTCAAGATGAAACTAGAGCTTCTTATAGCAACAGAAGGATCAACTATAAAAGAACCAACGTACGGAGGAATAATACTTTGTCAGGTAACGATCATCGAATTAAATTTCAGTTTCCACTAAATCCTACTGATTTTAGAACTTGTGACCAAAAATCTGCAGTGCATGTTTACCAGGGAATGAATTTAAAATGTTGGACAGCATAGTGCTTAGCAAGGAAAATAGCACCATAATGGCCAAGACACTAAAATTGCAAGCAATAGATGATAAAGTCAGAAAAAAAAAAAAAAAAAAAAAAAAAGAAGGAAAAAAGGATTAGTTTATAATATTCAAGACTAAAGACATAAACCATAAAATCTTCAAGAGAATACTAGTGGATCAACAATCCCGCCATGATACAGTGGAATGTCCAGGAGATCAAATATGGCACATGTGTAAATTTATCATGATGATACAGTTGAATGATTATTCATCCAAAGCAATCCAAAACTGGAGCTACATTACAACTCAACATCCACCAAAAACATCATTCAACTCTTTTCGATTGTGTAGTAGGTGTGCTCCTCATGTTCAGCTGAATACACTCTTCAGACTAAATAAGAGCATACCCAGTGCACGAGGCTCCCGCCACTGCGGGGTCTGGGGAGGGTCATAATGTACGCAGCCTTACCCCTGCTTTCGCAGAGAGGCTGTTTCCAGACTCAAACCCGTGACCACTTGGTGAAATACACTCTTCAGACCAAGAGATGGAAATCTCTCTTTCTCTCTCTGGCCAGTGCCCACTTGGTCAAGATTTAATAGAATATATCTATGTAGGAGCTTGTTTCACTTGACAACTCAAACAAACAACTCACAAACAAATACAGAGAAACAAAAGGCAGAACTTAAAAAACAGAGAACAAAATCTCTCCTCATTATACCATAGTTCTTCATCCTCCAAACAAACTAGAGTCGTGAAGGAAACATGAATCTTCAGAATCAAACTTCCTTTCTTACATCTAAAATCCAACATACTCCGTATTTTTTCGGGTGAATAAAAAATTCATTACCAAAAGGGGAAAGAGATACAAGGGGTCCCTAGAGAAGGGGAAGAAGAAAAACTTTACAGAGCTTACAATAGAAGAAAGCAAAACCTAACCCTCTGAGAGAGGAGGTGGGGGGCTGCAGAAGGGAAAGGGGAAGGCCCCAGACACAGCAATATGCTTGTTCCTTGGGGAATCAACACATCGAGAGGAGACCGAAGAAAGCTTGCTTCTAACATCAGAAGCAATTGAGTCCCAAATCTGTTAGAAAGATCTGGAGCTGGAGGATCATTTTCTAAGATTGCGCTCCATCCAGATGTGGTTAATTGTGGCGCCAAACGCAAGCTTACCCACCTCATCACAGATTGACTTACCGTCAAATGACATATCCATCCATGTCCATTCCCTAGAGAAAGGAAGAATCCTCCGAGACCTCGGCTAGCATTTTGCAAGGATCCCTTTCCGTATTAACTCTACTCCATTGGAACCTTTCTCGAAAACCAAACATTGATACCAAGAAAGAACGGCCTTTCTGAAGATTAACCTGGAGGAGATGTAAATGAAGAGAAAATCAAACCTGAGAGCCCCAAAAGATAATGCTTTGGCGAACGAGCATGTTGGAAGTATCAAGCTCTTTGAATCTGTGCATCCAAGGAGTGATAGAGTTGGACATATTCCAGTCTGTCGAGAGTGCCTTTTTGTAGTTCTTTGCGGTGGCATTAATGGAGATGGGTTTTCTTTGGAGAGTGGTTGAAGTGGTCGGATTGAGCTGGAACTGGATTTGGTTGAAGACAGCTTCGGTTTTGTACCTTGGGCTCGGTTAGAATTTTGATATCGTAAAACTGCTCAACTTTTTTTTTGTTGCTCTTGAGGATTTGCTCCCAGATCAGTTTTACATCCGGTTCGATCTGCGGGAGCATAAGACCAACCGGATTTGCCAAACAGAATTCTGCTCCCCGCACCCGCAGAACAGATCTGTGGAATCACTACCACGGAGTGGAACCAAAACAGAGCCTAAACTTCTAAATACTTCTCACATGGGAAAATGAAAATCATGGCTGAGCTTTTGTTCCTCATGAAAGCATAGAAAGCAAATCATTTGCTGGATTATGAAAATTTTCTTATTGGTGTCAGCATTCTTGTTGTTCCTCGTTAGGAAGTGAATAAATTGAACCCTTTGTTCTTGTCATATGGTAGTTGCTCCAGATGGAGTAACTTTCATTTCTCTATCATAAAAAATGAATAATGAAGGTCTTTCTGGCTTTAGTTTCATATATTGTTCTTAAATCTTTTGTAGGTAGCCAACCTCGTGCTGTAAAAAAAAGGACCCCGCGCTTCCCTGTTTCATATACATATAATAGAGATGATAAGGAAAAGTTTCTGTCACCAAATAAACAAGGTCTGAGATCACATATAGATGCCAATGATGATGATGTTGCCCACGAGGTAGCATTAGCTCTAGCAGAGGCTTCACAAAGAGGCAGCTCTCCTCAAATTTCTCAAACACCAAACAGAAGAATTGAGCGTATGAGATCATCATCTGTACAGAATGGTGAAATGATGGTAATCATTTGCTTCTTTGGCTATTGCTTGTGTTAGTTTGCCTTCTATTGTTGCTAAAAGATATTAAATGATCTACAACCTGTCAATGGATTTTAGCGTGCTGAATCAGAGAGGACGACCACGGAGCTTGTTGGTATTGCAACAGATGATGACTTTTTGGAAGGAAGTAATGGAAGTAGGGAAGCAGAAAATGGAGAATTTGCCAGAGATGCCAATTACCCGATGGATGCTGAAGGTGGTACGGTAGAAGTTCAGTGTAAAGGGAAAAAGTTTCACAGGAAGAAGCTAAGAGTTGAAGGCATCGATAACAATCATTTTGATGATGTTAAGGAAGCATGCAGTGGCACTGAAGGACTTAGTTTGAGTAATATTGAAGGAAAAGTTGAAACTGAAGTAACAAATGCAAAATCTGAGAGGTTCTCTTCTCACGGTCCTAGGAAGAGAAGCAGGCAGCTCTTCTTTGGAGGTATGTTATGTATTCAATTCAAGTTTTTGAGTTTCCCATGTAACTGATATTTCTATTCTCTCTTTTTTCTCTGATTTCATGGGGTTTTATTAATTATGTTAGCTTCTTTTTTCCTCGTTTTTATATGCATAATTATTGCTTTTATCTTCAACCATCTTTATTGGGAAGCAAACTTAATAGATCTACATTTTTTTTTGGCCTTTGTGAATGGCATTGGCATTGGCATGAATCAGGAACACTGCTCTCTCTCTCTCTCTCTCTCTCTAATGCAATAGCGCTTGCATGGACTGGCCCAAATACATTTGTAAGCCTAGACTGGGATGAACATGAACCAGGTCCAAATATGATTTTTGTCTAGTTGGATATTTAGGCATTTTTTTGGGTGAAAATAAATAATTCCTTTCCAAAACGAATGAGAGAGATTAGGGGGGGTGGGAGGGAGGGACCAGAAGCCATGGGAGATGATGGTGGAGATCGAGGCAAATTTAGGGATACCATAAGAGTACACCGAACGAGCACCAACAATGGAATAGAGGACTTCGAACGGGTGCCAGTGGTCAAGCCAGAGGGAGTTGGATGTCTTATCAGTAATCTTGGAGATGGTGGCTCTAAGGGCTATGGGGCGGAGGAGGAGGATTTTGTGCCAGACCCGGAGGAGTCTGTAGATTGGGGAACTGTCCAAATGGAGTCCTTCTTGAGGGGTTAGGAATTAAAGAACTAAAACTTGGAACTTGACCAGGTTTTTTACCTTTGAAAAAATCGAGTAGACTCGAGATCTCGAGTTGGTGTATTTTTTTTTCCAGCTCGAAGGCTGGTTTCAATGGGTTTTAGACCTAGTTTGGGTCTAAAACTCGGTACTCAACCTATTTTAGGCCATTTAAACACAATGACACTATCAGATTTTGCAAAAAATAAGTTCAAATAGGAGTTTCACTTCAAACCATAGATTGGTAGGCGATGACGTACTAAAATACCGTACTCTACACATAATTTAGTAATAGAAAGCAATCAAAACATTCAATTAATGTAAAACAACTTAAATAAGCATTAGAAATATTAAAGTGTACAATACATCAATCTGTTTAACAATGTTACATTTATCATCCCATAAAATGTGATTGAATCACGCATTTAGTCCCAACTTGTGCCACATGGTCTTCCCATGTCATAGTGCTGCTGTAGTGTTGCATATAGTTTGCCACAGCACTCATATAAGAGTTGTCATCAACACATGCCAAGTCCCCTATCCTAGGGTATAGAAGAGGCGGTTGCCATGAGGCGTGAGTTCCACTGCTACTGTCATATTGAGGCATGTATGGGTGTGGTTGGTTTGAGACTGGGAATATGGGCCCAAAACCTGACCCAGTGCTTTGATTGTCGAACTCAAGTGCTGATTGCCCAAACTGACCATAGCCACTATATTTGAAAAAAAAAAAGATTTGGGGAAAAAATGGTTTACCTTTCAAAAGTTCTTCAAAATTGATGTAAAGAACCACAAATCATGCACTAATCTTGATGTGTGTAGCTGAATGATGCTGACAGCAGGTTCTCCGACGAAATCTAGCTCAAAAATGGTGAAAAACCAGTGGCAGCAGTAGTGGAACAGCCTCTCGGTTGAGATAGCTCGAGATTTGGAAATTTTATAAGGTGAGTTGGGTTGAGATTTGGGCCGACCAGAGATCTTATCTCGACGAGATATTGCACTTTTTTATTTTGGATGGGATCTCGTCTCGACCCTGGGAAAAACCGAGATATCGTGAGATTTAGTTCCATGGTATGAATAAACCCTGTTGACCCAGATAGAGTTATGCGTATAGGAGATTTCCCAAAGCAATTTGAGAATACCCGCAATGTTAGAATCTTGAATTCTATGCAAACCAAGGCCATCTAAACTTTGGGGAGGCAAGTAGCAGCCCAGCTAAGAGAGTGGAGGAATTATGAGGATTCCTTTCCCTTTCTAAAGAAAAGCATAGAATAAGGATTTTAGGGCTTTGATGGTGGATTTAGGAAGTCCAATGCCACACCAGTAGATGTAGGAGGATTGGAGAACTGATTTAATCAACTCAACTCTTCCAACGTAAGAAAGGAGTTTACCCTTCCAAAGCTGGAGACTTTTGCAGATGAGGTCGAGCATTGGGGTACTGTGATGACCAGTCAACATGGTGGGGGTCAAGGGCAGGCCTAGATAATTGACAGGGAGGGAGCAAAGGGAGAATCCCGTCAAGTGGAGGAGGGTTTCCTTGTCAGCTTCAAAGACACCCGAGAGGAAAATGTGCGATTTTAGAAGGTTGATATGGAGGCCGAAGAGGCTTTCGAAGAGGTGTGAAGAGGACATTATAGAAGAGATAGAGGGGGAGGCTTTGGAGAAGATCATGAGATCATCAGCAAAGGCAAGGTGGGTGAGGTTGAGGGCTTTACATTTGGGAATGGGGGAAATGATGAGTTGATCAGTTTTGGACTGAATAGTCCGGGAGAGAACCTCAAGGGTGAGGGAGAAGAGGAAGGGGGAAAGGGGGCAACCTTGGCGAATACCTACGGAGGAGGAGAAGAAGCAAACAGGGGAGCCATTGATGAAGACGGGAATTAGGGGGTGGAGATACAAGAGTGGATCCAGCAGACGAAGACAGGAGGGAAGGACATCTAGGTTAGAACGTTATAAAGGAAGTCCCAACGGAGAGAGTCAAAGGCTTTATGGTTGTCTATTTTCATAAGGGCAGCCGGGGAATGGGATTTGTGGTCAAAACCATTGACAATTTCTGAGCTGAGGAGGATATATTGGTAATACTTCTACCAGAAATTAAGGCTGATTGGTTAGAACTGATGAGGGAAGGGATCACCGACTAGAGACGATTAGCCTAGATTTTGGATATAAATTTGTAGAGGAGGTTGTAAAGAGAGACGGATCTGAAGTCAGCCATGAGGAAGCCCCATCCTTTTTGAGGATGAGACAGAGAAAAGTATGGTTGACTCTAAGGATCTGGCTGGAATTGAAGAAGAAGCTACAAATTTGATAAAGTCATCTTTGATGATATCCCAACTAGCAGTGAAGAAACCCATACTGAATCCATCAGGGCCTGGAGCTCGGTTGGATTTATGGGAGAGGACCAATTTATGAATTTCCTACTTAGAGGGGATAGATTGAAGGGAATCAAGAAGGCACGAAGCTACTACCTTAGTTTTGGTTCTCCCCCCTTCCTCGATTCTCCCATTTTGCTAACAACTGTGGATGCACAGGTCGACATGGAAATGAGATTGTCGTAACGGCTGATGTCATGGTGATTTCACCGGTTGGAATTGAAACAGTTGTGTCATTTCTTTTTTTTTTGGGTGAATAAAAATTTCATTACCAAAAGAGAGAAGAAAGGAGAATTACAAAGGGCCCCACAACAAGAGGGCCAAACCAGCCAGCCTAAGCATTTGCCGGAGCAACCAAGGAAACATTGGAGAGACCCCAGGATTGAACAATGGTCCTGTTCCTAGGGGAGTCTATACAAGAAGAGGGGGGAAGAAGAGATAACTTTGCTTTAATTTCAAAGGAAATGGAGTCCCAAATCTTCTGGTAAGTCCGAAAGTTGGAAGTCCATTTTCTCAAATTTCGCTCCTTCCAGATAAGGTTGAGGGTAGCACAAAAGGCCAGCTTCCCGATCGCGTCACAAGTGGTGGACCCAGCAAAAGTCATATCAATCCAAATCCATTCTCTGGAGAAGGGAAGGATGCGTCTTCGGGTAGGCCAGCATTTGAGAAGGACTCCCTTCCAGATTGCAGTAGCAGTTGGGCATTCAAAGAAGAGGTGGTTCAGGTCTTCATCATTGTTCCAGCAGAGGTAGCAGGCACGAGAGACTAAGATCTGGCGGCTGCGAAGAAAAGCTTGAGTAGGGAGACAGTTGTTGAAGACTCTCCAGGCTGTGAAGCAGTGCCTAGGAATGTGACGCTTGAACCAAAGAAGTCTATACCAAGAAACCAAAGGGCCTTTCAGACGAATAAGATCCCAGGCAGCCTTTGAAGAGAAGGAGCAAGAGCTGTTAGAGGACCAAGTAACACAATCTCCTCTAGAAACAGCCCTTCGAGTAACCGAGTGAAGCTCATTCCAGAAAGGGGTGAGGATGGGGCCAGATGTTGGAGGAGCCCAACCATTGTGATGTAGAATATTGGCCACCAAAGAAAGTCTATGAAGGCCTGAGGAGTAAATGGATCTTGGAGTAACCCGGTGAAGAAGAATTCCCATAGGATGCCAGTTGTCAAGCCAGAGGTAAGTAGATTGACCATCACCTATGCTGGAGCAAATGACTTGAAGGACCAAGGGGCTGCTGGCAAGGATTTTCCTCCAAACCCAAGAAGCATCAGGAAGAGCGGGAGCAGTCCAAATGGAATTGTGGCGGAGGGGCCCCGAGTAAATCCAATCCACCCAAATGCTCTTTTTTTTTAGGCTATCTTCCATAGAAGCTTGATGATGCCAGCTGAGTTCACTTCTTTAATACGCCGAATATCCAACCCCCCTTCCTTCTTGGGAAGGCACACAGCAGCCCAGCTCAAGGGAAGAAGGAACCTTGTGGCGTCAGAGCCCTTCCAAAGGAAAGAAGCCATAAGAGCTTCCATAGCCTTGATAGTAGACAGGGGGAGACCATAGACACCCGACCAGTAGATATAAGAGGCTTCCAAAACAGATCTGATGAGGACCAACCTGCCAGCATAAGTAAGAAGCTTGCTTTTCCAGAGCTGAAGTCTCTTCCGGATCATATCCAGCAAAGGAGTACAATGGTGAGCAGAGAGCCTAGCAGGGATTAAAGGAATTCCCAAGTATTTGACAGGCAGCTGACCCTTAAGGAACCCAGAGATGGCGAGGAAGCCGGCTTTGTCAATTTAAAAAACTCCAGCAAAGAAGATGAGAGTCTTGGAGGGGTTGATGCGAAGCCCTGATAACTCTTTGAATTAATGGAGGCAAAGCAAGATAGACTCTAAGGAAGCAATCGATGCCTTGGAGAAAATCATCAAGTCATCAGCAAATGCCAAGTGAGTGAGCTTTAGGCCTTTACACTTTGGCAAAGGAATGATGAGCTGCTGGTCAGTGCAAGTCTGAATTTGCCTGGAAAGGATTTCCATGGCAATAGTAAACAAGTAAGGGGAGAGTGGGCAGCCTTGTCGAATCCCCACAGAAGCTCCAAAGTACCCTGCCGGGCTGCCATTGACCAAAACTGAGAACTTTGGGGAAGAGATGCAAGAGCTGATCCAGTGAACAAAGGGCAAAGGAAACCCCATTTGAGTCATCACTTGAGCGATATAATCCCATCTAAGAGAATCAAAAGCTTTGTGGATGTCAATCTTCAGGAGCAACGACGGAGAGTGATTCTTTCTATCAAAGCCTCTGACAATATCATTACACAGAAGGATGTTATCAGAGATGTTCCTGCCAGGGATGAAGGCTGTTTGGTTGTCACTCACCAATAGGTCCACCACACTCTTGAGTCTTCTAGCAAGAATTTTTGCAATAAATTTGTACAGAAGATTGCAAAGGGCAATGGGCCTAAAGTCATTCATGGCAATAGCACCTTCCTTTTTGGGTATAAGACAGAGGAAGGTGTGATTGACCCCATTAACTTGGTTGGGATTAAGGAAGAAGCTCTCAATGGCAGCAATAAGGTCGGATTTGATGATGTCCCAAGCAGCTAGAAAGAACCCCATACTAAAGCCATCTGGGCCAGGAGCTCCATTAACCTTGAGGGAGTGGATAGCTTTCACAATTTCTTCTTCTTTGGGGATAGCACTTAAGGATTCCAAAAATTCTGGAGCAATGAACTTGTTGAGCAAATGGTTAGGTATAGGGAACTGATCCTGTTGAGGCCCAGAGAAAATGCCTTTGAAGTGCTGCAGTGCTAGATCCTTAATATCCTTGACAGTGTTAACAAGAGAGCCATCCTGTCGAGAGAGCTGGACACTAGAGTTAGCATTAACTCTAGCTTTGACAGACAGGTGGAAATAAGCTGAGTTAGAGTCACCCAAATCCAGCCACTTGATTTTAGATTTTTGTTTGAGAAAGCTTTCTTCCCTAGCTAGCAAGGTGGAGAGCTGGATAGAGACCTCTTTTTCTTCAACAGCAAGGGATTCATTGAGCAAATCAGACTGCAGCCTAGATTGAATGGAAGCAAGTCTGTCCTTACACTCTTTAACTTGAACAGTAATGTTGCCAAAGATGTTTAGGTTCCAGTCCTTTAGGGCAGCCTTGACATTCTTGAGCCTCTTGGAGAAGGCTATAAGAGGGGTAGAGAAGGCATGGACAGGCTTTTGCCAAGCTTCAAGGACAACCGGGAGAAAGGTTGGATGAGAAGACCACATGTCAAAATATTTGAAGGGTTCGGGCCAAAGGAAGTAAAGGGCTGGATAGCAATCGAGATGGGAGAGTGATCGAGAGATGCCTGGGTTTTCAAAAGAAGCATGGGAAGAAGGGAAGGAGTTAAGCCACTCTTCATTGACCAGAACTCTATCAAGCTTGCAGGCAATTCTACAGTTTCCAGACCTTTTATTGCTCCAGGTAAGGGGAAATCCACTCCATCTGAGATCATTAACAGCTATGTCTTCAATGCAATCATTAAAATATTCATAGCATCCAGGTCAATATGGTCACCCCCTTGCTTTTCATTACTGTAGCGGATAATGTTGAAGTCTCCTCCAAGACCCCAAGGCTGGGATCCAATTTGGCTAGCAAGGGACCTGAGATCAGCCCACAAAGAAGTCCTAAGAGTAGGACAGTTTTCAACATAAACAACTGAGAAGAAGAAGGAAAAATGGCCTAAGGAGTCGGAGAATTTGGTATGAAGATATTGAGAGGAGGAAGCAGAGAGAGAAATAGAAATTTTTTTGGGATCCCACAGAAGCCAGATACGGCCATTGGTGTGGTGGATGTAGTTGGAAAGCAGAGACCAACCAGGAGCAACTGAGGCAAGGATTTTGGAAGAGTTGGGCTCCTTAACATGGGTTTCCAGGAGGCAACAAAAACTCGAATGAGATGATCTAATGCGGCAACGAACAGCAGCCTGCTTCGTGGGAGAGTTGAGCCCTCGAGTGTTCCAGACAGTGCTGTGAATCATTGGGACAGAGGTTGCAGGGGCAGCGAAGGCTCAAGGAGCCTGGTCAGCACAACACGAGACCTAGTTTCACTATGGTGCCGCCGGCTATAAGAGCTACCATAGGGGGTAGAGGGAGTGGGAGGGGGGGGGGGGAGGTGGGCAAGAGATGAAACAGGGGAGCTGCAAGGAGCGGGTGAAGAAGATGATGGGTTCAACGGACATGGGCTAGGTCCCAAAAGAGAGCTTAGACCTGCCCGAGAAGAAGAAGAACTTAAGTTTGGACAACCCGACCCAATGGAGGAGTTGGGTAAAGGGGCAGATGGGTCTGGGTTAAAAGAGCCCGGTTCAAATGGATTAGCAGACAGCATAGAGCCCAAAAGGCCACAAGGAGGAGGAAGGTCAACTGGAAGGGGCCCCACTTGAGCCAGGTCAGCAAGAGATGGTGTCGCGGGGTTTGATAAAGCAAGAGAAAAATGAGAGAGGGTTACTTCGATAGCAGGCAGGAGCGAAACACAATCACCAGAGATCAAGGGAGTAGCAGAGCAACTCAGAGGAGCAGTCGAGGACTTAGAAGCCAGAGCATCATCTTTTTCTAAGCCAAAGCCAAGAATAGAAGGCTCGACAATAGGATCTTCTGCCATACGAGATCTGCTGCACGGAAGTATCTCAAACTGGGGTTTCCCGGGGCACGAAAGGGGCTCTGCATCTTCAATCGACGCCAGGAGACTGAAACGATTCTGACCATCAGCCCAGGGCTTCTGCAACGATTGAGACAGATCGTTGGTGCTTTCCGATGGCTTCTTCTTCTTCCGCCGCTGATTCCGGTGCCGGATTTTGGATCGTGAACGACCGCGAGAGCTAGAGCGAGCAACCTTGGAGTGGCGGTTTATCGTCTCGACTCCACCATTAGCCGTTATCGCAGCTCTATCCAAGGGAACTATACCAGAGCTAGCAGATCCATCGCCAACCAAAGAGACTGAGTTGCATCGAGGATCAGGGCCATCAGCCTCCAGGGGTTTGACTACCGGAGTGCAAAGTTGGGAGTCATGGCTAAAGGTTTTACAGACCAGGCACTGAGGAGGCAGCCAATCATAGTGCACTTCCTGTTCAAAAGAGTGGCCCTCACCTTCATTGACAGGGATGAACAAAGGTAGGGTCTCAGCAGCAGAAACTTCAACCCAAATTCTCGCGAAGGCTAGACGATCCTTCCTGCGAGTGTGCAAATCAGAGAACAAAGGATTTCCAAAGGCTGAGCCGATCAAACTAAGGCCATCAATGCACCAGAAATGAGGAGGCAAGCCTGGTAAAGTGATCCACAGAGGAATGGATGAAAGGTCCAGTCGCCGAAGTTGAATTTGTTGAGTCCATTGACGCAAGAAGATAGGCCTTTTACCCACCAGCCAGGGACCTCCTTCCAGGGCACGAGACTTGTCAAGAGAGGAGGAGAATTTAAAAATGAAGAAGCCATTGTCTAGCAGAAAGGTATCCAGAGTACCTTGGGGACGCCATTGCTTGGAAAGAGACAATTTGACGATGGGAAAGGGAGGACGAGGCCCTAGAAAGTTACCCACAAGGCAATCTTCCCAAAGTTTAGCTTCATTCGAGAGCAGGTCAGGAGGACAGAAGACCACCTTCAAAGAGCCAGCAGAAGAAGAAGGGACAAAATGCAGAGGGAGTCCATCAGAGGAAGAGGAGGAGCCTGCCGCGACGATGGAACTCCAGGGAAGGGGCTGGGAAACAGGGGGATGAAGAGGAGGAACAGGGGGAGGAGAGGGAGAAATAGGGGCAGAACCGGGGGAAGCCATACTAGGAAGAGATGACGAGGGGAGGATCAGGAGACCTGCCGGAGGGACCGGCAGGGAGAGACAGATGGAGGGGAGGAGCTCATTCGCAGAGAAGATCCTGTGGGTGGACTGGAGTCTTAAGTTCAGGAATCTTACCCAGACTGAAAATTGAGAACATTTGAAAAACCACTCATGGTACACAGTACTTTGTCCTTGAAGAGCTCTCTTTAAAAGCAATGTTATATCATACCGCTGTGTCATTTCTTAGTTGTTCTTAATCATCAGATCCAAATTTTGTATATGCAGAAATGAAAGATTATGAGAAAGTGAAACTGTTGGATTGGAATCCTTCATTTCACTATGACCTTTACTGAATCATTTCCATTCGTAATACAGTTTGATAAGCACTTCCTAATATAGTTCGATAAACCCTGTCTCTATTTATGTGTTTCCAATGCTCATATATGTTTTGATATGTTCTTGTGTTCCGAACAAAAAGAAGATGCTATTTTACGGGGAAAAAAAGTGGTAATGTATCAAAACTAGGTCTTAATTGAGCGCAGATTTGTGCTTGGGATGCAAGCCTGTTGGTGCTTGCTATGACAGAAAATATAATTGTCAACAACTGGCTCAACTTTGACTCAATGCCCAAGGCATTTATTGAAGCTCTGCAAACTACAAACAACTCTATTTCAGTCCATTGAAAGGCCACAAAGCAATTGGTCCATAAACCCAAAATGCAACCTAAACTAGGGCCCATAATCCTATTTATACTTTTGTCTCTCTAATTATGATACAGGTACTCAAAAATAACTTCGACTGCTCATATCTTCTAAATTACTGAACATATCCAAAATTACTTTCAACGTAGTGAATAACCCTATATAGTGGCAAATCCTGACTGTAAAAGACTCCTAGAAAGCATGCAACTCCAATTTGATTTCTTATTTCTCCCTTTTTTAGCTCTTGGATTTCCTCAGCATTTTGTGGCCTTAAAATATTCATTTTTGGCTAACCATGTGGACCCTGCATACGATCCAATGCCCTTTCTATGCATCATTTAGTTTTGCTCTATTTCTTTATCTCAAAATCAACTAATATGCCATTCTTGTGGTGCAAGGTTTTAATAGCATCCTTGTTGAGCTCTGATATTAACATCAAATTTTCCCTCTACTGTGTAAATCCACTGAAATTGTTAAATGTCACTCACTTTATTACTCTTATTTTTCACTGTTCATAGACGAAAGCTCCTCCTTAGATGCCCTGCAAACTCTGGCAGATTTATCTTTAATGTTGCCACCATCTACAATTGAATCTGGTAAGAATTTTCTGCTTTTTTGTTTTTAATTTGGTAAGAATATAAAAAAATGTCTTAGATATGTAATGGTTAGGGGTCAATTATAGGAGCCGTACACATATTGGACTTCTCTTTAAACATAAAGATACTAATAAGTTTTTAAAATGCATGTTTTTGAGTCACTGAGAGTCCTATTGATTGTCCTTTCAATCAAATGTTCAGAATGGGAACATTACAAGGATACAAAGCGGTAGCAATTACATATGTGATCTATGTGAATCTCTTTCTGCAGGCACCTCCTATTAATGACGTTATTTGTGCAGTCTCACAGGGGGCCCCACTAGGCTCAGTTCCAGCTGTTCCTGCAAAGGTGGGAACAACCTGGTGAAAGTGAAAAGGATAGACCAGCCTTAGGACATTGTGGTATAATGGCCCCTCACTAAAGGGGTGGGTGGGCAGGCTCAGATCAAGTTTAGGTTTCAGCTGCTAATAGAATCCTGTGAAATTCATTCTTCCCTTCCCGGAGTAGGCGCTTGTATAGAGCCCGGATTGTTGATCTAGGCATACACACCCAAATACGTTGGATTAAGTCATCCTATTTCTTCCTTGGCTTTCTAGGGGGATGCCGATTTCCCCCTCCCCCTCCTTCAGCTTCCCCTTCTCCCCTGTCTCCGCCATCATCCCCTGCTGGTCCGCCTCCTCCCTAGTGGAGTTCCCTTTTCAGCCCTGCCCCTGAACCCTCTAGAGAAGGGCTTCCTCTTTACTTCATCGCCCCTTCTCTTGTTGGATCCTCCAAAATAGCTCTCTGCCCCCTTGGTATACTTGACGATGAAGCCAAACTTTGGGAAAATTGTTTGGTTGGCCACTTTCTGGGCTCTCACCGTCCTTTCCACGAGCTCTCTGTGTCCAGGCAATGGAGAGCTCTTGGTAACCTGAAAATCTTCCTTTTGGATAACAGGTTCTTCGTGTTCAAATTCTTTGATGAGCCTAACAAAATCCGTACCCTTGAAAGAGGAACATGGCAAGTAGGGAAGAAACCAATCTTTTTCCGGTAATGGCCATCGCCAGCTTCAACTACGGCGGGTCGATTTGTCTAATGTTTGGATGGGGGGCTGAGGCCCCGAGTGTTGCAGATAACACCCTGGTTCATTGGGAAGAACAGGGAGGGTGCAGCTCAAGCCCATAGGGTCTGGGAATAAGGTTCCTTGATTGGGAGGAGCTTCTATGGCACCTGTGATAGGATCGCAGGGAGTAGTGGCTGGGAATGGGCGAAGGAAGAGAGCCATGAATGGGAGCAATGGGGTGAAGCAAGCCTGAAACCAGAGGGCTACGGCAAGATGGGCTGCAATCGGAGGGGGTATAGCCAGGTGAAGGAGGAGAAGCAATTGATGGGTTGTTAGTGGGTAGAGACCCGGGAGGGGAGACCCGAGGGACCATATGGGGGGAGCAATGGGTAGGAAGGCTAAGGGGCTGGCTACGAGATAGAGGGCCAGAAGTAGGAGGGTTAATAAGGTGGGTGGGGCCCTTGGGAGGGGGGAGGTTCGAGAAAGCTGTTTAAAAGAGGTGGTCCGCACCGATGAAAAGGGGATAAGAGGGGCATCACCTCACAATGGGATAATACCTGAAGCTTCAAGAGACGAAAGAGGTTGGGGAGCAACAATAGTCTGCAAGGGCTGCGGGAGATCTGACAACAGAGACGATGAAGATCGAGCCCCAGGAGAGTTTCTTTCAAGGTCAATTGCTGGAGCTTCAACCTGAGGGCGACAACTCAAAGCAAACTGATCATAGGAATCCTCGAGACTGGTGCTGGGGTCTGCAAGAGCGTCAGAAGATAGAGCTGTAAGTCTGTTCCGACCACAGGGTAAACCATTCTTGAGCTTGTGACTGACGGACAACCCTGAGGGAGAATCCGATGCTGGAAGACCTCTCTAGTGCTGCTTCCGCCAATCCGCCGGCGTTGTCTGGTTCTGGGCCTTCCTCTAGTAGGCGAGAGGTTCTTTGGTTGGAGATTTGGTTCGCTGTTGATGACACACTGAGGCGGAGGAGCAGTTGCAGGGTCGGTTCCTTGAACAGTGGCTTCATAGAGGTTTGCTGGAGTTGTATCGACCTTTGGGGCACAAATATTGGAGTCGTGACTGAAAGCCTTGCAAAACAAAAAGTGGGAAGACGCCAGTCATAGTGGATTTCTTAGTTGAAGGAATAGCCGTCTCCTTCATTCACTGTGAGCATCTGCAACAACATTAATGCAAATCCTAGCGTACACCAGGCGATCTTTTTCATATTTATTGCATCAGTGAAGAGCGGGTTCCCACAACCAAACCCACAGTACTAAGACCTTCCGTGCACCAGAAGTGGAGAGGAAGGCCTGCAAGGGATATCTACAGAGGTATGCTGCTGTTCGCTCCCGTATTAAGCTCATTCGTCCAAGTTTTTGTTGTCTCTTAGAAACTCACATACAAAGAGCCTAATGCCCCGAAAATTGCAATTTCTTTAGCCCCTGACTGGTCTCTAACAACCAACTACCCCCTCCATCCTAATGGCCACATTGGATCCTTTGGGACCCTTCTAAAATCAAAATATCCCTTCTTTCTTCCTCCCCTCTGTTTCTCCACTTCAATATCTCTGACTGCCTTGGTCAATCCAGTTTCTTGTTCACAGTTATTTATCCCTTCAATAGCCCTGCTGAGAGATCCTCCTTATGGAATGGCCTCCGTTTTATTGCTGCCCAGATCGGTACCCTTCCTTAGGGTTTGGGGGGTGATTTCAATGTGGTTCGATATGGTCATGAGAAGCAAGGGGGTGATCAGTTGGATATGGATCCAGTAGGTGCCTTTAATGATTGCATTGAGGATATTGGTGTTAATGATCTTAGATGGTCTGGTCCAAAATTTACCTAGAACAATAAACGATCTGGCAGTTCTCGTATTGCTTGCAAGTTTGATCGAGTGATATTTTAATGAAACATTGCTCTCCTCGTTCCCCTCCTCCCACACCTCTTACGACACTCCAGGTATCTCTGACCACTGCCGCATTTCCTTGTTCATTCAGCCTTACATCTCCTTTGGCCCCAGAGCTTTTAAATACTTTGATATGTGGTCTTCCCATCCTACTTTTTTATCCATTGTTAAGGAAGCTTGGGACAAGCCGGTTCAAGCTTTCTCCTCCCCTCTAATGCATTTGCCAGGAAACTCCGAAATGTTAAGTGTGCTCTCAAAGATTGGAATATTAATTCTTTTGGCAACATATCTCAGCAGGTTTTGGATATGTAAGACCAAGTTATCAGCTAAGCTTCAGCTCCAATCTGATTATCTTAATGCCCCTTTGGCGGAAGAAGAAAAAGTGGTTTCCTTAGAGCTCTCATCTCTGCTCTCCCAAGAGGAAAGCTTTCTAAGGCAAAAAGCCAGGATCAAATGGTTGGATCTAGGTGACACAAACTCGACTTATTTGCATTGATCCTTGAAGTCCAGAACAATGTCAACTCCATTTTGCAGCTAACGGCTCCAGATGGCTCCACCATTTTGCAACTCGACTTACTTTAAGGATCTTTTCAGGGATTCTTCAGTGGATGTAGATCCAATCCCAGATGATTTGATTAACAAAACCATTTCCAATGAGCTTCTCTCCTCTCTTTGGTTTATCCTCACAGAAGATGTAATTGTGGCTGCTATCCGTTCTCTCTAGGCCAATAGAGACCCTGGCCCTGATGGTTTTAGTTTGGGTTGCTTTCTAGCTTCCTGGGAAATTATCAAGGAGGATCTTATCAAGGCAATCAAGAGTTTTTTCTTCAATCCTAGTCAGATTAAAGGAGTCAATCATACTTTTCTCTGCCTTATTCCCAAAAAGGAAGGTGCTTCAACCATGTCTGATTTCAGACCTATTGCTCTTTGCAACCTGCTCTACAAATTCATTTCTAAAATCCTAGCCATCAGGCTAAAGGCAGTTGTGAATCTGCTTGTTAGTGAAAACCAGTCAGCATTTATTCCTGGAAAAAGTATTTCTGACAACACTCTTCTCTGCAGTGAGATTGTTAGAGGATTTAAAAGAAAATCTCACCCCTTGCTGCCCTTATGAAGATAGATATTCACAAGGCCTTCGATTCCTTGAGCTGAGACTACATTGTTAAGGTGATGGGCAGGATGGGTTTCCCTCAGGTGTTTATTCATTGGATTTACCATTGTATTTCTTCTCCCAGCTTTTCAGTGCTGGTCAATGGTAGTCCGACTGGCTACTTTGCATCGTCGGTGGGTATTCGTCAGGGCTGCCCATTGTCCCCTAATATCTTTACTTTGGCTTTGGAAGTTCTGTCTAGAAGCTTTCAATCTTGCACAGACCAGCAGCTCATCTTTCCCCTCCTCGAGTGTAAAGCTCTCAAGCTCTCTCACCTTGCCTTTACTGATGAACTCTTGATCTTCTCCAAGGCCTCAATCAGTCCTTTTGAGACCATCATGTCTTGCTTGTAGTATTTTGAAGATCTGTCGAGGCTTCACATCAATCCTAGGAAGTCTCTTTTATTTCTTGCGGGGGTCACTGAAGTTGAGAAAGCTTTGCTGATTGAAAAGTCTTGTTTTTCTATTAGCCACTTTCCTATCAAATACTTGGGGCTACTTTTGATTCTAGCAAGGCTCACAGTGCACCACTACTCTCCTATTCTTGATCTCATCAGCAAATGCTCCAACTTTGGAAAGGCAAACTCCTCTCTTATGCTGGCTGGTTGGTTCTCATCAAATCTGTTTTGGAAACATGTTATATTTATTGGTTGGGTATCTTTGGGCTTCCATCCTCTACCATTAAGTCCTTGGAGTCTCTCTTATGGCCTCTTTTCTTTGGAAAGGTACTGATTCTTCAAGATTCCTTCACCCCATCAGCTGGGCCTTAGTCTGCCTTCACAAAGAAGAGGGAGGCTTAGGCCTTCGCCGAATCAAAGATGTGAACTCAGCAGGTATCATCTAGTTGATCTGGAAGGTTGTTGCTAAAAAGCGAAGTATTTGGGTTGATTGGGTGTACTCTGGACCTCTACGTACCGACTCCATTTGGATAGTCTCTGCCTTATCAGATTCGCACAGACTCCATTTGGACTATCTCTGCCTTATCAGATTCTTCTTGCTCTCCGGCCAATTGCCTTTGGTGCTATTCGCTCTCAGATTGGAGACAGTATCTCTATATCTCTTTGGCTGGACCACTGACACCCTAGTAGTGGTCTGACTAGACTATCTGTGGTTGTTGATATTATTCTCGATGATGATTGGGCTCCTCCATCCACTCTTCACCTAGTGCTCAGTAATGTGTGGAATGCTCTGCCCTCTATTCTCAGAAGATCCTCTGGGAGGGGGTGACTGTTATTTGGGCCCTGGTCAGCTCGGGTTCTTTCAGCTTTAAAGCTGCTTGGGACTTTATTCGTTCTAGAGGTTCTCTGCCCCCTTGGAGGAAGCTTGTTTGGTTCAAGTACCATATCCCCCCGGTGTTGTTTCACGGTCTGGCGAGTATTCTTGAACTGCCTTCTAACACAGTCCTTTCTTTGTCATCGGCAGATTACGGTCTCTCCCATGTGCTATCTCTGTTGGAATGCTGTGGAAGACATCGACCACCTTTTCTTTGCCTGCCCCCTCTCCTCGTACATCTGGAAAGGCATCTTTGCCAAATGCTGGTCAAGAAGTCAGAGAATTCTTCCTTTTGCAAGGGAGTGGCTTTGGGTAGACATGACTTTTGCTGGTTCTTCTACCTGTGATACAGTTGGAAAGTTGCCTTTTTGTGCTGCCATCAATTACATATGAATGGAGCGTAATATTAGGAAATGGACCTCTAACTCTAGGCCTCTCAGTCAGATTTGGGACTCCATTTCTTTTGAAATTAAAGCCATGCTCTCGGTTGTTTCCTCCTTTTGTAATGACACCCCAAGGAACAAGCATATCGTTGTATCATGTGGCCTTCCTTCCTCCTCTCTTCAGTCCTCTGCCTCCCCTGTTTGAGGTGCTGGTCTGCTTGTGTATTAGTTCATTTGTTTCTTCTTTCCCCTCCTTTGGTGGCTGTTGTAGTCCTCGTTCTCTTTGGTAATGAATTTTTTATTCGCCCATAAAAAAAGTCATCCTATTTCATATTAGGAAGAACTTTTAAAAAAAGAAAAGGGTTTATGGGTCCAAAAGTCAAATAGAACACCAATATGCTCCGAAAGAAGTTCTATCAGTGGTTGAACCACAAACCTAGTCTATATTCTATAAGATACAAAACCAGAAATAAACAAACTCTAGGAATGTCTCCTGTATTTTGCAAGTCATCTATTTCATTTGCTCCAAATAGCCTATACCAACACAAGAGGCATATTATTCAGTGTAAAGTTATCCCCCTTTGACCCAAATGGATCACAGCTCATGAAGTACCAAAAATTTCGGTTCTCTTGGTTAGATTCATAGTACTCTGAAAGTCTATGTAATATTGCAATAGAACGGCTTTCTCACATCCTCAGAATGCTGTGCATTTTCCGCTTCTCATTGCTTTCTCTTGATTATTAAGACTCTATCTTCATTTGTAGAAAAGAAGTCGAGCAATTTACTGATAGGCAATTGGATCATAAATTCATATGTCTACTCTTCAGAGCTCAGACAGACTCCTTTAGAAAGTCAAGAAGATTTATGAGTTTTTTTTTTTTAACTGGCACTAACTGATTTTTCTTTTGTTGAAAATACTGTGATGAACATAGCTATACATCAAAATTGGTGAACCGAATAATTTACAGAAACTATCCAAAAATATGGCTTTACATCATGCCCAACTGGATAATGATAAAGAAAACAGTAGTTTCTCTATGTCACCAGCAGAGGAGTCCAAAGATTCAGTTAATCATTGATCAGAAAATCTTGAAGCCTGGGTACCGATGAGATCTTTTTTAGGCAGCCTACTATATAAGATATCAACCAAAGCCTGAGTACCGATGAGATCTTTAGGCAGCCCACTATATAAGATATCAACCATTTGCAATACAAATTGTCAAATTTTTTTACATTCTTCTTTTCTCTAAAAAAATTTCTTGTTCCTTTCCATCTACCAATAGTTGTATGAGGGAACTGATGCAGCCAACCAATCCTGACACCCGATTAGGAACCAAGGATTTGATTGGCTGCAACACAAGCCTAGTTTTATATAGATTTTCCTGACAAACCAAGGGTTAAGAGCTTGCTGGTTTGGATACTCCAGCAGCATGTGATAGGGAAAAGAAAGAGAGAATAATAAAGAGAAGAGAATACCCGTGAATGGTACCTGTGAACAGTAGTTAGAAGAAATGAGAGAGAGAGGATCTCATAGCTCATACACTTTAATAAATAATATTTTATTCGACTGTGTAATATGATAGGAGGTTACATCCTTTATCTGAAGAACTCAAAAGTTTAAATGACCGGTAAGTAATCTAATGGACTTAAACACTAACACTGACTCATAAAAGTATCCCAATCGCTCTCTTATACTATCTTAAATAATTAGACTCAAAACAGAACTCTATCTAGCTGATAAATATCCTAATCTAACTCAAACACTTGAGAAACTAATCTCGTATACCCCCTATTGACCTAAAATTTGGGCTTTCTAATTGGGCCCATAGAAATAAAAGTCACTCAAAACAAAATCCCATAATCAAGTGCTAGAAAAATAAGACTAATTTTTGGACTGGGCCTGCATTAGTATTGTCTCCTAAAGCATGCTTTCTTTTTTCTTTTCCAAATGGAGGTTGAGGCCATTGATGAAATAACATTTCTGCATCTCTAGTGGTTGTAGTTTGAATACCAACTAAGCTGAGAAAGTAAGCCCAGATTACTGTCTTTATATCACAACCAATTGTGTTGAATTATCCACCTACAACCTGTAAACATCCATGAAAGTATGCAAACTTTTCTTACTCCTGCCAAAATTATGCCTTATCTTAATTAGAATCTAGCCCTTAGACATAGAGTTCATGACAAATTCAGAACCATTACAGTATTACTAATTTTAGTAAGAACCAAAAGAGTGAAGGCTCCACTAATAGACTCTATTTCCTGGAACACTTCCTTAGTGTTAAGATACTTTTTGATGAGACAATAGATGGAGTATCAGATCTCACAAATATCTTAGATGAAACTACCTCCAACTTAGAGTCCTGAACTAAAATTAAATCTGCCATATATTCCCTTATCTATTTCTCATGTGACCTCAGTGTAAGGGATCCCCAAGATCACAAATATTGAAGAAATTGAATCTCGTTGCAAGGTTAGAATAAAAGGTTCTGTTCTCCCTTTGTTGAACGGCCTTTTGGGGGTTCTGGGAGTGGTCGGCAATGTTATTTCTTGTTTCACATTTGTCTATTGTCCTCTTCAATTATAGTTATGTTTGGATCACGTTATATATTAACATGTACAAAATGAGGTCTATCATAGCTAAAATGAATGCAATTAAAATACTTTCAAAAACCCTAAAAGAAAAAAGAAACCTTTCTAATGCACGTTTTGTTTAATTTCTATATTCATTAAAATCCTAGAAGACAAAATCTAGAGATGGCAATGGGAAAGAGTGGCTTGGAGTTTAACCAAACCTGAAACTGCTCCATTTAACATATTGATCAACCTGCTCCCGGACCCTTCCCCCACCCCACCCGAGCCCCCGCCCCTGCCCCTGCCCCTGCCCCTGCCCCTGCTCCATTAAACATGCGTAGGACTTATCAATTTTGCACGGCAACTGTGTTGGCCTTTGCAAGTTAAGGCAGGATGGGGGTGGGGCCCCTTAATTTTTTTTAAACACCACCCATTGATGGTGGTTTGCCATCCCTAATGCCCATTTGTTGCCGCAATGACTGGTACCATGATGTTCCATAAACATACTAAACGTGTGTCAATTTGTACTCCAATTTTCCTTTTGCATTGATATACACCTTAACAACTTGGGCCCAACACAAATAATTATTAATTAGAAGCTCCATTGAACTTAATGGTAGTAATCTGGATATTGACACTGTCCGTAGGAGGTTTAGAATCACCCATGGTATAAACAATGAGCGAGAGGAACCAACCAAATACAATTTAGGATCTCACAAAGGTACACACTGCACAGATGAATGTAGATAACCAACTTCCAGTATCAACACGGAACAACAAGAATATATCACCTCCAGATCATAAACAGATGACCTGCAGAAGGAGAAGATAAAACAGCCACCAAGGGCCAATACCACAAGAGATGACCAATAACCAGACCGGGGAAATACTTGTCCAGCAAATCAGAGCCTCAGATGAGGCCAGCCAAAGACCAGGTCGTGTAGGAGGTAGGAATAGGAGAAAATAAGCACAAAATATGAGGGCAATCCAACTGCTGGATGTGGAGAATAGTAGATGCACCAAAATAGAAACTTCAAAATTGCAGAATTAATAACTCTTCAAGATTCAACAGTCTACTCCTCTGATCGGCATCAAACTTGGAACAATAGGAGATCTTTGGCTGTATGAATGAACCTCAAAAAATATCAACCACTTGACGGTTTGATGGGGGAGATATCCTCAATTCACAGGTGCAGCCAAGGGGCCAAAAAACAGGGTACCGCCAGTTGTAGGAGCAGCAGCAAGGAAGGAGTGTCATGCGCATGGATGAGACATCCTTGTAGTAGTCTTCAACAGCATAGGATACCTAGTTGTCACGAGTTATAAACTTGGGTCTCAGACAAAGGAAGGACAGCATAGGTTGTTGTAAACCATAAGGAAGAAGGTCTTAGGAAGACCCTCAAAAAACAGAGATATGGATCGAAGTTATTGATTGCCTAATGCTCTGATACCATATAGTAATATCACATCAGTATACAATCAATTGGAGGAGAATATAAGGAGAGAAGAAAGTTGATGAAGAAGGGAAAATAAGACTCACGGTAGTTTAGAATAATCTCCAACCATGAGCAGCATTCATTATATAATATGAGAAAAAAAATTACAAGGACTAAACTACCCCCATGAGTATAAAACACAACCAAAGTACCGTTATTTAAAACAGAAGAATTTAAGTCCCAAATTACCCCTACCGATAGTAGTAAACACACTAATCTCAACAGTCCAATTTTGTGCTAACTAATACTTCTACATCATTTTGGCTTGCCCCAAAATTCCAGTGTTGATCGAATGTGGTTTTCTTTTATCTTTCTTCTATTTCTTTTTCTCTTAGAAAAGATTGTTGCCTCCTTAGAAAGAACTTAGTTTCTCACTATCATCCAACTTTGTGTCTAGATCTACTTTCTTGTTGATGTTTTTATTTGTGTTCCCAGAGTCATCTGTACAGTTTAAGGACGGGAAGAGAACTTTGGATATTGTTGATAAGCCTAGTGCACCCGGAGCTATGTCTGCTAACCAGAAAAGAGAAAAAACTAAAACCACTGCTGGTAGGGAGAGAGGGCATCAATCAACAGTTGGAGTTGAAGCCACTGTCCAAAGAAGTGCCCAGCTAGGGAGGGACTCAGGTCTCAATGTTAGTGCTCTTACTGAAGCAAAGCAACCAGCTTTCCAGTCTACCCCTAAAATGGGGAAAAGGAAATGCAAGTCCTTGGCATCAAAAGTAAGATTTGGGTTGGGTATCCTTTGGGCGTTTCCTAGTTGCACGATTATCTTGTTCCTTTTCCTTCTTTCCTCATAAACTCATCTTATTATTTATCGGAACAGTGGAGAGGAGGGGGGAGGGTGAAAAAAAAAAGAGGTTTGGGTTTAGCTTCTACTAAAACCTAGACTAGACGGATATTTCTTTGCTTCTGGGGCATTTAAAACTTCGTAATCTTCTTACATGTAAGGGGATATGGTGACCATCTCGAATTTGTTTACCAGTTGCAGAGTCCAAAAGGTGAAGTCCATGTTGATCCTTTTGTTGATGAACGTCCGAAAGCTGAGGTATGTAGATCTTACTATTTTAAAATTCAAGCAGTTTGACATTTCACTTTATTGTGGAAGCATGGATGCTTCTGGCCTGGTTTTAATAATGCATCTAATGTGCTTTGTTTGCATATTATATATTATTATTTTACTCTTGTATGATCAGCTGGGACTGTAAAATAGTCAGTGTTGTTGACAGTGGTGTCTCGATGCCTATACAACAAGGCTATCTTTAGGGGTAAGCTTTGTAAGCTTTCTTGGTCCCTAAACTACGTTCTTATCTTGATCAAATGCACACTTGGTAATAAAAGGGGGGGGGGGGGGGGGGAGGGGGGCTGGCCACATGCCCAAATGTCCTTTGGAAATTCTTTGAAGCTTTAACAGTTATAAAACTTCAGTGGATTACCCTCTCGAGAGATCAACATCTGACTATTAGTTACCTTTCTCTTGCTGTTCTATGTAAATTAATTGTAAGTGGTTGCAACAGCCTCTGAGCACAATAGTGGACTTTATGGGGTTTGTTATATGGAACTATAATTCTCTTTGAATGGTAGCCTATATAGAAAGATGACAAATTCCCATGGACATCCTGTAGCTTAAGATATGTAGTCAGAAAATAATTATAGTCCATTCAATGACCCTCCAACTGCAGGTGATTCTCCGTGTCAAATCATTGTACAATTTTCCTTTTGCAATCAATGAGATTATAAGAGAAAAGTCCTGGACCTTCATTGTTATAGCCCTTCTTTCTTCCTCCTGCAGTGGTAGGCAGAAGATGATTATGGACTCTCCAATCGAGAATCTTTAATAGCCTCCCTTAGAAGCACCAAAAGGATTTTTGTTGCTCATGCTATCTTTAGAAGCTCTGTTGGAATTCAGATGAAGTAGCCATAGCTGGTTGGAGAAGAACGGATTCTTCTGAATGAGGTTGTCACTAGTAATTAGTAAACTTTTCTAGGCTAGATGGGGTTAAAATTGTTTGGCTCAACAACATTGATGATATATATGTTGTAAAGTAAATATAATTTATTCTTTATGTGATAATTTGGTTGCAAGGAATTTTGTAGGTGAAATTGAGAAGGATTATGGTTCACAGTCCTGGATGTTATCATAGAATTTATGTAAAGTAATTATAATACATGATTGAATTGGTAGTTTGGTAACAAACATTTTGGTAGGTGAATTATAGGGGGTTAAGCATTTGAGTCTCACTAATAGCATATTGTAATGTTACCATAGCATGTGTATCTAGTCTTAATGAGTTTTTTTGTCTTTATTCAATGTAACAAGGACACACCTATTTATCATTTTGTGGCCATATCAACACATGTCAGATGCTAACAGAGCATTGATTTTGCTGGACACATTTCATGCATTGGTTTTTCTTGAAATGGGAGGGGGGGGGGGGAGGAGAGAGAAAAGAGGGAGGGAGGGATTGCATGTGATGTGGTTGTCTTATTGACGAGTTCTAGTAAATCAAAATAAGATTTTAGGAACAGAAATAACCACAGGACAGAACCACAGTGAAATAGCTTAAGTAGCTAAAGGGCAGAACTAGAAGGTTGGGTACCTACTAATCCAGCCAGCCGATGGGGCTAAAATTCTGGTCGAAGGTTGGCCCAAACCTTCTGGTCAAGTGTCTAAAATATCACAAATATCCAATGGTTAGATGGGAAGTAATGGTGTTGGAGAGAAATTAGAAACTAAGTGATTCAGAACCTGGGTAAAAAAAAACCTATTGGGTTCGCGTATGGACCCACCCAATCAATTAGAAAGTCCAAGCACAAGGAAACAATAGCAATTCCATAAATAATCTGAAGTTGTCAATAGGAGCAACAAGTAAAAGAAATAATTCGTATGATAGGGGAAAGGGGGTATACTTGGAACAAAGGATAAAATAAGGGATTAAAGGACTACGGTGAGGGTATTATTGGAAAGTGGGAATAAAACAAAAGCAACAAAGGAATCATGGGGAGAAGTGGGTTATCGTCTTCAACCTTGGGACGAAACTACAACTAGCAGAAACCAGATTTGGTCTCAAGGGAACTTACTCGACTGAGCTCTGTTTACTCTGATATTTCCAATCAAAGAAGCATACTTTAAAGCTGATGCAGCTCCAAGAAGGAAGAAGAAGAAGAAGAAACCCTGAAGGAAGAAGAAGAGCAGCCTTGACTAGGCTGAATTTCGTTGGAGCCTTTTAGAGTTTTTTTAGTTTTTTTAGGAAGGGCAAAACAGTCTTTTTATTATGTTTTATTTCTCTTAGTTCCCCTCAACGATTTTAGAGGGATAGGTATTTTAATTGTTTGTTGTTTTAACTTATACTCCCATTCAGAGTATAAGTCTATTTCTGTTTTATGCTTTATTATTAGGACTCAGATTAGGACTGCCCACTCCTAGTCTGACTAGGACTTGCTTTAGATTGATTATTTGTAAGGCCTTTGGCCCCCCTTTATTATTATAAATAGTAGAATCGTGGGAGGCTCCCCCACAACAGATTTGAATTTAAAAAAAAGTGTTTTTCGTGGTTGCTTGCTGCTCCTTGCTCTCCAAGAGTGTTTGCATCCTTGTGGGCTTATCAAGGTGGAAGGGTGGGTGGAATCCTGCGACTCCTTACGCCGTGACGGCTGGGAGGGTCTTTCTTCGAAGGAGATTTCATCCTTCATCCCTCAATTTACTGCTGGTGGAATCCTATGGTAAGTTGAGATTTAAATTTCTGTTTTTAGTTTCCTTCCCTCCCCCATTCGATCTCCCTTTAATTTCTGTCTTTTCTCATAAACCCTAGAACATCTAAGTTCTGCCCAGCCCTACCCTTTTACCCAAATCCCCTCCAATTTCAGGCGTGACATCCTTGCCATAACCCTCACACTCGATCCAGCTTTGAGGCTAATCTGATTAGTCTAAACCCTAATTCCCCATTGCTCCTCACAAACCCCAAAACCCTAAATTTCCAGGTTTCCCTCTTCTGACCAGCAAAACCCCCCCATATCAGGATCGAATTTCCCTCCCATACATCTGAATACTCGACCTTGGTTCCAGCCCTTAAATCCCATTAAGAACCTAGATTTTAGTTGTTTTCTTATTTACAAAACCCGAAACCCTAACCCTAATTTCTGTAGGAATTCAAAACTGTTTCAAATCCAGATATTTTTATATCATAATGACCCCCTAAACCTGCAGAATAAAACCATATAAACCCCATTCCCAAATTCCCATTCTAAACCCTAATTTTGCCCTAATCAGCCCCAAACAGCAGGCTTGACCAGACCTTGTTTTTACTTGGCTCCTAGTAGGATTATTTCCTATTCTAGGACTACATTAAAAGCCCTTATGAATCCCAGTAATATCAGATCCAAACAAACAATATGTTCCAAGCAATGAACGGCTGCAACAGATCTGGCAGAAGGGTCTCTAAACCAGATCTGATTTCTGTGTTTACTCACAATAGAAAAGCCGAATAGGGTAGGGGGTATTACTGTTTGAATTGCCCAGGAAAGGGGTTCCTTCGACCCTAATCACAGAGAGAAAGAGGGGAAAAGAGATAATGGAAACCAAGGAGGACTGCTGTTACTGCCTGGAACAGAGAAGGAACAGTAAATGTAACGACAGCTAGGAAGAAAGAGAGAAGGAGAAGAAGAGAAGTATCGCATGGAAGAAGAAAAGAGTGGGGGGGGGGTAGAAGATCGCACACACGCACAGCCACACAGGCTTCAACCAACACTCACAATTTCATTCTCTAATTTAAATCTTTCGTTGGTTACATGGTATAAATAAAAAGGAATTCCCCCAAATTTGAGAACCGATGGATATTTCAGAAAATCCAATTTATAAAACAGTTCTAGTGATAACCAGAAATATGAAACCGGAGAATTAAAACAACAAACTCAGCCTTATCCCAACTTCATGGGGTTGGCTACATGGATCCCCAACAAAACAAAGTAGGGAAAACAAGGGTAAGGAAAAAAAAAAAGGAGTCTGCATGGAAAGAGGACCACCCAGTAAGTCCGGAAAATCTGAGCTAAATGGAGTCTGCTACATGGATCCTTGCTTTCCAATAGGCTCTATCCAAGGTCATACTTGGTACAAGCCCTAGACTATGCATGTCCTTCCTCACACTTCTCCTATAGTCATTTTAGGCCTGCCCCTAGCTCTTTTAGCTCCTTCAATTGAGATCATATCACTCCTTATTGGGACGTCCCTAGGCCTCCGTTGAATGTGGCCATACCACCTCAAATGACTCTCTCGGAGCTTGTCATTGATCGGGGCAACTCCCAAGTCAGCTCTAATATGCTCATTCCTTACTGTATCCTTCCTAGTCTTTCCGCACATCCATCTTAACATCCTCATCTCTGCTACACAAAGCTTCTTAATATGACACTTCTTAACTGCCTATCATTTTGCCCCATACATCATAGCCGGTCGTACAACAGTCCTATAGAACTTTCCTTTAAGCTTTAAAGGAATACGTTGGTTACACAACACTCCAGATGCACCTCTCCACTTCATCCATCCCATTTTAATCTCTTTGAAACATCATCCTCTATGTTACTTTCTTTATTTATGATTGACCCCAGAGATCTAAAATAGTCGCTTTGCGGTATCCCTCTTTCCCCAATTCGCACCATGTCAGTATCCATCATAGAATGACTAAAATTACACATCATTTACTCCGTCTTCGTTCTACTAATCTTAAAGCCTCTTGTTTCCAAGGTAGTTTTGAAAAGCTCTAACTTGGCGTTAATCCCTACTTTGGTCTCATTCACCAAAACAATATCATTGTCGAAGAGCATACACCACGGGACCTCTTCTTGGATGCTCTTGGTTAGGTCGTCCATAATAAGCGCAAATATGTAAGGGCTTACGGCTGATCCCTGATGTAACCTAATCGTAATTGGAAAATTCTTGCCTTGACCTCCCACAGACTCACACTAGTCACCACCCCCTCATACATATCTGATGTAGTCCTAGGTAGGAATAGTCCTATTAGGAACCAAGGTAATAGGATCAAGTAACAAGGCTGTCCGATTGGGACAGCTTAGGCTAATTGGGGCAGAATTAGGGTTAGGGTTGAATAATGACAATAGGGTTTATGGAGTTTTAATGTGCAGGTCTCGGATGCTTTAATGGCATATAAATATTAGGGTTTGGGAAGGTTTTAAAATTCTGCAGTTCTGGACAGAATAGAGTTGCAGGTTTTAGGTTTAATGGAGTGGAGGAATGGAGGGGTTAAAGTGGGGATTATGGACTGGGTTTATGGTCGAGTGTAGGGAGAGGTGTGGGGGATATAGCCTGGAAGTATGGCTCAAAATTGATGGCTAGATCTGGAGTTATGAGGGAGTCCTAGTTGAGGTAGGAGTTGCAGGTTTAATGGAGGTTAGGGTTTGATGGATGGAGGGGAAGGATATATGCAGGAAACTAAAATTACTTACTGGTTTGATCTCCTTCAAAGGCAGCAGCAACAGCTTGAAGAAGCTCGATTGAAGAAGAAGAAGAACCTCCCGGTACTGGACAGACGCAAGGAGTTGCAGGAGTCCACCCACCCTATCCACCTTGAGATCCACAAGGATATGCACTCACAAAGAGCAGCAGCAATGGCAGCAAGCATAAAGCTAATTCTTATTAATCAAATTCGTATTCAATGCTGGCCTCCCTTACAAACTTATATAGAAGACTCAAAAATAGACTTAGACACTAAAAAGGAATGGCCTAACCCTATCCAGCCCAACTTACATCACATGACCACTTAAGTTGTCACATGACCACTTAACCAAGTCACATGATCACTTAAATTGAACCAATTGGATGTAACCAATTTGAACCGATTCAATTAAAAAACATAAAAATAAACTAAGTATTGGGCTAATCCCGTATGCAACCTATATACCCCTAGTTTAGGCTCATTAAAGTGGCCTATTACATAGAAAACCCTTGGGAACAAAGGCCCAACATGTAGATAACCCAACCCTAGGCCTATTTCTAAAGAAATAAGCCAATTTCTATGATGAACTTGCATTAACTCTCCCCAACTTGAAAAAATTCGTCCTCAAATTTTGCAGTGATGGGGGGGGGGGGGAATCAACATGTGATCAGCAGCTTTGACCATCCCCAAACAAAATTCCGATGAGGCAGGAACATTGGGGATAAAGTCTTCAATGCATGGAGCTTGCTCTTCGAAGAACCATGGTGGCATAACAAACTCTATGTGTTCTTTCTTTGAATCAGTAGCAACTATCAATGTCTCGTCCATAGAGCCTTCAGTGTTAGCAACCTTCTCATCTAATGCATGAGACACAAGCTCCACCTCTTTAAGAACAACATCTTGAAGGTCATTGTTTTCCTTTGGAATGCTCTCAATCAACTTTTCATCTTCTACTGTTTCAGCTTTGTCTACTTTGTTCTCTTCAATGTATACCTCTTCAGTAGAATCTTCTACAATTGTGTTTTGGACCTCCACATCAATTTGATGGCCGAGCTTCTCAATTATGATCTCAACTACTGGTGCAGCTTGGTCTACTTGAATTTCTTTAGCTATCGGTTCTTGAATCTCTTCAACACAAACTGCTTTAGTAGAATCTTCTGTTGGTCAATCCGCCATTGGTGAAATGTCAAACATAGTCGATACCACTTGCGTTTGAGTTGACATGTTCGGCAGTCCCTGTGGCTGTACAGTCGATGTGGTCACCTTTGGTTGTAACCCTTTTAGAGTAAACAAATGGTATAGACGGTGTCGATCAGGTAGGACACATGAGTTGTTTTCAAGTTCAATCCAACCTTGTCGCTCGTCCAACCAATTACAACCTACTGCAATAACGCTCCTTGGAGATGGTACCGGCTTACACCAAGCACCGTCAGAGTATGAGGAATACTCAAATTCAACACATACTTGACCTGTAGGGATGATGCAAATCTCTCCTGACTGGGACAACATATCTACCACGGATTGTGAAATAATGTTGTTACGTTGCCTCTCATCAATAATTAATATGGCTGTGCTCCCATTGGGTAGACGAACTCGGGTCTTAAAAACGAATGGAGGTGGGTCTTTCGAGGCTTGGTTGGAGCTTCCCTCCGCCATAGCTTTGATACCACTTGATGTAGTCCTAGGTAGGAATAGTCCCACTAGGAACCAGGGTAATAGGATTACCTAAGAAGGCTGGCCGATTGGGACAGCTTAGGCTAATTAGGGCAGAATTAGGGTTAGGGTTGAATAATGACAATGGGGTTTATGGGGTTTTAATGTGCAGGTCTCGGACGTTTTAATGGCATATAAATATTAGGGTTTGGGAAGGTTTTAAAATTCTGCAATTCTGGACAGAATAGAGTTGCAGGTTTTAGGTTTAATGGAGTGGAGGAATGGAGGGGTTAAAGTGGGGATTATGGACTGGGTTTAAGGTCGAGTGTAGGGAGAGGTGTGGGGGATATAGGTTGGAAGTATGGCTCGAAATTAATGGCTAGATCTGGAGTTATGAGGGAGTCCTAGTTGAGGTAGGAGTTGCAGGTTTGATGGAGGTTAGGGTTTGATGGATGGAGGGGAAGGATATATACAGGAAACTAAAATTACTTACTGGTTAGATCTCCTTCAAAGGCAGTAGCAACAGCTTAAAGAAGCTCGATTGAAGAAGAAGAAGAACCTCCCGGTACAGGACAGACGCAAGGAGTCGCAGGAGTCCACCCACCCTATCCACCTTGAGATCCACAAGGATATATACTCACAAAGAGCAGCAGCAATGGCAGCAAGCATAAAGCTAATTTTTATTAATCAAATTCGTATTCAATGCTGGCCTCCCTTACAAACTTATATAGAAGACTCAAAAATAGACTTAGACACTAAAAAGGAATGGCCTAACCCTATCCCTAACCTATTAGGTAACTTAAACTGACTAGGAAACTAGAATACTAAAGGAAATAGACTCAAAACATGGCTGGACTTATAGAGTCCTAATCCAGCCCAACTTACATCACATGACCACTTAACCAAGTCACTTGATCACTTAAATTGAACCAATTGGATGCAACCAATTTGAACTAATTCAATTAAAAAACATAAAAATAAACTAAGAATTGGGCTAATCCCGTATGCAACCTATATACCCCTAGTTTAGGCTCATTAAAGTTGCCTATTACATAAAAAACCCTTGGGAACAAAGGCCCAACATATAGATAACCCAACCCTAGGCCTATTTCTAAAGAAATAAGCCAATTTCTATGATGAACCTGCATCAATATCTTTAATTACATCCACATTTGTACTCGCCAACCGTCTCTTCACTGGAATATTCCGGATTAAATCTCTAGGGACTCAATCTTAGGCTTTTTCCAGGTCGATAAAGACCAGATGGAGATCCTTCTTGCTATCTTGCTATCTCTATATTTTTCCATGAGCCTCCTCAATAGGTAGATAGTTTCTGTCGTGGATCACTGGATCTACCTGAGATAAAGCCAAATTGGTTCACCTAGATAAGAGTCTCTCTTCTCAAACGGGCTTCAATAACCTTCTCCCAAAGTTTCATAGTGTGACTCATGTTGATTGAAGTCAAACTTGAAATAGGAAAACTAGAAATCTCTCAAAAGATGAAATTTCAAAACCGTAGTATACTTTAGAATAGAAACTGATTGCCAAGTATGGAAGCATAATTGAAACCAATGGTTAGATTTAAAGTTTTAGAAAATTCCTAGTTGGAGTAGGAATTCAAGAAACAAGAAAAAAGGTATGATTTTTATGTTAAGAACAGAATCAGAATTAGAAATTGATATAAAGAGAGAAGAGAACTGTAGAAACTAACCTTGTTATTAATAGAGAAGAAGAAGAGAAGAGGTCTGGTATACCAATCCATGAGCTTCAAAACTCTTAAAAAAAACTAATATTCTTTACTCAAATCATCTCTAATTAACGGGGATGTATTACATATATAAAAACCTTCTAAAATTCCTAAATTGACTCATAAAAGGACTCCTAATTACTCTCTTATACTAAAAGTAAATAGGCTTAAAGCAGAACTCTTAAAAGCTATTGACTATCCTAATCTAACTTAAATACTTAATTACTTATTCCCTGTACTAACTTTACCCCTACTTTATGGGCTTATAAATTAGGCTTATTACATCAATAAACCCAAAAATAACAAGCCCAAGGCTCATTAAACCCAACCATGAGCCAAAATAAAGTCTTCCGAGAACCAATTGGCTCGATTGGACACCCTTAACTGCATCAAGTATAGGGGCCCCACACAATCTATGTGCAATCTCCAAAATAATCTTCTGGTTATCCTCTGCACGCAAAGCAGCAACCATTTGCTAGAACACGGTCCACACAAAGGACAATATGGGGCCCACACAATGGGTCCAATATGGGCTTGGTTTTAACAACCGTGGGGGCTAATATGGGCCTGGTTGGACTGGGCCGCCGCCTTCTATGCTGGAATTGTACTGTATCAAAGAGTGTGTGTGAAAAGAGGGGGGGGGGGGAGGGAGGAGAGGGAGAGCTAAGGTATGCGATGTGTGGGTCTGTTTTGTGTGTTTCTTTTGAAAAAGAACCTGCGTTTATGTGTGTGAAACATTGTATCTCTGGTGACGGGGGCACATGTCCTTGTTTTTGTTAGTATTTATACTTTTGTAGATTGTGGTCTCGTATAATACAGCAACAGTCAATATATGTATTTTTGGAAAAGTTGTAACTACATGGGAGCATAATGATTTTAGGGGTTGGTTTAGTGATATTTTTATATTTTTTTAGATTGTAATCTTTTATAATCCTACAACAATCAAAGTATGTTGTTTCTGGAAACTTTGAACTTTGATGGGAGCTTGATGATTTTAGGGGCTCTTGTATACTGTTAGATAATCTACCTCATTGGATCCACTATTCTTTAAGTTTTTCTGCATTTCTTTAAGCTATTCATTGTTATTTTAATTATTTGTTCCAATTTCTCATCGTGTTTGTTTTTTATTAGTTTTTTTGGTGTTCAATTATATTGTCCATTTCCTGCCCCCTGGCCATAGGAAGATGATGATTTCATCTCATACATATATATTGTAGGCTTTGGCTGAGGAAGGAAAGAAACCCATTAGTAAAGCTAAACATACTAATCAAATTGCTCCACTGCACAAACAAGGGAATTGGGTCAGAGCTGCAGAATGTTCTTGTGCTACTGAGGCACAGAAGACAGGGGCCGATTCAGCTGCATCATCTGAGCAGGTTCCTACTGCAAATCCAGTTAACTTACCAACTAAAGTTAGGAGTAGGCGGAAGATGCGGAAGGAGTTGAAGTCTTCTGGGAGTGTTGGAACTGACAAACCTACTAAAAAAAATGCTCCTGCCCTTCATGACATGGCACTTGATCTTAAGGTTGGGAATGCTCTAACCTCCACATTTGCTACAGCGGAAACTTCAAGTTATTGAAGCTTTGACCATAATGTATTCTTTTATTGTAGGAAATGCTTTCTCATTGTTTATCATCACACTTGCTTCGTCAATGGTGTGCTTATGAGTGGTTCTATAGTGCTATTGATTACCCATGGTTTGCTAAAAGAGAGTTTGTGGAATACTTAAATCATGTTGGATTGGGGCACATCCCAAGGTTAACCCGTGTTGAATGGGGTGTCATAAGGAGGTATTTCCTTTCCAACTATTTCTCCTTTTCTTCTTTGATGGATTTTGTTGACCTGATACTAATAATGTAGGAACTATGGCAATGCAATATACTATGGCAATGCAATATCTTTAACTAATGAACCTTAAGTCTGCTTACTTCTGTGGTGCAGTTATTATACACGTAGTTGTTTAGGGATATTTATATAATTTGCTCTTTAATTTATCTTGTTGGCGTTAGATACGTAGGGAAGTTGATTTCAGAATCAGTTTTAGAGTTTGATTAGGAAAACTCTTTCTTTGTTTCTTTACCTTACATACGTAAACACTTACCTACATATATGATTCGAATTTTTGAATGGAATAGTTTACTGCTAAGGATTGACTAGATGTCTAGGTTCATTGTATGTTAGGATAAGAGCGATAACTCAATCTTATCTATCATTCCATATTTGTAATTGGTTGCATGTCTATAAATAAGCAATGACCTCTGTCATTCCTGACCAGCCAAACCATTCTCTCAACTCTCTCTCCTCTCTTCTCAACTTGGTATTAGAGCCCAATACTTTGGAGTATTTATTGTTTCGAAGAGAGATTGGCCCTATGCAATAGAGGCTTCAGCCTCCCAAGGCTGAGCATGGTCCACTAGAACATGGCACCTTCAGTTACACACTGACCATTGACCATGGCCACATGCCCTCATCTCCAACTGCGAGCCACCAGGGCTTTTGCAACCACCGCCGTCATCCGCTAAGGCACATTGCCCGTCTGTTCACTCGCTGTCAGGGCCCTCTGCCATTTGTCAAAAGTCACCGGGGCTTCCTGCCTGTCTTTTGTTTACTGCCCGACAGCGCTGGTACGACCAGGGCCTCCGATCCCCCTGTGCATTCACCACCAGGCGCCGGCACCCCTCCGCCATCTGCCAGGGCTCTTCGAGCCCCCTATCCTTTGTGCAACCGTGGCACCGCCACTTGGGCACCCCCTTCCCCTTCTGTCGTCCACCAGGGCTCCCTCAGCCCTCTGCTACCATCTACTTGGGCCCCCAAGCCCTTGCACATGCTCGTTGAGGCTCTCTAGCCCCTGCTGCCTGCCTGGGCTCCTACACCCCTGCCACTGTCCACCTAGGGCTTCTAGCCCCTACCACTTACCACTAGCCCTTCTAGACCTTTTGTCGCTTACCATCTCAGGCCTCTTAGCCTCCTGCTGATCATCGCAACCTTCTATAGTGGCTCTATCACTGTGTTGCCCGTTGAAGGCATATCTCCACTCCTCTTGCTAACTACTTTTGGGTTCCCTTGCTGCCAATCGGTCTATGTACTTCTGTGAGTGATCCTATTTCTGTTTATTTCATTATTACCTCATTCCATGGCGGAAAGTAGTGCTACTTTCACAAGAGGAGTTAAGGGTGGTGTGGTGGGTCGTTTTGGAACTCATGGCTATAACCCTGCTCTTCAGATTGGACCTACAAAATTGATTGGGATTTACTATCTTACCTGGCCCGGGCATGCCTTCTTACTATCCGAGGTAATAATCTTTTGGGATACTGCTGCAAAAACTCGCGAAATTTCGGTCGAGATATCGAATATTTCGAGTATCTCGACCTGTCTGAAATGAAACGCAAGTCCGATATGAAAAAATGCAATATTTCAAATATTTCGGAAATTTCAATAAAATTTTGGAAATTTTAGAAATCTAGTTTCGGAAATCTCGGTAATTTCGGTAATCTCGGTAATTTCGGTAATCTTGTTTTGAAATTTTCGGAAATCTCTGTCATTTTTGGCATTTTACACCCACAGAAAAATACCATATTTCGATGAAATTTGTCGAAATTTCGGTATCTTGGAAATTTCGGTCAGACCAAAACACCGAAACGAAATGAGATTTAATACCATGGCCCCAGCTTCGTCTTATAAACTCTGTTAAAGAACTTTGGGATATAGTCAAACAGACCTATGCATAGACTAAAAACTATGCTCAGATCTATGAACTGCGTCGCCAAGTCCGTGAGAGTACTCAGAAGGAGTTATCACTCCCTGCTTACTACACTTTCAATAACCTATGGCAGAAGTTGGATTTCTATCATCCTATTTCCATGGCCTGTACTGCTGATGCTAGTACCTTTTAGAAAGAGCGTGAGATGGAGCGGGTATATGATTTTCTCACAGGGTTGAACCCAGAGTATGATCAAATCCGAGTTTAGGTTCTTGGCTATGATAAATTTCCTACTCTACTGGAGGCCTACAACTTAGTCCAACCTGGGGAGCGTCGCCGCTCAGTTATGATGCCTTCTATTGCACCCACCAGAACAACACTTGTTACTACTCCTCAGGCAGATCTTAGTAATTCCCAGTAAACCGGCTGCTCCTGCCAAAGAGCCGGTTAAGTGTGACTATTGTGGGTGTCTCTGTCACACGAGGGAGGCTTGTTGGAAGCTTCATGGTCGCCCTAAAGGTAGGCGTGGTGGTAACAAGAGTTGTCTCGCCCTTAGGCTCATCTATCTGAGACTGCCGATGGTTCTTCCTCTATGGCTCTCCTTTCTCCTTAGAATAAATGACTGCTCTCCAATGAATGATGACTCAACTTGGCCGTACAATTCCCACCATGGCTTCTTCCATTGCACCAGCTTCTCATCTCGCCCAATCAAGTATCTTCCATGTATCCTCCCTTACTAGTCCATCCTGGCTTCATGATTCTGGAGCCTTTGACCATATGACTAGCTCCTCGGATATGTTTTGTACCCATCATCCTTGCTCTGGTAAGGACAAGGTCCGAGTTGCTGATGGTTCCTATCTGCTATCTCTAGTAAAGGTTCCGTTTCTCCCACTATATCTTTATCTTCTGTTCTCCATGTCTCTAACCTCTATGCCAATTTGCTTTCCATTTATCGCCTTAATGTTGCATTCACTTTTATTCTACCCATTGTGTATTTTAGGATCTGGCGATGGGAGCAACGATTGGATATGGTGGGTTACGAGATGGGCTATATTACTTAGACCCGGATATCAGAACATCATCTTCCCCAATTTCAACTCACATTCAACGTGAAGACAGTGCTCTTGCTCAATTCCATCAGTGGCATCGTCGCCTTGGTCACCCTTCTTTTTGAGTTTTAAGTTACCTAATTCCTTCCTTAATAAACATTATAATGTGGATCGTTTTGCTTACAATATCTGTGAACTCGCTAAGCATACTCAGTCCTCTTATTTTCCTGTGATAATAAAAGTACTGTTCCTTTCTCTATTATTCATTCAGACCATGAACTAAATCTCGGTCGATACTAAGAGATTTCGGTTTTCGCAAGAAACCGAGACGAGATGTCATGCAATTTTAAAAATCCCATGTTTCGACCCAACTCGACTAGTTTCGACCACATTTTGCAAGTTTCGACCTGGATACCTGTATACGTGTCACTTATCGCCATTGGAACTTGAGGAAACCTAGCTGGAAACCAGGACAGACACTTATTTATGCCAGATACCATTTTTGTAAATGGTTTTATATTTGTTATTTTATTATTCATAAATAAGCAAATACCCCCCTAATTGAATCTAATAAAACTAGTTAAAAAAATTAGATTCCAAAAAGATAAAAAGTCAACCCCCCAGTTCAAGAACAAAAACTGGATTTTTGGTAGTAGGTGCAATTTTTAACTTTCTAATGCTTGGGTTTTTCTCAAATTTAAAAATTTCATAAATGTTTTTTTGGGTGAATATAAAATGTATTAACGTCTCAAAAGGGAAACAAAAGTCCATAAAGGACAACAATACAAGCCCATAAGGCCAGTAAGAAACACAAAAGCCCACATGAGCATGTCCAATGCAACACAAGCCCACATGGGCATGACCAATGCAACATAAAAGCCCACATGGGCTCAAAACAAGAGCAATGAAGTCCAAAAGAAAGAAGAGGGGCAACAGTGTCAATTCCAATAGGGTCCCCCAAACCCTAACCAACTACTGTCAACACTTTCTTCTTCCTAGCAGTCAAGATGAAATCAGGAACCACCGGCATGAAGGTAACCAAGGCGGAGGGGCGCTGGCCTTGCGAAGGGCCACAGCCAAAAGAGCAGCTTGCCTAGCGAGGGTGGCTGCCATGACGGAGGCCAACGGCGAAGAGGCTGCTGACCGAGCAAAGTAGGCAGCTGGTAGCGAAACGACCAAAGGCCGAGCGAGCCAAGCGGAACCGGCAGGAGGGAGACCAAGCGAGGCTGGTGAACGCAAGGCAGCAAGCCAAACAGGCAGGCGACCAAGTGGCGGAAGGTTGCGAGCACCAGTGATGCAGACGACGACAGCGGAGGAGCTACCGATTGAGGGAGAAGCAGAGCCGACCTGCAGATGACGGAGAAGCTTGCCCAGCGAAGCGGCTACCGAGCGGGTGCTGTCAAATCGAGCCAGGGATCCGACGGGATGTCAACCAAGAAGGGCCGGCAACCAAGGGAAACGGCAGGCCTAGCAGAAGAGGCGACCTGCCAGACGGTGACCTTACAAAGATAGCGACCAGAGACTGCAGTTCGAGAGACTTCTGCGAAGTTAGTACCGAACATAGGAAGAGAAGTGGAGAAAGGGGGAGGAGGAGGAAGAAAAAGAGAGAGAGGAAGAGAGAAGGATAAGGGAGAAGGTGGGGGGGAGCAGCCCAGCCATACAACAGTAATTTCCAGTTCTATTTGCAAGGACTCGAATTAAATGCTAAATCACAACAGTGTTGTGGGTAGCATTACAAGTAATAATAGTATAGTGGCATATAACAAGCAAGATGGGATCAGTTTTAGGGTTTACTTTAGAAAAATTACAAGATAACTCAAAATTAGGTTTCATTTAATTTTATTAAACAACATTCATGTTGTTTAAAATCGCTCCGAATGAAACTATTTTTTTAAATATCAAAACAAATGAATATTTTACCGCACTTTTGGTTTTTAACAATATTTTACCATATTAAGGTTTATGAAATTTTTAGATTTGAGAAAAACCCAAGCATTAGAAAGTTGAAAATTGCACCTACCGCTAAAAATCTAGTTTTTTTCTTGAACTAGGGGGTTGACTTTTTATCCTTTTGGAATCTTATTTTTTAACTACTTTTTTTGGATTCAATTAGGGGGGTATTTGCTTAGTTATGAATAAAATCTTAAGTAAATGAAATAACAAATATAAAACCATTTACTTAAATGTTATTTGGAATAAACAAGTGCCTGTCCTGGTTTCCGGCCAATGTCCAAGAACATTATACACTATCAAACTTGGGTCAAAACCACAAGTACTATTTTGGGTGTTTTTTTTTTTTTTTGGTGAAAATAGTTCATGCATTGTGTTTAACATGTCAAAAATAATCTATATAGAAAAAATAAGAAAAATAGGCTGTGTTGCAAAAATCAGATCAAGAAAACCATTTCTGGGCCTTGAAAGCACTTCATCGAGTTGTCTTGGAAAAAATCCCTGGTTTCGACCATATCTCGGTTTCTGGCTGGTCGAAACCAAGTTCTTGAACCTTGATTCAGACTTATGGGGCCCTTCTAAGATTGTTGCTAGGGTGGGTTTTGTTGATCTGTCACCTCCATTGATAACTGTGCCTAATTAACATGGGCTTATCTTCTCCGGTCTAAATCAGAGGCTTTTACTTGTTTCCAGTCGATTCATACTATGATCAAAACCTAGTTTAATGCCTAGGTTCAGATTTTGATGAGCAATAATGGTACTGAATACATTGATGGTTCCTTCCTCCAGTATCTAGATGAGCATGGTATTTTGTCCCAAACCTCCTGTGTTCGTACCCCGGAACAAAATGGTATATCTGGGAACCGCCATCTCCTTGAGGTCACCCGTTCTCTGATGTCTACTACTACTCGTGTTTCCTAGTTTTATTAGGGTGATGAGGTTCTTTCTGCGGCCTTCCTTATTTATCAAGTTCCCTCTAGTGTCCTGGACTTCAACAGTCAAAACTCCAGTCAGCATGCTTCCGGATCCCTCTTTTGCTTCTCACCTACCTCCTTGGGTATTTGGCTGTGTATGCTTTGCACACAATTCCTCCGCTTCTAGTCCAAATGGGACCCTCAGGCTCTTCGTTGTATCTTCCTTGGGTATTCCGCTTCTCAAAAGGGATACAAGTGTTATCATCCTCCTTTCCACCATCTATTGGGCACCATGGATGCCACATTTCATGAAAATGAATCCTATTACCAGTCCTTTCTTCAGGGGGAGTCTATTGAGGAAGAGCTTCCTTCTCTTGTAGTTGACACTATTCGGCTTTAGGGGGAGACAAATTATGCAACTAGAAAGGGGGAATCTGATATCCCGTCCATATCTAATATCCCATCGGCACCAAAAAAAAAAAGGGATTTGATCATTTACTCTCGATGGAAAGAGAAAAGCCCATCTCTAAACCACTAGGTCCACCTATGCTCCTAGATCCAGGTCCTCCATCTCAGTTATCAGGTAATCCTTCCTATTCTGATGATGCTCCTATTGTTAGAAAAGGAGTTAAAACATGCACCCAACACCCTATCTCCAATTTTGTTTCCTATGAATCATTGTCACCTTCCTACTGTGCCTTTGTTTCCACGTTGTCCTATATATCTATCCCACGGGATTGGAAAGAAGCTGACATTGATCCTAAGTGGAAAGATGCTATGGTGAAGAAATGCAAGCCTTGAAGAAGAATGAAACCTAGGAGCTGGTCCCTCGTCCTGAAGGGAAAAAAGTCAGTAGGTTGTAAATGGGTGTTCACTCTAAAGTAGAAGGCAAATGGAACAATTGGGAGATCTAAGGCAAGACTGATTGCCAAGGGCTTCACCCAAACCTATGGGATAGATTATCAGGACACATTTGCCCCTGTTACAAAAATGAACTCTGTTCGAGCGCTGCTATCCTGTACTGCAAACCTTGGATGGAGTCTCTAACAACTTGATGTTAAGAACGCCTTCCTAAATGGTGATCTCGAGGAAGAGGTGTATATGGATATGTCCAAGTTTTTCCTCATCTGCAGTTGGCAAATTGTGTAGATTACGGAAGTCTCTCTATGGTCTCAAGCAGTTACCACGGGCTTGGCTCGGCAGATTCCAAAAAGCTATGTTTCAATTTGGGTACAAACAGAGCCATGTTGATCATACCTTGTGGTGTAAATTGGCTGTCTAAAACCAGCCGCAGGTGTAGGGATTCTTCCCTACACCAGCAGGAATAGCCATCGGGTTGGTGTAGGGGATTCCCTACACCAGCAACAATCATGGGTTGAAGTTAGGATTTTGTTTTGGTATTTTTTTAGGTGTAGGGAATTCCCTACATCAGCAGTAATTGGGTAGGTGTAGGGGATTCCCTACACCAACTTACCCTAACCCTATCATCAAAGCCTAGGTTCCATCTAACCCTAACCCCAATTCCAAAATTACACATATTTTGACCTAGCCGATTCCTCCAATCCTTAGCGGATCCTGGTTATTGGTTCTAGTTGGTATTCTACCCATCTAGAATTACAATATTTTGTTTGTCAAACACAAGGATGGAAAAGCTAATGCTCTTATTGTCTATGCTGTTGATATAGTGATCATGGGGAATGATGATGCAGAAATGTCCCTTTTGAAAAGTGAAAACCCAGTTATCTTCAGAGTTTGAGACTAAAGATTTAGGACCTCTCAGATATTTTCTTGGATCGAAGTAGCCTGTTCCGACAATGGGATCTTTGTTTGTCAATGCAAAGATGTCCTAGATCTTCTCAGTGATACAGGGATGCTAGGATGTAGACCTGCAGAGTCTCCTATTGAGGTCAATCATCAACTTAACTGCAACGGAGGAGAACCGGTAGGCAAGGAGTGATATCAGCATCTTGTTGGCAGATTAATATATCTCTCACATACCCGACCTGATATTGCTTATGTTGGTGTGGTGAGCCATTTCCTACATGCTCCCTAGACTAGTTATTTTGAAGCAGTTTATAGAATATTGAGATATTTGAAGTCAGCAGCAAGAAATGGTATTTTAGCAAGTTGAAGTTGGAATGTTTCACTTATGCTGATTGGGCCGGATCTATTGATGATCGACGCTCCACTACAGGATATTGTGTTGATGTATACATGGACGCTGCTCATCCCTAACAGTTTGAGCTTTTAGGTGAAACGGTAGCAAACATGGTATCAGAGCAGGGAGGGCAAGTGTTTGACTCCTGGGAAGTGCATCGGAAGGAAATGTCGCGTGAGCTCCACATTCAAGGACCATGGGATCTTGGCCTGCTGCTTGTGTGGGGGAGTGTTGATATATACATTGATGCTGCCCATCCCTAACAGTTTGAGCTTTAGGTGAAACGGTAGCGAACATATTGTATAGTCCTCGGTGTAATCTGGTTAACTAGCATTAGCAAGAAGCAGGCAGTCGTATCCAGATCCAGTGCAGAGGCAGAATATCGAGTTATGGCCCAAGGAGATTGTGATTTTATCTGGCTTAATGTTACTTGAAGATCTCGGGGTGATATCCAAGGAACCTATGAGACCAGCTAGTTGATGTATTCACCAAGGGCTTGACTTCTAAGTCATTCCATTCTATTGTATTCAAGTTGGGCATGAGGGATATCTATGTACCAACTTGAGGGGGAGTGTTAAGGATTGACTAGATGTCTAGGTTCATTGTATGTTAGGATAAAAGCGATGACTCAATCTTACCTATCATACCATATTTGTTATTGGTTGCATATCTATAAATTATAAGCAATGCCCTCTGTCATTCCTGACAAACCAAACTATTCTCTCAACTCTCCCTCTCTCTTCTTCTCTTCTGTTGTTCTTTCTATATCTCTGTTGCCATTGACATTGCTGAGCCAAACCTTACTCTGTTCTGGGCAGTACTTGACAGCACCCAAGTTTGAGGTCGATCTCCCTCATCTCCTCCCTTTACTTGCTAAGATTGGGGTGGCTCTGCTATAGGCAACCCAAACCTCAAGTC
Organism: Telopea speciosissima; assembly: GCF_018873765.1. Lineage (NCBI taxonomy): Eukaryota > Viridiplantae > Streptophyta > Magnoliopsida > Proteales > Proteaceae > Telopea > Telopea speciosissima. The sequence goes on along the minus strand of NC_057922.1, from coordinate 23,753,006 downwards.
TCGGCCCTGAAGCCTTTCAATATCATGAGAATCGAAATGAAGATCAAAACTGGTCATACTCCTACTGCCAGTTCAGGTTTTAGACTTTAAAAACTTTTCTTCACTTACTGTTTGGGGTGACCAATAGTTGCACTTGAGAGGGTTATGGATTGAGAATCATACCCTGAAATCTCAGCTCAATCGGATTCCGCATGAGTTAGTTCTCTCATCTGGAACAGACTTGGGCTACCGCTGGTGCTTTTTTTTTAAATTTTTGTCGAAGGTTGAAGAAGGGGATTTATCGGGTATATGAAATGAAGTTTAGTTGTCCATTATTTTCCAATAAGTCCTTCCCCTCTTAAGTTCTCTTTTTTAGCTCTATCTTTCTAATGATTCCAGCTTTGCCCTTAACTCCTAAAATCCAATTATTTTTACATCCTAGTTTATGATTGCTACTTTCAAAAGAGAGTCCTATACTGTTTCTAATATTTATGAAACTGCCACTATTCAAATTGGGTTATTTGGCACATGGGCCCACATGACCTAAATTTAAGGATTTCGGAACCTGGGATCACATCATTCTCTTAGTATATTATATACAAGGGATTACATATTCCCTCATCTAGCTAATTCCTTCGTATCAGTAATAGTACAGCTAAGCACCAGGCTTGTTCCTTTTACTTATTGCCCCCCTTTATGAAATTGTATGACTGTCCTTCCAACCAGATAAATGGGTAATTTAAGACTTGAATATATCCACTCGGTCCTCCAAGCTTCCTACATCTACTGGACTGGTATCTTTAGCCAAATCCACCATCAAGGCTATTGAACGCATCTTCTGTGCTTTCCTTTGGAAAGGGACTGATACCCCCAGATTCCTCCACCCTACCAGCTGGAAGTCTATCTACCTCCCTAAATCCGAGGGAGGTCTCGGCATCCGCCGCATTCATGAGTGACCCCTTTAAAATTTACAAGACAAATTATTAGAAATATTTATTAATCTCCAAGAAGAAGAAGAAGAAGATCATCTTGGCTTCACACCATCTTGAATTGCATAAGATCCCTCATGCTTTCATTCCTTCCTTGCTTGTTTGCTTATCTTACATCTTCAAATACAGTCTTTTTAAACCCCAAAAAGGAAAAAAAAAAAAGAACCTAATAACTACTTTTCCAGCAATAACTACTACTCCAGAAATAACTCCCTTACAACATTACACAACAATTCTGGCCCCAAATAAAAATACAACAAAATAATAACAAAAACTACACATAATGCTGGTCATTGATCCATAATGAAGTGACATGTGGCTGCATAAATCCTTGAGTGATGTCGTCATCATATATGCTAGTGTGGTGGTAACCATTTGATGGGTAATAATAGACCTCAACCAACTCTGATGCTCCTACTTTGGATTGTTATATTTCCCTTTGCATATCATAATGGTCCTTTCTATGAGAACCATTGTTTCATATAGATGGAAACATATATTGATTTAAAATCATAATAGCCAATGATGGAAGGCTTTGGTAGCAATATCACTACAGCTGTGAATTTTCCATCATTTTATGGATTTCAAATTTTGAAGCCTAGAATTATTTTGACATTAGAGTGAATCTTTCTCCAAATCGTGTTGCATATTTTCTGACATCAAATGGCTTCAGAACTCAATCTTCAAGTGTTCTATTTCTTTCTTTGCATTAACCCAGCAATTAGCTTGGAAGGAATAATCTGTCTATGCTTTCTTTTACATCTGGAAATTGACATCCTCCTTGACTTAGCCTAATATCTCCAAGAAAACTCAGTGGTGTGAAACTTTTAGAGAACAAAACTTCTGAGTTCTGTAGCACACCCGCAATGGATGGAAAGAAATTCTCTTCTCTTTTCTTTTTTCTTACACAAAGTATATCAATCCAGAATAGACATATTTAATGTGATATCCAGTTGTTGTAAATTTGTCCAAAAGAGTCATTCACGATACCTCTAAAGTTTTTTGCGGATTAGTATAAATATTTCTTTTCCAGTGTTGAATCTTGATGAAATGTGCAGGTGCCCTAATTTTAAAATTGTGTTTGCTTGTTGATGTAGTTCCCTTGGGAAACCTCGGAGGTTATCTCAACAGTTTCTACGAGAAGAGAAGGTCAAACTTGAACAGTATCGTGAATCTGTCAGAACACATTATACTGAACTCCGTGCTGGTGTTAGGGAAGGACTTCCCACAGACCTAGCTTTGCCTTTGTCAGTTGGCCAACATGTTGTTGCTTGTCATCCCAGGACAAGAGAAATTCACAATGGGAGCATATTAACAGTTGATCGAAACAGGTGCCGGGTTCAGTTTGACAGGCCTGAATTAGGAGTTGAATTCAGGATGGTAATTCCTTATTAGTAAATATGGTTCTTTTCACATTTTTTTTTTTGTACTGTTAAAGTGGGAGGTGTTTGGAGTCTATGTTTTCTCTGGCTCATATGGGCACATGCTTGTGAATGTTTCTACCCTTTTTTTTTCAGAGGCGGGAGGGTTGGGGGAGGGACATGACTTCATCTCCTAATGTAGTTTTTATCTAATCTGTAGCTAATGATGCCTTACCTTGTTGGAAAGACATCTTCCTCGCATGTTCAGGTTTTCTGACAATGAACAGAGCACATTCAAAGCATCTTTGCCAATTTTTCTTCTTTTCATGTATGATTGATACCAATGTTTAGCATTGTTAGTAGTATGATTTTCTATTTCCATCGATTCACCACCCAAGGGGTTTGTCTTTGCTGAATATGGCCTCCAAAATCACTTCAGAGTTGCTTTCCTCAATTATCAATTCAATCTGAGTCAAAACCTAGTTTCTCAAATTGGTTCCATAACTACATAAATGGGAGAAGGCAAAAGTACTGTCCAGTGTTTACAACTACTCAACTTGGGAAGTTCAAAATATATTCTGTGAATTTGGTATACTTAGATGCTTGATAATAGGCACTGGTTATGGGTCATATGAGAACCCATAGGGATGGGGTTTACATTGTCAGCTGTGTCTAGTCCTGAAGCTTAGAACAATATTAGAATTGTCTATTGTTCTGGTCTTTGTATATTTGTTTTGTTTTCGTAAACAAGCCTTTTTTCTGTTTTGGGGGTGTGTATTTTCTCTCATCTTTTTATTTGTTGTCAATCAAATTCTGTTTAAACTCTTCCATTCATTTAAACAAACTTTCTATGGTATTTTTTCTGTTATATATACAGGTTGAGAGGACCACGATAGATATTCTGAATCTATTGTGGTTCAGTTCCTTCATCCTCCATCATGTCTTCTTCTTCTCTCTTCCTCTCCTTCCTGCTTTTGTGCAGATTGGTTGTTATTTTTCTTCATTGTTACAGTATCCTTTTATGAGAACAGCTGATGTCTGTTCATATGAATTTTACAAATCAATGTAACAATCTATCGTCTGTGATGCTATGTGCATGTTCTATATCAAATTTTGTGTTCATTAAGTTGTTCCTTGTTTTTGAATTTGCTCTGCATCTACAACACCTTGAAGATAATTTTTTTTTTAATATATATAGTTCAAACTGGTGTAGTAAATATTGATGTTTTCCCTCCCTCTGAACTGACTTAGTGTTGACCGAAGAATCTTTTGTCTTCTCTAGCAACGACACTGAATTTTCTTCTCATCCCAGGATATTGATTGCATGCCTTCAAATCCATTAGAAAATATGCCTGAAGCTCTTCAGAAACAGAGCGTCACACTTGATAAGTTCTGTGAGAACTTCAATGAGCATAAATTGAGTCGACCCAGTGACAGTAAAGAGGGAGGTTACATGAAATTTGCCTCAAGTGAGCTAGAGAATTTGAATGGTCTTCCATGCATTTCTTCGTCATCTTCTCCAATGAACACCTTACTGAAGCAGGGAAAGGTCAGTGAAGCCAATACTTCCAATTTGCACATTGCTTTATACGTTAAAGGGATAATGTCAAGTTATCGATATTCATGAAGCAGTGAAGCTCACACCCTCCACTTCTTAAAATCTTGTGAATGAAATGGAGCATCTGAATAAATAATCTCTTTCGTACATTACTGATTGTGTTAAGAATTCCTTTTTAAACTACCTTGGATATAATGATTGCCTAAGATTTTAAGATCTTGTGGTGAAATTCATAGATTACCTGGAATGTGTGATATGTTTCCATATGACGAGAGATACAACATGTTGTATTCACTTGTCAGATGCATGCTTTAGATTAAGTTAGACAATCTTTCATATATCTCTGGTTATGAACTATGACTACATGCCATTTTCATTAACAACTGCCTGTTCTATGACACCAACTTCTATGTACATGTGTTATGTATTGTGCACTTCCATCAATCACTTTCTTTTAAAAACAGATGTGCCATATAACTCTAGACACCTTGTAATGTTATTCGGTAATCGGCATCACCAACTGTTGTTGTTGCCTTTGCTAGTTGCTTCATAGGAATGCTACTATATGATTCAAGCATCTTTTGCAAACAGTTGTAGTTGGCAGATCATATTTTGATCACTGATAAAAATTTTACATGAACAAGATAGTATTCATGATTTTTTGGATCTTGTTAGCATCAAAGATGGTTTTGAATTGGACCATTCAAAACTTTGTGTGATGCGTGTTCTTGTCTGAGTTGTCTGGATTGAAACTATTTTGATCAGGTGGCCACAGCCAATGGCATTTCACAAGCTAAGGCTGCAGCTAGTGATATTGTTGATGCGCAAGAAGCAACATATACTCAGCCTTGTACTCTGGCACAGATTCAAGCAAGGGAAGCTGACATACAAGCGCTTTATGAGTTGACTCGTGCTCTTGATAAAAAGGTTATACTTCTTACATCTATGTGATTGACTGTTTCCATAATTAGATTTTATTTTGTAAATAGCTATCTAGATTTTTTTTTCCTTTTAATTTTTGTCACTAACTTTTGAATTTGAAACTTACACCGAGAAAGTTCCATCGTGTGCACTTGTTTGCTTGGTGGTTGAATGTGTTAATTGGAATCTTCAGCTGACCTCAGCTGACCCTATTTAGCTGAGATTCTCCTAACCTGCTGGGCTGTGCCTCTGTCCTCTTACTTTTTTCTTTCACTTTTCTTTTGTTTTCACATCATTCATTTGTCATTTCCCAATTTTCACTTCTCATCTCATTTCCCTTCCCTCTTTTTCTATCTCTTCATTCCCTTATTTTGTCCAAACCTCAGTTTTACCTACTTTATTTGTTTGGATCCATGTAGCCGACCCCATTAAGTTGGGATAAGGCTGAGCTGCTTGTTGTTGTTGTTGTTGTCTAGATGTCATTTTAGTTTGTTACAAACCAGATGGCTTTCTCTGTCCTAGAGATGAGATTACATGTCATTGTCGTTTCAGAAAGCTTTGGTGTTGGAGCTGAGACACATGAATGATGAAGTAGAGGGAAACCAGAAAGATGGGGAGAACTTTATTAAGGATCTTGAGCCTTTTAAGAAGCAATACGCCATGGTACTCTTACAGCTACAGGAAGCCAATGACCAGGCATGTAGCTTCCCTGAGCTCATATCCAGATTTGCACTTTTACTTGTCAATTTTGTCTGTTTCCTCCACTGCAGTTGCCACAAGCAACACTGAGGTGATTGTCCTTATGTTCAGGTTTCTTCTGCTCTGCTTTACTTGAGGAAGCGAAATACCTACCCGAGAAATCCCCAGTCTCCATTGATGAAGTCAGTTGCTAATTCAGTCAGCCCTGATGGGCCACCAGGCTCCTTTGATCATTCTGGATTTCTCTCTCCGGAATCAGGATCTCCTGTTGCTGAAATTGTTGAAAGTTCAAGATTGAAAGCTAAGACCATGGTATACACAGTTGTTCAGGTGCGAAGGCCTCTGTGTTCTGCCTGTTTTTTGACTTTGTTACTTCAGTTTTATGGACAAAGACTGTTTTATCAGCTGTTGGTCATTATTTTCTTTTCATAGACCCAATGTTTAAAATATGATACTTGATTAGTCATTCTTGAAACCAATTATTAATTTGAAACTTAATGGTTGTACTTAAGAGTTCTCTGTCTCTGATTCCAGCTAACAAAATAATAGACTATCATAACATGTCTTTTAATGGTGGGTCTTTGCTGCCTTTATATTCCACACTTCCATGTCGTCTATGTGTTTTCGTCTGGTTGTCCATTTGTGTGTGTGGGGGGGGGGATCTGGCTCTCCTCCAGCCGTGGCGGGAGCTAGAGGGTCCAGCCCAGCAAAAACAGGGAGGGAGGCACTTGGGTCCCACCTGTGAAATGACCAAAACCCCCTTGTTTTGCTGGGCTGGACATTCCAGCTCCCGCCACGGCTGGAGGAGAGCCAAATTGGTGTTGGGGGGGGGGGGTCTTTTTGCTAGAAAATCATTGAACATGATTTTAACATTTTAACCACTAGTCCTCTTGTCTAGTTGTCTATTCACTAAGGCTATGTTTGAATGCCAAGAAAAGTAAAGAAAAAAACATAATAAAACAAGAATCATGATGACACAATGCTCTCTCTCTCTCACTCTCTCACTCTCTCAAATTCATATTGTTTTGAATTTTTTCTTTTCTTGGCATCCAAACATAGCCTAAGGGGCGGGGGTTTTGAAGGTGATTGCTTGGGTATTAGAATCACCTAATCGGCTCATTTGGGCTGAATCATCCAAGATGGTGCCATTTATTTTGACGGTTTTAGATCTGTGTTCTTTCATCACTTGAAGGTAGATTTAATGGTCTAATCATCCGTTGTGGTGGGTACTCATCTTTTTCCTCAAATTCAGTGTGTTCCTAGTCTGAACTGCTAATCCTTTAAAATTCAGGCAATGTTCTCTTTGAAGGAAGGCAACAATGGTTTTGCAAAGATTGACGAGGCTTTAGATTCTGCAAATAATCTTCATTTTGGAGCTGATTCTGGCATACCAGCAACTAGATCTATTACCTCTCCAGATGCAGTCAATGACAATTTGATGGGTTCTCAGGATCTGTCGACTTCTTGCACATCAGAGCCGACGACAGTTGTACATCCATCTGGTCCAAAGTTGAATGGTGGTTCTGTATTGAATTTTGCACACATACCCTTGGAACTTATCTCTTCTTGCATTGCTACTTTGCTCATGATTCAGGTAGACTGGAGATGTTGAATTTCTGTGTTATGGAATATTCAACTATTTTACTGTTTCGTGAATGTGTAATACATCATACATCAAATAGCTAAACTAAGCAGTTCAAGCTTGTCTGCTTGGTACAGTTTTGCGGTTGTGGCCAATTATGAATTCATGAACCATGAGGGGACATGATTTTAATTTATTGTGTCAAGATAGATTTGGGTAAATGGCCCACCATGTCATTATTTGAAGAGTGAAGACCTACTTATGTAAACATCATCCTCTTCCATTGCATGAGTTTGGGTTCGTGGAGTTGAAACTTCTGGGAATTGAGTTTTGAATTGATTATCAATGTGGAAGACTGAGATCCAACTTGATTAGTCAAAAATTAGGTCTGCAGGGGCAGAAATCCCCAATATGTGAAGGCAAGTTTGATGCAAGAAAAACTAAATGCTTCGCATGCTTATTTGAATTCTTAGGTCCCAAACAAAGTATTAGCAGGAGGCCAAAGATTTAACTGCAGCATTTACAGAAACCTACGTGATTGTATGGGTTGTTATTTTTGACAAATACCACCTCCTCCCTCTTCCCTCTTTTGGTGTGTTAGTATAAGTGTGAGGATAGGCTTTCTGGTTGCAAGAGGTCGGGGTTAGATCTCTTTAAGTGAATCTTACATGTTTATATTCTGGAGCTTGTTATTTATATCTCCAAATCCTGAATTATCATTTCTGTGGTCATGCAGACATGCACAGAGCGACAGTACCCACCAGCTGAGGTGGCCCAGATACTGGATTCAGCTGTTAAGAGCTTGAAACCTTCTTGTTCTCAGAACCTTTATGTTTATGGAGAGATACAACGGTGCATGGGAATTGTCAAGAACCAGATATTAGCTCTTATACCAACATAGACCCCATCCATCCAACACTAGTGTCCATGTAAATATTTGACACTAGCAAGTGAATATATGTTATTTCAACTTCTCCATTCATCTCTGTTTCTGTATTAGTCTCTTGTTCTTCAATAGTGATAAACAAAACACATTTTAAAATTATGTTAAATGTGATCATTGTTGTTGCTCCCCTCCCCTCCATTTCTTTGTTTTCTTAATGAAATATTTTAAGCCTATGCACTTTTATATGTCAATATATAATAGATTTGTTTGTACTGATTCTGTTATTCACCGGTACATGGTAGGTTTTAGCCAAGCAAGGCATCTGTGATGATCTTATTTAAATATGAGCAGTAACAGTTATGCTCACTATGTGTATGAATGAGCAATATAGGGGAAGAAATAGAGGAAGTGGTGTCATTTTGAATTTCATGCAGGGTTAGGCTAGTAACTCGGATTACTTTTATGCTTGACATTATGGTTCAATAATGGCATTGGAATAAAAACTATATATACCATTGTCATTTTTCAATTGAAATTCAATATTATTTTTTGACTTAAAAGTTCTTAATTTCAGAAACAATACTAACAGCCCAACCTCTTGAAGGATATTCGACTTCAATTGATGCAGTAGCAATGTTATGGTTGGACCGGTATGATCTGATCTAGAAACCCAAACCAAGATGAACTGGTTTTTCGGTCCTAAAGGGGTTGATAGGAGATAATATTGTAATCTTTTATTTTGTTTATTTTAGAAAGTTGTGTAATGTAGTGAATAGTTTCATTGATTGAGTTAAGTTTTTTGGTTTCCTAGTTGAGTAGGTTTCAATTTTGCTATTATTTATACGCAGGTAATTTGCCATTGGAGTTTTAGAGACTGAATTTAAAATTTAGTGAGAGTTACAGTGGCCTTTCAATACCCTCCCTTTCTCTCTTCAATTCGGATTTTTGTTGCCTCCTGTTACTGCATGGTGCAGTGCTGCATCGTGCGGTGGCTGCATAGGCCATGTGCACCATGTGAGGCAAAAATGTGTACTGCAGATTCCCAATCATTCTATAAGATTATGGCGTACCCAGTACATGAGGCTCCTAGCCTCCTACAACTATAGGGTCTAGGGAGGATCATAATATATGCAACCTAACCCATACTTTGCAAAGCGGCTGTTTCAAGAGACCGAATCATTCTAAAAACTGCGGCGAAAAAAGTTTGGACTCCCATTCTAAATGCTTTTAATACGTGTTTTCTTGAGGTTTAAAAAAAAAAAAAAAAAAAAAAAGTTACTTGAAAATAATTCTCTTCACCACTTACCTCCACCCTCTTCTCCTGCGATGTAGGGTTAAAGTAATTGTCAATTTAAAATCGAAGTGTAAATCAACCGTTTGAAACCGAACTAAATTGAACCAAAATGAAATTTCACTCGATTCAGTTCTGGTTTTTAGACTGAAAACCATTTGTGTGAACCAAATCATATGGAATAAAATGTAACCCATTTAAATTGAACCTAAATCATACTAAACTTTACAACCACGTGTCTTTGTTTGAGCTGTATTCATTTGTTTGTATGTGATCTTCGTAAATCAATTCAAATTCAATTTGTGGAAAGTACAGCACCACAATGTCATTTCTCGTAGCAAAGGCAAAGCACAGCTAACTTCGCACCATACTTATGTATGCTTAGCCGAATTGTTCTGACAGCTAACCATGAGGGAATCATTCCTAAGGTTCGTTCTATTGCTATTGCTTCCCGACTTAGTAGCTACACCTGCTATTGGATTCTATACCACTGTTTTGATTGATTAGATAATCCACCCGAATCCCACAAGGCTTACGTCTGGATTTGGTTTTTCTGTAGCACGATACAGTGTGTAGTGCATCATTCGATGACCCGTAATGATTGGGCATGCAGTCCAACACACATCACGCCGCCTCTTACTACCAGTCATCATGAATTTCTTTCTAATCAGTAGGGTAAGCAAACGTGTCACGTCATCCTTTTGATGAAGAGTGATATAATACGAGAACCCTTCCTTGTTTTATGTCTATGAGATGAACTTTATGGGACCCACAGTCACTGAATTATTGAACCAATGTGAAGCCCTCCCTGCCTTTAAGCGTTACTTTAACTGCTTGGGACAAAATTGCTGGTTTATCTCATTGGCATCTTAATATAGCTTTAGTTAATCGGAATATAACTATGGCCCAATATTGTGAATCACAATAAGGGTCTTTTTTTGCGCATATATTATTACCTTTTTTTTAATCCTATGTTTTTCGAATATAAACGTTTTACATGATACATTGAATAGTTTTTTGGGAAAGTTTTTGTTCACCATGCAGTGAAGAAATCGTACAACCATACTCTACCCCCATTTTTACGAATGATCGATAATGTTTCCATTATTCCCCTATATTCTATAGACACCATCCGAACCCATTGGTCAAGAGATTCTCCTTTGACCATGTCACCGTGGGCATAGGAAAACTTGATTCTTTTTTCTTTTTTGTCGTTTCTATTATAACTAACTATGGTCACAATAGGTCTGCGATTTGTCTTCTCCCTCTTCTATCCTCGCTTGGGTGAACTCTGGAATCTCAACCTCTAATTGTTTCTCAATCGTGAGATTCAAACCTAAGGTATTATCTTCTTCCAAAAATACCCTTCTTTCTCATCTTTAATTCTATTGTGTCCTTAATTTATGTTAATGCGTAGTCTACCCCATGCCTTCAAATAATAATTCATATCCTATCTCTTCCCTCCTTATCCACCTAGGGTAGCATTGGGCTCCTTTGTAGCGTGATAGGGAGTGTAGCGCACATCCAACAGCCCACAGTGTTTGGGCACGCAACCCAACACTCAATCTGTATGTTGGATTACGTGCGTAAACACTGTAGACTGTCAGATGATGCGCTACACTCCCTATCGTACTACAAAGGACCAAAATCCCGTAAGGTAACCCTCTAATATTTTGTTTCTTATAAATTTACCATTCTCCCTTAAAGCTTGGAATCTTGTTGGGTGAATCATGAATTGCATCATTAACTGATTTGTTATGTGGGTATTTTATAATCTATAACTATTTACCAATTGAAGAGCTAGGTGTGGTATCTTCCAAGATCCAATTTTAATTTATTTTTATTGTACCAAATTAAAACTTCATTTTTTTTCTTGCCAAACACCACACCCTATTTACCTTGTCCCTTCGATAAAGTCACTTTCTAGTCCTCAAGAACCCATACCATATAGTGCCATTTTGTCTCAAAATAGTTAAATAAAAGATATAGAGACGAAAAATGAGCAGTTAATAAAGCAAAATTCTCCTAAGCTGCCATTGTCAAATGTTAAATTTTGTTGTTAAGCTCAAATCATGATTATGATGATGGGACTTCCATTCAAATCCCACTTGTTAATCCATCATTAACCCCCCTACATAAAAATTCTTTCGGTGATATGATTGATAGCCTTCATCCTTGAAAGCTATCCTTATGTGTGGTGTGAGAACTTTAAGCATTGGATGATTTTATTAAGTAAATAAGGTTTATAGATATGAGATTTAGGCACGATCTTTATCTCCCTCTAAATAATTCTAACTTTGATTTTTATTGGTTCTCCATCATCCATGCAGATAACAATGTTAATTAAACACATTCTTAAAAATTTCTCCTCCCATGAAAGGGCAAAACTGATAAAATTTTCAAAACTAGAGAGAGGGTGCATGAACATACATGGGAAGATATGACGTTTACACACGAATTAGGAAATGATTGAATTTGAAGTCAAAATTGGACATTAGATAATCCTGACCATTAATCACTAGATATCTAAAGATCGGATTTGCCACCGCACTTTTCCACATGATTGAATGAGAATCATGGTTACAATGCATTTGTCATAATATGTGGTGACCAAGAAAGAAAGAATCAAGTTTTCCTCAAGGTCTTGACCAGTGTGTTTGACTGGCCGGTGTCAATAGGGTATCGTGCAATCTAAGAGAGATGTTTGATCATTCGTAAATATTAAAACCCTAGGATGGTGGGTTTCTTTCACTACATGGTCAAGGCAAATTTTGTCCAAAAAGAAAAAGGGACAAGATTCGTTCCAATTTAATGGTTGAAAAAAATTGTGTAGGTTATTGACAAGATGCCATCAACGAATTTTCAAACTTATATTAATGTTTCTATAATCGAAGACAACTGCTTGCTCAATTGATTGATGCTTTACCAAGAGAGTGCAGACACTCATAAGGTCATGCCCTCTGCCCCTCTCTCTCTCTCTCTCTCTCTCTCTCTCTCACAGAGACACACATACACACACAGCTAAGCTAGTGTTGTTGGTGAAGCCCGATTTGGTCCAAAAAATGCGGTTGAGACCTTCGGAGGGCCACTTCGACCTCGAAACAACCTCGGAATGCCGAAAAATGGCTAGGCTCCACGCCAAAGGTTGGATTTGTGTTGGGCTCGTCGAGATCGTCGAAATGAGTACTTTTGAGTCATGTGTTATGTTTTGATTTGACTTAAGTTTTTTGGCATTTTTTGGGTTAAGGGTATTTGTGTACTTTCTAGGATTAGGGTTTTCTTATATATATTGTTCTTATCTCTTTGAGATAAGGTTATGAGGGTTTGTAACATTTTCAGAGAAAATAGTAAAACCTGTTCTATTGCTCAGTCATGGATGTAGCTTCCATCTTAGAAGTGAATCACGTAAATCTCTATGTTATGCATTGTGTGTGCTCTCTCTATTTTTGTTTTTCTTCTACAAATCGTCATTTTGGGCATTGTTTACTTAACAGCTAATGCATAGTCCATCTGATAGTTGAAAAAGCAACACGTCATGCGAGAGAATTTTCATTATATCACAAGGCTTACTTTTATATTATGACTCTAAAGAGAAAGAAGATGGAAGATGAGCTTTTGGCTTGTCTTGATGCTTTGGTGATGGCTTTTGAATGGTAGATTTGTAAATACATGAGGATTTGGCAACATTATTGTACCCTTTATATATATATAGAGAGAGAGAGAGAGAGATTTTTTCTTATATGCTTTTTTTATGTCCTTTTAAGACAGCAACAGAAGAAAGTATTAACAAAAGACAAAGTTATGCTCAAGGTCAAACGATGATAAGGTCTAGGGAAGTTCGTACCTTGGATCTGACACCCTTCTTCACCTACTAACAACTTACCACCAAACTACCTTTACTTTCTCACCCTTGTCCCATCCCTAATTGACAAAAGATATTCGTGATAGATTGAACTGTCACGACTTACCACAACAGTAAATATGGGGATCTTTATCACCTCCAGTTTTCTGTTCGGCCCAGGTCCTATAAAAGGGGGGGGGGATTGGAATGACTACCCTATCTCTTCCCAAACACTCTATCAGGATGGGATCCGCCACCCCCTATTAGAAGAACTAGGGAACTGAGCCAGGCAGAAAACTAGAGAAGATAATTTTCCCATATATGGTCAGACCATGTGAATCAATATTGGATTAAGGGTAAAAATATATAAAAAAAAAACTGTTTTAATGAAAAGTAAAAATAAAACCGTCAAATCTAGATCGATCTAAGCCAATACATATCAATATCGGTTGAGACAGATATTGTATCTGATACCAACACTGATACTGATTACTAAAAATCCCTGATAAGTGATAACAAGGTCTTTATATTTTATTTTGCCTTCTAATAATTCATCTTTGATCTGCTGGAATTTTTTTCCTCCCTAAAGTTCATACTGTCCTATTCATTAATCAATACCTGACATTATTATCAAGGAATTTCACTTTTTTTATTTCTTTTCTATAGAAAAGCTGGTCATAAGTTTTCTTACAAGATGTGACAAAGAGTATTATTAAAGTAGGGCCTCTTATTAGGGCAAATCCATCATAAGACACTAAGACCCACATCCCCCCAGTTATATGGTCTTAAATTCAAGATGTTTGACCTTGAAAATTACTTTGTCCCCTTGCAGATGAAGGAATGGATGTGGTAGTGGAAGATATCATATCCTATCAATTTCATTTGTACCTTCATTACATTATTATATGGGGTATAGTTACCCCCACCCAAACAGTATCCTTAAGATAGAACTAAATTCCTTACCCATTATTAACCGACCCATTAACCCACCCATGTCGAAAAACCAGGTTGAGTTCTTGCCCGGTTTGTTACGATCGACAGATAGACAGACCATGGCATGAACCAAATATTTATGCAACTGGGCCTTATCTTCGTTGCGTGGAGAGGTTGTTTCTCAATTTTGATTGGTTGGTTTAGGACGATGTATTTTGGTTACGGGGTTCAATTTCAACTGTCTGAGCTCATTGACTTATGTGAACTCACACTCTTAGGAATTAGAGAGGACTAAAATCCCTAGATACATAAATTTGGGTGGGTCAAGATTTGATCTGATCCATGCCATAAGCAATCCATAAGCAATCATTGAAAAACAGGGTCAGTCTCTTTTTAGACTTTTATCACAAATACCCGAAATTTTCTCCCGTTGTGCCTCCTCTGCTTTTCCGTTATGTTTCCGCTACCCTTTTTTAAAGTAATAACTACTCATTCCCGCTTTCTTTTGTTCTTGCCTAGTAACCACTAACCAGCTTTGGGTTTTGACTTGAGTGTGTAACTGTAAACAAGCCCAGCTTTTGCTCCTCTTTACAGGCCGTGTTGTAGGGCAATGGCTTCAGACAATCCAGGGGAAGAGCAAAAGCAAAAGCTTTAAGCTCTATATGACCCACCAATAGGGGTCATCCCTTGCACGTCAACTGTTTGCTTGACAGGAAATGGCCCGACACCGTCACCAACAACAACAGCAACAACTGGGTTTCAATTTTCACTCCATCTTGAATCTCCTGTTCACTCCACTCTATCTTTCCCCTTCTCTCTGCATTTCCTCACTGTTACTTGGGCTTCTGCGCAATGGACCGGAAGGACAAGCAGCATCCGCAGCAGCTCTGCTTGTCCAAATCCTCAAGGCTTCTTTGCAATGACTGGTTTGTTCTCTCTGGGTTTTTCTTTGCTTTCATGTTATTGGTGCTAATGCGCTTCGCTTTGTGGGTTTGTGTGTTTTTTTCTGGGTAGTTTCAAGTTTTTTGTTCTGGGTCTTATTCCGATGTCCATTTGAGTCTTTTGATGAGTTGGTTACAGTGGGTTTCTTGTAATACATTTTCATTGTAGGAGGAAGGTTTTTTCGTGGTCTCTACTTATACATAGGAGGAATAAGTAGTTAAAGTAAGTAGAATTAATGCATCTTGAGAAATAGGATTTTGGTCGGTATTAATTTGATTGTAGCAGAAACAACCATGAATTGTGCTTGCAATGGAGGAGGAGAAGCTTGTGAAGTGGTATATATCTTGATTCTTTTTTATTCAATGTTGACTGTAAATATCTTTACTATATGCCATCTAGGACAGGTTGCCTGCATGGATCTCAACTTCACATTGTTGATGTCTGATAGAGTCACAGGCATTTAGGTTCCCTTCTTTAAAATCTAACATCTTTGATCCCCCTGTTCTCTTTCTGCTATATCTCTTAGCAACCCCCATCCCTTGAAGCTGATGGAGTAGAAGAAGATACGGAATAAGAAATTAAAGTTTACAACCACAGCCATCTAGATATAATGGTTTATTATGTGCTGCCTGCACATGCTCGTGCTCTTTTTCTTTTTCTTCTTAATTCCTTTTAGATTTTCTGAAAACTAGATTGACCTCAATGACCAGGGAATTAATTGATTTCTCATCGTCATAATCATCAACATAGCAACACCTGTTTGTATTTGTTTGACACTACCAATCTTCTTCATCACAGTCTATCTAAAGCCATATCTAAGCCATATCTTTTAATATCATCCTTTTTCACCATATCTTGCATTCATGCATTTACTCCCCCCCCCCCCTCCCCCTTAGAGCTTTCAATATACTTCAAACCCCTCATCATAATCTTCTCAATGCTAACATGGTGTTTTTTATAATGTTATTTCCAAACCGTAAAGCATATCCATTCTTCTTGTTCTCTGACAGAACATTTCCTCACTTTGGTGTCCTTAGGGAAAAAAATACTCTCACAAGAAGGCATGTGCAATTCATTATCAGCAGGTGCACAACCCATGCATTAGTAGCAGCTAGAGCTCAAACTGGTTATGTTGCATCTTTATTATTATTAAAAAAAATTCTATATCTATTAATTTTCGGAGAACAGAAGGCAACCTGGGGATGTCAACAGCAGTTCTCTTTGCTCGTTGGAGAATTTAAAACTGACAACATTTGACTCTTACAATCCTAACATTCGCTTGTGGTTTGCTTGTTTCTTCCCAGTTGAATATGGTAAATAGTAGTGATGCCAAGATGAATGTCATATTATTAATAAACAAGTGTGCCTCTTCCAACATGTTGGTATAATTTACCGTGAACCATATAGTTTGTTTTCTGTTACTTGCTATTTTCTTTTTCCTTTTGTCAATAATTAAATTCTACAATGTAAGTTAATTACTCTAACAATGTGGGATTAGTTTATTTCCTAATATTGTAGATAATGGAGATGAGGATAACATGAATGTCATGGGAATCATGCCTAATTTTTATGATTGCTTAAGGTTGCAATTATTAAAGTACTGCATTCTTTCGTTGGGATGACATTTTTGCACGCATTATATGCTTAGTGTCTGCTCTTCAGTTCTTTTTTTTTTTTCACTCCACATTTTGCACCAAAATCACTTCCTTACTTCTGTACCAGAACCATGTGACACAATTCTGGTTTTGAGCTTCTACTCATTAGATTGTTAGTAATTTTCTGAGTTTTTTCTTCTGTCAATAATTAGCTAATTATTCATTGCAGGATCTTTTCGGATGTTCCTAGTGATTTTACTATAGAAGTTAGTGGAAGAACATTTGCGTTACATAAGGTAAATCTCTACACTTATTCAATTTTTTTTAATGGCTGTCTCATCCTGTGAAATCCATTCTGAAAGTGGGGAAACTATCTTGAATCTTTGTACGTGCTACTTCAGCACTTGTTATCTAAAAGCATAATGTTTGTTCATAAAATAATCATTATCTTATTTTTCTTCTGAGTTAATAAATCATAGAAGCACCATTGCTATCCCTTGAACAGATTCTGCTCCGAGCATAGGGAGTTGTGCGAGTAAAACAGCTTCATTATCTATTTTAAGTCTCAGCTACTATTGTGTCTAGTTGTGATTGTCAGGCATGGCTGACAGTTGTGAATACAGGAACAAATAAGATATAGTTAGGTACCTAGTACTTGGGACTCTAGAGAATGGACTGAGTTCCTTGCTAATTTAATTATCATTCTCACTTGTACTGCCTGACACTTCAGATTAATGCCCTTTAACAGCTTGACAATTATGGTTTAGAATCTCTATAAATATTATTTTATTTTCATTACTCTTCCTCATCTCCACTTGAATATTTTTTTTTTTTTTTGGGTAGAACTCCACTTGAAGTTACTGTAGACTTTACAATACATTGGCTTCAAGTTGCAGCCATCGTATGGCCAGGTCTATACAATGAAATAAACAGTTGGTTCAAATTATGAAAAGATGATATTTCCATGTTGAGCCACGCCGTAAACTGTTGCCACAGTAACATAGATAAATTCTTTTTTCAGATATTCTCAGAGATGTATGATGCACCGATGCATGTGAACAAGTAAAATGCCATGACCAAATGCTATCCTTGTTGGCATGTCTCCCTTAAGCTATCATTTTAATCCATTTGAAGATATGCTGCATCTGGCTTCAAATCTCTACCAAAGATAGTTCTCTGCCGGTTTTGGGTTGCTTCTTTTGAATGAAATGCATATTTAATGTTGCACAGGATTCTGATCATTTTAATTTGGAAAATGCAGTTTCCTCTGGTGTCTAGAAGTGGACGAATCCGAAAGCTGGTTGCAGAACATAGAGATTCTGATATTTCAAGGATAGAGCTCGTTAACTTACCTGGTGGAGCTGATTCATTTGAGTTGGCTGCAAAGTTTTGCTATGGCATTAACTTTGAGATTACATCCTCAATTGTTGCTCAACTGTGTTGTGTTTCTGATTACCTGGAAATGATTGAGGAATATGCAAAAGACAACCTTAGTTGCCGTTCTGAAGCATATCTAGATACTGTTGTATGCAAGAACCTTGAAATGTGTGTTGAAGTATTGCAACAATGTGAGAATCTGCTCCCTCTCGCTGATGAGCTGAAAATAGTTTGCAGATGTACTGATTCTATAGCTTCCAAGGCATGTGCAGAGCAGATAGCCTCTAGCTTCTCACGCTTAGAGTATAGCAGCTCAGGGAGGCTGCACATGAACAAGCAGGCCAGCAAATGTGAAGGAGACTGGTGGATTGAAGATCTGTCTGTTCTTCGTATTGACTTGTATCAGAGAGTCATAGCAGCAATGAGGTGTCGAGGGGTCCGTCCTGAGAGCATTAGTCTGTCACTTATAAATTATGCCCAAAAGTTTTTGACAAAGAAACCCAGCTTGTGGAATGCATCCACCCAGCCAAAAGTTGATTTGGTTGCCGATTCTGTTGGCCATGAGCAAAGACTCATGGTTGAGACGATTGTCAGCCTGTTGCCTGTAGAAAAACTTGCTGTCCCGGTTGGTTTTCTTTTTGGGCTTTTACGAACGGCAGTAATGCTTGATTGCACAGTGGCTTGCAGGCTTGATCTTGAGAGGAGGATTGGGTCACAACTGGAAATAGCTACGCTTGATGATCTTCTGATTCCATCTTTCCGACATGCTGGTGACACTTTATTTGATGTTGACAC
Source organism: Telopea speciosissima (assembly GCF_018873765.1). Lineage (NCBI taxonomy): Eukaryota > Viridiplantae > Streptophyta > Magnoliopsida > Proteales > Proteaceae > Telopea > Telopea speciosissima. The sequence goes on along the minus strand of NC_057922.1, from coordinate 23,734,257 downwards.
AGTTCACAGAATCTTAGTAAACTTCTCTCAACATGATTACAGTGAGGATGATATGGAAGATGAATCTGCTTATGAATCTGATGGCCTTCACTCACCCTCTCAAACTGCGTTGCTCAAAGTTGCAAAACTCATGGACAATTACCTTGCTGAAATTGCTGCTGATGCAAATCTTATGCTCACCAAGTTCATGGCCATTGCAGAGTCTCTACCAGCACATGCGCGCACTATCCATGATGGTCTTTACCGAGCAATTGACATTTTTCTCAAGGTAAGCACCTCTTTTGTCTTTCTATATTAAGTTAAAATTTGAACCGTAATTTATTTTTATGAATTCAAATGCACAAACAACAATAGAGAGAGAGAGAGCTCAATTTTACCTTACATGAAGTATGTGAACCATAATAAACTGTGGACAGAAGTAAGATTCACATGGTCTCTGTACAATTGTGAAGCACTGTAGTTTTTTGTTGCTTCTGTTTAATGTGATTTCCGTTCATGTTAAAGTATATATCGTGGGTTATGGTCCATGAGTGTTCCATGGGATAGAATTTAGTTTGTTATGTCTCTTTTGTCTTCTAGTCATTTCCTATTGTATTTAGACTTGGATGTTTATTGTAATTAGACTAGTCATTTCCTCTTTTATTGTAATCAGACTTGGACTCTTAGTAGGATTCCTACTAAGAGTTGATTGCTAGTTAATATAAAGGAGGGCCAGTCCATGATAAGTAATTTCATTCTATCGTGTTCTATTCTCTCCTCTCTCGGTTTTCTCTCTCTTCAGTTCTTCTTATTCCTCCCTCCATTGCTTGTTTTCTAAGATATTCTACTAAGAGTTGATTGCTAGTTAATATAAAGGAGGCCAGTCCATGATAGAAGTAATTTCATTCTATCGTGTTCTATTCCTCTCCCTCTCTCGGTTTTCTCCTCTCTTCAGTTCTTCTTATTCCTCCCTCCATTGCTTGTTTTCTAAGATTTGATATTCTTGCATGGTATCAGAGCTTTGTTACTCTCACCTTCTCTTGGATTCAATTCTGTTTTGGTTGTCCAAAAAGGATCTTCCCCCTTGGTTTGCAGCACCCTATGCTGCCCTATCTACGTTATGAAACCCTAGTTGTTGATTACATGAAAAGAAACTAGGGTTTCCCTTTAATATGCTATCTACATGAAGAAGATTATGTACTACAATTATTCTGTGGAGTTATTTCATCGAATTTTATGCAGAATGGTGGCAGTTTTTTCCCCTGTGGTACTCTGTTTATGGCTCTTTTCTGACAGAATCAATATCTTCTATTAATCCTCATCTGGTCATCTATTGGATCTGAGATTTCAGAGCATTAATAGCCCTACTGTTAAGGTACTTCTCTGCTGTTTTGAGGCTGATCCAACCACTGTTAATTACTGAAGTTTACTGGAGTTCCCTCTTGGTGATATCCTGTTTTGGAATGGATTGTTGCAGAATCGAAATCTGCAATTACTTTTAATCTGGCCTTCCGATTCAAGTGAGACTTTAGGGCATTATTGGCCCTCATCATTAGGCCCTTTGACCTTAATATCAAGCTGATCCAAATACTGTTTCTCTGTGGGATAAAATCTCCTGAATTCAGTTCAAATATTTCTGACAGAACTGAATTCTGAAATTACTTTTAATCTGACCATCAGGCTCGTGATAATTTGGGGATTTGTTGGGCTTCTTCATAAGGTCCTTCGACCTTAATATCAAGCTGATCCAAGATTCTGGTATTAAATCTAAAGATTCTGATTTTCTGGTTTCCCATACTGTTGCTCTACTATCTTCACTTGAATTGGTTATTATCATATCTACATTATGGGTGATTCAAAACCCCCCGTGGACTCTATCCATATCTAATTCATGTCTATTAAACTCAGTGGTGCATCGAATTATTTACTCTGGGCACAGGCTGTTTGAGTCTATATTGCTGTCAAGCGGAAAATTGACTATTTGACTAAGCCACCACCTGCTCTGACTACTACTGAGTATCTTGAATGGACAACGGACAACGCCACAGTACTTTGTTTGCTGCGGAATAGTATAGAGCCCTTTGTGGCTGCCAATGTCATGTTTCATACCACAGCCAAGGGTGTCTAGGATGATCTCAAAGTGAGTTTTCTCAAGATAAAAACATGTCCAGAGTAATTGATTTATAGGAGAAATTTTTCTCCCTTAGGCAAAATGGAAAATCAGTTGGTGACTACTGCTTTTCTTTAAAGGGCATGTGGGAGGAACTCAACGTTTATTTTCCTATGTCTACTGATATTGAAGTCTTGAAGTCTCAACGTGTTGAATTCTTAGTTGCTAAATTTCTATTTGGTTTAGACTTTGATCTTCAACCCATCAAAAGCCAAATACTTGCAAGCAAGAAGATACCATCCATTAATGAGGCTTTCTGTCGAATTCAACATATTGTGTCTCCCTCTTTCATTAAATCTGACTCGACGTACTCCAAGGATAATTCAGCTCATATTTCAAACAATGGAGGTCATATCCGTGTGACTGCTTTTCTTGGAAGAGGTCGCGGTTCATGGGGAGGCCGAGGCCGTGGTGGTGGAGACAAAGAATAACCACCGGAACAAACCACGCTATAGTGTACACATTGTGGGAAGATGAATCATATTGTCGATATATTTTGGGCAAGTATGATAAGCCAAAGTGGGCTCAACAACTATCTACTAATACTATTACTTCTTATCAAATTTCTACAACAGTATCTCCTTCTGATGCCAACCTTGCACCTTCTGGAGGTAGTCAGCATGTATATCCATTAACAGATGAACTAAATCAATTACGAGAACGAAATCGGAAAATTGAGACATTTACATCTACTACTACCATAGCTCACTTAGGTACTGGTGCATTTCTTACCTCCTCTTCCTCCACGCCATGGCTCGTTGACTCTGGTGCCACCTCTCATATGACTAGTAAGTCCAATGTCTTTTCTTCCTTTTAGAAAATTAATCACCTTTCTAGAGTCATACTCGCTAATGGCTCTTCTACTCAGGTGTCTGCTTCTAATTGTATCTCTTTACCTTTTTTTCCTATTTTAAATTTGTTCTTCATGTTCGTATTTCTTAACTTACCCTTAAATCTTCTTTCTGTTACTCAATTGACGAAATCATTAAATTGTTCAGTAACCTTTTATCCTACTTGTGTTTTTCAGGATCTCCAGACAAGGAAGATGATTGGTGGAGGGTGTGAGAAAGATGGTCTATTACTTTGACAACACCACTCCTACAGTTGCTTTTGCTACCTCTAGTGTGTCCTCTCCTCTTCAGTGGCATTACCGGTTGGGACATCTTACTCTTTCCAAACTCCAACAAATGGTTCCCAATTGCAAGAATATCTTTTTCCTTGAGTATGAAGCACGTAAGCTCGGAAAGCATCACCGTACCTCATTCCCATCTCGTGATGTTCCACACAGTTCTTCTTTGTTTTCCTTAGTTCACTTTGATAGATGAGTTCCGTGTCATGATAAGAGTCAATTAGGTTTTGTCTATTTTGTTACCTTTGTAGACGATCATTCTCAGATGATATTGTTATATCTGTTAAAGGATCTTTTTGAATTTTTATCTATCTTTAAACAGTTCTATTCTGATATAAAGACATAGTTTGGTGTGTCAATTAAATTTTTTCATTCTGATAATGCTTTAGAATATACCCAACGTGAAATATCTGACTTTTGTTTTCATCATGGCATGATAAATCAAACTAGTTGCACTTACACTACCCAACATAATAGTGTGGCTGAGCAAAAAAACTGACACTTTCTAGAGTTCACCTGTTCTAATGTTTCATATGCATGTTCCCAAGTATTTCTGAAGTAATGTGGTCTCTTATTGTTTGTTATTTGATAAATTGCATACCATCTATTATTTTTGATAACCTATCTCCCTTCTCTTTGGTTTTTCCCAAATCTTCTCTATTTGGTTTACCTCCACGGGTGTTTGATTGTACATGTTTTGTTCACAACCTTTACCCTGTTATTGCTAAATTATCCCCGCGTGCTACCAAGTGTGTGTTTCTTGGATATGTTCGCACTCAAAAAGGTTATCAATGTTATGATCCTCTTATGCGACAGCACTTTGTCAGTGCTACAGTTACTTTTTTTTTAAACTACACCATATTTCTCTCTTGAGATTCATCAGATGGATGTTGATTTACTTATTCCTCCACCTATTCCTACACGTATTCCTTTTATTGACTCTCCCACTACTAGTTCTCTGCCTAAGCAATTGCAGGTTTACAAGCATCGTCCCAAGTCGACTACAACGGTCCTTGTTGATCCTTTGTTATTGCCCTCTACTTCATCAGAGACTTTTCTGGGGGTTCTTCCTCTCCTGACTTGCCGGTTTCTCTCTGTAAAGATACTCAAACTTGTACTCAAAAGTCTATATTGTTTATCATGTGCCTACTAAGTACCAGGAAGCATTGTCACATCCTGGTTGGAAAAATGCTATGAATGTAGAAATGGATGCCTTGCTGGACCGTCAAACATGTTCTCTTACTGACTTCCCCTAAGAAAGGAGCTTGTGCGGTGTCGTTGGGTGTACACTGTTAAATACCTACCAAATGGTTCAGTTGAGTGGCTGAAAGCTCGCTTGATTACCAAAGGATAAATTCAGACCTCTGGCTTTAACTATTTTGAAAATTTCTCTCCAGTGGGTCGTCTATATTCTTATTTCCTTGGCTATGAATCTTGATTGGCCTTTTGTTTCAGCTAGATATTAAAAAAAATTTCTTTCTTTGTGGTAATCTTGATGAAGATGTATATATGGAGCAACCTCCTGGAATGTTACTCAGGGGGAGAATGCATCCAAAGTATGTCGTATTCACAAGGCTATTTATGGACTAAAACAGTGTCTTCGTGCCTGGTTTGATTTGTTCAGTAAAGTTATTGGTAGTTATGGGTTCACTCAATGCTTCTCTGATCACTGTATATTTGTTCGTCATCATGGGGCTAAGGTTTTCATCCTTGTTGTGTACGTTAATGATAATATCATTTCTGGTAATGACTTTTCTGGCATTGAAGATGTTACTGTGTATCTACACCGGCATTTTCAGATCGACTTAGGGATGCTCAGGTACTTCTTGGGAATTGAAGTTGTTCGTTGCAAGAAGGGTGTCAACTTGTTTCAGATGAAGTATGTGCTTGATCTTCTGGCTGAGGCTGCCATGTTGGGTTGTAAGCCTGTTGCTAATCCAATGGATCCTAATCTGAATCTTGGGGCATGCGATGACAAAGATTTTTTAGATAAACATCAGTACAATAGGCCGGTTGGGAAACTTATTTATTTGACTGTTTCTCGTCCCGATATTTATCGCAGGCCTATTACTAGATATTGCACGTTTGTTGGTGGTAATCTTTTAGCTTGCAACAGTAAGAAGCAGACTATTGTGGCTCGGTCGAGTGCAGAGAAAAGTATAGAGCTATGAGACAAACTGTAGTGGAACTGATGGGGTTGAAATGTCTCATTCAAGAGTTGGGGTTCTCAATTGCTAAACCTATAATGAAGTATTGTGATAATCAAGTTGTGATTTATACTGCCAGTAATCCAGTTTTCCATGAGAGGGCTAAGAATATTGAGGTCAACTATCATTTTGTGAGGAATGAAGTTATGCCAAGGCTGATTTCAATTCACTAAGGCATTGCGTTTCTTAGTGGTTGTTCCAAGCTGAGCATGAGAGATATATATACCAGCTTGAGGGGAGTGTTAAAGTGTGTCTCATAGCTTATGGTCCATGGGTGTTCCATGGACAATGTACCATGGGATAGAGTTTAGTTTGTTTTGTCTCTTTATATTTTCTATTGCAATTAGACTTATGTGTTTATCCTCTTTTATTGTAATCAGGCTTCAACTCTTAGTAGGATTCCAACTAAGAGTTGATCGCTAGTTAATATAAAGGAGGGCCAGTCCATGATAGAATTAATTTCACTCTATCGTGTTCTATTCCTTGACCTCTCTCAGTTTTCTCCTCTCTTTAGTTCTTCTTCTTCTTCATTGATGATTTTCTAAGCTTTGATATTCTTACACTACCAAAAGGGGGGGGGGGGGGAATGATTCATATGTTTTAGCACTATAATCAAGTCATCAATGGAAATGAGTATCCCCAAATAACCCTGGGAAAATAGGGTTTCAAAGCTTGGGGTTTCTTGATACAGATTCTCTGTAAGATTCCCTTTTCTGCTTTGGGGTGGGAGGGGGGGCTCCTGTAATCCTCTAATTGGGTATGTACCTTACTATCCCCAATTTTAGTAAGGTGTGGAACATTCCTGGTGTATGGTACATTCCAGGTGATTAGACATCGGATAGAATACATCATACCCCATCCCAACAAATTTAAGCTTTGTTGCTAGTTCTTTCAACTGTGAGAATTTCCACAAGTCTCTGGGGTAAAATGGTGGCATCTGATCCTTTCTTCTTCTGTTTTTCCCCGGTCGACATGCCAATTTTCTATTGTATACTGACCTGTCAGTCTGTAGAAGCCACTTGTTATCCTTAATTAATTTTCAAATTTCTACATGATTAATCTTAAGATTGGTCTCTATCTTTTCCTTTCATTTTCTACAAATACTAATCACTTTATGAACTTGTATTTCAGGCTCATCAGGGTTTATCAGATTTGGAGAAAAAGAAGCTCTGCAAACTGATTGATTTCCAAAAGCTCTCGCAAGAAGCAGGTGCACATGCGGCACAAAATGACCGTCTCCCACTCCAATCAATTGTCCAAGTGCTTTATTTTGAGCAGGTAAGGCTCCGGAATTCTTTATGCTGCTCTTATCCAGATGACGACCATAAACCAATGCACCAGTCATGGCGGATCAGCAGTGGTGCACTCAGTGCAACAATGTCACCCCGAGACAATTATGCATCACTAAGAGGAGAGAACCGAGAGTTGAAACTGGAACTTGCTCGATTACGGATGAGACTGAATGATCTGGAGAAGGAACACATTTTTATGAAAAAGAACATGGAGAGATCTAACTCTACCAAGTTTATGACCTCTTTCTCAAAGAAGATCAGCAAGCTGAATCTGTTCGGACATAGTTCATCCAGGTCATCAAGTTCTCCCTCAAAGTATTCACAAAGAACAGACTCGAGAGTTGGGAGAACATGAGCAGGCTTCTTAGGAAAGAAACTACTTATTTGGAACCTTCCTCTCTTTCTGCCATATTCACATTGACCTTTTTACCTCTATCCACCTTGTTTATGCGGTGGTGCCTTTAGCTAGAAACCAGTTGGGGCTTGTTTCTGAAAGTGATGGTTTTTCATGGGTGCATCTCTAAAATCCTTTTTCATGATGAAAAATCTTTTTCCAGACATGCAGAAAGTATGAATGTATAGCCATCATAAGTGATTGAATGTTCAAATTATATCAACGTACAGATTTTCCGCATTGTTCTGTTAGAATCTTTTTACTATTACTAATTTTTTGTGAAAAAATCTCAGTATAAAATGATAAGCACCAAACAAAATGCTCAAATCAAGTGCAGAAACGAAAAGCAATTAAGAAAGAAAAACTACTTCAGCTCTTGCCGGCGGAGAAAATAATGTATTTCCTTGCAATTCCATTCTCATTGATTATGAAATTCTCATGATGACAATTGCTCAGGTTTGTAGACAGACTTACATATTTAGCACATTGTAATTATTTGTTCTCTGGTGTGGTCTATTATGAGTGCAAGCAGTTTATCTGCAGTTGTGGCTGTAATAGTAGAAATAATTCACCCATTTAAACCATATTAAAATCAGGCCAATGAAGGCGCCGATACTAATAATCAGTGACTATTTTTCTCCTTCCACTCTATCTCTTCATACATTTCCCTATTAACCACAGCAAGAGTTATATTCAAGTTTTCCTTCTACTTCCAGTCTCTTTCTACCTTTCTCTTTTTACCCACTCATAGTTATTGCATAATCAGGTTTTCCTATTACATAAAGAAGAGGAATGTTTCCTCTTTATCTCTTAGGGGAGTTGGTATCCATATTAAAGTTTAAAGGAGAGATCTTGTATTCCGAAGTCTTTGTAGGGTGTCCCCTTAGATGTGCTGATCTGGAGTACAATGCCATACCATCCCTTTACCTCACTCACCTTGCAAGTTGAGAGCCTTTCAATTTCCCTCTAGCATGGTTCAATGAATCGAAATCAGATCAGTCGATCGATCCCGATTCCTACACCCTGTTTTGAATCACCATGTTTGATGTTTGATCTCCATTTTTGGCCATTGTTTCCTTCTAATAGTAAAATAGCACAAAATCAATAAAGCTTACCTCTTGTAGGTAGACCCCAAGCTTATTGTATCTAAAACTCCAAAAAAATCACAGATTTTGGGAAAATCTTTGCTTTTTCTTTCCAATTCAAATTTCTAGGGTTTAGGCCAATTCCGATATGATTGGATTGAAATCGGTGGAGGTGGATCCCATTGCTGATTCCACTTTCCTTGAACCATACCCTCTAGTCCTAGTTCCTAAACTCAATTACACAGGCTATTATGAAGACTTTATGAAGAGTAATCATCTTAAAGCTAGAGAGATATAATTTTTGTTCTTTTTAGGGTTTCCATTTTGAATTCCAATTATCAAGATTTTTTCTGAGAAATTACTTTTACGGTTTATTCTTTGTTACATTCAACTATTGGTCAGTAGTGTTCAAATGCATGTATATTTATCACAAGGGGAGAGGGAATGCAAGCAAAAGCAAGTTTGGGAATCACTGGAACCAAAGGGCCTGCCAGAACTTAATATTGGTAGGGAAGTTGGCGTATTCTGCTCGAAAGGTCTGGAATACTCTCTTTGTTTCTAACAGAACGGGCAAAGAGATGAAAAAAAATGACTCAATTATAAATAGGAAGAGGGATCTACACATTGCCTGCTTAAATTGACATCGTACATGTCAAGCCAATAGCTGGGAGCGAAACATTATATTTAATAAGGAGAGAGACTGTGAGAAGCTTTACCACCACCACCCCCCTCAAATCAAAAACAAAAAGAGACTGAGAGGGAAGTACATTGACAGCATGTACTTCCTTTCCCTAATAAATATTAGGGTAAATAACACTTAAGAGTACCTAACGTTTAGGGAAACTAGGGTATTTCACGTTTTTAAGATTATGTTTCAGATACCTTTTTTCATATTTCCAACTTTTCCTATACCTCCACCTCCATAAACTCCTCCCATCATCATCGCTACTGCCTCCTCCAAACAGAACAGACTTAATCTTTCAACCGAAAAGATTCAGATTTAGCTGTCACTATTAGGATCTTGCTGTACATGGAAAGGGATTTTCACCAAGAATCTCTATTTCTGTTTTTGTTCACTAAATTTCTCTGTAGCCCATTTGCTCTGTTGCGTCATCAATTGCCTTCTTTTGATTTACCAAAGCTAAGTAAATAGGTGATATGGTTCAGACAAGCTTCTATCTATTTCAGAAGTCAGCACCTAGTATGAATATATGGTGCCTAAAATGGTTCCTCAGAAAACAAGAAATATATTGAATTAGCAGAACTGGAGTCTCAAAACATGACATATGACAATGTCCAAAACAGCAAGATCTAAGAAATGGAGTGTCCTGACTGCCTAGGCCTTTATGGAATCACCTCAAATTTAATCCTATCACCTACATAAAGAGGATCTCTAGATATGTCTGGAAAAACTATTGTGCATAGATAAGTTTCCTTCGATTCAGAGTTTAGGTAGACTCGTTAAGCTTCCATGTCATAAAATCTTTGAGCACTGGACACACTTGAACATTTATGACACCATAGTTATTTTCATCCTGTTGTTTAGCAAGAAGGATGGCATGGCATGTCATAGTCATACCTAATAGTGAAGTTTTTGATGGCTCTCACTTGGGACAGTCCAGGAAAAGGAAGCATAGTTCATGATCTGAAAATTCTAAGGTAGTGCATCATATATTTCATTTCTTTTAAATGTACAAACACATAAAAGAAGAAATACATCAATTAATACAGACTACTACAGGATATTCACAATAGAAGAATGAAAAACAAGAAAAAACATCAGAGTTGCTTGCTGATACACATGCCAAAGGCATAAACATAAAAAATTTTATCTGAAAAAGCATGAAGACCACAATCTTGTGAATTTGAGATGATCAATGAGAAGCATTCCATCTTCAGTCTTTGCTTATTGATGATGCCTCCTCTTTGTGCACAATGAGCTAACAGCGAGTGTCTAGAAGTTTCACTTATTTGCATCCAAAAGCATGGCTTCAGCAACTCCACAAAAAAATTGCATAATTCAAAGTGTGGGTGACAAGAAGGAAAGAAAGGACTGCAGATTATCAACAAATTAGGTAATCAGTAGAAATTCATCTTTCTTCTTTTTTTGCTCCATGGGGGGCAATATGAAGGTCACCCTGCGACCATTTGATTTCCTACCATTGTCACTTTGTGTCCTTAAACATGACTTCCTTACATGGACCTGGCTACTTCCAAACTCTATTTGATATTCTTTAGGAGTTTCAACACTATCATCATTATCATAATCATACTCACCGATGTGATGAGGTCTCACCCCAAACAAAGATTTACCTAGAGATTCTCCTCCAACTTCTTGATTACGATGTTGCTGCTCAAGCCATGACTCAACCCATGAACGAGATGCTGGAGATAACTGCTTAATATTTTGATCATGGGTTTCATGCTTAAGATCCTCTTCAGCAGAGGACTCAAATGATAGCCCTTTTTCGAGAAATTGGTCAAGATCTTGGCCTGCATCTGTCCTTTTAGCCCGAGACCTGCCACTAGGCTCCTGCAGTAGATGTCGATAGGAGGTTTGTTGATCCGGATTCATCTCACTCCTAGATATTCTTGGAGATTGTTGTTTAATACGTCGATGCGTGGTAATCATTTTAAGCTGAGCATCGTTGGCTGAAAGTTGTTCTTTCAGACGAAACTGACCAGGATCTCTGTAAGATGGAATCTCCTTAGCTCCTGGTCCAATTGGTGGTGATCGTCTAAGATTTTGAGAGCTAAATTTCATCGAATAAAAACGGTTTCGCAATCGAAAAGCTTTGATCAAATCACAAATTACATGGTTGGGGATGATATAGAAGACTCTTCCTGGCTTCAGAACAGATTCAGGCTGGATGACAATCCATGGTTTATTCCAAAAATCTGGAAGAGTGATGCTGTGATGTGGATTCTTCAACATGACTTCTCGGGCAGTAATTGGTTCATAATAAAGCTCAACAAACCAACCCAGGAAGACCAATTTCAGAACACCATCCTCGCTTGTGACAGCTCTGGTTGGCATTGTTTCTTGATCTCAAGGAACAAATGGCCAAAAGAGGATATAAAAAAAATTTCTACTAATCTTTCTCATACAAATCTCTGATGACTCTGGTACCAAAGAACACAAAATCATGAAGAAGTAATTCTTCGAGGAAACACATTGCTGAGAAATTTCTCAAACCCAAATTCCACAGAATCATTCGGGAGGAATTTTCGTAAATTGAAAAACTCTGAAGGCCATGTGAATAATGAATCTTTCTTGGCGGGAAGACTCTGTTCTTTATATCTTAACGACTTTCTGTTATAGTTCAAACTAGTTGGGCTGGGCTTGGCTAAGGTTAGTTATTCGGATTGGATTAGTTTTCTATCTATGGGCTTTGACTCAAATAGTTTCAGCCCGACGAGCCCGCATAGCCATTACAAGTATAGTTATATATATATATATAACTGTTCTATTTGGTTCTTGGTTGCCCGTAGTTTGAGGGGGTGGTTTTTTTTTTGTGTTTTTTTCTTATCCAAAAATCTAAAATTACACTTAGGGGAAAGTTTTCATACACGGCTGTGTAAGCCGTGTATGTGAGAGGGTGGGAGTTTCAAGGCATTAATTAATGGGTGGAGGTTTATGACTTTTGCAACTCTTTATGAGAGGAGACACGACCGTGCATGCTTACATGACCGTGTATGAATACTTCCTCCTTACACTTAAAACAAAATTATCAAATTTCATTGCCTGGTCAGCCAACCCCAGACTATGATAGTTGAGTTTAGTTTCTCTTCGACTTTTGAGAAAAAGGTGTACTAGTTGTTGAGATTTGACACTGAAGATTAAGGAACCTACTAAAGATGAATCATTATCCCCTCTAACTTGCTGCCCCCTCCAATTTCCTCCAATTCCTCACATAGGAGCTGAAATGACCATCCTACCCCCTGCCCGAACACACTACCTAAGGTGGGGTAGGGTGGTCATTTCCGCTCCTATGTGAGGAATTGGAGGAAATTGGAGGGGGCAGCGAATTGGAGGTGATAATTATTCTACTAAAGATAGGGTCCGGGGGACTCATTCTGATTGAAACAAGGCCAACTACAACTCAATTGGAGGAAGCACACAAGCTAATCTATCCAATAGAGATAGCCAAATCAAGACAACTGGTCAATCTTTGAGATCTAATTGGCGATCGGACCACCTATATTGATTGGTGAACACTACCCATGAACGAACAATACGTGTGAATGAAGAACAACATAAATGAGTTATGGGAATTGGTACTTCAACAATGATAAGCATCACCGCATCTTTAGAATCAATACATTGGATTCTTTCAGATCCTAATTCAGGCAGTGGGAAGTGTTCCCAATTGATGAAGCACATAGGGGTGCAAGTTTGGCCTGATAGATACAATTTCAAGCTGAGAAATTCAAAGAAAATCTTATGAAAATGTTTAATACAATGAGTTCTATGATTACAATTAGGGGTATAAGTTTGGCCCGATGAGCCTGAACCTGACCTGAGCCCTACAGAGCAAAGGTTGGACCAGAGTTGAGATTTCTAGGCCTAGGGTAGGGTTGGATTGAGTCTAAGCTAAGGACTCAGTCTGAGCTCATCCCGACCCTGTATATATGAATATTAGTTTATATATATATATATATATATATATATATATATATATATATATATAGTACTACTATTAAAAATCTAAACACAATTCTATTTTTGTATACTTTTTACCATGACAAAAATACCCTCTTCAAATAGTCACGTCCCTTCTTCCTATATCCTCCCCTATTTTCTCTCTAACCTCTCACTCCAACGACCAAGTCTCTCTCATGAATGCATATCAACTAATCTCTTCTTCAAAAAGACACACCCCTTCGTTCTACATCTTCTCCTATTTTTTCTCAAGTCTCACTCTCCAACGATCAAGTTTCTCTTTCCTATTTTCCCCACATAACTACCATCTAAACTTTTGTTCAAGAAATCACCCCCCTTCTTCCTAGATCATCTGATATTTTCTCTCAACTCTCTCTCTCTCCAAGATAATTACAAAACAGCCCGTCTCCAACAATCAACTCTCCTATTTTCTATCAAGTCTCTCTCTCTCTCATGACCAATTCTCTCTCTACAAAATAATTTCCAACGAGTCCCTCTCCAACGTCCAACTCTCTCTCTCTCTCCAACTTTGACCCCCCCCCAAAAAAAAACTCTCTCCAATAAATAATTAGCTACCAAAAAAACTGGCGTCTCCTCTTGAAATAGAGACTCTTCTTCCTATTTTCTCTCCTACTTATCCTTTCAATTCTCTCCCTCTCCCCAACAACAATATTTTCTCTCAACTCTCCCTCTCACTCCAACGACAACAATCTTCAATATTCTCAGACAAAGGTGCAATTTTATTTATACTTATTTTTGTTTCTTATTTTTTCCTACAGATATTTTAATAATAAGGCATAAATTCCTATATTATACTTATTTTTGTTGCTTATTTTATCCCAACAGATAGTTTGATAATAATTCATAAATTATTAGCAGCATCAATTTGGATATTTTCTTCATAGAAAGCTCCCATTTCGATTGCAGAAAACAGATTAAAATATACATAAATTTTTAAAACAATATTGTAATTCGAATAGATATTAGATTTGTGAGGTGCCCTCTCTCTCTCTATCCCGATATTCCTCTCCCTCTTATTACGTTTTATTTTTCATAAATCTCAGTTTTTCTAGCCACAACTAATAGTTATAACTAAAAAAAATTTTAAAATATACAAAAATTTTTAGAACAATGTTGCAATTTGAATAGATATTAGATTTGTGAGGTGCCCTCTCTCTCACTATCTCTGTCTCTCTCTCCCCCCGGATATTCCTCTCCCTCTTTTTCTCTAGATCTCTCTCTCTCTCTCTCTCTCTCTCTCTCTCTCATGAAGTCTCTCTCTCCCTCTCTCAGTTGATACTTCTTTCTCTCCAACTCTTTTTGTCTCCCTATCTCTCCGTTTTAATTTTTTTTAGAGTAATTTATATTTTTTTAGACATAACAAATTGAAAAAGAAATTAAAAAAAACTCTTACAGTAGATATATGACCGTAAAACTAAATTAATTTTGAAATTTTTTTAGGCTATGAATTGAAATATATACTTTATTAATGAAATTAAGTACTATGTCTTCTTTGGATGATATGAAATAAAATTAATTATTATTATTTTGAATTACTCAGGATTTCTGACTTTATTGAAAATATAAAACTAAAAATATTATAGAAACAAAAACTAAAAAACTAAAAATAATACATAAACATTTACAACATTGGACCAATTTTATTAGAATCATTTTACTTTAAAACATGTCAAGAAGGTTAGAAAACTCATTGAAATTCAGAAAACTAAAAATATTACAGAAACAAAAACTAAAAAACTATAAATAAAAATAATACATAAACATTACAGAAACAAAAAATTTAAAAAAAAATAAAAATAAACTGAATTTTAATAGAAATTTAGAAAATTAAAAATATTATGAAAACAAAAACCAAAATACTAAAAATAAAACATAAACATTTACAACAATAGACCAATTCAATTATAATCATTTTACTTTAAAACAAGTCAACAAGGTTAAAAAAAAACTTCATGAAAGAATACACAGGTTAGAAAAGTCAATGAAAGCATACAAGATATGAATCAAATAGAATATCAAATATAAAAATTCTACTTTGACATAAATCTCTGATATCTACCCCTGATTGTTTACTAATTCTGATTTATTTGAAAACGTATTAAACAATTATAATAAAATATTATTAGAATTTTTTTTTTTAAAGTAAGTTATATTTGTTAGACATAACAAACTACAAAAAATATTAAAAAGACTATTACAGTAAAGATATCACAATAAAAGAAAATTAATTTTGAAATGTTTTTTATTCTATGAAATGAAATATATAGTTTAATAATGAAATAAAATACATATAAGTTCTTTTGATGATCAAATTATACAATCTACTATTATTTCTTAGTAAAGAAAATTAATTATTAAAAACTATTCCACGATAATTTACACTCATATCTATTAATACCAGTGATAATAAAATAATCATAACTGCTTAGTTGAAATATGTTGGGGTTTTTTTTTTTTTTTTTGGTAATAGTTGAAATTGAAATATGTTGGTTACAATCTGTTAAATATAAAGACAAAATCAAGTAGTATGTTTGCAACGTTCTTTTGATGGTATGAAATTAAATAAATTATCATTATTTTGAACTACTCAAGATTTCTCACTTTATTGAAAGTATAAAATGACATCAAGAAAACAACATACACCAAATCAATGTCAAAGATTCAATGAACACAAAAGGCGCTTATACGAAATGCAGAATAGAAAAGCAAGTGATACAAATGATGATTCCACTGAAAATAATCAAATTATGATATAAATTTAAATTCTATACTACTTTAAAAGGAAATTTTTATTTATTCTATAGTACTTTAAACGGAACAAAATTATTTTTAAAATATTTTGTGATTTTCTATTTGCCTTAATAGAACAACAAGGATCAGTGAAACATAAACAAAAAGGATGCTCAAAGCACAACTAAAAAGATCAAGTGCTATTCCATCAACTTCTGCAAATGAAAATCAACAAATTTTATTTAGAAAAGGTAAGTATTACAATTCAATATAATAAATACGCATTTATATTAAGTATGATCCTTAATTATTTTTTTTCAATCCAAGAGATTATGTACCAGAATGCTCTAAATTACATGTGCTCAAAAAAATCCATTCATGTATATATTGTGGAGCTAAAAATTTTGAAAATGAATCACCTGCATTTTGTTGTTCCAATGGAAATATTGTTCTCGCTCCTTCAAGAGTTCCTGAAGAATTATACCAATTATTCACGTTCCAAGAAGAAGAACCTATTGAATTTAGAATATTCATACATGCTTATAATAGCATATTCTCATTCACTTCTTTTGGTGTACAAGTCGACAAACAACTAGCTAATGCTAAATAAGGTATTTATACTTTCAGAGCTCAGGGTCAGGTGTATCATGACTTGCCACCAATCTCCCCAGAAAAAGAAGACAAACCATGTTATTATTTAAGTTTTTAAGATTTTATTCAACAGTTGTAAGAAGTTAAAAAAAATATATATTTCTAACCATATATAATGCACTATGTATCATTTTGTCTCTCTACAATGAGAAAGAAATACCCACGTGCATCTGCACGTGAAAGTTATATATATATATATATATATATATATATATATATATATATATCATACATTCAATAAAAAAATAAGGGGGGGCAATCGAGGCTAGCCCAACCCTATCAAGCTCAGCCCAGCCCTGATTTACCGTGATTAGGTCGGGCTAGGTCAGGTTGGCCCTGATTGACCTTGATTTTTATCAAAATCGAGCTATCCTTGATTGACCTTGGCTAGCCCCTTTTTTTATGTTGCCATTGTATCCTCAAATGCACTAAAAAAACAAAACAAAAAAAATGAGACATCATCAACATCAATCATTCTTAAAATTAATTTTAATGGCTTAAATCTTTAATCATAATACGTAATAACTAATATAAATTATACAAAATCAGTATCGGGTTGAGCTAGGCCAGCCTAATCCAATGCTTCAACCCAGGCCCTGTCTGGGCTCAGGGTGGGCTCAGGTTCACAAGGCCAAAATGAATCCAAATCAAGGATGATAATACCTAGTTTATGAATCCCTTGTTTGAATTGACCATAAATGCATTTGGATAGTTATTTAGACCATCTTCCCTACTTTTTGTTAGTAAATAGTAGAAAATCAATGAAACTTCATCTCACGACAAGATGTACAAGCACTTTGAATTCAAAACTCATAAAAAATAAATAATAGAAAATCAATGAAACTTATCTCTCATGGCAAGATCTACAAGTATTTTGAATCCAAAACTCATTAAAAAAAACACAGATCTAGGCAATTTTTTGTTCTATTTTCAATTCCAATTTGATTCTAGGTATTCAAACCTCGAATTTGGATAACCAATTTCAGTTCCCTAGTTAAGTTCCCCACTGTCTTCTAGATAATTGGAACAAGTGGAGAGAAGGAAGTATTTAAAATAAAACCAGTTTATGATTTTTCTTTTATAACTCATATCAAATGGAAAAAGGGCCCATTTCTTTGTTGTTAGAAAGCTAAAATGGAAATGGAGAATTTCGTATACTTGTAATGAGCATTCTCAACCACCATACAGTGTGTGGGGGAATGAATTCTCTGCTCTGACTTTGTGATGGAGACTCATTGGATGTTATTTCTTTTTGTTCTCTTTAATTTAAATTTTCTTTTCATTAAAAAATATGTGTGGTCTTATGGTGGGCTATTTAGACTTTAAAAAAAAAAACCAAAAAGACTATGCTTCGTTGCTTCAATTGCTTGACAACAAAGAGAAAGCTATTCAAAATTTTATGATTTACATTTATTTTTGGGAAGAAGAACACTATCTATTTGTGTGGTCCCTACAACAACGCACAGGACAATGAGGGGATAAACATGGGCATCGATCAGAAGGATTTTTCATTTTATAAGGGGCAGAGCAGTCATCTCAAGGGGTTGTGTATGGGAACAGGCTGCACGCGACCAGGTAGCGATCTTTTTCCCTTAAATTTTTAAGTAAAAGTTTTCCTTCGGCCGTGGAGAAGGAATTCTTCCTCCACAAGTAAAGAAAAGAAGTGACTTTGTGATTGGACGCAAAGGTCATCATTACACTCCCCCCCCCCCCCATTGACGATGTCAAAATTTCCCTCCCCTTTGGCCATCCTTTACCATGAGTGAAAAGAAACTCGGTCTTAATTTTATTTATGAGAAATAAAAATTTGGGCAAGGGTTATCTAACCTACTCTCCCTCAGATGAATTTGTTTATTCATTTGTTGTCTCTCCTTAAAAATGAATAAAAAAACCTTCATGTGAATAACGTAAAGTACCCTAGCAGCTTAGAGAATCTTTTTCTAAAAAATATTATAGAAATGCCGAACTAATATAAGATGTAGAACCATTTATCTTTCTATCTCTAGAGTTTCGGAATTGTTTATAGGGAGATCTTGGAATTTATCTTTGCTTAACTCCTTATATCATTGAGATTCCTTTGGCCTTAACTTTGCTTAATGATTTTCCTTTTTCGCCATTAAAAAAAAATGGTGTCTTGAAAACAAAACTGGTTCATTGAATTGTGGAGTCTTGTTGGAAAACAAAGTTGCATCTCAAATTTTGAATGTTTCTATGGAAGTTATTCAATGGAGGTCTTACCACTAAAGATATTTTATGTAGGTTAAATATGGGCAATAAGGTTATTAGGGCTAAGATTTTTTATTTTTATTTTTTTTTACCCCGAATATTATCTGGGACCCGAGGAGGCCCCTGATATTTTATTAAGTAAAGTGGTAATAAAGCAAGTACAAGGGGGGGGACATAGCCATCTTACCCCAACCCAAAGGAGAACAAGAAAGACTCTCAAACACTCTAACAAAGACCCAAAGCCCTTACATCAGAAACCAAACAGAAAAAACCTATTTCCTTAGAACTGGTAAACCAAATTTGTCTTCCTATAGAATTCGTTGAAGGCCCCTTGGGAGATCAGACCCAAAGTTGAAAACATTGTTGGAACTCATCTCACATGCCAAATTAGCAAGCCAATCGGTTGCTCTATTGCTTTCCCAGAAAGCAAAAGTGATGGTAAGCTGGTTGGAGCAACACATTGTCATGACTTCCTAGAACCAGTACCACCCATTCCAAAGGTTACACTTCCTCTAGTTAATCATTCTAACAATCATGGCCGAGTCTGAGTTAACCACAAAATCTACCAAGCCCAGATCCATGCACATTTTCAGCCCATCTCGCAAAGCTCTTAATTCTGCCATTGGGTTAGTGCATTCCCCATAGAAGTTAGAGAAAGCCCTTATAACAACACCTTCCTAGTTTCTAATAATTCCTCCTCCTCCACCTAAACCTGGATTTCCTTTACAAGCACCATCCACATTTAGTTTGACAGTCACAAAGGGAGCGCACCAATAAACAGGAATAGGAGGTTTCCTCCTAGGGGGAGTATCCTTTATACCAAAGCAATGTAAAATTAGAGTCTCTCTAGGGCTAGTCGATTGTTTAAACTTGGAGGGATAAGGAAGGTTGTGCACCCACTCCTTGATTTTTCCAATAATTGTTCCTGTAGTGCAAGGACATTCACCATGTCTTCTGCTGTTCCTTTCTCGCCAAAGCTCCCACTCACCATTCTCCCGAAGATTTAATATAGAATGGACCTGATGACTGCATCTTTCTTTTTACCCGTGTTCTCCATTATATATTGTTTTCTACGGTCTGCTAGAAACCATTGTATATCTTTTAAGACTGCCTAATCCTATGATGATTATGAAAAATATACACAGATGAATCTCAAATATGAGTCTTGCTCCATTAATCTACAATCATAACATTTCTGTTTTGACTACCTGAATACCATGAGCTACTTGAACCTGGAGGTTAGACTATTATATATTATGAGAGTTATGTAAAAGAGACGAATGAAGCAGGATGGGCTACAGTTATTGCTTTTAATAAGTCATTTGTTGTTGTTTCTATAGACCATGGTTTCACAGAGAACGTGCATGAAGCTGAGGCAAGCATCGTGTACTAGGGATTGCAAAGAGCATGGGAATTGAAATAAAAAATTATCGACATTTGGACTGATAGTCAAAATCTGGTGGAGTAGCTATAGCGTTATATGAAGGATTGGCCTTGGGAAATCTTCACCCAGTTGTTAGTCTACTAAGAAGTTTGCTAAAGTGTCTGTAATTAAATAAGGTAGGGATCAGATACCCATATCCCATAATCTAGCAGTAAAGGCTACGACTGAAAAACCTATCTTTTAAATCTTCAAATGATGTTCTTTCTTTGTTGTCTTCTTAGTTTTAATAAGTTTTCTGTTTCATCAAAAAAACTACATAAGATGGTCAAAGGACCGGTGAGCAATGTTTAATCTTTGGAATTTGCATGTAATTGCCTTCCCATGGGGAAGAGCAAAAGCATTCCAAAAAAAAATTGATTTTAAAAAGTGTTTATAACAAAATGCATCCCGCAGAAAAAGAGAAACAAACTGGGGGAAAATCATTTTGAATGCAATCACCAAACAATAATGTAATGAAAACTGATTATAAGTTCACCTTTCCTTCTCTTAGGCTATGTTTGGAAGCCTGGAAGAGAAAAGAAAAACATAATAAAAAAACAAAAACCATGATGACACTAATGGTGAATTAACGTATCTATCTCTCTCTTTAAAAAAAAATCAATTTTTTTCTTTTCTTTTCTTCGCTTCCAAACTTAGTATTGTGAGGTTCACTTTTCCCTCTTTCCATATAATTTTTAAACATATTAATGGAAGTGCATTAACATAATTCATCCCCACAAGGGGTACGGGGGTCTTCAAACTGGGGAGAACCAACATGGGGAATTTAACTCGTCTCCAAGGAGCCCAGCACGCCCAGGGTGCTGCCAGTCGTTGGGCTGTGCTGCACACATCCCTAGGTATGCACCGAGATGTGTACGTTACAATTCAACCGATGGATGCTCCTTGGCAGCACCTTGGACGCTGGGCTCCCTGGAGACACCAAGTAAACCAAAGATGAGGATCAAAATAGGAGTAACTCTTAGTTTTCCCAAAAAAACAAAAAAAAAAGATTGATCCCTAACATTTTTAAGTTTGGATACCAGTCTCGTACTAATCAAAGAAATTCAAGAGTAAGTCGGCTCTACAGAGCAAGTACATTATCAATACTACGATAGCTCAAATTTAACTTCGAGCTGAGGAGCTCTGCACAGCCAGCTTATGGTGATGGTGGTGATGATGTTACTTTCTGGTGTAACACTGTTGGATAAATCTAACATTCAGTCTTCAGCTTAGTTAATCAATGCTGGTAGAATTCATCAGAGAACCATAAATACAGACAATGATTTAACCCAGTTCATCTGTATTCCATGTATTTATTTCGTATCCATAACTAAAAGTAGAAAGGATGTGCTGGGGCATATTTGCATTTAGAAGTTATCTAAGTCAAGGTGGATTGAACATTTTGAACCAAATTAATGGAGGAAAGTGATTAGAGGCAGGCTACATCCATATCCATTCAATCACTAAAAGAATTTTGGCCACATAAAAATTGGACCTCCATGCCTGCAAAACTGAGAAAAAATATAACTACCGTCTGAGATTTTATGAAGAAGTAAAGGCGTTGTAAAATTTTTCACAATGGGACACAAATAAGCAACCATTATGCAAGTTTACAACACTACTAACCCCTGAGTTGCAATGTTTCTAAGCATAAAGAAGAAAATTAATGGCGATTTTTAACCACAAACACAAACTTAGGCCTGTCCCAGATGTACTCTCAGCAGTTATGCAGATTTTGTGTAGAAGCGCATGGCAATGGCCAACCCCAGGATAGCAAGGGGCACCAGGAACTGGAGGAGCTTGATAATGAACTCTGGAGTCTTGTCCTGGTTGTAGTTTGGCTGCTTGGGAGGTGTGTACTTGGTCTTGGTGGGAATCGTCGATACATCAATCTCCCCAACATAGTATTCATCCAGCATCGCTCTTGCACTAGTACTGTGGCCAACATCCTCAAAATCATCAGTAGCATCCTTCCCTGCAAACAAAACACCACAGACATGACACAGAATGGGCTCACCCAAACGGGCAGTTGAACATGATATTGTTAAATGTTTTCAACCTGTCGCTGACAACAAAACCTCATCGCCACCAGGATGGTCCTCCAAGAACTTTGTTACATCATATACCTGTTCCAACAGATATACAATGCAAAATTTAAGGACATAGACAGAGAAAGGACAATGTTATGTAGTAACTTGAAATTCACAAAAACAAACTAGCAAGCTGAAAACATCATCCATTATAAAGGTTGAACATTCTCCATATGCATACTGAGATTGGAAGAAAACCAGCAAAACAAAAGATCAAACTCTTTTTCATCAGGATTATCAATGCTATAGCTTTTTTGTCTTCAAATCAGATTGACAGGGATAAGGCCAAGAGTACTTCATTCTTTCCATTAAGAGGAAACGTACATTGTGTTTATATGCAAGATGACAAGGTGTTTTGTAATCCATACTTTTCCTGAAAGCTAATCTAGTTAATATTTTTAGTGTCAACAAAGGCAACTCCTGGACAGTGGAAAACTTCAATGGGGATTAGCTGAAAAGTATCTTAGAAAGGTCTCACCTTCCAGACCTAGCCGCATAATTTGAAATTCAGTTATCAGTATAAGATCTCCTTCCAAGAAAGAACTTATAAAATGATATTATGGAAATCTTCAGTAATATACTACAGCATCCAAAAAACTGACCCAAAACCAGAACCACAATCATGTTCCTGCATTACTTTTCTTTCCAACCCCCCCCCCCCAACCCTACTCAAAAATCTCAGTTCTCATAGACAGACATGTATGCTCCTGTCTACGCGTAGGAATAAGTAAATTACACTGCGAACTTTTTCATTTCGTGTCATACATTACAAGTCTTGAAGAAAAGAAAGCAGCTTCTCAAGTATATGAACTTGACAGTTGCCATGAGCATTTTCTTCGGATTTTCTTGATGATAAGAAACAGGCGAGTGCTACCTTAATTGCATCTTGTGGGTTCCCAATTATTTTGAATGACTGTCATAATACTCATTCAAATAGAAAGCATGAGCCATATATGTAATTCTTTAAGGATGTCTTAACTTCTCTTGCAGAAACCCACTTCTAACAACTAATATCTTTGAGGGCAGACTGAGTCATGGGAATTTTGTTTCTAGTAACTGATTGCATTACCGGTTTCAATTGATGAAGGTTCATATCATTTTAAGAAGGGTTGAAGTTTGTGGTCACAACTCACAATCAACACAAGCTTGACATGAGTATGAGGAAAAGAGGTTAAAAGGTCAAGCCCATCAAACACCATAACGTTTTGGCTATGGTTGTTTTATCCATTCTATTCCTCATCAGTAGTGTCGTTTGTTCACACACTATGATCTCCACTCTCATAATGCTATTGAGGAAACTGCACCATATCAGACAATGACCACCAAAACTTCAGTGGCATAGCTAATCATTCTCCATATTGACCCAGAGGACTTCTGTTTTAGCCATTGCTTCTAAAGTACCTTAACTGTTTAGAAAGCTCCACTGCATCAAAAGTAGGGGAATAAAATAATAATTCAGGACTGAACACACAGCTATGGTACATGGATCCTTAATATTTTGCAGTTGTCATGTGGAATATGTTGTATATTGTTATGCAGTACCAAAATTATATACATTTATAATTTTATAAACGGGTAAAAAACGTAAAAACAAGTAAACAATAAAATATAATACAATGTTTAAGCAAATAGAACATACGTGTACCAGTTTTAGTGAAAGGAAAATGTACACATAGAATTCAAAGTTGATTAGCAAAAAAAAAAATCCATAAGATAGAGCTTTACAACAGGAAGATATGAAGCAAAGCTCACAAAACCTAAGCCTCCTAGAAGGTCCAAAACAATGTGAATCCAACTCTAATACATAAATAGTATAAGCAAAATTTCCTGTTTAGTAAAGCTATGATACTCAAGATGGAAAAAGTTGAAACGATAAAATGTGATCATAACTATGGAGAACAGCCTAAACCTCACCAAGGCAATACCAACATTAAACTTATGACGGACAATATTTGCTTCAACAAAACCATTGGTAGTGACTCATCTATCAACTTATCTTGGTGAACCTAGAAAACAAGGTTGTGCTTGTTGTGACAAAGCAGATCACACCCAGATCTTGGATGGAATGCATATATATGACAAATGAATACATTTAGTCAAAGTAAATAGCCATCCTTCCAAAATACAAATGCATCCACATGTAATTTTCGTTTAGACATTCACCAACCAACAGAGGAGATAATAGACGAACTGCCCCAGTAGATTGGTGGGGATTTTATTTATTTTGCTTTAAACAGGTGTGACAAAAATGAAAAATTCCATTCAACTTTCCTCCACTAAAATTTGTAATCAAACAATTAACAGAAAAGAAATTGCAATGAAATAATCAATCATAATCCTCCACTCATAATCGTTAGACCTATAGGAAACACCCTGATGTCAAATACATAATCAGAATGAGGTAGATCTGTTATACCTATCTAAACAAGCAAAAGCTTTTGTCTTTCATGATGCATAAAAAACTATCAATACCTACTTTCTCTTCATTACAATCGGTAGAGAGGATAAAATATAAAATTTGAATGCTACAAATCAAAACCCTGCACAAATATCTTTACTCAGATGCAAAATAAGCAGTCTACATTCCGCAACAACCCATCAAACAAAAGAACAGGAGAAACATATCAGGCAACAAAAAAAATGCAAGATTGCAATCCCCTCTTCCTTTTTAGACGGAGATTAAGTCATAAGTTTCAGGAGTAACAGAACCACTGAGAACAATTCATCGATGCAGAAGATCCCCAAATAGCCCAATCCCAGATCTAAATATTGTTAGCACAATAACATTCAGATCCCTTCAACACTAGTATAACATGCAATCAGTCCAACCAGCTCGACCACTATGAGTAGAATCACATTCAACAAGCCACTGGTATCAAATAGATACAGCGGAGTAAAAACGAGAAAACAAAAAGAAAGACAACAAATGAGCTAAAGGGCATGAATCAGATTACCTTCCCGAACATAATGAGCCAACAATCCTTGGAATTGTTGTGCTCTGCAACTTCTGCCAAAGTGAAGATCTTACCATCACCACCACCACCCATTATTTTTGTTCTTTCTTCGAGGAAGATAAAGAGGAGCAGAGAACAAATGGGGTAAAGGCAGATCAAGCAATACAAGCTTAAACCCACCAAAACCCACCAAATCCTCTTCCTTCTATAGAAGGAAATGTTAAATTCTGAACTGTGAGACTCAAGCCTGAAGGGAAGAAATATAGGTGAAGGTATTTTTAAAACGGAGGTGGGGGAGGGAGAGAGAGAGAAGCTTGGAATTGGAGGTAGAGGTGGGTGGTTGGTGGGGTTTGCTGGTCTTTGGTTGTTGGGTTGTAATTTTAGGTCTAATTTATGAGGCCGCTTTTTCTGTCAGTAGTGGAGGACCAACCAGGTTGGTTAAGTTAGAACACTGCAACCTACAAATTTCATTTTTAGCCAAAAATAAAATAAAAATAGGGAAAGGGTTTTTTTTTTTATTGACAGAAAAATAGGGAAAGGATTTGCTGCTACGTGCACTGTGCCATTGCGGGCCAACGAGAGAGAGCGGACGGACATCCAGGTGAGGGTTGAGTTGGGTTCACGTTCAGGCTCATAGTCGTTCAGATGAAATCCACTTCATGTGGGTCCCACATAATGGATTCCATCTAAACGGCTGTGAGCCATTCTCATACATGAACATGATCCTGGCTCGGGGAGGGGTCATTTCATTATCCCATGCGAGAGGGCATAGAGGGTGCTGCCGGATAGTGTTCTTTTTCTCATAAAAATATGACCACATCACAGGTGAGATGGCAGCTCCCTTTCAAAAATTGGGAATCAGATTGGTGAATCAGCCAATACAAATTGGAATTGGCCATGATCGAACCTGACTGATTCCAATTCCAATCGATTCAACACGATCTATTCATGCCGATAAATCTTAGAATTATTGACCTTTTAGATCTGAGGATCAATTATAGGGTTCTTGTTATCTTTCTAGCTGATTTCAATTCAATCTGGATTGGAATCGAGACCAATATGATCTCCAATTCCGCATTTTGGGACGTTGCATCCAACTGGTACATTGTCTCAACTCCTCATATGCATGTGAGGTTCGATTCTCCATTAAAGGTAGTGATCTCATCACTAGGGGCTATTCAGCTACCTCACTGATGCTTAGGGTATTTAAGTAAATAATTAAAGAATAAATTACTTCCCCCTCCCCTCGATTATGCTCTAATGACAAACCCCTCCCTTGGGTATTGAGTAATAATTCTCCCCTCCCCTGCATTAACAAGATTCTATAAATCGTATCCATTCCGTTAAAAATGACTGTTAAATGATGACATCACCTTAAATATATTCATTTAAATCCCAAACTGCCCTTATATTTGTGATATTATAATAATACCCCTGAGCGAGAGAACAGGCTCACAGCACCATCATCTTCTTCCCCATTCCTGGATTCTTCTTCCATCGTCTTCTTCGTTCAGTTTTCTTCCAAAAACACACAGAGAGAGGGAGGGATAGAAAGAAAGAGAGATGGATACAAAGGGGTTTGAGATCGGTTTCTTTGGTTTTCAAAAGCAGGAAAGGTTTTCAGACTTTGCCCAAAAAACAAAAAGGGTTTTCAGACAGCAGGTTTCTTCTTTGTTTGAAGAAGAAAGAGAACGAAACAGTGAAAGCTTAAGAGATCCGAAAACTCAGAGGCTTTGGGATTTGCGATTCAAGATTTCTCCCATATCCTCATTGAACCCTTCTCAAAACTACAATCTATGTTGGAGGAAGAGATGAATGGGTTATGAACCCTTCTCAGAACCACAATCACTCCTCATTCCTCCTATTTTTTTGTAATTTCTTCCCTTCTTAGGGTTTCATGGATTCAGTAACCTCTTGCATGTTTTGACTTGGGATTCCTATGTTGATAGAGGTTAAAGCCATGATTCCCTCCTTTTGAATCTCAAAAAATTGCAATTTTTTTTGTCATTTCTCCCTCTGGTTCCTTCATCTCCGCTGGGATCTGAGTTGTTGCTGTGCAATCGGACAGATGGGATTTTGAGTCTAATTGAGATTGTCTCAGAACCCATCTGTCTACTGGACTGTCGGGTTTGGGTGCTCTTCTTCATGTTTTCAACAGCCAGACTGGGTCAGTACTCTATGTTTATGAATGTGGTTTCATTTTTTGGTTAATGTCTCTGCTTCTGTTACAAGAGTTTTTCCTTTACATTCTGGACACTTTGCCTCTATCTGATGAAAACCTTCTTGGGTTTTCAGCTATTGAGGACGATTTCAACAATGGGGTTTGATTCGTTTGAAGCGGCTTATGGTGTGCAAATGCTTGAAGTTGAGTGGGATGATTCTTCTTTGAATCCATCAAAGAACATGGAAATAGCCTCACGACACAAGTTCTCTAAGAGGTAGCTGATTCCATCAAAATTTGTTCACTTTATCTCTTCTTTTTTTATTTAATTTTGGAAGTATTTCGTTTTGGGTTTGCAAGTTTTGGGGAAACGATTTGGGGAAGGTGAGGTCTAGCTCTATTGGTTGCTTCGGTTGTGATCTTGATTGGGGTTGGTGGGTTTATGATATTTAAGATTTGGAAGAGGAAGGAGGAAGGAGGAAGGGCATGGGATATTCAAGAAGAAGGAATAGGGGTTGTTTCAGCTCCTCGTCTTCACTCTCTCTTGTCTGAAGGTTGGAGAAGATAGAGCAAGGAGAGAACTTGGAACGTTTTAAGACAAGCTGGGAAAGGGTAATATAGTCTTTTCCCATCACTTAACAACCATTTTTAACGGAATCGGTAAGATTGATAAAATCTTGTTAATGCAGAGGAGGGGAGAGTTATTACTCCATACCCAGGGGAGGGGCTTGTCATTAGAGCATAATCGAGGGGAGGGGGGAGTAATTTACTCATAATTAAATTATGGAGGATGAAAGGTTTTCTAATCTATACAGTTTTTGAAACCTAATTGGGTCACATGGAATGATGATATGGCAATTTGAATCGTTTGATTTTTAAGAAATTATTTGAATAGGCCATGCTTAAATTTCATATCCAAATTTGGTCATAACTCTCCCATATGTCTATGTGTCCTTTTTATAACCTTGAATTTTTTTTTAGTACTTTAGTTTGCTACTTGAAGAACTTTTCTTTGATTGAAACTTGTTTTTGATAAGCCTCATAGGGCAAAAAAAAAATAGCTACAATATAATCTCTCTTAATATGTTCTAATATAATCTTACTTGTATTATAGCTCAGACTGTGAAAAGTAATATAGTAATTAGCTCATCTAATCTAAATCCTAATTTTCTTATAAATATTAGCTAGAGACAGCAGCCTGGGTATTCCAAACTTGATACACAGGATTAATGATTTAAGCAACTAGTGCTTAAACCCTAAATCCTAACATATAATGTGTATACAAAAGTAAATTATTCTTGAAATGATGCAATTTTACAAGATTCACATGCTGCCAAAGGGAGAGCTACAATACCCACAGAAACACAGAAGTCTATAAAGTTTTTATTGTTATCAATGTGGAAAAGAATGCTTGACACTGCAACATAGCAAGGGATCAAATGAATTGAGTCCAAAAATTTAGGTTAGTTTCTAATTTATGTATTGTGCTTTACTAATAGAAACTTTAGGTTTTATTTAGTCTGTATAGTTTTATGAAAAGGGCTCCATAGTTTACTGTAACTTCTAATATAATAACCAATGTTTTTATAGTTTACTAGAACTTCTAATATAATAACCTATGTTGATATAGTTTACTATAATGAACCAAATATAATAACCAATGTTCATCTTGAGATGCCCTAGATAAAAGATTCTTCTTCATTGCCTTTATGGTAGGTTTGGATTTTCATCCGGATTGATAAATGGGTTTGGTCAGGCTGGAAATTTGTTGTTACCTTAACCAAACCAATAACCCTACCACCATAGATGGGTCTAGTGTATTTTCTTTAGATTCAGGTTGTGTAGTTGTGGATTATCTTTTCATTTCACCCTGCGGTTGGGTTTTAATTTTGATCCAGTGTTTAATATGGTTTAGGTTTTGTTTATACAAGTTACACTTCATTCGGTTTGCTTCAGTTCAAACCAATAGTTTTTAGAATAAATTGCAACCGAACCAAATCAAATAAAATTTCAATTTATAAAACCAAATGAAACAAAACTCTCTTGTTTTCCCGGTTCAATTCGGTTTAGTTTTAAATGGCTAGTTTGGGTTTTGGTTTTATTTTTTATTCGGTTCTAAATTGGCACCATTAGCTAGATTTTCCCAACGTCTCTAATGCGAGGGAGCCCCATGAATAATAATTTTATATTAAACTTTTCTTAATGTGCTAACTGCTGCTTTCGTAGCTCAGTTGGTTAGAGCACCCGTTTAGTAAGCGGGAGGTCTTGAGTTCAACTCTCAACGAAAGCATTGACTTACTTAATTTTTGTTTTTTGCTATAAAAATGGATAAAAACTTCATATGGAGTGGTAATTTTGAATCTTTAAAGGCTATAATAGTAAAATGAAGTTCGATATTGCTTCTTAAAAGGGAGGGGAATTAGGAATAAGAAGATTAAAGGACTTTTATTTGGCTCTTACTAACTGTGTTGGACCATCAATAATGAGAACTCTATTTTTTGCATCTTTCATGAGGAGTCGATGTTTAATTTAGAAATTCTTATATTCCATCATCTATCATGCATGGTCTCAAGAAAGTCTAGAATTAATTTCTACTGGGGGGACGCTTCAGATAAGCAGAAAATTCACTGGATCTCTTGGAGGCGCTTGTGCAGATCTAAGGAAAGGGGTGGTTTGGGATTTCGTGATCCGGGACTACAAAATAAAGCTCTTCTTTCTAGAATGGCTTGGAGGCTTTAGCCTGAACCAGACTCGATGTGGGGGAGGTTCATGAAAGCTGTGTATTTCCCTAATGGAGATTTTTTATCTGCCAAGTTAGGTGCTAGCCCTTCTTGGGCTTGGAGGAGTCTTCTGGAAGGGCATAAAGTGTTGAAAGAGGGGTTGCTGTGGAAGATTGGAGGGGGTGAGTCTGTTCGGATCTGGTCAGATAACTAGATTCCTTCTCTTCCAGATTTTCGGGTGCAACACCCCCCTACCAAGGCTAACCCCCCTCAATTGGTAGCGGATTTGATCGATCACACCAACAGATGTTGGAAGGAAGAGAACCTTGCAAAAATTTTCCACCCCATTGACTGTGAGGCGATTTCGAGAATCCAGCTTAGCATGTTTCCTAGGGACGATACCTTGCTTTGGGGGGCTGCCAAAAATGGCGTTTATTCGGTGAAGAGCGCCTATCACTTACTTTCTAATCAAAGAGAGGCACATGAGGTTGCAGCTCCTTCAACGGGTAAGTCGCATTCTTGGGAGGTTGTGTCGTCTACTGTTTGGAAGAGAATTTGGTCCAGCCACACCATGCCCAAAATAAGAACCTTTATCTGGCGTGTCGTAGCCTGAGGTTTGGCTTCTGCTGCTGCACTTCACCAGCGTCGAATACCTATTGATACTCACTGTTGCAGGTGTGGCAAACCTAAGGAAACCATTGATCACATTTTGCTCCACTGCACCTTCGCCCGCGCTGTTTGGTTTGGATGCAACTTAAGCTCTCTGATGTCTGGTGGCAGCAGTCTTGAACTATATCAATTTATAAATGGTTGGGGTTGCCTAGCTGCTCGCGGCAAGGTCTTCTTCAAGGAAGTTACAACTCTGTGTTGCTTTGTATTGTGGTACCTGTGGATCTCTAGAAATGACTTGGTCTTTGGTGGTAGATCTTGGTCGGGGGAGGATGTAGTGCGGGCTGCCCAGAAAGCTTGTGGTGATTCCTTAGACGCCTGCAATAGACAAGCCTCTCCTCAGGCTCAGACAGTGCATGTTCATGACTCTTCTGTTGTCTCGTGGTCCCCCCCTCCGCCTGGCTATTATAAACTCAGCTGCGATGCTTCCTACGACCCGGCCTTGAAGCGGGGTGGTGTGGGCTTCTTGATTCGTGATCAACTTGGTAAATGTTGTATCGCGGTATCCAACCCGCTCTCCTTTGATGATGTCCTGGTTGGGGAGGCTATGGCGTTTCGAGAAGGCCTGTTGGAGGCGGTTTCAGAGGGTACTTTGGTGGAGAGTGATAATAAGGTGGTCATTTCTTACCTCCAGGACCCCTTGAAGCCTGCTGATCTGAAGGTGTTGCCGATCTTGGAGGATATTAGGCACATCTTTTCCTACTTGGATGACTGTAGTTTTACTTTTGTTTCAAGGTCTGCTAATTCTATTGCAGATTGCCTTGCCAGGAGGGCCCTATCTGTTTCGGGAAGGATGGTCTGGCCCATTTCCAATCCCTGGTTATCTGAGGTTACTGTCTCAGACGCCAGGAGTGCCTCCCGTTCTCTTCAATAAATTTTCTTTGGACCAAAAAAAAAAAAAAAGGAAAGTCTAGAATTTTGTCAATGATAGTGATGATAATGAAAAGTGGATGGTTGGGAATGAGTCAAAAATTGATTTATAGAAAGCATAGGTGGTTGGGCGATTTCTCCATTGTAGATGAATCTGGTTTGGGTGAAGATTTCTTTGCTCAATTATCATCTAAAGACTCAGACTACATTGATAATGACACTTGGGTTTTCCCTAATATTTGCTCAAGTTTCTTGACAAAAATGAATTTGTTGGCTTCACAAATTTGCCTCCCTCGTCAAGATACAACAAGCAAAAGAAACTGAGCGGGTTCTTCCTTTGGAAATTTCACTATCAATTCTGCATGGAATAGTATTCGATTAAATCAACCTCATGTGCCTTGGTATAAGCTAATATGGTCCTCGACTATACTGCCAAGACAATCAGTTTTTGCTTGGTGATGGATGCATGGTAAATTTCCTACAAATAAAAATGTTAGTAAATGCGGGATTCATTTGACTTCAAGGTGTCCTCTCTACGATCCGCCCGGACTTGTTGGTCTTTTTATTACTTAGCAGGGTAAGGTTACAACATGTTTTTAGGTAATAATATAAAATACACAGGGGATGAAAGTAAAAATACGAGGAGAAAAGAGACATACTCGGAGGTTCAGCTGCACGACAAGGGTTAGTATACGTGAAAAGGTAAAGGCAAGAGTGAACTAAAAGATAAAGTAGGATGCTATGCATGATAGTAATTCAGGGGAAGAACAAAAGAAAACCCTAATATAGGTTCATGCATGCAAACGGTCAAAGTATAAAAACATGAGATATCACGAGGATGTAGCTTAATGCGTGAAATGCGATGTATGAGAGATACATTAGGCAATCTTGAAACACTGCGATGGGAAAAGATATGCAAATCCTAAGCTAAGGAGATGCATGAGATCGGAATATGCAAAACACACTATCACATGCAAGCATCAACAAACACGAATAGTAGACAGAAATAGGGGGAGTCTTAAACTACAGGGGATAGAGATCATGTTGGAGAGTGCAAAATATAGAAAACAATTAGATTATGTGTGTAATCATCATCTAAGCAGATGGGATCACACACCTTCTAAGAGATGCAAAACAGGTATGAAAGAGAAGACGACAAAACAACGAAATGCAAACGAGAAAAAGGGGTATTTACCTAGTTAGAACTTGAACTCAAGCGGAGGTGGAGATTCCCTTTTGTAACTCAAGGGAGTGACGTGTAGAGACAATATCACCGATAGTTCAGGCTTCTTTATCGCTCTCTCAGGCAGTACTTCGTCATCCGTACTCGAGGATCACTCAATATGAGTAGAACTTGCCAAGGTATGACTTAGAGAATTGTCAAAGGGTTCAAGCATTCAAAAGGATGCCAAAGGATTCAGGGATCCTCCTCAATGTGAGAGGGGTGTATTTATAAATGTAGAGGGGTGTGTGCACTCCTAAATTTGTATAAAGACCTAGGGTTTGATCCAGATCATCGGTAAAGCATGTCTTTGCATCGACAATGAATGTTTGGTCAAAGTTTTGGCTAATGGGTTGTGGGCATGTGGATTATTGTCAAAGGAGAAGTTTATTGGGGCCAATGAAGTCAAAATACAGGTCCAAGTTGCCAAAATTAGTCTTGGTTGCCAAATGAATCAAAATCAGAGCTAAACATGGTAAGTTTGGTCTTATCGGATTTGTACAGAATCGACATTGAACTGCGGCCGAGTTGACATCGAAGAGGGGTTAGGTCAACATCGAGTGGCTGTCGATGAACAACTCTTGACATCGTGAGAAGGGCTTCGACTGTCGGTGCCAATATTCTGAATGTCGAAGTTAGATAGACAGTAGGAATGCTTTGCTCGACATTGGGTGGAGATGGGTCAATGTCGATGGAAGGTTGGGTCGAAGTCTTCGAGTGTCAACCTAGGCTTCAGTGTTGATAGGGAGAAATTGAGCTATTTGGGCCAGGTTTTGTGTTGGGTCCTGTTGGTTCCAAGGGGTCTAGGTTAGGGCTAGCTTTTCTAAGGGATCTTTGACGGCTCTAAGACTTTGATTTTGGGTTCTGGCAAGGGGTTGACGATCGGTAAACGAATTCGACAGTGCACACTTGTGCTACATCTACAGATACATTGGCTCTACGCCTTGGAGAATGCTCATCATTGTCACGGAAAACCGACCTCCGGGGGGGAAGACAAAATGAGGTGTCTACATAGGCTATACATGTCTTTCCTCACCACTTCTCCTAAATTCATTTAGGTCTACCCCTCGCTCTTTTAGTTTCTTCAATTTAAATCAAATCACTCATCCAGATTGAAGCATCCAAAAGTCTCCATTGAACATGACCATGTCACATCAAACACCTTTTCGTAACTTACCATGTATCAAGGTTACTCCCAAATCAACTCTAATATGATAATTTTTTACTTTATCCTTCATAGTTTTGCCACTCATCTTTCTCAACATCTTCATCTCTGCTACACTGAATTTATTTATATAATGCTTTTTAACTACTCAACATTTCACACCATACATCATAGCCAATCTATGACTCTCTTGTAAAATTTCTATTTAAGCTTTAAGGCTATGTTTGGAAGCCAAGAAAATAAAAGAAAAGAAAAGAAAACTTAAAAAAAATAATTTGAATTTGAAGAGACAGAGAGAGAGAGATAGACACATAATTCAATGATTGTGTCATCATATCTTTTATCTTATTATGTTTTTTATTTTCTTGGGTGCCAAACATAACCTAAATGAATATATCGATCACACAACACTCTAGATACACACTTTTCCACTTCATCCATTATATTTTATTTCTATTAAAAACATCATCATTTTTATACTACTAATTTATTTATGATTGAAACCAGATACCTAAAATAATCACTTTGCGGAATCTCTTTCTCATCAAATTTTACCATCTCAATAGCCCTAATCCATTGAGATAAAAAAAAATTCCAATCAATCGTTTATTAGCAGGAGAGCAAGAGTTTTAATCTTGGCCATGAAGCAAAGTATATTCTACCTATCAATGATTCCAATCCAACAGTTTTGACTTTAAATGGAAACTATGGTGGACTCTAATATGAATCTCTATTTCGAAATTTACCAAAAAGGGTAAAAAATTAGAATGTTTCGCAGCACACGGAGACAGCAACTAAGTTGTGACGTGGGGTTGCTGGATCTACAAGAAAACCCAAATCTGAAAGAATCGTCTTTTTCTTCCTCTTCTATTCGGTGGTACTTTAAAGTCTTACTGGTAGTCTCTTCTCTCTCTCTGGTTTCTTTCTTCTTCGTCGGCTTCAGAACTTGAAAAAAGAGGAAAACTAAAGGTGTTTAGGATTTTAATCATCATTAGATTTCTTCATTTGAATCAAAACAATAGTATTATTAGTATTAATTTTCAAATATAATCTTAAGGAGAACAGAGACGAAACCCTAAAAAGACGGTGAAGTAGAAGAGAGAGAAAGACTGTTCGAGCTTGTGTTGCCATGGCGACGATGGTGAGTTCCGCAAGTGGGCTTTTGGCGATGTTGAACGAGCCTCACCCTATGTTGAAGCTCCACGCTCTCTCCAATCTCAACACATTTGTTGATTACTTCTGGCCGGAGATTTCCACCAGCGTACCCATCATGTATGTTCTGATTTCCTTGCTTTTATTAATATGGTTGAAGTAGGATTTGACTCTAGTTCGTTCTGGATCTCCTCGTGGCAGGAAAAATAGTTTTTTCCCCCTTTCTATAGAAATTGTAATTGGGTGTTAGTGAATTGCTCTTGTTACTTGCTTTCGGGCTTTATGGGATTGTGAAAAACGAGAGAGCAAAGAATGTTAATGATTTTCTAGAATGAAACGACTTGTTGGGGCTTTTTTAGGGTTTTCCAGGTAATTACAGATTATTATTGTTTTATTTGTCTATTTTTATTGAAAATTTTGCAATACTGCTTTGTGAATTATGAAGTTCCTATTGATCGAACTCTCTTGCTTGTTAGATGTTTATGTTAGAGTTTGACTATCTTCTATGTGGTAAGGTTGGTCTATCATTTTCTGTGATTGGAAGACGCAAGCACTTTGTACAAAATCAGAACCCAATTCTACCTGTTGCTTATATTATGTTATAACTGTTCAAGATATTTCTTTGCCACGATTATAGAGATAAATATAATACACATTTGTTAGGCATTTTTCTGATTCCAAGACTTCTTTGAAAATGTTAAAGAGTGTACACCAAATCCTCAGAAATCTTGGAGTGGCCAGCACACCCAATATTTATTACTTTTATTAAAGAGTTAAATGAATAAATTCGTGGACGCGATCTTGTCGATGTGTCTTCTGGGCTTGGTTTTAGGTTTAGCTAAACTCTACTGAAGGATGTTGCTGCCTGATTTAGATTCCTTGGATAATCAAAAATCTGTTTGATGTTTTGATTAAAGACAAATCCCACCAGTATTGGGATGAGTAGATGGTAGCCTATGACTGTGGTTACCCTTTGGCTTAAATATGCACTTAATGTGGGGTTTTAGATTCCACCAGGCCTTCATGTAAGTGTGATAAAGGTGGATCAATCGATCAATTAGCTCCATGAAAATATGCTTATTCTAAGATCTGCCTGAAGTATATCATTCAGCTCAAAGTATTTTGTATTTCAATTTGAAAATCTATGCTTGGCAGGAACAAGTCCTGGTGAACTGGGGGGGGGGGGGGGGGGAGGAGAGTTGATATTGATTAATGTTTTTTCACATCCAAATTATATCGATTTCTTTGTCAACTTAACAGATACAAATATACAATTATATATGCTGAGATATCTACATTGGTTAGGCAGTTTAGGTTCCAAGTAAAAAATTTCAACCAACGCTATCGTACCTTGTTCTTGCGTTGGTAGCATCTTCCCAATTAGTTTGCTTGATTTTACACATCAACTATATTGCATCATGATGAATATATATATATATAATTTTGCCTTTGTGGTATTTTGGTGTGTAAAGTCTTTATATTTCTTGACTTGAATAATAGAATGTTTTTGCCTTTTGTTTAACTTAGCAAGCAGTGACAAATTATCGACAACATACTATTTTATTTAATATACAACCCAAAGCCAATGACTACTGGTCTAGTTTTGTTTATGGGTTGAAACTAGTTATGGCATTCTAAATTTAGCATGGTTGGTTTTAATCTTAAGAAGAGAAGGCTGAGTTACTAATTCTGTTTTATGTGCAGTGAAAGTCTGTACGAGGATGAAGGATTTACGCAAAGACCGCTGGCTGCATTGCTTGTTTCTAAGGTACACTATGAGCTTCTAATTTTCCCTTCTGTATTGACAAGCATAATTCAATGCAATTTTAGACTTGGAATGTATTCTATTATCAATGTAAGATCTTGATGGAAATAGATTCAATATGTACGCATGAGTCATGACCAATGAAGGAGGCAGAGTCATTGGGAGCACTTTCGTTATTTATTTTCAAATCAAATGAAATAATGCCAACTTAATTTGCTTAGAAAGCAAGGTGCTTAATTGCGATTTTTTCTAAATATATATTTTGATAATGAATGTGTATCCAGTTTTGAGTTACCTTTTCCCGGGATATAGGGTAACAGTTACAGATTTTGGTACAAATTTCTTGTCTTAAAAATTGCTACTATGCTGTAATTTTGAATTCTCTTTTTTTTGAAACCTTTTTTGTTTCGGGGCCTTGGTAACATCTAATTACATGAGTACTAATACATGTAGAGTCTTGCTATATGATTCTTTTAGATTGCATCTATGTCTTTTTGTATGATTTAGAATCACATGGGCTGTGAATCCCCCTCCCCCCCCCCCCCAAAAAAAAAAAAAAAAAAAAAAAAAAAAAAAGAAATTGCTGTAATGTATTCCTAGTGATTCAACATCTCTACTAATACATCTCACTTATCAACCACGCTATATACCTGCTTTTATAGTTTGGCTATGAAAATTCCTTTATTATTTTCATTTTAGGATCTTCTATTGAATCATGAGTTAGCCCCACTTCCAGGGCACTGTTAAACCCACATCTTTTTTGGCCTTCCCTTTGTCCATTTAGAGCTTGGGTTGTAGATTCATGAGTCTTCCTTGGAGATTTCCAAATCTTCTAGTTGACTTATCCTGATATAGTTACTTGTTGGAATACAAGATAATATGCCTGAAGGCCTATTTCTTATCCACCTTGATCTAATTGTGGGGGTTTGGTGTTTCACATCCTCTTCACGCGTTGCACCTTGGATCAATGATCAGCACTTTGTTCTTTAAGGTTTAGAGCTGTCAAGAGTAATTGGAGAGCATTTTTCTTATATTCTTACCACCATATAATCATGTACAGCAGTTCCATTATTTTTTTGGGGGGGGGGGGGGAGGGTGTTGTGGTGGTCTTGGACTCGTGGTTGTAGCAGATGTTCCATGGCTTTACATCTTTGCTTGTGTAATTTATTGTCATGAGTTATACCCTGTCTAACAGATAACATTTTTCCTTGCTAAAACAAATGAAAAGCCCAAAGTTTTCTTCTACGAGTCTACAGGTTTTTAAGCCTGGAGCGGTGGGGGTCCTTCTGCCTGGTGGAGGGTTGATGTGGCATGCCCGAATAAATTATAGGGTCTTCTGCACTGGCCATATCTATAATTCCCTCGTCAACGTAATCAACCATTGTACTTCTGCTTATGATGGAACTTCAATATACTATTGTTTTTTTTTTTAAAGAAACAATGCTTGGAAAAGTGGCTTTCCTGCCACATTGCATAAGATCATAGGGATGACCAGGTGAACATGTGAACATTTTTTTCTAAGCTGCAAACTGTTCTACCATGATCTTAGAATCATTTCAAGGGAGCAGTCTTTTCTTATTCTTTGAGAACTACAAATCTTGCTACCTAATAAAATTGGACTTCCTGTATTTTTAGTCTGAGTGTATCTTAAAACCTTCGGAGTCTAAAGCATCTTTCCGTTAATTTGACTTGACAAGTACAGACTTTATATCTCTTGCCAATTAGAACAATATTTTAGGGCTAAACTTACTAAAACAGCAAGTAGTTAAACCCACCCACAAGATAGAACCGTAGGGTATAGTATAAGACCAGAATATGCAACTAACAGTAACTAACAAACCAGAAATCTGATGGTCGTAAGACTAAGGTCGAACAACAGCCTAGTATAGGTGAACAACCCCTCAAAATATGGCTGTGATCCAACGGTTTGGTTAGGACATAAGGCAAGTTACTGAAATTGGTAAGTAACCTCACAAATTAGCAACTTACCAACAACTAACAAACTAGCCAGCAGATGACCCTCAATCCTTGGTCGAAGGTAGGGTACTGACAATGGAGTAACAGTTCAAAACCCGATGGATAATTGATGGTCAGATGTAGAGATAACACCACCACCACTAACAACAAAAAACTCAGCCTTATCCCAACTTAATGGGGTCGGCTACACGGATCCAATCAAACAGAGTAGGTAAAATTTGAGGATTGGACAAAAAAGGGGATGGAGAGATGGAAAAAGAGGGAAGGGAAGGGAAATGAGATGAGAATTGAAAAATGGGAAGTGACAAATGAACGATGCAAAATAAAATGAAAAGTGAAAGATAAAAGTGACAGATAGAAGTAAGAGGAAAGAGGCACGACCTAGCAAGTCAGGAGAATCTCAGCAAAATAGGGTCAGCTACATGGATCCCTGCCCTCCAATAGGCTCTATCCAAGGTCAGACTTGGTACAAGACATAGACTATGCATGTCCTTTCTCACTACTTCTCTTATGGTCATTTTAGGCCTGCCCCTTACTCTTTTAGCTCCTTCAATTGGAGTCATATCACGCCTCCTTACCTTGACGTCATTAGGCCTCCGTTGAACATGACCATACCACCTCAAACGACTCTCTCGGAGCTTATCATTGATCGGAGCAACTCCCAAGTCAACTCTGTTAAGATCATTCCTTACTTTATCCATCCTTGTTTTTCCACACATCCATTTTAACATCCTCATATCTGCCACAGCTTCTCAATATGACACTTCTTAGCTGCCCAACATTGTGCCCTATACATCATAGGTGGTTGTACAACAATCCTATAGAACTTTTTTTTAAGCTTTAAAGGAATGCATCGGTCACACAGCACTCCAGACGCACCTCTCCACTTCATCCATTCCACTTTAATTCTCTGTGAAACATCATCTTCTATGCCACCCTTCTTTATTTATGATTGATCCCAAATATCTAAAATAGTCACTTTTTACGGTATCTCTATTTTCTCAATTCGCACCATGTCAGTATCCATCATAGTGTGACTAAAATTACACATCATATACTCTGTCTTCGTTCTACTAATCTTAAAACATCTTGTTTCCAAGCTTGATCTCCATAGCTCTAACTTAGTGTTAATCTTTGCTTTTGTCTCATCCACCAAAACGATATCATAGGCAAAGAGCATACACCATGGAACCTCGTCTTAAATGCTCTTGGTTAGGTCATCTATGTATGCGCAAAAAGATGAGGGCTTAAGGCTGATACCTGATGTAGCCCAATCATAATTGGGAATTCCTTGCCCTGGTCTCCCACAGATCTCACACTAGTCACCATGTCCTCATACTTATCTTTTATTACATTTACATATTCACTCGATACCCCTGTCTTCACTAGAACATGCCGGATTAAATCTCTAGGGACTTGGTCATATGTTTTTTCCATGTCAATAGAGACCATATGGAGATCCTTCTTCCTATCTCTATATCTTTCTATAAGCCTCCTCAATAAGTAGATAGCTTCTGTCGTGGATCTATTTGCCATAAAGCAAAATTTTGTTCACCGAGATATGGGTCTCTCTTCTCAAACGGGCTTCAATAACCTTCTCCCAAAGTTTCATAGTGTGACTCATAAGCTTTATGCTTCTATACTTGTTGCAGCTTTGGATATCACCTTTTTTTTGTAGCTTTTCCTCCATTCATTTGGCATCTTCCTTGTGTTCATAGTCCTGTTAAACAATTTGGTTAACCAATAAACCCAACAACCTCCAAGGGTTTTCCAAACGTCTATTCGAATCTCATCTGGGATTGGAGTTCTCCCTGCTTTCATCTTTCTTAAGGCATCTTCAACTTCCACCATACTAAGTACTAACCTTTCTTACATATCTATGACGTGTGGTGCCTTGATGAATGATGTACTCATCCGGTTCATTTCTACTCAACCTATCTCCATTTAGTAGGTCACAAGTGTACTCATCCCATCTCTTCACGATGTCCTCATCTCTTACTAACACTCTTTAATGTAGTCCTAGGTAGGCAAGGCCTAATAGGAGCCAGGTAAGATCAGAATTCTGGAACTATTTGCTAATTAGGCAAATTTGGGGCTGTTTAGGGTAAAA
Organism: Telopea speciosissima; assembly: GCF_018873765.1. Taxonomy (NCBI): domain Eukaryota; kingdom Viridiplantae; phylum Streptophyta; class Magnoliopsida; order Proteales; family Proteaceae; genus Telopea; species Telopea speciosissima. Next base: position 23,693,432 of record NC_057922.1, on the reverse strand, counting down.
CTAGGGTTAGGGTTAGGGTTTTGAGCTAGGGTTTTATTTGGTAATGATGGGCAGGTTTTTAGGAGTCTATTGGTGTAGGTTTGGATTGATTTGGATGAAGTTGAAAATCTAGGGTTTTAGGTTAGAGGCCTTGTGAAAATGGAGTGTTTTCAGGATCTAGGGTTTAGGGATGGATTTTGGGAAAGGGGTTTATAGGGTATTAAAATCCAGGTTTAGGAGGCTTTAATGACATAAGAATATTAGGGTTTGGAAGGGTTTTAAAATTCTGCAGTTGGGCAAAATCGAGTTGCAGGTTTTCTAGGTTCAATGGAGTGGAGAAATGGAGGGGTTATAGTGGGGATTATGGACTGGGTTTAAGGTCGAGTGTATGGAGAGGTGTGGGGGATATAGGCTAGAAGTTTGGTTTGGAATTGATGGACAGGTCTGAAGTTATGAGGGAGTCCTAGTTGAGGTAGGAGTGCAGGTTTAATGGAGAATTAGGGTTGATGGATGGAGGGGGGGTGTGGATTAGGTTAGAGGATGAAGAGAGGAAGGATATATGCAGGAAATTAAAATTACTTACTGGTTTGATCTCTTTCAAAGGCAGCAGTAGCTTGAAGAAGCTCAATTGAATAAGAAGAAGGACCTCCCAATCTATAAGATGCAAGGAGTTGATCGGAGTCCACCAATCCCTTCACCTTGATATTACCCACAAGGTAGCCTTGATATTACTCACAAGGTTCACTCAACAGAGCAGAGCAGCAGCTATGGCAGCAAACAAAAACTTTTTCATTAATTAAATTCGTATTCAATACTTGGCCCCCTTAGAACCTTATATAAAAGACTCAAAATTAGACTTAGACACTAAAAAGGAATGGCCTAACCCAATCCTTAACCTATTAGCTAACTTAAACTGACTAGGAAATTGAAATAGACTCAAAATAGAGTCCTAATGACTTAAAAACAACTTATACTACTTAAAATAAAAGAAGATTCCCTACTAGCCAATAGGATATAAGAACCTCTTAGCCAATAGGATCACTTCACTTAAATTAGCCCAATTGAACCAATTGGATGCAACCAATTTAACCCGGTTCAATTAAAAACACAAAATAAAAACTAAGTATGGAAATAAACTAAATTAAGCTAAGACTCCTACTAAAACCCTAGGTTTAGGCTGGCTTCTTCAATTCGAGGAGGCTAGGATCTGCATCAACTCTCCCCGACTTAGAAACATTCATTTCCGATGAATGGGTGAAATCCATGCAATACTCTGACAACTTGGGGCTGAGCTTGTTGACATCATGAATGGGAGTCCAAGTACTATGCTTGTGTGAAGAAACTCGTCCATGAACCTTGTGATGAGGAGGAGGAAGCAACATGTGGGCAGCAGCTTCAACACTTCCCTGGCAGAATTCTGTTGAGGTTAGAACAGTGGGAATATGCTCTTCAAGTCGTGGGGCCTTCTCTTCGAAGAACCAAGGGGGCATCACAAAGTCCATGTGCTCAACCTCCATAGGGTCTTCAATATTGATAACCTTCTCATTCAGCCCCACCTCTTCAAGAACAGCAACTTGATTGTCATTGTCTCCCTGTGAAATGTTCCCAATTACCTCATCACAATCAACCACATCATCCATGAGAACTGGAGCAATCGTATGGACACCTCGAGTACCACCATCTATATCTTCAAGGTAACATTCTAAGTCTTCATCACTATCAGGGGGTAGTGCATATATACCTTGCTTATCGTGCCCTTCAGGGGTTTCCTCTGCCTTGGCAGCCACATTAACAGGTCTATACTTTTGTGGGCAATCTTTGGCATAGTGCCCAAGCTCATTGCAGTGGAAACACTTGTGGGGTTAATTGCTGTTATAGGAGCTTTACCTTTATGATCAACACGTGGAGGGGCTGTAGGGCGGGAAGAACTACCAACAGAGTAGCCTGATCGAGTAGAACCAGCAGTAGAATTTTCAGCTCGATTGTGACCAGTGGTAGTAGACATGAATGCTGAAAAAGTTTTGACAGTACCCTCAGTGGAGGAATCAAATCTTCTATTCCCAGCCAATAATTCTTCAGCCTTCAATGCCTTCTCGAAACAGTCCTTGATGTCCAGAACATCAACAACTCCAATAGCCCTAACAATATCAGGTCTCAATCCCAGCCGAAATCGAGATAACATTTGAATAACACTCTCTCTGGTATCAGTACGAGAAGAAAGAGAATCGAATTGCTGCATATACTAGGCTACAGTCATAGTCCCTTGCCAAAGGGAATTGAGTTGATCTTACATCTAAGCTCTGTAATGTCTAGGCAAATATTTCTCCTTCAAGTCATACTTCATGTCCTCCCAGTTAGTAGGTGCATCACCTAAGCGCTCCATGTCTGTCTCTGTCTTTCGCCACCATTCTCTGGCAGGGCCAATTAGTTTGGTACGTGCCAATCTCATCTTTCGATCTTCAGGCAAGTCATACCAGTCAAAATAATCATCCAGGGCAGCAAGCCAGTCATAGAATACCTGTGGATCACCATGCCCATTATACTCCTTTAGCTCTAGTTTGACCTTCCGTGTATCGTACCTCCTATTAGTAGCTTCATCTCTAGTGAAGTAGGATCTCATGTATTCCTCAAAGTTAGGTCTTCGAGGTGCTTTTGTAATTCTGTCCCTATCTTCTCTGTAGTCATCTCTGTTAGGTCTACGTCGGCCCCTGTAATCCCTGTCGTGTCTGGAATGATCTCTGTGGTCCTTGTGATGTCTGGGATGATCTCTACGATATTCATCCCTTCCCAGAGTTCCGTGTACTTCAGAATGCACTTGGAATCTATCCTCCTCTACATATAGAGGGTTACTTACAAGAGGCACAGCTTGCCTTTGTTCTTCAATCTGCAACCGATTACTGATCTTATGGAGCATGTCCATGATTGCAGCCATGGGATCAGGTGGGGGTGGTAGTGTTGGATCAACAACAGGGTTGCTATGTTCGTCCATGGCTCTGATACCAATTTAATGTAGTCCTAGGTAGGCAAGGCCTAATAGGAGCCAGGTAAGATCAGAATTCTGGAACTGTTTGCTAATTAGGCAAATTTGGGGCTGTTTAGGTTAAAATTAGGGTTAGGGTTAGGGTTTTTAGCTAGGGTTTTATTTGGTAACGATGGGCAGGTTTTTAGGAGTCTATTGGTGTAGGTTTGGATTGATTTGGATGAAGTTGAAAATCTAGGGTTTTAGGTTAGAGGCCTTGTGAAAATGGAGTGTTTTCAGGATCTAGGGCTTAGGGATGGATTTTGGGAAAGGGGTTTATAGGGTATTAAAATGCAGGTTTAGGAGGCTTTAATGGCATAAGAATATTAGGGTTTGGAAGGGTTTTAAAATTCTGCAGTTGGGCAGAATCGAGTTGCAGGTTTTCTAAGTTCAATGGAGTGGAGAAATGAAGGGTTATAGTGGGGATTATGGATTGGGTTTAAGGTCGAGTGTAGGGAGAGGTGTGGGGGATATAGGCTAGAAGTTTGGTTTGGAATTGATGGACAGATCTGAAGTTATGAAGGAATCCTAGTTGAGGTAGGAGTGCAGGTTTAATGGAGAATTAGGGTTGATGGATGGAGGGGTGTGTGGATTAGGTTAGAGGATGAAGAGAGGAAGGATATATGCAGGAAATTAAAATTACTTACTGGTTTGATCTCCTTCAAAGGCAGCAGCAGCAGCTTGAAGAAGCTCGATTGAATAAGAAGAAGGACCTCCCGATCTACAAGATGCAAGGAGTCGATCGGAGTCCACCAATTCCTTCACCTTGATATTACCCACAAGGTAGCCTTGATATTACTCACAAGGTTCACTCAACAGAGCAGAGCAGCAGCTATGGCAGCAAACAAAAGCGTTTTCATTAATTAAATTCGTATTCAATACTTGGCCCCCTTAGAACCTTATATAAAAGACTCAAAATTAGACTTAGACACTAAAAAGGAATGGCCTAACCCAATCCTTAACCTATTAGCTAATTTAGACTGACTAAGAAACTGAAATAGACTCAAAATAGAGTCCTAATGACTTAAAAACAACTTAAACTATTTAAAATAAAAGAAGATTCCCTACTAGCCAATAGGATATAAGAACCTCTTAGCCAATAGGATCACTTCACTTAAATTAGCCCAATTGAACCAATTGGATGCAACCAATTTAACCTGGTTCAATTAAAAACACAAAGTAAAAACTAAGTATGGAAATAAACTAAACTAAGCTAAGGCTCCTACTAAAACCCTAGGTTTAGGGTGGCTTCTTCAATTTGAGGAGGCTAGGATCTGCATCACTCTTGATGCACCTCACCTATTCGAAATCTGTACTCTTCCTTTCTCTCATCTTAGCTATCTTGTACATAGCTTTTCCCCATTCTTTAGTGTTTAGATTGGTATAAAGGTTTTTCATATATCTTCGCCCTAGCCATTCCCACTGTCTTCCTAGCTTCGTTTCTGGCATCATAATATCTATTTTTATCCTTTATTTCTTTAGTCCTTTGCCATGTTTTAAAACAAACTTTCTTGGTCTTAATGGTTGCTTGGACCTCAACAATCCACCACCAAGTCTCCTTAGGAGCCTGACGACTACCCTTTGTTTTCCCTAGTACATCTTTGCCAACCCTTTTAATTCAAGTCACCATCTCGTTCCACATTGCATTGGTGTCTTCCTTAAAGTCCCACTTTCCTTGTTTGACCATATTATCAGTAAATGTCCTTAGGGACTCCCCTTTTAATCTCCAACTTATCCTAGGGTACATAGGTTCACTCCTCCTACGCTTCTGTGCCCCGAGGCACATATCTAGGACCACCAGTCTATGCTGGGTGGTTAGGCTCTTCCTAGGTATAACCTTGCAGTCCTTGCATACTAGTCTGTCTGCCCTTCTCATTAGGAAGAAGTTATTTGGCTGGTATGATTCCTACTTTTATAGGTAACTAAGTGCTCCTCTCTGTTTTCAAAGAAAGTGTTCACAATGGAAGATCATAAGCTATCGCAAAGTCTAGGATTGAGGTTCCCTCCTTGTTCCTCTCCCCAACCCCATACCCGCCATGGGCACCTTCATATCCTCTACGATCCCTGCCAACGTGTCCGTTCAAGTCACCTCCATTAATAATCGATTCATCCTGTCCAGAGCCCTGTAATAGATCATCCATGTGTTCCAAAAATTGACGCTTACTACTTCTGTTCAATCCTACTTGGGGTGCATAGGCACAAATAATATTGACGACCTCTTTCACCAAAACCAGTTTGATGGATATAATCCTGTCTCCCAGATGTAGAGATAACACCAAAATTCTGAAATTAGAAACTAGGACAGAATTAACCAGTTACAGACTTGGAGGAGATCCAGCCACTGGATGTGGCTGAAACTGAGATCGAAGGGAAGTCCCAAAGGTAGGACTACACCCTCAAAATAAGGGTTGATTCTGTCGGTCAGAATTGGAGATGTTGAGATCTGAAGTTCTGCTGTAATATAACTCCACAGAAAAGGTGCCACAGGGTCAGGGATGATGGCACAATGTCTTCCCTTGGTGCTGGCTTGATGAGATCACACTTCAACTTCATAAACAACAAGCAATAACACTGCTGTAGCAGGTTTTGATCACTCCACGGAACAGATTTTGCAGCAGTAATAAAATAGAAACAAAAGAATAAGGAGGGAGGGAGAATAGGGAAGAATAAGGGGATATGACCAAGGCTTTTCACCCATGGCTTAGTCAATATCTCACTTAGCCCTATGACATCTCACCATGCTAACTGTCTCTCACAACAACAAAGGCACAAAGTCAATCAAAATTTCATTCATAAAATCACGGGGGTTAGGCTCCAAGGCCCTTACAATATAATATATAGAGGGTAATAGTGCCTCTAGAAAAGGAAAACAGCAAATTAGAAAGTGTCTAAGAACAACAGTCTTACACATGTAGTATGGCTGCCCTTACAATAAGGAAACTAGAAAATAGAAACAAAAGAAAATAGAAAAGGAAAACAGCAAATTAGAAAGTGTCTAAGAACAACAGTCTTACACATGTAGTAAGGCTGCCTTTACAATAAGGAAACTAGAAAATAGAAACAAAAGAAAATAGTAACTAATAGTAATGCAGTCGCGTTAGCCTGGCTGGATCAGAATGACCCACTTTGGAGACCCAAGCCGAGACGCAACTGGCCCAACCCGGTTTTCTGGTCTAAAGGGGGGCCGGTAGACCACATAGAAGTAGTTTTCTTTTATTGTAATCTTTTTTTTTGGGTAGATTATGTAGGACGGTAGGAGATAGCTTCCATATTTTAGTTTCCTTGTTTGAGTTTAGTTTCCTAGGTAGAGTAGTTTCCGTTTCTTAGTTTTGGAGTTTTAATTTATGTATTAGCATGTAACCTACAATGGTTTTTAGAGAATGAATGAAACTTTGACTTGAATGATTGGAGGTCGGCAGGGTTGCTGTACTGTGTTACATGAGCTACTGTTGGCGTACAATTTCTCTCTCCCCTCTTCCTGGTTCTTCTCATTCTATTTTTTTCCTTTCTTCATTCTTCTTCTAACCCTCTTCTTTTCCACATCTGTTAAGCAACGTGACCTACGATCAGTCCTTGCATAGATGGAAATTGGAACTGATCAAGTTCGTAGAGTTCCTAAACCCTAACAAATTTCCTGTTGTGAGTTGATTCCTGCCATCAAACTCACCTTTTTTCTTCCGCCACCGACCGTTGCACAGATCTTTATTTTATTGATTGGCACTGGGGGCAGATTCGTTGTTGCCTGAGATTCAGAGGGCCAAATGGTTGCGGTTCAAACCTTAGAATACAAAACCCTGTCATCTCCCTTACTGTAAAACCAAAACTGCAACAAACCTTTTTCGTTTCTGCCGCTAGCGTAAGTTTTCAGAGCTTGGAAAATGGAGGCCAGGTCTATGGAAGCCTGTGAGTACTTGAGTGTCGAGTCCTTAGTTGCAGGCTTGCAGCCAAGTCCTTCATCTCCTGACTAGAGTGGATCGTATGAACTGGGGGTCTTGCTGTCGTAATCGCAACGCCTGCTACTGGTTCAATCTCCCAAGGTAGAAGACAACCTACCTTTTGATGTATCTAGGCTGTCCGGCAGAAAACACAACCGCAGGTGTAGGGATTGAATAAAATAGTGGGATATTGATGTGTTGGGTTTTATTAAATTTTTATTTAGTTTAGTCTTTTATTTGAGTTATAATTTTAATTTGGAATCCTAGTATTGTTGGGAATCCTAATTAGACTCTGATTACTAGGTTTTTTTTTGTTCGGTCATTTGGCTATATATATGTAACAGCTCTTGAGAGCCACCCACTATTAAATGAATACAGAATTTGCTTTGAGCATTGTTGAAGTCTTGAGAGAGGATAGGTGAGAGGCCTAGGGTGAGATGCCCATTCCATCCCTCATCCTCTTCCATTGATTATTGATTCCTGCCCTAATTCTGTTAAACTTGATTTCAAGAGACTGCGAAGATTGCTGGGATTTCTTTCTACAAGATTCTTTCATCAATGCTTGAAGATTATCAATTGCTGCCAGGGTGTACTCTCATCAGCTGAACCATCAAGGGCATTCTTCACATTGGTCTAGGAGACTCTTAAAACCCCAAGTGCTGCTCAATCTCAGTTTCTCTTGTTCTGATCGGTTTCTTCCATTGAGGAGTTCAACTTAATTCTTCAAGAGATCATTCAACTTCAATTGCAGCTTCGGTATATTAATTTGTGGATTATATCTCTTGTGGTTATCAATTTGAGATCTCACCATTCTCCTCCAACAAATTTTAGATCCCATTGTTCTTTTTGTTGTTCTCTGAAGGTTTTCTATTTGATCCTGCCTGGGATTAGTCCTATTCTAGTTCTAGTCTTACATTACCTTTCTTCTTAACCCGTACAATAAGTTATTTCCTTTGTGTCACTGACCATAATAACCCCCATTGTTCTCACCATATTCTAGTCTTCCCTGTTTGACATAATTACTTTTATTTCTTTAGGACCGAAATCGCCCCTTCCATTTATTTCTATTTCCTTCATATCCTTTAATTAATTTTTATTCCAAGTGTACCTCTTGTCTTTATTTATTAATCATCAGTGTATCCTTCCCCCTATTTAACTACCAAGGAGCCTTAAAGATTATGTTTAATTACAATACTGCCACCGCTTATAATTGGGTTTTTTTTGTTCTGGTCAGTCTAACTGATCCAAACTGGGTTTTTGGAACCCAGGATTGCATCAAATAGGATCCTATCACTTTTGTAGTGAGATGGGTTTCAGTTGAGAAGAGAGGATTTGAGAGAATAGATTGGCTTGTCAAGAAGACTGAGGACCCAACTTTATTTATAATACGAGATCATTACAAATACTGAAAGATTGACTCAATCCTTATCAAGCACAATCAACACAATTAATATGTGCAAAATGAGCCTAGACACTGTAGCGTATCTAGTTACGATACACACCAATAGAACCAAGCCGATAAGTAAACTGAACCGGGCTACACTTTAACACTTCCCCTCAAGTTGGTGCATAGATATCTCGCATGCCCAACTTATCTATGCACCGACTTGGAAACAATAGGATGGAACGGTTTGATTGGTAAGCCCTAAGTGAAGACATCAGCTAGTTGGTTCTCAGTAGGAATAAACGGAGTGCATATGAGACCTGCTTCAATCTTCTCCTTGACTAAGTGTCTGTCAATCTCAACATGCTTTGTCCTATCATGCTGGACAGGGTTATGAGCTATATTGATTGCAGCTTTATTATCACAGTAGAGTCTCATAGGCCCTTCTGGTGCTATTCCTAGATCATGGAGGAGTTTCTTTAACCAAATGGGTTCACAAACCCCCTGTGCCATCGCCTTGTATTTTGCCTCAACACTGGATCTGGAAACCACAAATTGTTTCTTGATCCTCCAAGTTACCACATTCCCTCCAACGAAGTATAGTAGCCTGAAGTAGATCTTCGGTCATCAATAGAGCCAGCCTGTCAACATCAATACTCCAACTTTAAACATCCATTGTTTGAGAACAAGATTCCTTTCCCGAGAGCTGACTTTAAATGTAGAATTCTGTATACTGTTTCAAGGTGAGCAGTCTTCGGGTCATGAAGAATCCAGCTAATGATTCCCACAACATAGGCAATGTTTGGTCTAGTATGGGGGAGATAGATAAGTATTCCTACGAGGCATTGGTATCTCTCTTTGTCAACAGAGTCACCACCTGGGCTGCTCGGTTGGTGATTGACTTCAATAAGAGAATCAACAGGTTTACACCCAAGCGTCCCTGTTTCTTCAAGCAAGTCTAAGACATACTTTCTTTGAGATATGAAGATCCTTTTGTTGGATTGGGCTACTTCAGCCCCTAAAAAGTATTTGAGATGTCCTAGATCCTTAGTTTCAAATTCAGATGCCAACTGGGTCTTTAAGGGATGAAATTTTTGCTTTGTCATCACCAGTGATCACTATGTCATCCACATACACAATAAGAGCTGTAACCTTTCATCCTTGTGTTTGACAAACAAGGTATGATAAGAAACACGAGTGTGTTTAATGTAGCTCTAGATAGGAGAAGGATCCTACTAGAGGCCAAGCAACTGGATCAAAAAAGGGGCTGCTGGTTCGAATGGGTAGAATTGGGGAATTTAGGGTAGAATTAGGGTTGGGTTTATGGGAATGGAGTTAAATCTTATATGGTTTTAATAGGCAGGTTTAGGAGAAGCTAATAATATAGGTTTGAATGAAGTTTAAATAAAAATGTAAAATTCAGAAATTTAGGGTTAGGGTTTCGGGTTTTGGGTTTTAGAATTTAGGTTGAAATTAGGGTTTAAACTTGGAATTAGGGCAAGGGGCTAAGGTTGAGTTTTCTAAGGGTAGAGGAGAGGATTCGGCCAAGGTTTGATGAGTAATGGATGGCTGGAAGTAGGGGTGCAAGTTTAGCCCGTCGGCCCGGACCCGCCCTGGCCCGCCCTGAGCCCGAACAGGGTCTGGGCTGAAATATTTGGCCCTGAGGGCGGGTCAGGGCTGAAAATTTCTGGCCCTGAGTTAGGGTCGGGTTGGGTTAGGGTTGAGGTCTTGAGCTAAGCTTGGCCCGGCCCGGCCCGACCCTGATTTAAGTTATACTATAAAATATATATTGATATAATTTATACATTATATACTTTAAATTTCACCCACATTTTTTTATATAATATATTATATATGAAGACAATAAGTGTTTTATATAATTTATTATATTATTATTTTATGTAAAGTTAATAAGTTCTTCCCAGCCCATTCCAACCCATGCATTTCTTTCCCCCTCCCCATGATCAGGGCCAATCAGGGTCGGCCTGGCCCAACCCTGAGGGCGGGTCAGGGTTGGATTTTTCTGGCCCTGAGTCAGGGTCGGGTCGGGCCTGGGCCCAGCTAAGGGAACTTAGGGTTGGGCTAGGGTTTTATAAAGCCCGGTCCAACCCGACCCTGTTGCAGCCCTAGCTGGAAGTACTGGTTCTGGAATTTAGGATTTTTGGGGAATTAATGAATGGTGGGGAATTAGGTTTTTTGAGGGGAGAATGGATGTAGGGTTAAGGTCAAGTGGAAGGATTACTGAGCAGGATCTGTGGTTGAAATTTGAGTGTAAACTGATGGGGGAATAGGGCTGGACAGGGTTAAAGGTGATTAGGGTTTATGAAATTCAAACAAAAACAAAGGGGAATCGATTGGGGAGGGAGGAAGTAGAGGGTTAGAAACAAAATTGGGTCTCAAACTTACAGTAGAATCCACTGGCAGCAAGCTTGGACAGCAGAGAAGGATAGAACCACCTTCAATCTTAGGAACCCTCCTAGCCGTCACGGCAGAAGGAGTCGTAGGAGATCCACCTACCCTTTCCACCTTGATAGAACCACAAGGATGTACACTCTCAAAGAGCAGCAGCAGCAACAAAGGCAGCAATACAATTTTTTTTTTTTAATTCATAAACTTGTGGGGGAGCCTCCCACGATTTAATATTTATAATAAAAGACTAATTGCCAAATCCTAATACAATCTAAACACTTCCCTCACTTCAATCGTGGAAGGGAATGACTACAATTAAAAGCTAATAACTTAAAACAATAAAAGACCTAGTGCCCTCTTGATAACCTTACGGGTGTGTCTGTTTTGGTTATGTGTTGAGAAACAGCAGAACAGTTTTTTCATTTTTTGTGCTGAGAAACCGTTTTTGACCCGCTTGGTAAACCTGTTCTGGAGAACTGTTCTCCTTTTTCACTTTTTTTTTAAACCAAGGACTCTGTATGCTGATTATAACAGGTGGTACATGAGCTTTGCTCTGGAGAAATCTGAAGATGATACACCCTTCAATCCTCAAATTCTTCTGCTCAAAAAGCCAAATTTGAATGTTGAATTCAGAAGGAGGAGATTTTAAAATTTCAAGAGACAAAAGGGAAACTAGTTACAGAGGTACAGAGAGAGCGAGAGAGCGAGAGAGCGAAAGAGCGAGAGAGCGAGAGAGAAATTCAGAGAGAGCGAGAGAGCGAGAGAGAAAGACAGGAGAGATTGGGTACCTGGTGAGGTCGTCGATGGATCTAGCACGATGCCAATATCGCTGTTAGGGTTTTCTTCTCAGAGCCTGTGAAGAAGACGAAGCCTTCTTGTGTCTAATGAAAACTCAAAATGAGTGGGGTGAAAATATCGGGCACAGTTTATCAAACTTGTGCCCAGGAATGATGGAACATGTCCTACATGTTCTGTCAAAAGTCTTCCAGAGATCATAAATTTTGATTTATCCTCCCAAGAACATAATCAATGAAGCACTGTTTATCAAGTGCTTTTTAGGTGTTTTTCCGTTTCTTAGAACGGAAAAACACCAGAAACTGTTTCTCGTAAGGTTATCAAGCGGACTCCTAATTGTTCCTAATAACTTTAAATAAAAGACACTTAATTAAATCACTTAAATTGAATCAATTGGATACAACCAATTTGAACCAGTTCAATTAAAAAACATAAAAAATAAACTAAGTATTGGGCTAATCCCGTGTGCAACCTATGTACCCCTAGTTTAAGCCCATTAAAGCTTATTACATAGAAAATCCTTGGGATCAAAGGCCCAACATATATATATATATATATATATCCCAACCCTAGACTTATTTCTAAAGAAATAAGCCTATTTCGATGATGAATCTGCATCAGTGTTTAGCCAGCTCACACACATCACAAGTAAAACTTCCTAGTGGACAATGTTTTATAAAGGAAGGAAACAACAATCCAAAATAGGAAAAGTAGGGTGCCCCAAATGGCGGTGCCACTGATGTAATTGCTGAAGATGAGAGTCAGCTCGAAGAGTGTGTGCCGAGACTAGAGGAGATGTTGCAGGAAGTACTAGATCCAAGTAGTAAAGGTCATCTCGCACCTTACCATATCCAATTGTTGCCCCCATCACCAGATCCTGAAAGACACAATGAGTGGAAAAGAAGTGAACACTGCAGTTTAAGTCAACAGTTTGACAGTAAATGGAAAGTAAATTAGCATAGAGATTAGGGACATGAAGGACAGATTGAAAAGATATGCAGGAGAACATGGTACAGTACCTTTACCAGAAATGGCAGAGAGGGATCCATCAACGACTCGGACCTTGTCCTTACCTGAACAGGGTGTATGTATTAAACATGTCTGAAGAGCTGGTCATGTGGTCCAAGGCTCCGGAATCTTGGAGCCAAGAGGGATTAGGATGGGATGAAGCAAGGAATATACCTGACTGGGCAAGGTATGAAGCTGGGGTGGAAGATGCCGTAGGAGCAGCAGTACCCATCTGAGCCATCGTACGTTGGAGAGCCACCAACTGTTCGGACGAGAAGGGTGAAGAAGTAGGGGCCACCGATGTAGGACAGTCACTGGCATCAGCCACGTGGGCCTGAGAGCGTATGGTGTCTTGTTTCCCAGCATGTCCCCCTCCCTTGGGACGGCCATGAAGCTTCCAACTGGTTCCCTTGGTGTGACGTGGGCGGCCACATTAGTCACTCTTAACCGGCTACCAGAACCAACTGGTTTAGTCACATTAGGATGAGGAGTAAGGCAAGAGCTGAACGGGCAGGAGTGATAGTCGGCATCATAAGGGACCAGCAACATTCCTCATGCTGAACCTGATTGTATGCCTCAAGTAAGGTAGGAAACTTGTCCCGGCTAAGAACTTGAAGCCAAATCTGGTCATATTCGTGGTTCAACCCAGTGAGGAAGTGATAGGCGTGTTCCATCTCGCGCTTAGTCTGAAATGTGTGGACATCGGTATGGTCAACCATAGTAACAGTATGATAGTTTTTCAGCTGCTGCCACAAATTATTGAGGGTAGAGTAATAGGCAGGGAGTGACTACTCCTTCTGCGTAGTTTCCCGAACCTGTCAGCGCAGCTCATTGATATGTGCATAGTTGTTTGACTGTGCATACGTGGTCTTGACAGCATCACATAATTCCTTGGCCGATTTCAACAAAACAAAACTGGGACTAATGGTGGGGTCCATGGAGTTCAATAAAAAAGACGTGACAAGAGCATCACGAGCCGTCCAAGTATTAGCAGCCCCAATGTTTGACGGTCTGGGAAGATCACCAGTCAAATATCCCCAGAGGTCATTACTTCGAATAGTGAGCATACAAGCTCGGGACCAAGTGAGGTAGTTGGACCCATTCAACTTAGTTGCTCCAATTGGTAGAGTAAGGTTATGGCCATGGGTACTAAGACGACCCACTACACTACCTTCTACTCCTCAGGTAGAGGTAACTGAACTCTCCATAATTTAAAAGAAATTGAACATTCACTGGTCGTGAAGGCGACGAATCCAGCAGTAATAAAGAGAGCCACAAGCCACCAAGGCAGCAAGTGAAGAATGTGGTGAACCAAAGAATATAGTTGGGTACCATTGATCATAGCATCTCAGCAGTCAACAACAACCAAATAAGAACTATATGGTAGGCATGGGAGTGCCAAAAAGCAATCAACAAGAGCTGGTAGGAGCTTAGCAGTGGCTTAAAGAAGCCGACAGAGCCTGAAAACAACTGGTGGAGGTTTGGTGAAGGCTGACAGGAGGAGGCAGTGTCTTGTGGAGGCTGGCGGGGGCCAGCAGAGGTAGGCGGAGTCTATTGGAGACCTAGCAGGAGGTCGGTAGAGACTGGCGGGGCCAGTGGGTGGCCTGGTGGAGGCTGATAGAGACAGGCGGAGATCGGGAGGGCCTGGTAGAGGCTGGCAGAAGGCGGGCAGAGGCCTGGAGCTTTTGCATGAAGGGGCAGGGCCTGGTGGAGGTCGACAGAAGGCGGACCGGGGCTTGGAAGCCCGGTTCAATGGCAGAGAAGGGCTGGAGAGCCCTATGCGACAGCAGAGAAGGGGTCTGGAGCCTTGCGAGGCAGTAACAAGGGGCCTGGGGCCCTACGCGATTGCAAAGATGGGGCTGAAATAGCAACAGCCTTAGAAATAGAAAGTTACTAATCTAAAGATACTAGAAATAAAATTAGAAACAATATCCCCACACAAAAACTAGATATCATGTAGTAATGGGCCCCAAACTTGGCCCACGAATTGAACCAAGTCCAGCCACATAGGCTGGCTGGCCATCCTCTCTTCCTCCTCATTCGATCTACATCACTATGTGGTGCAGCTAAGATGGCTAACACGCGAGGACTAATTCTAGTAAAGAATATCTAAAATGAAATACTTGCAATTGTGATGAAAATGAATGATGGAGGTGATTTTCGTTGAAGATAGAAGGATGGCAGCTTAGAGTCCCACTAGTTGCCCAACCGTAGGAGTAGTTCTCACAACAGGATTTTTTTTCTTCAAAAGTTCTGGATGCTGAAACAGCATCCCACGATTCTATTATATAGGGGAAAAGGAGGCTCCTTGGTTACATAGACTTGAATTAAAAGGACTGTTGGAATTCCAAGACTTCTGTCATAGCCTCTATCAGATCCATGTACCGACCCCATTTAGTTGGGATAAGGTTATGGTTGTTGTTGGAATTCCAAGACTAAATAGAATTCCCAACACCTAGATACTAAAACACATACGTAGAAAGCAATTCCTAGATTTAGAAACTATCCCCTATATTGAAAATTGTTTCCAAGACATTGGAACTACAATCAAAGTATTGAAAAACTGATAATGGAAGATATTTAATACTGCCTTGGAATTTGAAAAGGCACAAAGAATCTGCCAGAATTTGACTGTTCCAGAAGTCCACAATTTGACTTGAATATGGCTGAATCTGAACAAAACCAGGCTAGGCAGTGGTTCTGGTCTTGGACTTTTTCTAGAGTACTTCTTGGAGAAGTACTGATCAGGTCTTTTAGAAGGACCGGCTGATGGATGCTCTGCATCACTATGTCATTGCAAACTATGCTATGGGAATTATACTGGAGAAGGCCATTATGGTTCCTTCTAAGCTGATACGAGACAGTATATACGCTTTTTATAGTCTGTTCAGGCTTATTTCTATGGCATTGCATATGCAGACCTTTCTTCTTGATTTTTTTTAAAAAGAAAATCTAGTTTTGGCATTCTATTCCTTGGGGATATAACTCCTAATGGAAATCATTTGAGGCATCTAGGAGGAGGAGATTAACAGCATACTTATTAGGA
Source organism: Telopea speciosissima (assembly GCF_018873765.1). Lineage (NCBI taxonomy): Eukaryota > Viridiplantae > Streptophyta > Magnoliopsida > Proteales > Proteaceae > Telopea > Telopea speciosissima. The sequence goes on along the minus strand of NC_057922.1, from coordinate 23,677,857 downwards.
GCTCATTATGCTCTGATGCAGCACCATGTGCTCACACCCAAAGGAAGAAGAAGAAGAAGAAACAGTCCTGAAATTAGGGTTTAGTTTGGGAGCCTTAGCTTAGGTTTGCATTTTAGTATTTCCCATACTTAGTTTTTATTTCAGCTTATTTGTAAACTTAAATCCAACCGGTTTATCAAACCATGATTTAATTGTCTTTTATTATAAGTTATTAGGGACAAATAGGTCTTTTTATCTTTTATGTTTTAAGGTTTTTTATTAGGTCCTAACCCTTCCACGATTTAAGTGAGGGAAGTGTTTAGATTGTATTAGGATTTGGCTATTAGCCTTTTATTATAAATATTAAATCGTGGGAGGCTCCCCCATAGTTTATGAATTCAAAAAAAGGGGAAAATTACACTGCCACCCCCTGAGGTTTGTACTAAATACAGAGCGACCCCTTGTGTTTCTAAATTATACAGCCGCACCCCCTGAATTCCCACTCCGTTAGTTAGGTGTTACAATGTTGGTTAAGTTTACCCTCAAATGACTAATATACCCCTTCAGGGTGAACTTACCATTTTGCCCATAGGGCATCATCCCTAACTTCACAACCCCCTCTTCCCCTGTTACTCGAATCAGGGTGGTTTCATTGATCTTCCCTCTGAAGTAAACTCAAATATTGTAACACCCCAAGAATATGGCCTAGTACCGGCCTGCCTGGGATATTGTTGAGGTGTCCCCGCCAAGACACGGCTGAGTATCAGGGGGTTTGGGAGATCGGTGAGGGAGTGCAAACTTAGTCCCACATCGGCTAGGGAGGGAGATCCTGAGCGATTGATAAAGAGTAGCCCCCTCTATTTGGTATGACGCGTTTTAAAGCCTTGAAGCCCATTGGGCCAGAGAGGACAATATCATGCCAATAGAGGGGCTGGGTCGTTACAGTGGTATCAGAGCAAACTCCCGACGCTGGTAGGGGGTCACAACGGGGACGTTGTGCCCGTAAGGGGGGGGGGAAATGTAACTTCCCAAGAATATGGCCTTGTACCGGCCTGCCTGGGAGATCGTTGAGGTGTCCCCACCAAGACATGACTGAGTACCAGGAGGTTTGGGAGATTAGTGAGGGAGTGTAAACTTAATCCCACATCGGCTAGGGAGGGACTGAGGGAGATCTTGAGCGATTGATAAAGAGTAGCCTCCTCTACTTGGTATGACGCATTTTAAAGCCTTGAGGCCCATTGGGCCAGAGAGGACAATATTATGCCAATAGAGGGGCTGGGTCGTTACAAATATCCCTCTTGCCGCTCTCCGGCGCCCTCTCGAGCGTCGATTGTACACTCTCCGGGATACATAAGACGGAATCAGCACATTCTCCATGGCTTGGCAAGGATGCTGGTATCTGACTCCAAATGTCTGCAATATAATCGATCTCTTCAAGAACTCTAGAATCCCATTTGCGATCGCTTCGTCCTCCTTCAGAATCCAAGACACGTTGCTTCTGATTAATCGAATGCCATTCGAGATTTTGGAAAACCAATTGAAAATTAAAAAAAAAAAGAGGTTCAAAAGTAGCTTTGGGACTTACCATAGCATGAAAACAAGCTTCGTAATCGTGGGAAGCATCGAAAACATGATCAGCCCCACCACTTCGATTCCAGAGGTGGGAGGATTAATTCCATCCTTTTTGGGCTTTCCAAGTTTCTGAATTCTGAATAACTTAAGTAAGGAAAGTAGCAAATTAGGAAAGAGGGGGTGAGGCTGCAAGTCGATGTGGATGTTCGAGGTCTGCGAGCAAGCCTCACCTGCAAAGCTGATGCCGTAGCTCTATGTGTCACCTGTGACCGTGATATTCACTCAGCAAACTCACTTATTTGCCTACACGAACGATTTCCAGTCGTGCCCTTCTTCGAACCCGCTGCCTCAGTCGTCAAGTCCAACGCAGTTAACCTTCTCGTCCCCAACAAATCTAACAGCGACGATGACGATGACCTCAACGATGCCGACGGTGACGGAGAAGAAGCTGAAGCCGCATCTTGCTACCGTCTTCTTCTTCTTATAAAAAAAAACCTAGTGGTGCTACAGAAACAACCGAATTGATTTGAATAGTAGGGACCCTTAAGCATGTCAATAAAAACCAACAGAAATCTAAACAAAGAACAAGAAATCGTGTCGTTAACTGGTCAAAAATAAAACCCTAAATTAATCTAGCAAGTAGCAAGTAAGGGGTCGATCTACGGGGAACTGGAAGGCTAAATTACTAAGATGATTAGATGAAAGTGATGAAAATTAAAGTGCAATAAATCTGATTTTAAACTATGAATGAAAGAAACGAATCTAAGCTAACAACAATATGCAAATACGGGAGAAGACTATGTTTAGGGTTCAAATCCCCAATGGGTTGTTATTCAATTCGGTTGCATGCTTCGGTTTATTATAACCATAGCCTAATTACACCACAGAATGTAGGGTTCCTCCTAGGTATGAACTATCTTGACGAGTACTATCGTCCTTTGCTACAGGGCTTGGTACGCTTAGTTCGTTCAGCTATAATCCATCATCGGTACAACCACATAAGAACAAAATACTATTGCTTGAATGAAAAAATATTGAATCACAGAAACAAAATTCCTCAACTAAATATATTAATTAATATCATCCAAATAGGGATGGGGTTTCAACATCAAGCAATTAAGAATGCAAATCAGAATTTTACATAACAAATACCATCAGTTCATCTACACTTAAACATAGAAAGAACTTAGACGATTATGGTGCTAAGAGACAAAGTGCTGATTAAACTCACAGGTGAGGATGAAGGTTGGAGAGCAATGATATGATGGATGTCGAATCTGCAGACAGCCACTATAAATTTTCTTCAACCCTTGCAAAGCGCACCAATCACACTCAGCACAAAGAGAAAAATAAATAGAACAAGAGAGATAAAGAGAGCACAGTTAGGGGGGAATAGAGAGGAAGCACGGTTAGAGGGAATTAGGTCTCACTTCTAACGTTTTTACAAAGAATATAAATAGGGGGAGGAAGTACAATTCGGTGGAGGAAGAGAGAGGGTGTGAGAGATGGAGGGATGATGGGAATAGAATCGTGAGAGAGAAAACAACCAAGAGAGATTTAGGGAAATTGGGATTTCTTTTTGGGGAAAGTTGGGAAATAGGAGATTGTGGAGTGGTTTTAGAGGAATGGGATTTTAGAGAGATAACCGGAGAGATGGGAGAGAGAGAGAGAGATGGGAAGAGAGAGGAAAGTGAGAGATTTGTGAATAGAGGGATTTTAGGAAAGATGGGAAACCGTAGTGGGAAGAGATTTGGGAAAAACATAATAAAATAAAAAAAATAGAAAAATGAATTGGAAAGTTGATGGGAGAGTCATAAATCTCTTTTTGAAAATATCTTTCCATAATGGATCTGGATGGACCCAATCCGAGAATTAAAGTTGCTCCAATTAATATGTTGGACGATATGAGCCCAATATCGGATATCTTCTGAAAATTTCCCAATTTTATGAAATTACATTTATGCTGTTGGGACCAAATTCAATGGAGCTAGGTGGGGACCACCCCCGAACTCGAAAATACAAGAGGTCTTCATTGGGCCGAGCGTGTGTAGCATTGAACTCCTCCAACTTGGTTTTCTTAATTTAGGCTCTGAAAGTGCACTTGTCGTCCAATATTTCCAAAATGCTGAAAATACCCCTGTACCTTGAAAATATAGAAAAGTACCTGAATAGCTCCATTTTAAGCAGATAAAAATGCAGAATTAAATGGAATAATTTCACGCATAAATGTGCTCATCAAATACCCCTACACTTAGATTTTGCTAGTCCTCGAGCAAAAAGAAAATAAAGAAAACAAAAACCCTAACTCACTTTCGTAGGAATCACAGTTGCACTTAGCATGTGCAACAAGCCATTAAACCCCTAGGCTACCCCTAGTGGACGAGTTTTGTCTCGTGAGTGTTTGCAGGGAATATACACACAAAAAATTCTTGATTGCAAGTTTAAATTTTGACAATGGGTAAGAAGCACACACCAAACCCGAAACTAATATGTTCTACTTAAGATCAAGAAGACAGGTACCCCCACACTTAAGCTCTTATTACCCAATATTGAGTCTAGCAACAGGTACGCATCTTAATTAGGGCATCTCCTCATATCTTCCAAACACCACCTCTTTCATCCATCTCCTCCATGATCTAGTTTTGTCTCATGAGGTGACTTGATCGAGGAAGAAGATAATAAAAGTAAGAGTTGAATTCCTTGGAGCTAGACAGGGCACTCTCCCTCAGGAAGAGAGGTGACTTGATCGACACTCCTTGGGATAAAACTTCTGAAAAGGAACTCTAGCATCACTATCCTTGTGGATATATGTAAGAAGCAAAGCTACCAAGTAACTCGGGTGTCTTGTATAGTTACCCTGCATGGCATTTGAGGAACAGTAGTGGAGTAACAAATGGAGTTTAGAGTTGAACAAAAAAAAAAGAGAAGAGAAAGAAAGAAATGTCATTGCCTTGGTGTAATTGTATAGTCAAAAATGCTCCGAAGCCTAAGTCCTTGGTTCCCTTGACGTCATGAGTGGTCTTACCTTAAGTGAGGTGGTGTTTGGAAGATATGAGGAGATGCCCTAATTAAGATGCGTACCTGTTGCTAGACTCAATATTGGGTAATAAGAGCTTAGATGTGGGGGTACCTTTGTCTTCTTGATCTTAAGTAGAATATCTTAGTTTCGGGTTTGGTGTGTGCTTCTTACCCATTGTCAAAATTTAAACTTGCAATCATGAATTTTGTGTGTATATTCCCTACAAACACTCACGAGACAAAACTCGTCCACTAGGGGTAACCTAGGGGTTTAAAGGCTTGTTGCACATGCAAAGTGTAACCGTGATTCCTACGAAAGTGAGTTAGGGTTTTTGTTTTCTTTATTTTCTTTTTGCTCGAGGACTAGCAAAATCTAAGTGTGGGGGTATTTGATAAGCACATTTATGTGTGAAATTCTGCATTTTTATCTGCTTAGAATGGAGCTATTCAGGTACTTTTTTGTATTTTTAGGGTACAGGGAAATTTTTGGCATATTGGAAATATTGGACGACAAGTGCACTTTCAGAGCCTAAATTGAGAAAACCAAGTTGGAGGAGTTCAATGCTACACAAGCCCGGCCCAATGAAGACCTCTTGTATTTTCGAGTTCGGGGGTGGTCCCCACCTAGCTCCACTGAATTTGGTCCCAAGGGCATAACCGTAATTTTAAAATTGAGAAATTTTCAAAAGATATCCGATATTGGGCTCATATCGTCTAGAATATTAATTGGAGCAACTTTAATTCTCGGATTAGGTCCATCCGGATCTATTATGGAAAGATATTTTCAAAAAGAGATTTATGACTCTCCCATCCACTTTCCAATTCATTTTTCTAATTTTTTATTTTATTTTGTTTTTCCCAAATCTCTTCCCATTACGGTTTCCCATCTTTTTAATCCCTCTATTCACAAATCTCTCACTTTCCTCTCTCTTCCCATCTCTCCTATAATCTCTCTCTCTAAAATCCCATTCCTCTAAAACCACTCTACGATCTCCTATTTCCCAACTTTCCCCAAAATGAAATCCCAATTTCCCTAAATCTCTCTTGGCTGTTTTCTCTCTCACGACTCTATTCTCATCATCCCTCCATCTCTCTTTCTTCTCTCCATCTCTCACACCCTCTCTCTTCCTCCACCGAATTGTACTTCCTCCCCCTATTTATATTTTTTGTAAAAACGTTAGAAGTGAGACCTAATTCCCTCTAATCGTGCTTTCTTTCTCTCTCTTGTTCTCTTTATTTTTCTTTGTGCTTAGTGTGATCGGTGCGCTTTGCAAGGGTTGAAGAAATTTATAGTGGCTGGCTGCAGATTCGACATCCATCATCATTGCTCTCCAACCTTCATCCTCACCTGCGAGTTCAAGCTATGAAGATTTTTATCAGCACTTTGTCTCTTAGCACCATGATTGTCTAAGTTCTTTCTATGTTTAGGTGTAGATGAACTGATGGTATTTGTTGTGTAAAATTCTGGTTTACATTCTTAATTGCTTGATGTTGAGACCCCATCCCTATTTGGATGATTTTAATTGATATATTTAGTTGAGGAATTTTGTTTCTGTGATTCAATATTTTTTCATTCAAGCAATAGTATTTTGTTCTTATGTGGTTGTACCGATGATGGATTATAGCTGAACGAACTAAGCGTACCAAGCCCTGTAGCAAAGGACGATAGTACTCGTCAAGATAGTCCATACCTAGAAGGAACCCTACATTCTGTGGTGTTATTAAGCCTTTGGTTATAATAAACCGAAGCATGCAACCGAATTGATTTGATAATAAACAATAGAGAAGCGACTTCAGCTTCTTCTCCGTCAACCGAATTGATTTGAATGGAGAAGATGAATCACAGAAACAAAATCCCTAAACTAGATTTAGCAATAAAATCCATTCAATGAAATTAAATTTTAAGTCTTAGCATCAAGCAATCAAATGTATCATCCATAAATTTAATTAACAAAATTCAAAGCTTCATCTATACCTAAAGACAGAAGATACTTAGCCACTCATGGGGCTAACTGACAGGGGGCAGCAATGGCGATCTTCCATGAACATGATACGCAGGTAGAGAGTTGGAGCGGCTTCAATGGTGAGGCTGGTCTTCTTGTGGAGTATTGTCTAGGAAAATCCTTAGAAGAAGAAGAAGAAGAAAAGAGAAGAGGAGTTGGTTGTGGATGTTGGAGAGCATTTTGTGAGTGAGGAGCCATTCTTAAAAAGAGATATTAGGGAAAAAACAAACAAAGAGCGTGAGAGATGGGGAGAAAAAAAACGAGAGAGAGAGAGAGAGAGAGAGAGTCCGTGAGAGATGAGAGGCATGAGAGAAAGTTGGGAGAGAGGAGGAGAGTGAATGTGACGTGAGAGAGATAGAATTAGGGAAGGAGAGAGAGAGAGAGTTTTTAAAAAAAAATCTAAAATCAACCTAAATTCTAACTTGGTCAAAACCCTCTTTTTGAAAATATCTCTTTATTCTGCCCCCGGATGGACCCAATCCGAGAATTAAAATTGCTCCAATTAATGTTCCGGATGATATGAGCCCAATATCGGATATCTTCTGAAAATTTTCCAATTTTCTAAAATTATGGTTATGCCCTTATGCTTGATTTTCCTTTGTTGCCCAATTTCTTGGTCATACTTCTAATTTGAGGTGAAATCTCTTCAATGCCCTTGGGTCTTCGGTGAAACTTCTTCCCATCTTGCCCTTGATCACATGTGAGTCGATCCATGGGTAGACCGATGCCTAGATTGCATTAAATCCTTCCATTCAACATCTTTTATGCGCATGATCCTGTAACACTCTGCAATCACATTTACATAGCAAAATGGAATTAATTAAACCAAAGATATTAAATTGGAACCAACAATTAAATAGAAATTCAATGCATAATTTTTGCTCGTCCTAGAGTGAAAGAAAATAAAAACTACTCTGCTTATCACTCCTTCAGCTTAATTTAACCACTCAGAAGCGAGTAAAAGCATCATCAATGAATCACTAGCAGGGACCCTTAAGCATGTCAATAAAATCCAACAGAAATCTAAACAAAGAACAAGAAACTCTTCCAAGTTAGCCAACTCCTACTCATACATTCAAAATCACTCATCTTAAGCTATGTCGTAACGTCCAAGTGTTACACAAGCCCACTATTCATTATCATGCTTTATTTTTTTTTCATTCTTTTATTATTATTATTTTTTAACTTCTTCAATCCGTGCAATGTCTTGACCCCTTAAGCTTTCTAGATGGATCATGTAGCGAGCTTTGGGTCAATTACTCTCAAGCCAAAGGGCTTTAAGGAATTAGGTGTCAAAACACCCCTCAGACTTACTTACTCAACCCAAATAGGCCACAAGTCAAGATTAGATTAAAGAGTCAAACCCTAATAACATAGGCATATTGTGGTCAAGTGCCTAGCGTACTTGGTAGCTAGTGGTGCGTAAAGGCCCATTGCTACCAGGAGGTCTTGAGTTCAAGCCTCCTGGTTCACATCCTACCTCCCCCCCTACCTATGAAAAAAAAAAAAAAAAAAAAAACTTCTTCTAGTCGCCCATCCCAGAGAAGCTGGTTACATCGATTTGCAGTCTCACCGCTATTCACATTGTCACAAGCATCTATAGAAACGGAAGAGACACTGAAGGGGAAGAGGGGGTTGTGAAGTTAGGGATGATGCCCTATGGGCAAAATGGTAAGTTCACCTTGAAGGGGTATATTAGTCATTTGAGGGTAGACTTAACCAACATTGTAACACTTAACTAACGGAGTGGGAATTTAGGGGGTGCGGCTGTATAATTTAGAAACACATGGGGTCGTTCTGTATTTAGTACAAACCTCAGGGGGTGGCAGTGTAATTTTCTCAAAAAAATTACAGAATTGTGCTGCCGCCATTGTTGCTGCTGCTGCTCCTTGTGAGATTGCATCCTTGTAGTTCTATTAAGGTGGAAAGGGTGGGTGGATTTCCTACGACTCCTTGCGCCTTGACGGCCGGGAGGATCCCTAAGTTTGAAGGTGGTTCTATCCTTCTAAGTTCTCAGTTGCTGCCATTGAAGAACCTGCAATTCCAGTAAGTTCTTTAATATTTTCAGTCATTCCCTTCTTCTAATCCTCCAACCCAAACCTACCCCATCCCCATCGATTCCCATAAACCCTAGGTCATCTAAGCTTCACCCAACCTTCATCCATTATCAGATTTCAACCAAATTCAGACCACAGGTCCCTCATACCATCTCTTATACTCGACCTAGCTCGTAGCCCCTTCCCTCCATTAAAACCTAAATTCCCCTAACCTCCATTAAAGTCCCACAAACCCTAAAATTTCCACAGCCTAATCTAGTCATCAGAACCAGCCCAAACTTGGTTTGAACCTCCCTCCCACTGTCCCCTATAGTTGATCCAAAGCCTTGCCCCAAAATCCCATCCCAAACCCTAATTTCATTACCTTTTCTATTTCCCAAAACCCGAAACCCTAACCATAAATTTTCTGAAATTTAAAATCTTACTCAAACCTAACCAAACCTAGCTCATTAAACTCCCTAAAACCTGCATAGTTTTATCATATAAACTACATTCTTATTACCCTACCCTAACCCTAGAAATTGACCTAAAACCCTAATTCTGCCCATTCGAATCGACAGCCTCCTTTTAGATCCTGTTGCTTGGCCTGTAGTAGGATCCTTCTCCTATCTAGAGCTACATTACGCTCTGCACAGGATGTGTGTGATTATGGTTTGATTGGCAAGTTGGGTTATGGTTTTCGTTTACTTCAAGGAATCTCTTTCATGTTGATCATAATATTATTGGGGCTAGGTTTCTTGATCATTCCCCTTCTACTCCATCCAGTCACCATGTTTTGGGCTACACCAGTTACTCCAACCCTCAAGCTTTAAACTTTATAGCGGCTGCATGGGTAATCCAGAATTGGATGGTATTAGTGGACTAATAGATTTTAACAGGTCAGCTTTTTGTCAATATGTTTGGGTCACATTGGTATAATTGAATCAATAACTGAGGTAAGCTATTTTTGGGCTGAGCATGACTTCTCCATTTGATGGTTTTCACTTGGAAATAAAGGGTGATTCAGTTTTAGTGACTGGTTGACTATTGTTAGAACAGAGAGGCTCGTGGTTGTACTCCCATCTTATTGGGATAGTCATTGCCTTGAACTTCTCGTTCTTTTCGAGGCACTCTTGAGTAATTTACTGGCTGCTGATCTTTGCATTGGAGGGGCTATGAGGGATATTATGCATACAAGGCTGTATATCGTAGTCTAATTTGGTTACTTTCTATCTGGAATAGTTTCCGTGCCCTAGATGATGATGGGTTCTGCTGGTGGATTCAATGTTGTCCAGAGTAGGGCCTCTTGGAGTCCAACCACTTAATCCTAAGCCTAATTTGTTTCCTGCAGCACTGTATGAATGTCTTTACCTTGTTACATAAACTTCTCCATCAGCCTGAGGAAATCAAATAATAATATCAACGGCTGATTTCCTCGGTCTAAAGCTGATGAGATTATTTGATATTGTCTTCATTCAGTGAGTCTCTGACATTTTGTGTCATAGCTTGTAAACTTATCACTGCAATCATTGGTTTAATCATGTGTGCTACTATGCTGCCTTATTTCATGTATAGACACATAAGAATCCTGAAATTATTTTTCATTAACAGGAAATAGTTGGCGTTCAGAAAATAATTATTGATACCATTGGGCCGTTATAAACTTGCATCCAAAGACCATGAATGCAGCACTATTTTCTCATATGTCGGGACATTTGGGAAGAAAAATATTAACAGATGTTCAGAAACTTGTGATCCATGATGTGCTCAGTTGTTACTTTAAAATTTTCTTACATCTTAACTGTCAGTATTCTTCATCTGTATTCACATGGTTTTTCCACAGGTCTTTTACTACCTTGGTGAGCTCAACGATTCCTTATCATATGCCCTAGGGGCTGGACCACTGTTTGATGTTTCGGAAGATTCTGATTATGTTCATACACTTCTTGGTAAGAAACTGTATTTTGACTTGAACTACATGTATGCTGTCAATCGTTCTAGGTTTATTTATGTGGTAACCAGGGTTTGTTATTCTCCTTCCCTACAGCTAAAGCTATAGATGAATATGCAAGTCTCAAATCTAAAGCAGCAGAATCAAGTGAAGATGCAGAAAAGTTGGATCCTAGATTGGAGACCATTGTTGAAAGAATGCTTGATAAGTATGTGGTTCATGTCTATTGTTTTTCAGACGATAGGGTTAAACTTCACTTAACAGCAACAAAGGTAACTCAACCCACAAGTAGAACTGTCGGGTAGAAATTCCAGCAACAAATGAGATCGATGGTTAAGGAACCAAGGCTTATATCAAGCCCAAGTTCTGATCGAATGGGAAGTTAGGGTAGAGGAACAGTATCACAAGTTTGATGGGGATCCAATGGTTGGATTGATGGTTATAATAAGAGAAATAAAGATAGAAACTAAGATGACAGATTTAGCAACAATCGAAATGTAGCAAACTGCTGGGCAGATCAACACTTAATTTAGGTCGAAGGTGAGGTCTAATGAGTGGATATTCTCTTCCAAGGATTACATCAAGCTGACGGTTTGATGGAGAGATTACAACACGAGCATGAAATTAGTAAGTAGGCTCACAGATTATTAACTTACCAATAACTTACCACTGATCAGCAGATGTCACTCAATCCTTGGTCAAAGGTAAGGTACTAACAATGGAGTAACACTTCAAAACCTTATGGATAATTGATGGTCGGATGTGGAGATAACACAACAGTTTTGAAATTAGAAACTAAAACAGAATAGGCAATTTACAGACTTGAAGAAAATCGAGCCACTGGATGTGGCTGAAACTGAGATGGAAGGGAGGTCCCACAGGTGGGACTACACCCTCAACATAAGAGTTGAATCTGTTGGCCAGAATAGGAATTGTTGAGCTACGTAAGTCTGCTGTAATATAACTCCACAGAAAAAGTGCCGTGAGTCCGGGATGATGCTCACAGTATCTTCACTTGGTGCTTGCTTGATGAGATCACACTTCAACTTCATAAACAGCTAGCAATAACACTGTTGTAGCAGGTATTGATCACTCCACAGAACAGAAGTTGCAGCAGTAATAAAATAGAAACAAAGAAGAAAAAGAAAGGGAAAAGGGATGAATAGGGGGGGGATACGACCAAGGCCTCTCACCTATGGCCTAGGTTAGTCTCTCACTTACTAGTGGGCCATCTCACCATGCAACTGCATTTCACAACAAACAAAAGCAAAAGCCAATGCTCTTACATTATCAAAATCATTAGAGTGGCTAGAAGCCTTACACTTCCTTATATGGATGTAGTCTACTTCTAGAAAATAGAAACAAACACAAATAACAACTAGTAGCAACTAATAGGAACCCCTTCCCATTGTAGAGGAGGTTTCCATTTTACATAAGCAACCTTAGAAATATAAAATTCCTCATCTGAAAAATAGATACAAATAAAATAGAAACTAATTTATATTTTCGTGTAGGCTCCAAGTCCCTCGTATTTGGTTATAGAATGGGCCCGTTATAATAGTAAACTCAAACTTACTTAGCCCATGACCCATATAACCCCTTGTGGACTTAAAATTGGGGCTAACTTATTGAACCGTGAGCTCAATTTGATCCAAAAAACAAAACTAAACCCAAAAAATTATTCTTCTATCTTTGATCTACATCACTAACACTGCTTCACATTATGACTGTTTGTGTGCTTTTCTCAATCTTGCTTCTTTTAGGTGCATCTCTGATGGGAAACATCAACAAGCTATGGGGACGGCTATTGAGTGCCGAAGATTGGATAAACTTGAGGAAGCAATTGTTAGGAGTGATAATGTTCATGGATCTCTTTCGTATTGCATTAATATCTCCCATTCCTATGTTAATCTCAGAGAATATCGTCGTGAGGTAACATGACCTTCTCATCCTTGTTAATAAATTTTCATTTTCACATAATGTGATAGAGGTTTCTGTATTTTTTCTATCATTTATATGATGAGGTTGTCTTTGTTATTGTACTCAGGTTAAGAAAGTCACTAGTTTGGCCATGCAGTAGATATATGGCTGAGACAGGCCTTGCCTACATATTCAGCTGAACAATTTTTTTTTCTTCCATGTTCTTCGCAAGATTAAAATGTGTTTCTGGGTATCCATAATTTGGGTGTTATAGTATAAGAAAGAAAGTACATCTGCTGCTTTCAGTAATAAACTGGATAGTTAGAACAACTGCAAGTAGGGGCTAAAGGATAAATAATGAGTTGAACCTAGTGCACTTAAGTGTTTTGATGGTTCAGATAGAGATTGTTTCAGTGAATTTTTGCTAGGTTAGTTTAGTTAATTATGGATAAAGTATTGTTAATTAGTGAAAAATGTTTCTAGAGTCTAGAACTTAGATGCTGGTTCCAAAATAAATGTTCTTAGAAATGTCGAACCTTGCTCACCCCTCATTGTGACTTGAGAAAAATGTAGGATGGGTACAAGACAAAAAAGCTCCAGGTTGAATAAGTCAAGAGTTGAGAAGTTATCAGCTTTCCGTTTCGCAGGGCGTTCTTATTAATATATTTTTTTTACGTGCTGGATACTTTCTTGAATCTTGGAAACAGCCTCTCCTGCGAAGCAGGGTAAGGCTGTGTACATTTGCCCCTCTCAGACCTTGCAGTAGTGGGAGCCTTGTGCACTGGGACGCTCTTGATTGATATACTTTCTTGAATCTGAGCATGTATGTTTCTCCAAGATTTTTTTAGATCTTCAAAGTCTTGTATTAGAGCCCCTCAAAAGGAGTTGATGACTGTTATTGTCAATATGCTTTGTTCAGATCTTGTGCTGTTTGTGCTTGCAGGTTCTTCGGCTTCTTGTTAATATATATCAAAAATTGCCTTCCCCTGATTACTTGAGTATTTGCCAATGTCTAATGTTCCTGGATAAACCTGAAGAAGTTGCAGGAATATTGGAAAAGCTTCTACAATCTGAAAATAAGGTATATCTTCTGTTTGTCTTTTATATATTTGTAATTTTTTTCTGGTAATAGGAATTACAGCAATATAATTAAATGTGGTTTTGCAGGACGATGCTTTGCTGGCCTTTCAGATTGCATTTGATCTTGTAGAGAATGAGCATCAAGCTTTTCTGTTGAATGTTAGGGATCGCCTCTCCAGTCCAAAATCACGATCTTCAGTGGCTGTGCAGCATGGATCAAGCGAACCAGATTCTGCTCAAACTGGAGATGCTACTGCTGGCAATGAAAATCCTACAAATCCATCAGATGATGTTCAAATGACAGATGGAGCTCGTGCTCCCAATGAGGACATACATGAAATGGACCCTAACGAGACGACTTATGCTGAGAGGCTGGCAAAGATCAAGGAGATCTTGTCTGGGGAGACATCAATTCAGTTGACTTTGCAGTTTTTATATAGCCACAACAAGTGAGGCCATCATCTTAAAATGCTTGAAACATAGGGACAACCATAGTGGTTAAATGTGGTTCCACCCAGTTGTGCAAAGGTTTATAAATAATATTTAAATAAAAAAAACGAAAACAGAAAGCCAGTCAAAGAACCGGCTGGTTTGCATGATTTGCAAGAAAATTCTGAAAAAAACTGGTCAGTTAGCTGCATTGTTGATCCATATCTTTTGATCCCACTCTTTTTTCTTTTGGGGTGGGGGTTCTTCGAACCTGCGAGTGATCTGGTTTTTAGAACTATAAGAAGAACTTGTTGGAAGTTTCTTCTGAATTTGACAATTTGTCTTGATAAGGTTCTTAAGCTCAGATGATTGTGCTTTTTTATGTATAGGTCGGATCTTCTGATACTGAAGACAATAAAGCAATCAGTTGAGATGAGGAATAGTGTCTGTCACAGTGCAACAATCTATGCCAATGCTATTACGCATGCAGGAACAACTGTGGATACATTTCTCAGGGAAAATCTGGTGGGTTTTAGATTGTCATTTAATTCCTTATTCTTCCTTTGATGTTTGCATTGTCTGGGAATATAATTGTGAGTGGCTGTATATACTAATTAAAATTCTGTGGCATGGCAGGACTGGCTGAGCAGAGCTACAAACTGGGCTAAATTCAGTGCCACTGCTGGGTTAGGTGTTATTCATAGAGGTCACCTGCAACAAGGGAGGTCACTGATGGCACCTTACTTGCCACAGACGGGGGCTGCTGGTGGTGGTAGTCCATACTCAGAAGGTGGTGCCCTTTATGCTCTTGGTTTGATCCATGCCAACCATGGTGAGGGTATCAAACAATTCCTTCGTGAGAGCCTCCGCAGTACGAATGTTGAGGTGCTTATTGGTGAATTCAATGTGTAATCCATCCAATTCTTGGGTGTGCTTATTGGTGAATTCAATGTGTAATCCATCCAATTCTTGGGTGTCTACATATAAACTAGACACTACATCTAAATATTTAATATGTTGCAGGTTATTCAGCATGGAGCATGCTTGGGTCTAGGTTTGGCAGCTTTAGGAACTGCTGATGAAGAGATTTATGATGATGTCAAGAACGTCCTTTACACTGACAGTGCTGTGGCTGGTGAAGCTGCAGGCATTAGTATGGGCTTGCTAATGGTTGGAACTGCAAGTGAGAAAGCCAGTGAAATGCTTACTTATGCACATGAAACACAGCATGAGAAAATCATTAGGTAAAGTTGAGTTGGAAGTCAAACAGGTTTCTGTTCATCGCTATTCTTGTAGATTTTTTTATCTGATCATCTCAAATTCTTAATATGGTGCAGGGGTTTGGCTCTTGGAATCGCTCTTACAGTGTATGGAAGGGAAGAAGAGGCAGACACATTGATTGAGCAGATGACTCGGGATCAAGATCCAATTTTGCGTTATGGTGGTATGTATGCATTGGCACTGGCTTACAGAGGAACAGCAAACAACAAGGCCATTCGTCAATTACTGCACTTTGCAGTATCAGATGTAAGCGACGATGTAAGGAGGACAGCTGTGCTAGCCCTAGGCTTTGTGCTTTACTCTGAACCTGAACAGGTTGGTATTTCCTATTCCCTTTCAGCATTGTTGTTGCTGAATCTTTGAATTAATCCTTCCTTTGGTGTTTCTAGTCTTAGGTTAGGTCCAGAAGAAGTCTGGATTTTTATTTGAGCAAAATAGTGCAACTGTTTAAGTACAATTCGAGACAGGTAGTGAGATTAAAAGATAAATGGACTGCCAGTAGTCATGTGGACACTTTTTTTTTTGGAGGGGGGGGGGTTCTGGAGGGGGTGGAGGTTTATTGTCGTATAGACTTCATTAACTGAGAAGAAGTTGGTCAGTTTATTGTTGGCTTTAAATCTTGAGAATTTAACTGTTTTTAATGTTTTACTTCATGCACTCTGGTGAATGAGTTGCTTGCCCTTTTGATCTAATGGTTACTGTTCCTGGGTTCAGCCTTCTTTTTATATGGTTATTTCTTGGTTTCTTTCTCTCCTGTTTATCTTTCATGTGGTTGTAACGGTTTACATTTAAACCAACTTTTGTTAGACAGACTTGCTTGAATATAGAGTACTCATGTGAACGACCATGCTTTTGAATTTGCAGACTCCTCGAATTGTATCCCTGCTTTCTGAGTCTTACAATCCACATGTTCGATATGGTGCGGCTCTGGCAGTGGGCATTTCATGTGCGGGTACTGGTTTGGGTGAAGCTATATCTTTGCTGGAGCCTCTTACATCGGATGTTGTGGATTTCGTTCGTCAGGGAGCCCTCATTGCAATGGCCATGGTCATGGTTCAGACGAATGAAGCCAGTGATTCTCGTGTTGGAACATTTAGGTACTTTTGTTTTGGGTTGCATTTGTACTTTATTTTTTTAATTTGTGCTTTTGTAGCATGCCTTTCCTTATCTGGTTGGTTCATATTGTAGGCGGCAGCTGGAGAAAATAATTCTTGATAAGCATGAGGATACCATGAGCAAGATGGGAGCTATCCTGGCTTCAGGAATTCTTGACGCTGGTGGAAGGAATGTGACAATCAGGCTACTGTCCAAGACAAAGCATGATAAAATTACAGCAGTTGTTGGACTTGCTGTTTTTAGTCAGTTTTGGTATTGGTATCCTCTTATCTATTTTATAAGCCTCTCATTCTCAAGCACTGCATTTATTGGGCTGAACTATGATTTGAAAGTTCCGAGGTTTGAGTTTTTATCACATGCAAAACCTTCTCTATTTGAGTATCCCCGACCAACTACTCTGCCCACTACAACATCTGCTGTGAAACTCCCTACTGCTGTTTTGTCGACCTCTGCAAAAGCCAAGGCTAGGGCTAAAAAAGAGGCAGAGCAGAAGGCCAGTGCTGAAAAATCATCAGGGGAGGAATCTACTTCCGTTGGTTCTAATGTGGGGAAAGGAAAATCATCTAGTGAGAAGGATGGGGACTCTATGCAGGTACGTGATTCCTCTTTCTGTTTGCTTTATTCCTGGGAGATAATTTAAGTAGGATAGCTTTATAAGGACGACTTTATACAAAAGTTCTGCCTGTTGCATCATATAACCTGCGTATTGTCATTTAGGCCCTTTGCCCTAAAATTGCTGTGGGAGAAGTGGTGAAGAAAGACATGTATAGCTTAGGCTTTGTATCAAGTATGACCTCGAATAGAGCTGATTGGAGGGTAAGATCCATGTAGCCGACTCCATTTAGTTGGGATAAAGCAGTCATTGTTTATGTCACTTCTCCCACTTGTGAGATTTACCTGACCAGTAAGATGTGAGACATCCAGTCAGGTCCTATTTCACATGGACCGGCCTACATCAGTCCTAGTGTGCCTGAAGTTAGTGGTAGATACCAAACATGACAGTAACTCCCTCGTGATTTTTTTTTTTGAATCGTCGTGGTTTTCTTTTCTGTCTTTCTCTATCCTTTTAACGAGTAGAATGGCACAAATATTAAATGATTAAGAGAAGAGATTGACTGAAAATGTTGAGTTGATGAACGGCCATGTCTCAATTTTAATTGTTGGCACCACTGTGTCTGGTGTGTGCATCATCTTAGTTGCATAAGATTGGAAGAAACTTCTTCAAAGACTCAACACGTTCATTCACTGACATTTAATTACTTTTGTACGCAGGTTGATAGCTCATCGGAGAAGAAGACAGAATCTGAATCATCTTTTGAACTTTTGACAAATCCTGCTCGCGTTGTCCCTGCCCAAGAGAAGTTCATTAAATTTTTGGAGGAAAGCAGATACGTGCCTGTGAAGTTGGCCCCATCAGGGTTTGTTCTATTGAAGGACCTGCGGCCAACTGAGCCAGAGGTACTCTCTCTAACAGATACTCCATCATCTATGGCTTCATCTGCAGGGGGATCAACTACTGGTCAACAGGGATCAGCATCTGCTATGGCTGTTGATGAGGAGCCTCAGCCTCCGCAGCCATTTGAGTACACCTCATGATTGCCATCTTCGTTCAAGTTTATTTGGAGAGTGCGGCTTGTTATTTACTACTTGAAAGGCAAGTGTGATGCTTTGTGTGGACAAAGGAGAAACATTTGAGCGATCACTCAACACTAGGCAGTGTGATATTAGAGTGGGGATGTTCCCTCTCACCACGGGCTGAGTTTTAGCAGGCAATCTCTTAAGCTTCTCCTGTGAAGCTGCTACAGTCTATTTCTCCACAATTGATTGTTTAATTTATGCGTCGGGGGAAGCAGGACAATGAATCTGAGATTTTACCCCACTGTATCTGAGAAATCATTTATTTCCAAAATCTTGATATTGAACAAGGACAAGGGTGCCTGATTTAAGAATAGCAGCCTTTTATTTTTTGTAGCATGTCCTGTTGTTTGAGTTAATAACTTGCTGAGCCCTCTATTCACCTTCACGAAGTTTGGAAATTAATCGTAATTCATTTGGATGTCATATATTTTCTTTTTGGTTTTCGTAAGTATATATTTCTGCGATATCCGATTCCATTGTAACTACCAATGAATTTGCTGAGTTTGTTTCATAGTTGTCAAGGCATTGCCTAGGTGCCTTCTTGGTGTCCCCTTGGTGTTTTTTTTTAGTTGGTCTCAATACCTAGTGACTCCAGGAGTTGAATGTGGAACCCTTGACATGCCAAAGTTTCGCAACAGGGAGCAAATGAGTTATTGATGCAGTTTCCAACTGTCTTTTTAACTCATTAACAAGTCATAGATACTGCTCCTACGAAGAAATGGGTAGGGTAACTGGGCTTTCTGAGTGAAATATTCTTACGATCTGTTCAGGCTCCGTTTGGTTGCAAGGATACAATTCTGTCTAGTTGCAAGATAAGTTGAAGGGAAGGGAAGGGAAGTGAAATGTTCAAACCTAATTAAGAAATTTTTGTAATCATTACCCCCATGTGACTGATTATGCTTTACTATTTTCAAATCATTTTATATTTGGTTATTAAAATTAATTGGATTTGAATTTTGGAAAGTAAAATAAAAATTACATCTAAAATTATCATTACTAAATATGGTATGATAAAACTACTTTATTAAATCATGTTAACTAATGATTATAATTTTTTTTTTAGATATGAAAATTTCCACTTCTTTTCCTTTCAATTTCCTTGCAATCAAACGGAGCATTAGTATAACATTTGGTGGGGGAATTACTAGGAATCATATTTTGGTCAACTTTATTAAGGAGACCACAGACTAGACCATGGAAATGGAATAAAATCTGCTCTGACAAATCATCGCATCGTCCCGTATCAAATTAAAGGTCTACTAAGTCTAGGAAGGCGAATAGGGAGACCCAAGTCTTGTAACAACCCTTTAAGCCAAAGTAACTCACAGAATTCCTTGTGCATAGCTCTGAATTCAGCTTCGGCACTAGAACGAGCAACTACATTCGCTTTTTGCTACGCTAGGTAACAAGATTTCCACCTACAAAAGAACAATATCCATAAATGGACTTCCGATCTGCTGAACCAGCCCAATCAACATTGGTGTATACCTCTACCCGTAGGTGACCATGTGAGGACAAAAGAATGCCCTTTCCAGGAGCTGACTTCAAATAATGTAGAATACGAAGAACAACCTCCATATGAGAAGTGTAGGGATCATGCATAAATTGACTCACCGCACTTGTAGCAACAATGGCGAATGTCCGGACGAGTGTGTGAAAGGTAAATCAGCTTCCCTATAAGTCTTTGGTACCGGCCTTTATCAACAGGCTCACCACCATTTTCCTTGAGCCGAACAGTAGGATCCATAGGAGTGCCGAAGGGTGGCAGCCTAGCAAACCGGTTTCAGCCAACAAGTCTAGGACATACTTTCTTTGGGAGAGAAATATGCCTTTTGCAGATCTGGCCACTTCAATCCCAAGAAAGTATCTTAATTTGCCTAGATCTTTTATCTCAAATTCCTTGCCAAGGAAGGTCTTCAACTGTCTGATCTCATCACCATCATTGCCAGTAACCACTATATCATCAACGTAGACTATAAGAACAATGAGTTTTTCACGAACCCTCTTGATGAAGAGTGTGTGATTAGCATTACTCTGCTTATAGCCCACAGAAATCATGGCCTTGTGGAATCGACCAAACCAAGCCCGGGGTGACTGTTTCAGCCCATACAGTGCACGCTTCAGACTGCACACTTTTCCTCTATTACTGTCACAAGAGAACCTTGGTGGAATGTCCATGTATACCTCCTCCTCCAGTGCTCCATTCAGGAACGCATTTTTAACATCTAGCTGTTGCAACTCCCAACCAAGGTTGGCTGCACAAGATAACACACGAACTATATTCAACTTTGCAACAGGTGCAAAGGTCTCCTGGTAGTTTATGCCGTATGTCTGAGTAAAACCCTTGGCAACGAGCCGTGCCTTATATCTATCCACGGTGCCATCCACCTCATTTTTCAAAGACAAACACCCATTTACATCCAACGATTTTCTTCCCGGTGGAAGAACAACAAGCTCCCATGTGTTATTTTTTTCAAGGCTTCCATTTCTTCCATCATGGCTGCCTTCCACTTTCCATCGATAAAGCTTCACGCATGATTATTAGGAACACGAGCAGAAGAAAGGGAAGTAACAAAAGCACGAAAAAGATGGGGAAAGGGAGTCATAAGAGACAACATGAGATATAGGATCTTGAGTACAAGTCCACGACACCTTTGTGAAGGGTAATAGGCAAGTCGGGAGAAGGAACATTACCAGGTGGAGAGCGGGTTATGGATCCAGGTTCGCAATTGGATGGAGTACAGAGCAACAATGGATTGAACTCGATTATGTCTCCTTCCACAGTCTTTATAGTGCTAGCATCAATCCTCCTCCGAAATTCACTAATGGTCCTGCGGACGGAGTTTGGGCTTGAGAGGTCTGCTCCCCTGAGCCGGGAACCTCGGTCAGGGTGGAGTGGTACACTCCCACGAACAAGAACTTTTCCCCTAACTCGGAGGGAGGACCAGTAGTAGGCTGAACAGGACTCATTATAGACAGATTGGAGTGGAGGAGGATGCTCAATAATCAACACATCTTCGCTAACACTCTCCCCTTTGAAGAGGTGGGGACACATAGTAGGAGAGACGCTCGTGAAACACAACATCCATCTTGACAATAGTCCGGGCGGGATGGAGGGTGATAGCATTTATACCCCTTCAGTGGCGAGTACCCCAAGAAAATGCACCGAAGACTACGGGGTTCAACTTGCCCGGGGACACTGGTATCCGGGCATAGCACACTGCACCAAACACCTTAGGGGGAACAATAAAGGAGGAAGAGCCAAGTAGTAGCTCAACGGGGTCTAGAGTGAAGGACCCAATCGGGCAGCCTATTAATTAAATATGCGGCGGTGAGAACAGCATCCCCCAATGAACGAGGGGACGTTCCGGGCAAATAAAAGAGCACGAGCAACCTTTAAGAGGTGGCGGTTCTTCCTCTCGGCCACACCATTTTGGGGTGGAGTATCAACACACTGTATTCGATGGAGGATCCCATGGGCAACCGAGGTATTTTAGGCTGACCTTCCATATACTCTCGCCCATTATCACTCCGTAAAAATTTGAATAGTGGTATGAAATTGAGGTTGAACCAGCTGGTGAAAGTGCTGAAAACATGAGAAAACCTCACTTTTGTTGTGCATCGAGATAAACCCAAGTAAACCTAGAATAGCAATCAATAAAGGTGACATACTACCGATGACCGAAAGAGCAACTTTTCTACTAGGACCCCACACATCGAATGAACAACATGAAATAAAGAAGATGACCTTTTATTAGAAATAGGATAGTTGGAACGTGTCTGTTTGGCCAAGATACAAGGCTCACAAAAAAAAAGTCTTCTTTATTATAAGTTTTGCCTAATGTGGGAAATAAAGTAGATAAGGTTCCTAAAGGTGGATGTCCTAGTCTAGAGTGCCATAAGTGTAATTCGGAGGAAAAGATGATTGGTGAACAAAGCCTAAAAGGTAAAGCTGTGTAGATGCGGGATCTCCATCAAGCGAGTACAATCCGCCATGCACTTTACCCGATCCAATCGTCTTCCCGAGTCCAGTTCTGAAAAACACAATGAGTAGGAAAG
The DNA here is from genome assembly GCF_018873765.1 of Telopea speciosissima. Taxonomy (NCBI): domain Eukaryota; kingdom Viridiplantae; phylum Streptophyta; class Magnoliopsida; order Proteales; family Proteaceae; genus Telopea; species Telopea speciosissima. The sequence goes on along the minus strand of NC_057922.1, from coordinate 23,655,775 downwards.
AATGTCACTTTGCGGTTTAAAGATTTAGTGATACTACTAATGGAGAGAAGGTTAGTAGTAAACTTGGGAATATGTAACACGAAGATAAAGTCAATGAAGGAGAACAACCAATGGAGCCCTTCCCGAGATATGGAGGAGAGGGACCCATCAGCAATTTTTAACTTTGTCTTTACCAGGAAGCGAGGGAAGTAGGTATTAAAAAGACCTGGAGGAACTGTCATGTGATCGGTAGCTCCGCAGTCTATGATCCAAGGAGTGGAGACTACGATGCACAATGACCAGACAGGAAATACATGTGCATGGGCAAAGAAGGAACTGAATTGGTAGCGAGATGTAGTAGGGGCAGCGGATGTGTTCAACGGACACCGGAGAGCTTGAAGTTCTTCCCGGGAGAAACCAATGTCAGTAGTGGGAGCTGAAGCTACACTTTCGGTGTGATTGGCCTTGTTTTTAGATTTAGCACGACCACGTTTGCTCTCAAAATCAGCAGGCTTCCCATGAAGTTTCCAACACCGAGCCTTAGTGTGATATGGTTTGTGGCAATGATCACACTTCATAGGCTCTTTACTAGCAGCGATGGCGGCAACATTATCGGCGAGAAGTGTCGGTAGTGATGGAACCGATGGTCAGTAAAGCTGATCCATCAACCTTAGGAGTAATCATCATAGCAGCCCTCCTTGTCTCTTCACTGTGAACATATGAAAAGGTTTCCTCCAAAGTGGGAAAAGGAACCCGACCAAGAACCTGCACCCGAATAGGGTCATAATCATCATTAAGTCCAGCCAGGAAGTCATAGACTTGAAACTGATCCACATAAGTGTGGTAGGCTGTAATATCTGCCGGCGATAGTATGCGAGAATCGAGCATAGTGATCGGCTTGCTGCCATAAGCACTTGAGGGCAGCATAGTACTTGGTATTGTCATCTCTTTACAGGTAGTGTTTTGAAGAGTCTTTCGGATCTCATAAACCTGAGCACCATCCACACGAGCGACCATAAGTACCCTTGACAACAGTCCATATCTGAGTCGCGATGTCGAGGAGAAAATCTGACTAGAAATTTCGGTGGTCATAGAATTTAGAACAAAAGACATCACCATCGCATCATTGGCTGCCCATTTAGTGCGGGCAGCCCCTTCTTCAGTGGGCTGTTTGGTGATACCAGTAAGGTGGCCAGTGAGTCCCCTGCCAGCCACAGTGAGGGATAAGGATCTGGCCCAAATCAGATAATTGGTACCATCTAGTTTTATGGCAGCAGCATAGGGCAGGAAATCAGTCCTGGTCTGATCTCCTCCGATGGCAGCTGATGTAACCTCCGAGTCACCCATAATGCAGCAAGGTAAAATTCGAGTTTTTGAAAAAAACTGAATTTCCAAAATTTCTGCTTGATAGTCGATCTGAAATTGGACAGAATTTTGATCTTCAAAAAACAGCAGGAATTCAAGGCTGAAACAGTGTCAAGTACAGCAATATAACCAGGGAATAATCCCTCAAAAAATCTTCCCAAACAGCAGCCTAGAAGAACCAAATCGATAAAGTGTCAGGTTTTACAAACCCCGACAGTTGAGATCGATAAGAAGGGGAAAGAGGCTGCAGCTGTGGGTCTTCAATCAATGTGAAATCGTAGAGAGGATAGATGCTGTCGTAGGCCTGCATTGATGCTCCAAAGAAACCAATCGATCTCCAAAAAAAAAAAAGCTGAAGCAATCCTGAATCTCAGAGAGAGATAATGGCAGCAGCTATCAATCTGAATTAGGTTTTAAAATTGAGGTGAGATGGAGGGCAGCACTTCCGAACCATAGATGGATCACCTCATGGGTGCTGCCCTAAAAGGGTTGAATGGATCAAAGGAAGAGAAGAGAGAAGGGAGAAGGAGAGGAGAAGGGAGAGAGGAGAGGAATCAAGGGAAAAGGGTTTTTTTGAACAATCGAGCAGGTCTTAATTGTGAACTCGCGATATTTCTCGAAATATCGCTTAATTTCGTATATCTCGAGCCAGAGATGCGAAATCGGTCGAAATGAAAAATATATATTTAGTCCTTTTTTTTTTACACCGTAAGGGGAAGGGACGCGACGGGCATGAGTGGATTGATGGAGGCCGGAAGCTACTATTAGCGTTTAGCACTTTTGTTGTTAGCTTAAGTAGTGATTTCTTGAAGGGGGGGCGGGGCCGGGGGGGGGGGGGGTTGAGCCTAGGTGGCGTTAAGCGTTAGATTTGGAGTTTAGGGGGAGAGTGCGGCTTTCCTTAGTGTGCCTCAACGAAAATTAAAGATAGTTAATGCTAATCTAGGTATTTAACTATTTATACATTAGGTGGCGGTTGTCACGGGTGCCCCCAACTGTTCAGAATGTATTAAAAAAAGGGGGGGGTATGGCCCAACTTAGCCTTGAGCCTAGAATACTAAAAAAACCCCGGTGGACTTCACAGAACTGATACAGCTATGACATGATTCAGGCGATACCGATATATCGCGAGATATAGTACTATGATTGTGATCACCCAGGCACCTTTAGTTATAATGCTGGAATATGAAATTACATGACCAAAATACCCCTGCCTAGCCGATACAGCTAGGCAGTACATAAACAACTATAAAACATAATAACAAAGCACCCAAAAGACCAGAATACCCCCACGGTATTCTGGTTTACATTATTCAACAATATATTTTAGCTTCGTCCCCCTTCTCTTCTTTTTCTCCTTGATATGTAACATATGTTTCCTATGCCAACATCTGTATCATCCAGTGCCCACAAAATATTTGCTGCTAAGTTCATATTTGAAGTTGGTTCATACCAAGATAGTAGAGCTTCTTATCTTTAGAGGGAAGTTGAATGAAAAGAAGATATAGGAATTCGGACAGGTTCTTTGCCTTCTCAAGGAATCTCATTTTAGAGGCGTGGCGTGAACCAAAAGGTCCAGAATGAAGGATTTAGGGTGTTTTCACAGTTTAGTTATTCTACCACTACTAGTCAATTATTTCCTGGAGGTGAACTGATATATCCACTTAACAAGATATGGGGGAAACTGGTTCAGTGTTCAGAACTGACAAGTTTCTAGATATAAGGATGTATTGAGCAAATAAACATCTAATATGTGCGAAGGATGTGGAGATGGTGACTTGTGGTCTTCTTTGTGGGATGCTTTGCAGCTTTGGTGAGAAGGGTCAAAATTGTGGTCATATGCCCCCTTTGGTGTGAAGGGTGAAGGTTTAAAGTTTCACTATTGGGTATTGTATTGGAAGGGTGATTTTAAGGGACGTGTAAGTATCTTATCAGAGACGCAAGATACACATGGAAGTGCTCAAGAAACGTATGGATTCTATGGAAATGCGTAGGATATATGCAAAATACAGTATCTTATCGGAGACGTGTAAGTATCTTATAGGAGAGACGCAAGATACACATGGAAATGCTCAAGAAACGTATGGATTCAATGGAAATGTGTAGGATATATGCAAAATACAGTTTTGAAGCATAAAACAGTATAAATAAGTAATATGTAAAATATATCATGTATAAAGAGGAGTACAAGATACGACGAGACAAGTGCGTTCAATTGATTATGTATAAAGGATGAGGTTTCTTACATGTACTAATACACAAATTCAGTTTGAGGAGGATTTGGTGTTTTTATGCACAAAAAAAACCCTAGTTTGATGCAATCATTCAGGTTGTTTTTGTTCACTAATCTAGTGATCTATTGCAGAAAAAAAAATCAAAGCTTTGATAGGTAAATGTTCTTGTGGAAATCACATTTCGATCCTTGATTGCAGGCTTTCCAAAATGATGATGAAAACAACACTGCTAGAGTTGCTTTTGCCAGTAGAAGCAAGGAATCAAGTTTCTTTGTGAGGGGTAAAAAAAGAGAATTAGAATGCGTTCATGAGCTCTCAGTAATTATTTTGCAGTCACGGATTTTGTTCTGTAGATTATAAGAGATGTATCCTTACCGTGAACCTTGGTGCAACGGTAAGGTTGCTCCATCGTGACCAAGTGGTCATGGGTTCGAGTCTCTGGAATCAGCCTCTCCGCGAAGCGAGGGTAAGCCTACGTACATTATGACCCTCCCCAGACCCGCGGTGGTGGGAGCCTCGTGCACTGGGTACACCCTTTTTTTTTTAATCGAGTGTGTCGATAGGTATCGACCATATTGGGTCACATATAGACCCAATACCGAACTTTTTTTAGGTATCGTATCATTACCTTAAAGATGCGATATATCGGTTAGTATCGACGGATACGGTAAGATACTTAAATCTTGGAAGGGTCAATAACTGTGGAAGATTAAGCTGTTTGTATTTTGTTGGGTTATATGGGAGCCACATTGACAAAACTTGCTTGGCTGTTTGAAATGGAGGCAAGTGCAAACTCAGAAATTAGTATACATCAAGGGGAGGGGTGGAAATTTATCAATTTTCCCCTTTTAAATGCTTCAGAATTTTAGCTGGACTTTCCTTCATTGTGTGTTTTCAGGTGTATGCCCATTAATGCTGATCAGGGATCATCTTCAAAGGATGGGTATTGTAGTAGGGGCCTTTTCAGTTTGTGTCTATAATCTCTTGATTGGATGGGCTTTGAATTTAAGAGGTTGTAAGGCATCCTAGTTACGTTTTTTCAGAGTTAATGTTGGCAATTGGATCAGTTGTTCTAGACGGTTGGATACTTCTTCATGCTCTTTAAGTTTCTTGATGGTTTATTCCTTTGTTCTAGTTGATTTTAGTGGATGGATATCTAATGCATATTTATTTTTTTGGTATAGACCAACTAAAAGTCTTTCTACATTGCCTATCTAGAAAAAGGGTGGGGGATCTATCCATCTTTCTAATCATTTGTGGTTCCCAACTTCTCATTGAATTTTGGTCATCAATCTATGTAATAGGGACATTGGACTTTTATCTGGCCATGTTGATGTGTATTGACAATTTGACATGTATGATGCTAGGGATGGGAGGAGATGTATATACATGTGTACTTAGTATTCTTGTGTGCATGTGTGTGTTTATGTGTCTAGTTCTTAGCTATTATACATCTTCTGTCTGTCTTGGACACATAATGATGTAGATCAAAACATGAAGAAGAGGTCAAAACACTGTTCACGTTACTGTTCACGTGAACAGTGTCACAGCCCCATATTTGACTTAGTGAAAATATTTTTTTTGAATGAATAAAAAAAATTCATTACCAAAGGAAAGAAAGGGAGGGGGGAAACAAACAAGCACGAACCAATTACAAAGCCCTGCCATAAAAGGCAAGTACTAGCAAAAAGGAGGGCAAGAGCCCCAACAAAGACGTCACGCTAAAGAAAGGGGAAACACCTAGACTGCAAAAGACACCCAAAGCCAGCCTCGACGAAATCACTCTATCCCGGATCCATAGTCTCACGACAGAGTGCATGACTTCTGATATCCAAGCTTAGAGGCAAAATCTTCTCTGGGCAGGGAAGGGAGTAGGCTATGTAGGGGCGATTCTTAGGGAAAGGAGGGGAGCTGGGGTTATGATGGAGAAAAACTCGAAAGGGGCGGGGGGGGGGGGCATTAGACTAGGGCACAAAGTGGGTCGACCCAAAATTGGAGTCAAGGCCTAAGTGGACTAGGAATGGAGGGGTAGAGCAATGGGTCGAATGGCAAGAAGTAGTTGACCCATTAAGCCCAGCGGAAGTAGCCATAGAGGATGGGGTGGTGGGCCGGGGTATAGAGGGAATGGGAAGAGGAGTAGGGACCACAGGGCTGCCCACCATAAGGGTTGTGTTAGGGGAAGAAGAGATTGGGGGGAGAGAGGGTCGAGGGGCCAAAAAAGTCTTGGCTTGCCCTTTGAGAAAATTGGTAATCCCCAGGCTCAAAGGGGTATGCTTGGGAGAGATCGACGGAGAAAGGGGATCGGGTGCAGAAGGAGGGGAAGGGGAGGAGTCAAGGACAATCTGAAGTAGGGAAATGGCTTTGCCTGCAGTAAAGGAACCAACGTCAACAGAGGAAGGCGTAGAGGAGACTGGCAGAGGATGGCGACTGGTCAAAACGGTTTCCGACAAAGGTAGGGAAAAGGCTTCGAATGCAGTAGAGGGATCGATGTCAACAAAGGGAGGATTAAGCAACCGAGAAGAAGATCTAGGTTCAGAGAAGCTGCGTTTGGGATCAATAGCAAAGGAATCTCTCCAATAGCGACTTGACATGGTTGGACGACCAGGGGAAATCTCGAGGTTGGATATCGTGCCTGCTGCACCGTCAGAGCTCAGAGCAGAGAACCGTTTGCGACCTAAAGGAGCATCAAAGAGACCAACGGACAATCCAGAGCTAGAATTTGTTACCGGATTACTTGTCGGAACACCTTTCTTCTGGTGATGCTTCTGACTGTTTCTAGTTCTAGTTCTCCCTCTAGAGGGCAGCCGATTCTCCAAGAAAGGGTTAGGATCTTCGATAGAGGATGGCTGAGTAAGAGAGGCTTCCTCTACAGAGGTGTCTTCAGTGGTGACTTCAACCCAAGCACCAGTGGCCTAAGGTTGGCAAAGGGAGGAGTTGTGACCGAAGGTTTGACAGATCAGACAATGAGGCGGAGACCAATCGTAAGCAGCATTTTGCACAAAGGAGTGACCATCTTCTTCAATAACGGTGATGATTGAAGGGACAGCTTCACTTGCAGATGCTTGAACGCAAATACGGCCGTATGTGAGCCCAAGGTTTAAAGTATCGGTGTTGGGTATCGTATCGGTTGGGCGATTTTAAGAGATGTATCGTATCGTATTGGAGATACGTACTGATAGGTGCAAAAATGCATGGAGATGATCAAAATACACATGGAAATACAATTTTGGGCACAAAAAACAATATAAACAAGCAATATATGTCATATATCATGCAAATACACTAAGAATTGTGAATAATGTATAACCAGACAAGTGTGGCACTTTGAAATTGTTATAAAAGATAAGATTTTTTGCATGTTGTAATCATCTATAGCCATGAAGAGTATTGGATGATGCAAAGGATGATGTTGTAGCAGTCCTTGATTCATTTTTGAGTCCAAAAGTGTGGAAAACCAAGATTAAATGCAAGATTTTAGTCTCTTGGTTGAGAGTTTTACTTCATTTTTCTAGTAGAATAGGAGTTGTATCGAGTCTATGAGTGAAAATGGTTTTTTTAATCCACAAAAAATGGTTATTTTATTTTATTTTATGGAATGTAACGGTATGTATCGATATGTGTTGGTATGTATCAAGCCGTATCGGTCGATATGTATCGATACGTATTAAACCACCCACAAAACCCTTTACTGGACATATCGATATGTATCGATACGTATCGGTTGTATGGTATCGTATTGGACCATATCGGTCGATACATTTTGATACAATCCGAGACAGTTCATTTAAAAAAAGAGATGTATTGGTATGTATCGTAGCGGTACCGACCGATACGTATCGGCTGATACGATACGTACCGATACTTTAAACCATGTGTGAGCCTATCCTTCCTACAGGTTCTGTTATCTGAGTGCAGGGGAGTACCAAGGACAAAACCGACCAAACTTAGACCTTTAATGCACCAGTAATGGAAGGGTAGTCCAGGGAAAGAGATCCAGAGTGGGATAGAGGAGAGGTCAACACACTGGAGTTGGATATAGCGAGTCCATTGCTGCAAGAAGATTGGTTTTCGACCCACCAGCCACAACCCTCCTTCCAGGGCACGGTTCTTATTGAAGGAGTCAGAGAACTTGAAGATGAACAGACCATTCCCCAACAGGTAAGTCTCAAAAGACCCTTGAAATCTCCATTGTTTGGATAGAGAGAGCTTGACTACGTGGAATGGAGGTCGTTTATCAATGAAGTGTCCAATGGGAGTATTTTCCCACAAGGAGGCTTCATCATCAAGGAGACCTGAAGGGCAAAGTGCAACCTTGGAACCCTTGACAAAAGAAGGGGAGACAAAGTGCAAGGGAGACCATCAGAAGAAGCTGGACCGAAGAGGGAATTCCAAGTAGGGCGAAGAGGGGATGAAGAAGGAGCAGGGGTTGGCAACGAAGAGAGAGAAGGGGAGGGTGCAGGAGAAAGGGTTGGAGAGGCCTGGCCGGAGGGGCCGGTCATGGAGGCCAGAGAAAGCCTACATCCAGCAATCCTAACTACACAGCTTGGGGAAAAATTCAACCACTCAACTTGGTGAGAATATTACTAGAAGATCTTGTGGGGCCCAAGGCCAGATTGCGTGAAGACTTATTAGAAGACTCAATTTTGACTATGCATGGGGGATATAGGAGTTTAATTAGTTTCTATTTTTATTAAGTTGCTTGTTTCTATTTTAGAAACCTTTCAAACTTAGAGTTTCTATTTTAGTTTCTTGCTTGTAATCCAAGTCTCAACCATTAGAGGAGACTTGCTATTTTATTGTTTCTATTTTGGAGCCCAATCCTTGGGCCTTTATATATTGTAACCTGCCCATAGAGGCACCCCACGAATTAATGAAGTTGCTTAGATTGCTTTGTGCAAGTTTGATTATCCTATTGTGAGGATGAAGGGCTGGGAGGCCTGGCTGAGAGAGCTGAATCTCCCTATCTCCCCTTTCTATCTTCTTCTATTCTCTTCTCCTGCCCTGCTCGGTCCTCCCCTGTTGCTGCTGCTGTGAAACTCTAGTTTGTTACTGCTACTACATTCTTTGAAGACTTAAATCAGATTTTTGATACAGTGGAGCATACATGGATCTGGCTCTCAGCAAATAGAGCAGATAAAAAATAGGGAAACAGAAGTGTGCGAGGAAGAGGAAGGAGATGTAGGTGATTTCTGCCTTGAGAACACCGATCTTCATGAAGCGGATGCTACCTCTGTTGAAGACCCAAAAGATCAACCACCTGCAGTGGTTGGAAAATCGTATGCAGAAGCAGTAGGGAAGTCTATAATTCCAGATGTGGCGGCTCTTCCAGAACCAGTCCATGAGGATGGGAAAACCTGTGTCAAGATCCCACTGAGTACCTATGAGTTTCAGATCCACAAATTCAGGTTTGCTTTGATCGGAAGGTTAAATCTTCGTTAGGCTTCTTTGACGAAATTGAGGAAATCAATATTAAATTTCTGGAGGTTGAAGGGAGCTGTGGATACCATACCTATAGGTAAAGGTTTTATTATCTTTTGCTTCACTTTAGAATCGGCTATGGCCATGATGTGGAAACGCAGCCTTATACGGATGGGCAATCAAACTCTTCGGTTCCAGCGGTGGCGTTCGGATTTTGATGTTAACACAAAGCACCAGTCTCGTAAACTAGTATGGGTGAGATTCCCAGATCTACCATACGAATACTGGCACCCAAACATTCTCTTTTCGCTGGCAAAGGCGCTGGGTAACCCAATAGTCCTAGATCGGAGAACCAAGGAAATTTCAATGGGGTTCTTTGCGAGAGTACTGGTGGACATGGAGATTACAGATTCAAGACTATCTGAGATCTTGGTTGAACGGCAGCATGTAGGCTCCTCTGAATATTTCAGGTTCAAGCAGTCAGCTCTCTATGAGGACGGCATGACTCATTGTGGTTTTTACCGGCGTGTGGGTCATTCCATAAAATCTTGCAAGGATAGAATGAAGGCAGATGCAATCCTTCCTCAGGTAAGGCAAGAATGGCACCTCAAGGTCAGATCTAATCAACCAAAAGAAGGTGAGACTCACGGTGGAAGTGGTGAAGAGGTTGCAGCGGCAGGTGGTGATGCAGCTGCGATAAGGGCTGCTAGAGAGGATGCTGTGGCGGAGAACACTATCCTTGCTAGTGTGAACTCAGTTATACAAATGCACAATTTGTCTCATTCTGCCAATGGCGGAGGTATGGAGAACTCACCGGATTTCTCGAGGGTGCCGGAATCTTGAGGTGGCGGAGGGCTTGAGAGGAGAGACGTTGGGGTGAGGGAGTCTAGTTTGGGAAGGAATCCCGTTGAAGGGGATTTGGTTAATCAGTTCCAATCGGATGGAGGTTTTTTGGAAGGAGATCGAGTGAATGCCGGTTTGGGCGCTGATTTAGTGGAGAAAGGCGTGGTGGTTACTACTTCTATTAACCCTCAAGTAAATGTTCCTTTGTTTTCAAATTTGAACGCTACAGAGGAATCTTCCGTTTTAAATATGCCTAATGAGGTGGAATCAGTTCAAAGATCGGATTCTCGTGGGTCAGGTTATGACCAATCTGATCAAGAGGAGGTGCAAGGCGGGTGGACTCAGGTGTTGGGTCGGAAAAATCGTGATGGACGTAGAAATGCTCTTCGAGGTGGTCGTGTGGGTTCCCATATGGCAACTCCAGTTATTGGCAGAACTCGAAGTCAAAGGAATGCAAATCTTGGTGTTAAGGCGGTGGACGCGGCGGTAGAAAAACATCAGGTTGAAAAGGAGTTAGTAGTGGGGTTGCAAAAAATTCCCTCTCCCTTTTTGCCAGAGGAGGAGGCTCTTTTGGCCCTTGTGGCTCTTGATCGGCCTGGTTTATATGCTAAGACCCCCCAACGATCGAATAGGATAAGGAACCCCTCGGTGCGTCTCACAGATCCACCATAGCCTTGGGTGAGTGAGTGGCTTGTTGCCCTCGCCAATAAGTTTTAGGACTGAGTCCCCTTGTTTAGATTTAGCTTTCTTTGCCTTTAGTCTATCTTTAGGCTTGTTTGCCTCTTATTTAATCTTCAATAAAATTTTTTTATTATTAAAAAAGAAAAAGAAAAAGAAAAAGAAAAAAGATTGCTGCTGCTGATCATCACCAGAGAAGGATCGAGACACCCCTGCAGAACCAGTTCCTGCCTTGTCTCTCCAGTAAACTTCAAGCCTCAATTTCTCTGCCACTCAGTTTCAGCAGAGGTATGGAGGGTTGAATCATACAACCAAGGGCTTCACTCGAGCCCTGATTTGGAACCAAATTCCCACTGGTTTGCAAGATCTCGACAAACCTTCTAATTTTGAACCTGTCCCATATCTCAGCAACCCTTGGTCAGAAGTGACTAAGATTTGGAGGGCTTTTCACTGCTGCCTGGGCCTTCGCTCGATCCCTGGTTTAGTTTCCTAAAATCCACTGGTTTGGAAGATCTGTCCTAACCTTCTAATTTTAACTCCAGTCCAAATCTTAGTAACCAGCCATCAGAAGAGGCTGAATTTGGAGCACAAGACATACCCAGCCCCTACTCCACTCGATCCAAGTTTGATCCAACTTGCTGGCTGGTTTGGTTTCTACACTCAATTCTCCTATTGGTGGTCTGTCCCACTTGTGTTTCTGGCCATTCAAATTGGTCCAAATTTAGAGGCTTACTTGTGCATGCCTAGACCTGTCCTCGATCTTAATATCAGCCCCTTTACTTGGTTGAATCCTGAGTTCCAGCACAAGCCCTAAATCTGAACTTAGGCCTGATTGTAACTCTGCAGCTATGGTTTATTACTAGTGATTGAGTGAGTTTATTTGTGGGTTATTTTGGGACTAGGTTAACCCTAATCTAGTCTTACATTACATAGTGTCTGACCTTGTTACATAGTTATTTTTTTTTTCTGCTGATTTCTTTCCTTTCAAAGACACCATACCAAGGAACAAAGATTCTGAAGGATCTTTCGTTTTTGAGTGCATCGAAAATTTGCTAAACTGTAATTCTGGGAGGATAAGATTAAGGGTTGTTCTATTTTAGGTTTAGCTCTTGGTCTTAACTTTAACATGGTTATTTCTATTTGAGTTTGTTTTATTCTCAGTCAAGTTCAGTCTAGGTAGATATCTTAATCATTCAGGTTCTATAGGAGTCTATTTCTTGGTTAAGCAGTTATTAGTTAGTAGTTTTTAGAATGGAGTTTGAGTAGTCAATTTCTAGTCTGTTTGTTAAAAGGGGTGTGTTGTACATAATTAGTAGTGTAATTAAATAATTGAAAGTGATATGCTGGAGAATCCAATCATGTGAAACCGTAGTTGTGCATAGGTCAAATTTCCTCTCCTCTCTCTCTCTCTCTATATATATATATATATATAACAATTTTTTTTCCAACCTCTAAAATTTCTGCTCACAAGCACACTCCCATAACAATATCAAATTTCATAGTGTTTCTCATTCTCGTCACTTTTAAAAACCTAGGTTTCGCATACAGGCCATACCCCAACAATAATGCCACTGACTAATTCCATTTTGCTTTGAATCCTATCAATTTTATGTATCCTTCCCTTCTTTGGTGGTTTTTCTTGACTCCTCGACGAAAGTCTGTTTTATTAATCAGCCAACCTCGCAAGCCTTCTCCACCACCTTGTCAAGTGCTGGAGCTTTAAGACCTACGGTGTCTTTATCGTTGGACATCTAGATAAGTCTGGTAGGGAAGAAATGACTGATAATATTAGCTTTCTTATGTAACATAGCTGTTCAGTTGTAATTCATATTCTTGACATATACAGTGGATGTCTGTTGGTCAGGATGAGGCTTAGTTGAGATCGCTTTAGCATATACGACGGTGTCTTCTGGGGTAAATCAATTTACCTTGTCATTAGAGACTAGAGACTGTAGGGAGATTATCACATCTTCCCCTTGATCCCTGTTAAATCATCTGGCACTTGATCCTTTCCCAAGCAATGTGAAATTGAATTTTGATGGGTCTTCCCTCGGTAAAGGAGAACCTTTTGGTGTTGCTTAGTCTTTTCAGGATAGTGAGGAAATGTGATCTAGATTCTACTATAGTTTGGACCAATTAGTGTGAATGGCTCAATTATGTCAGAGCCTAAACAGCCTTCAATTGGCCTTGGTAGATTCTGTGTTGATTCTTCAGCATTGGAATTTGAAGAGGATTCAGCTAGTTATTGGTTGGATTTCATCACTGCATTGGTGCTATCATCTTGAAAGGAAAGTTAGGGCTTGATCTCCAGTGAACATCTCTTTCTTCCTGAAGGCTGTGCTCTAGAAAACTCCTTGCTGATAAGCTACCCAAGATTGGGGTGATGTGGGAATCTACATTATCTGGTCTATTATCTGATTGTGTAAGGGTCCATAAAAGTGAATCTACGTTATCTGGTCTTTTATCTGATTGTGTAGGGGTCAAATATCTTATATTGTGCTCCTGGTTGGCTTTTGTGCTGTAATATCTTGCCTTGTGCTCTTGGTTTCTGGTGTACTATATTTTCTTCGCTCCTTTATTAATGAAGGTCCTTCCTGTTGTTGCCATTCCCCCAACCCCCCCCCCCCCACCACCCAAAAAAAAAAAAAAGGCGTGCTAAATTTATTCTTTTTGGTCTTATTGATGGAAAGCCTTACTATGGAAAATTTTCTAGCTTTGAAGTTGCTCGTTTACTGGAGTTCATTATTTTCTCTTAGGATGATAGGAGAAGCTACTGCCCTTTTAGGAAATTCCCATCTTTTTTTCTTATATGAATAGGGTGACAAGATTAGCTACTGCCTACTTATGGAATTTCACATTTCTTTTTCTTGTATGATCATTCATGGTAATGAGAGATGAAAATGATTATGCAGCTTCCTGATTCGATGAAGCAAAGTCAGGCAGAACTGTACATGGAGACCTATCAAGTTCTTGATTTGGAGATGAGTCGTCTGCGTGAAATTCAGAGATGGCAAGCATCAGCTGCTTCTAAAGTATGTGACTTTTGTAACCTGATTTCATTCTCTGATATTCTTTTCTTTTTGACAAATGGAATTCCATTTTGCATGTATTGTTACTCATTAAAACCACCTTAGTTCTATCATTTGGAGTTTATGGAAACAAGGAAATTAAGAATGTCTACATTCTTCTGTCTTTCTTGATTTAAGTTGACAGATACATAATTTCACTTATGTCCAATCTAGTGCAGCTGGCAGCTGATATGCAACGATTTTCAAGGCCTGAGAGGCGCATAAATGGTCCTACCATAACTCATCTTTGGTGTGTCTTTACTTTCTTTTATCATCTTACCTTTAGGCAAATGGAACTTGTTTCACTTCCTCATTTTCATTCACATTTCATATCTTACAATGTTTAAAGGGAAACTTGAAGTTTGATTAGGTTCTTGGTGGAAAAGTAATGCTAAACATGAGATACTTCCCTTGATTCCTTATGTTTCAACTGTGCTATATGGTTTACACCATCAAATATTATCAACAACAACAACAACAACAACTCAGCCTTATCCCAACTAAATGGGTTGGCTACATGGATCTTTTCAAAACAAAGTAGGGAAAACTGATGTCACACCCCACCCCCACTAGACCGGGCACAGTCAACTGACATCCCTGCAACCACCAGGATCGCGAGTACAATACTCCCAATCACAAACCATTACAATACGGTAAATCAAATGCAGTGGAAGACATTCAGATAAGGACTTTACATCCAACAAAGTAGTTTAAGTACACAAAAATAATGTATAAACATCAAAAGTAAAGATAGGCCTAGTCCGTTAGGCCAGATCACAGAAATGCACACTGATAGCCTACACACGACAGGTCATGCACCTCGGGCTCCTGCACTACATAGTCACTATCGGTGGCAAAGTCCAAAGCAGCATCACCCACCAGCTCTGGGTCGTCACTACCTGCAAAGTCATCTGAAAGGAAGGAATTCCACGGGGGTGAGCTCCATTGAGCCCAATGAGGGAGAAAAACATGCATGCAGTCACAAATAGTCTATGATGCATGTCCTTAAACTAATATGCTTCTAACAACAATTCTAAGTCTCACGAGGCCAGTGCTACTGTAACAGGTATTCTATTCCTAGTTCCGGAATGCCGCATCAGACCCTAACAATACAACCCTGTTATAGTGGAAGCCTGCCGGTACCGGAATCAACCATCAGTCCCTAGCAAATCCCCGAAGCTAACCCTACTGCATCTCCCATTCCGGAATCCCCCTTCAGACCTGGGAGTGCAATGAATGGCATTTCAGAATTTCCGCATCAGACCTGCCACGGGTTATCCAACACCTCACCCCTGTTGGCAAGGGTCGTAGCACAGGGTTATGAAATCCTAGCCACAATCACCTTCTACTATGAGTGACATGAAGGCTTTGCAAAATTTAAGATAACCAATTCATATCCATGCTGTCCATAACTCTCTTTCTCAATAACATACACCAATACACCTCATCATCTCAAATTCAGCAACTCAATATCATAACTTGAATTTAATGCAACAAGTAGTATTATGCAACAATTTATATATGCAACCTAGCACACATGCATAACATCTAAATACAAAGGACTATTGACTATATATAAGATACTGTTATGATGCATGCTAGGGTGCAACAAGTAATGAAAAAGGAAAATTATGGAAACACTCTTAAATTAAGCCATGATCCCCACTCACCTTCTTGTGCTAATTGTCCAAGTCAAGGTAAATCTCCAAATCCTTTGTCAAGCCTCACCGATCAAAGTGTTATCTTCCTAATATGGTTGCATATAGACTAATTAGGTTATGCATGTAGTTATTAAGTCATGCATGTGGTTGTTAGGGTCAATCCCCATAGGGTTTTTTTTTTTTTTTTTTTGGGATGAATAAAAAATTTAATTACGAAGAAAGAGGGGGGAAAATACAAGCTCAAGGGTAAACAAACCAGAAACTAGACTAGCTAGGCAACAAAATGGAGAGAGGAAGGCCCCAGGATACAACAATGAGCCTGTTCCTTGGGGTATCCTTAACAGCAGATAGGGGGAGGGTGCAAATTTTAGATGAGACATCAAAGGAGATGGCATTCCAAATCTTGTCGAGAGAGCGGAAGTTGGAAGTCCATCTTCTGAGGTTGCGCTCCATCCAAATGTGGGAGATGGTGGCACAAAAGGCAAGCTTGCCAACATAGTCATAGATCGTTTTCCTGCCAAATGTCATATCAATCCAAACCCACTCCCGTTGAAGGGGGAGGGGGTTTCTTCTATCCGGCCGGGATGAGCGCAGGACTCTTGCCCAAATGGAGGAAGCAAAAGGGCAAGAGAAGAACAAGTGATTTGAGTCTTCAAGACCGGACCAGCAAAGGCAGCAATGGGGGGGAGACTTGGATGTGGCGGTGGATGAGGAAGCCTGAGTTGGAAGACAGTTGGAGAGAACGCGCCAAGAGGTGAGACTATGGCGAGGAATGTGCCCTTTGAACCAAATGACTTTGTGCCAAGGACAGTGGGTCCCTCTGTGCCTGACCATATCCCAAGCGGAGTTAGAGCTGAATCTGCCGGAGGGGGATGGGAGCCAAAGAACAGTGTCACCCCTTCCTCGCTGCCCAGGGGGGATAGGAGGGAGGGATCTCCAAAGATCTGCAAGGGGGGGGGCAGGAACCTCTGCTGATAATGGAAGCAACCATGGAAGATCTGTCCAGCCCGGAGGAGTAGATGACACGGAGGCTCACAACTGAAGAAAGAACATCGGAGGGGTGCCATTTGTCCAGCTAAAGAGAGGTAGAGAGACCATCATCGATCCTGCAAGAGATGGCTTCAATGGCTAAGTGTCTCACTTGTAAAATTCTGCACCATGCCCAGGAGGAATCGGCAACAGTGCTAACAGTCCAAATGGCGTCTCTACGAAGAGGCCCAGCATAAACCCAAGAAGACCAAATACTTCTCTGTTGGTGAGAAGTTTCCAAATAAGCTTGAGAGAGCCAGCAATATTGACATCATTAATCCTTCTGAGACCAAGACCTCCTTCTGATTTAGGAAGGCAGAGGGAGGACCAACTCTTGGGATGAAGAAACCTGGCTGAATCCACACCTTTCCAGAGGCAAGCATACATAATAGACTCTGCAGCCTTAATGGTGGCCTTGGGGAGATCAAAGACTCCGCACCAGTAGATGTAGCAGGATTGGAGGACCGATCTGATGAGCTCGAGCCAACCTGCATAGGAGAGGAGCCTAGCTTTCCAAAGCTGCAACCTCTTGCGAAGGAGATCTAAAATGGGGGAGCAATGGTGGGCTGTGGGTCTAGCGGGGATGAGGGGGAGGCCAAGGGAACAGATAGGTAAGGTGCCAATGGAGAAACCGGTAAGGGAGGAGAGGAGGGATTTGGTGGTGTCAGAGACTCCATTAAGGAAAATGTGGGACTTAAGGAGGTTAATGCGGAGGCCAGAGAGGATTTGAAAAAGGGAGGACATGATGGACTCAATGGAGAGAGAGTCAACCTTAGAGAAGATCATGAGGTCATCAGCGAAAGCAAGGTGGGTGAAGTTAGTGGGGTTACACTTGGGGATGGGGGAGATGAGATGAAGGTTAGTTTTGGATTGGAGACTTCGGGAGAGCATCTCAAGGGACAAGCAAAAGAGGAAGGGGGAGAGAGGACAACCTTGGCGAATGCCGACAAAAGAAGAGAAATAGCCAGCTGGGCTGCCATTCACGAGAACCGAGAAGCAGGGGGAAGAGATAAAGGAAAGGATCCAGTTGATAAAGATGGGAGGGAAAGACATTTTGAGAAGGACATGGGAGATGAAATCCCAACGGATGGAGTTAAAGGCTTTGTGGATATTGATATCCAAGAGAGCGGAGGGGGGAGAGGGATTTGCGGTCAAAGCCTCGGACAATTTCCTGACAAAGGATGATGTTGTCGGTAATACTACGACCCGAGATGAAGGCTGATTGATTTACATTGACGGTTAGCAAGGATTTTGGCAATGAATTTGTAAAGGAGGTTGCAAAGGGAGATGGGCCTGAAGTCGGCCATGGAGGAGGCACCCGAGATCTTGGGGATGAGCAAAAAAAATGTGTGGTTGATGGAATGGATTTGCTGGTTAAAGAAGCTTTTGATGGCAAAGACCTAATGATGTCCGGGGAAGAAGAATCCCTGCTAAAACCATCGAGGCGGGAGCTTTATTGGACTTGTGGGACCGGACAGCGAAAGGATTTGGTCGGAGGATGGAGTGAAGAGAGGCGAGGAGATGGACGGGGATGAATTTATTGATGAGGTCATCCAGGATGGGGAGAAGGAGGAAGAGGAGGGCAAATAAGTTAGTAGTAGAATGTTGCTTTTGATTTGATGTCTTCCATAGAAGAGAGAATAGAGCCATCGGAGGAGGTGAGGGAAAGATAGAGTTGGAGTTAGAACGGGCTTTGAGGGAACAATGAAAGAAAGCGGTGTTTGAATCACCAAGCTCAAGCCATTTAATGCGGGATTTCTGCTTGAGGAAGCTTTCTTCCTGAGAAAGAAGGGAGGGGAGCTCAACGG
Organism: Telopea speciosissima; assembly: GCF_018873765.1. Classification (NCBI taxonomy): domain Eukaryota; kingdom Viridiplantae; phylum Streptophyta; class Magnoliopsida; order Proteales; family Proteaceae; genus Telopea; species Telopea speciosissima. The sequence continues at coordinate 23,637,695 of NC_057922.1, read as the reverse complement.
AAGCTAATTTCTCCTCATCCGCGAGGGAGGGATTGAAGGGATCCATTTGAAGACGGGAGTTTGGATGGAGGAGAGGTTATCCCGACAAGAAGAGACACGAGAGGAGATGTTGCCAAAGGAGGAGAGGTTCCAGGATTTGAGGGCACATTTGGCATTCTTAAGCTTTTTAGAGAAGGAAAGGAGGGGGGAGGAGAAGGAGTAGACCGGAATGTCCTAAGCAGCTTTGACGGTAGGGATAAAATCCTGATGCGAAGACCTTATATCGAAATACTTGAAAGGCTTGGGACCATAGGATAGGTAAGGGAGGACAAAAAGGGAGATGGGACAATGGTCGGACAAACCAGGGAAGTCGAAGGAAGCATGGGAGGAGGGGAGGGAGGAAAGCCAGTGGTCATTTACAAGGACTCATTTAAGTTTGCAAGCGACTCTGCTGGGGCCAGAGCGCCTATTGTGTCAGGTAAGATCGGCACCCGACCATCTGAGGTCGTTTAGCCCAGAGTCCTTGAGACAAGAGTTGAAAGCTTCAACTGCTTGCTGGTAAAGGGGGGACCCACCAGATTTTTCATGACTGAAACGGACGACGTTGAAATCACCTCCAAGACCCTAAGGGGAAGAGCTCACAGAGGAGGGGAAAGGGCACAGATGCTGTCTCAAAGGGGGAGACGGTCGGTATGGCGATTAAGGGCATAGACCATAGTGAAGAAAAAGAGGTGATTAGATAGATGATCTGAGATTTTGAGGTGAATGAACTGCGAGGAGAAGGAAGAAGCCGAAATCTGAAATTTAGAGGGATCTCAAAGGATCCAAATGCGACCATTGGGGGAGTGGGAATAGTTGGAGATGAATGCCCAGGAGGGAGCAATGGAGGCAATGATGCGGGACGAGTTAGGCTCAAAAGCCTTAGTTTCTAAGAGGCAGCAAAGGGGGGACTTGGAGGAAAAGATCCGCGAATGAATTTCAGCTTGTTTGGCTGGGGCATTAAGGCCTCGGACATTCCAAATGGTCCAAGGGATCATGAGAAAAGAGAGGGAGGGGGCAACCGACCCGAGGAGCTATAGTGGGAGGCAGGAGGGGTACTTCTGGAATGAAGATGGTAATCTTTGAGGGAGGGGAAGCGAACCAACAGAGAGGGGGATTGGAGATGGTTAGAGGAGGGAGATGGGTGAAGGGATACCGGAGGAGGGGGGTAGAGAGGATTGGAAAGGGGAGTAAAGGGGGTAAGAGAGAACTGGGGCTTAGAATGAAGTTGGAATTTTGGTGGTTCAACAGGTTAAGAGAGGGGTGATTTAGAGAGCAAAAAGGGTTGGGCGAGTTACCCATGGAGATGGGATAGGTCGGGTTAGAGGGTAAAAACGGTAATGGGTTAGATATGGATTTTGGGTAGCTGGGGTGAGGAGGGACACGTGTAAAGGGGGTTAAGGTTTTATGGGGAGGAGGGTGTTTGTTGTTAGGCGAGGTCGAAGGTGTTTGGGGATGAAGGAAGCTGGAAAAGGGGGGCTAAAGGGGACTAGCAGAGGGAGAGGAGAGGGTAGGGTTACAAAAAAGGGAACTTTGGGAAGCTAGATGTGACATCCAGGATGGTGTCGGGATCACAGGAGAAGGCTGCAGCTTAGCGACAAGGTTCAACCAGGGCTCCAGAGTAGCAGCAGTCGTAACGTCACCCTCAATGTCAGGGTCGAGGTTCTGAAGCATTGCGAATCGGTTGTGACAAGTAGAAAGGGCTCTATTGTTTGGAGGATCAGAGGACCTGTCGCCGGCGGTCGGAGGATCTGTGGTGGTGCCGCTAGAACGAAGTAAATTTTCCTTGAGGTGGCGGTTCCCTTCTTTTTTCCGGTTGCGGAAGCTTTTGGAAAGGTTAGATCCTTCGAGGGTCTAAGAGCTTCAGTAACAGAAGGTTTAGGTTCTTGAATAGGCGCAACATCCTCGACAGGAAGAATAAGAACAGGGATAGCACTCGCTTGAACAATACCGATACTCAAGGCATCAGCGTTCAGGGCATCCAAAACAACATTTGAAGGCAAGTCGCAAGGGCCAATTCCGATAATGGGGGCTGAGGAGGGGAGAACAACAGACGAGGTAAGACCCGGTTGGCAGTGCTTTGAGGAGTGACCATAAATCTTGCAAGAGGGGCAATATAGGGGGAGCCAGTCGTAGAGTACTTACTACGAGAAGGAATGGCCATCCTCTTCCATGAAGGTGACGAAGTCGGGTGGTGGAGCATCGACGGTGATGTCGACACAAATCCTGGCATAGGAGAGGCGATCCATACACTTGGTACGATCATCAGAGTAGAGTGGTGTCCCGATGGCAGAGCCCACAATGCTAAGCCCAGAAGAGCACCGATAATGGAGGGGAAGACCTGGAAGGGAGATCTAAATGGGAATGGATTTCAGGTCAATCTTGCTGAGAGAGGAATGATGATCCCATTGGCGTAAGAGAATAGGCTTCTTGCCGACCAGCCAAGGACCTCCCTCCAGAGCACGGGCTTTATCAGTGTCGACGGAGAAGCGAAGATGAAAATTCCATTGGACATCAGGTAAGTGAAGACAAAACCTGCAGCTCGCCATTGTTTTAGAAGGGAGGCTTTCACGACATGGAAGGAGGGACGGCTACCCAGGAAGTGAACAACAAGGCAGCTCTGCCATTTGGTAATTTCTTCGTCAAGGAGACCTTTGGGGCAGAAGCCCACCCTGGAATCATTGATGACAGAGGGGGGGACGAAATGCCGAGAGTGTCTGTCAACGTTAGGGGAGGGGTGAAGGTTGAAAAGTGATTTCCAGGTCTTGGAAGCAGAGGTGGGAGGCAGAGAACAAGGAAGGAGGGGGGCTGAAGGTGGAGAGGGAAGAGGTGGGGGAGGTGGAATGGAAAGGGGGGGGGGGCAGGGGATAGCGCCGTCAGGGGCCGCTGGTAAGGGGAGAGGCATGGAGCTACCTCAGGGACTCACCGGACTCAGATCATGTAGAGAATTAGTCGTTTCGACCAGACTTGGTCTCTTACTAGCCTACCCTCAGGAAACGATCTTTTTTTTTTGTGGAATTGGGAGCTTATATATAAATTTTACTGGGGTGGGGGGAGGCCCCAAGGAGAGTTGATCTTATGACCTCTTACTTTTGAGGTGTTGGTCTTTGCCAACTGAGCAACCCCCTTGGGGTAAAGGGTTTCTTCTTTAGTTCAGCTGTATAGGGGTGGTTAGGTCTTACTTGGGGTTTGGAAATCAATTTACAGCATACAGGGCAGGTCCAATTAGCTTAATTAAGTTGTGCATGTTATTAGGTTTTACATAGGGTCATTGAGTCAATCCTCATAAGGTCTCTGCCTTAGATCTGTTATATAGAGGTTAGATAGGTCTTACAGGGGGTTTAGAGCCATATTCCAGCATGCAGGGCAGAAACAGAGCATCACAGACCAACTGGATGGTCAAGCCCTCAAGGACCGGACAACCACGGTGGTCCAGACCTGGCCATCTGGTGGTGTTTTTGGGCTCAGAATTTGGGGTTTCTTCTCCAGAAATGCCATTTTTAAGGTGGTTGAAGCTTGAACACCTTAGGGGAAGGGTCTAGCATGCCAATTGGGTTATAATTAACCCAATTCTCATGGCTAATTAAGGAGATTAACAGTAGTGCAACAAAACAGAATTTGGGTTTAAAATTAAGGGTCTAGCATGCCAATTGGGTTATAATTAACCCAATCGTCATGGCTAATTAAGGAGATTAACAGCCTATATTGCAACAAAACAGAATTTGGGTTTAAAATCAAGGTTTGGGCAGGAACTAAGTTGTTCTTGCTGATTCATGAGCTTGAATCTAACCAAATAGGTTTGATTCAGTTCAAGCTTGAAAAATAAGACCATGCATGCATGATCAAGTGGGAAAGAGGTTAGATTAATTCATGAACTAGGGTATGCATTGAAGGAGAGAAGAGTTTCAAGGTAGAGATTCTTACCTTGAGATGGATTCATGGTAGAAACCCTAGGGCAGTAGTAGTTTAGCAGCAAGGTTCTCCCAAATCCTCCTCCTCTTCTCTTTTTCACTTCACTTCTCCAGAGCAGATTCAGTTTAGATAGAAGAGTGAAATGAGAATTGAGAAAGAAGAGCTCTATTTATATACTTAGGCCACTATGACCCGTTTGGCTGGCCATTACAAGAATCAAACTCATTTTATGAGTTAGTCTCTAAGGCTTGTTTTGTTGGCCTATTAAGGCTTTAAGTTGATTAAATGGCCAATAGGGCCATGTGGTGCCCACGACCGAGTCGGGGAAAGGTGTCCCGGAATGTAAGCCGAACCCCAATCGTAAGGACATACGGACAACTCAACATAGCGGGGGTATGCGGTCCCGGAAGGAGGAATCGCATTTCAGTTGATACGACCATCCTGTGACCCAACTGGAATGGTGGCTGACCATCCGGTGGTGGCTACCTGGTGGTCAGCTCTGTTCCACCTTGGTTTGCGCAACAGTGGTCATTTGTAAATTACTAAAGGGGGTTTCTTACCTATTGCCTGGTGTCTGAAAGCGATAACTTTGGCATGTGTTCAATCCAACATTCCTCGCATGCAAAACTTGTGTGTGGTCCCATCTAGTCTTTCAGACTCCGCAGCTACATCAGATGGTTCTTCAAAGTCCGACCTCGGTGAACTGGAGGATTGACTTGAATCCTCAACAGTCGAAGCCCACAACACAGAGGCATACACAGATGCTGAACCTGGACCTGAAATCATACAAATTTAATTAGACTCATATTAGAGGTGGGTTTTACAACTGAGGTCCCCACGACTGTAAATGAAAGTAAGAGGAATGAAGAATAAAAATGAAGAAAATAGATATGAGAAGTGAGAAAGGGAAAATGAAAATAAGAGGAAAGAGGATAGCCCAGAAAATTAGAAAACTCTCAGCTACATGGTGTTGACAACGTGGATCCTTTCCCTCTAATAGCCTCTATTTGAGGCAAGGTTCTAAAACTTGGGTTTCGACCAGCTAGCAACCGAGATATGGTTGAAACAGGTCGAAACCTGTGATTTTTTCTTAGCCAACTCGAGCTAGTGGTTTCGAGGCCCAAAAATGTTTTTTTTGATCTGTTTTTTTTTTGTAAACAGCCTATTTTTGACATTCTAAACACAATGCATGAACTATTTTCACCCAAAAAAAAAAAAAAAAAAAAAAAACCCTCAAAATGATACTTGTTTTTTACCCAAGTTTACTAGTGTATGCACAGTGTACTGAGAATCATAGTTGTCTACTTGTCCAGACAGACATTTATGCCAACTATCATTTAAGTTGGACCTTGGTGCAACCGTTAGGTTGCTCCATTATGACCAAGTGGTTACGGGTTTGAGGCTCTGGAAACAGCCTCTTTGCAAAGCAGTGTTAAGGCTGCGTACATTATGACCCTCCCCAGACCCCGCAGTGGCGGGAGCCACGTGCACTGGGTACGCCCTTTTGAAGGTCGTGCTTGGCACATTGGTCAAGTGCTCACTTGCTGAACGCTTGGTCACGAGTTCAAGTCCTGAAAATAGGGGTAAGGCTACATACATTTGACCCTCCCCAGACCCTGCTGAATGCGGGAGCCTTGCGCACTGGGTACGGCCTTTTTTTTTATCCTTCAATTAAATGTTTTTATATTTGTTATAAACATGGTACTAAATCTCATTTCGTTTCGGTGTTTCGGTCTGATCGAAATTTCGTCGAAATCTCGGTCGAAATATGGAATTTTTTTGTGGGTGTAAAATGCCAAAAATGTCCGAGATTTCCGAAATTTTCGAAACGAGATGACCGAAATTACCGAGATTTCCGAAACGAGATGACCGAAATTTCCGAAATATTCAAAATATTGCATTTTTTCATATCGGACTTGTGTTTCGTTTCGGACAGGTCGAGATACTCGAAATATTCGATATCTCGACCGAAATTTCGCGAGTTTTAGTACTATGGTTATAAAAACATTTACTTAAGATATTATTCATAAATAAGCAAATATCCCCTATTTGAATCCAATAAAAATTGTTAAAAAATAAATTCCAAAAGGATAAAAAGTCAACCCTCAGTTCAAGAACTAAAATTGGATTTTCGGCGGTAGGTGCAATTTTTCAACTTTTAAATGGTGGGGTGTTTCTCAGGTCTAAAAATTTCATAAATCTTAATATGGTAAAACATTTCTGAAAACCAAAAGTGTGGTAACATATTCATTTGTTTTGATGTCCAAAAAAATATTTTCATTCAGAGTGATTTTAAACAGGATTTGCGCACACCAAATAAGGTTTGACCAAAACATAAATCCTTCAATATAAATCAGATTTAAGCAATCTTGGATTTGTTTGAACGCCATCAAAGCTTTCAAATCCCTGAATTCTCACTGAATTGTTACATCTAGAAAGCACACTCTTCTATTTCTGTTTTTCACTGTTGTATAAGGGATCATCTTTCTGAATTCTCACTGAATTGTTAAGTTAAGGAAGACAATGGTTTCAGTTTATCTTAATAATTTTCTAGGCTCTCTTTCTCATCTATTTCAAGATTTATTGAGTGCACTATATTTGTTTATCTGAAGTACGTTTTTTCCTCATATTCTACTCTAGGTCCATGTTGAGGTTGCTTGATGTTTTGGTACAACTTGATCATCTTAAGAATGCAAAAGCAAGCATACCCAATGATTTTTCTTGGTATAAGAGGTATGACTATCTTTATTTATGTTCCATCTTATAGGATGATACTTACCTTTAAGGTGCCAGCTAGCGCAGCTGGTAAGGACCTAGGCTAGCTGTTGCCAGGCCTTGATCAAATCCCTCCATCTTGGGGGTCTTTTTTTTTGGGGGGGGGGGGGTGGGAGGTTAAGGGGTGGTGTTTCCTTGTATTGCCAATTGCCACAACAGTGTAAACATCCTCACCCCCCCCCCCCCCAAAAAAAAAAAAAAAAGTTGATGCTTACCTTCTGTTGTGTACCTTGTGTGATGGCAAAATAATATGACTTGCATCTTCCTTTTGTGTATCGTATTTTTATTTGTGTGGGTAGATAACCCTGAGAAAGTCTTGTAATGCAACATATTTCTAGTTTTTATTTTTTTATTTTTTTTATAGGTATGTGTGTGACATTCTGTTTTCTTACTTGGTGTTGATAGTATTGTTTGATGGCTTTTTATTTTAGTTTCCATTGGAATTTGGGGTAGCAGCTTCCCTTCTTTCTGCAAGGCTATAATATTGAGAGTTGATTGTCGGGGGATGGCCTTACATTCTTGATCGTGAGTTGTAACTAGGTTGTGTTGCTAATTTTCTTATTATTACTCAAGTCCGTTAAACCCTTGTAATAATTTGTGTCTCTCTTAGATAAAACTCTTGGAGTTCCTTTTGAGTTATTTTTTTCTGTTGAATTGTAGGAATGTCTGTAGTATCTCCTGATAAATAATAAACCTTATTGTTTGCTAGATGTTATTAATAATTATTCATATTTATGTACTAATCATGCACTCCAGCAAAAGCAAAAAGATGAAAAATTTGTTTGGTTGAAATGAATACTTCAAACTTATATGTTTGTTTTAAGCAGATTGAGTATTTTAGGGTTTTCCTCCTGGTGTGTTTGCATATGAAAGAATGAATTCACCTCTTTTATTATTTTCTTAAGACATTCAATAACAAGTCTGCAACTCTGTGGAGCTTTCCGTAAAGTAGACCTTTTTACTATCCAGAAGCTTTGTTAACCTTTTACTTAGAGAATTACTGTCCTATTCCAAAATGTGAACTATTATTTTTTTTCCCCTTTTCTTGGAAACAGTCCACCAGAATCTGTTTAATTGTGGAGACATGAACCATTTAGATTGCAGTCCTATGATTTCACTCTTTGATGATGTCCTTTTGGTGGTTGATCAGCTCAGCTGCATGATGTTTTGAATGGTGGTTATGGTTCTAGAATATCTTTTGCATCAAACTGCAAAAGTAATGGCTGTCCAGCAGTTGATGAGTATTTTGTGCTTCATTAATGTTTATGCCTTTGACCACTTCTCAATTTCTCAGGACTTTTACTCAAGTCAGTGTTCAGTGGCAAGATACTGATTCAATGAGGGAGGAGTTAGATGATTTACAGGTTTGTGAGTTTGAATATTCTTGTTCATTATGGCAGTGAAAGTCCGAAACTGTAATGGATGCTTATAGCTTATCTAGGTTTAGTTCTCACCAGTGTCATGTTTTTTTTGTTGGCAGATTTTCTTAAGCACCAGATGGGCTATTTTATTGAACTTGCATGTTGAGATGTTCCGTGTGAATAAGTATCCTGCACCTACACAGTTCTATTTCCTTTGAGGCATAAGTATTAGACGCATTCGCTTGGATTGATGCAATTTGGGTCGACAATTCTTAGCATATATTATAGACTGTTGTTCGATACTTACATAACCAGACCAAAATGAAAAATGAATGCAGTGGATTTTGTAGCATTCTTGTAGTCTGGACTCTGGACTCTATGAAGTTTGTTGTCCATCTTGTGGCCCTTAACTCAGAGATAGTGTAGAAGACATTCTTCAAGTCCTTATAGTATTTTGTGTTGAATCTCTGGAGTTGGATTTTGCACTTCTGTTTCCAGAACGCCAAATTCTCCTACGTGTCTTGCCTGTTCTTGTCGTTCTAGCAACAACATCAGATAAAGATGGTGAATCATTGTACAAAAGGGTGAAAATCAATCGACTCATTAACATATTCAAGGTATGTTCATTTGTTAGCCTATTTTTACTTGTCATTAAATTCCAATAGTTGTGTACATTATGACCCTCCCCAGTCCCCGCAGTGGCGGTAGCCTTGTGCACTGGGTATGCCCTTTATTTATTTATTAAATTCCAATAGTTCATGGTCAAGGGTTTGTTGGTTCATTTTCATGATGATATTTTTATCAATTTTGCAGAATGATCCTGTTATTCCTGCATTCCCAGATCTTCATCTTTCTCCTTCAGCAATGTTGAAAGAGCTGTCGATGTACTTCCAAAAATTCTCAAGCCAAACTCGTCTTCTTACTCTCCCAGCACCACATGAACTCCCAGCTCGTGAGACACAAGAATATCCTTTTACCTTCTCATGTTGTTGACAATATGCATCTTTGGTACCTTGTCTGCCTTTGTTAACTTTTAGCGTGTGCTTTCTTATTGATTTTAAATGATGTGTGATAAATATTTCTACAAACAGTCTCTCTTTGAAATTAGGAATGGAATAGATTTGTGAGAAAACGAAACTTGCATGCATAAGAAGGAAGATATCCCTGACTATGTTAGTATGCCACAGTCAAGGTATCCTCTCTTTTGCACACTCATACTAATAAACACCTTCGGTTATTGAAATTTTATTGGTTTGTGGGTCTTGATGCATTGGAATGTGTGATTAACTGCACTTTATGGAAGCTCACAGCCCTTTGTATTAGAAGAAGGTACAAGTGGAGATGGCAAGTTTGATCTGCTGCCTGATTTTAGAGTATTTTCTAAAGCCCTCATCATAAGTTCATTGAATTTATTATAAACTGCTTGGCAGTGGGGCTTTGAAGTACAGCCGTACAGGGGCACATTGTGGTGGGTTTATTGCTTTGGGTGCTGTTATGAGACATAGATGGCATTGGTAGGATGGAATAATAACAAATGACACTTCTAGCATAATACGATGTTAGATGATTCTCTATTGTCCTAAATATCTGTTGAAAAGTAACTTTGTACCTATCTGGTTACCCTGTCTCATTCTGATGCTTTAGATTTTTGTACATAATAATTCTAGTGGAAATGAGCTCTGGGTTTCTGACCCTTTAGTACTCTTGTATGTCATCCTACTAGGTAATGACAAGTGGTCCAGTTAGCTCCAAAATATTGTACATTCTGTGGTTGAAATATATTAGGTTGTATCCTGAAGAACCTTTTAAATTGAAGACCTTGACATATTCACTTATCAGAGGCATTATTTTATTGTCAATCACATTGGAGCTATACGTGCCGAGCATGATGATTTTGCTGTTCGTTTTGCTTCATCCATGAACCAGGTACTTACTTATCCTGGCAGGTCTACGATGTCAGCTCTTTTCAGTGCAAATTGCCCTGCTTTTATATACCGAAGTGAATCTCTCTTTCTGAGGGTGGGCCTTGGTGCAACAGTAAAGGTTGCTCCATTGTGACCAAGTGATCACGGGCTCGAGTCTGGAAACAGCCTCTCTGCGAAAGCAGGGGTAAGGCTGCATACATTATGACCCTCCCCAGACCCCGCAGTAATGGGAGCCTCGTGCACTGGGTACGCCCTTTTTTTAGAGAATTTCGCTTTTTGATTGGTATATAGAGTTCCATTTTACTGTACTAAAAGATTATCAATAGGTTCGATAGGTTTGAAATTTCGGATTTCACCCCCATTTCGACCTCTGCCTAAACTGAAATTTCGAACCATGAATTTTAGATGAATAATGGCATAATATACTCGGGGTAAGGCTGTATACATTATGACCATCCCCAGACCCAGCAGTGGCAGGAGCCTTGTGCACTGGGTACACCCCCTTTTTTTATACTTGTGGTAAGTTAAAAAGTGGGTCACTTCTCCGTAATTTAATTCAAGAGTGGCCTTTCTGTTTACACTTTTATGTGCAGATTATATCACTGAAATCAACAGATGGTGCAGACGTTGAGTGGTGCAAGGAAGTGAAGGGAAATATGTATGATATGGTTGTTGAAGGTATTCAGCTTCTAAGCAAATGGAGTGGACGCATTTGGGAACAGTGTGCATGGAAATTCTCTCGTCCCTGTAAAGATGCAATTCCTGCAGAAACTCACGAGAGTTCTGCATCATTTTCTGACTATGAGAAGGTATCATAATTTATTTTATTTTCTTTTTCAATGGTAACATTTCAACATGAATTTCCTCATCTTTTGTCTCTCTTAATTAAGGGACAAGAGAGACTACAACCAGTGAAATTGGGCCTATGTGATCCAGCTATCAATACCAGTACTGGGTTTGCCCAGTATGTTATCTTCACAAAGCCTTCAGTCCCCATAGGGATGGGGTTGTCCAAGGGGGTACAATAAACATCTTAAAGATCCTTACTGAAGGGAGTGCCAAACCCAGACCAAAGCTGTTAAGTCCTTAGGACTAGCTCCAACCATCTTAAACATAGTTGAGAAATATCATCAAATTTCAGTAGCAGAAGAAATGGATGGCCAACCAGTTCAATCCTCCTTGAGAGGGACAGACTTGGAGGGGGAATTATCTCTAGGTGTCTTCTCTGGTACATATCACAAGTAGAAGACCCATGTCAACTATTTCCGGACCAAATGCCTTGTAATTCACTTTAGTCCAACCCAAATCTTCAACAAGGCCTTATAATGGAATAGATTTCTTGTTGGGGTTACTAAGTCTTGTATTCCGTCGCTTGGTTTGGGGGTTGATTCCGAAGGGCCGTTAAGAGGCCGTAGGGTATTTTGGTGAAATTCCTATGTAGGGTTTTGCTATAAATATGTAACGAGGGTTCTTTCTCTGAAATGCAATCTGAGAGAGGTGTGAGGACGAGCGGCTGTAACCTTATTCTCCATTGATAGTGAAATGGATCTCATCTCATCATGGACGTAGGCAATCTTGCCGAACCACGTAAATCCTTATGTTCGTTTGTGTGATTGTTGTTTGCTATTTACATTCTTTTCTGCATTGTTTTAGGATTCATTTTCAACAAGTGGTGTAAAAGTTCTTGTTCTCTGTCATGGTTTCCTTGTAGAGAACAGTAAAAAAGATTTGACTGCAAACTGGTGCAAAAATTCCATTTAGGGTGGAAACTTTTCTCAGATACTTTCTCTTGATAGGCTCTTGATGTTGAATAAAAAATTTTAAAAGTGCTTAGAGTTAGCAAGTTGATATCATTTATTTGAGGGGGAAGAGGCTCTAGGTTTTATATTCTTGTGTTATATTAAGAATGTGATGAGACCGTGTACGTCTTATATGAGGGTTTATTTTTTGCCTTCCTAGGAGTGTAACCTGCTGAGTGGAAGATTATTTTTGCATGGTCTATTGCTAATTTGAATCTGAAGGGTAGAATCTTATGGTGACTGATACCTTATGTGTTCATATCTGGTATTTGCATAGTTGTCATGGTGTCGCCATGGCGTCCTGGCGCTGGAGAAGCATGCATATCGACCTACGCCATGGCGTCTCTTTCCCTCTTCGATTTCATCTTCTTTTGCCATTGATGTTCTCTCTGTTGGGCGGTGACTGCAACCCTCAATAGAATTGTTTTGAACCCTTTGAGAGAGAGTCGATTGGGCTTGAGTTTTGGTGCATTGAATCACCACCCTAGGGCGATCCTTACCTGAGAGGTTCGCACCCAAAAGCTTTCCTTGCCCTGAGATTCAAACCTTTGAAGATTACTTGCAACTAAGAAGTCGCCAGATCTGATTCCAGGGATTAAATACTCCTTGTTTAGTTGATTTCTGTGATGAGTTCCTGCTGGAATTGATAGAGCATGATGTGGCGATGCTTCGCCTGAAGATTTAGACTGGACCGAGAAGAGTTGAAGGAGTTATCTCCTTCGTACTGCGCTGTTTTCCATCCCAGGCTGAAGTCATAAGGTTGAAGACAACCATGATCTGATCGTGGGTTATTACAAACCCTTATTTTTGTCTTTTTTCCTAAAGTACCCTGCTCTTCTTTTATTCCCCTTTGTCCATACTTTACACATCCCTCCAAGTTTACCCTTAGTCATTAAATCAAAACCCTTTTATGCCCTTTCTTAGATTCTACTTAATTACAAGATTGCCATCCTTAAAACTTGAGAAACAGTAGAGAAAAAATAAAACATGGCTTGAGTAGACATCTATTAAAACATTAAAAAATAGAGAAAATAAAAAATAAAACATGGTCGACATGATCGCCATGGCATTGCCATGGCGGGCGACGTGTCGATATATCGATCAGACACCCCTCCACTGACTTGGATTGCCATGACACCGTGACAACTATGGGTATTTGGGACGGGAGCAATGGGTGATTCTTTGAGGAGAGTGTTATAATACCAGATACTGAACCACCAGATTGGAGAGAAGAGAAGAGAAGAAAGAAGAAGGAGAAAGAGGAGGAGAAGAAGAAGAGAGTGCAAATCCCAAGAGAAAGGGGACCTGCGGTAGAACAGAATGTTCTATCGCAGGTCACTTAATGTATTATTGATATTGAAATAAGTTTAGGACAAAACTGCCCTTACATCAATGAAACACTAGAAAAACAGAAATAAAACAAAGGAAAGAACAATGACCTATCTGCCCTTACAACTATCGACTTCAACAAAGAGGATAAAGAAAGAGAGTTCCTAGGTTGTGCTCGGTCATTGGCTGGCAGCACCCCCACCCCCCGACTGTGGTTTTCTATTAAGGAATATGTAGTGGTTGAAAGAGAAATTTTTTTTTTGGGGTGGGGGTTGACTGGTGAATTGATGAGCATTATTGGCTGATGGATATCAATATATCATGATATGAATGTGATATTTCTTTGTACGGAGAAAAAGGATACAAAGTTACAGGGTCTGACTGGTACCTTGCTGCGCTTGGCTGATAGATATCTGCTGTTAATATGATGTGTCTTTGTAAAGAGAAGAAAAGCTTTTCAAAATTATGGATCTGCTCGTAGAGATTTTTACTGCATTACTCATGTCTTTTTGTTGCCCTCTCCCCCACCCCACCCAAAGAAAGAAAAAAGATCCCATTAGCTTTCATGGTTGACACTCTTTTGTCCTGGAAGCCCTTAGAGATCAAGACATCCTGGAGAGTGTTCAAAAGATTTTGAGCAACTTAGCCTCAGTTTATCTGAAAGCCCTCCTGAGTTTAGGCTCCAACAGATAATGAACTGGGAGATGACGTAATATGATTACCCTTACCCTTGCAAGTAGCAACCAGAGATAGATACAATGTTGCAATCTAAGGAGACTCATTTCACCACAAGAAGTGAATTCTCTAACAACCAGTAACTTGCGTTAATGAAAGGAGAAGGTGTAATTACACCGTGGTTGGACATTAACTATAACGACACAATGTATAACATATATCTGAAAATTGCTCTCCAATACATGACTTAATATGTAACCAAGGGTTTAAAGACCAGTAGCAGAGACCATATTGGTTGTTGCCAATCCTGATCCAATCTGGCCGATCCAGCCTGATCTTCCACCGATTTCCACAGACATCTTTTGTTGGATCAGTGACCGCTGATCTTGATCCAATTCGGCCGATAGGCCAGATCCGATCACGATCCTTAAAACCATGTGTTTAACTATTTGGCCTGCTTGGCACAATCAAATTTATCTAACATGATTACAGTGAAGTGGTCTGTATCACATCTCCTACAATCTAATAATAACACACCCTCTAGTCTCTCCTTTCTAAACCATAGGAGAAATGAATTCCACTCCATTATTTTTTGGCCACTCCTTTCTATACTTATTTAATAAATGAGTTTCAGTCTCCTTGCTTTTTAAGGTGTTTGGCTTTAATTTCCCATAATACAGTTTGATGGCAACGAGGGCGGGCCTTGGTGCAATGGTAAGGTTGCTCCATTGGGTTCGAGTCTGGAAACAGCCTCTCTGAGAAAGCAGGGGTAAGGCTGCGTACATTATGACCCTCCCCAGACCCTGCAGTGGCGGGAGCCTCGTGCACTGGGTACGCCCTTTTTTATAGTTTGGTGGCAATATATTTGATGCTGATGTGCATGTTTGTTTAATCTAACTTGGTCAACTACTGTTGGTAGTAAATGACATCTGCTTGTTCTTTTATTTATTTATTTTTTTTACATCATGCTTGCGGGTGGCTAATAATTGGTAATCACATAGGTGGTTCGGTGGAATTATACCATGGAGGAAAGGAAGGCACTGGTAGAGCTTGTTGGTTACATAAAGGGTATTGGTTCAATGATGCAGCGGTGTGACACGTTAGTTGCTGATGCTCTGTGGGAAACAATCCATGCTGAGGTCCAAGACTTTGTGCAGAACAAATTAGCCACCATGCTGCGAACTACATTTCGCAGGAAGAAGGATTTGTCTAGGTAACACATGTATCTTACCACTATAAAATTTGCGATTCATAGTGGGCCATAATAGATGATGTGTCTGTTTCAAATGAAGGGAATCCGTCATGATTTGAAACATTAGCAAACATAGGTGTGTCCATTTAACAGAGGGCCGTACACCCATATCGTGACTCAAATTCAAGCCCAAAAACAAGTAGGGAAAGTGCCTTAAAAGTGAGTTCAGTCACAAAATGAAAAAAAAAGCTCCTGGATTCCATTACTCAGAAATGGGATTGTTGTAATCATATCAAACTTCCAACCCTCTTTTTAACCACTTCCTGTGCTTGTTTCTCCAATTTGACCAATGAGAGGATAGAGGACCCACTAGCGCCCATCAAAGTTTGCCATGTGGCAAGAAAATCATGGCTTCATGACATAATTAGGCATCACTAAGTATTGTGACATTATATCTACCGTTTTGTGTTCAGTGGCTTGCATTTTTTTAATATGGGTCTGGTGTTAGTGGTACTGGTTAAATGTTTAAGCTTATTACTGTTTTAGTTACCATACGCTTTTGTGTAGGAATTTATTGTTAACCATGAGGCAGTCTGGTTTCATAGTTCTCAATTAAGACTCTAACCAGGAACAAATCAATAACCATGAAACCAATGCTGTAGAACCAGAATGAGAAGAAGGAAAGAGAGAGAGATGATAAGAGAAGATGGAAGAAGAATTGCAGAACGCAATAGAACAGAATACTCCATCATGGGCTGGTGGGAATGTATTAATAATGCTAAAAACAAAACAGTTACTTTTAGTAGAACTCTAAGAGTGCACTTGTCCATGTCAAACTCCTAATTACATACTAACAACTAGGAATAAAGTAAAAGCAACACATATATCTAAGTCCATGATAGGAGCACTCTCCCTATCGTGGTTATTTACACATAGAGAAACAATGTATCCCCACAATACATATGGTGAATATTTTAACACTCCCCCTTAAGTTGGAGCATATAAGTCACCCATGCCCAGCTTGAAACAGTTTTTCTAGAAAGTAGGACCAAACAGAGGCTTGGTAAGCATATCACCAAGCTGATCAGTAGAAGAGACGAACAGAGTAACAATCAATTTCCTCATAACAATGCTCTGCACAAAGTGGCAGTCAACTTCAATGTGTTCGGTTCTTTCATGAAACATTGGATTTTTGGCAATGTCGTTAGCAACTTGATTATCACAAAACATTTTCTTAGGTTGATTAACCGGAAAACCTAACTCTTGAAGCAACGACTTTAACTACATCAACTCGGCTGCAATATGAGCCATGGCTCTACACTCAGCCTCAGAACTGGATCTAGCCACAGTTGTTTGTTTCTTTCTTCTCCACATGATGAGATTGCCACCAATAAATGTTCAATAACCTGTGGTAGACCACCTATCCCATTTGCATCAGCCCAGTCAGCATTGGAAAATCCTACCAGATCAACATTCTGATGAGGGCGATAAATCAGCTTCTTCCCTGGAGCCCCCTTCAGATACCTAAAGATACGACAAGCTACCTCCCAGTTAACCTTCTTCGGTGATTGCATGAACTTGCTAATAACACCAACAACAAAGGATATGTCATGTCTAGTAACAGTTAGATAAATAAGTTTCCCTACTAATCTCCTGTACTAGTGCTTATCATCAAAGTCTTCACCATCACTAGTCCCAAAAGTAAAACTTTTGATGTGGATCTATATGAGTATCAACTGGTTTAGAGGTAAGCATACCAGTGTCAGAAAAGAGGTCTAACATATATTTTCGTTGTGATAGACTAATTCCTTTCTTACTTCATAGCACTTCAATACCAAGGAATTTCTTGAGGGCACCCAAGTCTTTCATTTGAAAATGCTGATGGAGATAAGATTTTACCTTTCAATCCCCATTGCATCATCACCAGATATGATAATGTCATAGACAGAAACAACCAACAAAACCACTCTAGAATAGAAGAGTTACCATAATAATATTGTGAAAAACTACACTGAGTAACCATAGAGGTAGTGACGGATGGATGAGGAGCTGCTTAATCATATTCCCCAGGTAGTGACGGAGGATGATAATCGTTCTCTGTTGGTTCCACCAACTTTGGAGGAGGTGAAGGTGGCAGTTTTTTCCTTGTCGAGCGACAGCGCTCTGGACCCGGATGGTTTTTCTGGGTACTTCTTTACGGCATGCTGGGAGTTTGTGGGTAATGACATCTGGGCTGCTGTGAAAGATTTTTTTGAAGGGGGATTTTCTACCAAGAAGCTTCACCTCAGCCAACCTGGTGCTTATTCCAACAAAGGACAATCCTGAGGTAATGTTTGATTTTCGGCCCATTAGCCCCTGTAACTTTGCCTATAAAATTATTGCCAAAATTTTTGTTTCTAGGCTGGCTGTGTTGCTCCCCTCTTTGATAGCAGAAAAGCAGGGTGCTTTTGTTCAGGGCAGGTGTATCCATGATAATATTTCTATTGTTCAAGAGGTTGCTCAGGACTTGAACAGGACGGCGCGAGGGGGGAATGTGATTCTCAAGCTGGATATGGCGAAGGTATACGACCGCTTGGAATGGAAGTTCCTCTATTTGGTCCTCTCAAAGTTTGGATTTGCTGATGCTTGAGTTAGTTTAATCAGGAAGACTATGGAGAACTGTTGGTTTTCTATTGTGATGGGAGGCAGTGCTTCGGGTATCTTCAAGTCTACTAGGGGTTTGGGACAAGGGGATCCCTTATCACAGACACTTTTTGTTTTGGCAAAAGAAGTGCTTAGTAGAGGCCTTAAAAATCTGTTTGTGGAAGGGTGTGCTACATATTTCCAGCTTCCAAGAGGGTGTCCCGGTATCACTCATTGTTTGTTTGCAGATGACACCATTATCTTTACCAGGGGTTTGAAGAGCTCTCTGAAACAAATTATGGGCTTTATTGGCAAGTATGAGAGTTTCTCGGGGCAATTGGTGAACAAACATAAAAGTTGCTTTGTGTTGGGTGACAAGGTCTCTGTGGCTAGGGATCGTATTGTGGGTACTGTTATAGGGTTTATGAGAAAGGCTCTCCCAATAACTTATTTGGGGGCCCCTCTCCATGCTGGAAGACTTAAAATTTGTTTCTTTGAGGATCTAATTAGCAAAATAAGAAATAAGGTAGCAGGCTGGCAAGGAAAGCTATTATCTGTTGGCGAACGTGTTACGCTCTTAAAACATATATTGGCCTCTATGCCCATCCATGTGCTTGCCACCTTGGATCCGGCTAAGGCAGTCCTGGGTAGGATCTATGGAATTTTTGTTGACTTTCTGTGGGGAAGTTCGGAGTGGGGAAAGCGACGACCTGGGTGAATTGGTAGAAGGTCTGCATGCCGCTTGAAGAAGGGGGGTTGGGGATCAGGCTACTGGAGGATTTCGGCCTCTCTCTAAGGCTAAAAGGGATTTGGAGGATCTTATCTGACCACTCGCTGTGGAGTGGATTTTTCAGGGTTAAATTCTTTAAAAATAGTCATGTTGCTTTGGCAGGGCCATGTGGGACTGGGTAGAAATCTTAGAGGACTGCTATGGAGTATAAGGAGTTCATGTTGGCTAAGTCAAGGTGGTTGATTGGTTCTGGCAATATCTGTTTCTGGTTAGATTACTGGGTAGGGGTTCGTCCTCTGATTGATTATATGGACAACGCCCTTCAAGTTGACACGGCTCTACATGTCAAGGATGTGCTAGATGAGGCTTGCACATGGAAGCAAGACGTTCTGAACCAGATTGACTCGGTAGAGGTGAGGCATATCATCTTGAATAGTAATTTTGCCTTAGCAGATAAGGATGATGTGTTGGTGTGGACCCCCTCTAGTGATGGGTCTTTCACAACTAAATCAGCTTGGAGTGAAGTGCGGTGCAGGTTGCCTGTGATTTCCTATGCTAGATGGATTTGGAACAAATCTCTGCCCACGAAGGTAGCGTTTTTTTACTTGGCAACTCCTCAATGGAAAAATTCCCACGGATGAGTCTTTAATGTCTGTTGGTATTCCCCTGGCTTCCAAATGCAACTGTTGTGGGAGTCCCAGGCGGGATACAACAGATCATTGTCTGATTGCAGGAGGCATTGCGACAAGGGTTTGGAACTATTTTTCATGTGTTTTTTTATCTTCTTGGGGTTTGGTCACAGGACGTCAGAAGTTGTATCCTTCTTTGGCATGAGGCGGCGAGTTGTAACAGTCTCAGTGCCTACGTTACAGGTCTTTTACCTTCTCTGATTGTTTGGGAGCTTTGGAAGGAAAGAAATAATAGAAGGCAAGGGGAAAGCAGGCGTTCTGCGGGTTCTATTAGTGAGAGTTTAAAATCTGGGTGAGAGATATTCCATATACTCCCAAGATTAGGCGTTCAGCTTCCCTCAGAGATGGTTTAATCCTGCAGTGCTTCAGCTTATCGACTTACCTCTCCCGGCTGAAGCGTTCTCTCCCTGTTTATTGGTGTCCACCATTTAGTTCAGTGAAGCTTAATGTAGATGGAGCTTGTAGAGGCAACTCAGGTGTTGGAGGGGGTGGCGGGGTCATTAGGGACAAGGAGTGCATGGTGTTAGCGGCCTTCTCAAACTTCTATGGTGAATGCACAAATTCGATGGTTGAGTTAAGGGCCTTAAGGGCTGGCTTGAAGCTGTGCCATGAACTAGGTCTTGCTGATTTTGTGGTAAATTCAGACTCTGCTTCCACTATAAGAATGGTTAACCTTAAGAGGTGTACCCTATGGAGGGGTTGGTATTGGTTCTAGGAAGCCATGGCTTTAATTTGTGCTACTCGGTCTTTGGTTACCTTTGCTTTTAGAGAAAGTAACAGAGCAGCTGATTGGATGGTCAACCTAGCTTGTGATACAGGCTCATCCATCACCTTCCACTATGGTAGTCAGCCACTGGGGGATTTGCAGTGCATTCTTCGGGAAGACAGGGCTGGTTTGCCTGTCCTGAGGAAGTAGGTTTTTGGTTTTTTTTTTCCCGGCTGTATGGGTTTGGGCCCAGGTTTGCCTGTCCTTTGAGTTTTTTGCTCCTCTGGGTTGGGGTAAGGTGGTATGTCCCCCCTTGTATTCTTTATTCGTTTTTGACATTAATAAAATTCTAGGGGCTGGCCCAGGTCCCAGGTAATATTCGGGTTAAAAAAAACAATAGAGGTAAACTTGTTGAACCAGGCTCTAAGTGATTGTTTTAAACTATTAATGGCCTTGTGTAGCATTGTAGCTTACATACTTTGTGAGAGGTCTCTCCCTGAGCAACATACCCTGGAGGTTGCTCTATGTATACCTCCTCGTATAAATCATCATATAAGAATTTGTAGAAAACCTAGGACCTGTAACCAATAACCTTATAGAGGAGAAAAGAGAGAAGAAAGAAGAGGAGAAGAGTAGCTGCAAGGGGAGGAGCCGTGTATGTTAGTTTGCTTCCTCCCTCAAGTATCTTATTTATAATAAAACCATTACAATCATAAAAGGAAAAGGAAACTAAACCTAATCTAAAATAGGTAACTAACTTAGATTAGGAAACTGGCTCCTAACTCCTAACAATTAAAGACATAAAACAATAAAGGAAACCATAATGGACTCAACCACAATAGGGACACCCCCCCTATTGTGGTACACTTCTCAACACTCCCCCTCAAGTTGGAGTATACAGATATCGAAAGAAAGGCTCCAGCTTGGACTAAAAAGAATAGAAAAACAAACTCAACACCAGTCTGGAATAGTAGTTGTAGACTTCAGTGAGCACAGAGGAAACTCCAATAAAACCAATAGAAATATCAGCCCAAGCACTGGACGATAGATAACATCAACCCGCAATCCAAAAACAGCAGATAGGTAATGATGACAGATGTTCTCCAATAATTGTGGAACTTGATTTCTAATAAGAGAAGACTCGATCCTCAATATAAGGAAAGAACTCGATCTTCAACGTAAGAATCAATTCAATCGCACAAAATGGAATTTTCCTGTTGATCTTCAAAAACACCATAGCATGCTTAAAAGATGGAGGCAGCAACTTCGAAGTTTCCCTTCAAAAGTAAAAATCTTCACTGAAATAAATCTTGAGAAATCTTCACCAAAATATTATTAAGAAAGGTAAGACTCTCCAATTGATGACTTGTACAGAGCAGATATGCAAATAATAATATCCAATTCCAATCTCCCCCTCACGTGTAGCAGTACACGTGAACAAACAATAGCCAATAATCAACATTGCAAAGCACGGGCATCACAAAAAAAATTCCATAAATATTTGCACCACAAATAACAACCGTAGATATAAAAATCCCAAAATCAGTTTCTAACCTCCCCTCACTGGAGCCAACAACCACCATGCAAGGTCCAACCTTCAAAGAAGTACAAATCCCACATGTGTTCGGGGCCCACTTGGGCAACTATACTTCAAGAATTTTAAAGAAATGTCGGAATTAAAAGGGCAATGGCAGTTTGGTATATGACCAGCATCTCAATAATTTCCAATCTCCCCCTCAAAACAAACTCCAACCTCAATGTCATGTAAGTACCAATTTGCCAAAAAACAAATTGATGTGATATGGGGCCCACCATAGCAATAATATGGCACATATGTATGCCCAATGGCAATTCTGTAATTACAGCATGCAATCTCCAATTGATTTGGAACCGGGTCAAAATACCCAATTTCGTTCGGGATGGACCCATCCAAGTATACAATAGGCAATAGGAAGAGGTAATGGCGGAACTGTAATTTAAGTGAAATTCATATATATGCATAAGTAAGGCCAAATTTAAAGGAGTGGCAATCTGGTAATAAACCAGAATTTGCAAGGGGTCAATTTGGTAGTTAAAGAGGCAATGGGACATGATGGGA
Source organism: Telopea speciosissima (assembly GCF_018873765.1). Classification (NCBI taxonomy): domain Eukaryota; kingdom Viridiplantae; phylum Streptophyta; class Magnoliopsida; order Proteales; family Proteaceae; genus Telopea; species Telopea speciosissima. Next base: position 23,615,864 of record NC_057922.1, on the reverse strand, counting down.
ATTAACGTTTATTGGTTGGGGATATGAAGGGAATTATAATTATTACAAGGAGAATGGCAGAATTGCAAATAACACAGAGTTGAAAAAGGGATGGCCTAGCTGTAATTAGGTGAAATTTGGTAAAATTCACTTTGAAACACAATCCAAGCCAAAGGGCAAACTTGGAACAATGAAGAAGACAAGGGTAACTTGTAATAAACTTGAGCAAATTGGGTAATAGTAAAGTGTAGAGTCAAACTTGGGAAGGAAACTAGAGAAAGAAAAAGATAAAGACAACCGTCCCAGCAAGAAAGCAACTAAGAAATTATAAACCCATTTGAAGAAGGGATAACTCACGGAACAGAAAACCCAAAAAGTAGGATTCTTCAAGTCTTCAACACTAACCTAAAAAGTGCGTCTTCAACCTCACAGTAAAACCAAAAAAGATATGATTCCAGCAAAGGAAGATTTCCACGCAACTCCAAATAGAAGGTCGAAGATTAAACAGAAAACCTGCAACTCCAATTTGGCAGTAGGGGAACAGCGGCGATAAATATTTGACTCTGTGGAAGAACAGCTTCAATCGAAGTAGCAGAAGGATATCCATTAGCACCGTTAGAAGAAAATAAATCGTTACCGCAGGCGGTGAAACACAAACAGTGAAGGCACCATCAAAAATAGGAAGAATATCCGAGATAATCGAGCACATCTCAACCCAACGACCAGCAGGATACCAGAAATCTTTCAACCAGCAGAATTTCTTCGACCAAGAGATCACAGTCGAGGAAGAAAAACAAATCAGAGGCAGCGAGACCACGATTACTTTCAACCTCCTGCAACTGTTAACTAATATGGAGAACAAAGAGAGTCCAACGGACCACGCCTCTCAAACAGAGGCAGCATACGATTGAGGAGAGCCCTCTTTCGATCACCAAACCTTGCAACACTTTCTTCGATCAGAAGTAGTTTACAAAACAAAACATCAGTAGCAGCTATCTTCATCAACCGATCATGTAGTAAATCAGCAACCCAGCGGAACAACTGTGATTAGTCACCTCAGCAGCAGAACTATAATCGATTCAATCAGATTAGGATTTTCTGTTGTAGAAGGAAATCCATCTCCAGCAATGGCAACAACAAACCGATGGGCACACAAGAATCTTCATTGAAATCAAACTAAATCAGAAAACAAAAAACGACTCTCAAACCGGCAACGTTTTGAACCCAGATTGATTCAAACCATCAGCTCTAATACCATGTAGAAAACCTAGGACCTGTAACCAATAACCTTATAGAGGAGAAAAGAGAGAAGAAAGAAGAGGAGAAGAGTAGCTGCAAGGGGAGGAGCCGTTTATGTTAGTTTGCTTCCTCCCTCAAGTATCTTATTTATAATAAAACCATTACAATCATAAAAGGAAAAGAAAACTAAACCTAATCTAAAATAGGTAACTAACTTAGATTAGGAAACTGACTCCTAACTCCTAACAATTAAAGACATAAAACAATAAAGGAAGTCATAATGGACTCAACCACAATAGGGACACTCCCCCTATCGTGGTACACTTCTCAACAGAATGCATTCTCGATATCCAGCTGATAGAATGGCCAGTCTAAATTCACAGCAAATGAGATAAGCATATAGACCAAATTAAGACGAGAAACCGATGAAAAGGTCTCAAAATAGTCCATACCATAGGTTTGAGTATAACCCTTCGCAACCAATTTAGCCTTAAGCCGTTCAACTGAACCATTTGGATTGTACTTAATTGTGTACGCCCAATGACACCGTACAAGATCCTTACCTGGAGGTAAATCCACCAGGGTCCATGTCTGTCGAGAAATCAAGGCATCCATTTCTGTTTCCATAGCCACTTTCCACCTAGGGTGAGATAAAGCTTCATGATGATTCTTAGGAATGAAATTAGTAGACAATGATAAGGCAAAGTTATGTAAAGGAGATGGAGGGTGAGATATAGAAACAAAATTTTCAATAGGATAAGTAGTTATGGATTTCTGAGTGCAAGAATGGGTACCTTTGCGAAGAGCCATTGGTAACTTGGTACGAGCTTCAGCTGGAGGAGCAGACTGAGTAGTCGGTTGTGAAGCAGTAGTAGATGGCATTGTTTTCTTATGCTGCTGGTACACTTGTAGAGTTGTAGTGGTACAGGAGATGAAGCAACTGGAGCATCCTTAAAGGGCACAAGAACCGGAATAGATGGTGCACAAATACTATCAACATCCAGGTAGATCTAGACACAGGAGGAAAAAATATGGAATATGCTCAAAGAAGGTTACATCGGCACATGCAAATTGCTGATGAGTAACTAAGTCATAACATTTATACCCTTTTTAAGTTCTAGCATAACCAAAGAAAACACATTTTACGGCCTTGGGAGACAATTTATCTATGTGAGGGTGTAAAATATAAGCAAAGCATACACAACAAAAAATCCTGGGCGGCAAGGAAAACAAAAGGAGATTTTGGAAATACATTAGATAAAGGTGAGCCGGTTATTTAGAACAGAAGAGGGTATTTGTTTTATCAAATAACATGCGGTGAGAATGGCATCACACAAAAAATGTTTGGGAACATGCATATGGATCATGAGAGACCAAGCAATCTCCAATTAGTGTCTGTTTTTTCATTCAACAACCTTATTTTGTTGTGGGGGGGGGGGGGGTAGAAGAACAATTCATTTGATGCATCATACCATGAGCCGAAAAAGGTAGAAATTTCACATTGAATGTATTCAAGGGCATTATTGGAATGAAAAAAACTTTAATTGAAACATCAAATTGTGCCTTTATGATAGTTCAAAATCTCATTTCGTTTCGTTTTGGTCGAAATTTCGAATATTTCGGTTGAGTCGAAATGAAGTGCAACATCCAATTGAAAAAATGCAAAGTTTCGATCGAAATTTCGACTGTTTGTAACATCTCGCCAAAATTTCGGCCAGTTGTTACAAAACCCAACTATAAAAAGGTAAAGTCTCGTCAGTCTCGACCGAGAGCTCTCCAGACTCTGGTTTTTGCTCCCATTTCGACTTTTTTCACTTGTTTTTGCTGTTTTGTGATTTCTTCTTCGAATTTTCACTGTGTCAATGCCGGAATCACTTGGGAAACACATCATTGAAAATTCCTAGCACCATAGTTGTCAAGGCGGCGACCAGCACCTTGGACGCCTTGGTCGCCTAATTGGTGTCGCTTTGATTTTGGCCCCTCTCCAACACCTAGGGTCGCCTAGACGCCGTGACAAGTATGCCTAGCACATCATTGAAGCCTTCTTCACTATTTCAGGTAAAACCATTTTCCCCAAAAAGGTCTTTATTGTTTTTAAAAAGATATGATCAATACATATTTGTTAGTGACGAATTGATTACATGTCAGACACCGGAGGCTGATCTACAACCTCACGATAATTTTTTTTCTTGTGGAAATCCTTGAATAATGGCTTTTTTTTTTGTCAGAGTGACTGCAACCAGCCTTTATTTATAACAAGAGAAAGAATGTTTTGGAATGGGTACATGGACAATATTACCCCTATAACATTTTTACCCTTGAAACCCATATTACAACACTCCCCTTCAAGTTGGTGCATACATGTCAAACATGCCCAACTTGCTAACAATAGTACAAAACAATTTACTGCTAATACCTTTAATAAGAATATCAGCCAGTTGTTCACTAGACTGAACAAACGGAATACAAATGACTCCTTGCTCCACAACTTCTTCTTGATAAAATGCTGATCAATCTCAACATGTTTGGTGCGATCATGTTGTATTGGGTTATGAGCAATGTTGATTGCAGATTTACTGTCGCAGTAGAGTCGCATAAGAAGATCAACTGACATCCCAAGATCTTGAAGAAGTCCCTAGAGCCAGAGTAGTTCACAGATACCTTATGCCATGGCTCTAAACTCAGCTTCAACACTTGACTGAGCAACCACCGCATGCTTCTTGCTTCTTCAAGTAGTTAAGTTTCCTCCAACATAGGTGCAATGGCCAGATGTTGATCTTCTATCATCAGGCCTGCCTGCCCAATCCGCATCAGTATAAGCTTTTACCTGGAGGTGGCTGTGTGAAGAGTATAGGATTCCTTTACCAGGGGAAGACTTCAGGTACCTTAGGATCCGATATGCAGCCTCCAAGTGTGAAGAGTGAGGATCATGCATAAACTGGCTGGCTACACTTACTGCAAATGCAATATCTGGTCGGGTATGGGATAAATATATCAACCTCCTAATCAGTCTTTGATAACTTCCCTTATCCACAGGGTCACCTTCCTTACTCTTCAGGTGTGTGTTAGGCTCCAAAGGTGTATCGGCAGGTTTACATCCAAGCATCCCAGTATCATTCTACAAATCAAGAGTGTATTTTCTCGGGGAAAGAGATATACCCTTAGCTGAATAGGCAACCTCTATTCCCAAGAAATGCCGCAATCTGCCCAAGTCTGTGACCTCAAATTCTGTGTCCAAGTAGGTCTTCAACTTCTGAATTTCTTGTGCATCACTTCCAGTGATCACTATATCATCTACATAGAGGATCAGAATAGTGATATGCAGTTCCACTCTTTTGACAAACAGTGTGTGGTCAGCATTGCTTTGTTTATAGCCATTGGCAACCATGGCTTTATGAAAACAACCAAACCAGTCTCGGGGTGATTGCTTTAAGCCATATAAGTTCTTCTTCAATTTACACACCTTTCCCTGAGTTTCTGGTAAAGCAAATCCTGGAGGTATCTTCTTATAGACATTCTCTTCCAACTCTCCATGTAAGAATGCGTTCTTGATATCAAGTTGTTGAAGACTCCAGCCCTGGTTTACAGCACAAGAAATAATTACCCAGACAGTGTTCATCTTTGCTACAGGAGCAAAGGTTTCTTGGTAGTAGCTCCCATGGGTTTGGGTAAACCCTTTGGCAACCAATCTCGCTTTGTATCTATCCACTGTCCCATCCGGCTTCTGCTTTACTACAAAGACCCATTTACAACCAACGGGTTTCTTTCCTTGTGGACGAGTTTCCAAATCCCATGTTCCATTTTTCTCCAGGGCATGCATTTCTTCATCTATTGCCGCCTTCCATTTCTGTTCAGCTATTGCTTCCTGCCAGTTGTTAGGAATAGAGATGGAAGATAAAGAGGAAACAAAGGCATGGAATGAAAGAGTAAAAGAATTATAAGAGACAAAATTCAAAATTGGATGTAGAGTATAACTTCGCTTGGGTTTTCTGACGGCAATAGGAGACTTGGATAAGAAATAGGCTTACCAGATGGATGACTAGGACTTGGAGCAGGTATTGATTGTGTGGGTGCAGTGGTGGTGGTCTCTTTGTGCCCAGCTTCACGAGGAGGGAAGAAAACTCCTTGAGGAGGAAAAAATGTTCCACGAACAAAGGTCTGCACCTGATTCGGTTCTTTCCTTTGATCTCCAAACTCCATTCCGTCCTAGTTCTTGCTCTTGACTGGTAATCCCATCTTCCAACTCCATATTCTCAACTTCAATGGTGGGTACATGTACATCTAATGGAGCTATTAGAGGTACATCTTCATTACTTGAATCCTCCCCCTGAAGAGGTACCGATGGTGCGAAGTACGGGTCAGACTCCCGAAAAATCACATCCATGGTGACAAAAAGCTTCCATGTGGGAGGATGATAGCATTTATACCCTTTTTGTGTGGCTGAATACCCAAGAAATATGCATCGAAGCCCCTTTGGATCAAACTCCCCATGAGGATGATGATTTCTAGCAAAGACCACACAGTCAAATATCTTGGGTGGGACAATAAATGTTGAAGATCCCAATAGAACATTCAGTGGACAGCGACCTGTGAGCACCCGTGAAGGTAGCCGATTAATCAGGTAGGTGGCTATAAGAATGGCACTTCCCCAAAAACGAGGAGGGATATTCATGGCAAACATAAGGGAGCGGGCCACCTCCAAATGTCTGTTCTTGCGTTCAGCCACTCCATTTTGAGTTGGGGTATCAACGCAAGAAGTCTAGTGAATAATACCATGAGTGTCTAAATATGCCCGAGAAGCTCCATCCATGTACTCCTTGCATTGTCAGACTGTAAAATTTTTACTTTTGCATCAAATTGAGTTTGTACCATTTTGTGAAACAACCGAAAACAAACAAACACATCACTCTTGCTACGCATCAAATACACCCAAGTAGTACGGCTATAGCAATCAATAAATGTGACAAACCATCTAAAACCAGATATAGACACATAACGAGTAGGGCCCCATATATCAGAATGAATTAATCCAAAAGGTGTCAGACTACGATGATCAAAAATAGGATAAACATTCCGAGTTTGCTTAGCATGAGTGCAAGCATCACATGAAAAATTATTTGGTTTACACTCTGTGAATAAACTGGGAAATAAAGTAGATAAGACACTCAAAGGTGGATGCCCCAAAGGGCAATGCCACTTATTTAAATCAAGTAATGTAGAAGTAGAATCAAAAGATAAGGCCTGTGATGTCAATGCTGCCGGCGAACTATTAAGCATGTGCAAGCCACTAACCACCTTTCCACATGCAAACGTACGACCCGTTTCCAAGTCCTGGAACAAACAATGAGTGGGAAAAAAATAATACTATGCAGTTCGAGTCCCTAGTGATACTACTGATGGACAATAAATTAGTAGAAGACTTAGGAACATGGATAACAGAAGAAAGGCAAAGAGAAGAAGTGCACTTGACGGATCCCTTGCCCGAGATTGGGGAAAGAGACCCATCAACAACACGGACTTTATGATGACCAGATAATGAAAAATAATTTAGAAAAAAGGTTGAAGAACCTATCATATGGTCAGTGGCACCCGAGTCAATGACCTAAGATTCGGGTATGACAGAGGTGCTATTCCCGCCAAAAATACCTGTAGATGAAGTGGTAGGAGGATCGGATGGCAAGGAAATAGCTGATGCAGCCAAAGAAGGAGACCCATATGAAGAAGATGTATCCAGCCACGACATCATATTCCGAAGATTCTACAGTTCTTCCGCAACCTGGGACAGAGACGGATCAAAGGGCTGGTCATCAGTGGCTGCTTGATTTGCCTGGGCAGGATTGGAACGATTGGAACCACCTTTCCACGTCCGCGAGTATTTGCAGGGCGACCATGTAGCTTCCAGCATCGATCCTTAGTGTGCCATTCCTTTCCACAATGATTACGCTTAATAGGAGGACGGTCACCAGATGGACGATCTCCACTGGAAGAGCGTGAAGAATTCCCACGGGCAAGAGTTGCAGGGCCAAAAATAAGAGCAGAACATCCCTGAGTAACAGGAGTAATCATGGCAGTCCGATGGCTATCTTCGGCTGCAAGAATAGCATATGCTTGCTTAAGAGTGGGAAGAGGATCCCGATTCAGTATTGGATCGAATCTGATCAAACTCGAGATTATCCTGTTAAAAAATCAAACACCCGTAGTCCGTCCTCCCATTTCTGGAAGGCAGTGGCATCAATAGTACAGGTAGCAATGATGGTGCCCAAGAAATCAAGTTGCTGCCACATCGTGCACATCTTGTTATAGTACTGAGACAGGGATAATCCCAACTGCTTTGTCGAGTGGATTTTCTGGCGAAGCTCATAACACTGGGCTGCATTCCCTACCTGTGAATATGTGTCTTGGGCTGTCTTCCAGATCTTAGCTGCGGAATCCAGAAGAAGATAACGACCAGCAATCTCTTGCTTCATGGAATTCACCAGATATGACATAACCAAGAAGGTAAAATTCATCCACCGATTTTGTTCAGGACCAGCATCAATAGGCTCGACAGAGGTTCTAGTGATGTAGCCAGAGAGACCACGAGAACCAATAGCAAACAAGCAGGAACGAGACCACAACAAGTAATTGGCCCCATTTAATTTTATAGGATTGGCGGGAAAAGGAACAAAATCACGCTGCGATATGCCGTCATGGGAGGAGGCAGACATGATCTCAGAGTGGTCAGGCATGGTGGCTGGTCACAGAGAAACTCTCGATAACAGAAAAAAAAAAAAATCATAAAAGAGTTATGGCATAGGGGAAAAAAATATGGTAGAGAAAAAGGCCCTTGGTGGGAGTCAACTCACCACCAAGGGAGGGAAAAAAAATAGCGCAAGGTTTCGGGAAGGCCTCTCGCAAAAAAAAGGAAAAAGAAGGTCGTGGGAGGGTGGCGGTGGCGGAAGGGTGGTGGAGGGCTGGCGGTGGTGTTGGTTGTTGGCGGAAGAGGTGGCTACTGGCTGTAGGTTAGTGGTGGAGGCGGTGGGAGAGGAGAAAGAGAAAAACAAGGGAAAAAAAAATAGTAGGTCCCATATCTCGGATTTTTGGCTCTGATGCCATGTGGAAATCCTTGAGTAATGGCTTTTTTTGTCAGAGTGACTACAACCGACCTTTATTTATAACAAGAGAAAGAATGTTATGGAATGGGTACAAGGACAATATTACCCCTATGACATTTTTTTTTATTTTCTGGTTCATACTTTGGAAAGGCTTTGGGTGTTTTGGAGGGCCTCGGTGCAGATTACGGTGGTGGAGGAATACCATCAGTTTGTTACTTTAGAGTGTTTGGATGTTAGTGTGGGGAGGTTTTTTATAACCTTTGTTCATGGTCTCTATTCCATGGTCGAGAAAAGGGGGATGTGGACCAGGTTTGAGACGTTCTCTAGCTCTATATATTGTCTGTTGCATCCCTTGTGGAAAAAGCAGGTGGTAGACCTGCCTGTTCGACTTCTTTGGAGGGGTTTGGGAGCTTTATGAGTAGTGCTGGTCTCTTGGATGCAGGATGTTCTGGTAGTATTTTTACCTGGTCGAATAACCAGGTGGGTGTTGGAAGGGTTATGGCTAGGTTGGACCGGTTGCTGGTGAATGCTGAGTGGGTTGGTGCTTTTCCCAGGTGTGATGTTTCCCATTTCAATCGAACATGTTCAGATCGTTCTCCTATTTGGCTATCCTTCGCTGTTGCTTGCCTTTAAATTCCAGCAAACGTGGTTGCTTCATCCGGGCTTTATTGACTTTGTTAAGGGTGAGTAGGAAAAACCAGTGTTCGGTTCGCCTCTCTTTGTGTTGCTCATGAAGCTCAAAGGCCTCCGCTGTGCCCTTCGTAAATGGAATAAGAAGGTTTTTGGCAATATCCACCGGAAAGTTAAGGATGCTGAGGATTTAGTTAGCAGGGCAGAAGCAGACTCTGATCAGTGTAACAGTGTCGAGTCCAGGGAGGCTCTCGAGAAGGCCAAGAAAGTTCTGCAGGGGGTATTGCTTCAGGAGGAAATTTTTTGGAAGCAGTGATGCAGAGTAACTTGGTTAAAGGAGGGGGATCGGAACACGAAGTTTTTTCACTCCATGGTTAATGTTAGAAGAAGGAAGGCCGACATTAATAGAATAAAAGGAGAGGATGGTGAGTGGATTTCTGAGGCTGTGCGATACTTCTCAGGGATTTTCGCTTCTCAGGGGTGCTTGGTTGACGAGGGGCTTTTATCCTTGATTCCCAAGGTGGTGACTGATACTGATAACTCCACTCTTCTGTTAATCCCCACTTTGGAGGAAGTAAGGGAGGCAGTCTTTTCTTTATCTGGTGACAGTGCGCCGGGTCCAGATGGTTTTTCTGGGATTTTTTTCACGGCTTACTGGGAGGTGGTGTGCAATGATGTTATGGCTACAGTTAAGGATTTTTTTGAGGGAGGTGTTCTCCCTAGAAGCTTCACCTCTGCCAATCTAGTACTCATTCCAAAGAAGGATAACCCTGAGGTAATGACTGATTTTCGGCCTATTAGTCTTTGTAATTTTTCTTGTAAAATTATTGCCAATATCATTACCTCTAGGCTGGCAGGGCTCCTCCCATCCTTAGTGGCAGAGGAGCAAGGTGCTTTTGTGCAGGGCAGGTGTATATATGATAATATTGCCATTGTTCAGGAGGTGGCTCAAGACTTAAACAGGAAAGCTCGGGGGGGCAATGTGATTCTCAAACTGGATATGGCAAAGGCCTATGACCGATTGGAATGGAAGTTCCTTTGGTTGGTTCTCTCTAGATTTGGCTTTGGCGACGCTTGGATTAATTTAATCAGGAAGACTGTGGAGAATTACTGGTTTTCTATTGTTATGGGGAGCAGTCAGTCTGGTTTCTTCATGTCTACCAGGGGAGTGCGGCAAGGGGACCCTTTATCTCCTGCTCTTTTTATATTGGCGGAAGAGGTTCTCAGCAGAGGTATTAAAGGGCTATTTATGGAGGGGCATCCGTCTTATTTCAGGCTTCTGAGAGGGTGTTTGGGGATCTCTCACTGCCTTTTTGCAGATGACACCATCATTTTCACTAGGGGATTGAAGACTTCGCTCAAGCAAATTATGGGTTTCATTAGCAGATATGAAGGCTTTTGGGGACAGCTTGTCAATAGACAAAAAAGCTGCTTTGTGTTGGGTGAAAAAATCTCGATGGCTAGAGCTCGTATGATAGGTATGGTTACTGGATTTCCTAGGAAGTCACTCCCAATCACCTATTTGGGGGCTCCACTCCATTTGGATAGACTCCGAATTTGTTTCTTTGATGGTCTCGTGGAGAATATCAAGAACAAGGTAAGTTGGCTGGAAGGGAAGGTTGTTATCTTCAGGAGGACGTGTTACGCTTTTAAAACACGTTCTCTCTTCTATTCCGATCCATGTTCTGGCCACACTGAACCCGCCGAAAGCTGTCATCCGTAGGCTTTATGGGATTTTTGCTGATTTTCTTTGGGGAAGTTCGGAATGGGGAAAACGCAGACATTGGGTGTGTTGGCGGAAGGTATGTAGGCCTCTTGAGGAAGGGAGGCTGGTGGTTAGACTTCTGGAGGATGTAGGCCTACCCCTCAGGCTTAAAGGCCTTTGGAGGATCTTTTCAGACCATTCTCTGTGGAATTACTTTTTCAGGGCAAAGTATTTTAAAAATACTCATGCTACTCTGGCTGGGTCGGTGGGGGTTGGCTCAAAGACTTGGCGAAATACTTTGGAATATAAGGGGTTCATGATGGATAATTCAAGGTGGCTACTTGGTTCTAGCAATGTTTCTTTTTGGCTTGATAATTGGGCTGGGGTTGGCCCCTTGATTGACTTTGTTGACAATGGTCTTCTGGTTGATCCGGAGTTGTGTGTAAAGGATGCGTTTGATGAAGACGGTTCTTGGAGGGAGGACATTTTAAACCACATTGATTCAACAACAGTAAGAAATAGTATCACCCTGGGTAACTTTACTCTTTCAGATAGAGATGATGTTCTCGTGTAGACTCCTTCAAGTGATGGCTGTTTCTCACTAAGTCGGCGTGGAATGAGGTATGGTGTGTGTCACCAGTTACATCCTAAGCTAAGTGGGTCTGGAATCAAGCGTTGCCCTTGAAAGTGGCCTTTTTTTCTTGGCAGCTCCTTAATGGAAAGATCCCCACCGATGATTCTTTAATGTCGGTTGGTATCCCTCTGGCTTCCAAATGCAATTGTTGTGGGCAGCCAAGGAGGGAAACTACTGATCACTGCCTGGGTTCTGGTATAATGGCTTCTAAAGTTTGGGGCTATTTTCATGGCTTTTGGACATATCTTTTCCTCCCTCCCAGGAGGTCAGAGGTCGGGTAATCCTTTGGCAAGAATTGGCAAGCTGTAACAGCCTAAGTGCTTACATCACAGGGATTTTGCCTTCTTTGATTGTTTGGGAACTTTGGAAGGAGAGAAACAATAGAAGTCATGGAGAAATAAGGCGCGCCACTGGCTCAATTATTGAGCACATTAAAGGCTGGGTGAGAGAAATTCGGCTTCCCTCCAAGTTTGGTCGGTTGGGGTCTTCTAGAGATGATTTAATTCTTTAGTGTTTTGGCCTTTCGGCGCCAATCATGGTTCAAAATCTCGCGATATTTCGCGAAATATCGCTTAATTTCGATATCTCGAGCTTACCGAGATGCGAAATCAGGTCGAAATGAAAAAATACCATATTTCGTCGATATCTCGTGAGATATCGTGAGATATCGACGATATCTCGTGAGATATCGACAATATCTCGATATCTCGTGAGATATCGACGAAATATGGTATTTTGGCTTAAAGTGTCACGTGAAGGGGGCTTTAATACAATATTTCGCAAATTTCGGTCCATATTTCGACCGAGAGCTGCATTTGCTAAGGAATTTCAGTCTTTTGCCTATTCTTCCACTCTTCCAAGCTCTCATCCAACACTCTAGCCATTGTTCAAGCACATTGTTGTCGGATTTTCGCGGTAAACTCATCGGAGGGTCATCTAAGCTCATCATCCAAGCTTTTTTCCACTATTTAAGGTAAATTCTATTCCTCTAAAACTATTTTTTAAAAGACTATGTACAAATTTTGTTGGATGGTGATGATATTAATATATGTTAGACACCGGAGGCCGATCTATAGCCTCACGGTTAAATTTTTTTCCATATGTATTTTTTTTTTTTTTCTTTCGGTTTTAAAAATTCATTTTCCTACAATTAAAATAGGAAATAATTAGGGGTAATATGACTTAGATGGTAATGAATTAAATATATGTTAGACACCAATGACCGATCTACGGCTTCACTATGCGGTTTATTTTTCTGCTCTTAAATAATTATTTTAATTTTCTCACATACCACTCCATTGGCATCGGATTATGGTGCATCACAACCTTACGATGGATATAGATATGGATCATCATCATATGGGCGCTTTAGTGGGGTAGGGGACTATGACTACGTCCCAGTCCCAGGGACATCTTGGATCATCTTTTGTAAATAACATCTTTGCATACCCTAGCGGACCTAACTACCAACCTCACCAGCCATACATGCAGCCAATGCCATCGCCTCTGCGCCGCGCCAACATCATATCACAAGGATCATCTTCTTCACGATCGGATCGATTGGTAACCCTAGTTTATATCCTAGGATAGGTTACCTACAGATATGTTGATGATTCCATTTACGTGACACTTGTGGATGACTACACTCGTTTCTTCTCCGATTCTATCTGTGGTCCACATATGTCCTTCAAACAGAGAGCAATGGACGTCGACTCGGCGAGGCATGAGTGGGATTGATCCAGGAGGCACAAACTACTATTAGCAGCTTTAGCACTTGTAATTTGTAACTTAAGTTGTGATTTCATTGATCTATGAACTTGTGAGTTGTGACTTGTGAGTTGCGAGTCTTGTGACTTACTAACTTTGACACTTAGTGTATTGCCTTTAAGGCTTTAAGCGAGTTATTGAATATTATGGAGTTTATGAGAATCATGGCACTCATCAATGTGTATTGGCTTTAACTTGATATGTGATGAAGTTAAATACTATTATTAAATATTAACTGCCTAATCTATGTGTATTTAACTATTTATACATTAGGGTCGGCGACCGTATGTCAATCAAGGGTGCAAGCCCAAAACACCAATTTGAATTCACATTTTTACAATTTTATGGTTTAAATGTGTTTATTAAGCTTAAATAAGGCTGTCCATGAAGTTTCGGCCTAGATATGGCCAAAAACCCCCGAGATGGACCCCGAAATATTGCGAGAAAAATGCAATATTTCGGTCATATTCGCGATATCTCGGATATTTCGGATATCTCGGTAGGCCCGAGATACCGATATATCGCGAGATATAGTACTATGGCGCCAATACCGAGGGTGAAAATGCCCACTCCCAGTTTTTTGGTGCCCACCTTTTGTCTTAGTAAAGCTCAATGTGGATGGTGCTTGCAAGGGTAATCCTGGCTAGGGGGGGGAGGAGGGGTCGTTAGAGACCTGAATGGAGTGGTACCGGCAGCTTTCTTGTACTTCTATGATGTTTGCACTAATTCGATAGCGGAGCTTAGAGCGTTGAGGGATGGTTTGCTGCTATGCCGGAGTTAGGTTTTGTTGATTTGGCGGTTAACTCGGACTGCTGCTTCCCACGGTCGAATGATTAATCTCAAGAGGTGTAACTTATGGAGGGGATGGTACTGGTTCCAGGAGGTTTTGATTCTAGTTTCCCATACTCGTGCTAACGTGACGTTTGCTTACCGTGAAAGTAACAGAGTGGCTGATTGGTTGGCTAATCATGCTTGTGATATTGGATCCTCTTTCACTTTCCGCTGGGGCAGTCTGCCTACAAGGGATTTTCAGGGTATTCTTAGGGAAGACAAGGCAGGACTGCCGGTTCTCAGACTTTAGTTCTTGTGTTTTTCTTTTTTAACATTTGTGTGGGGTTGGAAAGGTTTCACTTAGAGAGGCTTTTGAGAGCTTGTGCTCCTTGGGTTGGGGTAAGGTGGAATGTCCCCCCCTTGTATTCTTTCATTATTTTTGGAAATTAATAAAAAGCTAGGGGCTGGCCCGAGTCCCAGGTAATATTCGGGGGGAAAAAAAAAACTAAGCTATACATTAGGATTCCACCGTATACTGCCAATCAAGAGTACAAATCCAAAACACCACTTTGGGTGCTATTTTTGCAATTTGAACATTTACATGTGTTTATATAGCCTAAAATAGGGTTTCCATGATGTTTTAGGCCTTAATTTGGCCTAAAACCCACCGAAATGACCAACTGAAACCTTGCAGGAAAAATACAATTTTGCCGAAATTTCTGTATTTTGGTCAGACTGAAACTCCGAAACAATACGAGATTTTAAACCTTGGTCTTATTTCAATATAAAAATCTTTAAAAACAGACCAAAAATTGGAACGTTCTTTCAATAAATATACACAAGTTAAATGAGAATGATCATCCACAAAAGTGACAAAGTAAGAAAAACCTATCCTATTTTTGACACAAGGACCCCAAGTATTGGAATGAACTAAGGAAAATAAAGACCGACTTCTAGACAAACTACGAGCATGAAAGGATGACTGATGATGCTTGCCAAGTTCACAAGCTTCACACTCAAGGTGAGACACAAATTTGCAATTAGGTGCCATATGCTGAAGCTTGGATAGAGATAGATGCCCCAACCAAAAATGCCATTGGAGAGGCATCTATCTCTATCCAAGCTTCAGCATATGGCATTTTTGGTTGGGGCATCTATCTCCAAAAATGCCATTGGATGGAGATAGCATACAAGAAAGATATGAACAAAAGAACGAAAAATAAAAGGATAAATGAAGAGAGAATTTTATGACCTGACAATTAATGCCTTTTTTTTTTTTTTTGGTTTCTGCAAGTGCAAAAGAATATGCCACAGACATTTGCAGGGAAGAAATATGAAATGTCTAAGACACCTAATGTGCTTCTGGTTTAGTAGTTTTTTCAGCTGCTGAATTTATCAGTATTAAAAACTTGAATCATGTGAACTTCTAGGATTCTTTCTGATATGCGGACACTTTCGGCGGACTGGATGGCAAATACAAGCAAGCCTGGGTCAGAGTTGCAATCTTTACAACATGGAGGTGAAGAAAACAAAGGGAATTTATTTTATCCAAGGCCAGTTGCTCCAACAGCTGCTCAGGTGTTTCTCTCAAAAAGTGACTTTACTATCTGCAGTTGGATATTCAACTGCTGTCTCCCATGCACCTTGATAAATTTTTCGATGTATACTTGGAGCTCTGGCACATTTTTAGATTGTGCAATTTATGCGATATTTTCTTTGTGGAAATGACATGAATTTGAGATAGGATTTGCAGCCTGAATGGTGAGATGTGTGAAATCTAAACATTTGTACCTTTACTAAGCTGGTACTCGATAATTTTTTGTATAATGTGCATATCTCTGTTGATAATTATGACCTTGCCCTTGGTTCTGAGGGTCAGTTGCCAAGCTATAAATCCTCACTGCTCAGGTGAATTTTTAGGGGCCGGTTTTTGGTTGGTTTATCTCTTGTCTTGCCTTGGATGCTTCATGGTCTGTTCTCTTCTCTCTCTCTCTCTCTGTTCTTGCCCATCCATTTGGGTATCTTATCCATGGTTCTAAATCTTGGTCGAAGAATGCAGTTTCAACCGAGATATCTCGGTTTCGACAAGAACCATGGGTTTGTATCAGGTTTTGATGGGTTTCGACTGGTTTCAATCGAAACCGGATTGACCCATGGGGTATAAATCACATATTTTGCATGAAACCTGTCTGTTTCAACAGGTTTTGACAGAGAACTTGAGGGTGCCGCATGTTTCGACACTGGGGGGGAGTTCTTTGCCAAAAACTTGGAATTTTTGCCCAACTTACTTCATTGATCACCACTTTTTTGCATTCTCATACACATTCAACCGTTACACACCTTGCATTTTTTATGTTCAAGCAAACTTCCTGGAATCTAGTCTATTGAGGTCATAGTTATCAAGGCGGCAAGGCGACCAAGGCGTTGGTCCAAAAGGTGACACCAACAAGGCGGCAAGGCGACCAAGGAGCCTGGACACCTTGCGACTTGATAACTATCATTGAGGTTGTATTGTTTGTTTACTTTCTTAATTGCCACTTCTTTTCAGGTTCATTGCCTGCAGTTCCTGATATATGAGCTTGTATCCGGTGGTAATTTGAGAAAGCCAGGAGGGCTTTTTGGAAATACTGGCTCAGAGATTCAAGTTAATGATCTGAAACAGTTGGAAACTTTCTTTTACAAGCTTGGCTTTTTTCTCCATATCTTGGATTATACAGGTTGTCTTCTTACCTAATTTCTTTGGTTGTTTATTAACAAATGTACCCCTCTTGACGTTCAGAATGTTCAGATTTTCTGTGAGTAGTTGCATCATAACTGTTTATTTCTTTCGCCAAGTGACAGTGAAAGCATTGTAACAGGTTTTTTTTTTTTGGGGGGGGAGGGGGGTTTTAAAATTCCTATTGTCAAATTCTACTGCATGCCAGTCTGTTGGAAAAAACAATGAACTGAAAATATCCGAAAAGACTTCTTGTGGCATGGAAGGGAAGATAAAAAGGATTCCTGATGAATGATTAGGTAAATGTAATCATAACCCTGGTGGATAACCCCTGCAACTTTGCCAGGATAGGTTGGAATCATTCGATCCTGATCGGGGTCAGTGGAGTCTGGTCCATCCTTGATCCTGATTCAGAGTTGCCCTGGGTCACCAACGTAGTGAACATACAATAACTTCTGATATTCAGCAAACTATAAAATCCAAAACTGGATAGGCTTGAGTCAAGCTAACCTGAAGGCTTTAATAGAACCACTTGAAGCTTTGTAAGTATGAAAACAAAAACAACATGCTGAAAACTACTAAGATTTAACCTTTTTTTCGCCCCCAATAAAAGATTTAACCTTTAAAAAATCGAAAAGTTGTTTGAACTTCAGAATCATGCCAAACTCTGACCAGTAAAAATTGACTATGTCAAAAGTAGATTAATCTATGTCTGTTCTGAAATTTAGGGTATAATAGTACCCTTATAGGCATCAACTCACTCGCCAAAATTGAGCCTAAACCTATAATTCTAGGTTAGTCTACAATATATATATTCTAATATTCTCTTATGAGATAGGTAGGTCTACAATATCGTTGTATCAGACTGTTGCAACATCATTTCCAGAAAAATCAGAAGACTTGAAATTGGATTGTGAATCATCTGAAGCATAAAAAAACCATAAGACTTTAGGGTTTGATTGAAGACTTACAAAGAAAACTAATCTCCGAATTTCCAGTTAATCTAATAAGTCTAGTTGGAAACTGCAATATCTTGTTTTTTGTCTGCCCCAACATCTTGTATCTCACAATAGATCCAAATTTAATTTCAGAAAATGAGATGTTGCAATGAGTAGAATTAGCAGCACACTGACGTGGTGCTGGTCCCACTCTTTATTTGTTTATTTTTTTTAAATTGTTTAGATTCCAATTAGGGATATTTTGGTTGTTTCTTAAAAACAAGGAACTTTAGCCAAAATGGTTTGGGTTAAAAATATGGTTTAAGGACCTTTCTGAAGCCTATAAATTCCATGGATGCCTTATTTATGAAGCCCTTTTAGAATTCAGATACAATTGTCATTAGAGGGGAGAAGCCCTTGGTAGACTAGTGTCGGGTTTGATTGAGCCTAATTTGGTGGCTGCATTGGGTATGTATGCATGGAAGTCATGGAATAAAATGTAAGGGTCTTAAAAGGAGAGAAGAATTTACTTGAGTGATATACTTTCAGCTGATCTGATGTTTGGGTTTTTTTTTATCTTGTTGAATCTGTTATTTTGAATGGATGTCACACACACTCACACACACACACACACACACCATATATCATATAAGCTTCTGGGAAAGTTTTAATAAAATCTTTCTATGTTATGAAAGATCTAATCTGATTGCCATTTTGAATGTGATATTGATAAGTTGATAATATTGTACACTTGATGATTTATATGTCGTTTGAAGTCTGATTACCAAATTTTATTCTTTTTCTTTAAAAAAAATTAATATTCATTATTATGCTTTATGCCTTTCCTCCTTACTCATCTTGTCAGGCATTCCTGAATTTTCAATATAAAATGGGAAGAGACTGTTTCTTGTGATGTCAATCATCAAAGTCCTACCTTGACAAACTTTTTATTCATCATGTTTGCAGTGACCATTGCAACATTAACTGATCTTGGTTTCCTCTGGTTTAGAGAATTTTATTTGGAGTCTTCTCGTGTTATCCAGGTATACTCAATTGGATTTAATTGCAGGATTTGATAATTTCATGTATGTTTGAGTGTGTTTGTCTGCACATAAATATTATTATAAATATTTTCGAATTACTTGGTAACACTAAACAATTATTACTTGTCAAACATTAGGTTGGTCCATGTTACAGGGTAGCCCACATCCATCCCATAGGTCAAATTTTAGTCCAAAATGAGCATGCCATGAGGGTTAAAGTGTGTCAGAAGTTCTACAAAATTGCTAAAGTGCCATCAATGACTAACCTGAACTATCGTTTGTGGCATTTGAACCAAACTTTTAACTTTGTTTTCCCTGAAACTTGACACGTAAGATGGGTGCAGAGTCATCTGCTGTACATAATTCTGGGCGGGGGTGCGTAGGATAGGCTCTGGTGGCGCAGTTTAGGTTTTTGGCATTGTGCTTCTGCCATGGCAGTCCCCCCCTCTAGGGAGGCTCGCCCCCCTGATCCTCCACCTCTCTCTGTTCCTGGTACGTGTGGGACAGCTTCGTTTGCCTCATTGGTTTCCAGATCAGCTGCGATGCCACTTGTCCATGTGGAAATCAAGAAGCCTACTTCGCACTTTGGAGTTCCTGCTATTTTCTTTTCCACGGAGGAACTCGACGTCTCTGAGAGGGCGTTTGCAACCACGCTGGTGGCTAAGTGCAGCTACGGAAAGCCTGCTCTCTACCTGATCAGAGATCATCTTCAGAAGACCCTCTTCTTGCTGGGCGATGTGGTAGTTTCGACATTGGATCCAAGGCACGTACTGCTGAGGTTTGCTCTTCATGCGGATTTCGTGAAGGTGTGGCTCAAGGCTCAGGTGCACATTCAGGGGTTTCTCTTCAGGTTTATGCGTTGGTCGCCGGATTTGGTCTCTGGGTGGGAATCACCGCTGTCACCTGCGTGGTTGTCTCTTCCAGGTCTCCCCGTTAACCTGTATCAGGGGAACTTCCTGTTCTCTATCGCTGGGGCGATTGGTCGAGTGCTGCGTGTTGATGGTGCTACGGCCAATTGCACAAGGACTGTGGCTGCTAGGGTCTGTGTGGAGGTTGACTTGCGCGATGAACTCCCATCTAAAGTCTGGATTGGTTGTGGAGCTTCGGGCTTTTTCCAGAAAGTTTTTTATGAGAATAGACCTGACTACTGCGACAATTGCTCGAAGATTGGCCACAGGTCAGATGCTTGCAGGCGTGTGGTTCGAAGGGCGACTGTTCCAGGGGATGTTGTGGGTGCTGCAGGCGACGCCATCGCTGGGGATGCAACTGCCGACAGAGATGTTGCAGGCGTCTTCATCTCAAGGGGTGAAGGCACCTCGCGTGTTGTTCCAGATGCCGTCGGGGAGCCTGGGGTGGGGGTTTCTCGCCGGAGGAGGGGCCGTTAGAGATCTGCCGTAGGGCAGGTGGCCGATGGGTCAAGGCCTGTCGATGGAGGGCAGCTCGTTAGTACTGAGTCAGAGAGGCGAGACTTGTTGGAGAGGGGACAGATGCAGGTGCAGGAGGGAGGGCCCCTAGTTTCTTTGATGAGAGGCTCGGCCCAGTCAGCGGAGGGGGAGGCGCTACCTTGTGTGGTGGCTGATGACGCCAGGGAGGGCGGAGGTACTGTGGTGGTGCGAAAGACGGGGACTGCTAGGGAAGGCGAGGTTCCCAAAGCTGAGTATGCAACAGGCTTCGAGGGAAATAGAGAGTTTACTGGGCTTCGGTAGTAACACCCAGGGAACTCGCTCGCAGCCTGAGGGGGACAGGGTTCAGTGGTATTTCGATAATGGAGCTCTGCAGCAGGGCGCGAAGGACGACAGCTGTGCTACAGGTTTGTCAGACTCGGCTTTGGATCGTCAAACACTGCTGAACAATTTGAGGGCTTTCAATGCCACTCTTGAGGAGAGGATTCGCAACACCCTTGGGAGGCTTGAGCCAGGAGGTAGTGCTTCCGCACCTGCAGGTCATCGTGTGCGAAGTCGGGTACATCCTAAGACAACCTTTATTGGTGCTACGCATATGTACAACAGGAAGAAGATAAAGAAGACAAGGTAGGGGGCATAACAGAGGAGGAGACCAAAGACGGGTAACAAGATCGATGCGATCGTCTGCTGCCCACAGCAACAATTTCTGATGAGTTGTGTATTTTGAAATGCCCGGGGAGTTGGAAATAAGCCTACGATTAGGCGGTTGAAATCTTTGGTGTGTTTGCACAAGGTGGATATTGTTGCTGTTGCTGAACCAAAGGCTCAAGTGTCGAAAGCGCGTTATGTGCTACGGAAGATCAGTCTGGATGAGGTACATGTGACAGATAGGTTCTGGGTTTTCTGGAGGGCTACTCTCAAAGAGGAACATGACCAGTTTGTTACTTTTGAATGTGAAGAGGCCAGCAGGGGGTCTTTCTTTGTTACCTTTGTCCATGCCCGATGCTTAGCCATGGAGAGAAGGGTTTTGTGGGATCGGCTAGAGGTTTTCTCGGGAGGGGTCTCTCATCCTTGGGTGGTGGGGGGAGATTTTAATGCTGTGTTGCTACCAGATGAGAAGTTGGAGGGTAGGCCGGCGTGTTCGTTATCTATTGATGAGTTTGGGTCCTTTGTGAGTAGGGCTGGCCTAGTGGATGCGGGCTATGTTGGTAACATGTTTACTTGGTCTAATAATCAAGCTGGGGTTAGCAGGGTGCTGGCTAGACTCGACAGATTCCTTGTTAGTACGTCTTGGCTTAATGCCTTCCCCAGGAGCACTGTGACCCAATACAATAGGACCTGCTCGGACCATGCGCCTATTGGACTCTCCTTCGAGGTGGCTGGTTTACATACTTTCTCTGCTTTTAAATTTCAGCAAATGTGGCTTCGGCACCCAGGCTTCCAGGACTTAATTAGGGACCAGTGGGCCCGACCTGTGGTTGGCTTGCCTCTTTTTATTTTGTTTATGAAATTAAAGTTGCTTCGCGGTGCGCTTCGAAAATGGAATAAGGAGGTCTTTGGCAACATCCATCAGAAAGTCAGGGATGCTGAAGACTCTGTGAGCAGAGTAGAATTTGGTTTTGACCAGCAGGCCACTGAGGAATCCAGGGTGGCGTTGTTGGCTGCTAAGGAACTCCTTCAGGAGATGCTGCTTCAAGAGGAGATATTCTGGAAGCAAAAGTCCAGGGTTACTTGGTTAAAGGAGGGGGATCGCAACACAAAGCCTTTCCATTCTATGGTAAATGTACGCAGGAGGCACGCCAGCATTAAGAGAATTAAAGGGGGAGATGGTGAGTGGACCGCTGACCCGGAAGGGGTTCAGGCGGAGGCGGTGAGGCATTTTTCAGGAATTTGTACCTCGCAGGGCTGTGTGGCAGATGAAGATCTGCTGGCGGTGATCCCAAATGGTGTTTTTGAGGCTGATAATGTAGTGCTCCTTGGTGTGCCCTCTTTAGAAGTGGTTAAGGGGGCGGTGTTCGCCTTATCTTGTGACAGCGCGCTAGGACTAGATGGCTTCTCGGGACATTTTTTCACAGCTTGCTGGGAGGTGGTGGGCAAGGATGTCGGGGCGGCAGTCCAAGATTTCTTTACTGGTGGAGAGTTACCCAGGAGCTTCACCACCGCCAATCTTGTGCTCATTCCCAAGAAGGAGAATCCAGAGGTAATGTCTGATCTTTGACCCATTAGTCTATGCAATTTTGCTTATAAGATTATTGCCAAGATCTTTGCAACCAGGCTGGCAGGTATCCTTCCTTCTATCATAGCCGAAGAGCAGGGGGCGTTTGTGCAGAGCAGAAACATTCATGATTCTATCTCCATCGTCCAAGAGATAGCCCAGGATATCAACAGAAAATCTAGGGGGGGCAATGTCATCCTGAAGCTTGACATGGCTAAAGCCTATGATCGGTTAGAATGGGTATTCCTTTGGCAGGTGCTCTCCAAGTTTGGTTTTTGCGATGCTTGGATCGGCTTAGTTAAGAAGATGGTGGAGAATTGTTGGTTCTCAACAGTGCTGGGGGGGCAGGCAATCCGGATTTTTCAAGTCGACTAGGGGAGTGAGGCAAGGAGACCCGCTTTCACCGGCCCTTTTCATTATTGCAGAGGAGGTTCTAAGCAAGGGCATTAAAAATCTGTTTTCTGAAGGGCATGCTTCTTTCTACAAGCTTTCGAGAGGCTGCCCAGGGGTTTCTCATTGCTTGTTTGCAGATGACACAATTATATTCTCCAGGGCGCTGAAGGGATCCCTAAAGCAGATCCTGGGGTTCCTTAGCAGATATGAAGGATTCTCGGGTTAGCTTGTAAATAGGTAGAAGAGCTGTTTTGTTTTGGGTGGTTTGGCATCCCCGGCCAGGGCCCGCCTGGTAGGGGAAATCACAGGTTTCCCTAGGAAGGCCCTCCCAATAACTTATTTGGGTGCACCGCTCCACTCGGGAAGGCTGAAAATTTACCTGTTTGATGGGTTGATTGGTAAGATTAGAAGCAAAGTAGCAGGCTGGCAAGGAAGATTGCTGTCCACAGGAGGAAGGATCACTCTGTTAAAGCATGTGCTATCTTCGATCCCTATACATGTTCTTGCTACTCTGTCGCCGCCTAAAGTGGTTACTCGGCGAATTTACGGTGTTTTTGCTGATTTCCTCTGGGGAAGCTCGGAGTGAGGGAAGAGAAAGCACTGGGTAGGTTGGCAAAAGGTCTGCATGCCGCTAGAGGAAGGTGGGTTGGGGATTAGACTGCTGGAGGATGTAGGCCTTTCACTCAGGCTTAAAGGACTGTGGAGAGTCCTAACGGAGCGGTCACTATGGAGTGATTTCTTTAAGGCAAGGTTCTTCAAAAACCAGCATATAACTCTGTCAGAGGTGGCTGGGACTGGGTCTAAGTCATGGCGGAACACTTTGGAGCACAAAGATATACTGTTGCAAAATTCAAGATGGTTACTAGGAGCCGGTGACATTTACTTTTGGCTAGATAACTGGACAGGATTTGGCCCGCTCATTGACACCGTGGATAATGGGCTTGTGGTTGATTTGGAACTGCGGGTGAAGGAGGCCATTGGGGAGGATGGGTTCTGGAGGCAGGAGGTGCTGGACAGTATAGACACTGATGCCATTAGAGATAGCATCTCGTTAGGTGCTTTCTTCCTATCGGACAGTGAGGATGTGTTGGTCTGGACCCTCTCAAGCAATGGACTGTTCTCTACCAAGGCGGTTTGGCAGGAGGTGCGGAGTGGGGCAACAACGGTGCCATATGCAAAGTGGATTTGGAATCAAACACTACTAGTGAAAGTGGGTTTCTTCTCATGGCAGCTGTTGAATGGGAAGATACCGACTGATGACTCATTGGTGCCGTTAGGCATCCCTCTGGCATCCAAATGTGGTTGTTGTGGGAGTCCTCGAAGGGAGACGACTGACCATTGCCTCGTTGCAGGAGGCACAACGACTAGAGTGTGGGACTACTTCTCACGAATTTTCGACATTGCCCTGCCCCCTACCTAGGATGCAAGGAGCAGGGTTTTACATTGGCAGGGTTTGGCGGGCGCCTATTGCCTTAGTGCCTATGTTACAGGGATTCTGCCATCATTGGTCATCTGGGAGCTGTGGAAGGAAAGGAACAATAGGAGACATGGGGAGAAGAAGAGGACAGCCAGCAGCATTATAGAATGTATTAAAACCTGGGTGCGAGAGCTTCATTACCCGCCCAAGGTAGGCACTCAGGGTTCTGCCAGAGATGGCCTTCTTTTACAGTGTCTTGGCTTGATCCCACCTGTCCCTAGGTGGAGGCGACCTATTCCGGTGTATTGGTGCCCCCCGTTTATCTCAGTTAAGCTGAATGTGGATGGCGCTTGTCACAGAAACCCAGGCTTGGGCGGTGGGGGAGGGATCATCAGGAACCGGCAAGGGGAGGTTCTGACTGCTTTTCTCTAACTTTTATGGCCCTTGCACTAATTCCATGGCGGAGTTGAGGGCGTTAAGGGATGGGTTAAAGGTGTGCCAGGAGATGGGTCTTTTGGACGTGGTGGTCAATTGTGATTCTGAGGCTACGGTCAAAGTAGTTAATTTGAAGAAGTGTAGTCTGTGGAGAGGATGGTACCTTTTCAAGGAGATTCAAGTCTTAATGGTTGAAACAAGGGCCTGTGTTTCCTTTGCCTTTCGGGAAAGCAATAGAGCGGCGGACTGGCTGGCCAATCATTCCTTTGATACTGAGGCGTCGACCAGGTTTCAGCCTGGTTGCATCCCTTCGGGGCCGCTACAGGCCATCCTTCGTGAAGACAAGGCTGGGTTACCAGTTCTACGGAGTTAAAGGTCTTCTTTCTTTCTCATGTAGGGGAGGGATAGACTTTTCGAGTGGTGAGTACTCTTCTTGTCGTGGGCTGGGGTAAGGCGGGATGTCCCCCCCTGTATTCTTTATTATTTTATCTGTTTTAATAAAAGCTTAGGGGCCAGCCCAGGTCCCAAGTAATATTCGGGTTAAAAAAAAAAGAAAAGAAAAAAAAGATGGGTACAGAGTCCTGTGTATACTACATAAAGTAAACATGTCTGTCTACCTTTCCCTGCTAAGGAGACCAAGTTCAGTAACCTTGTGAATGTCATCATATACTCTTGGCACTCCTTTGCAATATATTATTACCTATCCTTTTACTGCTTCTGAAAGATGTGATCTTTGTCTTTGCCATGTATAGTTTCCCATAGAATGCTCTCTTCCATGGATGCTGGTGGCTTCTGTGATCGAGTCCCAGGATGCAGGTCTACTTGAGAGCATTCTGATGCCATTTGACATCTATAATGATTCTGCCCAACATGCATTGGTTGTGCTGAAGCAGCGTTTCCTGTATGATGAAATTGAAGCCGAGGTATTGGAAGCATAAAAAGTTATTAGAGTTATTATAATTACAGAAAGTTTGCAGATTGTGTGTATTTGTGGCAGTAAATTTCCTTCTTAATTTCTGTGGATGTGGTTTGTGTATATGTATGGACATTTTTGTGGACACTTAATGTGGACATGATATTCTATTCACGCACCTATTGCTCCAGAAAATAAGTTTTTTTTTGGCTATTCACCTATGCTTTTAGTATTTTTAGAGGAGAAGAAAAATAAAGCATTCACCCCTTTGGTGGTAAAGGATCTTTTTCTAGGTTACTGATCCATGTGAAATGTATGCAACTTTTGATTGATCTCCAAGCCTGGAGATTTGTAGCAGAGAAGTAGGGGATACAAACCCCACAATTCAACACTTTTCTGATGAAAACTCAAAAACCAGCAGCACAAAGAGTCAATTCTGAACCATGAAAACACAGAATTTGGGTGATCTTTAATTGCAGCAAATCCTGGTGTTAGATGGACATCAAATCAAGATCTAAGGACCTATCACAGGAGGGCAACAGTGCCCTAAAATCTCACAGGGATCTGATGCCCTATTTCCTGCAGAATATTCCAGTAGCAGAGAGACTGGGATCAGCCTCAAATTGTGATCAAAGAAGCTTACCAGTGGAGCAAATAATGCCCAAAAAATTCAGATAAAATTGATAGCGAGATTAAGAATACCAGGGAAAATTGATTCAGCCAACAAAACCCGTGAAACATGGTAACACTAGGATAGAAGAGCAATTAACTTGATGTAGTTTGATTCTCGTAGATAAATAACTCCATGAAATCTCTTTTGCTGGTCATATCCTCCATGACTTAAAGTAGATAGCATAACCGAAGAAAACACTTGTTTTTCATTGATATAAACTAGGGCTTCATAGCAGAAAGTTGCAGCAAATGTGGCTGCACATGACACAAAAGAAATCTAAGTAGTCTCTCAGAACAGAGGTGGAGAAGATTGTAAGCACTGATTAAACCTGCTCTGATAGCATGAAACAGTACCAGAAAAAGAAACCAGAACTAACAATATAGAAAAAGAGAGGAAGAAAAATAGCAGTCCATACCCTGCAGCAGTCCTCTCACTACATTATATTAGGTTAAACAGATCATAATACTGCAAGGACACGAATGCCCTTCAGTCCTTGCGGTAAAAGACTAATTAGGCTTAAACAATAGGAGATAAACCAACTAAAACAGATTACTGCAGGGTCTGACAGGAATACTCCTGTGGTACCATATACACATCTTAACAATTACCAACCTCCACCCCCCAAAAAAATCCCATCACAAATAATGAAAAATTGAACTGTGTAAATGTGCTTCATTTAGGATCTCTTTTATTTGGTTAATTTTGAAAGGCACCTGAAGAATTGATATCATGATGAGGTAATCATTAATTTGACCTCTTTATTTATTCGGCACATTCTTAACTTTTTTTTTTTGGGATGAATAAATATTTCATTGCCAAAGGAAGGAGAAGAGGGAAGGGAACAAACAATACAATAAACAACTTACAAGGCACTGCCTTTACAGAGGGAGGGAGGAAAGGGCCTGTAACAGAGAAGAGGATGACCTTAATAAACTACAATCAGACTAGATTAGGGAGAGAGCGCATCGGGAGTGGGGGGGGGGGGCATAGCTAACGATGAGCTATCATCAAATAAGAAAGAGTCCCAAATCTGCTGGAAGATCTTTACATTGCAGACCATCTTGAGCGATTGCACTCGAACCAGATATTGTAGATAGCAGCAATAGATGCATGCTTGCCCATTGGATCATTCTAATTTCATTTGAACTAAAACTAAATTCACCCTTTCTCTTACATTCGTTTTTTACTTATTATTTGGCCACCGAAGCAAACATAGATTGAGTTACCTTGAAGATTTACCATGATGTCTCCAATCAAGTTATTATAATATCTGAAACAATTTACTTCTTTTATTGTTGCTTGATGTTCTACTTGAGATGAATGAAGAATTGCTCCTTTCTTCTTTGACATTTGTTAGTTTTTGTAGGTGGATCTTTGTTTTGATCAACTGGTTGTAAAGTTGAGTGAGACTGTTTTCACATATTATAAAAGCTGGGCAGCAAGGTAGACCTCACGCTTTGGAATACATTACTTATTGGTGCTCTTGTTTATTCTAACTAATCTGTATTCTATTTTATTTTTTATTTTTTGATGGAAAATCCTCTGACAGTGAGCTACTTGATCCTTCTTTCATCTTTGCCTTGGACAATGGAGAAAAATATTCTATTCAACCAATTCGATTCAATGCACTGCTAAAGATGACCAGGGTAAAGGTAAGAATATCTTTGCATATTTTTTACTCTAAGCTGCATTTCAGTATGAAATGATATGTTTCAATTTTTATGAGGTATTTTACCAAGAGTAGTGTTTTCAGCATTGATATTAGTAATATCATGAGTGATAAGGGAATGCATACAATTAATTGAAATAATTATGAAGCCTTTCAATTAAGCTTCCATCAAATGCCACTTCTCTTTTTTTTTTTTTTTTGGAGGGGTGCTGGGGAGGATAATATTCATGAAATTCATTGTTACTACTATACAAATTCATTGCTAAGATTCTTGCTATCCGGCTCAAGGCAGTGATGGACTTGCTTGTTAGTGAATATCAGTCAGCTTTTATTCCTGGAAGAAGCATTTCTGATGACATTCTTCTCTGTCATGAGATCATTAGAGGATTTGATCGAAAACCTCACTCTCCTGCAGCCCTTATGAAGATAGATATCCACAAGGCTTTCGACTCCATAAGATGGGACTTTATTGTTAAGGTGATGATCAAGATGGCTTTCCCCCAGTGTTTATCCATTGGATTCACCATTGTTTTCCTTCTCCCAAATTCTCAATGTTGGTCAATGGAAGCACAGCTGGTTACTTTTCATTGTCTGTGGGGATTAGATAGGGCTGCCCTCTTTCTCCTTGTATTTTTCCTTTGGCTCTGAAAGTTCTCTCTAGAAGTATCCAATCTTGTACAGATCGGCAGCTCAGCTCCCCTATCCCCAGGTGTAAAGCTCTCAAGCTCTCATCTTGCCTTTGCGGATGATCTTATGATCTTCTCCAAGGCCTCCATCAGCTCTTTCGAGTCTATCATGTCCTGCTTGCAGTTTTTTGAAGATTTGTCAGGGCTTTGGATCAACCCTAGGAAGTCTCTTCTATTTCTTGCGGGGGGTCTCCGATGTTGAAAAAGCTTCTTTGATTGATTGTCGGGGTTCTCTCTTGGCCAGCTGCCTGTTAAGTATCTTGGGCTTCCTTTGATTCTGGCTAGGCTTACTGTGCATCATTTCTCCCCCATGCTTGATCTTATCCGGACAAAGCTTCAACTTTGGAAAGGCAAGCACCTATCTTATGCGGGTCGGTTAGTTCTCATCAAATCTGTGTTGCACTCTTCTTTTGTTTTTGGTGAATAAAAAATGTATTAACAAAGCCAGAGAGGGGCGGGGGAAAGAGAAAAAGGGGGTGGGAAATACAAAGGGAAAGAGAGGGGGGGGGGAAACAATACAAGCCCCAAACCAACTAAGTGGAGGACCGTAAAACAAAGCTGTCTAGACCCCAGGAGCTAACAATATGCCTATTCTTGGGAGAATCCAACAGGGGCTTATGAGGAAGAATGCCAAGCTTCGCAGAAACATCAAAGGAGATGGCTTATGGCCTCCTTTCTCTGGAAAGGCTTAGACTCTTCAAAGTTTCTCCATCCTATCAGCTGGTCTTTTTTCTTTGGATGAATAAAAATATATTACGAAGAAAAAAGAAGGAATATACAAGCCCAAGGGCAAACAAGCCGAAACTAGGGACTAGTTAGGGCGTAAAATGGAAGTAGGGAGACCCCAGGAGACAACAATGAGCCTGTTCCTTGGGGAATCCTTAACATCCTTGAGGGGGAGGGATCTAACTTTAGATGAAACATAAAAAAAGATGGCCTTCCAAATCATGTCTAAGGAGCGGGAGTTGGATGTCCATCTTCTTAGGTTACGTTCCATCCAAATGTGGGAGATAGTGGCATAAAAGGCAATCTTGCCAGCTGAGTTGCCAATCGACTTCCCTCCGTATGTCATGTCGATCCAAATCCATTCCTTGCTAAGAGGAAGAGGAGTGCGCCGACCAAGCCAGCAATGGCGAAGAACTCGGGTCCAAACGGAGGAGGCAAAGGGGCATGTGAAAAATAGGTGATCGACGTCTTCAGTCCCATTCCAACAGAGACAGCAGCTGGTGGGGACCTGAATATGCCGATAAATAAGAAAGGCTTGGGTAGGAAGACAGCTTGCAAGGGTGCGCCAAGCAGTGAGGCTATGTCGAGGAATGTGGCCACGAAACCAAACAACTTTGTACCAAGGACAAGGGGTCCCTCTATGTCTAACCAAATCCTAAGCGGAGTGAGAGTTGAATATGCCCGATGGGGAAGGAAGCCATAAGATGGTGTCGCCTCTACCTCTATGCCCAAGGGGGATGGGGGGAAGGGAGCTCCAGAGGTCGGCAAGGGGGGGGGGAGGGGACCACGAGCCACTGGAGATGATAGCGGCAACAGGGGCAGATCTGTCCAATCCGGAGGAGTAAAAATCTCTGGGGCTGACAATGGAAGAGAGAACACTAGAAGGGTGCCACTTGTCAAGCTAAAGCAAGGTAGTCGAACCATCATCAATCCTGCTCGAAATGGCATCTCTGGCTAGCTGCCTCACCTGAAGAATTTTGCGCCAAACCCAAGAAGAATCAGCCCGTGGGCTAACGGACCAAATAGAGTCACTGCGCAGGGGTCCAGTATACACCCAAGAAGTCCAGATGGAGGTTTTGTTGGTGAGGATCTTCCATATGAGCTTGATGGAACCAGCAATGTTGACATCTTTTATCCTCCTGAGCCCGAGGCCTCCTTCAGATTTGGGGACACAAAGGGAAGCCCAGCTCATTGGGTGGTGGAACCTGGCAGAGTCAACACTTTTCCAAAGGAAGGCACACAATGGATTCCACCACCTTGATGGTAGCCTTTGGAAGACCAAAAATACCACTCCAATAAATATAGCAAGACTGAAGCACCGATCTGATCAGCTCGAGTCGACCAGCGTAGGATAAGAGTTTGGCTTTCTAAAGCTGCAACCTCTTGCGAAGAAGGTCTATGATGGGGGAGCAGTGGTGGGCAGATAGTTTGGCAGGGATAAGGGGTAGGCCAAGGTAGCGGACTGGGAGGGTGCCAATGGTAAAGCCTGTGAGGGAGGAAAGGGCAGCTTTGGTAGTGTCAGGAACTCCGGCAAGGAAGATTTGGGACTTAGCCAGGTTAATGCGAAGCCCTGAAAGGCCTTGGAAAAGGTGGAGGGAAGACATGATGGACTCAATGGAGAGAGGGTCGGCCTTGGAGAAGATCAAAAATCATCAAAAAGCAAGGTGAGTCGAGTTTGTGGGCTTACATTTAGGGATTGGGGAGATGAGGTGAAGGTCGATTTGGGATTGGATGTCGGGAGAGAACCTCAAGGGACAAGCAAAAGAGAGAGGGGGAGAGGGGCACCTGCCGGATACCAACGAGGAGGAAGGGAAGAACCCAGTAGGACTGCCATTCAAGAGGACCGAGAAACGGGGGGTGGAGATGCAAGAGTGGATCCAGTTGACAAAAATGGGGGGGGGGGGGAAGGACATTTTGAGGAGGACTTAGGAGATGAAGTCCCAACGGATGGAGTCAAAAGCCTTATGGATGTCGATTTTCAAAAGGGCAGCCGGAGAGTGGGACTTGCGGTCGAAGCCAGAATAATTTCCTGGCAAAGGATGATATTATCCGAGATGCTTCTCCCAAAGAATGAAGGCGATCGGTTGGGGTGACAAGGAGTCGATGACAAGGCTGAGCCGGTTGGCAAGGATTTTACCGATGAATTTGTAGAGAAGGTTACAAAGGGAGATGGGTCTGAAGCTCCTGGGAATTTGGGGATGAGACACATGAAGGTGTGGTTGATGTAATGGATCTGGTGAGGGTTGAAGAAGAAGCTCTTAATGGCACTGATAAGCTCGACGCCAATGATGTCCCAGCAAGTGGAAAAGAATCCCATGCTGAACCCATCAGGGCCTGGAGCTTTGCTAGCCTTGTGGGAGCAAACAGCGGAGGTGATTTCGGAGTCAGAGGGGATGGAGCTGAGGGAGTTGAGGAGATGGAGGGGGGGAGGAATTTGTTGATAAGATCATCGGGAAGAGGGGAGGGTGTGGGAGGGAGGGCAAAAGATACCAGTGAAATGGTTCACGGCCTCAGCTTTGATGGCATCAACAGAGGAGAGGAGCGATCCATCAGTGGAGGTAAGAGAGAGGATGGAGTTGGAGTTGGAGTTAGAGCGGGCTTTGAGGGAGCGGTGGAAGAAGGCGGTGTTTGAATCGCCGAGCTCAAGCCATTTGATTCTGGATTTCTGTTTAAAGAAGCTTTCTTCTTGGGAGAGAGAGGAGGCAAGCTCGCAAGCAAGAATGGTTTCTTCCTCAAGAAGGAGGGGTTGAGGGGTCGATGAGGCAAAGCTGGATGGAGGAGAGGGTGTCTCGACAAGAGGAAACACGAGAAGAAATAATGCCGAAGGTGGAGGAATTCCAGGCTTTGAGAGCCACCTTGACATTTTTGAGCTTTTTGGAGAAGGCGAGGAGGGGAGAGGAGAACGATTGGACTGGGATGTTCCAAGCTGCTTGGACAATGGGAAGGAAGCCAGGGTGAGAGGACCACATGTCCAAGAAGTTAAAGGGTTAAGGGCCAAAAGAAAGAGAGGGAAGGACAAAGAGAAATGGGGGAGTGGTTAGAGAGACCAGGAAGGTCAAAGAAGGCATAGGAGGAAGGAAGAGAGTAAAGCCAAGCATCATTGACGAGGACTCTGTGGAGCTTGTAGGCAACTCTGTCAGGGCCAGAGCGTTTGTTGTGCTAGGAGAGATCAGCACCTGACCATCTGAGGTCACTAAGCTCAGAGTCCTCCAGACAGGAGTTTAAGGCTGCAACTGCTTGGTGGTCTAAAGGGGAACCACCTAATTTTTCGTGGCTAAGACGGACGACATTGAAGTCACCTCCAATGGGAAGGAAGCCAGGGAGAGGAACCGACAGAAGAAGAGATGGATCGAATGTCATCCCAGAGGGGGATCCTATCAGGGTGACAGTTGAGGGCATAAACCATGGTGAAGAAAAAAAGGTGCTTGTGGTGGTGATCTGAAATGCTAAGATGGAGAAGTTGGGATGAGGAGGAAGAGACCGAGATTTGGAATTTGGTAGGATCCCAGAGAACCCAAATTCGGCCATTGGGGGAGTGGTCATAGTTGGAAAAGAAGGACCAAGAGGGGGCAAGAGAGTGAGCGATGTGGGAAGAATTTTGCTCGAGCACTTTGGTTTCAAGGAGGCAGTAGAGGGAGGATTTGGTGGACTTGAGATGGGCACGGATTTCAGCTTGTTTGGCCGGAGCATTGAGCCCACGGGCGTTCCATATAATCTAAGGGATCATGAGAGAGGGGGGGGGGATGGGGCAGCCAATCAGTGGAGGAATTGACCCTGGACCTCGGTGGGACACTGTGGGGCCGGAGACGGTAATCTTTCAAAGGGGGAAAGCAAACGAGGGAAGGGGAGGAGGGGGGATAACACAAGGGCGAGGTGGGTCCAATTGAACCGGAGGGGGGAGCTGGGACAGATTTGGCTAGGTTCAGCCGGTTTGGTATAAGTGTGGAAAGGGTAGTTAAGTGGATAGGGGGTGGGTATGCGGGTCGGGTTGACAGGGGCTAGGTTTAAGTGAGAAGGGACAAGGGGGGCTGGTTTAAGTGAGATGGGACAAGGGGGGGACCACGTGGAGTGGTCAACGGGGTTATATAGGGAACAAGGGACTTCGATGGTGGTAGGTGAAAGCTAAACAAAGGGGGGGCTTGTAGCGTAGCAGTGGGGGGGGCTGATGTTTAAGGTAGTAGAAGGGGAAGGGGAGTGAGGCAGGGCCAAAAGGTGAGATGCAGGGGGGTTCACGGAGAGATGTTGCAGATCTTCGTTGAGAATCAGCTTGGACTCCTGGGAAGCCGAAGAGACAGCGACAACACAATTGTCATAAGGATCGAGACTCATGAGGGCAGCGAATCGGTTGTGGGCTGCTTCAGGAGAGCAACGTGGTAGGTGGGCCTTGGGGAGCTCGCCATGAGAGGAAATCTATGCAGGTTCCCGATGACTTCTCCGACGACGATTCCTTTGTTTTTTCTGGCCGCGAGGGGGGGTTTTGGAGTCGTCTGCCTCAGGCGCCATGGAGGCCATCATTGATTGTTCCATTGCCACAACCGCGATTGAGCCAGTCGAGTTATCTCCAGGAGCAGCAACAACATGAGAAGGGCCAAGCAAGGGGATCTCAGGGACGACGGAATCAGCAGTAGGCAGGGCAAGCGAAGCCTCAATAGGCAAAGCACCCGTGGCCAAAGACGAAGCAGGAAGGAGTTCTCCAGCTGAGGTCCCAGCCTCGACCGGCGTCACCGGAGCAGACTGGGAAGAAGCCGAGGTATCCTTGGAGGTGTTAGGGTCTGGCACGCAGCTCTTTGAGGTGTGACCAAAGAGTTTGCAGACAGAGCAGTGGTGGGGCAAACCTTCATAGAGGACACGCTGGGAGGAGTGACCATCTTCTTCCTGGATTGTGACATAATCAGGAGGGGAGACCTCAGCACTAAGCTCAGCACAGATGTGAGCAAAGGAGAGGTGGTCCATTTTTTTGGTGCGCTCATCAGAGAAGAGGGGATTGCCGACGGTCGATCTGACGATGCTGAGACCAGAGGGGCACCAGTAATGGAAGGGGAGGCCAGGTAGGCTGATCTAAACGGGAATGGACTTGAGGTTAATCCTATTGAGGGTGGAACGATGATCCCATTGCCTGAGAAAGATCTGCTTCCTTCCAATCTGCCAGGGGCCACCTTCAAGAGCTCGGGCTTGGTCAGCTTCGTCGGAGAATCTGAAGATGAAAATTCCACTAGACAACAAGTAGATGAAAACAGCGCCAGCAGCTCGCCATTGTTTGAGAAGAGAGGGCTTGACGATATGGTAAGGAGGACAGCTACCCAGGAAATGCCCCACAAGGCAGCACTGCCATTTGGAGATTTCTTCGTCGGGTAAACCTTTGGGACAGAAGCCAACTTTGGAGTCTTCTAGGGAGGTGGGTGGGACAAAATGGAGAGGATGTCCAGCAGGGGTTGCAGAGGTGCTATCGGAGAAGGAGGTCCAAGGTTTAGCGACAAAGGTAGGACGGTCGGGAGCTGGGGTGGATGGGGGGAGTTGGGAGGAAAATGGGAGGGAGGGTCAGAGAGGGGAGCAAGGGGGCAGGAAGCAGGGGAGCAGGCAGAGGTGGGGGCTGCCGGAGAAGGAGGGGGCATTCCCGGAACAGCCAAATTCAACTCCTCAGGCAGCGTTCATCAGGGGGCCATCAGCTGGTCTTTAGTCTGCCTTCCCAAAGATGAAGGAGGTTTAGGCCTCAGGCGGATCAAAGATGTGAACACAACAAGTATCATTAAGCTGATTTGGAAGATTGTCTGTAAAAATAAAAGTATTTAGGTCGATTGGCTTTATTCAGGGCATCTCCACTTTGATTCCATTTGGACTGTCTCTGTCTCTGTTTCGCAAGATGCTTCCTGGGTTTGGCGTAAGATCCTTGCCATTCGGCCAACTGCTCTTGGAGCAATCAAATCTCAGATTGTTGATGGTAGCTCTACATCTCTTTGGTTGGATCACTGACATCCTATGGTAGCTGATATTATTCATGATGATGATTGACATCCTCCAGCTACCCTTCATCTTGTGCTCAACAATGTGTGGAACGCCTTGTCTTCCATTTCTAGAAGACCCCCTCTGGGAGGAGTGACTATGTTATATGGGCCCCTGTCAAATCTGGTTCCTTCAGTTCAAAAGTTGCCTGGGAATTCATCCGGGCTAGAGGTTCTCTCTCTCCTTAGAGGAAGCTTATTTGGTTCAAGTACCATATACCCCGATACTGTTTCACTGTCTGGCGTGTCTTCTCCAACTGTCTTTCTACGCAGGCCTTCCTTTCCTATCGTCAGATAATGGTCTTTCCTATGTGCTACCTCTGCTGGAATGCTGTGGAAGATATTGTGCATCTATTCTTTGCTTGCCCCCTCTCTTCCTCCATTTGGAAAAGGTATCCTCGCCAAATGCTGGCCTAGGAGGAGAATTCTCTCTTTTGCTAGGGAATAGATCTGGGTTGACATGACTTTTGCCAGTTCTTCTATCTGTGACTGTTGGAAAGCTGGCTTTTTGTGTTGTCATCAATCATATTTGGATGGAGCGCAATATCAGTGTTAAATTATGTACTCTAGAATACCGTGGGGGGTATTTTGGTCATTTGGGGTTTTATTTCTATGTGTAGCCGACTCCCTTAGTAGAGTCGGCTACAGTAGGGTATTAATGTCCTTTGTACTTTATTCTTCAATTATAAATAAGAGGCTTGGGGTGATCAGAAGATCATTCAAGAATTACACTCTAATTGTTCTGTTAACATGGTATCAAAGCCAAAACTTCTGATCTAGGTTACAGAGCAGCCACCCTCTTCCATCGTCTCTCTCTTCTTCCTCCTTTCTTATTTTCTTCTTTCCTTCCTTCCCTTGGTTCTCACCCTTCTTAAAGGGTAGCACTAATGGCTTCTGGTTCATCTTCTGCGATTTTTTGGAGTCTTCCTATTTTTTGGAGATCAAAGTTCTTCTGTTGGAGATCCATATCAGGCACTGTGGACAGCATCTATCCTTTTTTCATCACCAACAGAATTTTTTTTCCCCATATCGATCTCAACTGCCAGGGTTTTGCAAAACCTTGACCCCTATGGATTTTGGGGATGCACTTGTCAGAAGAAGCTGAGTTTTTTAGGGCTGTTCTGCTCTTCCTGAAGGAACACTCAACCTTATTTCCAAGCTGTTTCATTGAAGATTTTTGAAGATTTTAATTTTCCAATTTTTCTCAGAATCGATTTTTCCCTTATATTGATCTGAATTTTGGTGTGTTCTACCTGCACCAATCTGTTACTGGAATTTTTAGTGATTAAATTGTGTGATAATGTCGGATCTTACTACTGCTACCTCTGGCTTTGAAGGATAGACAAGGAATGACTATCTTCCTTTCGCGGCTGCCATTAAGCTCAAAGGTACTAATTACCTGCTGTGGTCTAGATCTACATATTTGACCATTGTTGGTCATGGTCTTACTGGACATCTCACTGGAACCCCTGAGAAGCCAGTTGATGAGGGTCCTCTCCAAGATCGATGGGTTTCCAATGATGCTATGGTCATGTCTTTCTTGTTGCACTCCATGCAACCGGAGCTTTCTAGTGGCTATTTATTACTTGATACAGCCACCCAAATATGGACTGCTGCAAAGGAAACCTATGGGCAGGTGGTGAATCATGCTTAGGTATATGAAATACATAAGAAGCTTTATGACACTACACAGAATGACCTAACCATCTCACAGTACTATGCTGCCCTTAGAAGTTTATGGCAACTACTGGACCATTATTCTGATAATTAGCCTACCAATGCAACCGACATTGCTGCCTATCACAAGCATGTGGATAAAATATGGGTGTATGACTTTCTTGCTGTTTTGAATGTTGAATACAATCAGATTCGTGTTCAAGTACTTCGAAGGTCTCTTTTTCCCACCGTGGAGCAGTCCCATGTCTTGGTTCATACTGAAGAGAGCCGCTGCGCTGCTATGTTACATTCCCCTCCTGAGAGAACTGCCCTCCAAACCGGATCTGGTTCTATGTTGTTTGATAGGTCTCCACGCACTGCTGCTGATTCTACCAAGGAGGTGGTGAAGTGTGAACATTGCAACAAACCCTATCATACCAAAGCCACCTATTGGAAACTCCATGGAAAACCTGCTGACTTTGGGGCTAAATGTGGTCGTGGAAAATCTAAAAACAAGGCTAATCACACTGAAGCTGTTGCCATTGTTCTCACTTCTGAACTTGGTCTCTCCCAGGAAGAACTATAGGCTTCTCGTTGTATGTTAAAGGCTTTCGCTGCTTCTACTACATCGACTCTTGCCAATTCTCCCACCTCATCATGTTCCAATTTTGCCTGTTCAAGTATTTCATTTGTGGGTCACTGTGCGTCGGTAGTTTCCAATTCATGGATTATGGACTCCGTGCCGCTTATCGAATGACTGGATCCTCCAGCCTTTTCCACAAATATGCCCCCACTTCTGGCCAAGACAAAGTTAGAGTAGCCGATGGTTCCCTTTCCATTAGTAGTCTTACTAGAGGTTTAAATTGCAAAGTAATTTTTTTTCCCATCCCATTGTGTTTTTCAGGATCTGGTAACGGGGAAGACAATTGGATGTGGTAGAGTGCATGATGGATTGACCTTGCTTGATGATGGTTGTCCTTCGACTGCATTTCCTTCTCAACTATATCACAATTCCTCGGTCTCCTCTAAATTGCAGCAATGGCATTTTCGTTTAAGTCACCCCCCCTTAGGAACTTTATCTCTTTTATATCTAGCACTCGTTAAGCAATGTAATAAGGATGATTTTTTTTGTGAGGCTTGTGTTCTGGCCAAACAAACTCGTTCTACTTATTCAATTTCTAATAAAAGAAGCTTTTCTCATTTTAATATTGTTCATACTGATGTGTGGGGTCCTAGTTGTTAACCTTCTCTTTTTGGCCATCGTTGGTTTGTTTCTTTTATTGATTGTCACTCTAGGAGTACATGGGTGTATATGATGCATAATAAAAGTGAAGTTTTTTACTGTTTTCAGCACTTTCATAAATTGGTTTAGACCTAGTTCAATGCCACCCTCAAAATCTTGAGGAGTGACAATGGCAAGGAATGTATGGAAGGTTAGTTCGAAAAATACCTTGTTGCCCATGGGATTATTCACCAGATTAGTTGTCGATACACCAGCCCAGAATGGAGTGGCAGAAAGAAAAAATCGCCACTTATTGGAAGTGCCTAGGGCCCTTATGTTTGCCCGCCATGTTCCCACCAAATATTGGGGGGATGCTGTCCTCACTACTGCTTACCTCATTAATAGGATTCCCACTCGGGTCCTTCACTCTCATACCCCAACTGAACTTTTACATGGCTCCTCCTCCTTTCTTGTTCCTCCTAAAGTCTTTGGCTGTGTCTGTTATGCTAGGGATACTCGACCCCTGGTAAACTTGAGCCCCACGGGCTCCGTTGTATTTTTTTGGATTACTCTGCAACCTAGAAAGGATAGAAGTGTTATTATCCTCCCACCAGCCATACCTTGGCGAGTATGGATGTTATTTTCCATGAGGCCCTATCCTCTTATTCATCACCACCTCTTTAAGGGGAGAATTTTAGTGAAGATTTAGTGACTCTTGACCTCTTCCTCCTCCTCTTCCTCAACATAAGGCTGCTCCTAATCCTCCTACTCTACCTACTGATGCCCTACCTACTACTGCCCCTCACTCTATCTCAGGTGAAGGGATCCTATACAGGGGGAGCCTATGGATATTGGTGATGATGAAGGTCTTGTTCAGGGGGAGCTCACTCCAATTCAAAAAACCATTGGTGAATTTCAGAGGAGAATTGATGATTCTAAACATAAAGTCTATCAGAAAAGCCGTACCAAAAGCAAGTAGCTTCAATCCATTGCAGCACAAGTACCCATCCAGTTATCAATCTTGGATCCAGCCTACTTCTTCATCTGGTAAGATCCCTTCTCCTAAGTTACCAATTGCTCTTTTCGCAAAGTTACTAGGACTTGTACTCAACACCTCATATCCCATGTTGTCTTGTATGACTCTCTTTCTCCATATTTTTGTGCATTTAGTTCTCTTTCTTCTGTTCGTATTCCTCAAAATTGGCAAGAAGCTTTAGCAGATGGAAAGTGGAAGGTAGCATTGATGGAAGAAATGAAAGCCTTACAAAATAAAAAATGATACATGGGAGCTTGTGGATCTTCCTTCAGGGAAAAGACTAAATGGATGTAAGTGTGTAAGTGTGGTAAAGCAGAAAGTAGATGGCAATGTGGATAGATATAAGGCATGACTTGTGGCTAAGGGATTCACTCAGACATATGGAATTGATTATCAGGAGACTTTTGCTCCAGTTATCAAACTCAACACTATCAGAGTATTATTGTCTTGTGTTGTAAATCTAGGATGGGATCTACAACAGTTGGATGTGAAGAATTCCTTCCTCCGTGGTGAGTTGGATGAGGAGGTATACCTGGATATTCCACCAGGTTTCTCATGTGACAAAACCTGCGGCAAGGTTTGCAAATTGAAATGTGCACTTTATGGGCTGAAGCAGTCACCTCGAGCGCAGTTTGGCAGGTTTCACAAGGCTATGATTTTTATGGGATGTAAACAAAGTAATGTTGATCATACTCTGTTTAAAAGGATGGGTGATAAGATCACCATTCTCATAGTCAATGTCGATGACATTGTGGTGACCAGAAATGATGGTGATGAGGTTAGTTGGCTGAAGAGATTTCTTGGACAGGAGTTTGAAATTAAGGATCTGGGAAAACTAAGGTACTTCCTCAGAATTGAAGTTACCCGATCTCCAAAAGGCATCTTTCTCTCTCAAAGGAAGTACATCTTGGATTTATTGTCTGAGATTGGGTTATTAGGATGTCATCCTTCTGATACACCTATAGATGTTAATGTACGGCTCAAGGAGGAGGGTAAACCTGTTGATAAGGGTCGATATCAACATTTGGTAGGGAAGTTGATTTATCTTCACATACGTGTCCTGACATTGGTATTGCAGTGAGTCTTGTTAGTCAGTTTATGCATGATTCCTACTCTTTTCATAGGCTGTTCTTTGTATTCTTCGTTACTTGAAGTCAGCTCCAGGAAAAAGAATTCTTCTATCTCCTCAAGATCACCTGCGGATGGCCTATACAAATGCTGATTGGGCTGGTTCTCCTAACAAAAAGTCTATCTCTGGGAATTGTACCTTTGTAGGTTGGAATCTTGTCACTTGGCGCAGTAAGAAGCAAAATATGTTGCTCGCTCTATTGCTGAAGCAGAATTTCATGCTATGGCACAAGGTATTTGTGAGTTGTTATGGCTCAAGAGTCTACTATAAGACCTTGATGTTCCTATTCGTCTTCCTATGATGTTGTATTGTGACAACAAAGCACAATTAATATTGCTCATAATCCGGTACAGTATGATCGTACCAAACATGTTGAGATTGACAGACATTTTATCAAGGAGAAGTTGGAAGCAGGATTGGTTTGTGTTCATTTTGTGAAATCTGGTGACCAGCTAGCTGATATCTTCACGAAGGGACTTACTGGCCGATTGTTTCATCCTATTCTGGTCAGGTTGGGCATGTTTGATATCTATGCTCCAACTTGAGGGGTATTAGCATTATTAGTTCTTTTTGTTTTCTTTAGTTCAAGTTGGATCTTCTTTCTTTACCTATTTGTATAATCCAGCTTGAGGGGGAGTGTTGGAATGTGTAATCCAGAATATTGTGGGGGTATTCTGGTCTTTTTGGGGTAGTTTTATTCTTCTTATGTTATTAAGTGTAAGTCGCCTAGTTTAGTTTCTTTGTAATTTTCCCTCTATTATAAATAGAGGTTTAATAAAGGGGCTTACCTATCAATGAATATAACATTCTAAGCTATTATTT
This sequence comes from Telopea speciosissima, assembly GCF_018873765.1. Taxonomy (NCBI): domain Eukaryota; kingdom Viridiplantae; phylum Streptophyta; class Magnoliopsida; order Proteales; family Proteaceae; genus Telopea; species Telopea speciosissima. The sequence continues at coordinate 23,574,954 of NC_057922.1, read as the reverse complement.
TCTCTCCTTCTCTCTTTCTAACCCACGATTCTGCCAACATGGTATCAAAGCAGGTGATCTAGATTAGAAAGAAAAAACCCTTATTCTCTTCAATCACCTTTTTTTCTCTCTCTTACTCGGTTTCTTCTTCTTTTGGTTTTTTTTTCCTTTTTTCTTGTAAGAGGGCAGCACTAATGAGGAAAACCTAAACCAATGATTTAGTTGCTGCCCTCCCTCCAACCTACCCCTTTTTTCATACTTGTGATTATGTAAACATTGTTCTTTTTTATTTAATCATCGAAGATTTATATGGTCTTCTATCTGTTACTGCTTCAATTTTTGGGTATCGATTTGCTGCTACTGTTGAAGATCATATTTGAACTAGGTTCTCGTTTCGATCGGAGGCTACACGAACAGTGTCAAATTGAATAGAGATATTGAATAAGGAGGATTTATTGCTGCTGCCATGATTATCAGGTGCTATTATGCCCTTTATTTTTGCCGTTGGAATTGATTCTAAAGGAGTTGATTGCAGAATATGGTTGAGTGGAGTCCCTGTGATCAAGCTGCTTCCGCCAGATTCAGTTGCAGGTTTTTTTTTCTTCTCCATCTTGCAGGGATTTCCAAACTCGATTTTGTCTTCTAGGTTTCTAATCTGGTTTTTTAAAGAATAGACATCGATTTGCTGAATTGATCTGTTGGAACTTTCGTTTTTGCTGCTTCCCCAACTCTTCCCTACTTTACCGTACCGTCGGTTCGAAGACGAAGGTTTCTCGGTTCGACTAGGTCCTCTCCTCCTGAGGAACAAGTGAACAGAGAAGAAGGTGTTCTTCGATTTCTGGTTTCCAGGGTTGATTATTGCTGTGGGAAATTTTATTTGGATCGATTCATCAATTGTCGCTGCTGTTGTTTACTTCGATTGCTATTGAAGGTTTGTTTGTGGAATTAAATTCTGGTTTGCTGCTGAATCGATTTGATGCTGTGGTTGCTATCGGTTGATCTTGTTCGATTGCTGAAAGTTCTTCGTTTGCTGGCGGTTCCCCGATCTGGTTTGGATCGATTACTGCTAGGATTGAAGACGTGGTTGAGAAGAAGACTAACTTGTTTCCTACTGGGCTGGTTGCGGTGTTTGGTGCTCTGGTTGTATAGTGTTTGCAGCAGCTGTGGTTTTCTTCTTCCCTTTGGACTACTCTTCCCTTGCGAGATTTTGCTGGGTTGCCGCTGCATCCATGACTACCGCCCCTAGTTTCGTGAAGGTGACGATGGGGTCTCGAGGTTATTGATTTGATGGGGAGCTTGACTGAAGGATTTCTCTGCTGGATCGAATCGAACAGATCCTTTTTTCTGCCTTTGTTGGTTTCATTCAGAGCTTGGAAACGTGGTTGCGTGAAGGTTTTAATCTCCCTGGTTTCTCTGTCGTAAGGTTGAAGACAACCTTCGTAAGTTGGTTTCTTTAAACTTATCTTGTGATTTCCCATAATACCCTTCTCTCTATCTCTTATTATTTTTTATTCATTTTTTACATTCCTTTCCTAGTTTGCTCTTTCTATTAAGGAATTAAATTATTTTCCAAATCTGTTTTTGCACAATACATACTACATCCCACTTGTGTCCATTCACCAATTTGACTACCTAATTGACCCCTTGCAAAATTCTGGTTATTTACGGAACTACCAGTACTTTTTCACACATTCCCCTATTTGACTACCCAATTGACCCTTGAAAATTCTGGTTTATTACCAGTTTGCCCTTTGGCTTGGATTGTATTTAAAAGTGGATTTCCACCAAATTACAGCGATGCCATCCTTTTTTCCAACACCGTTCCCTTTCAATAATTCTAATTCCCTTCATATCCCATACCTTTGGTATTTACCCATAACACCTTTGGAAACTTCTGGTAAATTACAATTTTGCCATTCCTTCCTTTTTAATTAACTATAGAATCTTTGGAAGATTCTGGAAAGTTACATTTTTTCCCTTATACCTTACATCATCTCTATTATTTGTCCATGTGTATTATTACACGTGAGGGGGAGATTATGTACAGTACACTTGTAGACATTGCAGAAGCAGAACTTACAGGAACATTTGTGGCAAAACATAGAAGATCAGTGTTTTCCACCATTGCTATTGGGTATCATTTGTTATTGGGTTGAGTTTGCCGTAAGGGGGAGATTGAAGTATTGAAGATATTTGGTTGTTGCCTATTTGAGGACTTTCGATTGGGTTGATCTGATTTTTTCATTTGCTGATTGAGTTTGTTTTTCGCTGCTTGCTACTCTAGTTATTTCATTTCAAGATTCTATGTCACTATGACAATCTGAGATTCATCACTGATAGCTATTGAAGATCGTTGAAAGCTGCCTTTTTTAGAAGACATTTCAGTCCCGGTTTGTCGATCATGTCTGTCCAAGCTTTTTTCAGGTTTAGCTCCGGTGGCGTAGGTTAGGGTTTCCATCGTGCTTCTGCCATGGCCATCCCCCCCTCTCGAGAGGCTCGCCCCCTGACCCCTGTCCCCCTCTAGGGATTCCTGTAGGTGGGACAGCGTCGTTTGCTGCTGTCGTTTCTCGTTCAGCCACTCTGCCACCTGTCCATGTTGAAGTTAAAAAACCATCTTCGCATTTTGGAGACCCGCGGTCTTCTTCTCCAAGGAGGAACTCGCAATCTCTGAGAGGGCTTTTGCGACATCACTGGTGGCCAAGTGTAGTTATGGGAAACCGCCTCTGTTCAAGATTAAGGATCATCTGCAAAAGACGCTTTTCCTGAAGGACGATGTGTTCGTCTCGACCCTGGACCCTCGCCATGTCCTGTAGCGGTTCGCGAACCAGGATGATTTCGTGAAGGTTTGGCTTAAAGCCCAGTTGCATATCCAGGGCTTCTTGTTTCGCTTCATGCGATGGTCATCGGATTTTGTGTCTGGATGGGAGTCCCCAATGGCGCCGCTGTGGGTCTCTCTGCCGGGGTTGCCGGTCAACCTTTACCAGGGGAATTTTCTCGTCCAATCACAGGTACTATTGGCAGAGTCTTGCGTGTTGATGGAGCTATGGAGAACTGTATGAGAACTGTGGCTGCAAGGGTGTGTGTGGAGGTCGACCTGCGTGCCTCTCTCCCTTCGAGAATTTTGATTGGTTATGGGACGTTGGGGTTTTATCAGAAGGTGACCCATGAGAGTAGGCCAACATATTGTGATTTTTGTTCCAAGCTGGGGTACAGGAATGAAGAGTGCAGGAAACCTGTGCGCAGGAAGGAGGATGCTAGAGCAGGTGAGAGTGCTGCTGCTGCTGCTATCGTTAATGGAGTTCAAGATGACAGGGACGACGCTGGGGTTTTTATACCTAAGGGAGAGGGAACTTCCCGGGGAGGTTCAGCGGCTGCAGGTGAGGCTGCAACCATAGTACTATATCTCGCGATATATCGGTATCTCGGGCCTACCGAGATATCCGAAATTTGGCGAAATTTCGCCCAAATATTGCATTTTTTCTGCAATATTTCGGGAGTCCATCTCGGTGGGTATTTGGCCATATCTAGGCGTGATACTTCATGGACACCCTTATTTAAGCTAAATAAACACATTTAAACCTTCATATTGCAAAAAAAATAAACTCAAAGTGGTGTTTTGGGTTTGCACCCTTGATTGACTGTATACGGTCGGACCCTGTTGTATAAAATAGTTAAATACATATTGTTTAAGTACTAATAGACATAATAAGAAATTTAAACAAAGTAATGAAACAAAAATAAAGTCAAATGTAGCCTATAGTTTAAACTTTAAAGTTTAAACTCATAAAGTCATAAGTGCATAAGTCATAACTCATAAACTTCATAATAGTCAATAGTTCAATACTTACATAAAGTGTTTCTACGAAATTTACCGAAATATACCAAATGTACTGAAATATACTGCTCAATACACAGTATTTCTATGAAATATACCGAAATATACCGAGATATACCGAAATATACCGAAATTTCCCCGAAATTTGAACTTTTTTCATTTCGGAAGTTTATGACATCGTTCTTTCGAGTGTCCTCGCCGGAGATTCGACGCACAAGCTCATTTCGTTGAGCCGGTAGAAGGAGAGAGGATGATTTGGTTGATATAGAGGGAGATCCGGTCTATGATGACGATGGTGGTGATGAACACGAAGAGCTTTTTAATTTCATTGCCTAAGAGAAAAACATATCTAGCTCTATATTGTTGCTGCAAAAATGAAAAAGGATGTATCCGCCTTTTTCCAAAATCTGGTCGTCTCGGTAGTGTCGAAATTACCAAAATTTATTGAAATTTCGGCGATATTTCGCGAAATTTTGTACCATGGCTGCAACTGGTTTGGCGAGGCCTCGCCGTCTCAGGGGAGGACAGTGGCGAGTTGCAGGTTTGCGCGAAAGGGTGGCCAGTGACGACTTGTTTGCTGGTGCTACAGTAGACAGGGAACTTGCGCTTGCTTGTGAGACGGTGTGCCCAGCGATGGTTGAGGGCGTCTCTCTTCAGCCTGCGGTGGAGGATATGCAGCCTAGTCTTGTCTCCTGAAATGCCAAGGTGGGAGAGGAATCCTAGCTGATGCAACCAGTAGTGGAGGAGGGTGTGCAGGCCGTGGAGGAAGGAGAGTTATGTGTTGGCGATGGTGAAGACAGGAATGGGGATGTCAGTTTGGGTAACCAATGCTTAACGATGGTGGACCCAGTAGCCTTTGGCCGTTCGGTGGGCAGTGACAGTGGTACACTCAGCTCTCATTCACAGCCTGAAGGGGTCAGCTCGCAAGGCTATTTTGCACATGGAGCTGTGCCATTGGGTTCCAAAGATGATGGTTATCTCTCTGCCATGCCCAAACCTGAGTAGGAGTGACAACAGATGGTGGAGAGCTTGAGGGCCTTCAGTTCCACACTGGAGGAGAGGGTTCGCGTGGCTCTTGGGAGGTTTGAACGAGGGAGCAATGCCTCCGCGCCAGCAAGTCGCCGGATCCGCAGTCGTGTGCATCCCAAAACTGCATTCCTTGGAGCAGCTTTTATGTATGACAGAAAGAAGATCAAGAAGGGCAGGCAGGGAGGACATAACAGGGATACGGTCCAAAGATGTGTTACGAGATCGATGCGATCAACGGCAGCTCCTCGCAATGTTTCCTTATGAGTTGCATCTTTTGGAATGCTCGAGGTGTTGGAAATAAGCCCACTCTTAGGTGGCTGAAATCTTTGGTGAGTTTACACAAGGTGGACATTGTGGCTATTGTTGAACCCAAGGCACAGGCTACGAAGGCTAGGGTTGTGATGAGGAGGATTGGGTTGGAGTCTTATCATGTGCTGGACAGGCTCTGGATCTTTTGGAAGACCTCTCTGACAATCCGTGTGGTGGAGGTGCATGATCAGTTTATTACCCTTGAATGTAAGGAGGCCAGCAGGGGGACATTTCTTTTTTCCTTTGTCCATGGCCGTTGTTCGAATGTGGAAAGAAGGGTCTTGTGGGAGAGGCTGGAGGTGTTCTCGGGGGAGGTGGCACACCCTTAGGCAATGGGAGGTGACTTTAATGCGGTTGTGTCCCCCCTAGAGAAGCTGGGTGGTTGACCGGTTTGTTCGCTCTCTGTGGAGGAGTTTGGGTCATTCGTGAGTAGGGCTGCCCTTGTTGATGCGGGCTATGTTGGTAACATGTTCACATGGACAAATAATCAAGTGGGAGTGGGTAGGGTGATGGCAAGGTTGGATAGATTCCCGGTTAACACTGCTTGGTTGACTACCTTCCCAAGGAGCTATTTCACCTACTTCAACAGAGCATGTTCAGATCATGCGCCCATCGGGCTTTCTTTCATTGTTGCTGGGCAGCAGGCTTTCTCTTCCTTCAAGTTTCAACAGATGTGGCTCAGGCATCCAGACTTACATGATTTCATCAAGGACCAGTGGGCCCGGCCAGTCTCTGGTTCCCCTCTCTATGTGTTGTTTTTGAAGTTAAAGTTCCTTCGTAGTGTGCTGCGAAAATGGAATAAGGAGGTCTTTTGCAATATACACCAGAAGGTGAGGGACCCAGAGGACTCGGTGTGCAGAGCGGAGGTTGTTTTTGACCAACAAGCCTCTGATGAGTCCAGGGAGGCATTGGTGGCAGAGCGGAGGTTGTTTTTGACCAACATCCTACAGGAGGAAATGTTCTGGAGGCAGAGAAGTCCAGGGTGACCTGGTTAAGGGAGGGGGATCGAAACACTAAATTCTTTCACGCTATGGTGAATGTTCAGAGGAGGCAGGCTTGTATCCAGAGAATCAAGGGGGGGAATGGAGAGTGGATACGGACCGTGAGGGGATCCAAGAGGAGGCGGTGCGGCATTTCTCTGACATCTTTACTTCTCAAGGCTGTGTGGTGGATGTTGATCTGCTGTTAGTGGTTCCTAAGGTTGTCTCTGAGGCTGATAATGAAAGACTCCTAGTGTGGCCCACGCTGGAAGAGGTCAAGGGGGCTGCTTTCTCCTTATCTTGCGAGAGCGCACCTGGTCCGAACGGCTTTTCTGGCTATTTTTTAACCTCGTGCTAGGATATCGCGGGTAAGGAGGTTTGGGCTGCGGTCCAAGACTTTTTTGTGGGAGGGGAGCTACCCAGGAGCTTCACCTTTGCAAACTTGGTCCTCATCCCTAAGAAGGAGAACCCCGAGGTAATGTCTAATCTCCGTCCTATTAGTCTCTGTAATTTTGCTTACAAGATTATTGCCAAGATCTTTGCTTCCAGGCTGGCAGGTATCCTCCCTTCATTAATCGTAGAGGATCAAGGAGCGTTTGTGCAAGGAAGAAGTATTCATGACTCCATATCCATTGTGCAAGAAGTGGCCCAGGACATCAACAGGAAAGCCAGGGGGGCTAATGTTATCCTTAAGCTGGACATGGCGAAGGCCTGTGATCGCCTGGAGTGGGTCTTTCTCTGGCAGGTCCTTGCCAAATTTTATTTTAGTGACGCCTGGATCAGTTTGATTAAGAAGATGGTTGTCAACTGTTGGTTCTCTATAGTGCTTGGGTGCAAACAATCCGGTTTTTTCAAATCTTCTAGAGGGGTGCGACAAGGTGACCCCCTCTCTCCAACTCTTTTTATCATCGCTGAGGAGGTTCTTAGCAGGGGAATTAAACACTTGTTTGTGGAAGGGCATGCTTCCTTTTACAAGCTCCCCAAGAGGATGCCCGGGGATTTCACATTGCCTCTTTGCAAATGACACAGTCATCTTCTCTAGGGCGCTCAAGGGCTCACTTAAACAGATCATGGGTTTCCTTAGCAGGTATGAAGGCTTCTCAGGTCAACTGGTCAATAGACAGAAGAGCTGCTTTGTGTTGAGTGGTTTGGCCACATCAGCTAGAGCCCGCTTGGTTGGAGGGATTACTGGTTTTCCTAGGAAATCTCTCCCTATCACTTACCTAGGAGCACCCCTCCACTCGGGGAGGATGAAGATTTGCTTGTTTGATGGGTTGATTGAGATGATTAGATGCAAGGTGGCAGGGTGGCAAGGGAGGCTGCTTTCTGCAGGAGGCAGGATCACTCTTATAAAGCATGTTCTGTCCTCAATTCCAATTCATGTTCTTGTGACACTGGCACCACCCAAGGCGGTGTCTAGGCGTGTCTACAGTATTTTTGCTGATTTTCTTTGGGGCAGCTCAGAGTGGGGGAAGAGAAAACACTGGGTCGGATGGCATAAAGTGTATAGGCCAGTTGAGGAGGGAGGGCTGGGGATCAGACTGCTGGAGGACGTTGGACTCTCGCTTAGGGTCAAAGGCCTGTGGAGGGTGCTAGGGGAGCGCTCTATTTGGAGTGATTTTTTCAAAGCTAAGTTCTTTAAAAATCAGCATGTCGTTCTATCAGAGGCAACTAAAACAGGCTCGAAGTCTTGGAGGCACACTTTAGAGCACAAAGAGGTCCTTTTAACTAATTCCAGGTGGCTGCTAGGGGCAGGTAATATTCTCTTCTGGCTGGACAACTGGACGGGTTTTGGTCCGCTAATTGACACTGTAGACAATGGTCTGGAGGTTGATGTGGGGCTGTGGGTGAAGGATGCCTTTCGCGAGGACGGTACCTGGAAGCAGGAAGTGTTGGACAACATTGATTCTGAGGCCATTAGAGAGTATATTTCGTCAGGTTCTTTTTTCTTGTCGGATTGTGAAGATGTGCTGGTTTGGACTCTCTCTAGTAATGGCTTGTTCTCTACCAAGGCGGTTTGGAATGTTGTGCGGGGTCAGTCACCAACAGTTTCCTAGGCGAAGTGGATGTGGAATAGCACGCTCCCGGTGAAGATGGGCTTCTTTTCTTGGCAATTTCTGAATGGAAGGATACCTACAGATGACTCTCTGATGGCGCTAGGTATTCCACTAGCCTCGAAATGTTGTTGCTGTGGTAGGCCCCAGAGGGAGACGACGGACCACTGTCTTATTTCCGGAGGTACGGCGGCTAGAGTTTGGGACCACTTCTCCAGATTGTTTGACATCACCCATCTTCCCACCCAGGATGCGAGGAGCAGGGTCTTATTCTGGCAGGGATTGGCAGGTGGATATGGCCTTAGTGCTTTTATTACTGGGATTCTGCCATCCTTGATCATTTGGGAGCTCTGGAGGGAGAGAAACTTCAGAAGACATGATGACAGGAGGCGGACAGCCAACTCCATTATTGACTGCATCAAAGCCTGGGTGAGGGAGCTGCCCTATCCGGCCAAGGTAGGACCCATGGTTCTGTAAGGGAAATCTTGATTTTATAGTGTCTTGGTCTTACTGTTCCCACCATGAAGAGCAAACGGCCCATCCCAGTTTACTGGTGCCCCCCCTTCTCCTCGGTAAAGTTAAACGTTGATGGCGCTTGTTTTGGTAACCCTAGCCTAGGTGGAGGAGGTGGGATCATTAGAGACCGGAATGGGAAAGCGCTAGCAGCCTTCTCTAATTTTTATGGACCTTGTACCAACTCACTGGCGGAACTCAGGGCGTTGAGGGATGGCCTAAGGTTGTGTAAGGAGTTGGGATTCATGGATGTTGTGATTAACTGTGACTTAAAGGCAACGGTTAGAGCAATTAATCAGTTGAGGTGTAACTTATGGGAAGGATGGTACTACTACAAGGAGATTCAAGAATTATTAGCTACTACTCGGGCCAACATCACTTTTGCCTACCGGGAGAGCAACAGAGCGGCTGATTGGTTAGCCAAGCATTCTTGTCATACAAAGACTTCTTCTGTTTATCGGCCGGAGAGCATTCCGATGGGTCCTTTTCAGGCCATTCTCTGTGAAGACAAGGCTGGTCTTCCTGTCCCATGAAGCTAATGGCTTGCTTGTTTTTTTTTTACACTTGTATGGGGTGGTTAAGTTTTCTTGAGTGGTGTGTTCTTGTCTTGGGTAGGGGTAAGGCGGAATGTCCCCCCCTGTATTCTTTATTATTTGATCATGATTTTAATAAAAGCTTAGAGGCCAGCCCGGGTCCCAGGTAATATTCGGGATAACAAAAAAAAAAATGTCTGTCCAAGTTTTGAAGATCTATTTTTTTCAAGTTCTTGAAGGTTTATTTGGGAGTTGCGTTCATATGTCAAGCTGGATTCTGCTGCAACTTAGTTTTTTCCCATTTTGTTCAAGTTGGGCATTAGTACCTTGCATGCGCCAACTTAAGGGGGAGTGTTAGCATTATTAGGAGTTCTTTTTTTCTTTAGTTCAAGCTGGATCTTCTTTCTTTACCTATTTGTATAATCCTGCTTGAGGGGGAGTGTTGGAATATGTAATCCAGAATACGGTATTCTGGTCTTTTTGGGGTAGTTTTATTCTTCTTATGTTATTAAGTGTAAGTGGGCTATGTGGGTTTTAGTCCCACATCGCCTAGTTTAGTCTCTTTGTAATTACCCCTCTATTTATAGGGCTTACCTATCAATGAATATAACATTCTAAGCTATTATTTTCTCTCCTTCTCTCTTTCTAACCCACGATTCTGCCAACAAGGGGGAGTGTTAAATTATGTACTTCAGAATATTTGGGTTTTATTTTTAAGTGTAGCCGATTCCCTTAGTAGAGTCAGCTGCAGTAGGGTACTAATGTCCTTTGTACTTTATTCTTCAATTATAAATAAGAGGCTTGGGGTGATCATAAGATCGTTCAAGCATTACGCCCTAATTTTTTATTTTTTTTTTTGGATGAATAAATAATTCAATTACGAAAGGAAGAAAGAAGGGGGGGGGGAGGATACAAGCAAAACCAAAACAAGCCCTACCAAAAGGCAAGGACAATACAAATGGGCCAAAGCCCAACAAAGAACGCGCACTAAAAGGAAAGCAATACAAACAACCCAAGAACCAGGCCCATCACAAAGGAGGCCAACTATCCCAGATGAATGGACTCACAACTGAGAGCGCAATTCCTAATATCCAAATTGAAAGGCGGATCCATCTCCGGGCCGTGAAGGGAGTAATAAATTACGCCCTAATTGTTCTGTTAACAATCAGGAAATGGACCTCCAACTCCCGGCCTCTTCGTCAGATTGGGATTCCATTTCTTTTAACATTAATGCCAAGTTTTCGACTGTCTCCACTTGTCCTGACACCCCAAGGAACAGGCTTATTGTTGTATCCTGAGGTCTCTCTTCTTCCCCCTCCCTCTTTTGGTTGAGGATTGGGATTTTTGTATATTTGTGTATTTTTTATTCTCCCTCCTTTGGGGGCTTTTTTATTCCTCTTCTCTTTGGTAATGAATTTTTTATGCACCCAAAAAAAATATTCATGAAATGTCATTATGGGAGTCTGTTGTACATGAATATTGTGCTTGTCACCTCTCTGTGCTTTCCTAAACTCCTTTGAATTCTTCTGATTCTATCATTAATAATTTTGAGTTTAATGCTCCATGCTTTGCACATATATTGCTTGTTTGACAATGTAGAAAATTGTACTCTTATTTACAATGAAAAAAAGAACTAGCATTAGGGATTGTTATCCCTCAATATGTTTTTGCATCTTCATCTATTATAAACAAAATTAAAAACAGAGAGAATAGAAACACTGAATGGATGGTGATATCATATAATCAGTGAAAATAAAGTGCACCAATTTCAAAAGTGATTTATAGAAAAAATTATTATTAGTTTCAGTAGTTAATTTGAGTTTGAGAAGCTATGCTTAATTTGTTGGCAATTTAATTGGAGACTGAATTTAGTTGTATTTTGGGTCATAATCTAGTTCTCTCCCAAGTCTTTAGTTAGTTGGGATGTTTCTTAGTAGGTTGTTGGATAGTGTCTTCATTGCCAGTTCTTGAGACTGTACAAAGGGCGTACCCAGTGCACGAGGGTCCCACCATTGCAGGGTCTGGGGAGGGTCATAATGTACGCAGCCTTACCCCTGCTTTCGCAGAGAGGCTGTTTCTAGACTCAAACCTGTGACCACTTGGTCACAATAGCTTAAAGGTTGCTCCAAGGCCCGCCCTCTTCTTGAGACTGTACAATAACCACTATCTGGTTAGCCATAAAAAAGTTTGATTAATTTACCTGAGATTTGATTAGGCGGGTCCCCTACATCCGATGCTTAAAAATATAAGGCATAACCTGGGTTTGCCTGGCCCGTGGACCAAATCTCCAGCCAAAGTCTTGGAAGGGCTTGGCATGGAACTGAATCTTGGTTCAAGCTATAGTTTGCGGTGGGTTCACATTAACCTTTTTTTTTTTTTTTTAAACCCAAATATTACCTGGGACCCGGGCTGGCCCCTACGGTTTTATTAAAAACTAATAAAGTAATAAAGAATACAGGGGGGGACATACCGCCTTACCCCAGCCCATCACAAATAGAGTACTCACCACTCGAAAAATAACTATCCCTCCCCTACAAAGAAAGAAAGAAAAAATTAATTCCTTAAAACTGGTAATCCAACTTTGTCTTCCCGAAGAATGGCCTGTAGCGGACCCAAAGGGATGCTACCAAGCTGAAATCTGGTCGATGCCTCAGTATCACAAGAATGACTGGCCAACTAGTCTGCTGCTCTATTGCTTTCCCGATAGGCAAAGGAAACACAGGCCCTGGTGTGTACCATCAAGTCTTGAATCTCCTTGAAAAGATACCATCCTCTCCACAAACTACACCTCTTCGAATTAACCACTTTGACAGTAGCCTCAGAGTCGCAATTGACCACCACATACAAAATTCCCATCTCCTGGCACACCTTAAGCCCATCCCTTAATGCCCTCAACTCCGCCATGGAATTAGTGCACGGGCCATAAAAGTTAGAGAAAGCAGTCAGAATCTCCCCTTGCCGGTTCCTGATAATCCCTCCCCCACCGCCCAAGCCCGGGTTTCCACGACAAGCACCATCCACATTCAGTTAAAAGAGATAAACGGGGGGCACCAATACACCGGAATCGATCGCTTCCGCCTGGGGACAAGTAGAATCAAGCCAAGACACTGTAAAATGAGACCATCTCTGGTAGAACCCTGATTGCCTATCTTGGGCGAATAGTGAAGCTCTCTCACCCAAGATTTGATGCATTCTATAATGCTGCTAGCTGTCCTCTTCTTCTGCCCATGTCTCCTATTGTTCCTTTCCTTCCACAGCTCCCAGATGACCAAAGATGGCAAAATCCCTGTAACATAGGCACTAAGGCATTGGCTGCCTGCCAACCCCTGCCAAAGTAGAACCCTACTTCTTGCATCTTGGGTAGTGGGTAAGGTAATGTCGAAAATTCGTGAAAAATAGCGCTACACTCTAGTCGCCATTCCTCCTGCAACAAGGCAATGGTCGGTCGTCTCCCTTTGAGGAATTGAGGGTTCCCACAACAGACACATTTGGATGCCAGAGGGATGCCTAACGACATCAATGAGTCATCAGTTGGAATCTTCCCATTCAACAGCTGCCATGAGAAGAAACCCACTTTCACTGGTAGAGCTTGATTCCAAATCCACTTCGCATATGGCTCCGCTACTGCCCCATCTTGCACTTCCTGCCAAACCGCCTTGGTAGAGAACCGACCGTTGCTTGACAAGGTCCAGACCAACACATCCTCTCTGTCTGATAGGAAAAAAACATCTGCCGAGATGCTCTCTCTAATGGCATCAGAGTCTATACTGTCTAGCACCTCCTGCCTCTAGACCCCTGCCTCCCCAATAGCATCCTTCACCCGCAGCTCCAAATCCACCACTAGCCCATTATCCACAGTGTCAATAAGCGGCCCATTCCCCGACCAGTTATCTAGCCAAAAGAAAATGTCCCTAGCTCCTAGTAGCCATCTGGAATTGTGCAACAGAATATCTTTGTGCTCCAAGGTGTTCTGCCATGACCTGGACCCCGTCCCGGCCACCTCAGATAGTGTTATCTGTTGGTTTTTGAAGAACCTTGCCTAAAAGAAATCACTCCAAAGTGACCACTCCGTTAGGACTCTCCACAGACCTTTAAGCCTGAGAGAAAGGCCTACCTCCTCCAGCAGTCTAATCCCCAAACCTCCTTCCCCTAGCGGCCTGCAGACCTTTTGCCAACCAACCCAGTGCTTTCTCTTCCCCCATTCCGAGCTTCCCCAAAGGAAATCAGCAAAAACACCATAAATTCGCCGAGTAACCGTTTTAGGTGGCGACAGAGTAGCAAGAACATGTATAGGGATCGTGGATAGCACATGCTTTAACTGAGTGATTCTACCTCCTGTGGACAGCAACCTTCCTTGCCAGCCTACTACTTTGCATCTAATTTTATCAATCAGTCCATCAAACAGGCAAATTTTTAGTCTTCCCGAGTGGAGCGGTGCACCCAAGTAAGTGATTGGGAGAGCCTTCCTTGGGAAACCTGTGATTTCCCCCACTAGGCGGGCCCTGGCCGGGGAAGCCAAACCACTCAAAACAAAACCACTCTTCTGCCTATTTACAAGCTGACTTAAGTATCCTTCGTATCTTCTGAGGAACCCCATGATCTGCTTGAGGGAACCCTTCTGCGCCCTGGTGAAAATAATTGTGTCATCTACAAACAAGCAATGAGAAACCCCTGGGCAGCCCCTTGAGAGCTTGTAGAAATCAGCATGCCCCTCCGAAAACAAATTCTTTATGCCCCTGCTTAGAACCTCTTCAGCTATAATGAAAAGGGCCGGTGAAAGAGGATCTCCTTGCCTCACCCCTCTAGAAGACTTGAAAAAGCCAGATTGCTTACCCCCTATCACTGTTGAGAACCAGCAATTCACCACCATTTTCTTAACTAGGTTGATCCAAGCATCACAAAAACCAAACCTGGTGAGCACCTATCAAAGGAATACCCATTCTAACCGGTTATAGGCCTTAGCCATGTCTAGCTTCAGTATGACATTGCCCCCTTAGTTTTTCGTTGATATCCTGGGTTATCTCTTGACAATGGAGATAGAATCATGAATGTTTCGCCCGCACAAACGCCCCTGTTCTTCCGCTATGATAGAAGGAAGGATACTGCTCACCGTTGCAAAGATCTTTGCAATAATCTTATAGGCAAAACTGCAGAGACTAATGGGACGAAGATCAGACATTACCTCGGGATTCTCCTTTTTGGGCATGAGCACTAGGTTGGCGGAAGTGAAGCTCCTGGGCAACTCTCCACCAGTAAAAAAGTCCTGGACCGTCGCCCCAACATCCTTGCCCACTACCTCCCAGCAAGCAGTGAAAAAATGTCCCAAAAACCATCTGGACCCAGCGCGCTGTCACAAGACAAAGCAAAAACCGCCCCCTTCACCTTGTCCAAAGAGGGCAATCCAAGGAGCATAGCATTATCGGCCTCAGAAATAGCCTTTAGGATCACCGCCAGGAGATCCTCATCCACCACACAGCCCTGCGTGGTAAAAATTCCTGATAAGTGCCTCACCGCCTCTGCCTGAACCCCTTCCGAATCAGAAATCCACTCACCATCTCCCCCTTTAATTCTATGAACGGCGGCCTGCCTCCTGCGAACATTTACCATAGAGTGGAAAAACTTCGTGTTGCGGTCCCCCTCCTTCAACCAAGTGACCCGGGATTTTTGCTTCCAGAATATCTCCTCTTGAAGTAGCATCTCTTGAAGGTGTTCCTTAGCAGTCAAAACCGCCTCCCTGGACTCCTCAAAGGCTTGCTGGTCAAACACAACTTTTGCCCTGCTCACAGAGTCTTCCGCATCCCTGACCTTCTGATGGATGTTGCCAAACACCTCCTTATTCCATTTTCGAAGCGCACCTCAAAGTAACTTTAATTTCATAAAAAGTACAAACAGAGGCGAGCCCACCACCGGTCTGGCCCACTGGTCCCTAATAAAGTCCTGGAAGCCTGGGTGTCGAAGCCACATTTGCTGAAATTTAAAAGTAGAGAAGGAGTGTAACCCAGCCATCTCGAAGGAAAGACCGAGTAGCGCATGATCCGAGCAGGTCCTATTAAAATGGGTCACGGTGCTCCTGGGGAAGGAATTCAGCCAAGAAGAACTAACAAGAAATCTGTCCAATCTAGCTAGCACCCTGCTTGCCCCAACTTGATTATTCGACCAGGTAAACAAATTTCCAACATATCCTGCATCCACCAGGCCAGCTCTACTCACAAAGGACCCAAACTCATCAAGAGATTGCGAACACGCCGGTCTGCCCCCCAGCTTCTCCTCTGGTGCCAACACCACATTAAAGTCTCCACCCACTGCCCAAGGGAGAGAGACCCCTCCCGAGAAAGCCTCTAGCCAATCCCACAAAACCCTTCTCTCCATGGCTAAGCCACAGGCATGGACAAAAGTAACAAAGAACCGCCCCCTGCTGGCCTCTTCACATTCAAAAGTAATAAACTGGTCATGTTCCTCTACCAACCTGACTTTGAGGGTAGCCCTCCAGAACACCCAGAACCTGTCAGACACATGTAGCTCATCCAGCCCAATCTTCCAAAATACATATCGCGCTTTACGCACTTGAGCTTTTGGTTCCGCAATAGCAACAATATCCACCTTGTGCAGACACACCAATGATTTCAGTCGCCTAATCGTAGGCTTATTACCAACCCCCCGGGCATTCCAAAAAGCACAACTCATTAGAAACTGTTCCCGTGGGCAGCAGACGATCGCATCGATCTTGTTACTCGTCTTTGTTCTCCTCCTCTGTTATGCTCCCCCTGTCTTGTCTTCTTTATCTTCTTCCTTTTGTACATATGCTCTGCCCCAAGAAATGCCGTTTTTGGATGAATCCGATGCCGCACACGACGACCTGCAGGTTCAGAGGCACTGCCCCCTGGCTCAAGCCTCTCAACGGTGAAACGTACTCTCTCCGCAAGAGTGGCATTGAAAGCCCTCAAACTGTTCAGTACAGTTTCACGATCCAAAGCTGTATCAGACACCCCTGTAGCACAGCTGTCGTCTTTCGAGCCCTGCAGCAGAGCTCCATTGCTGAAATACCGCTGAGCCCTCTCCTCCTCAGACTGCGAGCGAGACCCCTGGGGGCTACTGCCTACGTCCCGAACCACCACAGGCAAGCTCAAAACATCGCAACTGCTACCACCTCCCACATCCTCAACACCTTCAACGCATAATTCTGCTTCATTCACCGCTTCAAGAGGGCCATCTTCCTCCCCAAACTCCGTCTGACGCACCACCAAAGATCCACCGCCCTCCCTGGCTTCATCAGCCACCACACAAGGTGGCGTCTCCTCCTCCGCTGCCTGGGCCGTGCCTCTCAACGCAGAACCTGGGTTCTTTCCCTGAAGCGCCTGCAACTGTCCCCTCTCTGTACTAGCGTGCCGCCCTCCAACGACAGGCATAAGCCCATTGGCCCCCTGCCCAACTGCAGCCCTCCAGCGACCCCTCCTCCTTTGAGAACTCCCCACCACAGGCTCTCAGACAGCATCAGGAACAACACGCGAGGAGCCCTCACCCCTTGGGATGAAGACGCCCGCAACATCTCTGTCGGCAGTAACATCCTCAGCGATGGCGTCGCCGGCAGCACCTTCCACCCCTGGAACAGTTGCCCTTCGAACCGCACGCCTGCAAGCAAAGGACCTGTGGCCAAGCTTCGAGCAATTGTGGCAGTAATCAGGTTTGTTCTCATAAATAATTTTCTGGTAGAAGCCCGATGCTCCACAACCAATCCAGAGCTTCGAAGGGAGATCCTCTCACAAGTCCACCTCCACACAGACCCTCGCCGCCACAGTCCTTGTGCAATTAGCTGTCGCACCATCAACACGCAGCACCCTCCCAACTGCCCCCGCAATAGAGACCAGGATTCCCCTGGTACAGATTAACTGGGAGACCTGGAAGAGACACCCACACTGGCGACAGCGGTGATTCCCACCCAGAGACGAAGTCGGGAGACCATCTCATAAATCTGAAAAGAAATCCCTGAATGTGCACTTGAGCCTTCTACCACACCTTGACGAAATCGGCCTGAAGAGAAAATCGAAGCAGTACATGTCTTGGATCCAAAGCCGAGACAAACACATCGCCATGTAAGAAAAAGGTTTTCTGAAGATGATCTCTGATTTGGTAGAGCACAGGCTTTCCGTAACTGCACTTAGCCACTAGCGTGGTTGCAAACGCCCTCTCAGAAATGTCAAGTTCTTCTTTGGAGAAGAAATAGCAGGAACTCCAAAATGCGATGTAGGCTTCTTGATATCCACATGGACAGGTGGCAGCGCTGTTGATCTGGTAACCACAGAGGCATACGAAGCAGCCCCACACGTAGCAGAAACAGAGAGAGGTGGAGGATCAGGGGGGCGGGCCTCCCTAGATGGGGGGACCGCCATGACAGAAGCACGAATCCCAAAACCTAATCTGCGCCTCCAGAGCCTATCCTACGCACCCAATGCATGAGTTTAGAATCGATTGATGTTTTTTTAGGGTTCACATTCACATTAACCTTGCGCAGCACATCTATGAGATATCTAATTATGTTCAGTTAATGAGGCCCAACTCCCGAACTTATGTTGATACACCAAAAATATTTGGTACCATGAACAATAGATATTATTGCAAAGCCGGATTGAATCATGGTGAGACAGAATAAATGATGTGAAATGAGTGAAACAATTCCAGATACGTCTCGCAAATTGCAAATGGCAAATAATAGCCATAGACTATGTCATATGCTATCTTATTAATTATTTTCCGAAAGGCATGTACAGCTCACCTCAAGTGAGGTCTAAGGAACCATGAATTCTTGGGGTCACTTGCCTCATAAATCTTAAATGAATTTCCTTTTAAAAGGATTTCTTTTCATCTTGTTCTTTCTTTTTCTTATTTATATAAATGTCATATTTTATGTATTTCAAAGCTAGGCCCATTGGCTTACTGCTTATGCCTTAACTTTGAGGTGAGCAGATTGCCGCACTGCACTCCTAGTATTTGAAAATTGTCAAATATTTGTACTCAAATTACCAAGTTTGTTGATGATATAGCTCTTGGGAAGGACCATTGACTTAAGGAGCTTAATTGCTGAACGGATGAACAAATTATTCAGGGAGAACCTTGAGTTTCTGTTTGACCGTTTTGAGTCTCAGGATCTGTGTGCTATTGTGGTGAGTAGTTGTCAAGCTCTCTCTCTCTCTCTCTCGTGTGTGTGCGTGTGTGTGGGTGGGTAGAGAATGAATATTGCTTGTGGTGGTTGTCTTTCCAGGAATTAGAGAAGCTCGTTGATATCTTAAAACATTCCCATGAATTGCTTTCGAGAGATCTTTCAATGGACTCATTCAGTCTCATTTTGAATGAGATGCAAGAGAACATATCTCTTGTTTCCTTTTCTAGTCGACTTGCTTCCCAGGTTTGCCATTCTCTTTAGCATTGATCATTGAAAATTATTTTGAGGCTATTAGTATTGATTTATTTTTGTTAAGGAATTGTCTTTTTATTTACTCTCAAAAGTAACATCAATATGTAATCCATTATATCCAAAGGATTGAAACAATTTTTGCTTGAAGAAGATACTAAAATCTGTTAATGAGAATTGTCGCTTATACTAAATTATTAATTATTTTCATTTTAATAAAACCCTTTGTAATACAAAGTTGTTTAGGAAAAAAATTATTTTCATTTGTATAAAATGGTCTGTTATGGTGGTTGTTTGTAACTTTCTTCAACTGAAAATTTTTTTACATGAAAAAATAAATCTAATTATAGGTTGTGAAGCGAAAATAAAGGGATGTGGATAAAAGGAAGGGAGAAAGAAAGAAAGCAGGAGAATATCAATGCGTTCATTTTCATGTGCCTCTTGACAAGCTTTGTATTCAAAACTGAGATATTTGGTTTTCATCTGAGGATGTGATCTCAATTTTGATCTATTCAAAACTGAGATAATTTTTTTTCCAAATTACCAAAATTAGAAAATAAGTCACTAGCATCAAGTGTTCAAGTGTCTAAGTTTCTGGCACATCTACCTTAAAAATCCTGGTATGTGTGCATATAGTTCGAAATTTTGACCGAAATGTTGAAAAAATAAATTTTGGTAAAATATTTTGGTTACGACAAGGGTCGAAATGAAATGAATACCGAACTTTACATGCGAAATTCACCGTGATTTCACCAAAATATTTCTGTTTTGGCAGGGATCTAAATCCCATTGAAATATGAAATCTTTAACCTTGCGTGTGCATGACATGAGTCACATGATACAAAATACAAAAGACTAGTAAAATAATCCAAAATTTGAATCAATAAACAATAACTTGAGTGAATTTAGAGAAATCAAGATATGGCTGAGTCTTCTTTCCCTCTCTCCCCCCACCCCCCACCAAAAAAAAAAGAAAAAGAAAAAAATATGCATGAAGGTTGATTGACCTTCAATTACTCAGTAGTATTAAATTCATGTACATAATTGCAAGGAATGACTGCAGCCATGTCTGGTGAGGAGTAGGAGGATGATATGGACTCGTGTGGTTAATTATTCAAGTTGAGTGAACATTGACTTGTTTTTCAAAATCTGGAAGGAATACTAGACATTTTGTTTATACAAATCATGAACAATTAAATCTTCTTTTAGGACCTATATCAGCTATTTCATTGCTTGCTGTGGTCTGGGTTTTTAGGCATTAAAAGGCTGCTACTGGTCTGGCCATGCAGTTACTAACAATTTTACTGGCATTTTCATTCCTTGTAAAATTTTATCAAGGTTAATTTATATTGGTAGCTGAGATAATTTCATTTTTTTTTTATTACTTTCACTATTTCACCTAGTAACTATCAGCACATGATTTGATCTTACGTGATCTTTGATTTTTCTTACCAATTAAAAACTGCTGGAAGATAATTTCTGTTCCTAATTGGAGGAATAAGCATACATCTAGTGGGCTTTTCACCCTCTATAACTAGCTGTGAGCTGATCAATTTGTTCCAACTGCCAGGTGTGGGCAGAGATGCAGAACGATTTCTTGCCCAATTATATCCTTTGTAATACTACTCAACGTTTTGTTAGATCATCTAAAGCATCGCTTGTTCCAGTTCAAAAGCCATCAGTTCCCTATGCCAAACCTAACTTCTATTGTGGTTCTCAAGTAAGTGTTCATCTATTAAGAACCACTTTTTGTATGAAGTTCTCTGTATTTTTAAATGTTCAAGAGTTCATCAATTAATTTTGTTGGTTTTCCTAGTTACTGTACATTATGTTTCTCTGCTTATGTTTCAACAAGAACATTTATCAATGAACTCACTGAGCTAATTGTTGAGATTGGCTACGTTACCCACTAGGGGTAACCTAGTCCTAGTTGGCTTTTATTACTTATTTTATTTTGTGTTTTAATTGTTTTATTCCTGTTTTTTCCCCCTATACGATTTCTATTTGGGATTCCTAGTTATAGTGGGAATTCCTTGTAGGAATAGGATTGGGGGGAATTCATATCTTGCTGTAATTTGATTTTGTTATAAATAAGAGGCTGGGGTGATCGATCAGATCATCTAAGCATTAATTCCCAAGGCTGTTAACATGGTATCAGAGCAGGATCTGATCTAAGAACAGCTTTCTCGATTTCTGGTTCTCGCCTTCTCAGTTTTCTCCGTTTTTTTTTTTTTCATTCGATCCCATCTTCCCTCCCCTTCTTCCACTCGATCTTCTTCATTTTTTTTTGGTTTCTTCTTCTGAATTAGGGCAGATCTAATGAGGTGATCTGTTGTTTAGATGCTGCCCTAATTAATCACCTCATCCCTTGATGCTTTAAGAAGCTTTTTGGATCGATAGCTGCTGCACCTTCCTCTGCGATTTTGTTTGGAGTTCTCCCCACCTGCAGATCAGTCTCCTCTATCAATTTGACACTGGTTTGATTATTGGGATCCATTCCTGCAGTTTCAATTGGACAGCTGCTATCACAGAAGCTACTTCATCAACAATCAGTACCATCAATGCAGATTTTGTCTCAGCCTTTGAAGACCTTATATCTGCAGATTTTTCTCAGCCTTTGAAGACCTTATATCTGCAGATTTTTTTCTCAGCACTTGAAGACCCCTAAAACCAGATCGATTACCTTTCTTAGGGTTTTTTTCTTAAACCCTGCTTCTCGGTTTTGGTTTAAGGGCAGCTGGCTGCTATATTCCAGCTTTTGTTTTTGTTACCACAGGGCAGATCTGATTTTTCTGCCTGGCTGAATCATGGGTGACTCAGAGATGACTACTGCTACTTCTGGAGGAGATCAAACAAGGTCTGATTTTCTTCCCTATGCTGCTGCCATTAAGCTTGATGGTACCAACTACTTAATTTGGGCCAGATCATTATCCCTGACAGTGGCTGGTAGGGGACTCACTGGCCATCTTACTGGCACCACCAAACAGCCTACTGAAGAAGGTGCTGCTCGTACTAAATGGGCTGCCAATGATGCAATGGTAATGTCCTTTGTTCTGAACTCTATGACCACTGACCTCTCTAGTCAGTATCTTCTCCTTGACACGGCTACACAAATATGGACAGCTATCAAGGGCACTTATGGTCGTTCAGGTAATGGTGCTCAGGTGTATGAAATCAGGAAGACACTCCAAACCACTACTCAGAAGGAGATGTCTGTCACCAAATACTATGCTGCCCTCAAGTGTTTATGGCAGCAATTGAATCACTATGCTCGGTTTCAGCCTACTACTACTATTGATATTACTGCCTACCACACCAATGTAGACCAATTCCGTGTCTATGATTTCCTGGCTGGCCTCAATGATGACTATGACCCTATTCGGGTGCAAGTTCTTGGACGGGTTCCTTTCCCCACTCTAGAGGAGACCTTTTCTTATGTTCACAATGAAGAAACACGAAGGGCTGCCATGATGATTACTCCTAAAGTTGAGCGATCAGCCTTACAGATCGCTGGCCCCACTTCTGCGTCTTCCGACGTGTTGCTGCTTCTACTACTACTACCAAAGAGCCTAAGTGTGAGCATTGTCACAAACCATATCACACTAAGGCTCAGTGCTGGAAATTACACGGGAAGCCATCTGATTTTGAGGCCAAACGTGGTCGTGCTAAGTCTAAAAATAGAGCCAATCATATTGAAAGTGTAGCTCCAACTCCCATCACGACATTGGTTTCTCCTAGGAAGAACTTCGTGCTCACGTGTCGTATGTTGAACACATCAACTACCTCTACTACGCCTGCTGCCAATTCAGGTTCCTTCTTTGCCTGTGTATTTCTTTTCTTGGTCATTGTGCATCGCATATCCACTCCATGGATCATTGACTCGGAGCTACTTATCACATGACAGTTCTTCTAGCCTTTTTAATACATATTCTCCTGCCTCTGGTAAGGACAAAGTCAAAATTGCTGATGGGTCCCTGTCCTCCATCTCAGGAAAAGGATCCATTGGTTGTTCTCCTTCCCTACACTGTCATCTGTGTTGCATATGCCCAAATTTACAACTAACCTTCTTTCCATTAGCAGTATCACTAAATCCTTGAATTGTAAAGTGACCTTTTTTCCCACTCACTGTGTCTTTCAGGAACTGGACTCGGGGAAGACGATTGGATCGGGTAAAGTGCATGGTGGATTGTACCTACTTGATGGCGATCCTAAACATACTCAGACTTTACCTTCGGCATCTTTCTCCTCTGACTTACATAAATGGCACTCTAGACTAGGCCATCCCCCCTTAGGTACTTTATCAAATTTATTTCCAGCATTAGTTAAAGACTGTAATAAGGAAGACTTTTTTTGTAAGCCTTTTGTCTTGGCTAAACAGACACGTTCAACTTATCCTATTTCTAATAAAAGATCCTCTTCCTTATTTCATATCGTTCATACTGATGTGTGGGGGCCTAGTAAGAAAGCTTCCCTGACTGGCCATCAGTGGTATGTCACTTTCATTGACTGCTATTCTAGGTTCACTTGGGTATAACTTATGCACACAAAAAGTGAAGTCCTTTTATGTTTTCAGCACTTTCATCAAATGATTAAGATCCAATTTAATGCCCCTCTTCAAATTTTGAGGAGTGACAATGGGAAAGAGTATATGGAAGGTCAGTTCCAAAAATACCTTGCTGCACATGGAATCCTCCATCAGACCAGCTGTGTCGACACTCTAGCCCAAAATGGTGTGGCTGAGAGAAAAAACAGCCACCTCTTAGAGGTGGCTAGGGCTCTTCTGTTTGCTCGCAATGTCCCTTCCCTTTATTGGGGGGATGCTGTCCTTACTGCGGCCTATTTAATTAATAGGCTGCCCAGTCGGGTTCTTCTTTCAAAAGCCCCTATTGAGCTATTACTTGGCTCTTTTTCCTTTATAGTCCCACTTAAGGTGTTTGGCTGCGCTTGTTATGCCAGGGATACAAGGTCCCCTGGTAAACTTGACCCACGTAGCCTCCGCTGCATTTTCTTGGGATACTCTGCTACCCAAAAGGGGTACAAATGTTACTACCCTCCATCCCGCCGGACTTTTGTCAACATGGATGTTATCTTTCATGAAAATGTTCCATATTATGTGTCCCCACCTCTTCAGGGGGAGAGTGTTAGTGAAGATGTGCTGACTATTGACTCTTCACCTCCACTTCAGTCTGTTTACCATGAGTCTGAACCAGTTCGGCCTTCCCCTAGTACTTCCCCTGAGTCAGGGGAAGAGGTTCCTATACAGGGGGAGACCATTTCTATTCAGGGGGAGCAAGCTACCCCGGTCCAGACTCCTATCCAGAGGACTATTAGTGAATTTCAGAGGAGGATTGATGCCAGTAATATGAAGACCTATGCAAGGAAACATAAGCAGGTTCAATCAACTGTTGCTCCAGTACCCATCCAATTGCCGAACCCGGATCCAGAACCTGCCTCTCCACCTAGTAATGTTCTTGATTTACTTATTGCTCTTCGCAAAGGTGTCAGAACTTGCACTCAGCATCCCATATCTCATGTCGTTTCTTATGATTCCCTTGCTCCATCCTTCCGTGCCTTTGTTTCCTCTCTTTCTTCTGTTCGTATTCCTAACAATTGGCAGGAAGCTTTATCAGACGGAAAGTGGAAGGCAGCTATGATGGAAGAAATGGAAGCCTTGAAAAAAAATAACACATGGGAGCTTGTGGTTCTTCCACCTGGGAAGAAAACTGTTGGATGTAAATGGGTGTTTGTGGTGAAACAGAAGGTGGATGGCACTGTGGATAGGTATAAGGCACGACTCGTGGCCAAGGGGTTCACTCAGACATACGGCATTGATTACCAGGAAACCTTTGCACCGGTTGCCAAGTTAAATACTGTTCGTGTGTTATTATCTTGTGCAGTCAACCTTGGATGGGATTTGTAGCAGCTAGATGTAAAAAATGCCTTCCTAAATGGAACACTGGATGAGGAGGTGTCTATGGACATTCCACCAGGGTTCTCTTGTGACAGAAACCAAGGAAAAGTATGTAGACTGAAGTGTGCACTTTATGGGCTGAAGCAGTCACCTCGAGCATGGTTTGGGCGGTTCCACAAGGCCATGATTTCTGTAGGCTATAAGCAGAGTAATGTTGATCACACACTCTTTATAAAGAGGGTTGGTGAAAAACTCATTGTTCTTATAGTCTACGTTGATGATATAGTGGTTACTTGCAATGATGGTGATGAGATCAGAAGTTTGAAGACCTTCCTTGGACAAGAATTTGAGATTAAGGATCTAGGGAAATTGCGATACTTTCTTGGGATTGAAGTAGCCAGATCTTCTAAAGGCATTTTTCTCTCCCAGAGGAAGTGTGTCCTAGACTTATTGGCTGAGACCGGGTTGCTAGGCTGTCATCCTTCAGATACTCCTATGGACCCTACTGTTCGACTCAAGGAGAAAGAGGGTGAGCCTGTTGATAAAGGCCGGTACCAAAGACTTGTAGGGAAGCTGATTTATCTTTCACATACTCGTCCTGACATTGCTGTCGCCGTGAGTACTGTGAGCCAGTTTATGCATGATCCCTACTCTTCTCATATGGAGGCTGTTCTTCGTATCTTGCACTATTTGAAGTCAGCTCCTGGAAAAGGAATTCTTTTGTCTACGCATGGTCATCTACGGATAGAAGCATACACTGATGCTGATTGGGCTGGTTCTTCAGATCGCAAGTCTATTTCTGGGTATTGCTCCTTTGTAGGTGGAAATCTTGTCACGTGGCGTAGTAAGAAGCAAAATGTTGTTGCTCGTTCTAGTGCCAAAGCTGAGTTTCGAGCTATGGTACAGGGTATTTGTGAGTTACTCTGGCTTAAAGGGCTGCTATAAGATCTGGGTGCTCCTATTCGTCTTCCTATGATGTTGTACTGTGACAACAAGGCTGCAATCAGCATAGCACACAACCCAGTACAGCATGATCGTACCAAGCATGTTGAGGTGGATAGGCATTTCATTAAACAGAAGTTAGAGGCAGGGCTGATTTGCATTCCCTTTGTGACGTCTACTGATCAACTTGCAGATATCTTCACTAAGGGATTGTCTGGGAAGCTGTTTCATCCCAATCTAGTCAAGTTGGGCATGATCGACATCTTTGCTCCAACTTGAGGGGGAGTGTTGAGATTGGCTACGTTACCCACTAGGGGTAACCTAGTCCTAGTTGGCTTTTATTACTTATTTTATTTTGTTTATGTTTTAATTGTTTTATTCTTGTTTTTCCCCCCTATACGATTTCTATTTGGGATTCCTAGTTATAGTGGGAATTCCTAGTAGGAATAGGATTGGGGGGAATTCATTTCTTGCTGTAATTTGATTTTGTTATAAATAAGAGGCTGGGGTGATCGATCAGATCATCTAAGCATTAATTCCCAAGGCTGTTAACACTAATATATCGACACACTTCTATCAGTACAGTAATTTGTTGTCCAAATCTGATGTTTTTAGAAATCGCAAATATTGCTAAAATATTGGCTGCATATCTTAAACTTTAACCTTTTTGGTTCATAATATCTAGGAATTGATTCATTATAATTTGTAAAACTAGTACCATAGGCACTCAAGTGTTTTATCAGTGTAAAATGTTTTACAGACTCTAGGAAATGTTATAAAGTGTGTTCTGAAGTTTTAGCAAATGATGAGAAAGACATGGAAGAGAACATCTTAGAACTCACTATCATAAACATCCATTTGTGTAAGAAAATAAATTGTAGGTGGTGTACATGTTCACATATGCAGATATGCTACTACATCTAATCATCATCTCTTTTATGGTTTGCGTGTATGAATTTTGTCACAAGTTAAAAATTTAGTAAGTAGGGTATTGAGTTTTTCATCATTATTTGATTATTTTCAGTGACGTGTAATTGGTTTTCTCTATTTGTTTGACACGTGTAACTGGTTTTCTCTGATTTTTTCCAAGCTTCTCCTTTCTCCTTCCCCCCCCCCCCCCCCCATTACAATCCCTCTTGGGGTTAAGGTTGGCATGGATGCTTCTGAGGTCTTTTATACTCATGGTGGGGAGAAATAGATCATCATGAACATGATGAGTTATGTAGAGTCTTAGAAGGTTCTGCCCCCAATTTTAATCTTGCATTGGAGATCATGATTCCTCCTAAAAAGTTCTAGAAGTGCCATAAAGGGGCTCCCGAAGCATATGTGGCCAGCATGAAGAGCTGGTGGAAATCTAAAGGCTGAAAGCTACTTGACTGTGGTGGTAACCAAAGGTGGGTAGATATGATGAAACCCGGGTTAAGTTATACAAGTATAGATCCTCTCCTGAATTCTCTATGGGTCATAGTATTAAATCTTGTTTCAGAAGGCCATTTCGTCCAGACCGAAATATCCGAGTCGTCAAAATATTGTATTTGTTCTATGAGTTTTGCTTGGCCATTTGTGGGTGTAAAATGCCGAAATACCGAAACGAAATGACAAATTTCGACGAAACTGTGCATTTTGTAGACCAAAATTACCAAGATTTTCGAAATTTCCGAAACGAGATGACCGAAATTTCCGAATATTGCATTTTTTCAATTCGATGTTGCATTTTGTTTCGACTCGATCGAAATATTCGAAATTTCGACCGAAACTGAACGAGATTTTGAACTATGCTATGGGTGAGGTAATGTTATCTCACTTGATGGATGCAGAAATTGAAGCTATGCTCTGGTTTATCCAAATTCCATTGTATGAGATTATCCAAGATGATTTTAGATGAAGTTATGGAGCTGAAATGGATTAACCACTTTGGAACGAAGTGAATGAACACACCATCTATGTTAGCAAGAATGTAGGCTGTTACATTGGTTCAGATATGGGGGTCTGGTACAGGCATGTGTCAAGGACTAGGATTCTCCATATCCCTAAAATTTAGATTACTGGAATATGTCTCAAAAATTTGTCTCAGTGCAGTGACAATGCTAAATGTGTCACAAAGAGATATTGGATTCCTTAGTACGATGACTTTCATCTCTTCTTATCAAAGTGTCATTGTATTATTATAGTACTAAAGTACAATTATTGTTTGGATGAAGTATTGTAATTCATACTATTATAGTTATAAAAATAGTATATGGGATATAAATTTTAAAACCTAATTTATAAAGAGTGTAGAACATGGAAACGATGGAGGGAGTTGACAAATTTCTTAAATTTTTTTTTTTGGATGAATAAAAATTTAAATTATGAAGAAAGGAGCCGAAATGTACACGCCCGAGGGCAAAAAGCCGCAGCTAAAGGCTAGCTAGGGCGCAAAATGGAGAGGGGAAGGCCCCAGGAGACAACAATGAGCCTGTTCCTTGGGGTGTCCAAAACACTAGAGAGGGGGAGGGAACTAGCTTTAGAAGAAACATAAAAAAAGATGGCATTCCAAATCTTGTCGAAAGAGCGGGAGTTGGACGTCCATCTTCTAAGGTTGCGTTCCATCCAAATGTGAGAGATAGTTGCACAAAAGGCAAGCTTGCCGATCGAATCACAAATAAAAGTCTTCCCTCCAAACGTCATATCAATCCAAACCCATTCTCTGTGGAGAGGAAGAGGGATGCGGCGGTTAGGCCAGCACTGCCGAAGAACACGGGTCCAAATGAAAGAAGCAGAGGGGCAAGAGAAGAACAGGTGATCTGCATCTTCCATGCCATTCCAACAGAGGCAACAGCTAGGAGAGACCTGCATATGGCGGTGAATGAGGAAAGCCTGAGTGGGGAGGCAGTTCACTAGGGCGCGCCAGGTGGTGAGACTGTGCCGAGGGATGTGCCCTTTAAACCAAACTACTCTGTACCAAGGACAAGGGGTCCCTCTAACCATATCCCAACCGGAGTGGGAGCTGAAGCTGCCCGAGGGAGTAGGGAGCCATAATAAAGTGTCACCTCTACCTCGGTGGCCGGGGGGGATAGGGGGGAGGGAGCTCCAAAGATCAGCCAGGGGAGGGGGGGAGGGGACCAAGAACCTCTGGTGATGATGGCGGCAACTGGGGAAGATCTGTCCAATCCAGAGGAGTAAATGTCACGGGGGCTGACAAGGGAAGAGAGAACACCAGATGGGTGCCACTTGTCCAGCCAAAGAGAGGTAGACAAACCATCGTCGATCCTGCAAGAAATGGCCTCTCTGGCGATATGCCTCACTTGGAGAATCCTGCGCCACACCCAGGAGGTGTCTGAGGTTGGGCTAACCGTCCAAATAGAGTCCCTACGGAGAGGGCCAGCATACACCCAAGAAGACCAAATGCTGGTTTTGTTGGAGAGGAGCTTCCAGATAAGCTTGATCGAACCAGCAAGGTTGACATCCTTTATCCTTCGAATCCCAAGCCCTCCCTCAGATTTGGGAAGGCAAAAGGAAGACCAGCTCTTGGGGTGAAGAAATCTGCCTGAGTCCGCACATTTCCAGAGGAAAGTACACATAATAGATTCCGCTGCTTTGATGGTAGCCTTGGGAAGGCCAAAAACACCACTCCAGTAGATGTAACAAGATTGGAGAACCAACCTGATGAGCTCGAGCCGCCCTGCATAGGAAAGGAGTTTGGTTTTCCAAAGCTGAAGCCTTTTGCGGAGGAGGTCTAAAATGGGGGAGCAGTGATGGGCTGAGAGCCTAGCAGGGATAAGGGGACGGCCAAGGTATCGGACGGGAAGGCTGCCAAGGGTAAAACCGGTGAGAGAGGAGAGGGAGGCTTTGGTGGTATCAGGAACCCCAGCAATGAAAATTTGGGACTTGAGAAGGTTGATACGGAGGCCAGAGAGGTCCTGGAAAAGGTGAAGGGAAGACATGATGGACTCAATGGAGAGGGTATCAGCCTTGGAGAAGATCATAAGGTCGTCGGCGAAGGCAAGATGGGACAAGCTGGTAGGCTTACACTTGGGGATGGGGGAGATGAGGTGGAGGTCGGTTTTGGATTGTATGCTTCGAGAGAGCATCTCCAAGGATAAGAAGAAGAGGAAGGGGGACAAGGGGCAACCTTGACAAATACCAACAGAGGACGGAAAGTACCCAGCGGGGCTGCCATTCAGGAGAACAGAGAAGCGGGGAGTGGAAATACAAGAATGAATCCAGTTAACAAAGATGGGAGGGAAGGACATTTTGAGAAGAACTTTGGAGATAAAGTCCCAGCTGATGGAGTCGAAAGCCTTGTGAATGTCGATTTTCAGGAGGGCGGATGGGGGGTGGGATTTGCGGTCGAAACCTCGGACAATTTCCTGGCAACGGATGATATTATCCGCAATGCTTCGCCTAGAAATGAAGGCAGATTGATTGGGGCTAACAAGGGAGTCGATGACAAGATGGAGACGGTTGGCAAGAACTTTAGCAATGAACTTATAGAGGAGGTTACAAAGGGAGATGGGCCTGAAATCGGTCATGGAAGAGGCTCCAGGAGACTTGGGCATGAGGCAAAGAAAGGTTTGGTTGATGCTATGGATCTGATTGGGATTGAAGAAGAAGCTCTTGATGGCTTTGGTTAGGTCGTCTCCAATGATGTCCCAGCAAGCGGAGAAGAAACTCATGCTGAAACCATCAGAGCCGGGGGCTTTGCTAACCTTATGGAAGCGAACAGCGGAGACAATCTCAGAATCTGAGGGGATGGAGCTAAGGGAAGTGAGGAGGTGGGGAGGGATGAATTTGTTTAGGAGGTCCTCAGGGATGGTAGGTTGGGTAGGAGGGATGGGGGGAGGGGGGTTGAAGATACCTTTGAAATAGGCCACGGCTTCAGATTTGATGGCCTCCACCAAGGAGAGGGTAGAGCCATCAGAGGAGGTAAGCGAGAGTATCGAGTTGGAGTTGGACCGGGCTTTAAGGGAGCGATGAAAGAAGGCGGTGTTCGAGTCACCAAACTCTAGCCATTTGATGCGGGATTTTTGTTTAAGGAAGCTTTCTTCTTGGGAAAGCGCAGAGGACAACTCAGAAGCAGCAAGGTTCTCCTCCTCCGCGAGGGTGGAATTGAAAGGGTCGGACTGAAGCCGGGGTTGAATGGAGGAGAGGGTGTCACGACAGGAGGAGACACGAGAGGAAATGTTACCAAAGGAGGAGGAGTTCCAGGATTTGAGGGCCACTTTGACATTTTTGAGTCTCAGAGAGAAGGCAAGAAGGGGGGAGGAGAAGGAATGGACAGGAATGTCCCAAGCGGCTTGAACAACAGGGAGAAAACCAGGGTGAGAAATCCACATGTCAAAAAACTTGAAGGGCTTAGGGCCGAAGGATAGGAAGGGGAGGAAAAAGAGGGAGATGGGGGAGTGATCAGAAAGGCCTAGAAGGTCGAAGGAGGCATAGGAGGAGGGAAGGGATGAGAGCCAGGGTTCATTGACGAGAACTCTGTTAAGCTTGCAGGCAACTCTGTTGGGACCAGAACGCCTATTGTGCCAAGAGAAGTCAGCACCCGACCATCTGAGGTCGTTAAGCCCAGAGTCCTCAAGACAGGAGTTGAAAGAGTCAACGGCATGGTGGTCAATAGGGGAGCCACCCAACTTTTCATGACTAAATCTGACGACATTAAAGTTGCCCCCCATGCCCCAAGGAGAGGAGCTAATTCGAAGAAAGGGAACGGATGTCGTCCCATAAGGGGAGCCTATCCGGGTGACGGTTAAAGGCATAGACCACGGTGAAGAAGTGGAGATGGTTATGGAGATGGTCGGAGATGCGAAGGTGAAGGAATTGGGGGGAGGAGGAGATGACCGAAAGATGGAATTGGAGGGATCCCAAAGAACCCAAATGCGGCCATTGGGAGAATGATTGTAGATAGTGAGGAGGGACCAAGAGGGGGCAAGGAAAGTGGCGATGCGAGAAGAATTGGACTCAAGCACCTTGGTTTCAAGAAGGCAGCAAAGGGGGGATTTGGAAGATTTGAAGCGGGAACGGATTTCAGCTTGTTTGGCCGGGGCATTGAGGCCACGGACATTCCAAATGGTCCAAGGGATCATAAGCAAGGTGGGGGTGGAGGCAGCCAACCCGTGGTGGGACTAACTCGGGAGCCCGGGGGGACACTACGGGCCCGAAAACGATACTCTCTCAAGGGGGGAAAGCTGACAAGAGGGAAAGAATGAGGAGGAGAAAGCAAGGGGATAGAGGGTTGAACCGAGTGGTTCAAAAAAGGAACAAGGCTATCTCTGGACCCGGTTTGGGTAAAGGTTAGAAAAGTAGTAAGGGGGTTTCGGGTCGGGTCGGTTTGAGAGGGGTTTTCAAGAGAAAGGGGTAGAACATGGGGTTGGATAAGCTTGGGGGTAGGTGGACACGTGGAAAGGGGGTTTACATTGGGGGAATGGTTGACTAGGGGAGACTTCGTTAAAAGCGAGGGCAGGGTGGGACGAAAGCTTAAAATGGCACGACAAGGGTTGTTAGCAGTGGGGGGGATGTGCCTAAGGTGAGCAAAAGTGGTAGTGGTGGGCTTTGAGGGCGAAGGGGAAGCGGCAGGTAGCTCTGAAGGGGTAGGGGATGCAGTAGGCATAACTGTAGGAAGAGGCTGCAGCTCGGCATCAGGGTACTTCCAGGGCTCAGGAGGAGCAGTCGAGAAAGCAAGGTTGCCATCAGCGTCGTGCTCGAGATACTGGAGCACGGCAAATCTGTTGCGGCCAGGATCTGGAGCACTGCAAGGTAGGTGATCATCGGGCAGCTCGCCACTGGCAGGAGGAGGATTCCGATGGCGGCGTCTTTTCCTTCTCCGGCCACGAGAGGGGGGAGGAGGGGCTTTTGGGTGGAGTGCCCTGAGATTGTCAGACGAGGGAATCGTCTCAAGCTGTTGAACGGCAGGAGCAGCTGCCGCGGCTGATACGAGAACCAAAGAAGAATCATCCATCGAAGTCCTTCCTCCAGAAGATCCACCTAGAGCAGAATCTTCGTCCAAAGGAGAGTCCTCAAAAGCAGGGTTCGAAGCAGCCGTAGAGCCACCAGGAGCAGGGCAGCCAAGCTTCGAGGAATGACCAAACAGCTTGCAATGGGAGCAGTGTTGAGGGAGCCATTCATAGATGATCCTTTGAGAGGAGGAATGGCCTTCTTCCATGATCGTGACAAAATCTTGAGGAGGATCGCTTGCGTTGAGCTCGATGCAGATTCTAGCGTAGGGGTTAATTGGAAACCAGAAGCCCCTAAGGGATTAAATGCAAAATACGAAATTTTTTATTCTTTTAAGCTTGAAGAGAAGAGTGAAGTGATAAGCCCCAATTTAGGGCTGACTCTGGTCTTCAAGTTTGTGCCTGATGAAGAAAACAGAGAAGCAACAGGGATGGAAATGAGCACAGTGCTTCTGCCCCCCTTTTTCTGTCTTTCATCTCCTCCTCCGCTGCTGCTGCTGGGCTGCCCACCTTTTTCATTTTTGTTTTTTGGAAGAACTTGCTGCTGCTACTGCTTCTGCTGAAACAAAGTTATTGCTTTCATTTTTTTCTCACAAGACAGAGATGTCCGATCCAAGTGAGGAGGATCCAATTCATATCCTGCACCTGCACCTATTTCATATGTCAACATGGGTACTACTACTGCTTCTGCTACTATTTTGTAACAAAGAAAAGGAAAATAATACAACTTTTCAGAGCAGCTCAAAAACTTGGAAGAAATGGGAAGCAAGAAGAGCTAGTTTTCATGGTAGACTACAAAGAGAAAATCCAGGCAGCAAGTTGTTCTTTTTCACTCTTAAAAAATAGAAATCCTGGAACCAACGTTCCCATAAACATTAACACCACATTCCAAACAAATCTTTCTTTTCCTTCTGTAGCCTCTCCCTTTTAGAAAAAGGGCGGAAAGGAGATAAAAAAGTATTGGGTTTGCCTCTACTCTCCTTCCCTTGTGTTCGAACCATCTTGATCCCTAGTTCCCCACCTCCTCCAGAGGCCTAGGTTTCTGTATCCTCAAAATGCCTATGCCCCAGCAAATGTGCAACCTCCAAAGGCTTAGGTTTCTAATCTCGCTCATCTGAACCTCTCTTTTTTTTTAGGGAGGTGGGGGTGGGGGTGTGATCTGCAACAACAGAATGATGGGTTTCTTTGAGAAGGAAAAATGAGGGAAGTTTCTCAGTTACCACTTCCAACAAGAAGAAAAAAAAAAGAGGTAACTCAAGGTCCCAAAATTATTTTTTTGAATAACTCAAAGCACAAACCCCCATGACACCAAGATTAACCAAAATAAATTAATTTTGTCATTAAACAGGTTGCACTGTTCATTTTCATGTATTGGCATGTGCATATGCACACACATAATTTTATCTTGGTTTAGAAATCTTTGATATTTAGATGATTCTGCTTTTAGCAAATAATTGGTTTTTTTTTTTTTGTATGAATTGCAAAAAATTGATATGTTGATCTTTGAAATTGATTTATACCATACTGGGCCGCTAAGAATTTCTGTTGACCGACTCTGTACCATTAGATCGTTAGAAGTTTGCTAATTCTCTGTGATTAGTTTATTTATGATTCCTTATGTTAGAATATCCTGTTATTGTAGGATCTAAATATGGCTCATCAGAGTTTTGCACGATTGCACAGTGGATTCTTTGGAATACCTCATATGTTCTCCATTGTCAGACTATTAGGACCTAGGTCATTGCCATGGCTTATTCGAGCTCTTCTGGATTATATATCAAACAAGGTAAGTTCCCCAAACAACTGTTAATTTCTATTCGGGTGTGTAGCCTGTAGAAAGTTGACAAGATAGTGTAATTCCCTCATTTATTTCTTCCCCTGTCAAGTGGTATGTTCATGCACATCGTGGCAGATTGGATAAAATGTTTATTCCTTAATATACTTTTTTCATCTTTCTTAGTCTTTTCTTTTTTTTTTTCCATTAATAATGTTGTCAAGAATGGGTTTGGTGCTAATCTGTGGATCTGTAAGATGTCCTTATGACTAATGGATCTATAGTGTAACGCCCCAAAACCCGAACGGTCGGATTTCGAGTCGTTAACTCAATCAACCTGCTAACATGGTACTAAATCTCGTTTCGTTTCGGTGTTTCGGTCTGACCGAAATTTCGTCGAAATCTCGGTCGAAATATGGTATTTTTCTATGGGTGTAAAATGCCAAAAAATGTCCGAGATTTCCGAAACGAGATTACCAAAATTTCCGAATCGAAATTTCCTAAATATTCGAAATATTGCATTTTTTCATATCGGACTTGCGTTTCGTTTCGGACAGGTCGAGATACTCGAAATATTCGATATCTCGACCGAAATTTCGCGAGTTTTAGTACTATGCCTGCTAATTCTCAAGGCAACACAATGAACACCTAAGATAAAATCTCATCTTGACAGTCATTAAATTTAAAACCGAAATAAATATCCGAGTCTTCCAAAGGAGAAACATAATTAATGTTCCAAACCAAATAAACTGAAATAGAGTTAAAGTTCAACATGGACTATCCAACTCAAAGAACATAAAATACTACTCTGAAGATAAACCCAAATATTTCTCTTGGGCAAGCTCTTTCAAATCACTCGCGCTCAAAACCACTCTTCCCCAAAATTCTCTAGCTATATCTTCGTCCTCATCTCAAGCTTGACTAAAGTCCTCATCTGCAAAACATCACATTTTGCCTGAGTTTTGGAAACTCAATAGGCTACCTTAATAAGAAAATGAAATGCTTGAGAAGACAAGATATCAGTGGTGCAAGGACTAGCCGAATAACAAAACGTAATGTATGCAAGTGTAAATTTTTACATCCATAAATTTTCAAAATACAATACTCATGAATTACATTCCAAAATCTAAATCAAATTCGAAATGACAACTATACTAAATTTCGTATAGCCTACCCATCAAAGGGGCAAATAGCCATTGAAAGTATCCCATGACAAAATATAACATCTCATTCAAAGCAAAGCTGGTTACATGAGAAATTTTCTTATATACTTATAGAAACGGGCAAAAATCACCAAAATAACTAGTGGTACAAGTATAGCCCACTAGACTACTTTACTAATACTGCACGGATACTAATGCCGCCCTATTCCCATTCCTTACCCGTCATAAGGTGGTATAGGACTTACAAAACAAATCAGATTCAAGGGCAAAGGGTTTTCACCTCCCATACCGTCGTACGGGGTTTCTAGTGAGAAGCAACAAAAGGGACTCTAACGATAGGACCATAATCCATCTTTTTGGGCAGCTACCCCCAAGGACTAGTAAACTAGCCCCACTTGCGGCTCAAAAGTATTCTCAAACATAATGGAGTAAAGCAATAAAGAGTATCATTAAAATAATCACATAAGACTAGACTCCAAAACAGAGTTTAAAACCCCATATTAGGGTATTAAATAGTTGCATGACATAAAATCAAAACAGGATTTTAAAACCCCATAACAGTATATTAAATTAAAACAATATTTTAAAAACACCATAACAATATATGGACTAAACCAGTATTTTAAAAACACCATAGCAGTATATGGACTAAACCAGTATTTTTAAAAAAACACCATAGCAGTATATGAACCCAACCAGTATTTTAAAACACCATAACAGTTTAAGGAACTAAAATAGTACTTTAAAACATCATAACAGTACATGGAACTAAAACAGTATTTTTGAAACATCATAACAGTATATGGAACTGAAACAAAATTTTTAAAACATCATAACAGTATATGGAACTAAAACAGTATTTTTAAAACATCATAACAGTATATGGAACTGAAACAGTATTTTTAAAACATCATAACAATATATGGAACTAAAACAGTATTTTTAAAACATCATAACAGTATATGGAACTAAAACAGTATTTTTTTTTTAAAAAAGAACAGCGTAACAGCTTATTAAATGGTAACATGAGGTGAAGCCAGAACAGGGCATATAAAAAAAACAGCATAGTAGACTTCAAAACAGAAATTTTAAAATACATGAGATGAAGCCAAGACAAGGTATAAAAGCAATATTAAATGATTTCATAGGAATGAAGCCAAATCAGATTTTAAAGACACCATAACGCACAGTTTTAGGCAGATTTGTATATAGCTCTAACCCATTAAAACCCTTAGCCTATAAACACCAAACCCAAGCAAAACTAAGACAAGAACCTTAGTCTACCCGAATCTGAGTTTCTTTTCAGACAATAACAAAGATTAGGATAGGGAGCCTACCTCCAACAAAGCCGACGTCCTCACCCCTCTCTTCAGCCGTGATTCTTCTTAGCACTTCTCTTCTCCTTTTCCAATCTTCTTTGGCTCCTCTTATGCTTGAAGTCTTCAAGCCAAGATGGAATGGTTCCAAAAGGCCTATTCTCCTCTGTATAAAAGCCCAAAACCCAATCAGAAATAGGGAAGGAAATCAGACATGATTCCTCCCCCCTTCCCCTCTTTCCCCTTTTTTTCTTTCCTTTTCTTTTCGTTCCTTTTTTGTTTTCCTTCTTTCCGTTTTTTTTTCTCCACAATCCCTCAATGGGTCTGCCCAGCGACCCAATTGGCTCTCGGTCAAGCCCAATATTTTGGGTCACTACATATAGCTGGTACATATAGCTACCCTTATTTTCTGGCTCACTTTGTGTATTGGTAAAAGCTTGAGCCTTGAGCTGCTACCATGAAGACGCAGGTTTGAGTTTGAGGGTGGCCACTTCCTCCAAAAAAATCTGAAGGATAAGACCCACACCAATCCATCCATCCCTGGGCCCTTTGGAAGCAGGAGTTGTTTTAGGTTATGGCCCTTTCGATGAATAAGAGATACCATTTTTTATCGAAGAATAGCAGAATCTATAACTAGAGAAATTCCAAACATGCCTGGGAATTACAGCAAACATCATGTAATAAACTAAGAAACAGAAAATTTAGCCCTAATGTTCTCCTTTACAATCTTTCATTCTTTCAATAAATGACCGTACAAAGAATTTCTGGTAGTGTTCTCTAGCCAAACAACCCATTGTAGAATTAGCAGTCCTTAGTCTCCAATGAAATGATAAAGTCCCCAATTCCATCTGGTTGCGAGTTCACCAAACTACTGTCATCAAAATTAAGTTTTTAATAGCCGAAGGGGGTGGAGGACCCAGTATCAAACAGTCAAACCTGTCTGCATGCTGTTGGATTTGTTCAGCAGTATCCCATTACTCATCAACATATAAAAGATACGCCATGAAATGATGGAAATGCAGCACCCAATTAATGAATCCTCACCATTAACATATCGACATGATAAGTTTTCTCTTAAAACTCTACTATTTCTCTTCCACCATAAACCCTACAGTTTCTCCATCAATTTATGTTAAAGAATGTAACTCTTTCTTGAAAATGTATGGTTCCAAAACCACAATAGTTCCAGGATTGTCCTAGGGCAATGCCCATAGAACTAAAACTCGCGAGATCTCGACGAGTTTCTCAGTTTTCAAAGGCCTCGAGATGAAATCTCATGCGATACAAAAAATTACCCCAACTCGAGCGAGATCTCAACCCAACCGAGATCCATGGATCCAGATCTCACGAGATCTCGCCGAGTTTCTCGGTTTTTGGAAAAACCGAGACGAGATTGCCTCAAGTCTCAAAAGTGCAATATCTCGGCGAGATCTCCGATCTCAGTTTGGATCTCGGTTTCGACCCTTTTTTTACCCCACCTACCAGTTAAATACCTTACCTAACTTGCCAAAACTCGACATATCTCGGCAAGATCTCGGATCTCGGGTCCAGATCTCGGGTTGACCCAAAGTTGAGGCTTCGAGTTGGGAAAAAAAAATGCACCTTACCGAGATCTCGACTCGTCTCGGTTTTTCCAAGAGCCGAGTTGATACCGAGACCCGAGTTTTAGTACCTTGCCGAGATCTCGACCCAAACTCCTTTATATGGGTGCCGGATCTTTACCCAGAGGCAAGATCTCGGTGGTTTTGGTCATCTCAGTGGAAAATCTTGGTATACAGACACCTATCTATGCAAACCTTAGTATACAAACACTTATTTATACCAGAAACCAAGACAGACACTTATAAATGCCTAATATCATTTAAGTAAATGTTTTTGTATTTGTATTTCATTTACTTAAGATATTATTCATAAATAATTTTTGTTTTGAAAGCTTTCCAACAAGTCCAAGATTGCTTAAATCTGATTTATATTGAAGGAGTTATGTACCAGTCAAACTTAATTTGGTGTGCGAGAATGCTGTCAAAATCGCTCTGAATGAAAATATTTTTTTGGACATCAAAACAAATGATATTTTACCGCACTTTTGGTTTTTAGCAATGTTTTACCATATTAAGATTTATGGAATTTTTAGACTTGTTTAAAGCTTTCCAACAAGTCCAAGATTGCTTAAATCGATTTATATCAAGGAGTTATGTATCGGTCAAACTTAATTTGGTGTGCAGAATGTCAAAAATCGTTCAATGAAAATATTTTTGACATCAAAACAAATGATATTTTACCGCATTTTTGGTTTTTAGCAATGTTTTACCATATTAAGATTTATGGAATTTTTAGATTTGAGAAAAACCCCAGCATTAGAAAGTTGAAAATTGCATCTACCGTCGAAAACCCAGTTTTTGTTCTTGAACTAGGGGTTTGACTTTTTTTCCTTTTGGAATTTTTTTTTAACTATTTTTATTGGATTCAAACAAGGGGTATTTGCTTATTTATGAATAATATCTTAAGTAAATGAAAACAAATACAAAAACATTTACTTATGTCTGTCCTGTGTCTATCCTGGTTTTCGGCATAAGTAATTGTTTGTCCTGGTTTCCCACTAAATGAAACTCCTATTTGGACTTTGATTATTCAAAATCTGATAGTGTCATTGTATTTAAATGGCCCAAAATAGGCTGAGTACCAAGTTTTAGTCCCAAAATAGGTATAAACCCCAACAAAACCAACCATTGAGTTGAAAAAAAAAATACCTCAACTCATTGAGATCTCGTCCCAACTCGAAAATTTGGCTGGTCGAAACCTGTACTCGAGACGAGTTTTAGTTCCTTGATCCCAACTCCAGATGGATTTACTCAACCCTTTGCTAGCTGACAAAGAAAAAAGGCTATCAACTGAGCTCTCCTTCCTTTCCTCCTAAGAAAAGAGTTTTCTTTTTCGCAAAAAATTCCCGCGTTAAATGGCTTGAGCTTGGAGATTTTAATTCGGCTTGCTTCCATCGCTCCTTGAAAGCCCGCTCCAACTCAAATTCCATTTCAATGCTTCTGGCTCAAGATGGCTCTCAGATCACCTCTGTCCTTGACATAAAAAATGAAGCCATCTCCTACTTGTCCTCTCTCTTCTTTCCCCCCACCCCTCTCCCCCCTCCCCCATCCCTTCCTTTTTGACTTCTCTTCAATCCTTCCCCTCGGAAGTGGAAACTTTTCAAGCGGTTCTCTCGCACATCCAATCACGCCCCCGGCCCTGATGGGTTCAGTATGGTATTCTTCTCGGCTAGCTAGGATATCATCAAGGATGATCTCATCAAAGCTATTTGTAGTTTCTTCTTTAATCCCAGTCAGCTCCCTAGAATCAACCAAACCTTCCTTTGTCTGATCCCAAAAAAGATGGTGCCTCTTCCCTGTTTTACTTCATGCCTATTTCCCTCTGCAACCTTCTCTACAAATTCATTGCCAAAATTCTGGCCAACAAGCTTTAATTTGTTGTTCCTTCTTTAGTCAGCCCGAACCAATCTGCCTTCATCTTTGGTAGAAGCATTGTTGACAACATTCTTCTCTATGAGGAGATTGTTCGGGGTTTTGATCGTAAATCGCACTCCCCTTCCGCCCTCTTGAAAGTTGACATCCATAAAGTATTTGACTCCTTGCGATGGGATTTCATTTGTGACGTCTTGACTCCTTCCCCCCTGTCTTTGTCCGCTGGATCCATTATTGCATCTCCTCCCCTTTTTTTCTGTCATTGTCAATGGCTCCCCTGCTGGATTCTTTCCTTTGACAGTTGACATCCGTCAAGGCTGCCTCTTTCCCCTTTCCTTTTCTTCCTTGTCCTTGAGGTCCTTTCTAGAAGTATCCAGGCAAAAACTGACCAGCATCTTATCTCCACCATCCCCAAGTGTAAGTCTTAACCTCACCCATCTTGCCTTCGCAGATGACCTCATGATCTTCTCCAAGGCCTCGCCCTCTTCTATCTCCTCCATCATGCCCTCCCTTCAACTCTTTGAATCTCTCTTGTGTCTTCGTATCAACCTTCTGAAATCCTAAATTTTTCTTTCGGGTGTCACTGAGGCTGACAAAGCCACCCTCCTCCGCCTAATGGGGTTTTCCCTTGGGTCCCTTCATGTGAAATACCTTGGCCTTCCCCTTATCCCTACTAGGCTAACTACTCATCATTGTACCCCCATGTTGGATCTCATCCGTAAGAAGCTTCAGCTTTGGAAGGGCAAACTCCTCTCCTATGCGGGTAGGATGGTGTTGATTAAATCTGTCCTCCAATCCTCTTACATCCACTAGTGTGATATCTATGGCTCCTAAAATCCACAATCAAAGCTATGGAATCTCTCTTTTGTGCTTTCTTATGGAAAGGAAAAGAGTCTTCCAATTTCCTCCACCCGATTAGCTGGGCAGCCACTTGTCGTCCTAAATCGGAAGGAAGCCTTGGTATTCGCAGAATCCGCGATTATAATATTGCAGGTCTTCTTAATTTAATTTGAAAAATCTCCACCAAGCAGGACTCAATTTGGGTCAATTGGGTCTACTCCTACTTCCTCAAAAATAACTCCATCTAGACTGCCCACCAACCTGCAAACCCGTCCTTAGGAGTCCTTTACAACCTCTTACGTGCCCGTGAGGTCTACTCTACTGGTTATCCCTAAATCTGCCCCTCTCCTCTATCATCTCCCATGGTTCCTGGTCCCCTCGCTCCCCTTTTCTCCGTGGTCTCACACAAGTCTGACCCTCTCTCCCCCCCCCCCCCTCCCCCCACCCCATCCCTCTCATTCGGACAAAGTCATTTGGCTCCTCTCCCCTTATGGTATTTTTAGCTCCCACTCTGCTTGGGATTTTTTCAGACCGTATGGCCCCTCCATTCCTTGGCACAAATTTGTTTGGTTCAAAGGCCACATCCCTCGACACTCTTGAATGTCTGGAGAACCCTTAGGCTTTGCCTCCACACCCAATATTTTCTCCTTCTCCGCCACATCCCTGTCTCTCTTTCCTGTATCCTTCGCTGGAATGGTGTTGAGGACATCGACCTCCTTTTCTTTTCTTGCCCTCTAGCCTCCATTATTTGGAAGAAAGCTCTAGACTCCATTTGGCCCTACAGTCGGCGTCCCCTATGCTTTGCTCAAGAGTGGTTATGGCTGGACTTGTCCTTTTCAGGTAGCTCTATCTGTGATATTGCCGGCAAGCTTGTATTCGGGGCTGCTATCTCTCATATTTGGATGGAATGGAATCTTCAAAGTTGGACCTCCAACTGCCGGTCTATTGACTTGATTTGGAAAACCATCTTCTTCGATGTCAGCTCTAGACTTCACCTGCTCCCCCATGGTTCTCTTATAGACTCCCCAAGGAACAGGCATATAGTTGTTACCTGGGGCCTTGATTCTTCTTGTTTGCAGTCTCATAGCCTGGCTTCCTAGGCCTTGAGGCTTGTACAGTTCCCCCCCTCCCCACCCCCCCCCTTCTTTCCCTCCCCTCTAGGGTTTTGGTAATGAATTTTTTATTCACCAAAAAAAATGCCCCCTGTTGAATATAGGCTTATAGTTCCTCATTGGCATTATTTATCTACTTTTTGTTTGGATTAAAGCACAATATTCATCTAATGTCTTATTGACTGCATGTTTCAGATAACAACGCTTGAACCAATGATTAGTGGATTACAAGAAGCATTGCCAAAATCTATTGGATTGCTTCCCTTTGATGGAGGTGTTGCAGGTAGAAAAACCTAAACAAATCCTAGTTGTGATGAATTACTAAATTATTTATATTTGTAGGAGTTAGTTGAGTTTCAAAAACATATTTATTAGTTGGCATCCTTATATCACATGGATCCAGTTGTGCTTTAATCTGTTTTGGTATTTATGATAAATTTTCTTATCTTCAGGTTGTCAGAGGATGGTTAAAGAACAGCTTAACTGGGGATCAAAATCCGAGCTTAAGGCAGAAGTTCTTCGTGGCATAAAGGAAATTGGAAGTGTAATATATTGGATGGGGCTTCTTGATATTGTATTGGTGAGATTCATATATTTTTCTCACACAAAATACTTCCATAAATTTCTGGAGATGCCAAATGGTAATTCATCAGGAATTTATCATTATAAGTTTTTAGAATTTCGTAGGGATAATTGAGCGTTAATTTTTCGAAGGACGGACTTTTTTCTCTAGTTATCAGTGATTTGATTCTTAGTTTCTTACTTCTTCAGTTTCCAGCCTTCCCTCAAACCCTAACCCCAAAACCCTTCCAAAACCCCTTTCCTATCATTTGCTGTTACACTATCTGTTTTCCTCTTGCTCAGCAACGAGATAAAGACCCTCCATAAGATAAAAGAGACTAATGTACAATCCAAGGCCACAGAAGACCTGGCCCAAGCGGAACAGAAACAAGAGAATATACAAACTACTACAACAAGACCCCACAGCTCCTCTGGATTCAACCCACTCTTAACGCCACCTAAAAGAAGTAGAGAAACCTCGTGTATTAACAAACTGCAACCCCTCCCTCCCCCTCCCCCCGGGGGCCCCATGCCACTCCACTCCTCCCTGAGAAGTGAAAAAGTACAGGAAAGGAGATAAAAGGAAAATGACCAAGAGCTGAAAACGAGAATTAAAAGACACCATACCTCAATTCACCACATAAAGAGGTCTTACCACATAGAGCAATGAACTCCACCATTAGCTTCTGAGTTTAATCCTCCCCCCCCCCCCCCTCCCCCTCCCCTCTTTCTTTCAGTCTAACATGTGAATTTCACGTTCTACCCTAATTGATCACAAATTGACCCTTCTGAAGAAGTTGGACCAAATATTCCTCACCCACTGGAGCTGTGAACCCAAACTTCCTTCCTGTCTCTACTGACACTGAAACCAAGATCTCTACAATAGCATTCTTGCTATCTAAGTTCTCTAACTTCTCAATTGCGTCATCACAAAAATACTTCAATGTCTTTGAACAGTTACTCAGTACATCACCTTAAGACCCTTAGATCTATTAATGATCCTATTAAAGCCATTTACCTCTTGAGAAATTGAGAACCCTACTCTTTGTTGATCTATCCCCAATTTTTTATGTTACTGTAAACCAATTGAATATCTTCAGCTTTCATTAAACCTAGCCTCGTTTGAAATCCCTTCAACCAAACAAGCCTAATCGGTTATATCTGATCCCTAAAACCATATTTTCATCAATCTTAGTATTCGGAGTCCCCCCCCCCCCTCAAACAAACAGCAGCTATTTTCTTTCCTGTGTTCAGATCCTCCATATCATCCTAATTCTGTATCAGGACTCCATATGTGACACTTGGCAAGTCAGGTTGGGGCCAGCCTCCCCAACTCAGGTGTCACCCAATAGAATTCTCTATGCCTAATGGTAAATGTTGGAAATTTTGTTGAAAACAATACCAATTTATACCGTTGGTGATACAAAGGAAAGAATGCAATAGAAGGTAGACCATATGACAAATTGGGGTCCTAAAATTTGACATGTTGCCAACTCAGAGATCATCCAACTGTTGGGATTGGCCACATCAGGCCTTCTTTTAGTCAAAATGAAGCCTGATACAGGGTGATACAGGTTGAGTGATGCAGAGGATCCTAGTTTCACTTAGCTATATACTTCACTAGCATTGCTCTGTTGTTTGCTTTTACTACTTTGGCCACTCTCTGTTTTGGGAATTCAGGTCCCAAGTCAGAGGTTCTGGTTCATAATAGGAG
The DNA here is from genome assembly GCF_018873765.1 of Telopea speciosissima. Classification (NCBI taxonomy): domain Eukaryota; kingdom Viridiplantae; phylum Streptophyta; class Magnoliopsida; order Proteales; family Proteaceae; genus Telopea; species Telopea speciosissima. The sequence goes on along the minus strand of NC_057922.1, from coordinate 23,530,575 downwards.
TGGTTGAAGTTCGATCGAAGTGCTGAACCGGGGTGAATGGAAATATCAAGGGTTAAACCAGAACTGTACATTCATCTCTAGACTGTGTTCACAAGTTATTTCTGACACATACTTTGATAATTGGTGCTTATCACACAATGCATTAATGCAAAAAGCTATGGAGAAAGTAGTGCTCCTAAACAATATTGCAGAAATATGAGAGCTCCAAGAGAAAATTTGAGTTTATTTCTGCCCTAGGAGGAAATTCACCAGTGGTTATCACATACTGCAAAAACTGTAGAGAGAGGTTTAGATATATACAATGGATAAAAGAAAGGACAGGTTTCTTCCATTAGTCAGTTATAGTGATCCCGCTTCTGTGAAAAAATATGGTAGACACATTCAATTGTGTGGAATTTTTGAATTAGATCGTGCTACTTTGAAATACGATGGTGTTTTTCGTAGCAGTCCAAGGGGTTGGTACATCTGTGTTAATTAGGTCCAGGGATCATTGATTAGTCTAATGAGCCCCTCCTTCTAGCCTATCATTCCTTGGTCGACTCCTGCATCTCCATTGGGGCCCCAAGACAAATGGCCGGATTGAATGTTGAGCGAAATCTCTCTGTATTAAGTAGGGGGGGCTAAAAGGGAGATGAACATGCTAAGCCAGACAGCATAGAAAGCTATCCGGGGTGGGGGAATTGGAGATAAAATTTCATTTCTATGCTATTTGGTTGCATGGTTGAATGATGGAGAATCACGAAGCGGTTGTGACAGAATTGGTTCGTTTTCCTCTTACTGTCTTTGCCATCTATTTCTTATCGAATAAATTGCTTAAAATGCAGGGTACTAATAAAATGGTTGAATATACATTTCTTATTGATGCTTAATTTTTTTTAAAATTTTCAGTTTGCGGCATCTAATAACTGTATGTTCACATGTTGAACAGAGAGAAGTCGATACTACACATTTCATGCAGATAGCTCCATGGTTGGGTTTGATTCCTGGAGCCGATGGGCAAATATTCCATTCTCAAGATGGAGACAGCCCTATTGTCTCCCTATTCAAATCTGCAACTGCTGCAATCACATCAGACCCTAAATGCTCAAATCGAGCATCCTTCTATACCATATCAAAACAGGCAGAAGCTGCAGGTATGCAAAATTAGCTTATGATCACAGTTTTTATTTATTTATCTTTAAACTAAACTATGACCTGCTATGACCATTCCTTGCAGATGGACTGCGAGTGTTGTCTTTAATCTAAAATAAACACATACTTATCTGATGTAGGACAGAAAATAGTAGATTAGAAAGAGTTGAGTGAATATAGTCAAATCCAAGAAATGGAGTCTGAGACTTTTTCAGATTTGTAGCAAATCCAATCAGATTAAAGGATTAAATCAGCAATAATTTGCTGTTCTTTCATTATGTTGGAAGGTTCAGGCTTAGGAAGAGGTGTCAAATGGTCAAGATGAGGACAATGAAGCATTGTCTTGATATTTAGAAAGTTGAATAATTTTTGCCACTTGTCATGACCGAAACCAGGCCCGGGGGACTGTTTCAACCCATAGAGAAATTCCCGGCGTCTACACACTTTGTCAGCTGTAGTAGATGATTCAAAATCAGGAGGAATGTCCATGTAGACTTCCTCTTCAAGATCACCATTGAGGAAGGCATTCTTCACGCCCAATTGCTGAAGATTCCATCCCATGTTTGCAGCACAAGACAACAGAGCTCAAACAGAATTCATCTTTGCCACTGGGGCAAATGTTTCCTGAGAATCAATACCATAGGTCTGGGTGAGTCCCTTGGCAACCAATCTGGCCTTATAGCGAGCAATGGTTCCATCGGCATTCTGCTTTACAATAAATACCCACTTGCATCCAACTGGCTTCTTTCCTTTAGGACAAGGTACAAGCTCCCAAGTATCATTTTCTAAGAGCAATAGGACGATCATCAGGATCATGAGGAGATTCATTACCTGGTGCCTTGGTTGGTGGAACCTACACGGGAGTCAGAGATGAATATGGTATGTTTGAAACAGTCTTTTTCTTTCGCTGAGAATAGGTGATGAGATCCTTCTGTTTAGTAGCATCAAGCTCATCCACTTGCTCCCCCCTAAAGACGAATAGTATCAATGACAAAAGGAGGTGAAGGATTCTCTTCTTCTAGAGTCTCCGCCTGAAGAGAAGACTGGTAATAAAGTTCATCCTCGTGAAAAGTGACGTCCATAGTGATAAACAGCTTGGGAGAAGGGGGATGATAACACTTATAACCCTTCTGAGACGAAGAAATATCCAAGAAAGATACATTTGAAAGCTTGAGGGTCAAGTTTTGATCGAGAGGGGGAAGAGTTGTGAGCAAAGCAGACACAACCAAAGATACGGAGAGGGAGATGAGAGGCAATAGTGGGATTAGGAAGCTGACTGACTGGTGTCTTAAAATCGAGAGCAGCAGAAGGAATTCAATTGATAAGAAAGGCAGCAGTGAGGACAGCATCACCCCAATAGTACTTAGGAACTTGAGTGGTAAACATCAAAAACCGAGTGGCCTCTAGAAGATGGCGGTTCTTTCCTTTTGGGATACCATTTTTCTCAGGGATGCGGACACATGAGGTCTGAGAGAGTATTCCATGTGTATCAAGGTACTGAAGAAACGAATTGTCAATGTATTTCGTACCATTGTCGCTGCCATAGTTGTCCACAGTGTCTGGGCAACCCAAGGCGTTGGAGAGTGTCCAAAATGAAGGCGACCAAGGCGCCTGGACACCTAGGCAACGCCTTAACAACTATGGTCGCTGCAGGGAACCTTGACTTGGGTGTTGAACTGAGTTTGGATCATTCTGTGGAAGGACTGGAAGCAGGAGAATACTTCGGCTTTGGACCGAAGAAGATACACCTTAGTTAGTCGAGTACAATTATCAATAAAAGTGATTAACCATTTAAATCCACCCCTAGCAATTGTATGAGAAGGACCCCACAAGTCAGAGTGGATAACAAAAAAAGGAATCAAACTTTTATCATCACTGGAAAAATACGAGGACCGGGTGGCAAGTTCACAGTTATTACAATTAAAATGATCCAAATTACACTGTTTGACTAAAGAAGGAAATAGACAATGCAAAAATATAAAAGGAAGGGTGACCGAGACGGCAATGCCAATGATGGAGCTGATGGAGAGCACTGTCTTCACGGGTAATATAAGCTGAAACTGGAGAGGGAGCAGCAATGAGACTAGGATCCATGAAGAGTAAAGACCATCCCACACTCTACTATATCCGATCGTTGCCCTCGTTGCTAGGTCCTGAAAAACACAATGGGAGGAAAAAAAAGTGAATAGAACAATTAAGATCAGTTGTAAGACGGTAAATGGAAAACAGGTTGGCACAGAGGTTGGGAACATGCATGACAGAAGATAAAGAAATAGTTGGAGAGCATGAGATAGACCCTTCACCAGAAATAGCAGAAAGAGAACCATCAGCGACTCAAACCTTGTCCTTACCCGAACAAGGGGTATAAGAGACAAGCAAGTCCAAGGAGCTGGTCATATGATCCGAGGCACCAGAATCTATTAGCCATGAGGAGCCAAAATGAGAGGACGAAAAAAAATACCTGACTGAGCTAATTGGAAGCAGGGGAGGTAGAAAGAAGCTGTGGTCATGGTTTAAAATATTCTTTTGTATCCTCCGATACTAAGCCATACGTATCTTATTTTTAAGGTACCAATACGATACCTAAAACAAATTGGAATTAGTACACAGAAGAAATCAAATCTTGTATATATAATCAATTGAATGCACTTGTCTTTTCGTACTTTGTTCTCCTTTTTGTACATTATATATTTTACATTTTACTTATTTATAGTGTTTTATGTTTCAAAACTGTATCTTGCATATGTCATAAGCATTTTTATGTGTTTCTTGACCATTTCCATACATATCTAGCCTATTTTGCATCTCTTCAATACGATACGATACGTCTCTTAAAATTACCCATCCGACACGATACCCAATGCCGATACTTTAAACCTTGACTGAAACCTTCGACTTCTTGAACCATGTTACTAGTTTTGTTCTTCTTCAATAAATTATGTTGATTAAGAAAAAATAATAAAATAATTATTATTATTATTATTGAAAGCATTCTACCCAGCCAACCCTGAAGGGAAAAAAAAAAACTCAAAAGCTGTTCCTCTCCTAGTGGGACCATGAAACAAGGGGAAAAAAAGGCGTACCTCGTGCACGAGGCTTCCACTACTGCAGGATTTGGGGAGGGGCATATGTACGCAGCCTTACCCTCACTTTTTTGTGGAAAGGCTGTTTCCTTGAACGAATCGACACCCACCAGGTTGCAATAGAGCAACCTTACCATTGCGCAAGGCGCGTCCTCAAAATAAAATAAAGGGAAAAAGAAGATGGACACATGGGAGTGCTGGCGCAGGCCACACTCCCAGACAGAAAACTGCTTCCCTAAAATAAAATAGTAGCTTTGAGCCTCTGACAAATTAATGTCAAATCCAAATCAAGTTGTAGGTTCTTATAACAATTAGTATTTTTATCTAATTTGCTTCTCTATTTGTTACTTTTGTAATTTTCGGTACTGTCGAGTTAAGTGCTTCTCTTTTGTTGCAGATATGTTATACAGGGCAAACATGAATACAGGGAGTGTCCTGGAATACACCCTTGCTTTTACTAGTGCTGCATTGGACAAATATTGCAGTAAATGGAGTGCAACTCCCAAGACTGGGTTCATTGACATTACAACTTCAAAGGACTTCTATCGTGTATTCAGTGGCCTTCAATTTGTAAGAAACAACCTCATGTAGCTCCTCTGTTCCAATAAGATTATATCTCATTCATACTGAAGTTTCATTTCAAAATCATCAATACTGAATGTGAAGTGCCTCTGAATTAAATACTGGCCCACTTTGGTTTCATTTTTTATTGTCATCCATTTAGCACATTATGTTTTTTGTTTGGAGCTGGATAAGCTTTCTAACAATAAATTATAGTATTTGGGACACCTTTTTGGGGGATTTTTTTTTTTTTTTGTGGGGGGGTGTTGTGATAAGTGGCATTTGGGTACTTCTTGACTCAGAAAGATGATGCAAGCAAAGTTTGATTGGTCCCCATTGTGGGTGTTGCTGTGTTGGGCAACGGTTGTTGCTGTTGTTGTCATTGTTGTTGTTTTACTTCAGACATTATTTTTTCTTTGCAACAGATTCCCATTTGTTACTTATCAAAAAAAGAAAGAAAATATGACACAAGAAAAGTTACAGCATGCATTTCAATATTATGTATTTATCTAAAAAAGTTCAATATAATGTTTCTTGGAACAAATGTTCCCTGTACCATTTGTGTTCAGTGCCCCATTTCCATTAGCATGAAAACTATTTCCCTTATCAAACTAGTTTATATAGTTCGACTTGCCATAACTTTTGTTGCAAGTTTATTTTCAGTTCTGTTACCTTGTATCCTACTAGGAGCTTACTTAACACTGTTCGTGGATATTTTTCTGGTTCTGCCATGATTAGTCTTGTAAGTTACATAAGATTATTGATCTTACCATTTTAATGAATTTAACTGAACTCCTTGAACTTCAGGGATATTTAGAGGAGTCTGTTCACACACCATCACACAGTCATGAAGTTTTGGGTGATTCAGTGGCTTGGGGTGGTTGCACTATCATATATTTGCTTGGTCAACAGCTGCACTTTGAGCTCTTCGATTTTTCATATCAGCTCCTCAATGTTGCAGAAGTGGAGACTGCATCAATTGCGCAATCAATTAAATATGCTAATAACGTGCAGGTATCAACTTGCTAATTTATAATTCCTCATTATGGGTGAATCATTTTGTTGTTTGCTAATTGGCATCCAGGAAACATGGTGGGTCTTGAGACCAGACGGAATATTTTGGTTTTGACTGTTGCTGAGATGAAATATTTTGGTTTCGACACTTGTTGAAACGAAATTGCAGGCGAATTGATGGGCCTTCAATGTTTCAATTTTCACCAAACTGGACCATACTTTGGTGCCATTTTGGCCATTCCAGTCATTCCGGTGTTATAGTTTGGTGGTATATTTCGGTTTCAACCATGGTCAAAATCCCAATCAAAACCAAAATCTTGAACCTTGCTTGAGACCCAGGGTCACTATTCACCTAATGTGCCAAGGCACTAAATCTTTAGCATTTGTCATTTTCTATAATATCATTTTTTACACCCCTTATATATCTTGATTTTAATACCAATAACGTGAAGTGGGTGGCACACCTAGTTTTGCCACATGGAAGAATGATGTGGCAATTCTTACCGTTCAATGTCTACGGAATGATCTGATTACTCAGGTGTCAAATTTCAGACTTAAACTCAATTATGTACCCTTCCATTTGTTGACATACCCATGTATCCATGCATCATGCATCCTCCCTGCATAGTCTTGAATTTTCTGATGCATTATTTTGCCACTTGGCATTTGGCAAACTCCATTGGGACTGAAACCTGACATGTGAGCAGTGGACATTGGTGTTTAGCTGTCCAAAATTTGAGCCCATCCAAACTACCTCGTGGCACAACCAGGTGCTTCCCACCTAAGATTACGTGGATGGTCCGACCAGAGAAATACACCTGGAAGATATGGCCAGGGCAGAAAATATGACACTCATTGTGGCCCTGTCTAGATGCCATGGTGGCTGGCCCTTGCCATTTACAGGATCTCCCAAAGCAAAACTAACTACCATGACTCCTATCGATACTGCTAATCTGACAGTTTGAGCACTTGATTTTAATCCAAGCGAATCATAGAGTTGGCACCATGAAACTATGGTTTCTTGAATCCCGACTCAACTCAACGAAACCTTATCCCAACTACTTAGCTCCAGCTCACACAAGTCATGTCCTGCGCACTCTAGGGCCATCTCTTTTGTTGATTCATAAAACCTATAGTTTTCGCTACTTATACCTAAGAATTTTTTCCCCTTCCCTTCTTGCCTTGTAATTTGCTTTTGGTTGCTCCCATATCGTTATCCATCACACATAAAGAAACGATCACAGTCCGCAGTTATAAGCACTGTCTTACTTCCCTGAATAGCTTTTGTTTCTAATTATTCACTTCTAGCCTTGCTAACCGTCTCAACATCCTTGTAGCTGTATAATCATTTTTTATTGCCCAGCATTATAAAGCATGAGTGGTCTTGTTGCCATCTTGTGAAATTTCAAGTTTAATTTTGAAGTTACACATTGATTACAGAGCTCAGAAGCATCTCTCTATTTCATCCCACCTTCCAGTAAAAATCGCTCTGGAACTGTATGTGGCATCATATCCATCCGTTTGTCCTTGTGGATCTGGGGCATCTCCTGGACATCAATGTTTTCCTCTGTTCATGAAAATTACACCCTTTTTATAATGCTGTACTCCCACCTAACACCCTCCAAATCTAAAATATTCTTCTCCTTTGTTCTGATGTGGAATGTTCCCCTTTTCTTATCTCATCAATGACAATTACATCAGCAATAAAAAGTCAAGACTCCTGTCTATGCCTAGTCAACTCATCCATTACTAGTGCAAAAAGATATTGGCTCATTTCTGACTCTTTGTGTAAGCTTTTTGTGATTGTTGACTCATTTTTTCTCCCCCAGCTATTCCAACCTCTTCAACTCAACTCCAAAGTCCAATCTTCTGATAGAAAATCTGACCACCCTCCCACCATAAATATGCAGGTGGCTCATGGGTCACTGGTTCGATCTTCTTGGCCAACCGGGTAAAGCAGCCTGACCAAGTCAGTGAATTTTCTATAAAACAACTGATTCACAGTCATAGAGTCATAGGTTGCCCCACACATTTTGGGTCTGGGTCCATTGCATAACTCAATTCAGGCCCATCTATTTGGGAGAAACCATGGGATCCCGTTCCCTCAATTTCTTATCCTCATGCTTTTTGTGTGATAAAAAGTTTTTCTTTGCCTTCTCTCATATTCTACCACTGACTAGAGTTTAATCACAATATGGGTTCTATGATGTTGCTGGTGGTATTAATCCTTGAACTTTATGATGGAAGAATTGTAAAATTGTGGTAAATTCTTTCCTGCTTATACAGGACTTATCAAGATGTCTGGGATGCCATATCTTTCCATATATCTTAATCTTGAGGATCATGACCCACCAGTGAATGAGTCCCTCCTAGTAGATCTTACAGTGAAAAGATGATTGATTGATCACAACTTCTTATTGCTAATGTATTCATCTCGATGGTGAGAGAGTTTAAAAAAAAAAAGGACGTAACCAGTGTACAAGGCTTCCGCCACTGCTGGGTCTGGGGAGGGTCACTATCTCGATGATTAGATAGTTCTCTACCAAAATCCCCCAAAAATATTTTATCCTACTGACTTTCATACATTCTTTCTTCTAGGTGGAGCCCACTGAATGTTGCGACCCCATTCCCCATCTTCTTTAGTTCTGTAACATTAGACACATAGTGAGATGTTAGCATAGGGCTCATTCAGGATGAATTTTTAACCTTTGATCCAGAGCCATTAGAAGCACAATAAACTAAATGCTGACAGGATTTGCATGCAGGAGATTCAGTTTCTATACAATAAAAATACAAACCTCCTATCCAAGTTTAGACAGGCTGTGTGTGTGTGTGTGTGTGAGAGAGAGAGAGAGAGAGAGCTGCAATGCTAAACCAGTTTTTTCCTCCTTTTTTTTAAATAAATCATGTATGTTAAAATCAGTTTTGATTTTTGCTGCCGGCGTGTCCTTTCTACCTCAACAATTTAGGTTATTGTTGTGATTTCTGTTTCTTTCTGGTACTGACTGATTCTGTTCTATATGAACAAGGGGTGGGAAAACCTGTTAGAAGCTATGAAGAAAGCAAGGAGATTGAACAATCATGTGTTCTCAATGCTGAAAGCACGTTGCCCACTTGAAGACAAGACAGCATGTGCAATAAAGCAAAGCGGTGCCCCTCTCCATCGAATCAAATTTGAGAACACTGTATCAGCGTTTGAAACATTGCCTCAGAAAGGTGCCTGAATGACCTGACTGGTTAAGTGTGCATTTGTGCTATACTTTTGTAGGTTCAAAATTTTCACAGCTGGCATTCCAAGTGTTTCTCTGTTCTAAAGAAGGGAAAGAAAAATTAAAGATGATGAGAGAGATGGCATTGTGAACTGTTTCTGCTGCAAATGTAATCACTGGAGTCACACACTTGCATAGTTGTACTAACATGCTATGTAACATAGTTGTACAAACGTATTGTCTGGGTTCTAATGCTTGTGTAGACAATGAGCTTTTACCTCATGAAGGGTCAACTGATGTCCATCTTATTGGGGGGGGGGGAAGGTTTTTAAAAAGGAAAGGACAAGAGGGGGAGGTGTAGAAAATGAAACCTACAACGATGCAGAAAAGAATGGAAATCGCAAACAAACAATCACATAGTATCCACAAAGATTTACGTGGTTTGGCAAGATTGCCTACGCCCATGGTGAGATGAGATCTATTTCACTATCAACAGAAAATACGTGAACAGAGAATCTTAGAATCTACTTAATCAACAAATTTTATTTTTGCCTCATCTAACCTGCTTTGTATCAGTAAATGCGAGTACACTAGAAGAAGTTACATAGTTCTTGCAAACCAAGAAACCCCTGCTCTATGTATGGGTTTAGTCCCACATCGGGTGTGTGAGTGTGGTGTGTGTTGTGTATATCCGCCATTCCACAGTCCTAAAAGTCGGTTAACCTTTTTGGGATTGGTGTGTGGTTTGTGTGATTACACTTTCATCAAAAAAAGAAGGGGTGTGTGGGTTTAGTCCCACATCGGGTGTGTGAGTGTGGTGTGTGTTGTGTATATCCATCATTCCACGGTCCTAAAAGTCGGTTAACCGTTTGGGATTGGTGTGTAGTTGTGTGATTACACTTTCATCAAAAAAAAAAAGAAGTCCCGTGCTTTAAAATATGAGCCCTTGGTAAACATCACCACTTGTAAGTGAAACCTTGGGGTTGCATGGTGTAGGGCTGATACTAAAGCTTGGATTGGCTGCTCAGCTACCAATCCAAGATAATATGGATCTCAGTTTTAATTTAGAAAGTTCTGATGATTTTTCGGTGGGCTACTCTGCCTTTGAAACGCGCGTAAATGGCCAAAAGCTGAATTTTGGCGCTGACCCATGAAGAACTCGTCCAGATCTTCGAATTGATATATTATTCGCCCTATGTTGGTTTGTACCTCAGACCAGACCGGGTGGGCTTCTGGGGTTAGTTTTGTATTTTCTTGGGTTAGGGTTTTCTCTATTTTGTAACGCATGAAAACACTATATATAGTGGTTATCTCTTTGAGAGATGGTGAGAGGATTTGTAATTTCTTCATCAAAATAGTGGATCTGGACTATCGCTCGGCCGTGGATGTAGTCTACCCTTCGTGGAGGTGAATCACTTAAATCTTTGTCTTATGTGTGTGCTTTCTTTTCTCTTTTTCTTTTTCAAATCAGCATTCTGCTGCATTTTTATTTTCTAACCCATTGGCTTCATTATGAACATCTAAGAATCGTTTTTTTTTTTTTTCCTTCCACTAGTCTTTATTCTTCAAACACTCTTCTCATTTTCTCTGCTTCATCCCATCCCATCCCATCCCATCCCATCATACCCAGAACAGTGGCTTCATTCATATGTAAGAACCTTAGTGATTGAAGGCAGGATATTGGTTTTAAATTGAAGAAGATCGCAGTTTGATCACAAGCTCCTTTTCATTGCTTGGGTATGTGGGAGGGTATTCGAGTCATTCTAAGTAAGCATGATTATGATTCTCTGGGTTAATGAAATATATATTTTTTTTATCAAAATTGGCTTTTGTAGTATTGGTTCCAGATGTAGATGAATGTCCTTAAGAAACTTAAAATTTTTTTTTTTTTTTTGGGGAAAATGTTCTGTGCATTGGGGGTGTAGAATGCGCCCAGACATATGGGGTGGGCAAAATGATTGGCCCGCCCCCTGAATGACCAAAATGATGCGTCCGTCCCGCCCCATATGTTTGGTCGCAACTTGCGCCCCTGTGCGCTCCCGGACAAAGAACATCGCCCCTTTTTTTTTCTGTTCTCAAACAGCGTCTTGCATATGCAAGTGTCGTAATTGTCCATTCTCCTATCTTTACTCATACACATCATATTTGTATGAGAAAAATTCTTTTTCCTGGTTCTGACATACTTTTAATGGATTTGTCAATTAATAATCATAACTGCAAATAAAAGACAATTCTACAGTCTTATACTCATTCAAATACCTTCAGATTGTTAGAAATATAATGTAATGGGTAGTAGTATAAGACTTATTTGTTTGTAGGACAGTTTGTATGTCACCGAAATATCGTTATAGAGATTGGAGAAAGATTTGACGGCACCAATATACATCCTCTTGTATCACTTGAGTCAGCAAAGCTTTGATGCACGTACAGTGGAATTGAATCATACTAAAATACTCTCCTTAAGGTATTCGAATGCCCTGAATTTATGCAGACCAGGTTGACCATACGGTCTCACCTCCAAAAGAAGAAAAGAGGGATAATGCATGAGAAAATATGCAAGTATAGTGTAGCATAGAAGGAAAAATGCAGCAAATATAGCACGAAAAGGCAATAAGAAGAATCTTAATCTACAGGGGATGAGGGTCATAATTGAAAGCTACATAAAAGAATAAGAAAACAATATCATGAGTATGAGTGATCACCATCTGAAGAAATGGGATCACACATCTGTGAAAGATGCAAAACAAGAGAAAGGGGAAGATGGTAAAGCACGTGAAAGCAAGTTGAAACTGTAGAAATGTTACCATATTAGAAGAGACTTAATTTATAGGTGAGAAAGGAAACTTCCCTTTGTGACTCACGAAATAGGTGTTTGGAAACAATTCACCAATAGTATTATTTCACCGATATGAAATTAGCTTTGGCCGATACCGATTTAGATCACTCAATATGGCCGAACCTTGTCCGATACTTTTTTATTTGGGAAAATTACATGATTAGCTACTTTTGGGTTTTCATTTACAAAAGTGTCCACCTTATGTTTGAGTTAACAAAAATAGACAAAAATAAGTTTAGTTTTACAAAACTAGACAAAACAGTGACTCTCCTTCCTTCCTCGGCAGTTCTTCTCTGAAAAAATCTCTTTTTTTTTTCCCTCTGTTACTTGGGATTGCAGAGAATGGCAGTGACTGGGACAAGGGTAGGGTTGCAGGGAACTGAGGATGCCTGGGCAAGAAGGTAATGACAAGGGTAAAAATGCCTAAAAAAGTAAGTGTGGGAGGTAGAGACACTATTTTGTCCAATTTTATAAACCTTAACTTGTTTTTGTCTATTTTTGTTAATTCAAACATAGGGTGGACAGTTTTGTAAATGAAAACCCAAAAGTAACTAATCATGTAATTTTCCCTTTTTATTTTTTGGGTAGAAGCCTTGTCTGATACATCAAACCATGTAGTTTGATATGCATGAATTTCAACATTTCGCGGGCTTTGTAACCACCCCATTATGCTCTCTCTCTCTCTCGCTAATTTATTTTATGAATTTCAAGTTCCGAGTGAACCCTAACCTAACGAGCGAAAGAGAGAGAGAGAAGAAACAGACGATCGGGCACGGGAGCGCATTACTTTCCTCGATTTCTTCGTTGGATGAATGGTGGTGGTGGTGGTGGAGATGGTTCCATTACCTAGATAAAGCAATTCCGTGGACGAGGCCTTCGATTCACGTCTTCGGTAGATCTTGCATCCAGGTACTGACTGGTTCATTGAATCTGAATCACGACATATTCTTCCTTGAACTTTGAAATTATTTCCTTCATTTGGCTTCTTTGAACTTTGAAATTGTTTCCTTCATTTGGCTTCCTTGAACTTTGAAATTATTTCCTTCATTTGGTCGACAGCTTAGGGCCTAGACTAGAAATTTTATCATTAATTTGTTATCCTTTTCAGATTTGAAAAGAAATTTATTACCAGTATATAAAAGATAGGACCATCTCTAATCTCTATCTCTATCTTCTCTCCCACGAGAAAGAGTGAAGGGGGGAACCGATTAAGTGATTGTACTCAGAAAACCATGAACATTCTTTTGAGCAATGTAAAATGTACCTGAAGCCTTCAGTCTATCCAGCAATGTTCTGAACAGAATCAGTTCAAACCTCATTGTCTGTGTGCAATGAAATCCTAGCTTAAAAACGTGGATTGGGGACTTATTTTTCGTGAAAAGTTGAAAGTATGGTTTTGAGAATGGAAGAACCTTTTAGGGTGGTAAAACTAGGAAGGATATATCATATTAAGGAGGGGCAAAATTAAGAAGGGTAAAGTAAGGAATATCATATTAGAGCTGATTTGGGAGTAGTTCCGATGCATGATAAGCTACGAGAAAGTTGTTTGAGGCGACATGACCATGTTCAACGGAGGCCTTTGGATGCTCCAGTATAAAGGAGTGATTTAATTTTGATTGAAGGAACTGAAAGAGCCAAAGGCAAGGAGAAGTAGTGTGGAAAGACGCATAGCTTAGGCCTTGTATCAAGTATGATATTGAATAGAGCTGATTGGAGTGCAAAGATCAATGTAGGCGATCCATTTAGTTGGGATAAGGCTAAGTTGTTGTTGTTGATCAATATTCAACACAGTGGTTCAAGCATCACCTTCTATCTCCCTTCTGGTGCTATTTTCCACCATGCAGATGGCAAGACTCATCAATGCTGTAGGTGATGCCACAGCCAGCGGAGAAGAATCAGTCCTGGACTTGTACATGCATGACATCCTGGGGTCAGGTACCTTCCCCCCCCCCCCCAAGCCAGTGGTGCGGTCCCAACTGTCAATGCCAATGGGGTGTCCCACTTGGTACACGTCTGGCAGGTTCAACTTTTGCCGCGGCTCTGAACGAGCCAATCCTCCACTGATCAGTCTATTCAATCAGGACCTGATGGTTTGGATTTGGGGTTTGGTACCGTCACTGTTATTGATGATATTTTGACGACTGCACATGACTTGGGATCTCAGCAGATTGGGAAAGCACAGGGTGTGTATGATGCAAGCTCAGGAGATGGAACAACCCCAAATGATGGTGTTCTCGGCCATGATTGAGGATGGGGAATATGGAGATAGCCTCTACTTCTTTGGTGTGTACAAGATTGGGAGTGCCATTTCACGTTTATCAGTGACTGGTGGAACTGGGAAGTTCAAAAATGCTTGTGGATATGCTAAGGTCTAGTCACTCATCCCACCCAGTCAGCATGTCATTGATGGAGCAGAGACATTGCTAAAAAATTATGGCCTATATCACCTACTAAGACTGTTCTTGGCATTGAGAAGCAGATGTAGGTAGGTTGTTTGTTTGAGGTTGTTTTTAGTTTCCCTGCTACTGTGAATTTGTGATAGCTTGTGAGTCAGGTACTCATGTCACATTTAAATGCACATCAACATATAAAAGTTGTAATTCTGTCATTGAAAGTATTAGAGTGTTGCTTGAATCTCCAATTCATGTCCAACATATGCATTTACAATGAGAAGATAAATTTCGTTGAAACCGAAAATTCAATCAGTGGGTCAACCATCAGTTTAAGGTATCTCAGAGTTGCAGAGCAAGTGGGATCTGAATTTTCACATCTAGAGTTAGAAGATGGATTGCTAGAGACAGTCCAATTATGATGAGAAATGCTGATCATAGGTGCTGCTAGTCCAGGGAGGTCTTACTATCAAGGAGGCACATTAGGTAGATGTAAAGGCAGCCTGAATAGATTAAAGCTTAGTCAAGATTGGTTTGGACAACCCTGATAAAACAGAATGAAAAACAAGATTTGGTTTGGACAAACCCAGATAGTTGGAAAGAACATCACAGAAATTAGCAACTAAAGGTAGAAACATTCTGATAGCACCAGAGATGCTTGATATTTTGCATGGTAGTTTTCTTTACATTTACAATAGATGGACTTGGCAAACATACTTTTCTTTGATTTTTTTCCCCCCAATAACAATTAAAGGTAGCTGGGTGAAAGCTAAGTTAATAGCAAAAGTTTTTCCAAAATCTCAAATACCATGTAGAATGACCAAAAGTTTAGGCTGGTCTAGGTCATATTCTATTTAAGCAGTCCCTACTATTTCACAATACAAACCCCCCCTCCCCAAAAAAAAAATCCCTTCAATTAAATCCCAAAAAATTGTCCCTGGCATCGATATCAACAGAAAATTAAATTTAGAAAATATCCTTTTGATGTATACAAATGAAGCATAGAAACAAAATGTAAACCAAAATAATATTGTCTGAAACAATCAATAAGAAATGCATGAGCATATGTATATATTTAAACATCATTCAGAGACATGGTTTTTAACAGGTTTACTTACAGAACATTGAAACTAGTAACTGAGTTCATTTGGGCTAGGGCAGCAATCTGATAATTAATTCATGAATTATCCCATCAGTCTTATAAACGAGATTACTGCCTAGTCAAGCATAGGACTTGTGATCTCCATGAGAATTGTGAGATTTGGTAGGATCACAAACTCTCTTAGATAAATTCAACAACAAACTTGGGTCTTGCAAATCCACTGAGATTTATTTCCATATTGTTTTTTGTTCGGTAAACTAACTTATCTTTTGACAAAATATATGTATCCCAACTGAAACCATCCCCTGTTTGGTAACATGCATCTCATTTGAGATCCTTAAGACCTTATGACATGGTTGTGATATTGACCCCAGAAACTACAGTAGCTTCATCAAGGCCATACAATGAATCAATTAAGTGCATCCGCAATGAAGCCGGACCTCTAGCCATGTCCATCCCAATTTCACCAGCAAGACCAAAGATGGATAGTGCTGAAGCTGTGGCTTCAAAAGCATGTAAGGGATCAACTGCTACAAAGGCAGCAATGAGGGCTGTAACAGCACAACCTGTAGCTGTAATCCGTTGCAACATGGCCACTCCATTGTGCACACCCACCACCTGCTGCCCATCTGTGATAATGTCAACACCTCCAGATACTGCAACTATAGCACTGCTTGCTTGAGCTAAGGATTTAGCTGCTTCCACTGCATCCAGTGATCTGTGGGAACTGTCCACCCCCTTTGGAAAAAAAAAAAAAAAGAGTTCGTGAGGTAAGTTGCAGCACAGATAGGATGTCACAGCAACTGAGTTCAAGCCCAGTATTATCTCATTCAATGGATTCTCATGGCTAAACAACAAGAAATGACCAAAACTTGACAAAGTTTTGACAGGATGACAGTAAACTAAAGCTGAGATTTACCCAAAGGCCCCAAAACCACCAACTGTTCTATACTTTTCCAATGATTTCGAGTTTTCAACAATCAACCCATCAACTCTTTGGAACAAGAAACAGCCTAAGACTAATTATTCAATTACGAATGCGTGAGTATATCTCCATTATAATACCTTATCGGGTCCCAAGGAGGCGTTGGAGAGAGCGAAGATCTCTGAGGCATTTCCTCGAATAACAGTGGGTTTAAGCTCAACGAGTTCGAGACAGGCTTTCATGCGGAAATCGGAGGCCGAGACGGCAACGGGGTCGAGAACCCAGGGCTTCCCCAACTGAGTTACCAACGAAGCGGCGGACTTCATGGAAGGAAGCCAGTCAGGGGAGAGAGTACCTACGTTGATGCAGAGGGCATGTGCATGAGGGGTGAAGTCAGGTATCTCTTGCAGGCAGTGCAGCATTGCAGGCGATGCACCCGCTGCGAGCAGGGTGTTGGCCATCAAGTCCATGGAGACGAAGTTTGTGATGCATTGGGTTAGCGGTGATCGCTCTCTCAATTCTCTTAGGAACCTCCATGCCTTATGACCCCAAGCACTTCCTCCTTCCATTTTTGATTGCTTCTCTCAGTTGACCAGTTGCAGAGATTCTTCTCCCCGGAAACTATTGTTTGGAATTGGGGCTCAAATATAGAATTTTTTATTTTTTTTTTTGGAGGTGAAACGGTGGGGGGGGGGGTGTTAATGAATAATGGATGCCAGAATTGCCATTGAAGGGGGAAAAATAGATGCCAGCAATTTAGGGTGGAGATGTCAACATGTGGCAATTCGAACATCCAAGGATTTGAGCTCAACTTATGTTGAGCTTGGATCATTGGATGTCCGAGCTGCCACATGTTGACACCTCTACATAGCACTGCCTTACTGCCCAACTTTAAAAATTGGAGAGGATTAAAATCCCAGAATTAGACGTGGGACCAAATTACTAATTTGCTTTAGTGGCAGGTCAAGTAGATGACATGTGTCCAGTACATCAATGTACCGAGTAAGACTATTTTAGAAATTCTCCTTTCCACATCGAGTTTTAGGATGGGCATAAGAATTTATAATTTTTTAATTATATATGTATTTAAATTTGACACCTTTTAATTATTTCTTATTTTATTTTTAAAAGTAATTTAAGAGGAGTATAAAAGGATTTTAAAAATAATTTGAAAATGACAAATCCGTATCTCATTATCAAAAGATGTTATTGTTATGTACATTGCATGTGAGATGACACTATTTCCTTTATAACAAAAGAATTATGTGTCAGACTAAAGTGATAAAAACAAAAAAAAACATTACAAATTATTTGACCCCTTGAGAGGTCTCAAGAAGAAAATCTTTTTTTTTCCTCAATTAGCAAAACTTTGATCACTTGTGAGCTCAAGTGCACAAACCCATAAATTGAACCTAACTACATATCATCTCTAGCATGTTTAGCCGAACCAGCCTAATTAAACGTGTTATTATCTCACTTAGAGTTTAGACACTACGAATTTCTTAATTTTCAATTTTTTTTTAAAAATAAAATAAGGGGTTTATTGCCAGGCTTCCTGGTGGTCTCTGTGCCAGTATAGGGCCAATGGGAATGTGCACACAAGCATCCAAGGGGAGGGGCAAGGTGAAAGTTCAATGTAGATGAATGAAAACATTCTCCTAAACCTAAGTTTAGGAAAGGTGGTGATGAAATATACTAGTGTGGTACCTGAAAGAGCAGATGCACTTGGTAGTTTGGATTGAAGAAGTAATGTCACTCGATCATTAGAGTATAGCCTCGAGCTGGAACAAAAGTTAAGTTTTGGATTCCTTTCAAGTGTCTCTTGATAATAAAAAATTGTAAGAGAGTTACATTAAGTTTATTAATGATTAGAGATATTATTTGGTGGTTACCATCCAAAAAATAAAGATATAAGATATCAAATAGTTTCTTTTGTGTGAATTGCATATTTGATATGGAACATAAAAACTATCTTTCACAAATCATATAGAAAAGGAAAAGATAATAAATAAATCAAAGGAAGAAATTTTGTTTTCTCATATTTAAAAGCCAGACAAAGACAAATTCATTGTCTACATGTTTATATTTGCCATATATCAAGTTAGGGGAATTATTAACGTAACACGGCCTGTTATTTATCCAAACATAACAAGACACATATTACCTTCTTAGAACTACAATGAGGATATTGGTGGAAATAAATATACAAGGATAATTGAGTGAAATCACATCCACTGCTAGAAAATCAAAAAAAAATCAAAAACTTTAATTAGATTTTTCACATAATGGTTAAAACATAATTCAACAACCCATCTTCCCCAAAATCATCTACCCAACTTCTCTCCCTCTTTTTTCTGACGGAGCTTATGGTTCCTGACAATGGCCATGATGCTAAATTTAGCTCGTCTCCAGGGAGGCGTCCGCCCAGGGTGCTGCCAGGGGGAATCCAACAGTTGAGCTGTGCCGCACACATCTCGGCGCATGCCTAGGGATGTGTGTGGCACACCGCAACGGCTAGCAGCGCCCTGGGTGTTCCCTGCTCCCTGGAGATGATCCTGATCCCATGATGCTACCCATGTCTATCATCCCCTACATCGCTCCATTGTTTGGTGTAAAGATCATCGCTAAATCAAGTCACCACCAACAACGATCACCGGTTCTCTTTGTGTGCATGCATCGCACCCTAATGGACCCTGTCATCCTATCCATTGTACTCTGTCGTAAGGTCTCGGCAGTCACCTACTCCATTTCACGGTTTTTAGAGATCCTATCTCCCATAGCCACTGTCCGGTTGACGAGGATCAGGGACATGGACGCGGTGAAGATAAGAGATAACTAACCAAAAGTGACCTAGTGGTCTGCACCAGGAGCCATTTATCTTGAGGTTTAGTGCACTGTTTGCAGAATTGGCGGACCAGATTGTGCCGATCGCCTTGAATTACAGGGTTTTCTGCTGCTCACGAAGACATTTAATCGCAGAGCAGAGCATCACAGAGGGCAATTAGTTTTAGGAAGGGGCTTTGTTGCTGCTCACGAAGACAGTGCATGCTCACTCGTGTGGGGTTAGGCAAAGAGAGAGAGAGAGAGAATAAGAACAAGAACAAGACGACGATCGTTGTAGCAGCAAGGAGGCTTCGATATAAGGATATCAAAACTCTAACTTCTCTAGCACCAGATAACTACAGATCCAGCAGGAAACGAGAGAGAGAGAGTGTGTTAAAAGACAAAAATGCCATTTGAGATGTTAACGTACAAAATAATCATAATATTCTAATAAAAGCAACTGAATTGTCGAAATTACCAGAACTAATTGATCCTTCGATCTTTCATAGCTTCTTGGGTATTGGTCTTTTCACCTTTTTGTTATTTTTCCAAACATAATCCACCCTTATTATATGATTAACAACCCATCAAGTTAATAGAGTTGCAATTTTGTGGATAAGTAAACCCCAAGGTCTCCAGCCCATATACCAAGTTTAAGCCTACATAGAGTTTGTCAAGTAGTAAATCAAAACTTTGAAAACTTAGAGATTTGGCATGATTGGAGTATTAGTTGCATGCATTGACATACACGAGGATTGGAGGATGCATGCCACTGCATGGGATGATTTTTTATTGATTAGGATATTAAATTTGATATGTGGCTAATCCAAACTATGTCCTCTCTCCAACGTTCAAAATAACCACATCAATTTTTTGCATGTTTTACCAAAAAAAAAACTTTTTACATGACATAAATAAGTGCACTAAACCAAATGTTCTTCCTATAATTGTTATACCAGAGGATTTTTTACATAAAAATAAAAAAGGAAAAATATTTTAAAGACAGAAGTGTTATTATTATTTTTTTTTCTTTATTACGTCTTAAAACTATCAACTTCTAAGTATGTTATATAGTTATGCGAGAAGACAAGAGGTTTATAAGTAGGTCATTGGAGGTTAATGATTAATTTATTATTAGGGAACTGATTGTATAATATATGATATACTGTAAAATCTTATCCACAAGCTTTTTTCTTGAGGCTCTGTTTGGTTGCACGGAAAATGCAAATATTTTCCAAAGAAGTGAAATATATTATACAATAAAATCACTTTTGGTTTTTAGTTATGTACTAATTCTTCATACATGAAATGCAAATATTTCCTTTCACTTCTCTTCCCTTCCATTTCCCCACTTCCCCTTGCGACCAAATGGAGCCTGAGTGAATACATGATGACACACAATATCATACATTTCAAAAACGTAAATTTTTATGATCTGGTGCTTAAGTCTCTATCTTTAAATGCCATTAGAGTTGGCAGTGAACCCAAATTTAAACCTTTTTCTTTTTTGCTTGGGTGGGGGAATGTGTCTTTAGACTCATACCAAATTCAATTAAGTATTCTTTTGCATTTATATTGATCTGATCAGACTTGCGGTATTCTAATGGGCTACATATTCAAACTGGATTCAGCCCAACCCAGCTTGAGCCCAAACTATTAAACTGTGGGTTGGGCTAACTCTACCTCAGTCATGACAAACTGAGCCCGTTGAATATCTATTATTGGTGGGCTTGGGTTACACTGGACACTTTTTTACCCATGTTTTCACCAACTCCAAATTAATCCAAAAAAGGGTGTAACCATTGCATGAGGCTCCTGCCATTGTGGGATATGGGAAGGGTCATAATGTATACAGTATTACCCCCGCTTCGCAGAGAGGCTGTTTTTCAATAAGGTCACAATGGAGCAACTCCCGCCATTGTGGGGTATGTGAAGGGTTATAATGTACGCAGTATTACCCCCGCTTCGCAGAGAGGCTGTTTTCCAACAAGGTCACAATGGAGCAACTTTACCACTGTGCCAAGCTTCGCCCTCTTCCTCAAACTAACCCAACCCCGTTTAATTAATACTTAGTTAATCATAATTGTTGTCATCATACAAAACAAAGGTTTTAATTTGTTTTGAAATTTTGATTGATTCTATATTCTATATGTATAGTAGGCATGCTTAGCATGTGTCATCCTCTCTCCTTCTCTTTTAGAAAAAACTATCTTGCCCTCATATGTCCAACCTTATGATTGGTGCATGTCGCCAACTTTCAGTAAGCTAGCGGCATGCACCAAGGCTTGACATATGAGGGCAAGGGGTCTTTTCCTGACAAAGTACACAGCCTTTCCCATATGGTAGAGTAAGAAGTGATAGGAACCAACCCCTCCCTCTCTATGATTTGTGCTTTTTAAAAAAATCATAGAGACCGACGTAGCCATTGTTGAAAATCAAAGGGGAGGGTATATACATGGGAAGAACTCTCAAATCCTATTGGCTTGTCTACGAAGTACACGAACCCAACTTAAATGTAAGGCAAAAGTTTTCATGCACGATCGGCGTTAAATGCGGTCTGACTGATATAAATGTCCATACAAAATGACGTAAAACCCCTACGTACACCACTTCCTATTTGATGGAATTGATGAAAGAATCTCCCCGTGTATGAATACATATTACCTTGCCCTAAATGTAAATATGTATGAAACTCAACAACATAGCTTTCATAGCCTAGCTGGCTAGGAATAGACCAGACCTACTTGTCTGGGCCCAAGCCAGCCTCATGAGACATGAGCTCAAGCTGTCCTAGAACTGTGGGTCGGCCTGGGAATGTGACATTCTCGGTTCTGATCAGTTCTCTCACTAAACCTAGCCTGTTTTAACTTTTTAGGTCTATATAGAGATTCCTCACGAAACCACCAAAGTATTTTACTTCCTTTTGTCATGTGGCTTAGCTCAGAATTTCTTAGGTGGACCTGCAAAACCAATAATGTTGAAGAAGATAGAAGATATCTAAATCAATACGTAAGGGGTCTCTCAATAATAATATAGAAGGAAAAAATATGGATAGAAAGCATATCAAGAACAGTTTCTAGGTTAGAAGCATTAAGCTCAGAAGTGACAAAACTACTAGAAACGTATGGTGCAGCAGCTTCTCCTTAGAAGAAAAAAACTAGTGGTTCTGATTCTTGACTTGACCCATACGTCCACACCTGTTTATTTGGTGGCTCTATTCATTTTTTAAATTTAAACTCATCTTCTCCCCCTAGTCCCTTACCACTCTCCCTTTCTTATTTTAGTATTTCTCTCTCTTATCATAAACTAGTTTGGTTTAGAGTTTAATTATTTAATAAACCGGTCCAAATCAAGCCTGCCTATGGCTGCCACCGCCCTCAATTAAGTTATGGATCCACGTAGCAAATATTGGATTTAATGTGGTCACACCATCACAATTTATGGAACAGGAAATCTAAAATTAGGGAAGGGTTGTTCCCCTTTTAGTCAAAATGATTTAATTATTAGAATCTTGATCTATATATGATCAGTGATTTTTGGTATAATTAAATCTCAATAAAGCCTTCATATATGATAGTGAATATGAATCTATTGTATAATAATAGAGACAAAATATCCAAGCACTAGAATCCTAGTTTAATGCCTTAACCATATCTTGGGCAACCCATATATTGCTCACATGTTTTTTTGCTCAGGCAGTTTGGTTCGAATGTTCTTTATCATATAGAGTTAATGACACGATGGACACTACAACGCAGTCTTGGATACAGAGGTGAGACTCTTTAATTAATCATTGCAAGAAAGTAAGTAGGAAGTATTCAGGCCTCTCTAGCTTCATCGCACGTGGTACCTATGGCGTGCGAGAAACTATCTCTTATTTTCTAGTAAAAGGTGGACTCTGGGTAGAGGATATTCTTCACTTAAATTCTTACTTCAGAAAATGTATATTCAAGAAAGGTTCGAAGGAGATTAATGTAATAGTTGACTCCGTAACCAAAAAAGATATATCGATGATATGTACGACAATATGGCTTAATTCCACTCCATAATTATTGAAGGCTTGTAATTTCACAACTATTTATTTTTCACGATGAATAAGATTGCTCTTTATCCCCCCCCCAAAAAAAAAAAAAATCTTAAATTAATAAAGTGTTAATTATTCCATCAAGATAAAACTTCGAATATGACGGTTTTAACCCGAGGAAGGAAGACTTCATTATACCCATGTGAAATTAATCTTTAGTACTTCTCCATCTCTGTTATGTTAAGCTTTAATCCAAAAGAATAAAAAATAGAAGAAGAAGATATGAAGTGCTGTCCAAGTCATCACAACCATTTCTTTACTAAAACATTAGTATTCAATTGGATTTACCTCCTCTCATCTAAAGAGCTTTTCCTGCTTGGCTTTAGAGAATATGCCATCATTCCCTCAACAAGCATTACCTATTGTAGTTTTTGGGTTCTCTTGTTTACAAAGATTTCTCCATTCTCCACTTGAGATAAATTGCTTGGGAATCAAACTCTTTCCAGCAAAGTTTAGATAAGAAAAGCAATAAATCAAATCCAAATGGGCTCTATATAATTGTCATAATGGACAAAGGCATCACTTAACTGGAACCCAAAAAAAATCAGTTCAACTCATGAAGAATCATATAATACATTTGAAGATTTTATTACCAAACAAAGAAAATGGTTTCTGCCATGGAGGATTAGATTCTTTGCTAAATATTATACTTCTTCTATAGCCAGTCTTTGTTCTTATAACTCATAATATTTAGCTAAGGCTCAGTACGGCTGGCCCTCTATGGGCATTAATTCCTTCCCACTACACTTGAATCCTTTTTCTCCCCAAATATATATTTTTGAAACTTTTCAAGTAAGTATTTACTAATTTGAAGTTTTTTTTTTTTTAAGAGTACAACAATTTTATTAAGCTTTCATATTCTAATTTTCATTCAGAGTTCCTGCTTAAGTGCTCAAATCCTCTATGGCAAAATTCGGAGTTCTTTATCAATCACCTCTAACTTGCCATCTCTGAATTGAGAGAGTTACAATCCTACGATTTTATTGAGCCCTCTCATTCTCCTTGAGCTTATGAGGATTTTTGTTGAGCTAGATCCAGTTAAAAAAATTAGCAAATAATTTATCAAAATTTTGGTCTAACAAAAACTTTGATCAAATCCAAATCAATTTTAAAATTTCAAAAATAATAAATTTTATATAGGATTTATGAATAATTAGGGAATCAAATAATTTGGCCAAAAAAGTTATAATATTAACAAAACCTCAATACAAATTTTAAAAATTGAATCATGGCTTGAATTTTGTACAATTTTTTTTTTGTACCATAATTTATAATTTTATTGCCATATTTTTAGCTTTTTGACCAAATATTGTATACTTTATTTTCAAATTTGCAAATCAAATTAAACTTTTCAAGTTTCAAATTAATCTTGAACTAATCTATTAACATGATCCCGCCGAATAAAACCAAAACCAAACCGATTGCTTCATCGTAAAAGTCCCATTTTGGTTTTAGGAAATGTAATATTTTTTTTAGATTGATTGGTAGGTCTCCTCGTCCAATCTGATTAACTTGATAGACAAACAGATTAATTGAACCGACCGTAACTTGATTGATTAGCCAAAATCGATTAAAGTCCAATAACCAGCTAATTGATTACTAACCGGTCTCGCGATTTGAAGACCGAATAACTAATTGGTCGGTCCTCTATCTCAGATATGCTGGACCAATTAAGGCCGGCCCGACCAAAACCGACCAATTGACACCTCCACTATCAGGGCTTGCAGCTAGCTTTCACAACAGAATATGAACTCAAGGGCTATTTTATGTATACCCATGCAAGTGAGACTGTTAGTTCAATTCCTACCCTTTAAAAAAAAAAACTGTTAATTGTATTATAATCAGGTAGAAATCTTCTAAAGAGAACGTGGGCAAGTGCTTGATTTAGGAAATTTTAAAACTTCCAACCATTAATAAGTCACATTAGAAAAGCTGTTCTATGGCACCCACCCACGTTGTCTTCAAATCCATATTTATGTATATTTAGCAAAGCTGTAGAAAACTTAAAAAACCAATGTAAAGAAAAGAACTTGTCTAAGGATAAGCCACCCATTGAAGTACTCTTAATATTGTTTTAGATCTTTTTCTTTGTTGAAATATCTTGAAGATCCTTGTAGGGATATAGTCCTTCATTGTTAAGGGTCTCCATCCCACAAAGCTTAAGAATGGAAATGCGGCCTAAGGATAGAAGCATGTGTGTGAATGTGACACAAGCGGCTGAGAATGGCTGAGATCTATAGTTGCAATGTAACCCATATTTGTATTTTTGTATGGGAAAGACCCAAGTCACCCAACCCCCCCCCCCCCCAAACTTATTATTATTCCCTAAATGGAATGAGCTTAAGGATGGTTACTATTCTTTTTGTCCTTGATACTATTAGGCACAGCTAGTCTATAATAGGAGGGATATCAAGAAAGAGATTTTTTTTTTATTCAGTTATCAGTCAGTCTAGGTGTCACTGTGCCTAGTGAAGTATGACGCTTCACTATTTGTCACTTGACAATACATGAGTTGGTCTATATGATAGAGGAACTCACATATCTCTAAATGGCCAAATTTTAATCTAAAGTAAGCAAGGAAAGTTGCATAAACTCTATCTCAAAGTTTTAGTAAAATTATCAAAATGGTATCAAGTGGAGATAAATATAAAATACAAAATGACATCTTTTGTAATTTTAGTTACATATCTGCTTATTTTACATTGAAATCGTATCAATTAGATATTTGCCTAGTCCTCTATGATATGGATTAACCTATTTACTCTCATGTGACAAATAGTGAGGTGTTATACTTTGCTAGGCATAGTGACAAAGAAGAAAACCCTAAATATCACTATACACAACAAAATGAGGCACGTAGGCACATGTTTGACGGAAAAAGTTTTCCAACACCGCGGGAGAACAAAAATCCATGATTTGATGCTCATATGCATTAATACTCTCCCACCCACCCCCATCTTCACTAGAATGAAAGTTTGAAAAAGTCCTACCCTCATTATGATCCTCATCCCACCCGTTACTGCTATTCTTCACCGTCGGGTGAAGGGAAATCGTCCCTCACTTTGACTATCGGGAAAAAGGTTTTCAATATTATTTCTATATTTGATGCATCAGTTTTCTATCGCGTCAAAAACCAACTTTTGTTACAGTAAATAATATCACAAAAATAATAAATAAATAAAATTCATAATAGAATCCATCTAACCTCTTATCAGCCCGGAAGAGATCCATATCAAAAAAAAGAAAGGCAAAGTAGCTACCTGGTGAGCTTTAATTAGCTTTCAAAAGTTTCACCACCTAATAATAAAGGGTTTTAAACTTCTTACTTTCAATGATGAGCCCACATAACCTCATCAGTAAAGCTAGTTTAGTAGGTTATTTGGAATGATAATTCCCAAGTGGAAGGCCCCATCTCTTGTTTTATGAATATGCTTATTTATGCTTTTCTTTTAGTGCTTCTTCTCATGGAAGATTGACATGAAGGGGTCGAAGAATGGACTGGAAAGAATCTATGGGGACATCAACCAGATTTTGTTTTTCAGGGTGAGTGCAGTGGTACCTAATCTGCTGTTGTAGTTGATGTGTGAGACTTTGTGAAGAGGTGGTGGGGCCCAACCTTTGCATTCAACAAATTCTTCCATTTTATTTTGTTAATTTATTAATGGGATAAAGTTTTTTGCACGGGCACAGGATACACTTAGATACATTGGGGTGGGCGAAATGATTGTTTCCTATTGAATGACCAAAATCCCGCCCCATATGTCTAGGTGCAGTTTACACCCAATTGCGCTCCCGGATAGAGAATGTACGCCCTTTTATTAATTTGAGTGTTTTTAACATACCCTTCCTAAATCCTAATATTCTACAAGATAAAAAGATATGGGATAAGCCTCTGTAGCTTTAGGCGTACACTATGCTTCCCGGGTCTTAGGAATCGATATTATTTATGGGATCGGTTTCACCCGTATTGGTTTGGATCAAATAGATTTTATCATCTTTTATTTTTTTGAATATGTTATTTTTTTTTACATTTTTTACCTTCGTCTATACCAATCAATCAATACGGATTGATCAAGAATTGAGGATAGGGGATCGTCGATACCGATCCACCACCCATCCCTAAACCATGCTCTTCACATTTACTTTTTATTAAACAAGTAAATGTATGAGAGTATGGAGTACCTTGCTTGCTAGAGAACCCTCTCCCAAAAGACATATATATGCTTTCCTAATCCTACAATGGAATTAGGACTTTAGGAGCTCCAGAACTGGGACTAATAAGCTAAAAGTACAATTTCAAACATTAAAAAAAAACCCTAATTCCAACAGTCAAAAATTAGCAAAGCCAATGAATGGGCCTGATCACCCACGGATGGCAAGTTGGCAAACCTTTTATTAGGGAAGGTGGGCTTGGACCCCACCACCTCTAATTTTTGACAAAGGATGGGCCCCACCATATTTACAATATTAAGAAAGAAAAAAAAAGAATGATAGTGTTGCGGAGCAGTAGTCGTAGTTTTAACTTGGAACGCCACTAAAGTACCGCGTGCGAGGAGGAAGAAGTATACGTTGGTTGGACTTTTTTTTTTTTTTTTTTTTTTTTTTGGAGAGAGAAGGGAAGAACCGATGAGACGATTTACGAAGGAGTGGAGAGTGGAGTCACATGATCCTCGCCTCCACGTGCGGAGGTGCAGGTAAAAGGCATTGCACAGTAGGGTTGTTTACGTGTCTCCATGTCATTGGATATTCTGACGTGTAATCATCCGAGCGAGCATCGTTAAGATCGTCGCGTAGGGCTGTGCGTTGCGTAAGTGGCCCGCCTCTTTAACCGCTTTGTATTTTTAATTCACTTATTACCCTTACTTTCATCTCCAAATAACCAAAAATACCCTCCTCATATTCCACGGAGAAAAATAATTTTTTTCTTTTTTATTTTTTTAAAAAGAAAACTACCTGATAATGTGTCTTCCATGCTCAGACACAGCACAGGAGAAAATGACCATTGTGCTCTTTATAAAATAAAAACAATCTTATTCGTGTTCGCACAAGAGCCACGTTGCCAAATAAGGAAGGTGATATAGAGAATGATATTACTTATAAAATTAAAATATGATAGATGAAATAGAGAGATGCATCCAGAGTGTTTTGTGATCGTCTTATCTTTTTAAAACTTGAAGGAAAATTTAATAAGACTATCATATGATTGGTTATGACGTATGATGTGTAATGTTGAACACTTAAGAAGTACTAAATATATAAATTAAGTGTAACGAAAATAAAGATGTTGAGATGAATGTATGACAAAATTAGAAATAGTAAGGTAAGGAATGATTGTATTAAAGTTGATTTAGGAGTAACTCCAATACAAGATAAGCTACGAGAAAGTCGTTTAAGCTAACATAGTAATATGCAACCGAGGCCTTAAGATGCTCCAGCATAAAGAAGTTATTTGATTCAAATTGAAGGAATTAAAAGAGCCAAAGACAGGCCTAAATTAACCACAGGATTTGTGATGAGAGAAGACATATATACCTTAGAGCATGCATCATATATGATTTCGAATAGAACTGATTGGAGAACAAACATCCATGTGGCCAAACCCATTTAAGTGGGATAAGGCTGTGAATTAATCATTCACTAAACCATGGCACCTTGAATTCAATTAAATGATAGAATAAGATTCATGAGGCAGACTTTACTTTTAATTGGAATAAAACTCATAGATTGAATTATCATCATGATCCAACCGATCGATCCGCACTCCAACTCCCAAAACCTTGGTGGGGGGATGAATTCGTGATAGTGAAGCTTTTGTGAGTTTTGTTGAAATGGCTTAGATATTAATACAACCGACACACGTGGCATATTGGCACATGATGTACTCGTAGTACATTCATTCGGGTCCCACAGGGGTAAGAATCGAGTTTCCCTTCGCCAATGGGATAGATATAACGACTAGTCAGTCTAATTATTGGCCTACCGCATTTAATTTGTAGTTCAATTTAATTTGGTCTCAGGGTCAGTGTCGCTTATGAGTCTCCAAAGAGTTGGGGTAGTTGCTTTGATTTATGATAGATGATGACCTAGAGGTACTTGGGTATCATGAGAATCCTATCCTTCAATCTTTCTTTGTACTTCAATTCTCCAATTTGGGCTCTGTTGATCATGCATTTTCATTGAATATGCATTCCCATTTTCAAAACCCAATATATATTCTTAACTAAGAATGAGAACATTTTTTGGGATCTTTATCCCCTCCAGTTCTTTACCCGGTTCAGTTCTCCAGTTCCCCTAACAGGGGGCTGGAATGATCACCCTATCCTTGCCCAAACACTTTGCCCAGGTGAGGTCCACCCCCCCCTATTAGACGAACTAGGGAACTGAGTCGAGTTGAGAACTGGAGGAGATAATTTTCCCATTTTGTGGATGTATGTTAGGTTAAAATGCATTCCTGATTTTAGAATATCCATGCATTTCATCGAACACCTAATAACTATCCCATTTTCAAAACCCAATATGTATTCTTAACTAAGAATGAGAACATTTTTTGGGATCTTTATCCCCTCCAGATCTTTACCCGGTCCAGTTCTCTAGTTCCCCTAACAGGGGGCTGGAATGATCACCCTATCCTTGCCCAAACACTCTGCCCAGGTGAGGTCCACCCCCCCCCTATTAGAGGAATTGGGGAACTGAGTCGAGTTGAGAACTGGAGGAGATAATTTTCCCATTTTGTGGATGTATGTTAGGTTAAAATGCATTCCTGATTTTAGAATATCCATGCATTTCATCGAACACCTAATAACTATTCTATTTGTCACATATAGGTTTACTCAATTCCCCATCATTCCTCAATG
Source organism: Telopea speciosissima (assembly GCF_018873765.1). Taxonomy (NCBI): domain Eukaryota; kingdom Viridiplantae; phylum Streptophyta; class Magnoliopsida; order Proteales; family Proteaceae; genus Telopea; species Telopea speciosissima. The sequence continues at coordinate 23,500,563 of NC_057922.1, read as the reverse complement.
CAAGGTGAATGTGCCTCGATCAATACAAGGGTGGGAAAATGAATCATAACAATAGATTTTTAAAATATGGAATCCAACTCGACCATAAATCCAACAGTATTGAGAAACCTGCCCTTTAGATTACTTGGCGAGTACTCTGGTGAGTCAACCATCAATCTAAAGAGAGAGAGAGAGAGAGCTCATGATCATTGCTGCTATCCACGAACTGACTACAGAATGCGAACAAGAAATGGATTAAAAGACGCTCGTTTTAGAATGAGTCTCTTATTCTTAGATGTATTCTAGGATTTGAGGACGAAAATATGTATCAAACAATATTTTTTGGGGGAAAAAGAACTTTGTCTAGGAGTGTGGCCTATGCTAACACGAATCATTATCCTTTGTTGTCCGCTGCCCAGACAGCAGAGTGTTGCCCCCTCACGAGCAGCGGACAACAGAGGATAAAAATTACGCTAGCACTCCCATGAATCTATCTCTCTCCTCCCCATATAAAAAGACACCTCTACCCCCTTGTTTTGAGCAGGAGAGAGATATATACACATGGGAGTGCTGGCGCATGCCACACTCCCGAACAAAAAACTACTTCCTTCTTTTATAATTCTAGATCCAGAATGCATACCAAACGCAGCCTTGAACTTGTGGAGTTAAGAATTGGATACAATTTGCATAATCTAGTAGGTACATTTTATTGAGTAGTTAATGTGCAACTACAAACTACTGGGTAGTATACATTTATTATATAATATAATATTGGGAGGGGGATTGATACTAGCTGCTGGCCCTTGCACCAACGCGGGGGCATCCAATTGGGTAGGATAATTTTTATTTCATGGGATGGGAGGTTAATTTAACTTGCTCATGTGCCTGGAAGGGGGATTATTGCCAAACTGTGTGGTGCCTCTGCCTAGACACAAGAAAGGCAAAATGACCGCCCCATCCCTTGTAAAATGAAAAATCCTACCCCCATTGAATTCCCCTGCACTTTCATTGGCCCCTTGTGCTGGTGCTGGGGCCATGAATCAGGCAACGATCTCTTGGCCTTATTATATACAAATACAATGGTTGAATTACTGTTTCACTACAAAATCTCTCACCTAAGCCATTTATTTAAGCTTCTAGTCCATTGACCTAAGACTTCTGTCTTTTTTACTCTTCTCCTATATCATGTGTCAACACTCAACACCCCACATGTAACTAACTACCCATGACCTAACTTGAGCAGATTATAATACTCCCTTTAGCTTTACTTCTTCTAGGGCTAGATCCTAATTAATCCTTTGAAAAGCTAGTCATTAATGTCATGCACTAACAATCAAATTAATGTTTTTAATCAAATTTTAGACACTCAAATTGTGTAGTTATTTAATGGGTTATCTACCTATTTGCTCAACAACCAAATGCAAATTTAAGGTATTAACTTCAGTACAGTGCAATGGGTAGGATTGGTATAACCAACCTGACCCAGAGAGAGAGAGGCATAGAATACTGTTTTATCAAAAAAAAAAAAAAAGAGGCATAGAAGACTGACCAATCAAATTTTCAAACTATTTTCAAGGAATTCCATGAAAAATAACTATTTCCAAGGGAAACTGGGAAAGGCAAATTTGGGGTCAAAATTTTTTTCAGAAAAGGGTAAGGGAAAGAGAGAAGAAGGGCAAATATGTGAAAAGGGGGTGAAATGGAAGGTCAAATTAGTAAAAGAAGCACAAAAAATGGACATCCCCTCGTTCCCACCCAAAACCCTCGCGTCAAAAGGAGTTATTATTGATAACTGAAGGCCGAAGGTTATCCGGCAAAAGGAAAAGCAAGAATTTTCTTTGCAGAAGCCATTTCTCTTCTCTACCTGTCTTTCTCTCTTCCTTCGTCTGAAACCCTTTACAGTTTCGTCTTCTGCCGTCTTTGTCTCTCTCAAAAAATGGTGTCTTTTGGGGCAGGGTTTATCGTAGAAGAGTTTCTTGACTTCTCTTCGGACATCGGCGAAGAAGACGAGGAAGAAGACAACAAACAGAGCAACAGCAACAACTTTCCTACCACCACCACCACCAACAACAACAACAAAGCCCTCTCTTCCTCTTCAACTTTGGACTTGGACTCCAAACCCACAAACCCTGCTACTCACCAAATCCATCAGCCACAACGAGAAGCACAAACCGTGTTGAACATTTTCGACCTAGATGATGACCACCACCATTCCTTCCCCGTAAGTAAAAGAAAAAAATCTCTCCTTTTTTTGGGTTTTTTTCTTTCCTCCTTTACTCACTGCCGGCCCGGCAACTCTTCTGTTGCCTTCATTTTTAATTCCCTGTTGAGTTTAGACTCGGTCGAGTCGTTCCGTTTTTTCAAGTTTGAAAAGCCCATTGACTCGGTTAGAGTCCTAACTCCTTCCCCGAGTTGTAGGTTTCAACTGGACTCGACCGGGTGAAGCTTGACACAGCCGAGTTCATAATTTTCATATGGACATTTGCTATAAAGTTTGAATTTTGAACTTTGAAAAAAGAGAAATATTAGAAAGTACAACTCAAAATTCTGAACTGCAAAGAACCAAAATGAGATATTTTGCTGAAAATGGAAAAATTATGATTTCTTCAATTTTACTTGGCTGAAATTTTATGACTCGTTCGAGTTGTTGATTGAATCGCCCGTGTTGACTCTGGTGGACTCCCAGTTTTCACTTGTTTCTTGGTTCTGTCTTCCTCTCTGTGCTCAGGAATTCCTAGAAGAAGAACTGGAATGGATAACAAACGGAGACGCTTTTCCGGGCGTAGAGACATTCGACGACATTTTCCCAGGGAAGCTGAGTAAGGGCCCAAATAATCATAGCCCTGTCTCGGTGCTTGAGAACAGTAGCAGCAGCAGTAACAACAGTGGCATTATGATTTGCTGTGCTAGCCTCCGAGTCCCAGTTCGAGCCAGAAGCAAGAGGCGAAGACGGAAACGTAGTGGGTTCTCAGATTTGTCAGGTCAGCAATGGCGGTGGTGGTGTGAACGTAAGAACAAGAGCAATGGAGGAGGAGCAACATTAGCAGCAGCAAATGAAACAATAATGGCGACGATAGGTAGGAAGTGTTGGCATTGCGGGGCGGAGAAGACGCCACAGTGGCGGGCAGGGCCTCATGGACCAAAGACACTCTGCAACGCATGTGGGGTAAGGTATAAGTCGGGCAGACTCGTGCCGGAGTACCGGCCAGCGAGTAGCCCTTCTTACTCTAATGAATTGCATTCCAACTCTCACAGGAAAATATTAGAAATGAGAAAGCAGAAGCAGCAGGAGTTGTTGATGGAGTCTGTGGATAAAGGGTAGCGCTTGAATCCTTTTGTTGTTAGATAGATAGCATATAATTTAGAGATTGTTGTATTGGATAGTTGTTTGGATTTTGTTTTAACATTAAACCAGTTGAATAGGGAAGTTTAGTGCTTTCATTTAAATTAGGAAGCCCAGGGTGGAAAAAAGAAAAGAAAAAGAGAGAGAGAGAGAGAGAGAGAGTTCCTTTTTACTAGTATTCATTTATTCATTGTTCAATGGATGCTGATGCAGTCGTGTGAAATGTAGATTGCAGAAACTAGGATTTACTGGTAGTCTTGATTCACTGACTTGGTTATCATCTTCAGATGGAGATTAGTCATTAGTGGCCTTAGTTATTGAATTGTGATTGTTGATTGTGGAAATCAGGAGATTGGTTTGTTGTTTGTCGGTTCGGCTGGTGTTGGAGGGGAAGTGGTGTGGAGTGATTGGACCATGAGTCAATTCAGAATCCTAGCTGAAGAAACAATTGCCTTACCCTTTTGTTGTTGATCTACAGTAGTGTTTCTGAATCCCTGAAGGGTAATATGCCTTGACCTCCACCCCAACACTAACCCTTATTAATCATACATTTTCTTGGTTAGCCCACTTGATGCAAAATCAGTTTGAACCGATTGCTTGGAAAGTAAAAGTTTTGTTAATGGACTTCATTGACATGAATATTTATTATTTTGTTGTTTATATTCATGCTTTGTCCCTCATTTGAATTTGCATTTCATACGAGTTTCTGTTGTTGGAAAGGAAAATGCTCTGATTTGTATGTTGGCATTGAAATTGTACAATTTGAGGATATTGGTTAAATGCATATTTTTTATGGTAAGGCTTCAAGATCATACTTGCATCCATATGCCCAAAGAATCATAGAGTAATTCAATAAACGAGCCATAAGCACGGAGTTATCCTAGCTTAGAATTGCAGAGTAACGGACTGATATTGAAGCCACTCTCTCTCTCTCTCTTGTTCTTTGTTTTTTCTTTTTCCTGGTAAAGGTGATATTACTTTCTGCAACTGGAAGTTGATATTTCATTTGTTTCTGCAGCATCATTGGGATAAATTCCAATTTTTTGCTTGATATTTCATGTGACATCTTAATGCAAGAGTAAAAAGTTACTGCTCTTTCCGTCCTTTCACGACTGTTACTTCCTTTCCTTTACTGCTTTCACATATAATGGCATCCCTTCCAACTCAGAAATGTCTTTAACAAGTCATGCTACATGTGGTTAATAGTATGATACTGAATACCAAACCCTTTGTCTTCCCTGATAGTTCTACTGATAATAAAGGGCATCCTTTCTCAAACTTCCATATGCAGATCATTTTCCTCACAAATTAAAAGAAATTACCCTTCCCTTTCTATGTTGTTGGATTGTGTCATGACTTGGTTTTGTTTTTAATACCATTACCCTTCCCTTTCTATGTCTCTGGTTTGTTTCTATGCAATAATCAAGTGTCTGATATGTTACATGTAACCTTGTACATTCTTTATTTATTTATTTAAAGAAACTCAGTTTGGGAGAAACTCCTACCAAGAAAGGAGAGATTTGCAAGAAAAAGAGGTGGTTGAAGCCATCAAATAAAGAAGAGTCCCAGTCCAGAGAAGCTGAGGATTTGTTTAGAGCATTTTATCACTAATTTGAGTCTGAGTTGATGACCAGGGTAGAGAGATGAAGGCTTCTTGCCAAAAGTAAAAGCATCACGGATTGCGTCCGACTCCATGGCTGAGGCAGAGAAGCTAAGTCTGTGCTTATTCTTTGCTGCAAGATACTTGCCTAGATGGTCCTTGATGATTACATCCCTACCTCCATGTGAAGATAAAACAACAGTCCATGTGCCATCAGTGGAAATAAGAGCATGTTCTCTTGAAAATTCCTCCGGCCTAGATGCCTTAGATGGAAAGGCAAATGGAACTTGTGGTGGCTGCCGAAGAAGACCCACACGACTCTCCTCCACTGTGTGTACAAGCTAGCCATAGTGCTGGCAGTCAAGTCTGAGTGGGCATGGTTGAAAATGGCTCCATTTATCGGCTTCCAGATTTGCCAAAGAGGGGAGGGTAGGACCACTGAATATTGAAATCCTGAAGGTTAGGAATTTACTTATAATAAGAGAGAAGAAAAGGAAGCCGATCCTTAAAGTGCTGGCCATGGAAAAGTTTGGTGTCAAAACGAAAAGAAGATGCTAACCAACATGCTCTTGCAAATGAGCATTTAAAAAAGGTGTGAATTATAGATTCTTCCTCATTGTAGGGAGGGCAAACAGGGGAGGGGGAGATGTTTATGAGGAATAGCTATTGGTTTACTACTAGGAAATTAGAGCTACAACGACAGAGGAAGAGTTTTAATCTTGGGTAGAGGCACTAGACATAGATAAGCTCATTCAAATGGAGAGAGAGTGGTGTATGACAGTTGACCTAGCCATGAATTTCCCATTCTTTGCCTTCACCCAGATCTTGTCATTAGTAATCTCAACGCTAACTGGAATTTGGAGTATAGCTTGAGCTTCTTTGAGTGTAAAGAGTGAAGTAATAGATGAGAAAGCCCATTGTTTAGAATTGGGGTTGATAAGATCCAAGACTTGCAAGATGTGGGGATTCTGTTGAGGACTAGAGATTCTACCACTAGGTAGAGTTGGAACCCAAACATCTTTATTGATAGAGATTGAAGTGCCATCACCAATTTTCTTTTGGAGTTCCTTCATCAAAACATCTCTCCCCTTGAGAAGACTACTCCAAACCCAAGAGTATGAAGAGTGAGGCCACGCTTCAAGGAATTGTGAATTAGGGAAGTATTTGTCTTTCAAAACTTGCACCCATAATGCATTATTTGAAGTAATTATTCACCAACAATCTCCAATACTGTCAAATTGAAGCTTTTAAACCCCCGAAAACTGAGGACTCCTTGTTTTTTGCTCTTACGTAAGGTATTCCAAAGCATCCAATTGGTTCCCTTGTTCGAATTGCCCTTCCACCAAAAGTGTTGAACTAGTTTGTTTAAGCTTTTATATGTACTTACGGGGAGAAGAAACATTGACATTGCATAAGGAGGAATGGTAGAATCAATAGATTTTGACGAGTACCTCCTTACCAGCCATTGAAAGATAATTTTCTTTCCAACCAGCTAACTTGTCTTGAACTCTCTTTACTAGTCTGGAGAAGAGACTCTATTTGTTCTTCCAAAATCAGTAGGTAGGCCTAGATGTCTTCCACGATGTGTGACCTCTTTGAATCTTAGAATAATAGAAGCACTTTGTCGAATAGCCAAAGAATTGTTTGAATTGAAGAGAACACTAGATTTAGTAAAATTGATCTCTTGACTCTACTAGACAATACTCAAGATTTATGTCTTTCCTCGTCTAGGGATGAAATTAGTAAAGCTTTATTTTCTCTAAGTCCTTTAAAATCTTTAGGTCTTGATGGATTCCCATTAGCGTTTTTTCAGGAATACTAGGATGTGTTCTATGTTGAATTGGTTGCATTTGTTAGGGAATTCTTTTCCTCAGGTACTCTTACCACCGGTATCAAACAAGACCTTACTCTGTTTGATTCCAAAAGTTAAGAGCCGTGAAGCTGTTGATCAACTTCGACCAATAAGTCTTTGTGGAGTGGTTACGAAAGTGATTACCAATGTTATGGCTCTCAGACTTCCACATTTACTTGATGTTCTTTTCTCTCCAACGCAATTTGCATTCATCCCGTCCAGACTAATCTCTGACAACATATATACAGCACATGAAGTGAACCAAAGGGAAGAAGTTTGTCATCTTGAAGTTGGACATAAGGAAGGCCTATGATCTATTGGAGTGGACCTTTATTGAGGCAATTCTTCTTAGAATGGGACTTACCCCAAAATAGGTTTTTATGATTATGTAAGCCTTTCATCAGTTTCCTACCATATATACGCTCGTAGTGCATTTTTAACAAATGCTAGGTCTACCGGCTTAATTTGTGGTATATGCATTCAGATCCTAGGTACTCCCATTCATTTATTATTTGTTGATGATTGCATATTATATTTTGAGTTGAAACTACAAGAGGTTAATCGTATGATGGACTACTTGGATGTTTATTGCAAGGCCAGTGGCCAGTTAGTGAACCTAAAGAAATCTTGTTTGAACTTTAGTCCAAACACACCGGCTCTTTTCAAATGGTGATTCTCGAGGATCCTGAAAGTTCCATATGGGGATGGGATTCGCAAATATCTGGGTCTCCCAACTGATTTTGAGGTCTCCATGGTGGAGTTTTTCTATGAGATTAATGACAAATCAATTGCAAGGATGTAGAGCTGGAAGCATTAGCTTTTATCTCAAGTAGGTAAAGAAACACTCCTCAAATCTAAGGCGCTATCTATGGGTACTTTTGTCTCTTCCCATTGTTGTTTACTAGTGGCTCCTTGTGCTCGATTCAACAAGGCAACAATTGATTTTATTGGGGAGATAGCTCTCAAGGCCGAGAAATACATTGGATGTCTTGGAAGAGGTTGTGCCAAACCAAGTCTATCTGCTTACTAGGATTTCCTGATCTAAATCTTCATAATAAAGCTTTGTTATGTAAGGTGGCTTGGAGACTAGAAAAATCCTACTTCCCCATGGGTTTGTTTCATGAAATCAATTTATTTACCCAAAACGAATTTCCTCCATGCATCAAAGGGACACCAACCCTCTTGGGCATGGCATAGTATCTTGTTGGGACATGAGGTGCTACAAGAAAGTTTAATATGGCAAATTCCCAACCACAATGAGGTAAATATGTGGGAGGACCAGTGAATCACAACATTACTGGGGTTTAAGCTCCAATATGGTTGGCCTAACAACTGCTCTCTCTCCAATTCGTTTCTGACATAATTACACCAACAAAATCTGGAATATGGATTTATTTAATCTATATTAACATCAAACGGATGTTAATGCAATCACGCAGATCACCCTTCCTTTATTCCCGTGGGAAGATTGTCTTGTTTGGGCAGGTAACAAGGACGGGAGATTCAGTGTTAAATCGGCCTATCATCTAGTATGTAACTAGGATCATAAGCAAAGCATCTGTAGGCCATCATCGTCCTACACTTCCAATGTTTCCACGGCACCAATAGTTTTTTTGGACCATATGGCATGCCGGACGGTTCCAAAAATTAGGAGTTTTCTGTGGTGGGCATGTGCAAGGACTCGCTACATGTGCAGCCTTGGCGCATTGCAAAGTTCCTATTGATCCTCAATGTGCTTGTTTTGGGGAGCCTATGGAAATTCTAGACCATATTGTGCTTGCATGCTCTTCTTCGCAAATCGTATGGTTTGGGAGCTGTTTGACATACATCACCCCTACCTCAGGACTCCTAGTATTTCACAGTGGATCCAAAGTTGGAGTCTATTCAATAACCTTGGAAAAAATATTTAGCGCCAAACTACTAAATTGTGTGGTACTTGTGGAGAGCAAGGAATGACTACTCCTTGGGGAGGCATACATGGACACCTATGGATGTGATTATTCAGGCACAAAAAGCACATCAGGAATTCATGCGCAGGCAAAATCCTTCAAGTTCTACTACTAGGGTTGGTACAGTCTCAGTTCATAACTCAATAGCTTGGTTCCAACCTTGTCGGAATGAAATCAAGATAAACTGTGATGCTTCCTTGGTTCTTGGCGAGCAACAAGAAGAGGGGAGGGGGAATTCATCTTTAGAAACAATACTAGTTTACCTTTGTTTGCAGCCTTAGAATCGGCAATATTTATGGACATTCTTATTGGTGAAGCAATGGTAGTTCACTCTGCTCTCCTTCAAGCGATAGAGGATAGTTTTGACCACGTAGTTGAATCAGACAATTAAGCTTTGATTGACTTCATCACTGGAGCTCGGTAGATTCCTCCGCTCCCAGTCTCTTCACTCATTGAATATATAAAACATATTGCCTCATAACTTGAGAAATGAAGGTTTACTCATATTCCAAGGGCAGCTAATGTTGTGGCTGACTCCCTTGCCCAAAAGGCCTCGTCCTTGACGTGTAGGATGGACCGGCCACTTCATATGGCTCAGTTATGCCTTGTATAATACAAGTCTACAACAATAGATTTGTTTCCTACCAAACAAAAAACATCTCCCCAACTCTTGAGAAGATCATGCCGTTGTCATCAAAAGGTAGATGATAAATTCGAGTGCCTGATCTGTTGATTTTTATTCCTCCAGGATGTCGAGAAGCCTCTACGTGCAGCATATGGCATGAAAAAGCTTCTTGGCATATGATGAATAAATAGGGGCTTAATGGGCAACCCTGGCAATGACCATATTTTGGGGGGGGGGTGCGACTTGACCAATTATATTTCCACTGACTTAGACATTATATGATAATGTGGTAACACATTGCATAATCTAGTGTACCCAAGTACTTACAAAACCGAGTTTGAGTAGCATTTTTTCAAGAAACACCTATTCAATTTTGTCATAAGCCTTACTAAGATCCAACTTAAGGGCCATAAAACCAGATTTACCATTATTAGTATGCATTTGGTGAAGTTGTTCATGCAAATATACATATTAAAAATTGCTCTAGAGGGAATGAAGTAACTCTAGTAGGGGCTAATGAGTGAGTGGAGAATCGATTTTAACTAGTTGACAATGCACTTCGCTATGATCTTATATATCACAGAGCAAAGATTGATGGGTCGAAAATAGCCCATCACCTCTGGGTGCTTTTGCTTGGGCGTAAGGGCAATAGCCCATTATTAACGAATTGCTGAATTGCAACTACTATGTCAAGACCTACTACATGACACTGGTGTTGATAAAATTTCCTGGCGATTTTGATTGCTAAAAACTTTTGGAAACGCACTTCCTAGAAAGTTCTCAATGCCAGGTGGTTGAGAAGAGGAGTATAGATTTTAAAAGAAGTACAAATCAAGGCTAGAAGAAGTGAGCTTCCAGGATCCAGGGATAACTTATAGAAGCTTTGGGTGCCCTTCCCATATGGCTTCAAAGTAAAACCCTTACTGTCTTCTATGTTGCCGAGGCATGATATTGACATACATTGGAGTATGTTCTGAGCCAACCATGGCGTGCCGATGAACTCTAATGGAGTTATGCTCATTGAGGAGGTCCCCATTATCGAAGACCTTATTGAGACTAGCCATCACTAGGTTTGCCATTGCCTTTCATTTGACCAAGAAAAGGAGGGCTGCTAAATTTGAGTTTCAATAGGCTTTATTCATTAGTCACATTGCTGAATCCTAGAAGCCTCTTCCGTCGACCTCCAAATTTCAACTCCATAGCAAGAACCTCGTAATAATTACCAAGGCACAAGTATGGTCTTGGCAAAATTATCTCTTGCAATTCTTTGCCACGGTCCTCCCAAGTTGAATGAGCTCCCTTCAAAATAACTTCTGACATTTCATTTTTGGCTCAAAACCGTACAATAAATATACCGGGATGGATGGGTAAATTGATGTAGCACAAATAGATAAATCCCTTAGAATGTCTTTGCAGATCAACATTAAAATTTGAAGAAACCAATTTGCTTCCCTCCCCCCCCCCCCCCATAAACAGGATTATAAAACAAATTATGTTCCAAACTATGATCATGTAAAATATGGAAGCATAGTTCAAATTATGGTTAGATCATATGGTTATGTTCAAATGTGAATCTAACTTCTCCATACTTTCCTTCCTTTTCAAGTTTGGTTGAATGCCCAAAATTAAAATCAAACAGTCAAAATTGGGACATACAATAGATTCTAAATGCCATGATTTAATTGTTTGATACTATCTTGAGGGTATTAAAGTTCTTTTGGGGAAGTTGCTTGACTAAGCAAGATGGCTCTAAATTTATTAAAATGTGCAACCAATTTGAATACTTGAAATTATGCATTTTCGAGTGTATAAAACCAGGCTTATGTGTTCTTGGGTTGGTAAATGAGGAGCTAAATTAATATAATTAATATTGCTGGATTCTTCATATTCATTTTAAGGGGAATTTTTTCCTTTCAGGTTAGTAAAACAAGGGCTCATTTACAGTTTGTCAATTGGCTTGGTGTTCTTTGTGTGTATGTGGGGGGTGGTTGGGGGGGGGAGGGGAGTGTGGCCCCTGCTTGCATGAGGGGGCCAATGAAAGAGCTCACGTTGGTATCATGAGGGGTGAGATTTCCCTCTTTCATGTATGGGGCAGTCATCCCCCCCCCCCTCTGTGTCTGGGTGTGGGTGGTATACTCCCCCACAAAGAACTTTTCTCCTGGTCAATTTATATCAAATGGCGTTTACCTACCCTCAAGTTAGTCCAATAAGGTACATTAACATATTAGATCCTCCGTCTATGGAAATGAAAAGTCATCTAAATACATGATAGAAGATCTGACCTCGTCTTGCATAATTCGGTAGTTCAATCTTGCTGGAGAATAAGTTGCCTATTTCGAATTTAGCTTGTCTCCAGGGAGCCCAGCACGCCCAGGGTGCTGCCAGCCGTTGGGTTGTGCCGCACACATCCCTAGGCATGCGCCGAGATGTGTGTGGCACAACTCAACCGCTGGATGCCCCCTGGAGACTATCCTGATCTGCCTATTTCACTAAGTTTGGAAAGCCACATCATAGTTTGGTAACTATTCAAATAAGTTGCCTATTTCACTAAGTTTGGAAAGCCATTTTTCTTAATTAGATAATTTTTAAAACTATTCATTTTTTCAATAGTTGGGGCCATCAAGTGATTTTATCACTTTATGAACCCCCCCCCCCCAAAAAAAAATGACAAAAGGGAGGAGAGTTGGTGACATCAAGTGATTTTTTGAGCATGGCCCCTCGTCAATGCAGGAGCCAATGGGAGTGCTTGCAGAAGCATCAATAGGGGTGGGTGCGATCAATTTATGAGGGTCTAGGTCTGGGGTAGGAGCCAACAAACATGCTCCTTTTTCCATAGTAAAAGAAGGCAAGAGTTTGGCAAAACTGGTGTGTGGTTTGTGTGATTATACTTTCATCAACAAAAAAAAAAGAGTTCAGCAAAACTATTTATTTTTACATAACAACTCACCCATCTAAGCTTCTGTTTGTAAATTAAACTCACTTATTACCAAAAATAAAAAAATAAAAAATCACCCACCTAAACCATGTGAATATTTTTCTTTCTTCTATCCAACTGCCCAATGGGACCATCTACAACTAGATGAGAGAGAGAGAGATGGTGCCTCATGGCACAAGGAGGGGGAAGAGGGTGTCTTATGAAATGAGGTCAAGACCTCGTGATCTATTGGGAGTCTACATTCTACTGTCAAGGCACCAGTTAACTAACAAACAAGGAACAATGGAACCTTACACTCAAACAAGCTCAAGACAATAGAGTTGAACTCGTGACCTCTTAGGACTCTACATTCTACTGGCAATGTACCAATTAACTGAACAAATAGTTGTTTATAGGGAACAATGGAACCTTACACTCTCACCCCAACTTGGCTTCACGAATGCACAAGTGAAAAAGCATCCTAGACCCCCGACACATGGATGAATGAATAGTCTCTCTTCTAAGTGCTTATGGTACTCTTATAGAACCACATCCTATATATACATCTCTTATCCTTCCACAAACAATAGCAATGTATAACTAAAACCCAAGAGCAAAAGAACCCATATCGAAACAAAAACAAAGCACAAAAAGACAAATTATAATGCACTTTTGAAAAATGGATTTTTTTTAACAAACTTCCTTTAGCGTGTGGCTTAGGTCCTCGTACAAGGACAGTCCTTGGGGCCTGATTACCACTTTGATGGAATCTATTGCCCCCTTTGGATTCCATCAGCGTGGTGCTCATGTCCCAAAGACCATCCTCGGAAGAGGACTTGAGCGGGACTCCTTCCTCTAAGAAGAAAAAGAAGAAGAAAGAAAGAAAGAACGAAAGAAAGAAGAAGAAGAAGAAGAAGAAGAAAACCTAAAAAATAGCCCCAGCCTATTGTTGTAGTTCGCGGCCTTCACCTGAAAATCTAGTCATGTGATTATAACAAATTTGAGTTTTTCTATTTTAAGGTAGGTACCCCTACTATCCTGTACCAATGAGATATTTTCACATTCACAATAACTTGGAGGAACCCATGCACTAAAAAATGTCATAGTGACTAGAAAGAAAACCTTTACCGAGAAAAAAAAAGAAAAAGAAAAAGAAGAAGAAGAAGAAAACCTAAAAAATAGCCCCAACTAAAAAATAGCCCCAGCCTATTGTTGTAGTTCGCGGCCTTCACCTGAAAATCTAGTCACGTGATTATAACAAATTTGAGTTTTTCTATTTTAAGGTAGGTAACCCTACTATCCTATTCCAGGGGTGAGTTTATAGACACCACACACTACCAAGTACCAACTGGCGTTAGACAATTGTTCTCGCGATAGATTGGGTTTCTCGTCTCATAGAGTTATACTCTTATAGTTACTGTTATACATTCGTTACACTGCGTCCGCTTCCTTCAACCGTCCGATTCAAACCCCTATTTAACAAAACATTTTAATCTAACGTCTGTACTTGATATATAGAAAGATTCTAATCTAATGGGTACTTGACATATAGAAAGATTCTAATCTAATGGTTTTGGAAAGTTAGTTACATTACTAAGTGGAAGCCCGGGGTTCTACTCCCATTTCGTGCCGCCATTTAAACCCCTCCTCGCTCGCGGCCGCTCTTTCTCTCTAAAACGATCTCAAAGCACAAGAGGGAAAAAAGGGCAGTGAACATAGCAGTTTGCAGAAGAAATGGAGAGCGGCCTCGCATATGCAGGAGCGGCTCAGCCTAACCATCTCCTCTCCCCTTCACGCAATCTCATGAGGCTACTCTCTCCAGCCTCCTTCAGAGACAGAAGAGAGTTCCCTTCCTCATCATTTCTGAAGGTTTATCTCTGTTTCTTTGTCATTTCTATCAAATTTCCAAATTAAATCAATTTTCTTTCGATTTGCCTACTTGAATGCTTGTGATGTGGATCGATAATTTAAGATGTGATGAGAGAGGCGGGGAAGTTGTTCAGTTCAAAAGTTTCTGTTCCTTGTGAATATAATGGATTATCATTGGAATATTTGATTAATATCGAACTTGTTATGTATTTGCAGCTTCAGAATCAGCTCCCTTTTAAGTCCTCTCTCCAAACGACTTTCTCTACGCATCGTGAAGCAGCGGTATTGTCTGATCCTAGGTGTGTATTCTTTACAATCCTGAATTTTTTCTATCTCCTTAAATTGGAAGATTAAATGCTCCTTAGTTTTATTACTTTAGTTTAATGCTATTGTTCAATGGGATGTCATGTAGTAGCTGAGTGCTTGATCTCTACAGTAACCATGTTTATTATGTTTTTTTGATGGCTACCATGTTTATTATGTTGGAAGAACAATCATTGAACACATGCATTGATGGTGCCAGGGTTTGAGGTATCAATACCAATCGGTCTCCGCTGATACTGATACGATACCGATCCAGATTGGTTCATAGTGTTCGGTTTTACCCCGACTTTTCATTAAAAATCAGGTTTTTTAAAAGATTTTACCCTTGATCCGATACCGATATCTGATTCAGGAATTGGTATGGCCGATACCGATACAATTTTAACTTTGTTGGAAAGCTTTCCGACAAATAAAAAATTGCTTAATTCTGATTTATATTGAAGGAGTTACATTTTGATCAAACTTAATTTGGTGTGTGCGAATGCTGTTTAAAATCGCTCTGAGAAATAAATTTTTAGACAAATGAATATTTTACCACTCTTTTAGTTTTTAGCAATGTTTTATCATATTAGGATTTATGGGATTTTTAGATTTGAGAATAACCCCAGCATTTAAAAATTGAAAATTGCACCTACCGCCGAAAATCCAGTTTTTGTTCTTGAACTGAGGGGTTGGCTTTTATCTTTTTAGAATTTGATTTTTTTAACTATTTTTATTGGATTCAAATAAGGGGTATTTTCTTGTTTATGAATAATTAAGTAAAAAATTGACTTAAATGACATTTGGCATAAATAAGTGTATCCTAGTTTATGGCATAAATAAGTGTTTGTCCTGGTTTCAAGCCAGATTTCCTCAAGTTTCGATGGGTATAAGTGAATTTATATAGATGTTCAGGTCAAAACAGGGTCGAAACTGGTCGAAACCAGTCAAAATGTGGTATTTTTAAAACTCTCCTAAGGTTTCGTCTTGGTCAGTTGTGACACTAAGATTTAGTTTCATGTTTGTAACAATCCCATATTATAAATAAAGTGGTGGCCTCTGTCATCAAGACAAATCATTCTATTCTCGACTCTCTTATCTTCTTCCCTAAAACTCTTCTGAGGGTGAATTGGATTGTTACTAAATTAAATAGAATATAACAAACAGAACACAAACCCAAAATTAATCCTAAAATCATACTATGGCATATGACAGAAAACAAATAAGAAACAAATATAGAGAGTACCATGGAGGATACTACTAGTACCTTGATGTAAGAGAGATTTCTCCACTATCCGATTATTTTCTCAGGCAGGAATCAAGTCTTTACACAACTCAACCACTTTTATCGGATTGTACACTCGGACCATCCTGGGTCAAGGATTTCCACCCAAGTCACACAGGCCAAAGATTTCATCTCAAAGCCACACAAGCTTCCTTTACAAAAAAATGACTTCTTCTTTCAACCATGATACTATAAACACTTTAAAGCACAAATGATCAACTCAAGATAATTCTCTTTTGAAATTAAATAGTAAACACGTTGTAGCTCTTGTTTTCATCCCTTCTCGAGATGATGTAGACACTTGAGCACAGTCACAACGACAGTCTCTCAAGATGATGTTGACAATGAAGTTCAACAGCTTTTCTCAAGATGATCGAACTTGGCTTTGCATTAGCTGTTTGCTGTTGTATTGATTATTGTTAATTGATCTATGTGACATCAAGGGACCACCTATTTATAGGCAAATAAACTAGCTGGTAAACTAGCTGTTAAAGTCAAGCTTAGTTTCTCTTTTGAACATTCAAATTAACTTTTCATTTCCAAGAGAAACTAGCTCTTGGAGAACCACTTGTAATTCAAAATGGTTGAAAATATTAATCCTTTTTAGTTTCCAATATCCAACTTATAATTTCCAAGAAAAACTAGCTGTTGGAGCTCCTCAATATCAATGAAGATGTTTAAGAGTTCCACTTAAGTGGTTAGAGTCCATGTGGTTAACTAATGATGAGTCAAGACCTTTCATTTTCATATCCATGCAACAATAAATACTACTGCACAGAAGACCGCACGACAATTGTGGAAGACTGCACGACAGTCACGGAAAACTGTGGCTGTAAGGACTCAAGACTGTCACTCTTGGACATGGGCGGATGCAAGTCACAGAAGATTGCGGAATCGTCCGTTTGAGAAGACTTAGCCTCATTACTCTTGGGCTTGCATGGAAGACCGCAATGGTTGTCCAAGCACTCAGAACTTAAAAGCTCAGTTGTATGTGAGTTAGTATAATATTATTGGTGTACCATTTAAGCTCGGTCGTCCACCTCTTTTCACGGAAGACCGTGGACAACAGACTTAGACAACTCTCTAAGTTGAACCATGTGGTTTCTTGGTTTTTCAATTTAGGTCCTTTTTTATATCACTATCTTGGGCTTTTTTCATCTTGTTGATCAAGTGCATTAGGATTACAAGGATTTGCTAATAATAATAAAATTCTAATCTTGTCCTTGAAAGATTTCTTCAACTTGATGTTGCTTTCAGCTCCTTGATCTTTCAAGTCTCAGAAGACCGTCCTCACTAGTTCTTCTTCTTCTTCATCCAATCAACATGCCTTGTTCTTTCTTCAACTGTACCTCTTCAGTAGCTTGGGTATCATCAATCTCTTAGCACATTAGCACAAATGTTAGTACACCCAAACACACATCACACAATGGTTTTCATATCTAAAACACATAACATATAAATGAAACCTTCTAGGTCCAACAACTACTGATAATAGATCTTAATGGGCTCAAAACAATAATCAAAAGTCCCTTAAAACACCAACAAATTTCAGCAATAATATAAGGATGCTAATCTAAAATGGTAAATTAAACCTGATCTTTAAATAGACTATAACTAGAATCCAACTTGAAGTGGGACTCTAGAAAATTATCACAAAAATCAAAATTTGAAATCGTGTGGGTGTTTAGAATACTATCCGATTAGCAAATTTTTGAATCGGATTTGGAATCATGGATGGAAATGATGGAGAAATTGAAACTCCAGCAAGTAGGGTATGCACAAGAAGAGAATGTAACCAAAATACTAACCTGATTTAGTGGGTACGATGAAAAAGAACGGAAGAAAGAAGGATATGAACCAAACATTTCACCGGGAACTAGACTGAAATCCCATCAGCCTACCTAAGCATCTCACCAACGGTTGCTACTGGATCTCATATAAGCTATTCTGAAATACACAGAACATAGGAGCAAAACCAAGCTTTATTTAATATTAAAAACCATCGGGAGACTTTAAGCCTTACATTATTAATTTAGAAACTAAAAGTGTACTTACAATAGGAAAGGAAAGTGTACTTGAAATTGGAAAGAAAGAATTATGAAACTCCACAATAGGAATAGATGTCCCTTATAACTAAAACTCTATCTTAACTAATTAGAATGTGTCCCACATAATTAAAACTCTATCCAAATTAGAGATAGGAGTTCTATTCAGGAAAGACTCTATCCTATCCTTAACAACCAAGGAAATAACAATTACTTAATGAAATAAAACAACTGAAGCTAACCTAATAAAGTAAATCCCGAACTCGTACCTCCTATCCATAATTTAGGTCCATTAAAGTGGCTTATACAAAGAAAACCGATGCAGATAAATCACAGATTTGGGCTTACTTTAGTGGAAAAAAGCTTTGGATTTGGTACTTGGGTTATGCATGCATTGTGCCTTTCATCCAATGTGTTTCCATTGTAATGGGCCACTTTAATGGGCCTATAATATTGGTAGAGGCTAGGCATACGAGATTAGTTAAGTAAGTGTCTTTATTTTAAATAATTAATGAGAATTTGGCTGTTGCTTTTTGCTGTTGAGAGTATGCTGCTGTGAGACTCAGTGAGGAGTGAGAAGCTCTGTGATTAGTGGTGAATCCAGATCTTCTGTTATTTACTTGTTCTTCAGTAAGGTATCATTCTGATTTCAGGTTTTCTGCAAATCTGTCCATTATTGCTTCCTGCAATATCCAGTCCTATTCTCACTAGGACTGCTGTTTTGAAGGTGATCTGTATTTCTGATTTTGATTATGTTTTCAGAAACCTTCAACTGAGATTGCACTATTTCATAATCTGTTTTCAAATTTTGATTCTGCTGGTATTTTATTTGCTCTCTGGACCCCTCACCCCTGATTTTCAAATTGAACTGAATTTTTAGGATAAGGAGCTCTGCTGACTGCCAATGTCACGTAAAATCTTCCATGTGATTTTAATGATTACTGGTTTTTTAAGATTTGATGAATAAGAAGTTTTCACAGCTTTTACCTACTTGATGAAGTGAGATAGTAAGCAAGTTGGATCAATCTGCTCAATGGATGAAAATAACTGGGTTGTCCATATTGCAAAAGGAACATGGCCCTGGATCATCCTACGCAAAGCAGCCTTTCATTCCTTGTTTCGTTGAGGCACCCCCCCCAACACACACACACACACACACACACACAAGCACATAAAACCCCCTGGCGAATGGGATACCAGAAAACGCCTTTCATTTTCCCCCCTTCGTCGGTCCTTGCCGCCTTCCAACACAAGCCCTCGAGCCTCCTTTGCGCTATCTTCCTCGTATCCTTTGAAATATACCTCTTGTCATTCAGCAATTAAGATCAGCCCGTGGTAAATATGAATGGGAAGGGGACCCAGTCCCTGGCTCAACCAGCATGACTAAAAGTCCGAGATCCCCAGTTTATCATAATATAAAAGCAGCTGCATTTATGCCATTTTAAGACCACTATATGCATTTATGTCTGAAACTGGCATGACTGACAAGGTCGAAACACTGGCAGATGCGTTTGTGCCTTCTGAGATCAATTTTTTTTCATTATAATGAATTGCTTACATTTCAGCCATAAATTTGGCACAAATCTAGTTAGAATTTGCAATTGAAATCAAGTTACTTCGTTTGCCATTATAACTCCCTTTGAGTTTAGTGGTTACTAATAGAACAACATCAATATTGGAGTTCCTGATAATCAGTTATTTTGCATCATTCTCATGTTGGATGTGTTATATACTTAAGTGAATTGCAAAGAACAATACACTGGTTATTATGGTGCAAGGCTGCAAGCAATTAAATAATTACAGGAGATTCGAGTCCATTGCTTACTTACATTAATTTCCACTTTTTGTGCTTGTTATGCTTATGTGTTAACTTGTTCTGAATATTGAAATATTGGTGCAATCAGCAGTGAAACATTTGAATTGGCTGATATAAATTGGGATGACCTTGGATTTGGTCATGTGGCAACCGATTATATGTATGTCAGCAAATGTCCCAAAGGTGGTAACTTTTCTGGTGGTGAATTAGTACGTTTCGGGAACATTGAATTGAGCCCATCATCTGGAGTTTTAAATTATGGCCAGGTTTGTTATCTGAACTATTGCACTAGTGCACTTCTTTTGTCTTCTTTTTTGTATGTGTGTGTGTGTGGGGGGGGGGGGGGGCACTACAGCCTGTTACACGATTTAGTTCTATATTTTATTTCATGGATGCGTCTATTACCTGAGGTAATGGTTGAGATTGAATTGCTTTTACATGTAGAAGTGAAAATGGCCATTACCCAGTGCTGGTACCGCTACACAGGGTCCTGGGAGAGGGATGAGTTTGGAGATGGTCCTGACCTCAGAAAAAATATTGGAATTTTTATTATTCTTATGCTTAAATTTCTTGCTTTCTTGTTTCTGCAGGGAGCTCATCTGCCTTTCTTTTTTTGAAGTAGCATATATCTATTTAGTGGAAAGACATTCTTTTTGGTATTACCTATAGCTTACTCTAGATACAAAATTGTGATGTTGTGAAATGGAGATTGGGGTTGGACTTGGGAGTTCAATTACAGCAAATTATATGGATACTAATATTTGAAAAATTTTAAATTCTTTGTTATACTTGAGTGTTGCTTGTGTTTCATACCCAATTAGTAGTTGTATTGCTGGAGAGGTTTCAGATGGGTGAGCTGAAGGGTATTGTATTTGCAGCAAAAAGAGCAAACCCCCCCCCCCCCCCCCCAGTGTGGATTGTTTAATCTACTAGAGAATGAATGCAACCTTTGTAACCTTATATGTATGAAATTGGGTTCAAGTGATTCAAAACATTTTAGGTCCTTTAGTTTGGCGAGGCATGTGCATATGATCCTTGCAAATGTTCTTTTCACAAGACTTTTGACAAAATCTTAGATCACAGAATATCAGCTTCCCTAGGAGCATGGTGGAAACTAGATATGTCCTCCATGAATGTTCACTGCTGATGTAGACGATTTCAAATATTCTGTAATTAGAGGCCTACTCTATAAATAGTTGGGCTATCAATGGCCCAGATTCTGATGCCGAACCTGGAACATTTATAGTGGGTTCACATCTGGTAAGATCCAGTCTGCCTATGGCAGGTCCATTTGGCACTGATCAGCCGCTCTAATTAAGATCCAAATCCAAACTAAGTATATAATGTGTGTGTGTGTGTGTGTGTGCTTGTGTGTTTAAGTGTGCGCTTGCGCGTATGCCTTATCCAATAAATAATCAGGCCTAGACATGGATCTCGTAGTGTATTATTTCCTTTGAATTTTCAAGGATTTTTCATTGTTGTTGCCTACTAGTTTATGAGAAATCATACCTTGTATTGTTTGACTTGAAAAATTGTGGATTCATAAATGAATATACAGCATATCTAGAAATAGTGCGATTTCTTGAAAATTTTTTAGGGACTTCATTTAAACCTTAAGGGAAAATGTTTCCACAAGGTTTTGTAATATTTACTCTAATACCTTAGGTTATGACTTTTGTTAGAGGCAAAGATGAAAATCAAAGTGGTGTTTAAGGACAGTTGGGCTTGCAATCGCCATTTTTGGAGGATGGTTTGTACAATTCACCTGCAGGAGGATGCTCATGAACCACCAAAAGTCAGCAGATTGTTGGCCTTGTGACTATAAAAAAGGGCCATTACCCAGGGCTGGTGCCACAAATGCGGGGTCCCAGGAGTTTGGAGTCAGTCTTAAGTCCTACCATATGGCATTTTTGCGCAAAGTGGCTATCCTCAAGACTTGAACCCAGACATTTGCCCTGGCAGCCCAAACCTTTTACCATTGCCCTAAGCAATGACTCTGGCCTGCTGACTATGGTTTCCAATAAAAAATGAAGTGGGTGAGAGTAGAACCCAGGTGTTCTATAACTTAACGTGTTGCATACCACTGCACCATAACTACTGGAGTGCTGGTTGAGTTTATTATGATCAAACTTAATATTTATGTGATGTATATGCACTATAATATATTCAACAGGCATGATCATTCAGACCTAAGACTGAACAGTTGGACTGTTCACTGAAAAGGGAGTGCGGTTCAATCTCTGATGCGTTTTTAAAAATATTGCCCTGAGTCTCTCTAATTCCTTTAGAGTAAATATTTGTTATTTATTGCCTTGAAGAAAAGAACTATTCCCAGGGCCCCACAAAGACTGACTTCCTTAGGAAAACCCCCATCATAAGGAGTTTAAAATGAATTGTTAACTTCTCCTTTTTCTAAACTTATTTTCTAATTTTCCCCTGTGTGCATATTAAATAGATGTCCAAATGGTTAAAGAAGAGGTAAAAAACAGTTTTACGTTATATCATGGCAAGGATTGTGGAGAACTGACAAGAAAGAGGCAACCTTCATTTAGTCTTACGACTCTTATTCATGAAGGAGTGTTGCTGTAATTGATTTCTGGTTTGATCTTGGGGCTAGTCTAGTTTGGTATATGAGTTTTAGCCTTTTAGGATCCAAGTAAGAACTGTTTGATGGTGGTCCAGTAGAAAAATAGGAATAGCTCCATATAAATTATTATGGCCTCCCTTTATTTCATGAGTTTTTCATTAGAAAAGATTGGTTTTGCTGGTGAGATTCAGTTTATAAGTAGACGGTGTTTTGTTATTGTTCCTAGGTGTTCTCATGGAGTCAGTGTTTTCAGTAGGAAGAATTTATAATCCTGCAGTGTAGAATCTCTTCTTATCTTTACTATATTCTCTGCAAGCATACCCATATTTGCTGTGGTTCGATTGAACTCCTTACAAATTCTAATCAATTTCGAGCTCCAATCCTTTTACACTGCTTCACTTAAGTATATTTGCTACTTGTGCACTATTATACTTTGTACAACATATATGTTGCATTACTATTGTATTCCATATACAACTGTACTTTCTATGAAGTGTTATTTTATTGCTTCATTGTGATATTTGATGATATTATTATTATGGGGGAGGAGTTTTTTAGGGATTATTTGAAGGCTTGAAAGCATACAGGAAACAAGATGGTTCTATTCTACTTTTTCGTCCCGAGGAGAATGCATTGCGGATGTGGATGGGTGCAGATAGGATGTGCATGGAATCACCATCTATTGAACAGTTTGTGGAAGCCATTAAACTCACCGTGTTGGCAAATAAACGTTGGGTAATTGCTTTGTAGTTCAAGATCTGGTTAGCACTTGGTAGTAAATATTGCTCTTAGCCTCTTACAAGCCTCTGTGCTTACTGCAGGTTCCTCCTGCAGGTAAAGGCTCCTTATATATCAGGCCACTGCTTTTGGGAAGTGGAGCTGTTCTTGGTCTTGCACCTGCCCCTGAATACACTTTTCTGATTTTTGTTTCTCCTGTTGGGAACTATTTCAAGGTTTGTTGATTAACTTGCCTTCTTTTGCATGCAGGCTATCAATTATAAATTGCCACTCTAAGATGATTGTTCTTTCCCGTTGTATTTCACTTCCCTTCAATTACTGAATACATGTGTTTGTGATTTCTTTCATGTGTCTAGAAATGATATGATTTATGGTGAATGATATCCTTTTTTGCCAAACTTTGGTGCTTATTTTAACTTTTTCCCCTATTTGAAATGTTATTTCTCTTCTACCTACGTATGCACCAGTCTTTCTATCTATCTATCTACCTGTACAGAATAGTCTAGATTTCCTGCTCTAAAGAGGGTGTCATGTTCCTGCTTTTTATGGGTGACAATTGACCCCCAGCTTTCTTCTTCTTTTAAAGTACTTGAGGTTATTATTTAGTCTTTGAGCTGCTTATTCCTTTCCACCTTCTCTTGCTTCATTTCTGCTCAACCCGATTCGGTTATTGGCCCAGCAGCCCCATTCCTATCCAGTTCGGAGTTAGTGACCATGAAACCTTATCCAGATCAGAGACCGGACTGAATAGGAATAGGCATTGTTTGTTTCCTGGCTAAAACTATGATTCATTTGAACTGTATCAACCTTATTTGATACTGATATCCAATGAAATCTGGATTAACCTAATTACTGGCCATCAAATAAACCAATATCTGATGACGTCATACCACAATCTTGAAGGTAATGTTCATTCTTGCTGGAAGGGCTGTGGACTATGGTAGTGTTATTATTTTATTTTTTGGGTTGGAATATCAATTTAACAATCATTTGTGAACCTTGATCAACAAGCTTCACAGTTTTCTCAACCAAGGAATATTTTTCATGAAGCCATTTGCTATAACAAAGAGTAGGAAATGGTGTGAGGATCGATTCAAGAGAGGAGAAGAGAAGGTAGGAGGTGAGAAAAGAAGAAGAGAAGATGAGGGGAAGAAGAGAGGAGAAGAAGAGAGAAGGAGATGTGCAACCGAATGTGATAGAGTAAAGATTCCTCTCCCCTATTTGATTTACTAACATGAAGAAGAATTACAAACACCTCCCTAGGGAGGTAAAAGGTAAAAAAGGAAAATAACAACATAAGACAACAAGATACTAAACTAGTGCCCAAATTACCCTTATTACATAGGCTCTAACACTCCCCTTCAAGCTGGAGAATAAATGTCTTACATTCCCAACTTGCATAGAAGGGCACTAAACTGATGAGGGATGAGCGATGAGCGGCATGAGCCCCTTGGTAAAGATGTCAGCCAATTGATCGGCTGTCTTAACAAAAGGAGTACAAATGTACCCAGAGTCAATCTTCTCCTTGATGAAATGTCGGTCCATCTCAATGTGTTTTGTCTTGTCATGTTGCACAGGGTTGTGAGCTATACTTATGATAGCCTTGTTATTACAATCAAGTCTCATAAGTGCCTCAGTATCAAATCCCAACTCTTGGACCAGCTTCCTCAATCATAGGAGTTCACACACTCAATGAGCCATAGCCCTAAACTCTGCCTCTGCATTGGATTGGGCCACAACATGTTGTTTTTTACTCCTCCATGTGACCAGGTTACCTCCCACAAATCTACAATATCCTGATGTGGACCGATTGTCAGAAATTGAAAAAGCCTAATCCACATCAGTGTAGCCCTCTATCTGTTAGAAGTCATGTAATAGGGGTAGTTTAGGAACTAGTTCTATTACTAGTTGCCTTATTATGTAATTCTGTTTTTCTTCTTTATTTCCCTTATACCTCCCTAGGGAGGTGGATGTAATTCTCTATTAGTTATGATTGAATGAATATATGGTGTATGGAGAAGCCTCTCCAACATAATCGATCACAGCCTAATATTCTCTTCTCTCTTCTCTCTTCTCTTGCTATCTTCTTCCTCCTCCAACTTCTTTCTTCTCCCTTCTTATTTCCTAAACCTAGAATCTAACTTGATATCAGTGCAGGCTCAAGGTTTGAGAGTCGTGTTCAGTCCTTGTTTTCATTCTTTCTCTTCTCTTTGAAATCCTTTGTGTCTAAGGATTCCAAAGAGGAGATTTCTGTGTACAACTTTGCTTAAAGGATATGGAATAGGCTCATTCTAGCCTCTTTTGATGATTGAAGGATCTACTTGAGATCTTTTGAAGCTTCTTTGGAGATTTGGATCTCCCACAGCTGCTGCTCCAAGTTCCGCCAGTCTCAGTTTCAGGTTGCAGCTGCTGCCATTCTCGGATTCCTTTTGTGTCTTGGTTTGGCCCTTTTGCATCGCCCAAGGACACTTATGAGAGTGGATATGATCTCCCTTGCTGATTGAAGAAGCTATATGAGCAGTTTTGCTCCTTGTGTGGGATCCTCTGTTCTGCCCAGGTAAACCCGAGAGTGTTTACTTTTTTTTTCTTGCTTCGAGCTGCAGTTTGATGCTCCCTTGATTAAGGGATGTGTATGCATAGCCTTTGTGAGGCTGTTTTACTTGTTTGAAGTTATTACTACACCTTGCTTGCCTTTGTGAGGCCTCTTCTTAGGGACTGCCTGTTGGACTGCTATTGTTATGCACTAGAAGTGCTTGATTTAAGTCTTCTTAGAGATTTGCTGCTAGGACTGCTTAGGCAATGTGCTATCCTAGGCTGCCTATTGGATTTTTTGCTTGTTTGGGTTAAGTGTGTACTCCCCACTTGTCTTTGGTGTTCTTGTTTATTGTCTTTGGTAAAGAATGACTGCTTCAGATGCATCTGTGCTTGGTAATGTTGATTCACAGCCCCCTACTGTTGTCCCTCAGTTGGCTTATGAGAGTACTCACCAACAGATTTCTTTTGTGACGCTTGATGGTACTAATTACCTAGATTGGTTACATTCTGTGAGACTTTCTCTTAGGAGTAAGGGAAAACTTGTATATATCACAGGTGCTATCAAGGCTCCCACAGCTGGTTCACCTACTTTTGATAAATGAGAGACTGAAAATTCTACAGTTATGACATGGTTGATCTTCTCCATGAAGCCCGAGATTGGGAGAAGGTTTATAAGGAAGGAAACAACCAAAGCTATTTGGGATAGTGTCTCTGTGGCCTTTGACAGAGTAGGTGACACTGCTAAGGTCTATCAGCTCCATCAAAGAATCCACTCATTGAAACAGGGTGACAGCACTATTTCTGGGTACTACAGTGCGCTCCTTAGTCTTGTGGAAGAGTATGATCACTACAGAGACCTTCATTTGACCAACCCAGAGGATGAAGCCAAGGTGTATCTGATTCTTGAAAAGGAGCGTGTCTTCTCTTTGCTTGGTGGTCTGAACTCTGACTATGAGCCAGTTAGACTCCAGCTGTTAGGCTGGTCTCCCCTTCCCTCTCTTAGTGAAGTCTGTAGTTACTTACAGAGTGAAGAGACCAAGCGACTTACTATGGCACCACCACTAGCATCATTTGAGAGGTCAACCCTCAATTCTAGTTCTGTTTGAGACACCGGTGGAGGTGGTAGAGGCCCAGGGCCTAACCGTGAGGAAGCTAGTACTGTGGAGATAGTTAGTGCCAGTGTAGTTGGGCGAGACAGATTTAAATGTGATCATTGTGGACGCACTGGACACACCAAGGATAGGTGTTGGTTTCTCCATGGTCGTCCTCCTGGTATGTGTGGTCGTGGTGGCCGTAGAGGGGGAGCTCGAGCTCATTCCGCAGCGGCGACTGATGCTGATGCCCCACAGGATGACTCCACCTTTATGGATGCAGTGGTTCGCAGGGTTGTGTCACAGTTGAGCATATCTTCTACATCTAGTATGGCTGGATCCTCATCATCCTCAGCTTTACAGGTCTCCACCTCATCTTCCATTGCTGCCCAGTCTTGGGTCATTGACTCAGGTATCATGGACCACATGACTGGTACGTCTCATTATTATGATTCCTATACCATTTGCTCTGGTAAGGACAAGGTTAGGGTAGCTGATGGCTCCCTTTCCTCTATATCTGGTAATTGTAATATCCCTGTGACATCATCTATTTCCCTCTCTTTTGTTCTTCATGTCCCTAACCTTACACTAAATCTTTTATCTGTGAGTCATTTTACTAAATCTCTCAACTGTTGTGTCACTTTTTTTCCTTCTCACTGTCTTTTTCAGGATTTGGTGACGAAGAGGATTATTGGTAGTGGACGTGAGGAACAAGGCCTCTACTTTTTTTATCCACTTTTGCCCACAGCTCATTCCTATGTGTGTGGTCGAAATGATAGTAGTTCTGTGGATTCTGTTATGTTATGGCATCACCGTCTTGGCCATCTATCTTTTGTAGTAGTGAGGAAACAATTACCTCACTTATTTTCATCTATTGCCTCTTCTCATGTTTTTCAATGTGAACCATGTATGTTTACCAAACATTGTCGGTCTACATATCCTTATCTTGGTAATAGAACTGTTGCTCCTTTTCATATTGTGCATACTGATGTTTGGGGTCCTTCCCCTACTACTTCTTTATTTGGCTTTCATTACTTTGTGTCCTTTGTTGATGATTTTTCCTGTGCCACATGGACTGTACTTTTGAAGCATAAGAGTGATGTTTGTGATGCCTTTCAGAATTTTTATCAAATGATCCTTACTCAATTTGAGACCCGCTTCAAAATTGTGCTATCTGATAAAGGGGGAGAGTACATGTTTGGTGGCCTTCAAACCTTCTTTACTACTCATGGCATTATCCATCAGCTAGCGTGTGTTGACATGCCCTAACAGAATGTGGTTGCTGAGAGGAAAAATTGCCATCTATTGGAGGTCACTCGTAGCCTATTGTTTGGCATGCATGTTCCCAAGACCTTCTGGTCCGCAGCTCTTCTCACTGCCTCCTTTCTCATCAATCGTATGCCTACTAAGCTTCTTAATTTCAAATCTCCCTTGGACATCTTATCTCCCAAGGCCTCTGCTTTTTTTCTTCCACCTAGAGTCTTTGGCTGTGTTTATTATGTGCATGTTAACAAATCTGCTCGCACTAAACTTGACCCCAAAGCTCTAAAGTGTCTCTTCCTTGGGTACTCTTCTACTACCAAGGGGTACAAGTGTTATTATCCTTCTTCCCGCCGATGTATCATTTCCAAGGATGTTACCTTTCTTGAGTCTATCCCTTTCTTTGTCCCTTCTCAGCATTCTCTTCAGGGGGAGAATTGTGGGAGTGAACAGGCTACTGATGATTTCTTTCTTTCTCCTTTACCTACATCTCCTTTTATGCTTGACATTGGGAAACACAGGACTGTAGATGTGGTTGAGGTTGATGATCAACCACTAGGGGGGAATACAGATTTGGTTGTTGAAAGTGGTTCTGGTAAGGAGAAGGATTACCACCTTACATAAAAAAAAGGTGAGCTTGCATAATACAAGAAAGATGATCTACCAAGAGTCCTCTTCAGATCCAGATCCACATCTTGAGAATCCTCCTCCTCAATCAAGTGACATTTCTTCTCCTCCATCTGATTTGGACCTTCCTATTGCTATTAGGAAAGGGAAAAGAACTTGTACTAATCCTATATCCCAATTTATTTCTTATGATGTAATTTCTCCTACAGGCCTTGCCTTTATTACTGCTCTGTCTACTGCTTCCATTCCCAAGAATGTCTTTGATGCTATGTCTGACCCAAAGCGGAGACAAGCCATGTCTGAGGAGATGATGGCACTTGAGAAGAATGGTACTTGGCAACTTGTTGACCTCCAAGGGACGTGTCCCAGTTGGATGCAGATGGGTCTATACAATCAAGTATAAATCTGATGGCAGTATTGAGAGATACAAAGCAAGGTTGGTGGCCAAAGGGTACAGTCAAGTCTATGGAATTGACTACCAGGAGACATTTGCCCCTGTGGCCAAACATAACTCGATAAGAGTTCTTTTATCCTTGGCTGCCAATAAAGATTGGCCCTTATATCAGTTGGATGTGAAGAATGCCTTCCTTCATGGTGATTTGGAAGAGGAAGTGTACATGCACACTCCACCAGGCTTCAAGATGCCTTCAGCTGAAGGGAAAGTGTGCCTCCTTAAGAAAGCCCTATATGGTCTCAAACAGTCACCAAAGGCATGGTTTGAGCGCTTCCGACAGGCTATTCTAAAGAATGGATACTCCCAGAGCCAAGCTGATCATACTCTCTTTACCAAGCGGAGTAATGGTACTATCACAGCCCTCATTGTCTATGTTGATGATATCGTGGTCACAGGAGATGATATAGCTGAGATAGGTAGATTGAAGAGCTACTTGGCACATCAATTTGAGATCAAAGATCTGGGTCCCTTGAAGTACTTCTTAGGAATAGAAGTATCAAGGACCAAGAGAGGAATCAACATATATCAGAGGAGGTTTATTCTTGACCTGTTGACAGAGACAGGGATGTTAGGCTGCAAACCAGCAAACTCTCCTATTGAGCAGAATCATAAACTAGGAGAGGACTGTGGTCCTTCTCTTGTTGATGCGGGAAAGTATCAAAGGCTAGTGGGGAAGCTTATCTATCTCTCTATGACTCGGCCAGATATCTCTTATGCGGTGGGAGTTGTCAGCCAATTCATGCATGCTCCCAAGAGTGGCCATTTGGATGCTGTGTACCGCATTCTGAGGTATTTGAAGTCCTTTCTAGGGAAAGGACTGTTATATGCAAGGCACAACCACTTGAGAGTGGAAGGTTTCACAGATGCCGATTGGGCTGGTTCCATTACAGACAAGAGATCTACCTCCGGCTATTGTACCTTTGTGGGAGGTAACTTAGTCACATGGAGGAGTAAGAAACAACATGTTGTGGCCAGATCTAGTGCCGAGGCAGAATTTAGAGCTATGACACATGGGGTGTGTGAGCTCATCTGGCTGAAAAGACTGGTTCAGGAACTGGGATTTGACACTGAAGGACCCATGAGGCTGTATTGTGACAACAAGGCTGCCATCAGTATCGCTCACAATCCCGTTCAACATGACCGGACTAAGCACGTTGAGGTTGATAGACATTTTATCAAGGAGAACATAGACTCTGGCTGTATTTGTACTCCTTTTGTGAAGACTGGTGATCAGCTGGCTGATATCTTCACCAAAGCTCTTGGCTCTCCTCAGTTTAGCTCTTTCCTAAGCAAGCTGGGAATGCATGATATATATTCTCCAGCTTGAGGGGGAGTGTTAGAAGTCATGTAATAGGGGTAGTTTAGGAATTAGTTCTATTACTAGTTGCCTTATTATGTAATTCTGTTTTTCTTCTTTATTTGCCTTATACCTCCCTAGGGAGGTGGATGTAGTTCTCTATTAGTTATGATTGAATGAATATATGGTGTATGGAGAAGCCTCTCCAACACAATCGATTACAGCCTAATATTCTCTTCTCTCTTCTCTCTTCTCTCTTCTCTTGCTATCTTCTTCCTCCTCCAACTTCTTTCTTCTCCCTTCTTATTTTCTAAACCTAGAATCTAACTCTATCCTCAGATGGTTCTGCTTGGCATATAATAGTCCTTTCCTTAGGGTGGACTTCAAGTACTTGAGGATACGATACACAATATCTAAGTGGCCACTCTTGGGGGCATGCATAAACTGACTCACCACCCCAATTGCATAGGTGATATTTGGGCGAGTCAAAGAGAGATAGATCAGCTTCCCTACCAACCTCTGGTATTTTTCTGCATCAACAAGAGAAGGGCCACAGTCTTCTCCTAGTTTGTTGGTTTGCAACCCAACATCCTTGTTTCTTTCAACAAGTTAAGAACAAACTTCCTTTGACATATATTGATTCCCTTTTTAGGTCTTGATACTTCAATTCCCAAAAAATACTTCAAGGGTCCTAGATCTTTAATCTCAAACTGTTGGGCCAAATGGGCCTTCAGTGTAGCTACCTCAGCCTTGACGTTTCCAGAAATCACAATGTCATCAGCATAAACAGTAAGGGTTGTGATGGTACTATTCATAGGAGTGTGGTCATTTTGGCTCTGGAAATATCCATTCTTCAAAATGGGCTATCTAAACCTCTCAAACCAAGCCTTCGAGGACTGTTTGGGACCATATAGTACCTTATTGAGGCCGGGTGGAGTCTGCATGTACACTTCCTCTTTTAGATCACCATGGAGGAAAACGTTCTTCACATCCAACTGATACAATGTCCAATCTTTATTAGCTACCAATGATAAGAGAACTTTTCTTGAGTTGTGTTTAGCCATAGGTGCAAATGTCTCCTGATAATCAATCCCATACACCTGACTGTATCCTTCGGCCACCAATCTAGCCTTGTATCTCTCTATTGCACCATCTAATCAGTACTTGACTGTGTAGACCCATCTACATCCAATTGGAACTCTCCCCTTGGGAAGATCAACTAGTTTCCAAGTGTAGTTCTTTTCAAGTGCCAGCATTTCCTCAGACATGGCTTGCTTTTACTTGGGGTCAGACATGACCTCAGTGACATTCTTGAGAATGGAAATGGAAGAAAGGGCAATAGTAAAGCAACACCTGTGGGAGATAGAGCATTATAGGAGATAAACTGGGCTATGGGATTTGTACAAACTGTCTTTCCCTTTCGAATACCAATGTAAAGATCTAATTCAGAAGATGGAGGAGGAATGTTACCTGATTGAGGAAGGTGGATCTCAGGATGTAGGTCCAAAGAAGACTCTTGGCAGGTCATCTTTTTCTTTCTTTTGTACACAATTAACTTCTTCTCCTCAAAAGGTTCAGTATTGTGGACTTTGTGCCCTTATGCAATTTTGCGGGGCCTATGGAACGAGAAAGTAGATTTTTTTTTTTGAAGGCTACTCAAGATCATTCTTCACGCTCCGGCGAGTGATGACTTCCTTCTCCGGCGAACACCTCTTGCTCCGATAGCTACCATCTGTGCAAATAACTTCTTGACTTTTGAAATGTCAGATACTTCTCCTACCCCTTCTCCCTCCCCTCCTTTGCTTGTCCCTTCCTCCACCCCTGCTTCTGCTGGTACCGTGCCTCACCCCCCCCACCTGCTTCTACCTGGGCATCTCTTTTAAAATCTGCAAATTCTCCTTCGTCTGAGGGTTTGCCCCTTCACTTTGTCGCTCCGGCTTTGGATTGCAGCTCCAAGGTGGCCCTCTGCCCTCCGGAAGTGCTTAAATTTGAAGCAAAGCTCTGGGAGAACTCCTTGGTAGGCAATTTTCTGGGCTCTCGCCCTCCTTTCCCGGTGGTAAAAGCGTCTCTTTCAAAGCAATGGAGAACTCAGGCCTCGCTGGATGTCTCCCTTCTGGATAATGGGTTCTTCCTTTTCAAGTTCTCCTCTGCCTCTGACAAGACCCGAGTCTTAGAAGGAGGTCCGTGGCTTGTTGGGAAAAAGCCTATTTTCCTCCGGCAGTGGCATCGACATCTGCAGCTCAGGCGTAATGATCTCTCTTCGATCCCGCTGTGGGTTACCCTGCCGGGGCTCCCGCTACACTACTGGTGCACGGATGGACTTAGTTCTCTGGGCTCTGTCCTGGGAAAACCTCTCTTCTCCGACATAAGGACCAGACGCAAAGATCGACTTGCCTTTGCAAGGATCTGTGTGGAAGTTTCTGCGCACGAGGTCCTTCCTACCTTCATCAAGGTTGTGGAAGATAACGATTACTCCTTCGAACAGGAAATTCATTACGACTGGAAGCCTCCCCAATGTACTATCTGCAACATCTTTGGCCATGACTCCAGTCTTTGCGCTACTTCGAAGGATGTCTCAGATGACCACCACCCCCTGCTTGCGGTGATGAAGTGGCTGAGGTCCTCCCTCCGAATGCAGGCAACAAGAGCTCTTCAGGTACTGTGCAGAGTGACTCTTCTGGCTGGCGTCAACGCTGCAGGGGTCGGAGAAGACAAAGATCTCGCTACAGCAATCTTCCTCCGGCTTCAAAGCCTCCGGCGGCAGGCAATCGGAACCCTCTGTGGGCTGCGAGACTGTACCCTTGTGTCGAACAATTTCTCGCCTCTGGAAGACCTTGAAGGGGACGCCGCAGTCCTTTCACGCGGTGATGCTTGAAGAAAACCAGCTTTTGGACACTTGCCCGAGAAATTACACTTCGATGTTATGCCTCGCAGCAGTCGTCTCGTATGTCGGAGGATACTGCGATGGAAGTTTCCATTCCTAGCTCTGTTGCCGCTGCAACATTGGAAAGCTACTCAATGTCACCTTCGGGTGCTGCTACGCCTTTGTCTCGAGCCTCCTGCCTTAAAGGTCTGCTGGAAATCAACGCTAACTCAGGGTTCTTAAAGCAGAAAAGCCTGGGGCCCACTTCTGTAGATAACTCCAATACTGTCGATAGCTCCACTTCTCCGACTGGCTTGGGCCAAGATGAACCAATTACCGGTTCACTTATTGCTGGTTCTCCTTGCCCTTCGCTTAAGGCGGTTCACCCATCTCCATCCGGGTCGGGTTCCCATCTGGTGCTTACCTAAACCCATATTCAAGTTGGGCCTTCTTCTCCGCCCGATCCCTCTGCCTCTCGTCTGAGACCCCCTGGCTATGCAAAACTCAGCTCTTCTCGCCACAGTTCTTACCACCGAAGGCATCGAAGTGAAACCAGGTCTCCAGCAGTTTTGACTCGCCTTTTGGAGTCTTCGTTGCCCCTCCTCCCCCTTCCTCAATGATTCGCGGCCTTCTGTGGAATTCTCGAGGCCTCAATTCTGTCTCAAAGCAAGCTACTGTCAGATCCAAAATTCGTGCCTCTCATGCTGCTTTTTGTTGTCTTCTTGAAACTCACATCAAGGAGCCTAATGCTGGAAAAATTCTCATGTCCTTAGCACCTGGCTGGTCCTTTTTATCCAACTACTCCGCCCACCCAAATGGCCAAATCTGGTTCATCTGGGACCCCCGAAAACTCTCCATTGCTCTGCTTTCCTCTTCCGATCAGTTTATCCATCTCAGCTTTTCGGATTGCCTAGGCCAGTCTACCTATTTCTTTTCAGTCATCTATGCTCACAATTGCCCTTTTCAAAGGTCTCTCCTTTGGACTGATCTGCGTTCCATCGCCAACAGTATAGGGACTCTCCCTTGGGGTTTGGGGGGAGATTTCAATGTTATCAGGTACTCCTCTGAGAAACAAGGAGGTTCGCACCTTGATGTGGAGGCTATGGACAGTTTCAATGAGTGTCTCGATGATATAGGGGCAAATGACCTTCGGTGGACTGGTTTCCCTCTAACTTGGTGCAACAAGAGAGCAGGAAGTCAACGCACCTCTTGTAAGCTGGACAGAATTTTGGTCAATGAAGCTTGGCTCTCCTCTTTCCCTTCCTCTCTGGCTACCTGATGAGCACATTTATGTGTGAAATCTTAGGGCATAAAGCATACATTTTATCACATTGGACAGAGTTACTCGGTGCTTTCTTGTGCTTTTCAGGTTGTAGGTGATTTCTTGTGAAAATGGAGGAGATGATGCTAAGGAAATGTTTTTAAGCTGTTTAAAGGTGTTAATGGCTTGGATGTGTAGCCCATCGAGTCAGCTTCGTAACGGTTCAAACAGCACTTGATTCCGAGTTGAAACGAAGAAGTTACGGCCGCTTCCGTAACGGCGTGAAAATGGTCTCGTAGGGGTTTATTTGCAATTATTGACAATCGGCCGAAGATAAAGTGAAGCGAAAGTTCGGATTCTAGGGGCCTTAACGCAATAACCAGAAGTTATATTTTCTGTACCCGAAAGATTCCATTTGGAGGGCTCTGGACAGTCCAACTTCAACTTGAGATATCTTGGGCTCCCGAACTCCAAATTGGACGAAATTTGGGTCTATTTTGGGTGATTTTTCGTAAGGAACACAATGGTGAGGCCTATATAAGCACCCCATGCTCCACGTTTCCTGAAGGACAGAATGGGTATTTTATTTATTCTTGAAGGAATCCTAGTCATCACCCTTACTCTCTCTCTCCTCCAACTTCTCAAGGGCACTTTTGAAATTCTACTTGGGATAGATTTATTTTGAAAGATATTCTCTCACCTATGGAAAGTTGAAAAATCAAAGATGTTTTGATTTTATTGCTTGGAGAAGATATCTACAAAGAAAAGGAAGCACTTGTTAGAATTGGAAGTTTACTTTTCTAGAAATAGAAGGTCTATGTAAACAATCTTCTCTTCTTCTTCTTTCTATTTTTTTCTTTTTTCTTAGGATTCAAGGCATTGTAAAAGAGGAAGGAGAAGAGAATATTCTCTTTTCTTAGGGAATATTTCTCCTACACTTCCCTCTTCTCTCTTCTGTTCTCTTCCCCCTATAAATACCCTTTGCCCTTTGGGTTGTAAGAAGTTAGTAGTTTTAGTTCAGTTTTTAGTTAGTTTCTAGTTCAATTTAATTCAGTTTTTTAGTGTAATTTTTATTTCATTCACTTAGTGAAATTTTCTCTTCTTTTCCTATTTTTGGCTTAAGTTCTTAGTTTTGATTTCAAGTTCTTAGTTTTGATTTTATAAGTCTAGTTTAATGGTTGTAATAGTTTTAGTTTAAAGCTTCCTAGTCTAAGTTCCTATGTTGATGACAAGACATGGAGATTTAGAAGAGGAAGCCATGGTGAGTTTATTCAAGTATTCAAACACATCAAGGTATCTCATTCTCTAAACCCTTAATCTCATTCTCCCTTTCCTCTATATCTCTCTATCTTCTTCTTCTTCTCCCTCTATTTCTTTTATTTTTTTTATATGGTTGTGGTATGTGGATGCACTTTTATTCCCTTATTTCTTTTTATGTGATTATGAAGTGTGGCTACGTTTTTGTTATTCCTTTCAATTCGCTTTAGTTTGATAGGTTAGATGTTCATGTGTTAGGACGCCAATTTAATCCCTTAATTTTGTTAGATGCTTATGAGTTAGGATGCATTAATTTTCATTAGTTTAATTTAACACTTTAATTTGGTCCACTTTGCATTACTTTTAAGTTAATTAAATAGAGTGGCATATATCTCCTCGTGTTCGACCCGTAGCTACGATTGACCCGTACGCTTGCGGTATTATTTTAACTCAAACAAGTTTTTGGAGCCGTTGCCGGGGAGATTATAGTCCATTTTATTTTTCTAATTTTTAAGTAGTTCGAAGTGTTTTAGTTTATTATTTTCTCTTCTTTTTCTGAAAAAAAAAATTAGTTTTTGAAAACCTCCTTTTGTTTCTCTTCTGTTTCAAATAATGTGCGCCCAATCTAAAGTCCTTCATATGCCCAAACCCAGCTAATCTTGGTGCCCCTTGATTCGTTGGGTGGTTTGGATTGGCATGTGACTTATCTTTGGAGGTGACCACTCTTGATAACAGGAAAGCGACATAGTGAGAGCGTTGGAAACATAAACGTATAGTAGTCCTCCACCCTACATCAGAATCCATTTGGAGTCGCCCGTAGGTGGCTCATGAAGACTATACGGGTTCCCTTGCTGTCAACCTATATGGCAACCTTACAACTTTGGAACCATTGTTTCGATTTCTGAGGGATAGATGCACTATCTACCTTGGGCTCCCTCTTGTTTTTAGTATTTTTTTTTCTAGTCTTTTTTTTTCTTTAAATTTTTTTTATTTTTTATTTTTATGGGAGACCTCAATTTGGGATAGGTGGTTAGTTTAGAATTATGGGAGATACACTTCCAAATAAGACTTTGGGGGAAAGATGGACCTATGCTAAGGCAACCATGATTTTGGAGGAAATGTTTAAACAGGTTAGGGAAGCCAAAAGTAGTGAGATAGAGAACAATTTTGCACCACCCCAGTACAATTTTGCTCCCCAACCCAACTATGGGCTTTCGAGAAATTTTGATTGGTCACATCCCCAGACTATCCATGTTATGGAAGGATGCCCTAATCTTTATGGGGGTAGCAATGGTGATGAGAATGTGAGTCCTCAATTTCAATATAATTCTTTTGGCACTTACAATCACGGGTGGAGTGATCATCCCTATTTCTCGTGGGATCAATGGAATAACCAAGCTAGACCACCCAATTTTCAATATCATGGTCGAGTATGGTCCTCCAATGCCCAACCCTCCATCAATCTCAATGGGCCACCTCTCCTCGAACCATACCACCAACCCCCGAATTTGAACATGGGTGAGGAGGCCGATTGAATGAACTTGAGAAATACATAGATCTTCTCACAACAAGCCAAAATACCATGGAGAAGCAACTCTCTCAACTGATCACCATGGTGCAGGAGGAGGAAATGGGTACATTACCTAGTCAGCCTGAACCTAGTCTATGTTGCCAGATTCCTGTTCAGAATGAACCACTTCATCCCCAATTTAATGATATTGAAAGTCCACCACCCCAATTTGAGGTTAATGAGA
Organism: Telopea speciosissima; assembly: GCF_018873765.1. Classification (NCBI taxonomy): domain Eukaryota; kingdom Viridiplantae; phylum Streptophyta; class Magnoliopsida; order Proteales; family Proteaceae; genus Telopea; species Telopea speciosissima. The sequence goes on along the minus strand of NC_057922.1, from coordinate 23,463,259 downwards.
GTCACTCTCAACAAGATGCTTTTCATGATGATTTATTTGTTGAGATTGAGTCTCCCCAGGAAATTAGTGAAGCGAGATTTGATGAGCTACCTGGGGAAGTCCAACTTTTTCCTAAAATTTCTTATTTTAGTGAGCCTAGTGTTTTTATTGATTTAGAATCAGATTTTCATGATAACATAGAAACCCAGAAAATTCGATTTCCCCCTCTCTCTTTGGAAAACTTAGATAATTATCATTTTGAGGATTTCATTGTCTCACATGTTGATTTGTCCAAACCTCCTAGATTTGACGATTTTATTGAGGAGGACAATGTTAGTCATGATGCTTTTCATGCATATTTCCATGATCCTTATTTAGCAAACCAAGTTCTGCAAATAGCCGATAGTTGTATTGCTAGGATTGATTTGAGTAAACCTCCAATTTTTTATGATTATTTAGATGAGGTTATTCATAATCCTTTTTATGCTTATTGTGATCCGTTCTTGGTTGATTTTTCAAAGAATGACAAGTATTCTACATTGCAAATGGAAGAAAAGGGAAGGATTTATGGTCTGAGTTTTAGTGCCTTCATTTTCCACTATCCCATGAGGACAGTTTTTTCTATTGGATATTTCTCAGTTGTTCTTAACTTCCATATTATTTCTCGCTTTACTAAAATTCATGGTCGAGTGTTTTCTGGGTCTGAAGCTATTTCTCCATTTACTGGCCATGGATTGAGATTTCTGTTGTTGCTCCTAGCACTTTTTGTAAAGCTCATGCCTCTTCATGATTCTCTTTGTTGATTATATCCGGTAAGCCCCTTCATCTCCTCCCTTGTCCTTATTTTTTTCTTTTATGCATGCATTGAGGGCACTGCATGAATTAAGTGTGGGGGGGATGTTGGGCTTAATTGGTGAATTTTGATTGTGACAATAGTTTGGTTTTGTGCATATGTCTCTTTGATTGCAAAGCGAGAGAAAGAGGAAAATAGGTGTCCTAGCATGCGAAATAATAAAAAATCCCTTTTCAAGGACGGTAATTGGCTTGTATCCGGTGAGAGGGATTGAATTGAAAAATATAAGCGCTATTTCATTTGATGGCTAGATTCCTCTCTGTGTTTTATGGACCCTTTGATCTTTTGGCTAGTAGTTGAGACCAATTTGTTTGTGGCAAGGCAAGGCATGAAAGTGGAAGTGAATGAAAAAAAGAAAAAAAGAAAAAAACAAGGAATAGAAAAGAAAGTGGAATTCCTTGGGACTAGACAGGGCACTGTGCCTCATGAAGCAGGGTGACTTGATCGAAATTCCTTGGAAGGAAACTCAAAAAAAAAAAAAAAAAACTCTTGCATCAATGTCTCAATGTCTTATGGATATATGCAAAAAGCGAAGCTACCAAGTATTTGGGTGTCTGGTGTATGCTCCACCATGTCATTCAGAGAACAGTAGTGGAGTAGAAATAGAGTTTGTGGTTGAGAAAGAAAAAAACTTTTGCCTTAATGCCTGAAAAAAAAAAAAAAGTATGGTCAACAATACTCAATGCCTAAGTCTTTAGTTCCATCGATGCTATGGGGGGTTTACTTGAAGGTGAGTAGTGTTCAGAAAATATGAGGAGATCCCTTGAACTTGATGCATGCTTGTTACTTGAATTGATGTGGGGTGATAAAATTCAAGTGTGGGGGAACCTTTGGCTCCTTGATCTTTAGTTGAACACTTTTTGGGATTATGTACACTGTCCTACTTATGCTATGATTAAAATTTACATCATTCATTTACAATTGAATTTTGGGTGTATATTCACTGCAAACACTCACGAGACACAACTCGTCCACTAGGGGTAACCTAGGGGTTTAAAGGCTTGTTGCACATGCTAAGTGCAACCGTGATTCCTACGAAAGTGAGTTAGGATTTTCTGCATTCTAGATTAGTTTTTCTTTTGCTTTACTTGAGGACAAGAAACGTTCAAGTGTGGGGGAATCTGATGAGCACATTTATGTGTGAAATCTTAGGGCATAAAGCATACATTTTATCACATTGGACAGAGTTACTCGGTGCTTTCTTGTGCTTTTCAGGTTGTAGGTGATTTCTTGTGAAAATGGAGGAGATGATGCTAAGGAAATGTTTTTAAGCTGTTTAAAGGTGTTAATGGCTTGGATGTGTAGCCCATCGAGTCGCTTCGTAACGGTTCAAACAAGACTTGATTCCGAGTTGAAACGAAGAAGTTACGGCCGTTTCCGTAACGAAGCGTGAAAATGGTCTGTAGGGGTTTATTTGCAATTATTGACAGTCGGCCGAAGATAAAGTGAAGCGAAAGTTCGGATTCTAGGGGCCTTAACGCAATAACCAGAAGTTATATTTTCTGTACCCGAAAGATTCCATTTGGAGGGCTCTGGACAGTCCAACTTCAACTTGAGATATCTTGGGCTCCCGAACTCCAAATTGGACGAAATTTGGGTCTATTTTGGGTGATTTTTCGTAAGGAACACAATGGTGAGGCCTATATAAGCACCCCATGCTCCACGTTTCCTGAAGGACAGAATGGGTATTTTATTTATTCTTGAAGGAATCCTAGTCATCACCCTTACTCTCTCTCTCCTCCAACTTCTCAAGGGCACTTTTGAAATTCTACTTGGGATAGATTTATTTTGAAAGATATTCTCTCACCTATGGAAAGTTGAAAAATCAAAGATGTTTTGATTTTATTGCTTGGAGAAGATATCTACAAAGAAAAGGAAGCACTTGTTAGAATTGGAAGTTTACTTTTCTAGAAATAGAAGGTCTATGTAAACAATCTTCTCTTCTTCTTCTTTCTATTTTTTTCTTTTTTCTTAGGATTCAAGGCATTGTAAAAGAGGAAGGAGAAGAGAATATTCTCTTTTCTTAGGGAATATTTCTCCTACACTTCCCTCTTCTCTCTTCTGTTCTCTTCCCCCTATAAATACCCTTTGCCCTTTGGGTTGTAAGAAGTTAGTAGTTTTAGTTCAGTTTTTAGTTAGTTTCTAGTTCAATTTAATTCAGTTTTTTAGTGTAATTTTTATTTCATTCACTTAGTGAAATTTTCTCTTCTTTTCCTATTTTTGGCTTAAGTTCTTAGTTTTGATTTCAAGTTCTTAGTTTTGATTTTATAAGTCTAGTTTAATGGTTGTAATAGTTTTAGTTTAAAGCTTCCTAGTCTAAGTTCCTATGTTGATGACAAGACATGGAGATTTAGAAGAGGAAGCCATGGTGAGTTTATTCAAGTATTCAAACACATCAAGGTATCTCATTCTCTAAACCCTTAATCTCATTCTCCCTTTCCTCTATATCTCTCTATCTTCTTCTTCTTCTCCCTCTATTTCTTTTATTTTTTTTATATGGTTGTGGTATGTGGATGCACTTTTATTCCCTTATTTCTTTTTATGTGATTATGAAGTGTGGCTACGTTTTTGTTATTCCTTTCAATTCGCTTTAGTTTGATAGGTTAGATGTTCATGTGTTAGGACGCCAATTTAATCCCTTAATTTTGTTAGATGCTTATGAGTTAGGATGCATTAATTTTCATTAGTTTAATTTAACACTTTAATTTGGTCCACTTTGCATTACTTTTAAGTTAATTAAATAGAGTGGCATATATCTCCTCGTGTTCGACCCGTAGCTACGATTGACCCGTACGCTTGCGGTATTATTTTAACTCAAACACTACCTTTGAGAACCCCGACATCTCTGATCACTCTCCTATAATTCTTACCATTCAGCCTTACACTTCTTTCGGCCCAAAACCCTTCAAGTATTTTGATATGTGGTCCTCTCATCCTTCCTTCTTGCCCACTGTTACTGAGGCCTGGGCAAAACCTGTTCCAGCCTTCTCCTCCCCTCTTGTGGCTTTTGCTAGAAAGCTTCGCATTGTAAAGGAGTCCCTTAAGAGCTGGAACAAGACTACTTTTGGTGATATTTCAATTCAAGTTGCTGATTGCAAGGAGAGGCTCCTATCAGTTCAGGTGCAGCTGCAAACTGATATGCTGAATATTTCTCTGGCTAAATCTGAAAAAGATCTCACTGTGGAGCTCAATACTTTGCTCTCTAGGGAAGAGAGCTTCTTAAAGCAGAAATCAAGAATCAAATGGCTTGACTTAGGCGACTCAAACAATGCTTACTTCCATCGGTCTGTCAAGGCAAATGTCAATGTTAACTCCATCATCCATACTTCCACGATGGCTCTATAGCAACCACCGCCAAGGATATAAAGGAGCTGGTCATTAAACACTTCGATGACATTTTCAATGCTCCTCTCCCGGATCATGTTCCTCTGCAAAGTCAATCGCTAAACAAGTTTATTCCTCGCCATCCACTTGGAAGCTTTGAGTTCTATCCCCAAAGAAGAGGAGATTTTAGATGCAATTCACTCTCTCAAGGTCTCGGGGGCTCCAGGGCCGGATGGGTTCAGCATGGGCTTCTTTCTTCTTGCTTGGGATATCATAAAGGAAGACCTAATAGCAGCCATTGTCGCTTCTTCTTTAACCCCAGTCAGATTAAAGGGGTCAATCACACTTTCCTTTGTCTTATCCCGAAGAAGGAGGGTGCATCCTTGATGAATGACTATAGGCCCATTGCTCTCTGCAATATCATCTACAAGTTTATTGCAAAGATCTTAGCCAGAAGACTCAAGAGTGTTGTTGATCGTCGGTCGGGCAAACCAATCAGCTTTCATCCCAGCAGAACATCTCGACAACATCCTCCTTTGCAATGACTTAGTGAGAGGGTTTGACAGGAAAAATCATTCGCCCTCTATTCTCTTGAAGATTGACATTCACAAGGCTTTTGACTCTCTCAGATGGGATTTCATTTCTCAAGTTATGCTCAAGATGGGGTTCCCTATGCCTTTTGTCAACTGGATTACTCACTGCCTCTCCTCTCCCAAGTTCTCTGTTCTCCTCAATGGCAGCCCGGCAGGTTACTTTGGTGCTACTGTAGGCATCCGGCAGGGGTGCCCTTTATCTCCTTACTTGTTCACCTTGGCTCTGGAAGTCCTCTCTAGACATTTGCAGTCTTGTACTGATCAGCAGCTCATTACTCCTATGCCCAAGTGCAAAGCTTTAAAGCTTACCCACCTTGCTTTTGCAGATGACTTGATGATTTTCTCCAAAGCCTCCATAGCCTCGCTCGAGTGTATATTGCTTTATCTTCGTCAATTCCATGCCACTTCAGGGCTCCGCATCAATCCTAACAAATCCCTCATCTTCTTTGCTGGTATTCCGAATTGGACAAAAGGAGTTTCTTGACACTCTGGTTTCCTTGAAGGCCATCTACCGATCAAGTATCCGGGTCTCCCTTTGATCCCGGCCAGGCTCTCGCTCATCCTTGCACTCCCATGTTGGATCTCATCGGAAAAGGCTTGATTATGGAAAGCCAAGCTCCTCTTCTATCTTTGGTAGATGGTCCTCATCGGATCTCCTACAAGCTTCCTACATCTACTGGTCCGGCATCTATGGGTTGCAAGCTTCCATCAAGTCCCGGAATCCTTGTTAGCCGCTTACCTCGGAAAGGCTCGACACGCCTAGGTTTCTCCACCCTCTCAAATGGGCTTCAGTCTGCCTCCCAAAAAAGGAGGGTGGTCTGGGTATCAGAAGGATCAAAGAAGCTAACCGGGCTGGTATTATCAAGCTCATTTGGAAGATAGCCTCTAAGAAAAAGAGCATTTGGGTTGACTGGGTTTACTCGAGACTCCTCCGCCACGACTCTATTTGGACTGTTACTGTCTCCTCTGAGGCTTCTTGGGTTTGGCGCAAGATCCTAGAAGCTCGTCATCTTGTTCAAAGTCATATCCACAATCACATTGGAGATGGACTCTCCACCTCTCTGTGGCTGGACAACTGGCACCCTAAAGGAATATTACTCCATCTTGTCACCCCTAGGGTTATTATGCTTCGGTCTTCATAGGAAGGCTCGGGTGGCGATATTATCCATCTTGATGATCTGGGCTCCCCAACCTCCTCTCCGAGTTATCTCTTATCCGGGTGAGCTTGATCTATCGGAGAAGGTTGCCTACTAGGGGAGATAGTGTCTCTTGGAATGCTAACAGCTCTCCTGCATTCTCCTCTAAAGGAGCTTGGAACCTTATCCGGCAGAAAGGTCCGATGGCTATTTGGAGGAAGCTTCTGTGGTTCAGGCATCACATCCCTAGGCACTGCTTCACTGCTTGGAGGGTCTTCACTGAATGTCTTCCTACGCAAGCCTTCCTTCGCAGGCGGCACATCCAGGTGTCCAGTTCTTGCTGCCTTTGTTGGAGCAACTCGGAAGACTCGGCTCATCTGTTCTTTGATTGCCCAGTCTCCAAGGCCATATGGAAAGGCATCCTCTCCAAATGCTGGCCTGCCCAAAGAAGGATTCTCAGTTTCTCTAGAGAATGGATTTGGGTTGACATGACCTATGGAGGAACTTCTGTGTGTGATTCAGTGGGAAAGATGGCTTTCTGTGTTGCTATTAGTCACATTTGGATGGAGAGGAATATTAGAAAATGGACCTCCAAATCACGTACCTTTCAGCAGATATGGGATTCCATTTCCTTTGAAATCTCCTCAAAGCTGCTATCTGCCCCTCCCTCGTTTTGTAAGGACACCCCTAGGAACAGGCTTATTGTTGTCTCCTGGGGTCTCTCTAATGTTTCTCTTCTAGCTCCTCTTAGCTAATGCTCTCCTAGCCTTGGGCTCTTGTATTCCCCCTTTGGGGGCCTTTCCTTTTTTCTTTAGTAATTATATTCTTTATTCACCCAAAAAAAAAAAAAACTTCTTCTCCTTACCAGAACCAACACCTGAATTCACAAATATCAACAATATCCACCTCTTTATGTTTTCCAATATCAAGCTGAAATGGAGGAATAGGCAAGGGGGGAAAAAGGAATGAAATCACTAGCCTCTTTACTCCTACTATTTTCCCCATGAAGAGGATGCTGATGAGGAGCAAAAAAGGGATTAGACTCAAAGAAGGTGACATCTTTGGAAAGAAATCACCGGCAGAAAGAAGGATGGTAGCACTTAATCCACTTATAACCTTTGGTAGAGGAGGAATATCCAAAAAAGACACATTTAAGGGACTTGAGATCAAGTTTAGTCCTAGTAGATTTGTGAACCTGGACAAAATAGACACCCAAACACCTTGGGGGGATGGGGGGAAGAGAGAAAGCAAAAGCTTCAGGAGACAAGGTTTCCAAAGGGGATCTGGAACCAAGAAGTTTACTGGGCATACGATTAATGAGGAAAGCAGCGGCAAGAAGGGAATCAGACCAAAAGGTCTTAGAGACATGCATGCCAAAGATGAGACTCCTAGAGACTTCCAATAAGTAGTGATTTTTCCTCTCAACTACCCCATTTTGTTGGGGTATGGCAACATAAGCAAGCCGGTGGATAATGTCATTGTCGGTATAAAATTTCTGGAGTCCACCATACATGCACTCACCCCCTTTATCGGAGCAAACAATTTGAATTCTAGTAGAAAACTAAGTAAAAACTAGTTGATAGAAATTTTTAAAGGCATCATAGACATCACTCTTACGTTTCATCAAAAAAGTCCAATTTGACCGGGAATGATCATAAAAAAATGCAGCGAAATAACGATAACTAAATAAATAAGTAGTGGGAGAAGGTCCCTAAACTGCAGTATGCACAATATGAAAGGGAACAGTGGATCCATTGCCATGGTAAGGATAAGAAGAATGACAATGTTTAGCAAATAAACAAGGTTCACATTGAAATATATGGGAAAAAAAACCAGAAGAAAACAAGTGTAGCAATTTGTTCCTCATAACACGAAAAGAAGGGTGGCCCAAACGTTGATGCCACAACATCACATGGTCAAGGGTTCTATTGTCACTACGCCCACACGCGTAGGACTGAGTAATAGGTAGAGGGGATTTTCCTGGATGAAGAAGGTAGAGTTCGTTTTCCTCACGTCCACTGCCAATAATCCTCTGCCACCAAATCCTGAAAAACACAATGAGATGGAAAAAATCAAGGATTTGGTTGGCTCACAGATAAGAAGTTAGTGTTAAACTTTGGAACATGAAGAACAGAGTCGAGGGAAATAGAAGAAGTAACACGGATACTACCCTTACCAAAAATAGAAGAAAGAGAACCATTAGCAACCCTAACCTTTTCCTTACTAGAACAGATAGAGTAGGAGTCATAACACTGAGATATGCTGGTCATATGGTCAATGGCTCCAGAGTCAATGACCCACGAAGAGCCAGTGGAAGAAGCAAGTGTAGAGGCCTGTAAGGTGGAAGCTGAAGAATCTTGCACTGTAGGTGTAAAAGAAGAGCTATCCAGTTATAACATAACCCTGCGAAACATTACAATATCATCTTGAGTGAGAGAACTAGTGTCTGTCTATAGTCTAAATAGATATCCTATAGGTTCAACCTCAGTCATCATAGTGTGTGCTCTGGCTCTTCCTCTCCTGCGGCCATGCATACCAGGTTAACAGCAATAAAGCATCCAACATCTCTTTCTAGTGTGCCCAGATTTCCCACAGTGATCATAGCTGAATCTATCCCTATCATTCCCCCGGGTGGCCCTTGGCCTCTTCTTCCAACCTCTAACATAATGTGGGAACACACGTAGAAAGTGGGGATGATACCCAAACCAAATGGGGAGTACACTCTATCCAAAAAAAAATTATTCCTAATACTCGAAAAAAAAAAAAAGTCCAGCAAGTTGGTAAACACAAAAAACTTGAAGAAAACCAACTCACATACACCCTTCACGATTTAGCTTCTTTCCATGACAACATTTAAGTCCCAAATGATATAACTCACCAACCAATAGCAACCAAACTCACAATACAAAGCATTTCGAGCATAAATAAGGGCAAAAAACACAAATCTGGCGGTACCTGGCAGCTTGGAGGAGGATGGGTTGTGCTCCACCAACTCATCTCTTTAGTAAGCAAGGCCTTGGAGGGTTGAAAGCCACCCCTTGGGCGACTCTAGCGAGCCCAGCCCCATTTCCAAATACTGCTCGATGGAGGAGAAACCAGAAGAGAGGAAAAAACTGGCAGTAGTGACCAAGGGGTTTTTTGCTTCTTCGAATAGTCTTCCCAATCTCCAAACTTCTTCCATTATGCCTTCGAGGTGATGAGAAACTTCAATAGATCTTCTAGATGTGTTTGTTTACATGGTATAGTCTCTATTGGAACCCTCTACTTTTCTAGGGTTCCAAAGAGAGGTGTAAGGGATGTGAAAGCTTGGTCGACTGACTCGACTCTCAAACTACACTCTGATACCAAGTTGTAAATGGTGTAAGGATCGATTCAAGAGAGGAGAGGAGAAGGTAGGAGGTGAGAAAAGAAGAAGAAAAGATGAGGGAAGAAAAGAGAGGAGAAGAAGAGAGAAGGAGATGTGCAACCGAATGTGAGAGAGTAAAGTTTCCTCTCCCCTATTTGATTTACTAACATGAAGAAAAAATTACAAACACTTCCCTAGGGAGGTAAAAGGTTAAAAAGCAAAATTACAACATAAGATAACAAGATACTAAACTAGTTCCCAAACTACCTTTATTACGTAGATTCTAAAACAAAGAGCAATTGTGGCTAATTGGTGATTGGCCACTTCTTATGTTTTTCTAATACTTTAATGTCTTTTACATGACTGATCTATAATAAATTAACTTGAAATTTGTAGGCTGCTTTCTCATTTTTATCTCTTCCCCACCCATGTATATCCCATTTTATTTATTTTTTCTTTATTTTTATGGTCCTCAGCTTTTCTGTATGATACATTCTGTCTTTTTGCAGATATTTCCATTATAGTTATCAATCTTTCCTTTATTTCATTGATTCCAGGAGGGACTAGCACCAATTCATTTGATCGTTGAGAATGAATTCCATCGTGCAACTCCTGGTGGAACTGGAGGTGTAAAGACTATTGGAAACTATGCTGCGGTGAGTTATCCATGTGATGTAGCCTTCTTTCTGATGATTATGCTTGAGTGTCAACATATATCATTGTTTCAGTCTTAGTCCTGGAATATATCTTCAGTTGTGCCTGTGACTATTTAAGTGTATCCAAAATATCAGTTTTAATCCTTAGTATTTCTTATATTGTCTCTGCACATTTTTGCATTTATTTACATCTCCTCATCGAGTCATGCTTTGCATGTCATCAATTTTTTTTTTCAACTCTAGTAAAATTTGACCTTATGAGGGTTGTGGCAATGAATTAGTGGGGTTGAGTTAGTCAGAGTGTAGGATGCTCAACCCGAAGCAAATTTCGAACTGGTTGAGATCAACTGATCTGGGGAAAGAAAATTGGGGCCACTTGTCCAGTGTAACCGGGCCCTTCTCCTGAAAAATTGATTGGATCATGATGGATCAGGTTCAAAGTGCATGAACCCAATCTGAAGTTCTGAACCTGGTGGATTAGCCAGTAAGACACCTGGAAAGGGCAAGAAGAACAAATAGTTTGGGTGAAATATGGGACCCCTAAACATGGGCTGTAAACCCTACCCCCCTCCAGTGGGGAGAGAGGAGTCCAAAACCTTGCCCGTGCTGAAATTCTCTTGGGGACTGTGAAGTTGGTGGACATAAGTCCTGGGTTTTGGGTGGGAATGTTTGTAAATAGAGTTGTCTCTTGTTTATTTTTCTCTCTTGTGGGGTCATCTCTATCATTCAAACTTTTGCGACTTATATACTGTTTGTTTTAAGATATCTTGTGTTTCCTATAAATTTTTTTCTGGTGATGCTGAACTTCTGGGGATAGAATCATAGTGTATGAAGAATGATTGGTTCATGATGGATCTAGCTGGAGATGACCGACTCATAACTGAGCCAGCATGAAAACCTAGAAAATATCAGTAGGGTCGTTATTCATTGAAACTTTGCAATCCCAAACACAAGATGGGTCTAAAATCTTTTTAACTCAAACCACATGGATGTTGATATTAATTTATGAGGAAGTGGGTTTAGCAATTTAAAATATTCAAAGTCTTGCTGAACAGAATAATGAATTTTGTTTGAAATGTATTTCTTTCCTCCTTCAGGAGCAGAGCTTTGTTGTGTATGCAGCAAAATAATGTTTTGTTGTTTATCTGCCCTTTTTTTTGTTGTGTGTTGGGGGGTTGGGACGGGGAACATAGATAACCTGCTTTGTTCAGTAAGAAGTTTCTTTCTTTTTTATTTACTCTATTCATATTATGCTTACTTACCTTTTAGTTCACTCCATTATTTTAATTATTTGACTTTTATGTAGGTTCTGAAAGCACAAAGTGCAGCAAAAGCCAAAGGCTATTCTGATGTCCTGTACCTTGATTCTGTCCACAATAGATATCTGGAGGAGGTTTCCTCTTGTAATGTTTTTGTTGTGAAGGTATACATACTAATTGTCAAAGATTGAGTAATAAATGGGCTCTATGGTTGCTGATTTCTTTCCCTTTAACGTCAAGCATTCCCAGAACTGTTGTTCAGGGAGGATTATTATCTTTTCCTTTATGAAAAATAACTACTGTGAAGAAAATATAGAGGTTACAATACAACAACTCAATAGAGGGAATCATAATTATCCTTATTCTGTAATCAATATATTGTCATTTATTTGAAAAAAAAGAAGGGAAAGAGTTTGAGGCACCCTTAGCAGAAATCAGACTATACCAGGGGCTGTAAATTCTAGTTGTATCCATTCCTTGCTGTTGAGTTTATCATTTGTTCTATACTTGGTTGCATTTATTGGTTAAAGGATCCTTTGATGTCAGTGATAAACTATTTGCTTTCCATATATCAGCATACACAATAGTCGGGAATTTATGAGTTGTTTGCAGAATAGCATGTGCATGTGGTTTCTGTTTCACTGTTGCTTATATTTAGCCTTGAAATGATCTTGTGATTCTCTCCATCATTTCACCGTCACATATCTCAAAATATTTCACTGACATTTATTTCATCTGGTGCTCCATATTTACTCATTTTTCTGAAAGTAGCATATTTGCTTAGGTCATCTGGGCATGGTCAGTGTTCTAGTTCAAAAAAATTATGTCATGGTGTAAGATCTGCTTTCAATACTATGTAGGTCAACTAATTCTTCATCTTTCATTGGTTATGCACTCATAGGATTCAGTTATTTCCACTCCAGCAATAAAAGGGACTATTTTGCCTGGTATTACGCGGAAGAGTATAATTGATGTTGCTCTTAGCCAAGGATTCAAGGTACTTACTTTTGCAGTTATTGATATAGATTCCTGATGAGTAGGAAGCAGATGTAGAATCCAACCCTGTTATGGTATTTGATATTGTATTTTTATTTTATTTTATTTCAGAGAGAGCGGACCTTGGTGCAACGGTAAGGTTGCTCCATTGCGACCTAGTGGTCGCGGGTTCGAATAGGAAAACAGCCTCTCCTCGAAGTGGGGGTAAAAGGCTGCGTACAATATGACCCTCCCCAGACCCTGCAGTGGGGGGAGCCTTGTGCACTGGGTACGCCCTTTTTTAGCTTACTTTTTAAAGTTGGTTCCATTAAGATCACTGATGAGCAAGTGAGCTTTAATTTTAATTCTAGGTCTATACTTTTACGTGATAATCTGATATGTAGTTATTGGTTATAAGTTATAACTTATAAGGTTTTTTGAGTGGACAGTTTGTCTTTTAATGTGTAACACCTTGGTTTGATATATGGAATTCCGAGAGGGCCATAGAGGCCTCTCGATTTTCCACATCAAGCTTTGTGCCCCACCATATATTTGACTCTTCCCCTGTAATTTGAGCTTTTGAAGTGTTTACTTCTTAAGTTCAAATAGAAAAAGGAGGCCTTTTTGTTTTCAAGTGGTGAAGTGCTTCTGGATTAAAATATACCATGAGTAGTACGTGTTGCCAAAATGTGTATCCATTTTGGGAGTCAGCAAAGCTTCCTTAGTGCTGATTCCCTGCCTACGCAGCCAAACTTGGTTAGGTGACTACCTAGTTAACTGCTAGTGAAGCTTTCGTATTTTCAGGAGCAATTGATACAATCTTACTTTTTCATGAACTGTACTTGTATCGGGATTTGGGGGGTGGCAGGAATAATTGTTGTTCCCTTTTTAGTACAAAGGCTTGTTTTTTTATTTTTCTTTTAAATCAAAAGGTAAAATAAAATATTATCTGGCTGTAATCAGAAAATTTTGGCTTTACGAAGATCCTAAACAAATTTTACCGGATCCTCAATGAGAATCCTGCTTTCAAATGGGCCCATTACCTCTTCAAATATTCCAGCATTTCTCTCCCATATGCATTGGCACTACGAAAAGGGAGACTTTCAAAGTCATGTGCTGTAGCAATTGTAAACCAACATTCTCAGCACTTTTTTTGCCCTTCCTCTGGTCCACTCTCACATTCTTCCAATACTGATATTAAGGTGCAGAAAAATCCCTGCCCTCTCCACCAGCTGACGTCGTCCTCATCTGCACTGCAGCCACAAAACTGGCACCTAAAAACCAAATGATTTTCTTCGTCAGCCATTTCAGAACACAACCTGCATTCACACCTTAACCTCCCATCGTCATTCAATTGGGGATTAATTGTTTAGATCTTATCCATACCTGCCTTCACTCCTTAGTGTCCATTGCAGCATAGTTGTCAAGGCGACCCAAGGTGGTGGAGGGGCGCCCTAGGTGTGCATTGTATGCAGTATACAAATGATATAATTATGCATATATGCTACATCAAGAATCAACATTAAGCCCCATCAACAATCAGCATATAAGCTGTATCATTGCAATATGCTAGTAATGATCTAATATGAGAAGTCAACATATAATAAACAAATGAGTATGCATAAGAAAATTCATCGAAAGACAAAGCAATAAACTAAGAGTGTAATAGCATATAATTAAGAAATAGAATATAGAGCATGTACTATGTAAGTATGTATTGAGCCCTACACTAAATTAGTATCAATTTCATGTAGTTTAAAAAATAAAAAAAAGCAGACCCCACAATAAGGCGTCCGCCAGGCCACAAGGTGGGCTTAGGTGTCCAGTGCAATGCCTAAGCAACACCCAGGTGACCAAGGTGGTCGCGTTTCCTGCATCCAATAAAGCGACATCATGCCATGGACTCTCGATTCCACCTGGACTAGGCAACAGCTTGATGACTATGCATTGCAGTACAAAGGTTTGTTTGACTGGGAATAGATCCTTGATCTCTAAACAGTTCTCTTAGGCCAAAAGTTATCTTTATTTAATGAGCCATGCTGTCTGACCTGGATTATTTTTTGAACTATAGGCTCTCAAACGAATCTAAGAGAATGTAATAGATTCTATTATGAGGTGCCCACATTTTGGCAATACCAGCTTTTGCTTCCAAATAAAATCTCTGTATGGCTATTGAGAGTAACTCACTAATCAATCCCTCTCTTTCTGCCGGTGACCCAAGGACCACCACAAGCCCAATTGAAACTGCCATAGAAGTTCCTTTCCCACTGGAATGTCCTTTACGATTGCATGACTGGACTTTCTCCCCAAGTCTTCTTCCTGGCTGTTGAAGGAGTAGCCAGGCTGGCCAAAGGTCTTCCCTCAATGAAAGGAATTGTAATAAGGATTTGCTTAGGAGATGAGCAGTTGCAGATAGGATAGTAGCAATAAAAAAGTTCTGATGATTTGCTCCTGAGCAGTGATACAATAAAACTTTGAATTGACGCAAGAAGAGTCAGGTCATTTTTTTGCCCACTGTAGTCTCCATGACTCTTCTACCAGGTTTTGTCCAAAATCGACTCGACTTGGGTGACATGTCTTTTCATAACCTGTTTGTCCAACCATGATGTCTTTGAGATCCTAAATAAAATTTGTTATCAGAACCTGCACATGGCACTGTCTAACTTGTAGTGAAAGATTCACTGAAAAAGGGTTGATCTCATCTCTATGATAAATGGAGAGCTTAGATGTGTTGGAGGGGAATGCTGGTGTACCAAACTCCTGATAATTCTGAAGTAACTGAACATCCAGCAAGCAATTAGTGGGAAGCTGTGTTAAGTGCTCATATCCATGGGGAGGAAAAGCTGCTGATAATTTTGTGCTGATTTATACAGCCAACTAAAGTGAGATCCAAGGTTTCCGCTTGTGGTTGATAGTCACAAGCCTCGCTACTGGCCCAGAGAGTAACATTGTGGATGAAGAAGGCCCAAGAAGTGGTTCATATGATCAACCTGATGCAATTCAAAGAAGGTACATGTGGATCCTAGGAAATTCAAGCTGCAAGTGATCTTTTTTTTTGGATGAATAAGAATTTCATTACCAAAAGAGAAGGAGAACAAGAGGCCCCGAGGGGAAGAAAGAAAAATAAAAACCAGGCTGTAGCAAAGCTAGCGGCCGGCTGCAACAACAAAAGAAACATTTGAGAGACCCCAGGAATCAACAATGAGTCTGTTCCTTGGGGTGTCAGTACAGCAAGATGGAGGAGCTAGCGAGAGCTTAGCTTTGATTTCAAAGGAAATGGAATCCCAAATCTTTTGAAAGGAGCGAGAGTTGGAGGTCCATTTCCTGATGTTACGCTCCATCCAAATGTGGTTGAGGGCTGCACAAAAAGCTAATTTGCCAGCGGAGTCGCAAATCGAATGGCCGGCGAAGGTCATGTCAATCCAAATCCATTCCCTTGAGAAAGGGAGGATCCTTCTGCGAGCAGGCCAACACTTAGACAAGACTCCTTTCCAGATTGCAGAGGCAGTGGGGCACTCAAAGAAGAGGTGATCCAAGTCTTCAATACCATTCCAGCAAAGGCAATAGGCTGTAGAGACTGGGATCTGTCTAGCACGAAGGAAAGACTGGGTAGGCAAACAATTGTTAAAAATTCTCCAAGCTGTGAAGCAGTGACGAGGGATGTGATGCTTGAACCAAAGAAGCTTGCGCCACGGGACCAGCTGTCCATGCATCCTAATAAGATTCCAGGCAGCCTTGGAAGAGAAAGAGCAAGAGTTGTTTGTCTTCCAAGTAACACAGTCACCTCTAGGGGCAGGCCTTCTGAAAATAGAATGGAGCTCATTCCAGAGAAGGCCAAGAGTGGTAGAGGAGGTAGGAGGAGGAGCCCAACCGTCTTGATCAATGATATCAGCCACTAAAGAGAGTCTGTTGAGACCTGAAGCATAAATGGATCTCGGGGTGACCATGTGTAAGAGGATTCCCATGGGGTGCCAGTGGTCTAACCACAAGTAAGAGGAGAGGCCATCGCCATTGCTGGAGCGGATGGTATGTAGAACCAGATGTCGGCTGGCAAGGATCTTACGCCAAACCCAAGAAGCATCGGGAGAGGCTGAAGCAGTCCAGATAGAGTCTTGGCGAAGCAAGCCAGAGTATAACCAGTCAACCCAAATACTTTTCTGCTTGGAGGCAATCTTCCAAATGAGCTTGATAATACCTGCAGAGTTCACTTCTTTTATTCTACGAATACCAAGACCACCTTCTTTTTTTGGAAGACACACAGCTGCCCAACTAATTGGATGAAGGAATCTAGAAGAATCCTTTCCCTTCCAAAGAAAAGCAGCCAAGAGAGCCTCCAGGGATTTTATAACCGATTGTGGGAGACCAAAGATACCAGACCAGAATATATAGGAAGATTCTAGGAATGATTTGATGAGAACCGCTCTCCCAGCATAGGATAAGAGCTTACTCTTCCAAAGTTGGAGTCTCTTCCTAATAAGATCAAGCATAGGGGTACAGTGGTGGGTTGAAAGTCTTGCCGGAATTAGAGGAAGCCCTAGGTATTTGACTGGAAGGTGACCTTCAAGAAAACCTGATTTCTCCAAGAAGGCAGCTTTGTCTGACTCAGGCGCCCCTGCAAAGAACATCAAAGACTTGGCCAGATTGATGCGCAAACCTAAAAGCTCATGGAAGTGCTGAAGGCAAAGCAGAATAGACTCAAGCGAGCTGATCGAGGCCTTGGAGAAGAACATCAAGTCATCAGCAAAGGCCAGGTGAGTAAGCTTAAGGGCTTTGCACTTGGGCATCGGAGAGATAAGCAACTGGTCATTGCAAATCTAGATATCTCTAGAGAGAACTTCCAAGGCCAAAGTAAATAAATAAGGGGAGAGCGGGCAGAACCATGCTCTAGCTGCAAGTGATCTTCATTGGCTTACAGCCATCGAACAGTAGTTTGGTTGGCATGACATGCGGAATATAGAAGGATTCACTCGCAATGATGTTCATTGAAATATGGTCGGTTGGAGCAGAACAATTGCTTAAGGAACAAGGATAGTTGCCTGTTTCTACTTGGAAGGCCTTGAAAGCTCACTTTAGGGACTAGTATCTGTCCCCCAATTATGAAGACGAGTAATTCGTGGTTACTCTTTACAATTGGTGTTGTAATGGGTATAAGGGTAGAATTGTACTATTTGTTATATGGCTATTTTGGTCTTATTTTTATTCTGGAATGTTCTCCTTTACATTATAAATAAAGAGGGACCGTGTCACATTACACAAGTCTGATTTTTCCCCATTCACAAACATGGTATTAGAGAAGGATCATCCTGGGAATCCACAACCCTAGTCGATCCATCTATCTCCCTCTTCTCTCTTTTTTTCTCATTACCAGCACCATCACCACCATCGCCTAGCCCTTCCGCCACCATCTAAGCCTACCGCTGCTTCACCCTACTACCTCCCTCTCCTTTCCACGCCATAGTTATCAAGGCGTCGCCATGGTGATGCCATGGTGTCCAGGCTCTTTGGACGCCTAGGCGGGCACCTTGCTTTTTGACCCTCTAAAACGCCATGGCTGCCTTCCCGCCTTGATAACTATGTTCCACACTCCCGACGGCTCTCCCTTGTCTTCTAGCGACATCGAGAGCCAGCGGGAGCACCTCCATCTCACCGCAACCCTCAGTGGCTCCTTTTTAAACCACCAAGGGCCCTTTTTTTCCCTCCTTTGTTCTATTGGCTCTTTTTCCATAATACGATGAAGTAGAGAGAGCCTGCAATATTTTTTTTGTGTGTGATCTTCTTCTTGGAATTGTACTTGGAATCAATTTAGGCATATTGATGCCTGATTTCTAATGTGTTGGTGATCCTAGGGCAACTCCCTGTTGGTTGCAATTTTTTTGGGGAGATTTCTATCCTTTTTCTCTCCCTTGTGATTAACAGCCACACGCTCTAATATGCCTGGGACTTCTGAGATCTTTTTAGCATCTACTGGGATGGATGCTTCTCCTCATGAAAATTATTTCTCTTTCCCAGATTGTTCAGTTAAGTTGGATGGCACAAAATATTTAATGTGGTCAAGCTCGTGCTATATTTCCATTGGCTCCCGTGGATTTTATGGGCACTTTAGCAGTGATACTGTGAAGCCCACTTCTGTCGGAGCACTTTTTGACAAGTGGGAGTGTGAGAATAATTCGGTTAGGGCTTTCCTCATCAATTTTATGCAACCACAAATTGCCAATGCTTATCTTCTTGATTTGGCCGTCAAGATTTGGAAAGCTGCTCAAGATATATATTCCTAAGTTGGGAATGATGTTCAAGCCTATGAACTACAAAAAGGTACATGACCTGAAACAAAGGACCTCACTTTGGCACAGTATTACGCTGAATTCGCAGTCTGTGGCAAGATCTGGATTTTTATGAAGAGTTTCATGCTACCACAACAGTTGATGCAACCAATTTCAAAATGCGGGAAGACAAGTTGCGTGTTTATGATTTCTTTGGTCTCAATGTTGAATATGACCAGGTCCGTGCTCAAGTGCTAAGCCGTACGCCCTTTTCTACCATAGTTATTAAGGCGCCTACCAAGGCGATCGAGGGGGTAAGAAACAAAGGCGACAAGGTGTTGCCTAGGCAACTAAGGCGAGAGGAAGGCGTCTGGACGCCTAGGAGATGCCTTGACACTTATGTTTCCTACTGTTGAGCAGGCTTGTTCTATGATCCAACTGGAGGATAGCCGTCGGCATGTTATGCTCCCACAACCCACATCGGCAACCCCGGAGGCGATCTACCCTTTTTCTGGGAATCAGCCCCGTGGTGTAGCCCCCCATACTAATGGCTCCTCATCTGAAAAACCCCCTTGGAAGTGTGACTATTATGGGAAGGAGCGCCACACCAAAGAATATTGCTAGAAATTACATGGCAAGCCAGTTGATGCATCCAGTCGTGGTCGTGGCCGTGGGAACTCAAACCAGGCCAACCACTGAACCTGCTCCTCCAGCTGCCGCTGCTGCTGCATCCAACTCTACTTTGTCTCCTGACGAGCTTACTGCTTTTCGTCGCCTTCTTTCTCGCATGGATCAGCCAACTTCGGCTTCTTCTGCTACTATTGCTTCCCCTGCTAGTCCTCACAGTGCCAATTCAGGTATTTATTTTGCCGGTCATGGTATGTCTATTCCACCACTCCTTGGATTATTGATTCCGGCACCTCTGACCACATGATTGGTTTCCTTAATTTATTTTTTCAATGTTCTCCATGATCCGGAAAAGAGAAGGTTTGAGTTGTTGATGGATCTCTCTCGCCTATTGTTGGGAAAGGGTCCATCAAATGTTCTCCCTCCTTATCTCTTTCCTCTGTTTTACATGTTCCAAAATTTTCAACTAACCTCTTATCTATTAGCAGCCTTACTTCCAATCCCAATTGCAAAGTCACATTTTTTCCTTCTCATTGTGTTTTTCAGGATCTGATGACAGGGGCAGCGATTGCTCTAGTAGGGTACACAACGGCCTATATCTGCTTGATGAAGACACCTCTCGGCTTTCTGGTCAGGCTGTTTAGACACTTTCTCCTGCTAGTTCGGATTTGCTACAGTGGCATAAGCGTTTAGGACATCCTCCCTTAGGGACTTTAGCCTGTTTATTTCCTTCTTTTTAGCATTGTAAATCGAGTGAATTTTTCTGTGAGGCTTGTGTTTTGGCCAAACAAACTCGATCTATTTTTTCTAGTTCAAATAATAAAAGTGCCACTTCTTTTTCATTAATCCACTCTGATATTTGGGGATCCTGTCGTGTTACATCTATTAATGGTCTTCGTTGGTTCGTTACTTTTATTGATTGTCACTCTAGGACAACTTGACTGTATTTAATGAAAACTAAGGGCGGAGTTTTTTCTTGTTTCCAACGCTTCCATCGTATGTTTCAGCCCCAGTTCACTGCCACCATTAAAATCCTTCGCAGTGATGATGGGCGTGAATACATGGAGAGTTCATTTCAGTCCTACCTTGCTGCCCATGGCATCTTACATCAAACTAGCTGTGTTGACACACTTGCCCAGAATGGTGTTGTCGAACGGAAAAACTGGCATCTTCTAGAGGTTGCCCGTTCCCTTATGTTCGACCTACATGTTCCTCCCCAATATTGATGTGATGCAGTGTTGACCACGGCCTTCCTCATCAATCTCATGCCCTCTCACGTGCTTGCTTTTCGTTCTCCCCTAGATGTTCTTCAAGGGTCCTCTACCTTTCCCATCCCTACTAAGGTTTTTGGTTGTGTTTGTTATGCTTGTATTCACCATTCCCCTGGGAAACTTGACCCTCGTGGTCTACTCTGCCACCCAGAAGGGATACAAATGTTTTCACCCTCCTAGTTGTCATTGGTTTTTGACAATGGATGTGTTTTTTCATGAGTCTGTGCCTTATTACTCTACGTCTCCTCTTCAAGGGGAGCTTTCTACTACTTCTCAGGAAGATGAGTCGCCTCTATTGTCCTCTCCCGTTCTTCTAGATCCTTCAGTTCCTTATATGCAAGGGGAGCTTGTACCACAAAACACTACTATACAACCAGAATTACAGGTGTATGTTCGGAAGCAGCAGAAGAGCTTGTTGCGCTGCCTATTGCACCCCTACCAAGTCAACCTGCACCCCTTGAACCCGATCCGGGTCCCACTTTGGAAGGTAATAATTCTCCCGCTCCTGTTATTGATTCTTTGGCTGATCCTACTCTTGATCCCACACTTTGACTTACCTATTGGTGTTCGTGAAGGTACTCGATCCTGCACTATTCATCCTATTGCTAAAGTTTTTTCTTATAATTCTCTTTCTCCATCCTACTTCACTTTTGTGTCTTTTCTTTCGTCCGTTTCTATTTCCGAGAAATGGCACGATGCTCTTTAGGAGCCAAAGTGGAAGGCAACTATGGCAGAAGAGATGCAAGTTTTGCAGAAAAATGATACATGGGATCTTGTTAGTCTTCCTCCTCACAAGAAGACAATTGGCTGTAAGTGGGTCTATACTATCAAGCAGAAGATTGATGGGACAGTTGATAGATATAAGGCAAGGCTTGTTGCCAAGGGCTTCACACAGACATATGGACAGTTGATAGATATAAGGCAAGTACCATCCGTGTACTTCTCTCCATTGCTGTGAACATGGGATGGGACTTACAATAGTTGGATGTAAAAAATGCCTTTCTTCATGGGGAGATTTAAGAAGAGGTATATATGGATGTTCCTCTAGGATTTTATTTTCCTAAAACTCGGGGAAAGGTGTGTAAGCTGAAACATGCATTGTATGGGTTGAAGCAGTTACCACGGGCCTGATTTGGGAGATTTCACAGAGCTATGGTGTCAGCTGGTTACACTAAGAGTAATGCTGACCACACTTTTTATCAAGCGATCTAGTTGTAAGATTGCTGTTCTGATTGTATATGTGGGAGACATTGATGTCTTTGGTGATGATGTGGATGAGATTACGCCCCTAAAGGAGTACTTGGGCACTGAGTTTGAAATCAAAGATCTGGGACAGCTTCGTTATTTTCTTGGCATTGAGGTTGCAAGATCTTCCCGTGGAATATTTCTGTCCTAGTGGAAGTACACTCTTGATCTTTTGTCAGATACAGGGCTTTTGGGCTGTAAACCGACTGACACTCCTATTGATGCAAATGTTCCTCTTCGAAGTACAGAAGGTGAACATGTAGATAAAGAAAGATATCAGCGATTAGTTGGCCGGCTGATTTATCTTGCTCACACCCTTCCAAACATTGACTATGCTGTTAGCCTAGTAAGTCGGTACATGCATGACCCATACTCTACACATATGGAGGCTGTTTATCGTATTCTCCATTATTTGAATTCTGCTCCAGGCTGCGGGATTCTTTTCTCTCCTCACAACCATCTTCGGGTCGAAGCCTTTATTGATGCAGATTGGGCTGGTTCACCTGATGATCGTAGATCTACAACTGGTTATGGAACTTTTGTGGGAGGTAATCTTGTTACTTCGAGAAGCAAGAAACAAGCTGTTGTGGCCCGTTCTAGTGCTAAAGCAGAGTCTTGTGCTATGAGCCTATGACACATGGTATTTGTGAGCTCTTATGGCTCCACGGTCTTCTACTAGACTTGGCGATTCCTGTTAAACTTCCTATGATGCTCTACTGTGATAGTAAATCTGCCATCAGCATTGCTCACAATCCAGTGCAACATGACAGAACTAAGCACGTGGAGATTGACTGTCACTTTATCAAGGAAAAGCTCGAGTCTGGTCTTATTTGTGTTCCCTTTGTACATACCCATGATCAATTAGCTGATGTTTTTACCAAGGGACTTAGTAGTAAAATTTTTCATTCTATTGTTTCCAAGTTGTGCATGTGTGATATCTATGCACCAACTTGAGGGGGAGTGTTGTAATGGGTATAAGGATAGAATTGTCTTATTTGTTATAGGGCTATTTTGGTCTTATTTTTATTCTAGAATTTTCCTTTACATTATAAATAAAGAGGGACTGTGTCACATTAGACACAAGTCTGATTTTTCCCCATTCACGAACAATTGGCATCATCCGTTTTGTGCAAGCAATCTCAGGACCAATTCATGGTGCACAATGATCTATGTACATGAGGGATTTTTAGGCCCACTGCATGGTGAGTGATGATCTCTGTAGATGAGGGACATATCTAATGTTACCAGACTAGTCAATGGATTCTGTAGAGATTGCAAAATCTTCTTCCTTCCACTGTGTCATTTTTTGTGATGTGGTTACTAACTTACTATTTGATGTCTGGTTGCAAGTTTACAACACTCTCTGATTTTCTGTACCGTGTTTTTCCACTGCTTTTGTATTGGTTAAGGATACACATTTTTTTTTTTTACTACCCTATTATGGCTTGTCTTGGGCCCAGTAACAGTTCAATTCATTTTTGCTGCCTTTCACAAAATTTATACCTGTTATTTGAAGATAGGACTCAATTTTCTTCCGAGGTGGAAAATGGATTATGATAATGCTTTTCCGAGACATTTATTTGCTATTGTGCAGGTTGAGGAGCGCCTTGTATCAGTGGAGGAGTTGCTTGATGCTGACGAAGTTTTCTGTACAGGAACAGCAGTGGTTGTGTCACCTGTGGGAAGCATAACCTACCTTGATAAAAGGTAAATTTCTTGTTCAGATTCTGTAGTTTTTTAATCTGTTCATTGGTTTCCTCCCGTGCACTCAATTCTAGTGTATTTTTCCCCCTATTTCATGGTCATATGAAGGGAGGCTTGTGTTGATGGCCAGCAAATCTGCCACATGGCAACTTAGTTGGCTTTGAAATATTGTGGACATGCCCACTTAACCATCTATCTGTTTGATAATTTTCAGCCTCTTGCATTTTCCTATGTGGAGATATGGAACTTTGAAAATATGTTGAAAAATCCAAGCTAATATTTTGCAACATTCAACGTACACAATTTAAACCTTAAAAATAGTCGGTCATATGGTTGAATTGGGACCTTGGTTTGATAAATGGCGAATCCATGGGGTTGACAATCCAGTGGTTGGTGTGGCAAGTTGAGCCCTCCACAAGCCTCAAAAAAGGGTGACTGTCAAGGCAAGCCCTTGATGGCTGTGAAGACAATGCCTCCCACCAACATGTTTGTTCTGTAAATATCTTTTTGAAAGTTTTTTATGGTAAACTAGCCAATTCTTTTTTTAGTGAACTGTGGAACCTAAATGAGAAACTGCAACATTTGTTGGGCCGCCAACTTGCAGACCTTCCCCTCATCTCCAGTTCAAGGTCCTACAAAAGGATCTTCTCTATAAACTCTGCCCATTGTAACCAACAGAGAGGGCTCTTGTTGGTCAACTAAATAATTGAAGGCCCCACCTTGGATTAGCCATGTGTCAAGTTTCATGCCCAGCTTCACCATATGATCTACCATGTATTGGCGTATTCCCATATTATTTTCAATGGTTGATTGAAGTTGTCCAAAATTAATTTTTCAACAAATTTTGTAAGTTTATATCTCCATGTGGGAAAATGAGATTTGATCAAATGATTATGTGGACAACACAGCCCCAAATTTTGCGACCCAACAGCTGACACATGGAAAAAAATTAGGGCCATCCAGAGAAGCTTTCTCTAGACACAGCTGTGCCGAAAAATGGCTCGAGTCTTTATGATAAATGTGATATGTTAAAATGTATAACGTGAAGGGGACTCTATTGGCTGTTGGGTTCATTGCTATTAATGATGATAGAGGGAATGTCCCTGTCGTGATATGTTTATGGTTAATCTCCTTGTGTGTTATGTTTTAGTTTCCTTATTAGTTTGTCACTAGTGCTGTACTTGTACTCTTAGTAGGATTCCTACTTAGAGTCTGTCTATTAGCTACTAGATAGATATATAAATAAAGCTGGAGGACCACGATACATTACATTCTGCATCTAGTAAACAAATGTGCAATTTTGCCAGAAAGACTCTTCCGAAAGTTGGTTGGCCAAAAGAAAGAGCTCTGTAAACAAATGTGCAATTTTGCACTTGGAAGGAAGCAGATTTAACTGCTGCATGATAATCACATCAATCTAAAAGAATCTTTAGCATTTATATGAAGGTGAGTAGAGATCCTTTTCATGTATGATCAAGGCTGAGGGGGATGAACTTATCCAATCTATATCATAATGGTAATATTGAGGAGGTAATCGAGGAGCAGGGTTACATGTTATATCTTTTCAGCAACATCTGTTTTGAGTGTCTACAAAATATAAAATTCAGAGATCCAGTTACTTCCAGAAGTTCCTCTTGTCATACCTTTTGTTGAAAAAACAGTTAGTATATCAGAACAAAAAATGTAGTGAGCTCTATAGGAGGTTATATCGAAAGGTGAAACTTTGCTAAAAGAGTAGCTGGAAAGATTGCAGAGATCCCATGATGCATGAGATGACCATGACAATGGCTAGATGCATTTAGAGAAGGTGCTGAGGTGGCTCTTAAGACATTTAGCTATTCAAATCATTAGGACATGGGGTACATTGTTGAATAATATTTAAAAATTCATGTGGTTTGGTTGATGCTTCATTATTAAGATAGCTCTGAGTTATAGGAGGAAGCTGTTGAAATCTGAAAAAATATAGAAAATCTGGGAAGATGTTCGCACTAACTAGAATGCCTAATCATTTGCATTAAGGTTATTTTCATTGTATTAAAAAAGTGACATGGAGGATTTGTTGGCAGAGCCTGATGCAGTCAGAAATTTAAAAGCTCCTTTTTATGTTTTAGCTGTCCCACTTCCTCTTAAAGCTCTGTAATTATGTGGCCTCTAAAATGGAACCTTTTCGTCTAAGTGGTTAACCGTGGGAGCAAGTCATTCTCCATACCAACCTTGACGTGGATAAGTCACCTAGAGGGCATATGTTTTTGGAGATAACCCTTGGGATGGGTTATATATGTATTGGGCCTTTGATTCCATGTGTTTCCTTTGTAATGGGCCACTTTAATGTGCCTAAAGTGTGGGTACTAGGGAGTTATACGGGATTGAGCTTAGTAGTGGCTTATTTTCATTCCTAGTTCAAGTAGGAATAGTTATTTATTAGTTGTGTTTTTTATTTCAGCAACATTGTAATACTATTATTCACACTAGGAGTTGGTTTTTTAGTTTCATAGTTTGATTAGGAGTTCAATTTTCAGTCTATATAAACAATGTAAGGCTCACAAGGCCAGATATGATTTGATCAATTAAAGTTTTGAGTGCCTTTTAGCCTTGAGAATCTGTGAGAGTCAGATTGGGTGAGATACCCTGGCCTGCGATAGGCTTCTTTCCACCTGAGATATGTTTCTTCCCCCTTCTCTGTTCTACCACAACCTACATCCTAATCTGAGATCTGATCAACAACTGTTGCTGCTGGTTGGAGTTCGATCACTGCATTCAACAGATTTAATTGCCTTTTCCAACAACATACTCCAATCCACAGGTGAATTCGAAAGAGTGTTAATCTCTGGTTTACAAAACTTGTGGGTGCTCTGTTTTCAGCGTATAGTTAATCTTTGATTATTTTCAAACCCTTGGACTGTTTGCTGAGAAACTTTAAGATATTAAAGGCCTCCCCTAGGGTGCAACTCGACCTGGGTTTGGAGTCCTTTGGATCTGTTATTTGCCTGTTATTAGAAAATCACTTCAAACCTGCAAATCTGGGATTTTAGATTTTTGTTTTCTTAATTACTTAATATATAGCCATCTGATTGAGTTATAATCTTGGGGGTTTTACTAGCTTACCTAGTCCAATAATTGTTCCAAAGCCTAGAGGAATCTGCTGGATTGATTGAGTTTAATTTGAGTTTTACTATTTCTGGGATCTCTGTGCGTGAGATCGCTGTTATTCAAATTACTCCCAAAACGTCTATCAGACCATTCCCATCTTTTGGAGGGTTCTTATCCTTCCTATTAACTAATGTTTCCTATAGTTTGGTGTTATTCTGAGAAGTTTTGAGCTCTCAGACAATTTTTGAGTTTCTATCTAAAAAGGGGTTTTGACTTGGGAATTGGGATCCTATCCAGGAGGGTTTTAGAGTTGTTCCAACCTCAAACCTGTTATTCATGCATGCACTAAAAAAAAGTGCAAAACGATGTTGGAGGCTGGCTGAATGAAGCAGATAGTGCTGAGGGTTAGATATGGATTTTAGGGTCTCAATATTCTAGGTTGGATATAGGTGGGATACGAATTGTTCTCGCCAATTGTTGAGGGTTCTAATGGGAAGATTGGTAATATCTTCTCAAGGTCCATTTTGTGGGTTCTGTTGGAAATGGATGTTTTGGAAAGATTACATTGCCTTGAATGGGGCTGATATTATCTATTTTTATTTTTATTTTCATTTTTCTCCCATCTTTTAATAACATTAAAAATGGAATTCCAAGAAAGATAAATGTGCACAACTATCGTTTGGTAGGTACACCCTTATATATCGTGGAATTAGACAAGTAGTGAAGAAAAACAGTATATAGAAGGAAACTATTGAGTTTTTTACTTTTTTGTTTTGCCGACTTAGCCAAAAACATAGTTGTCAAGGTGTTCTAGGCAGGCACCTTGACAACTAGGGTCGCCTTGGTTGCGTGGGCAGGTGCCTTGGTCGCCTTGTCGGTGTCGTCTTCCGTCAAGGCCCCCCTCCAAGCCTTGAGTCGCCGATGCCATGAGAACTATGGGAAAAAAAAAAGATAATTCATAAAACGAGGATTATAGTTGATTGGACAAGGTATGGGAAAAGAGGGTATGATTTGAAGTTAAATGGTCAGGGACTTGAAATTGGGAAACATAGAAGTCAAGAATTCATAATTAGCAGAACCCTCAGATTGATTACTGTGCTCTGGTTACATGATGACTGCTGAAAGGAATATTTCAACATCTTATTTATGGGTATTTTATGATAAAGAAACACTTCCCCCTTCAGGCTTTGTGCTACATACTTTCATGACAAAGTCATCCTTAAACAACTTATTGTCATAGGTTATGCATACGGTTTAGTTTTTGAAGAGTTTATGTGACGCTTGTAATAGACTTCACTTTTAGTTCAACGTGTCCAACTCCTGCATGAGGAAGTGTGTTGATATTATATGAATCTTGTCTTCTATTTTTTTCAGGGTGTCCTATGGAGATAGAAAAGTAGGTGCTGTGTCTCAGCAACTCTATACAGCGCTTACAAGTCTACAGGTGGGTCTTTCAGAGGACAAAATGGGTTGGACTGTTGAGTTGAAGTAAGCAGTACAGAATTAACCTGTTAATTTGTTTGCATTTTACATTTGTGAAAGCCTCTCTGTTACCATGGAGTGAACAATATTCAGTTTTTATTATTTACTTGACAGTCTGGGACTTAAAGTTCAATATTCAAGAGTTTTGAATTCATTTCACTAGTCTTGCAGAAAGGGCGTTAGATTTCATATTCGTTTATGCTTTTCACTTGCTTGTATTCATGTTTTTTTTTTCTTTTTGTTGGTAAGAACTTCCTTATATTCATTTACATGCTAAAGCATATGAGACTAATGACTGATCTATAAGATAAATAAATAAAATAATGGCACAAGATTGAAGCACCAAGAATGAAGGTCTTCGACCTGACTTTATCAAGCCATTTGGCACGCACAGTTCCATGCTTTTAATGGTCACTTTTTGACCATGTGGGCACTGCACTGACACTCTCCTACCTGACCATATGGATCTTAGATGAAATGGTTTTTCGCACATTGATTGGTGAGGGGTAGAAGATTCCCCCCACACTGCTGGCATGGAAAACCTGCTCTCATATAAATATTATATTATATGCGATAAAATTGTACAGTATTGGCATGTTTTGTATTTTTTTTGGGGAAAAAGAACTGTCCGGGAGTGTAGCCTACTCAGGCACTCCCATGAGTTTATCTCTCTTCTCCATATGAAAAGGCAGCTCTGCCCCCTTGTTATAAGGAGAAGAGAGATAGACACATGGGAGTGTTGGCCGGTCAAACAATTGTTTCCCTGTTTTTTTTTATTTAAACTTTTTACCAACATGTTTGGAATTAAAGTCTCCTCCTACACATCATTAGACTTTTTATATCCAAAGTGAAATGTTGAACTGAATTAAGTGGTTTGCAAGAAAAGTCGATAATTTTCAGTTTTATTATAGCTTCCAATCAAGGCGGCTGTCTACCCAGATCATATCAGTCCTACTTGATCCCCGGCTCGATATCGATGTGTGTTGAGGAACCCAATGTAACTATTAATAAGTAGGGTAGGTTTGTGTGATGGTCTTACCTGTATCTTCCAAGGGATGGGCAGGTAATCACGAGGGTTTAAGAATCTGAATTTGACCAAGCCGGGGATCAGGTAGGACTGATATGATCTGGCTGATCCTATAAAAAAATATTATGTTATGATCCCATTTATCCCACATCGATTGTATGGAAAACTTAATGTGGGTTGATAAGTTCTTGGGTTTTCTTATCTTGTAAGCTAATTTATGAAGTTGAGTTCTTCCATGCTCATATTAGTGGTATTAAAACTAGCACCATGTCTCTCAGGTGCAATCGTACGGCTTGAGTGGTGATGTTGGTATTGCAGTGCAGAGTATGGTGGAATATTACGAATTCATTTATTCCACATCAATTGTATGAAAAATTTATTGTGGGTTAATAAGTTCTTGAGTTCTCTTATCTTGTAAGCCGTTTTATGGGGTTGAATTCTTCCATGCTCGTGTCATATTATTAACGAATTATTCCATAAACATGATAGGTGTGTCCAATATGTAGCATCATGATAGACATGTGTCATCATCATGTGATTAAAAGAACCAGTTATTCAGAGGAGTACTAGGAAAAGAATAGTCAGAAAGGAGGGAGGAGACGGATGTATCAGAGGTGTTGCAGAGAGAGAGAGAGAGAAAAGCCGAAGGAAGGGACGAAGAGTGAGTTGCAAGAGATGGGGAAGGGGAGGGAAAGGGAGACAGAGGGGCAGCCCTTGGTCCTAGGGAATACTGATTCAAATGTACGGCCAGTCCTCAATTAAGCCAAAAAGTGGCTGATTCTAGTCAATTCAAGTTGATTCATATTAGAATTGGCCATGATCGATCCGGATTCAGATCCCAAGTTTTAAAACCCTGATTATCACCTTTACCGTACAGATTCAATAAAGATTTACCTTTACCCATACCCTAAAGTAGGATTGAAAATTTGGCCTGTAAAGCCTACCTAGGGCTTGCCCAACATATTCTGGAATTGGATGGGGATTTGCAACCCATAGGCTATGCTAGGAATGAACAATCCGTGTACCAAATCAGACAAGCTTGGCTTAGGGTTGAGGCATCGGACCTAACCCATATCCCTAGTCATTATATATATGGGAGAAAGAAGCATATCATATCGGATTTTAATCTTCTCTAATTCCCTAAATTGTGCAGTGCGGTAGTTTGGAGTGGAGATTTTGGCACATAGCAGCTCGGACATCCAACGGTCTGAATTCATTGATTTCTATTTTTTTTTCTTTTTTTTTTTGTTGAGCTTGGTACAATTGGATGTCTGAGCTGTCACGTGTTGACATCTTCACCCTGAACTGCTGTACTGCATAGTTTTACGGAATTGAAGGATTATTTTCCATATCTTGTTAGAATGTATATTTCACACTGGCATTTTCTCCCTTATATTCTGATCATGTGAATTTCATATGAATGATATTATTTTCTTCCAAACCCTCGTTGGTGTGGGGTGGAGACACTTTTTTTTTTTTTTGGGTGTGGTTGTGGGGGGGGGGGGGGTTGTGTTAAACTACTAGTGCCATTGATTAGGTATATCAAGACAAGACCGAACTTAAATTCTGAAATTTTCCAATTTTATGGTATTCTCTAACCAATTACCATTAATTTGTGAAATGCCCCCTTCTCTTCAGCTTCCCCCCCCCCCCCCCTTCCCAAAAAAAAAAAAATCTTTAACACAAATTTGACATATAACGTTATAGGACCCACATTAGACAACAATTTCACACGTAATGACGATGCGGGCCTAAATTAGGGTTAGGAAATGGAGCAACTTCCTCCTTTTTCTAGTATTTCCATCAGATGTTATGGCCCCGTGCATTTGGATTTCATTGGATTTTGGACTTTCTGATATGATATGTCTCTTCCGTAAAATCTGGAAAGGGGATCAAAATGAGAGGGGGGCTTCTATATATTTCCTCACAACTCACGAGGAGGGGACGACCCTTCTAAAGCAAGCAACTTTTAATTCATCAATTAAAGAAGATCATTAACGTGTGTCTATATTCTAGAAAAGTTATAAACCTTTAATTTATTCGATTGGTAAAGGAACGCTAACCGGTCGCATAGCGCAGTTTGTAATCTGCATCCAAACGCAACTATGCATGAAATGATCGGTGCACCGCTGGTCCTTTCTGCATTTCAGGAGGTGCGGTGGTTATTTTGCATACGGCTGTGTCTGCGTGATCGGTTAGTGTTTTTTATCCCTTATTCCATATACAAATAAGGAAGAAAGAATGCTACTTGGACGTGTGTAGTGTGCTGCCCCCTGCACTCAAATATAGGGGTGAGCGAAACGATCATCATGCTCCCATGGAAGACAGAATTTCCTAAGACCGTGACAGTCATTTCGCTCACCTTTGTGGCTGGGTCTAGGGGCAACGTATCGCACGTGCCAGGTAACGTTCTCTTTCCCTATAAATAATGTATAAAATTGGATAGAAAAGTTGGCCAACATCTCTATGAACATGGGTAACATGCGCTAAACTTTTGTTATACTTCACAACAGACACGTTCTCTATATTTTATTAATCTCTCTGTGTAGTAGTTGGGTAAGCCAGTGGATTTGAATGCCAAGAACCCCACCCATTTCAATTTTCATAAACTGTTCAACGACATAACCATTTTTTTATACAAAAAAATCTTTCAAATATTTCAGACAACCAATTAAGTTACCCGTTGAATTAAAGAAATCATCAGTAGTGGGCCGTGGCCGGCCCACAGTTAATAAACTTATTATTAAGATAATCATGAATCATTAATGTACGTAAGTAGATCATACGTAAAGGTCATAGTCATACACGCATACATATACTTAACTTCAAAACTATTTAATTGACCAAATAAGAGTCCATGTTTGACGAATCTTGAGGTAATTAATGCAAATAATCCCCCACCTCCCAACACCAGTCTACACAATCAACATCTTGGCCAAAAAGCCTCCCAAAATCTACATGGGAGTTGGGACCACGATATATGGATGTAGATAGAGAGAGAGAGAGAAAGAGACAGAGAGAGAGAGAGAGAGAGAGAGAGTAGCTCGACCACAGGCTAGTTGTAAATCAGAGGTGGTTTAAGACCAGTTCAATCGCAGGTTGATTGTAAATTAGGGCACTGAAGATGAAATCCGGCCTTATTCGTTTAGGGCAACCCTCTTTACTAAACCAAATAAGGGTAAAACTAGCGCACCTAGTAGTTTTTGAGCCGGGCAATATCCTTTTCTTTATTATGTCAATATGGTATGTTGAATCACTTGTGAAGTCGACTTCACTTGACCATGTCTGATTCAACTTAACCTCTCACTCGTGTTGTGTAATGTAGCAAGAGTAAAATGTAGTCGAATGAATTTATGACTACCTTCTAACCAATTCCAGAATGATTCAAATTGAAATTGATGAAGACCAAGTCAATATCAATTTCAAGTTTTTAAACCTTAGAAAGAGGGCTAAAGATGGTGGAGCTCAAGATAAAGTTTTTTTTTTTAAATTTTTCTTAAGATAAAGTTGCTCCATTACATTTTAGTGGTCATGGGTTTGAGTCGAGACTTCTACTAAAAAAAAAAAAACAAAAGGTTTGAGTCGAGAAACAATCTCTCCACAAAATGGGACAAGATTACTTATATTATGACTCTCCCTAAACCCTGCAATGATGCACGGGAGCCTCATGCCTTAAATACACACTTAGAAAGAGGTCTAAGGTTTCCGATAGTGACCTTATGGGATCAATGAATGAATAGGGTAAAATGGGAATTTTATGGAGGAGAAATCAAGAATGAATGGGAAACATGTCCCAGCTTGCAAGAGTCCTTTTTGTGATCTCTAGCTAGATGAGATGTGAATAGCATTTTAGAGGTTGATCCAGGGCTTGCTCTGTTGGTTCGCTACTCCCTTGGGACATCTATGTCAGGAGCTTGATCAGTGGTTCAAGTTTCCTTAGCGACACCTAATTCGCATTTATTTGTTTTCCAAGAAATGGACCCTATGGGTACCATATAACCAAATTTGACCCCTTGTGGGTCCTCTCCTTGTCTCTTAGTGGGGCCCTGATGGAATTGATGGCCGATCGTCCCTTGAATTGCACCCAAAAAAAAAAAAGTTGCACTTTAGAGAGAGAATGAGAGGAATGGTGGGACCCCAATAAGCAATTAAATCCAACACATGCGGTCCTCTTCCTTTTCCCTCCTCCCTTTTCTAATCCATTTTTAATGGCTACACTATACACCCATCCATGCAAGATTTCTTTTTTATTTATTATTATTATCAAGAAATCATATAATAATAAACAAAGAGAATAGGGGAGTATACCATCATATAGATGTAAGCGATGTCGTCAGCATACACTTACTTCCCTTGCAAGGTTTCTATATATACAATGATGAATGATGAGTGTCCCCCATAAGCTAGGCCATATCAAACCTCCTAGCTAGCCCAAATGTGACATTAAAACGTGTCATGTGCTTTGAAATTTTCTTAATCAATATTTCTTTTCGATCTATTTTTCAAAAATCATATATAATATCTTGTATATATTATAAATGCATCCTACTAGTGGTTCATGCCCAAGTCCTTTTAATTTATCCATAATTTTTATGATTATGGTTTAAAAATTGGTTTTTATTCATTAAAAAAAAAAATATTGGTTTTGATATATATAGAAGTTTATATGGGTTTAAATATGGTTGGATAGTTTGTGTATCATACATTTAAGCATGGTTCTAAATGAACTTTTGCCGATCTATGGCTTGCTCTGGTGGTTGGCATTAATTTTTTTAGGAGAGGGCTCGTGTAATTGGTCATGGATGAAGTCACATTGATGTCATCTTCGGTCACAAAGCTACATATACTCTTCACTTACTTTCTAAGAAATGTGTGGTATTCTTTATTATAATAATAATAATAATTATTATTATTATTAGTTATTATTATTATTATTATTATTATTATTATTATTATTATTACTATTATTATTATTATTATCATTATTATTACTACTACTATAAAGAACCAATTTGGTTTTATGCAAGAAAGATTCACAACAGAAGCTATTTACCTAATTAGGAGAGGAAATGTTTAGAGATTGCAAGAAGGATCTCCATATGGTCTTATTGACTTATAAAAAAATTATGGCAGAGTCTCTAGAGAGTTAATTTGGCAAGTACTAGAGAAGATAAGTGTTTCAAGTAAATATATGAACATAATTAAAGATATATATGATGGTGCAGTGACAAGTATAAGAATTATGGGGGATCAAGAGTGAATTCTCAATTACAATTGGATTACATCAATGATCAGTTTTAAACCTTTATTTGTTTGCGCTTATCATGGATGATTTAACCAGAGACATTCAATATTAGATTCCTTGGTGTATGTTTTTTGCTGAAGATATTGTTTTGGTGGGTGAGGCAAAAACAAAGATTAATGCCAATTAGTTAGAGTAATGAAGATCAACTTTGGAATCAAAAGATTATAAGATAAGTAGAATGAAGACAGAGTATATGTTGTATAATTTTGGTTATACTAGGACGAATAATGAGGTAGTGAAAATTGATAAGAGAGAGATTTCACAAAGTGATTATTTTAGGTATCTTAACTCAATCATAAGTAAACAAGGTGACATAAAAGATGATATTTCACAAAGAATTAAAATAGAATGGATGAAGTGGAGAGGTGCGTCCAGAGTGTTGTGATCGAAGTATTCCTTTAAAATTTAAAGGAAAATTTTATCAGACAGTCATACGACGGCTATGATGTACGGTGTGGAACGTTGGGCAGTTAAGATACATCATATAGATAAACTCAATGTAGCGGAGATGAGGATGTTGAAATGGATGAGTGGAAAAATCAGGAAGAAGAGAATAAAGAATGATCATGTTAGAGCTAGTTTGGGAGTAGCCTCAATGCATGATAAGCTATAAGAAAGTCGTTTGAGGTGGCATGACCATGTTCAATGGAGGCCTTTGGATGTTACAGTATGGAGGAGTAATTTGATTCATATTGAAGGAACTATAAGAGCCAAGGGCAGACCTAAAATGACCTTAAGAGAAGTGGTAAGGAAAGACATGCATTACTTAAGCCTTGTATCAAGTATGACCTCGAATAGTGTTGACTGGAGGGCAGATATCCATGTAGCCGACCACATTTAGTTGGCATAAGGATGAGTTGTTGTATTATTTTGTCTGGCAAGAGTAGAAGGTATGTCTTGTCCAACACCAAGTTCTGCCACCTGGAATGATAATGTGGAAATTTCGATTGTATAGATATCTAGAAAAGGCCTAAATATGTCAAATTTAGAGTCTAAATTCAATCAAATATCATCTCATGTATTAGCATGCATCATAGTGTATTTCCATGCATGTCTATTGATGCTCTGACAGTTACTTTGCATTTTTCTCTAGTCATGATTTTTCAAGGCTCTATTTAGCCACTCGAAAATTTCCATTTAGATTAAAATTTGATGTGTGCATGGCAGGGAACCTAAGGTCTAATTATCTACAAGATTTAGGACTCAACCAATCTATCATATGATAGATATTTTTGGTAGAAAGAACGCTACATGTGTGCGTACGGTGCGCTGCCCCTACGCCCAGACACATGGACGCATGAAATGACCGCTGCACCCCATGGAAAGGTGGAAAGTTTTTGGGGTGTGGCAGTCATTTCATGTGCCCTGGTGTTTGGACGTAGGGGCAGCACACCGCTCAGACCCAGGTAGCATTCTCTTTCCCCTTTTTTAGGGGACGGGGGATGGGGAAGGAACCCTTCCTAGGTGGGCTATGTAAGAAACAAAAGCTATTATTATATTATTATCATAATTATATTAGGGGAATGGCTGGGCACGTCGGCACTGTGCCCAACTTGTGTCCATACACCTGTGGAAATGACCCTTGCCCTCCTCATCCCACCATCTCTATTGGGCACAACCACTAGCTTTACTAGAGTTGGTGGCATGCCCAACCCTTGCCCTTGTTATTATTCTTAATAGTGGTGGTGTGGCGTGGGGTCAATCACAACATGCATCGGAGCATCAATAGGAAGGAGATTATTATATTTCATGAGGGGCACAATGGTTATTTTGCCTTGGACTGTGTCTGGGCGTGAAAGCCACGTTGCCAAACAATATTCTTTTTTTCTAAAATAGTTGCCACAAACACAGCCGCATGGGTAAGGGACAAAGAACGCTAACCAGTTGCGTAGCACAATGTGTATCTGTAAGTGATAAGGATAGGAATTCATCTCCAATGGCTGCAATTGATAAGGATAGACCTTCAGCTCCAACGGTTTATCTAGTGAAACCCAATATTCTATCTACATGTGATATAGGCTCATGGGATAACAATGCCACCTCAGCCATTGTATCTACTCCAACACCAGCATACAAAGCCACTACAGCAATTGAGTTAAACTCAAACTCCTCCAAGATCAAGGAAAGTAACGAGATTCACTCAAGCACATCAGGCTGTGAATCCTATTGTAATCATCCATCCAATTGGAAGAATCCCTGTAACTTCAAAACACCTATCTCTAAACATCTATATAAAGAGATACTAGGTGAAGGTTAAAACAGTGTGGAAAATATAAGTAGTGTGGACGTAGGTTTCCAGTGAAACCGAACCACGTTAAAAACGTTCTCTGTGTCTTCTTCTTCTTTCTCTTCTTGCTCTCTCTTCCTCAACTTCAAACATGGTATCAGATGACCAAGGATCCTTGGGCTCGGCCAGCAACCTTCCCACCCTTGGCTCTACTTCGTCATCTTCGTCGACGTTCCCATCGCTGCATCAATCGATCACCATCAAGTTAACAGATTCAAATTATCTGTTATGGCGGTCACAGTTCATCCCACTTCTACGTGGCTATGATCTGTACAACCTGGTTCTTGGTTTGACACCTTGCCCACCTGAGTTCCTCACTCCGGCAGCCGATACTTCTCCAACAGATCCACCGCTGGCCAATCCAGCTTACTCCACTTGGTAACGACAAGACCAGCTTGTCATGAGCTGGTTAATATCCTCTCTCACTGAATCGGTTCACACCCAGATCATAGGGTGCGCCACATCACATGACGTCTGGAGTACGTTGGAGAGTTCCTATAACAGTGTATCCAGCGCTCGAATCATGCAACTTCGGTTTCAACTTCAAACCACGAAACGTGGTTCCTCATCGATCCAGGATTATTTGTTGAAGATCAAAGGAATCACAGATCAGCTTGTTGCCGTCGGCAAACCAATCGACCATGAAGATCTCTGTCTTTACACTCTCGGTGGTTTGGGGCCAGAATATAAAGACTTCGTTACCTCTATCACCACTCGGACAGATAAGCTTTCCTATGCCGACTTACGTGGTATGTTACTTACTCAAGAACTCAGAATACTTGATGATCATGCCACTGAAATTTCTATGACTGCAAACACTGTTACAACCACCGATAATAAGGGTGGGAGGTCAAACCGTGGAAACTACGCTCCTCATGGTGGTCGGTTCTCTTATCGGGGCGGCCGCAATGGTCGCGGCAATTATAGAGGTGGCAATCAACGCTAGCAATACCAGGGAGTGGCAATTCAGCCTCCCTCTCAAAATCAGATTGTGTGCCAGGTCTGCAATCGTATTGGGCACAAAGCCCTTGACTGTCGCCAACGCTTCAATCATGCGTTCCAATCCAGTCCGGGCCATTCCCAACCGGCTGCCAACACTGTTGATTATTACCGAACTCCTGCTGCTGACAATACATGGTTCCCTGACTCTGGTGCAACGAACCATATCACTACAGACATGGATAACCTGAGCTTATCCACCGATTACACTGGCACTGATCAAGTTCAAGTCGGTAATGGTACAGGTTTGAAAATACTCCACACTGGCTCTTCTAAAATTTTCTCACCATCCAAAAGTTTGATGCTTCCAAGTATTTTACATGTGCCTGACATTACACGCAATTTATTATCTGTTTCTCAGTTTACCAAAGACAATAATGTTTTGTTTGAATTTCATCTTGACCGTTTTTTTGTTAAGGATCGATGCACGGGGACCTGCCTACTCCAGGGCATCAGTAAGGATGGGTTGTACCAGTTCACTCTCCATAAAGCTGCTACACCTACAAATAAAAATGTCCCAGGCTTTCATTGGTGAACGTACAAGTCTGCAACAGTGGCATCACAGGCTAGGACATCCTGCCCTTCGTATTGTTCGACAAATTGCTAGTAGTTTTAATTTACCTCTCAATAGTAAGGAGTTTAAAGTTTGTAATGCCACATACGAAATGACCAACTACACCCCCTGAAAGATGAAAAGAAGTTAGGGTGCACTGATCATTTCACATACGACTATGTCTGATGTAGATACAAGCCACGCTGTAAGATGGGTTAGCGTTCCCTTTTCCCTATAATATAATTATCTTAAAACAACAGAAATATAGAGTTGGGAAACTGGAAGACAAATTGGATTGGGAATTGGGACTGGATGATTACCAAAAAAGATACCCAGCAACACGTTTCAAATCCCAACAGAAGCCCACCTCCACCACCACTCACTACCCATAAGAAGATTGATCTTGAATGCTAAGTTGACGAACTTGGTTCTGGTGTCTGGTTCTAAAATATTAGTCAAACATGGTTGGCAAATTTTTTAATTTAATCATCTCTCCTAGAAACTGCCCAAAAGTGGGGGACCACGTACTTCCATTTGATTGAAACTTGAAACCCTCGAGATTGGATGGATGTGACTTATTCGCCAATGGTGGTGACCTATTCATCCATCCATGATCCACCTCCACCTTCA
This sequence comes from Telopea speciosissima, assembly GCF_018873765.1. Taxonomy (NCBI): domain Eukaryota; kingdom Viridiplantae; phylum Streptophyta; class Magnoliopsida; order Proteales; family Proteaceae; genus Telopea; species Telopea speciosissima. The sequence continues at coordinate 23,424,658 of NC_057922.1, read as the reverse complement.
CTCATATCACCATCGCACCACAGACCCACCCACTTCCACTAGCGAAAATATTGGATCTAGAAGCTCTTCTAGTACTACACTTATCTAGACTGCAGTGAAAGACCTGATCGATGAGATCTCTCTATTCTAGGCTGCTCTAGCTAGCTAGTAGGTCTATTCATCCTATTTGCCACCAGCCGGATCAGCCAAACTCAGCTGAGTCAACTTGAGATTTTATATTTATGGCCCGGGAGTGTGATCTACACTAGTACTTTCATGTGTCTATCTCTTCTCTTCAAAACAAAAAGATAACTAAAAATGTTTTTCTTGTACAGAAAGAAATAGATAGACTCGAGATTATTGATATAAACCACTCCCAGGCATGATTCTTTTTCTCTATATTATATATATTTTGAGAAGAAAAGTTCTCTCTTTGAGAATATACTGTCGACACCTAGATCCAATTGGGGGAAAATCCCACCACCATGATGCGTCCAACAACGCTCTCATTGACCTCCCGTGCACACAAGGGCCGCACTCCCTACAGAGAATGCTCCCCTATATTTTAAATCCTTTGCCTAGACCTAGCTAGAGCCCAAGTTTCACAAACAACACCATGAGAGAGAGAAAGAGAGAGAGAGAGAGGGAGAGTGTGTGTGTGTGACTTCATATTTTCCTAGGAAAAATCTACAAGAACCTGATTCAAACAGAATCATTGACAAACTGGGGAGGAAAAATTTTTAAATCCCAATAAGTGACTGGATTAGAAATATTAGATCATGATCTCTCTTCTTAATTTTCATCATTCTTCCCATATTTAAAAGCTGAGGGTCCTAGAAAACCCTTATATCTTTGAATACTTTGCTTATAATACTTCATCCATTAGGCACTTTTGCATGGAGTTGAAAAATCTACCAAAAATAAATGAACAATAAAAGATGGCATGTATTTCCAGTTACACTCAATGACAAGACCTTCTAATAAGGGAATTTTTTTATTGACAACCCTTAAGGTGTTAAATAATATATAGTTTTACTTTTTCCCTTTTAATATAGGAAAAATCTTGTTGTAATCAGGGTTGGTTACAACAAGATTGTAATTTTACTTTTTTGCCATTTATCTTATTTTTAAAAATTATTTTAGTCATTAATAAAAAAAAGGTTTTCAAAATAAGTTGATAGTAACTTATCATTATGTCATTTTCAAAGTGAAATGAAAAAAAACCCCATACATTAATCAGCAAAAACCCTCTCCAGCGCACCAGTGAGTCCAGTGTGTATCGAACGATTGGAGCTGTCCTTGGGGCACACGTCAGACAGCTCCAACCATCCAATGCTCACTGCATTCACTGATGTGCTGGCGATGATCCAAACTGTACATCAAATAACTTTTGAGAATAAAACAATGGACAAAACTGTAAAGTTACAACTTTTTAGTTTACCTATTTGATGACAACAAGATGCATAATTTAATATAAGACATGTTTTCTTTTAACAAGGATAAATCTTTTCATTTCAAATATACAATTATGTACTTAAAAATTGTACAAAGATAATGACATATTGATATGTTACTTTTAAATTATATTAAAAACCCTTTTCTATCCCCGATTTAAAAGGAATTTTTAAGAATAAACTAAAGATTATAAAAAAAAAAATTATGAGTGCTAAAATCCTTAGACAATCTTTTTTGTTCAATCCTATGAGAAGTGTTCTCTATCCGAGAGCATGGCTCCTGCGCCTGCATGAGAATCAATCAATCCTTCCTTTTGGTTCAATTCATGGGACAAGGAGGTCATTTTATAGGTGCTGGTGCAGGAACCACGCTCCTACAGCAAACTTTGTTCCATCTCTTTAATAAGCAACATATCCCTGAAGAAGTGGCATCTTCCCCTTTCATGGGTGAATTAAAAGATGATACATGAAATCCCGGCCATACATGTGGGCCCCATACCAGATCATGTGATCTTAGGGAAAATCACTGGAGTCCTCAAGATTCAAAGACTGGGACTTGCAAGAAATAAGAGATGCTTTTTATTAGTCTTAAACTTCGCCATTGATCTAGTGCAAACGATTTGGACAATTGTTTGTGGGCCTTGCGTAGAGAATGGGCCCACCGGCCCCACATCTCACACACCTCACACCATGACTATGGGAGATGCATGTGGAAGAGAATATTGAATACTCAGATCGAGTTTCCCGTGAAAAGGACTTCTTTTCAAGAAACTCTGACCTTTTGGAAGCACTGGAGAATAGAAAATAGCTTCTTTTTTTTTTGGTTAAGAGAATAGAAAATAGCTTTAGATAGGAGGAAGGTAGAGAGTCATTTTACTCATTAGAAGGGTGGAAAGCATGCTTTGTCAGCCATTAGAGAGAGTTTCAGTTACCTTCCTTGCCTGTCTCTGTATTCAAACAAAATATTCAAAGAAAATCATTTCTTCTGCCGATAAGGAGGACCTCACCTGGGTTTGTGTGTTCATTTACTCTTTTGGTGATTAAGAGATTACGAGAGAGGGAAGGCAAAGAGCTGTGATTCATTGCACTGAATTTCTTACTGAGAAAGGAAACGAAAATTTCAAGTTGGATTCGATGCTTGAGTTTGTCCCTGGAAAAGGTAGATTTTGCTCCACAAAGTTTGCCGGGAAATCACATCTTTCATTGTATTGGAGATCTATTTGGAGAAAGGCCAATTGGGTCTCCTCATTTCGTCTTCTTTTGGTCGTGATTTTCATGGTTTTGATCTCTGGAGCAGTTCGATGTGGGAGAGTTTCTCTGGGCTGTTCTTTGATGAGTTTTGGGCTCAATAGGTATGTAAACTGGCTCTGTTGCGTCCTTTGAAAGATTGAACTTTTCTTTTCTGTCTCTTAAGTGATTTGATTTCATTCGGCCTTGAAGAACTCTTTTCAGTTAAAAAAAAAAACAAGAGCAGAACTTTAACACTTCTTTTGAAAAATAACTTCAATTGAAGCAGAAGGAGATCAATCAATGATGGGTGTTTTCTTCCAATACGAAGTGTGCTGTTGTAGTAGGCGCGTAGTCTCCATCAACTAGGCTTGTTGCAGCTCATTGTTTTCGGTTATTGTTTTACTTTGAAACCGACGATTATAATGCTGTGGGTCTATGACTTAGAGAGAGTCTTGGTTGTGGGGTTTACTGGTTTTGTTGTACTGTTAGCTCTTCTCCTGCCTTCTGGTTCCGAAGGGTTAAACACGGAGGGACAACTCCTCCTGTCACTGAAGAGTAGCCTTCATGATGACTTCAATTATCTGGCTAATTGGAATTCTGGTGATCAGACGCCATGTGGATGGAGGGGTGTGAATTGCACACTTGATTACGATCCAGTTGTATGGTCCCTCGATCTAAATTCCATGAATCTCTCAGGTAGCCTATCATCGAGTATTGGTGGTTTGGTCCACTTGATTCACCTAGATGTGTCGTTTAATCAGTTCTCTGGGAGCATGCCCAAGGAGATTGGTAACTGTTCAATGTTGCAGGTTCTTTATCTGAACAACAATCAGTTTGAAGGCCCTATTCCAGTTGAATTCGGTAGTCTATCTAATTTAGTAACTTTAAATATATGTAATAACAAACTCTCCGGACCTTCTCCAGAAGCGCTTGGGAACCTTTCTTCCTTGGAAGAATTTGTAGCATTCACTAACAATCTGACAGGCTCATTGCCTCATTCACTTGGGAATCTGAAGAGATTGAGAATTTTTCGAGCAGGTCAGAATGCAATTTCTGGAAGCCTACCAGCAGAGATTAGCGGATGTGAGAGCTTGGAAGTACTGGGTCTTGCCCAAAATTCTTTAGGAGGTGAAATACCCAAAGGGATTGGAATGCTTGGGAACTTGACTGATCTGATCCTTTGGGACAATCAGCTGTCTGGGGTTATTCCAAAGGAGCTTGGAAACTGTACAAACCTCAGGACTCTTGCTCTGTATGCAAATGAGCTTGTGGGTGAAATCCCTGTTGAAATTGGAAACCTGAAATTTCTGGAGAGATTATACATCTACAGGAATGGGTTGAATGGGACAATCCCGAAGGAGGTTGGCAATCTTTCTTTGGCAACAGAAATCGACTTCTCAGAGAATTATTTGGCAGGGGAGATACCAATTGAGTTCAGCAAGATAAAGGGTTTATGCTTACTTTACCTCTTCCAGAACCAGCTTACAGGTGTTATCCCTGACAAGCTTAGCAGCTTGGTGAATTTGACTAAGCTTGATCTCTCTATTAATAACCTCTCAGGTCCTGTTCCTGTTGGATTTCAATATTTGACTGAACTACTCCAGTTGCAGCTCTTTGACAACTTGTTGAGTGGTGGCATTCCTCAAGGGCTTGGAGTTTATAGCCGACTTTGGGTGGTTGATTTTTCAGATAACCAGCTAACTGGACGAATACCTCGTCATCTTTGTAGACATTCTAACCTGATTTTGTTGAATCTAGGTACAAATATGCTGACTGGAAATATCCCTACCGGAGTTACAAACTGCAAATCATTGGTGCAACTTCGCCTTACTGGAAACAAGTTTAGAGGGAGTTTTCCTTCTGATTTATGTAAATTGGTCAATCTCTCTGCTGTTGAATTGGACTCTAATAGGTTTAGTGGGCCTATTCCTCCTGAAATTGGGGACTGCAAAACATTGCAAAGACTTCACTTATCTGATAATTACTTCACATCTGAGTTGCCAAGGGAGATAGGTAATCTTTCTCAGTTGGTTATCTTTAATATCTCATCAAATATGTTCACTGGACGAATTCCGCCGGAAATAGTCAATTGTAAAATGCTTCAAAGACTTGATCTAAGCCAGAACAGCTTTGTAGGTTCTCTACCATATGAACTTGGAACCCTTTCACAGTTGGAAATTCTCAAGCTGTCAGACAATAAACTTTCAGGGAATATTCCTGCAGCATTGGGGAATCTATCCCACCTGACTGAGTTGCAAATGGGTGGTAACACATTTTCCGGTGGGATACCACCAGAATTTGGTGCACTTTCAAGCTTGCAGATTGCTCTGAATCTTAGTTACAATAATCTTTCTGGGACAATACCACCAGAGCTTGGGAATCTGATTTTACTGGAATTCCTCCTCCTGAACGACAATCAGTTGACTGGTGAACTTCCTGACACATTTGAAAACCTTTCTAGTTTACTAGGGTGCAATATTTCTTACAATGACCTAACTGGGACTATACCTTCTATTCCACTGTTCAAGAACATGGATGTCAGCAACTTCATTGGCAACAAAGGGCTATGTGGGGGGCCTCTTGGTGACTTCTGTTTTCCGTCTTCTCCCTCTTTCCAATCAACATCAAAAGGGGTAGATGCCCATGTGGCCAAAATTATTGCAATAATTGCAGCGGTTGTGGGTGGGGTTTCTCTCATCCTAATTGTTATTATTGTATACTTCATGAGGGGTCCAGTTGAGAGCATTGCTCCTTGTCAAGATAAACAACCATCTTCTCCTGATTCAGACATATACTTTTCCCCAAAGGAAGGGTTCACTTTCCAAGATCTGCTTGAAGCTACAAATAACTTTGATGACAGTTTTATTATTGGAAGGGGGGCTTGTGGAACAGTGTATAGGACTGTTATGCCATCTGGACAGATAATTGCTGTGAAGAAGCTTGCATCTAATAGAGAGGGAAGCAATGTCGACAACAGCTTCCGTGCTGAGATTTTAACACTGGGAAAGGTTAGGCATCGAAATATTGTGAAGTTGTATGGTTTCTGCTATCTCCAGGGTTCTAATCTTCTTCTCTATGAGTACATGGCTAAGGGCAGCTTGGGTGAATTGCTTCATGGGGAATCTTGTGGCCTGGACTGGCAGACACGGTTCATGATTGCTCTTGGAGCTGCTCAGGGTCTTGCTTACTTACATCATGATTGTAAACCTAAGATTGTTCACCGAGACATAAAGTCCAACAACATTTTACTTGATGATTGCTTCGAAGCTCATGTTGGGGATTTTGGATTGGCTAAGGTGATCGACCTGCCACAATCCAAAACAATGTCTGCAGTTGCAGGATCGTATGGTTATATTGCCCCTGGTATGCTTCTCTCTCTCTCACACACACACATGCACACTGCATTCTCTCTGAAGCCATTTACTTTATAGCCTTAATACATTGCCTGAGTTTGGCATATCTGCATAGGGAACCTAAATTTAACATTGACTGATTTTTTTTTTTTTGGGATATAATAAATTATATTCAAATCAATGTCTGTTAAGATAGAATGATACGATTACATTGCCCCTAGTAATTTTATTCTCTGTTTTTATGAGAACAGCATGTTCCAGAATTGCTAAATTTTTTTCACTGTTCAACTAAAACTCACAAAAGCATTCTACATTCCTTTTCTTGTCTCCTTGTATTTCTTTTTACAAACCATAGTTTGGCAAGAGCACTCATCCCCTGTACTGCCAGTGTCATCCGAGAATAAGTCAGTTGACAAGATGGATCAAACGCGCTTGAAATGTATACAGATTAGTATAATTTCATGCTTGCCTGTCAGCACCAAACTTCAATAATACTCCAGAATAATAGTTAATGCAGGCTTGGTTTAAATTTGGGCCAGGTTTTAGTAGTAGTTTGGGTTGGGCCTTAGTTTTTGGTTTTATTATTGTATTGGACTGAAATATAAAGCCAAAAAATGAGGGTTTTATGGGTACACGAAATTAGTATTTTATTTTGGTGAGTCTGGTGTTGTCAGTTGGTTAGGAGACTAGTTGTTAGATAGTTGTCAAGGCAGCAAGGCGACAAGGCGCCCGCCTAGGCAATCAAGGCGCTCAAGTGTTTTTTTTTTTTTTGGATGAATAACTATATTACCTTACCCCAGGAGGGGGCAGGGAGAAAAAAAGGGGGAGGGGAATGTACAAAGAAGGAGGGAAGGGGGGGGGGGGGGGAGAAAAGAGCAAGCAACCCAGCCTACGCAGAGGGGGGTGGGGAATCGCAAAATAGACAAATCTATACCCCAGGAGACAACAATATGCCTGTTCTTGGGGAATCCAAAACCCGATCAAGATGGTCGCATCTGATCTTAGAAGAAACGTCAAAGAAGATGGCTTTCCAAATCAGATCAAAAGATCGAGAGTTGGAAGTCCATCTCCTAAGGTTCCGCTCCATCCAAATATGATAGATAGCAGCACAAAAGACCAGCTTGCCGATAGTGTCACAGACCGAATTTCCTAGAAATGCTTTATTCAACTAGGGCCATTCCCGATCAAAGTCCAAGTGTCTCCTACTTCTGGGCCAAATGGAGGTAAGAGCTCTTTTCTAGATGGTACAGGAGAAGGGGCAAGCAAAGAAAAGGTGGGCTATGTCCTTAGTACCATTCCAACAGAGGGTGCAGGAAGGGGAAACAGGGATGTTGCGGTGTAACAGGAAGGCTTGGGTAGGGAGGTAAAGTCTAAAGGATCTCCAGGCGATGAAACTATGGCGAGGGATATGGCCCTTGAACCAGATAAGCTTGTGCCAGGGGACGATAGGGCTGGGGTCTCGAACAAAGTTCCAGGCTGATCTGGAGGAGAAAATACCGTTGGGGGAAGGGAGCCAAATAACCTTATCAACTAAGGGGGGGAGGGAGGGGGGAGGGGAGGAGATACTGCCAAATCAGGGGAAGAATAGAGGGGTTGAGAGATGCGGGAGGGGACCAGGAACTAGAGGCAATGAGGCTGGAAAGGGGAGAGGGTTTTGGAAGACTAGAAGAGTAAACCGCCCTGGGCCCGAGGAGATTGTAGAGGATCCCAAGTGAGTGCCAAGGGTCAAGCCAGAGGGAGATGGAGGAGCCATCAACAATGGAAGCAGAAGTGCCACGGAGGGTGAGAGGCCAAAGAAGGAGGATTTTACGCCAGATCCAGAAGCAGTCTGTGGGAATTTTGACAGTCCAAATGGAATCCGATTTGAGAAGATGGGAGTAGACCCAATTTACCCAGATGGACTCTTGGCAGGAAGAGATTTTCCAAATTAGCTTAAGGATGCCTGCGGTGTTGGAATCACGAATGCGACGGATGCCTAGACCTCTTTCGGATTTGGGAAGGCAGATGGATTTCCAGCTAGAAGGATGGAGGAATTTGGAAGAATCAGACCCTTTCCAGAGAAAGGCACAGCAGAGACACTCTATTGCCTTGATGGTGGCTTTAGGGATACAGAAGATGCCACTCCAATAGATGTAAGAGGCTTAGAGGACCGATTTGATACATTCCAGTTTGCCAACATAGGATAGGAGTTTGCCCTTCCAAAGTTGGAGCCTCTTGCGAATATTGTCAAGCATGGGAGCGCAGTGGTGGCTGGACAACCTTGCAGGGATAAGGGGGAGGCCGAGATATTTAACAGGGAGGGAGCCAATGGAAAACCCAGTCAGGTGTAGGAGAGAATCTTTAACCGACTTGGGGATGCCAGTGAGGAAGATTTTGGATTTGAGGAGATTGATGCGAAGACCCGAAAGGGATTCAAAGAGGTGGAGGGAGTCCATGATAGCAGAGATAGAGGAAGGGTTGGCCTTAGAAAAGATCATCAGATCATCTGCAAAGGCCAGATGGGTGAGATTTATATGCTTGCATTTGGGAATAGGGGAGATGAGGTGAAGATCAGTTTTGGATTGAAGGCTTCTAGAGAGGACTTCCAGAGCCAGGGAGAACAAGAAAGGCGACTGGGGGCAGCCTTGACGGATGCCCACTTTGGTATGAAAGAAACCGGCCGGGGAGCCGTTGACGAGGACAGAGAAGGAGGGGGAGGAGATGCAGGCATAAATCCAACGGACAAAAGCAGGGGGGGAAGCCCATTTGGGCGAGCACATCACAAATAAAATCCCAACGAAGGGAATCAAACGCCTTGTGGAGGTCGATTTTCATGAGGGCCGCCGGGCAATGAGAATTTATTTCCCCTCTTTTCTAACATTATTTAGTATGCTATAATATATACCTTATATCATCAAAAATCAACATTAAGCCACATCAAGTCATCAAAAATCAACATTAAGTCACATCAAGTCGTAAAAAATTCAACATTAAATCACATGAAGTCGTTAAAAATCAATATTAAGCGACATCAAGGCATAAAAAGTCAACATGAACTAGAAGACAACATAATTGAATAAGCAAGCTATTGGAAGTTTGAAACAATCAAAATATACATTTGGTTTATATTGTTCTTGGAATTGATGGTCATTGCATGGTATACCTAGTCTCACATTTGGTTTGTACTGGTCTTAGAAAATATGATCTTATCTATAAGTAATTAAACTGCCCTCAATTTAGAGAAATGTTCTTGTTCTCTAAGAAGTTTGATTGGTCAAATGATTTTATTTTTACATGAGACTTGTTGTATTAGGTAGAGCACAAAACCAGCTTTCCAACAAATCCAACATTGCTTAAATCTGATTTATATTGAAGGAGTTATGTCCTGGTCAAACCTTATTTGGTGTGCTTGAATGCTGTCAAAATCGTTCTAAATGAAAATATTTTTTTTAGATATCAAAACAAATGAATATATTACCGCTCTTTTGGTTTTTAGCAATGTTTTACCATATCAAGATTTATGAAATTTTTAGATTTGAGAAAAACCCCAGCATTAGAAAGTTGAAAATTTCACCTACCGCTAAAAATCCAGTTTTTGTTCTTGATCTGGGGGGGTTGACATTTTATCCTTTTGGAATTTTATTTTTTTAAATTATTTTTATTGGATTCAAATAGGGGGTCTTTGTTTATTTATGAATAATATTTTAAGTAAATGAAATAACATTTGGCGTAAATAAGGGCCATACCTGGTTCGATACCCACTAAGGCGATAGTCGCCTAGACCCCAAAAATTCTGCCTAGACGCCTAGGTGTCACCTTGACAACTATGGTTGTTAGTCTATGAGTTTGTTTAGGCAATCTAAAATTATAGTCCTTATCTGTCCAAGAGTCCTAGTTAGCGAAGTCTAGGTATTTTATTAATAGTTTAAGTTGATCTAGGAGATTTTTTCCTGTTTTCTATATAGATATATATATAGGGAAAAAGAACTCTGTCCGGGAGTGCTGGTGTAGAGTGTGGCCTACACCAGCACTCCCATGAGTCTATCTCTTTCCTCCCCATATGAAAAGACAGCTCTGACCCCTTGTTTTAAGTAGGAGAGAGATAGACACATGGGAGTGCTGGCGTAGGCTACATTCCTGGACAGAAAACTGCTTCCCATATATATATATATATATATGTGTGTGTGTGTGGTTAGTTATTAAACTTGCAAGCAGTCTTCTCTCTCTCTCTCTCTTCTTCTATCAGCTAGCCTAATTTTAGGTTAGAAGATCCTCTCTCATCATTGTGAGATCTCTCTCTCCTTCCTATTTCTTCTGTCCTTTATAGTCTTTATTTCTTCGTTCTTTCTGTAACCAATTTCTGTTTTTGGATCCTATATTTCCTCTCCCACATACCAATTGAAGTTCTTGTCTGAAAATTCCTAACATCAGATTTGTTAGTATCCTATTTTTCCTACCCATCGACTAGTCCCTCTCTCTCCACTCAACTTCACCCCATTGCTTTCATATATTGGTTGTTTTTCTGATTTTTTGTTCTTAAAATTAATTATTTAGATCTGATCATTATTGCTTTAATTCTGAACCATTAGGTTTAGATTTAGATCTGGCCATATCAACCATTAGTCAAAATCTGGCCGTTAGATCTGGCTGTCAGATCGGGATATCTCTCTTCTATTTTATTAATGGGCCCATTATTCGCAGGCCAATCATATCCGTCAGATCTGATCGATCCTTCATCAATAATACTTCGGATCTGCTGGATACTCTAGAGCAATCTCATGAATTATATTCGTTAAAAGCTAATTCATGGTGTCCTCTCGAACAGAATTCATGGGAACACAAGCAGTATTCACCTCGGTTGTAAATTTTCTTCTGTGAAATATGTGACAAAAATGGTCCCTATTTGTCATTTTCTGGTTGTCTGGATACCATAGTTGGCACGGCATCTAGGCAACCCAAGGCATTGGACGGGGGCCTGGATGCGTAGGCGACACCTTGACAACTATGGTGGATACTGCTGGATGCTCCACACATTTTTTACTTTAAGAATAAAAAGTAAGACTGAGAAACATAGAGGGAAGGCAGGAGAGCGATTCTCTTTCTCTGGGCACATTGTACATATCTCTTCTCTGATTTATCATGTTGAATATGTTGCATAAACATGAAGCAATGCCATAGTTATAGTCACAACTAAGCTACTGCCTATCACTTCTTTTTTAGGGGGGGGGGGGGGGGCAGGGGGTTGGACATAAGACGTGCCTATGTTTCTTTATAGCTTTTAGGGTTTCTCTATGTCATATATATGCAGACGTGCCTATATTTCTTTATAGCTTTTAGGGTTTCTGAATGTGCCTATGTCCATCCCTTTGTGCATGGGGTGGAACAATGAGGACCTCTTATGACCGTCCCCATTCATGCTAATCCTTTAATACCTTTTTGCTTCTGCTGCAATTCTCCTACCCTCATGATATAAGATTTCATCACATGTTGTATCTATCATATAAGTGTCATGAGGAAATGACATCTAATTATCTATAGCCATAGGGTCATTACCTATTTGTCTATGATGTATCAAAAACCATAAGTTACCTATAAAAAAAATAAAAAAACTAAAAATTCGTAAGTTTATTTCTTTTCTATTTATTGAAGTTCCACTCGTTACCCCTAAACGACGAAGCCATGAGTGGAATGAGGGATACAAACATGAGATGGATGTAACATTGTGGATCTATAGCATTGGGGTCTATTGTCAAAATTTATTATGAGACTTAATTACCTTAATTGAGATTTTGAGAGAAATCCTAAAAAAATGCTTATAAGGACATATCAAATACTTGACTTAAATATGTGTAATCAGGGCATGGTTATCGATGGACCTTTAATATATTTGATAAATAGAAAAAGAATAATTGTTGAGAGATATTATTATCATGTGTTTACTTGTTACAAAGATGCGGGACCAGCAACCCAGAATCATCCACCAAGCAAGGTTTTGGAGAAGAGTTGATATACACAGTTCATAGGTAGGGCCAGTTAAGGGGTATGAGGACATGGTAGGAATTCTCTCCCCTGGTCTGAAAGAAGTCAAAAGAAAACCCTAATGCCAAATCGGTTTGGCTAAGGGTTGGCTGCACAAACTCAAATAAAACGTCTTGGGTCTTAAAATTAATTCTTGAAAAGTTTCGACTGATGGCTTGTAACAGAATTAGAACAATATTAACAGTATTTTGAGAAAAAAAACAAGAGAAGAAAATAGAGAGGAGAAGAGATCAGGACGATTAGGGAAGAAAATACTCTAATCGGCTGCTTAAGACTATATATAAGATTAGGTAAAAATTCAGTAAATTACTAGAAAGCTTCTGACTTATGTGTATTTACTCACAGGACCCTGAATGAAAAAATAATTACAGAAAACCCCTGTGACACATAATTTTTAACACTGCTAAAGTAGGGTTTGGAAACAGGTTTTATAAAGGGTAAATTACATGTGACCCCTGGTTTTTTAAAATACTCAAATCATCCCCTGTATTAGACCCCAATATGACAAATTAGTCGTTACCGTTAGTTTAATGCTGTTAAGTGATGATGTCAGCCAGTTAAATAAATTTAAGTCCCTAAACTACCCTTGATCAGTGTTGATTTATGATTTTACCCTTGTAACTAAAAACCCCAAATTCATCCTCTTCCTCACACCTGTAACCCAATCTCAAGATAGCACTGGGCTTTCGGATCTGAGCTAGGAAGATTGAATCGCCCTAAGGTGGGGGAGTCTTAACCCTAAAGCCTGAAGCACAAGGGCTTTTGAGAGAAGAGATCGAACCAGAAGTTGGGGCTGGTACTACCGTCCAGAACAGGGCAACAGAAAATTCTCTGAGAAGAAGAAGATGCAAGAGAGAGAAGGTTTAGATTGTGAGGAAGAAGACGACGGAGAGAGATCTAGAGAGCATGGGCCTTTTTTTTTTTTAGCAAAAGATCTGATTTTCCATTAACAAAATAAAAACATTTCTGATTACAGAACGTAATATCTAAGCTATGCTGGCTTAACTTTCTAAACTCTAAGCAGCGACCTTCTTGGGAGATTTGGATTGAGAAGCCTTCTCACTCTTTTCGCTCTTCTCAGTCTTCTTGGGCAACAAAATAGTATGGATATTGGGAAGAACACCACCGCTACCAATGGTGACCCCACCGAGCAATCTCCCAAGTTCCTCGTCGTTCCTCACAGCGAGCAGCAGATGTGTTGGTATGATCCTAGTCTTCTTGTTATCTCTTGCTGCATTCCCAGCCAATTCCAGAACCTCAGCGGCTAGATACTCGAGAACGGCAGCGAGGTAGATGGGAGCACTGGTTCCAACCGTCTGTGCATAGCTACCTTTCTCAAGAAATGGGCAAAACGACCGACCGGGAATTGCAGTCCGGCTTTAATGGACTTCGAAACTGCCTTCTTCCTGTCACCACCTCGTTTGCCTCCTGCTCCCTTTGTGGTTTTGCCGCTCACCATTTCTGAATCTGCTTCTGAAACTGAAAACACTCACTAATTGAGAGAAGAGAACCCAAAAACAAAACGAGAATCGAATAGGGTTTAAAGCGAAATCTCAGTTTTGCTGATTTCTGGGTGCAGGAAAGGGGTGGGGTATTTTAGGTTGAAGATGAAGGAAGAGTAGTATTGTAAATTTAATTCTAATGTTTTAGTACAAGGGTAAAATAGTCCTTTCACACCAATAACTAACAGCAGACTAACACCGTTACTGTAGAGGGGGACGGATGAGTATTTTCAAAAACCAGGGGGTGATTTGAGTTTCGTTTGAAAACCAGGGGGTGACGTGTAATTTACCCTTTTATAAACTAGCTTGAGTGACTACTTTTGGAGAGGGTAGTCTTCCCTGGTGTATCCTTCATTGTTAAGATCCAAGTTTGAAAATTGGATCCTCAACTCATATCTGATCTTTGCAAAATTCAATTGGTAGTTTTTGCCTAGACATATTGTAGAGATTGAACAGTGCTATTTTTATATCTTCTTTTGGCACATGGTGGAAAACATTTGAGATTGCTTTTGTTTTCTCTGCTGTTCTCTCATACAATCAGGCTAAAAGTTTGTGTTTTTCAGCCAAGTTTTACACATTTGTTTGTTCTATTTAGAAACACAATCAAAATTCAGGCCTTGTAATTGATGGATATTTTGACTTGTTTGTGTCAGAATATGCATACACCATGAAAGTTACAGAAAAATGTGACATTTATAGTTACGGGGTTGTTCTATTGGAGTTGCTCACTGGCAGAACACCGGTACAACCGCTAGACCAAGGAGGTGACCTTGTTACATGGGTAAGAAATTATATTCAGAACCATTCTTTGACATCTGGCATACTTGATGCTCGTGTAAATTTGGAAGACAAGACTACTGTTGATCACATGATTACTGTCTTAAAAATTGCTTTACTCTGCACGAGTACCTCGCCTTTCGACCGCCCAACAATGCGAGATGTTGTGTTAATGCTCATTGAGTCCAGTGAGCTAAAAGGGAACTTTGATTCTTCTCCAGTTCATGATATTTTCCCATGGAAGGATGACCCCTTATGATTGTATCTTATGCACTAATTAAAGAAAATGATTTTTCTTCATTGCTGATTTCTCCTTGTATTATTGCAAAAGTAAATTGATAAAGTTGTGTACATTATCTTTTATGGATAATATTGTTACTCACCTCCGTTTGTGAGCTTCGGTGGGTTATCACTATTACTCAAGTTATATATCCCTGTCTGTATCTCCATCTCAAAGAAATGCAATGGAAATTATGATTGACTTATTTTTTTGCTGTGCCATTTCTATTATATTCAAAGTTTTAGATGTGAAACTAAATAGCATATGTTATTATGTTTATTTAAAACATAACAAAGTGACCGCCTAGCCATAAAGGAGCCCCAAGGCGCTCAAGGCGATGCCTAGGCGTCACCCAGAGAACCAAGGCGACTGCCTTTAAAGACTCCACCAAGCCGGTACGTCGTCCATGCCTAAAAAAACCGACTGGACACCTAGGAAGGGAGTGATGAAGTGTATCTAAACTTTCATTGAAGATTCACTTTGTTAAATCAATGCTTGTTATTTCAGTTGAAGATTTGCAAGAGTTGGGGCTTGTACTTTGTTACATGAATTAATGTAGGAAGAAGTTTCTCACCAAAGTAATGCTATTGGTAGGCAGATTTTTAGAAAGATCTAATTAAAAGTGGATCTGTGTGTGGACCTTACCCTGTTGACTAGTCTCTTGTAAGTCTTTTCTTTGCTCCTCTTTGTCCTAATGGAAATTTGAGTTGGGTTAGCCTCACAGCTGTGTAGTTGTGTGCAACTAGGTTGGTCGATTGCTTTCTTCTTCCTCCTGTTCTCCCCTCCAATTTTGTTTGATCTCAGGTATGGTCCATCTCTCCTCCTCCCCCTCTCCTTATATTAAATTATATTTTTCTTCTTTAATATTTTCTGTTTTGTTACTGTTACTCTGTCTGGGTGATAGTTTCTGCCCATATACAATTGATCGATCTCCTTTATCATCGATCCATTCGACCTAGTATTTTGGGTGTAAGTCATTCTTCCATAGGTGACCTAGCACCATCAGTTTGGCTTCCTAATAATCCTCCTGTCATGAGAACCAAATCTGAAATCATCTGAGTTCTAGTCTACCGCTGGAATCAGTTTCAGAGAATTTATTCTATAATTGCAGTTGATTATTCGGTTTAATATTGCTTTCATTAAGTAGGGTCTTGAGTTCAAATCGTGAGGCTGAAGCTACAATAGTCTGCTTCTTGCTGCACCACGTAACTAGATTATCACCAAAAAATGTGCAAAAACCTGTAGTAGATCTCTTGTCACCATCTGCACCAGCCCAGTCAGCATCAGAATATCCTACCAGACATAGTTGTCATGGCATTTAGGCGACCCGGGGCATTGGAAGGATCCAAAATCAAGGCGACCAAGGGGCCTAGATGCCTAGGCGTCGCCTTGACAACTATGCTACTAGATCAACATTCTGATGAGGGCGATAAACAAGCCCCTTGCCTGGAGCTCCCTTTAGATACCTCAAGATCCTACAAGCTGCCTCCTAGTGGATCTTTTCGGCGCTTGCATAAACTGGCTAATAACTCCAACGGAAAATAGCAGCTCTAGTAATAGTTAAATATATCAACTTCCCAACTAGTCTTCTATATCGGTGCACATTGTCGAAGTCTTCATCTGTTGTGGTGCCAAACTTTTGATGGGGATCCATAGGAGTATCTGCTAGTTTAGAGGCAAGCATACCGATCTCAGGCAATAGGTCTAACACATACTTCCGTTGTGATAGACTGATCCCTTTCTTATGTCGAATTACTTCAATACCAAGAAAATACCTGAGACTGCCCAAGTCCTTCATCTGAAAATGTTGATGTAAGTAATCCTTTACTTCTGCAATTCCGGAAGCATCATTCTCAAAGATTATAATATCATCAACATAGACAACCAAAATAACCACCTTCGACCCTTTGCGCCGAACAAACACAGAATGATCTAAATAACATTGCGAAAACCCACAGTGAGTAACCATAAAACTAAACTTGTCAAACCAGGCCCGACGTGACTGTTTCAAACCATAAATTTCCTTTCGTAACCTGCAAACCTGCGCAAACTTCTCCCCTTGAGCAATATACCCAGGAGGTTGCTCTATATACACCTCCTCATCAAGATCACCAAATAGTATAGTGTTAATTATATGTACCGTGGGGTACATTATGGTGTCACTTGATCGGGGTGTCTTCCTTTATCAAGTTATACCATATTGTATCCCACAATACATATAATTAACATATAGCATTTTTAATTTCCATCTGATAAAGAGGCTTATCTAAATTGACGGCGGAAGGGAGATAAGCACACAAAGAGAATTTAACCTAGCCACAGGAGAAAAGGTCTCAAAATAATCTACACCATATGTCTGAGTATACCTTTTGGCGACCAAACGGGTTTTGAGTCGTTTAATGGAGCCATCTGGATTGTACATGATCGTGTACACCCAACGACACTGTATGAGATCTTTACCTAGGTTAAATCCACTAGAGTCCATGTCTGACGAGATAACAAGACATCCATTTTCGTGCCCGTTGCCCTTTTCTACCCAGAGTTAGTTAAGGGCTCATGATGATGTTGAAGACTGGAATGAGTGAACAGAGAAAAACCAAATTATGCGACAGAGATGGAAGATGAGAAATAGAAACATAATTTTCAATGGGATATGCAGTCATGGACTTCTGAGTACAAGAGCAAGTACCTTTGCGGAGAGTGACCAGTAAGTTAGTAGGAGAAACCTCAGTAGGATCAGGCTGTGTAGATGGCGATGCAGGATCCGGTAGGTCAGAAGGAGGAACCTCATTAGGATCAGACTGAGTAGAGGGCAATGCAGGGACCGGCTCTGTAATAGACAGCACTGGCTCTTACTCCGTGTATAAACCTGTAGAGGGCGCACAAGAATGAAGGGCACAACCACAGGAAGAGGAGCATTGTGATTAGTAGCTGCATCAGAGTTGGTGCAGGAGTAGTAGAAGAATAAAAGGGAGTATTCTCAAAGAAAGTAATATCAGCATTAACAGACTGCCGATGAGCAATATGATCATAACACTCATAGCTCTTCTGGGTCCGAGACTAACCTAAGAAAATACACTTAACAGCACGGGTGATAGTTTATCAGTTTAAGGTTGCAAAACATGAACAGAACAACACACAACCGAAAACTTAAGGAGAAAGAAAAATTAAGGAGGTATTAGGAAACAAAATAGAAAACAGGGACTGATTTGGTAGAACAGAAGAGGGCATCTGATTAATGAGGAAACATGCAGTAAGCACAACATCACACCAAAATTTCTTTGGGACATGCATATGAAACATAAGAGAATGAGCGATCTCCAACAAGTGGCGGTTTTTTAGTTCAGCCACCCCATTTTGTTGAGGGGTGCATGAACAACTTGTTTGATGTATAATACCATGATCTAAGCAAATTAGTAATCTCATGTTGTGCATACTCAGAGAATTATCAGATCGGGAAAACCTTGATAGAAGTATCAAACTGGGTCTTTATTTCATTATAAAAGTATTTAAAAATGGACAAAAATTTGGACCAATCTTTCAACAAATAAACCCAAGTCATACCGGAGTGATCGTCTACAAAAGTAACAAAGTAAGAAAAACTTAACCTATTATTCACACGACATGGACCCCAAATATTATAATGGACTAACAAAAACAAAGACGGACTCCTAGACTCACTACGAGCTGGAAGGGATGACCGGTGATGCTTCCCCAACTCACAAGCTTCACATCGAAGACGGTTGACGGACTTGCAACTAAGAACCATGTGTTGAAGCTTAGGTAGAGATAGATGACCCAGACATACATGAGTGGTTGTAGCAGTAGAAGGTCCAGTTCCATCCAGGTAATAAAGTCCAGCTTGCTCCAGCCCCACCAATCGTCCTCCTTGTTTGAAGATCCTAAAAAACATAATATGAATGATAGAATGTGATGGATCAATTAAGCATTTTAGTGAGTTGACTAATAGATAAAAAGGCTCAATGGTAACTGGGGAACATGCAAAACAAAGGACAAAGTTAAGGAAGAAGTAGGGGATACAGTACCATGACCGGTTACATTAGTTGAGGAACTATTAGCAAGAATAACAGGAAAGGCAGAATGAAGAGAAGATAAAGAGGAAAATAATTCTGACTTACCAATCATGTCAGTAGAAGCACCAGTGTCAATAATCCACAGGATGGAAGAAGTGGTGGAAAGAAAGGCAGAAGTTCCTGTGTGGGTTAAGGTAGCTGTAGAAGAGGAAGCTGAAGTCTCAAGCTGTTGCAGACGCTTGAGAATCTGAGCATAGTCATCTCGAGATATAGAAAGAGTGGAAGAAGCCCCAGATGCAGATGTAGTAGTGGTATCGCCAGTAGACACATGCTCGGTGATGTTCTCAGTAGTAGCAGTGTTGGCTAACTCATTAGCACAATCCAGTCGGCTTGTGTAAAACCCAACAAGTATCAACAATATAATTAGGTTTGCCGTGAAAGAGCTCTGACAAAAAGACTTGTCACGATACTGATCACTTGTACCTCGACCACAGCCTCTGGAGGATTCACGACCCCTTCCAAAACAGGAGCCACATCCCCAAGTAACAGTAAAAGCAGAACCTTCCTTCAGAGAAGTAGTAGTACCCTTAAGGGGGTAGACATATGCTGCAATTGAGAAAGGGTTTCATTGAGATAAGGTACCTTTTCCCCAGTAAGAAGGTGACTCTTCACAGATTGGTAGTCAAGATGTAAACCAGTTAAGAATTTAGCGACATGAAACTCAGCTCTCTGTGCCTTGAGTTGCTCCAAATCAGTGGTGAGGGGTTGAGGCTTTTGAAGTTCCTCAATAATGCCTTTGTATCCACTGTAGTACGCATTAAAAGACTTGTCTCCCTATGTGAAAGTAAACTTCTTGTCATATAGCTCATTATTCAAGAAAAGTTCTTTTTGTAAGAGAAACTTTCACGAAGGTCATTCAAATACCATTGAAAATCGAGTGAAACATAACATTAGAGGCAGCAATAGGATCAATACTGTTCCACAACCAGATTTTTAAAGTGGAATCTTCACACATCCACTCCTCATATGCAGTAACAGAAGAAGCTGAGTCTTTCAGATCACTAGTGGGAGGATCATCGGTGAGATATATTTCATCTTACCCTTAGCACGTATATACACTTGAACAGCTTAGCCCATATCATGTAATTTGATACCCTTTTAGTTTAATATTGGTAGTCTGAACATGAACTGTATCAACTAGAGGTTTAGGATCAGCCATCATGCAAACCAGAAAATATTGAAGGCAGAGTATGTAGGCAGGAACCAATAGGCAGCAACCACAATTAGGAGACTATAAATAAAAAAGGTAGTCTCAATGTCAGATGCTCAACACAAGTCACCAGCAGTAGTGTAAGATAAAAAAAAAAACCCACCAGTGTAGAGAAGAAATAACAGCCGGCAGCCACAGGAGAAATTAGAATTGTACCTTAAACAAATATTTGAGGGTGATTTCTCATTACCAGAGAATAGCAGGTCATATAAGCCTGAAACTGCAGTCGAGTAGTCCCTTGGGATAGGGTATTAAAAGCCCTAAATAGGGAGCTGATCAAGTGAAAAAATCAGAAGTAATTTGTGAATCAGGGGGTCTGAAAATTAACCCAAAAAGGGAATATCGCAGACCAGCTTGGGAGATTTCTGATTTCGGAAAATCAGACCATCAGAAGAGGCTGCAAATTGGATCGAGTGCCACTAGGGATCTTCAATTAGCCTTCAAAAAATCTCCTTAATCAGATGGTTGGATGCAGAGAACCAGTAGCTCGAAATCCAGTAACATAAATCCCAGAATTGGGAAACCGCAACAGAGAATACTTGAAATTCGATATCTTCAGCCAGAGATCTTCATATGCAGCAATAAGTAGATAAGAATAGGCTCTAGTTTATCTTCGCATCATTATGAACTAGAGCAGAACACAGTAGGTAGGCAGCATAGGCTGCTGCAGCCAGTAATCGAAGATAGACCTTGAAGCACCAATCAAACCAGTATTTGGAAGATGATCTACTGTTGGTTTGTTAGTGTTCTGATATCATGTGACAGTATCAACTCTAGTAAACCAGCAGTATTGCAGAAGAGAGAAGAGAAGAGGAAGAACATGATGGAGGAAAAAGAGAAGTCTCTGTAATGTAAAAACAGAAAACCGTGAGTCCTCAGCTCACCCCTTAATCACATATATATATGAAGTTAACAAATCAGACTAAGAATAGGAAACTAAAACAGTTACATACTAGGAAACCAAGAGAAAGGAAACTAAACCTATTTAGAACAACCAACAAGAGATACCACAGTTTACATTGTGATGTGTGCATGACACATATGTACCCCCGCGGTACATATGGTCATGTACCCCTTACATTATGACACCGGTAAACTTTAACATGAACAGTAGGCTAAACAGCTGTTAATATTTGTATTAATCTGCTTCATATGCCTGTCAACTACACCATCTAGGTCTTGACGGAGTACGGATTACCATATCAAATAAAGCTTACGCTTTCTGTAAGTTAAAGAAGAATAGAAGTGACCATTACAGTTAATGTTGTCAGCTGACATCAATGTTGGAAGAGCTATTGTTCTTGCAATACTTTATCGTGTCATTCCTGATATAGCTTACATGAAGCCCCTACCTATCTGAACTCTCTAATTTTCTCGTCTTATTTAATTCAGTGGGCTTTTATCTCAACTGCTGGTTTACTGCTACCGATTCTATGACCTTTTGTATCCCTTTTAGATCTGTCATTTCCTCTCCTGGCACACAAGGACAACCTGAAATGTTTCAGGTTCTCACTTCAATTTTTGTTACTGGGACCTGTGATGGTAAATGCAGTTTACTTTGACTTGTTTCTAATTGTAAACTCCATTCTGGCTCCTTCATTCTGTTCTTCTGTGCTGAGATCTGGGCTACTCATGAACATCGAGAAACACATGCAAGAAATAGGATAAAAAACATTTCACATTCTCATTTGATCAATGGGTGTTTGGTTGTGGCTAAAACACCATCTGGAAGGTAGAAGTCAAAGCGTAGGGGTTGTGGGATAGTAATGTGTATTTATGCAGCCACATCCTGAAGAGCATCTAATACTTTGTTACAGCTAAGTTACATAATTGGCACCTGGCCAAGTCAGAAAAGTTCAGGATCTTGTGTATGTGGTTCACCCCTCAACCTCACGGCTTAGTGTTAAATGGTGATGGGCAATTTGAGTCCATTCAGAATGTAACAACCAATGAATATCTGCTATTCTCTGCTCAAATTTGGGTTGTGTGTCTTATCTGTCATGATCCGAAGGAAGCAATGGGAAGGGAAATTGCATGAGCATTTTGTTTCTTCTATAGAACATATGCTAAATATCCTGAAAAGTTTGTTCCTGATGGGAATAGACAATCATCATTCTTCTTGTTGCCATTTTTGTAGCATCTTCATCATCATCAGTATCGCATAACATCATCATCATCATCATCAGCATCAGCATCCGCATCAGCATCTCCATCATCATCGTATAGCACATTGGAGTTACATTTCGCTGGTATGACTGCCTTAGGGACCACATGCAGATTTGTAAATGTACAAACCAAGATCGATATTCAACCTCTCACATTCATTGTGAAGAGAAAATTATGACACTTTTTGGAGACCATTGAAATGGTTCATACTTCAAACAGTATTTTTTTTGGTTTTTTTTTTTGGGGGGGTGCGGGGTTGGGTTTCAAATCAATTGTAACCACTTTTGTTTGTCCCCTATGATCAATAATGACATTTGGCACCTACATCTGAAAAAGACCTCTTACACCCAAGTCATGGTTGGTAGGGATATAATAGTAATTCAAGTATTGGTCACAGACCATTGCCGGCAACCATTCTCTGTCAACCCCTCTTCCACTTCACTTCAAACCCTTCCCCCCTCTCACCTCTATCCTATGCTCCTGCATTTCTTCATTGTGCGAGGCTTTAAAGTGTAAACCCTTCCATTTCTTCTCCTATATTTATTGCCCATGGGTAGAAAATACAGGGAGGCAGCACAGAGTGGAGAAGATTCAAAATCTACCAGAAGCAAGAATATGAATATTAAAGAGATAAAATGAATTGTCTGACCAGAAATCAGAGCAGGGAATAACAGATAAGGTTTTGATTTCTAACAACAAGATCCAGGGTGATTCCATTTGTTCAGCCTGAATCATTTCATTATTAGCTTGAAAATGTAAAGAAGAAACAGAAAAAGGTGCAGCAAATGGAAACTCGTTTGAGAAACAGGTGATCAAGCTTGTTCGATTCTGTGGGGAGGAAATCCGGGAGGGGCCAAGTAGCTTGGGGCAAGGGCTGGAGAATTAAATTAGAGGGCTATGAAGCATGGGTGGAGTTGGGCGGCTATGCAATTGTACAGAGATCATGACCATTGGAGGGCCATGACAAGAAAGGAAGGGTGGGACCTTCGGCTACAACAGCGGGACCAATGGTAGTGATTGTGAGAATCATGGGGAAAGTCAGGGAGGGATAGGGCCGAAGTTGCAGTAGAACTAGCAGGGTTTGGTGGTGGTGGTGGTGAGGGTGATGATGTTGTTACTGCTGCTCTAGCCTCTAGGAAGTATTTGGGTTTGGGGTTGGTGAGGTTTTGAAGCAGTTGAAGAAGAAATTCGCTGCCAGAGTTGGGGACAAGAGGCAGCAATGCTCCCTCGCCTCTATCATCAATCATGGGTGAGTCCTGGGTAGGAACAACTTTGCACTTTATTCAGTCAATGAAGTAAAACATGGTGGTTACTTGATAACGATGGTTTATTTTGCTCATCTTTTTCACTATTTTCTTTGATGCATCTATTCTATATCATTATAACCTTAAAATGGGTTACCACTGCTTACCAAATTATACTCATTCTAGGCAAATTTCCTGTGTCTCTGAAAAGGCCAAAAAGGAAAGGAAAAAAAAAGTAGATTACACCTTATAATCGAAAAGTACAGCAGAAACATGCTAATGAATAAAAATCAGCACGAGCAAGATGATTTCAGGTGTGTTTAATCATTCTCATTTTTTCAAATACTCTTTAATGATTGCTTCTGTTACCAAATTGTATTTTCTGTTATTCTCTCCTCCCTGTTCTACCACAGCATTTCCTTTTCTTATGGAGCAACTCAATTCAACTCATTTGGTATTCTGGAAACCTCTTGGGGCCAACTAAACTTAACCTTCATAGCCAATTCCACTCCTTCAAGGCTAAATTTGGTATGAACTTTGTGAGTACTCTTTTCTTTTACTCAACTAAAACAGAAGTTATTTTTCAGCACTCACCATATCCTTTTAAAATCTTTGATTTAATTTATCACCTATACTACTAACTGCTGTAATTGTTGGTCTTCAAAACCATTAACATATGGCTGGCTGATGTATTTTTATCTGATTGACTGTCATTTTCATCACCCATCACTGCCACTCCTTCAAGTTCATTCATTAGTTCTATCTTCCTATAATGGATTTCAAAATGGCATTTCTCTCCATCACATGGATTAACCCATGTACTGCCATTTGACAATTAGTGAAGTGTTATACTTCAGTAGGCATAGTGACAGGGAATAAAACCCATATAAAAATGATAGTTATCCATGTAACAATGTAAGGTGATGTTTTTGAAAACCACAAGATAATTTTCAGTCATATATTTTTACTTTCTTTTTTTAAAAAAAAAAAACCTAAACCATCTATTACCTAGTTAGAGTTGGGAGTGTGCATAATAATGTCTAGAGTATTAGTTCATATGCATGGACATACACGGGATGTGTGTGAATACAAAAAATAGGCATTTGATTAAATTAGATTCTACAATTTGATATGTGACTAATCTAGACCATATCCTCTCTATCCAATGGTCAGAATAGGACATTATCTGTTCATATGACAGAATAGATCCCTTCAAACATTTGGAAAAAGTACATTCCTTTGTAACAATAATTAGGGAAAGAGAACGCTTCTTGGGCGCATGCGGTGCGCTGCCCCTGCGCCCAAACACAAGGGCTGGCAAAATGACTGTCTTGCACGGCTATGTGGTGATCATTTCAAAGGGTGTCAAAATCAAACCGAAACAGTTTATCGAAATCAAATCGAACCGAAACCGTCAGCCCGTTTAGTTAAATGGTCCGGTTATGGTTTTAGAAATGACACCGTTTATTTAATCGGTTCGGTTCGATTTAAATCGATTAATCTAACGGTTTCAAATTGTGTAATCCAATTAAAACCAATTATAATCAAACCGTCTAACCGTTTAAAAACCTAAGTTTCGGGGGGAGCTATTGATTTGTACTGTTATGTGCTTTTGGGTCTCTGTATTTTGAAGCTCTAACCATGGCTTCTGTTGTTTCTATTTCATTCTTAATTTTTATATGTGTCTTCCTTAATGTATAAATATTACAAGTTCTAAGAAAATTGTGGATTTTAAAGAAGCTATCAGGAAATAAGGAGTTAAAAGAGAGGCACTAGGTGGAATTTCTTATTGGAAAGATTAATAGAAAATCCATTTTCTATTAAAAAATGTAGGAGGTAACTAGGTAACTAGTGTAAATAAATGGTTTATGAAACCATTTAGTAAGCGTCTAATCAAAACCGTGTAAAACTGTTTAAAAACCATTTAACCGAAACCGTTTAAAAATCGTCGAACCGAAACCTTTTACCAAACGGTCTAGGTTTTGATTGATTACGGTTTCTACCCTCAAGTAGCCAAAATCGAATCGAACTGAATCATTTAATCGAAACCGGGCCGTTTAACACCCTTAATCATTTCCTTACCTTGTGTTTGGATGCAGAGGCAGCGCACCACACACGTCCAAGTAGCGTTCTTTCTCCCCAATAATAATTCATCATATAAAAAATATTTTTTTTTTATCAAAATCAGTTTAAAACTATAATACATTTATGTCCATCTCCTCGGATCCCAAATGTTTGTTGTAAGGTAATATTGAAGAACACCGGGAAATTAAGAACATAATCAAAGTCAAAACGACATAATGAAAGTCAAAACACACCACCACCAAACTATCGTGCATTTCTAATCTTTCTTATCTGAAACAGTGGCTTCGCTCTAACTTCTTTCCTCTCTTTTTTTCCCCTTTTTATCATTTTGCTCATATCTATATAATTCTTTTGCAAATTTGTTGACAAGTAAAATCTGGGTTGAACTAGTTCAAACTAAAATCAAACACCTCAATTGGTTTAAATATAGTCTATTCAAAATGATAACTCACTCACACACTACTGGTAATAAAAGTTTACACTATTAAATGAGCACCTGAAAAGTAGGTATGTTGCCATTGCCTAACGACAACCATCAATTTCTTCTACAGGTATATGATGGTCATTAGTTAGTGGATCCAATTTCCTTTCATCCACAGTGAAAGAGAGAATTTCTTAATCCAAAGTATCATACCATCTGATTGGACTAAGAAAGGGTACATTGATAATTGAAGTAAAACTTTCGGATGGGGTGGAATCACTTTACTCGAATCGGAGATCCAAATGACAAACGCTTTTATAACTTGATAGTCGGAGTATTCATAACTGATGTGGGATTATCTCAATACTTAACCTTACGTGCAGGTTTTTTTTGGGTTCTATCTTTGTGGGTGGAGCAAGGTCCATTATCGACGTAGGCCCAACAAACCCACTCTGATATCAAATTAAGTTTTCATCTTAAAACCAAGTGGTTCAAAATGGGATAACTTCTTATAACTCTTACACTTTATAGTCGGAGGACTTGATAGTCGGAACACCCTCACTGATTAATACTTTGTGAGACGTTTGTATTTGAGAAATAGGAGGGTACTAGTGTTAGCCTGTCTCCTTGTGAGAGCTAGGATATAAAATTTGAGGCTGTCAGTGAGTGTTATGGACACGTCATGTTCTTTGTTTTTGTTTTCATTGAAAAAGAAAAAACAATGTCGGGTCTACCAACCGATTAAAGTTCCAACGGAATCCTGTCTGAAAAAAAAACACCATTTCGATCTTGACAGCGGACACACACACACACACTCGAATTGTGGGGGAAGAGGGCAAGGCCAGTGAAGCAGCAGAGGTGGGGAAATTGGTGGCGATGCTGGTGGTGGAATCGGCAATGGTGGCTGTTTTCAGCGGAGGTATTGGGTAGGTGGTGAAGAAATGTTAGAGGTGGTTGGTTGGTAGTGGTGTTTGTTTTGTTTGTTTTCCATATGACCGGCCGGTCTCACTTAATTCCTTTCTCCTGAGTCAAGAAAAATATGCCATATTTTATTCTCGTTTTAAAGAAGTGGGACCTGGGGAAGTAAAAGGAAATTAAAGCATTTCTCAGATTTAATATAAAACGTGAAGAATTGCTTCTTTTATTTTTGGAGATTTGCTTTTAGATTGATGGAGCTAAAAATCAGTGGTCCTAGCAATGTTTTTATTTGTTCAAGTTCGATCTTCACATGTCAATGTATCAAAACATGGTTTAAGTAATCGGTATCAGATCAATCATTTGCTTTATCCATATCAATTTTACAAATCAGATGTTTCCCAAAAGTGAAGCTAAGTATCATATTAAAGAAGTTTATGTTACAAGAGAAAAAATATTTGGCCCAACGAACTCGCTTAAACTGGTTGAGGGAAAGATATCGTAATACCACTTATTTTTTGCATTGCAATAGTAAGAACACAATATTACTCGACTTCAAACAACATAAGGATCTTAGGCAACTATGGATTCAGTCTTTTTTTTCCCCTCACTTCTTCAATAGTTGAGAGGGTTCATCAAAAACTTTTGGGGTAAAAATAAGACATGTTACCTGTGGCTAGGAAGGAAATCCTTATAAAATCTGTTGCTACCTCCATCTCCTCGTATCTTTTAAATTAGCTTAGTCACTGGGAAAGGATTTTTGGATTAAATGGGATCTTTTTTGTCGTAGTAAAAGAGTGGGTGTCTGGGTTTAGAGATCTTGAGAGTTTTAATCTTGTCATGTTTGCTAGGCAATGTTGGTGTACAATGCATAATTTGGATTTCTTGCGGAATAAAGTTTTAAAGGGGAAATGCTTTCCCTACTCTTCCTTTTAGGCCTAGGTTAGTTTAAGATTCAAATAAAAAATTAAAGACACTTCCACCTTTAAATTATGGTCTGCACATTGTTAGAGACCTGTTGCTAAAAGTGCAAAAGAGTTACCTCACAAGCCTGTGTGTGCAAGGATGAGGCTTCAGTTAGGGAAAAAACAAAATCTTTTAGGCCCCTGTTTGTTTAGAGAGAAAGGTAAAGTGAGATCGTTAAGAAGATAGGACTTACATATTGGTGAGATTTTGTTAGAGTGGAAATGTTTTGGGTAAAGTTACTTTTTCAATAAATAGTTATTAAAGTCCCACTAAGAATGGTGGAATTTTGAAGTGTCACATGATGTTTCCTAAGCTTTTATAAGTTCATCACCCCAACTTAATCAAATAAAATTAGGGTGAAATTTTGAAATGTCACATCAGCATTTTTTCACCTTAATTCTCTCACTTCATCTAAATCCCCTCTAAACAAATGGTACTAGGGCTTTTGGTAGACGATTCTAATCCAAAGAAATCAGCTAGGGTATCTAAACATCTGGTAGAATGGGATTAATCGAATCCATTATGTCGAATCACAATCGATCATGACCAATCCAACGGATTGGATCAATTCTAATAAGATTTCAGTCAAATTCAAATTGGAATTGGCACAGACAGATTCGATACCCGATTCCAATTTTCATAACCTTGTTTACGAGTTACAATCCCAGATATAATCCATGTGTGGAAGTGATGCGCACGGTAGCTCTTTTCGACACGTGGACATTGTAGATTTATATATTTGCGCCAGACTAAAATTGGGGCATGTCATGATTAAGGTATCATTAGTCATTACGCACTGTAAACCTCGTATAGAGCTTAATTTTTTTTTTGGGTGCAATTTATTAAAAGAACTTATTAATTGAAATAGTTTTATTAAATAATACAAGTTTTAATATAATAAGATGGATAATGGCTCAGACTGTCTTGGGATATAATTGGTCCTTGGGCGGTGAGGCTTGTCCTCACGCTATTCCCACATCATAGTAGATGCCCAGCACCTTGGTTTCACCAGTTTCACTTCATTTGACTTAAAACTGGTCCCACTTAAGTTCGGTCAATTGCAAACCCGGATTATAAGGTCAGAGAGTTCCAAAGGTTTGGATTACCCACCCTGGCTCGTTTTGAGCCCGAACAAAACTTGGGTTGAGATACCTTAGCTTTGATGGCAGGTCAGGATTAAAAATTTCTAGACTTAAGTTAGAGTTGAGTCGGGTTAGATTTGAGGCCTTGGGCTAAGCCTCGTCTAGCCTAGCCCGATTCTATTTAAAATTATATTATAAAATATATTTTATTAAATTATAAATGTCACATTTTATTATTTAATAATTTTCCCCCTAATTTAGTCCAGCCCATGCATTTCTCCCTCCACCGTCCCTTCCCTCATGATCAGGGTCTATCAAGATTAGTCCGCCCCTTGAGGATGATCAAGGTTGGATTTTTCAAATCCTACAAGATCGGGCCAGGTCTAAACCTAGATAAAGGGGCGTAGGGTTGGGCTGCCCTAGCTAGTAGGGATAATAGCCATGATGAATGGGGCTGATTGAAAAGAATACATTCCCCTTCTTTTCACTATTGGTTAGACAATCGAGGGAGAGTCCATACGGGATTCGGCTTAGGGGGCTACCACTAGGGAGATTGGTCCCACTGTAATATTTATGTTATTATATACTTTGTACTTTTACAAAATAGAATGAAATTTGGAGGTTCACAAATAAAAATGTGTATAATGTAGCCTCGGGTTGTGGAGAATAGAACGGTTAACCGTTAATGGCCATTTTCTAATTAGATGTTAACTTAATTAAGTAACAAATGTAGCATTAGTAATATAATAGAGGTTCTAACCGTACTTTACTTTGTAACATTTTAATATTTATCATTAATTAATAAAATTAATTAAAGATAATAAGAATGATGAAAAGACAAAGACAAGGCAATCTAGTGCCGTACTATTCTTCCCTACTTTGGGTCCCACAAACCATATCTCTGTGTCGAACACTCTTAGTCCTTCCAAGATCAATCCTATCTCAGCCACCTCAAAAAGCTCAATTGGTCCAAAATATATGTCGAAATATTGGTGATAAGCGGTCAACAACGACCGGGCTTCGATTTGGGGTTCTTATCGAACCAGTACATTTTGTTATTTTCAGGTAATTTTATTTTTTTGACGAATTTATGAGCAATTATCTTGTTTGTTGTTATATTCCTTTCTGGCTCTCTTTATCTGCGTTTTAACTCTCTCTGTCTCGCATCGCATCAAGATCTCTGTTGGCAGAGGAAGTTGGGAATGCATTCTCGACCGATGATTCTTCTTTGAATTCGTCTTCATTTAAACGTTTCTGATAGAGATATTAAATTTCTGGGTGCACCTTCTGATTTTGGATGAGGGAATTCTCTAGAAAGATCTATGTGGATTGTTAATTGCTCATCCCCTGCGAATTAACAAAAACAACGCGGATGTTAGGGTTTCTGAGCAACTAATCGACGCCCTAATCGTTTCATCTCTAATCTCGGTATTTTAATTTCAGCCCTCTCCATTTTTGTATATTCTTCCACCAAATCTTCTTCTGCGCCTTAAAAGTTGTTGAATTTCCAGAGTATAATCGTCTGATCCAACAATAACTATCCATGTGAGGCTTTTCAAACTGGGGTTTCTGGTTTTCTCCACCTCTTTTAGTTTTTACCCGTTTCATCTTGTAGTTAGAAGGTAAGGTAGCGGTCAAGAATGAATCACTGTGTTCCTGATTTTGAATTAGAGGAGGAAGAGTTGAACTTTAACCCAACACCCTCGGGATTACACTGGCAGAAGAAATCGAAACTGTGAGCTGTCTCTTTCTCTCTCTCTCTCTCACTGAGCTTAATTTCCAAGCCCCTTCGTTATTTTCAATACTTATGTAGTTACTATGTTTATTTTTAATTCTAAACAGATCAGAGGAGGAAGAGTTGAACTTGAACCCCACACCCTCGGGATTACCCTGGCATAAGAAGTCGAAACTGTGAGTTTTTCCTCCGGCACTAAAAGAGCTTAATTTCAGAGTCCCTTCGTTGTTTTCAATGCTTATGTAGTTAATATGTTTGATTTTAATTCTAAACAGTCCAGAGGAAGAAGAGCTGGTGGAGCTGGTATGGCAAAATGGTCAGGTCGTTATGCAGAGCCAGAGCCATACACAGAGATCTCCCAAAAAATCTTCACAGAGAGATGCAATCTTGGACGTCCGATCGTGTGCTACGGCGGCAGAGGAAGACGCATCGCGTCATCTGTTCATGCAGGAAGACGAGATGGTCTCATGGATGCACTACCCTTATCCTCTCGAGGATTCCTTCGACCGAGACTTCTGTTCTGATCTCCTCTACACTTCTCCGACCAGAAACATCAGCCATTTGAGTAAGGTTACTCAGATTCCGGAAGAAAATAAGACTACGGCTCCGGCTCCGGCTGGTGCTCTGCCACAGGCGACTCCACGGCTGCCGCCAATACCTCTTTCGAGGCAAGCGGAACATTCGTCCAGAAAAAAATTTCGGCCGCCCGTATTGGATAAGGTGGTGAGGGAATCGACAGTTATAGATTCGAACGAGACGCCGGCAGTGGGACCCGGATCTCGGGTTTCGAACGGTGCGAGAATTTCGGCGCCGGTTTCTGGTGAGAACTTGGGGTGCGGGAGTATTGTGGGCGATGTAACGACGACGGATTTGGTGAGAGAGTTGAACTGCGAGACAACCGTGACGTCATCTTCCGCCGTCTCCGGTGGTAGTGCAGAGCAGTTAGGGAGGCCACCGACAGTTGACCGTAAACGGAAGGGAAGAGAAGAAGAAGACACCGAGAGCCACAGTGAGGTTAGTGTTTCTCACTCTCTCTTTTTTGGCTTGTGTCTATCGTGCGCTGAGGGTAATCATTGCATTGCCGATTGGCGATTGCCGATCATCGTCATTGACCTCTCCCCGCTCTGAGCCACCAAGATCTATCGGAAACTAAACTCCTGGCGCATATTAGCTACCTACCTCGCTCATCGAGAAGCGAAGCGAGTTAAGGGCCTTAAGGCTCTGTAGACAAGCGTGGTTCGGTTTCGAATGGATTACGAATGGGTGGGAGTGGGACCCACAAATTTTATGGTGAGAAAGGAGGACAGGTAGATAGAAGGTCCACAGTTCCTGACAATCTCGAACATGTCATGTATGGGGACTCTTTAGTCTTCGCTCTGATTTATAATTGAACCGCTAGCCTGTCAAGGTTTATGGGGTTATGGCTAATGATTGCTTGGTTGGGGGCCAATTTTGAGGACCATGGGCTCAATTGGCCCAATCTAGGGCCTTTGAGAACAACGGTTCTGAATATTCCACGTTACCACTTGGAGATGGGTTGATCAGTATGGGTGGGTGGGCCAAGTGGCGAAAAAAGTTTCGCCCGCGTCACTTCCCAGAATCCAACTGTTGAAACTTTGTAAGCGATGGGTGCATGGTTTGAATGAGTTCTGGTCGGCACGTGGCAATTATTGGCCGTTGAAACTTAGGGTTGCTTTTTGGTTTACGTGTGCACTATAGGGGTAGTTGGACGGGAAATGTCCGTTCTGTTCTGCAGAGAGCCATACTCGATACCTCGGAGGCTTGGATACGGTGTACGGTTGTGCCATACAGCATACAATTCAGGAATGTGTTATACCCGTTTTTGGCATCGTATAATGAAGTAGAATAATAATCTTTTCATTTTCCATTTAGGACTGAGTTTCCTTCTAACACCCTGGTGAATGGATTTGATACGTGCACGAGAGAGGGTGGAGAGAATAGAAAAAGAGAAAAATAAGAGAAAAGATAGGATGGTTTTAGCCTTTTAGGGAGGCTTAGGGGAGGAAGCCTACATCATTTCACAAGTTAGAGACTTGATTCAAGACTTTTCCCCTTTTATTCCATTTACTCTCCTTAAATAAAGGATTACAACAGATTCTCAGCTATACACTATCTCAATCCACTAACCCACATACACTGATCAACTACACTACCCTTACCTAACACGTAACATTCCACTATCCTTAGAATCGTCCATGTTCTCAAGGACAATAAAATTAAGGAAAATAAGAGCCCACTAGGATCCCATATCTTAATAAGGCAAACCCCAAATTATGAAACAAAAAGAGTAGGACTGTTTTAAGCGATGAACATCTCACTACAAATAGGCATTGTTGATGTAGGGGGATACCTAAAAACTAGGGCTCCTACATGGGTTGCTACTTAGGATGACTAATGGGTTAAAACTCATAGGACAGCAGGCAACAGAAATGGGTAGCAGCAACATATACAGACTTCTATGCATTAATAAAACATTGAAAAGTCTATGCAATAATGAACAATACAGAATAGAACTCATAGCATCATTTCCACAAACATTTGATAGGCAAAATGGGGAAGGGGAAACAATACATAAATTACCAAATCAAGTGCAGAGTCCTTTCAATACTCTAAAAAGAATTCATGTTGTACTAGTCCTAGGCATGCATTCCAATAGAGAATAAAACATAAGGAAGTATGAAGAAGATGCACCAAAACTAACAGTAGTATAAGTGCATATCAGGTCAGAAAATAAAAGGGTTCCAGATGTTTAATTAGTAAGTATGACAAGGAGGGGAAGGGAGTGATGAGCATGCATTCGGGTAGGGGAAGAGGGTAGGGTAGGGTAGGGGATGTGATAAACAGAAAAAGAAAGAAGAAAAAAACTGAGCAGGCCTGGCTGGATAAGAGGGGAAGAAGAAGGGGGGGCGGGAGAGGAACAGAAATGACTTACCTGTTGTGCTGCTGTAATAGAGTAGGAGAGAAGAAGAAGAAGAAAATCCATTTGGGGGGTTGAGGGGAGAAGATGCTCCACGCAAGAGAGAAGGAGACCCAAGAGCCAGTAGCTTCTTTCATTTCATTTCTTAACATTCAACATTACATGGCCGAATGGCCTGTACAAGCTTAAGTAGAAAAAAAAAAAAAAAACAATAGAATATTATTGATCTCCCCCTTGGGAAGACCAATACATAGGGAAGCTCATCAGCTAAGCTTCTTCCTAAGGGAGCACAAGTTCCAATAAGTCCTCCTAGTCAACTAAAGGGGCTGATCCAAGTGGGCCTAGACCAGAATTATAAATGGAACCAAAACTGAACCAAACAGAACAAAAAAAACTGAACCAAACTGAACCAAAAAAACCGAACCAAACTGAACCAAAATTACATATGACCCAAATCACAATAAAAGATTAAAAATTACTTAGGCCAGCAAAAGTACTCCAGATCAGCGCCACAATCCATTACGAAAGAAATCTCCGTCCAACCAAAGTGAGCCTGATCCAAGCTGAAGATGTTTGCGCAGTCTTCGTTGGTAAACTCTTCGAAAGTCTTTAGGAATGGGACTAATGTCCCCATCAATTCTCCCGGGCTTTGAAGAGTTCACCTCCGGTGAATAAAGACTCAAGTAGCGCTCAAGCATGTCGGGGTTGAGCTGTCGAAACTCCTCGATAGGAATCCAAGTGCAATCAATCTCCGGGCGATTATGCCACTTAACTAAGAACTCTCGGGTTCCTCCGTCACGTGAAGAAACAATCCTTTCATCAAGGATATCCTCAACTTCTTCTGTTCCTTTAACAGTTTCAGGCACAGGAGGCAAAGGGGTGGGTGGAAGTAGAGGGGCAGGAACTGAAGTGTCATCAACAATAAATGGAAAGTTCTCAAGGTCATCGGGGTAGAAAGGAGCATCAGTAGGGGTGCTGTGGTAAGGGGCAAGATCTTCAACATTGAAGATGTTACTGATTCCCATATCAGAAGGTAATTCCAAGACATAAGCATTAGCACTTACCCTTTTGAGAATTTTGAATGGACCTGCACTACGAGCATGCAATTTGCTCGCTTTTCCTTTGGAGAATCTTTGTGGCTTGATTCTCACCATCACCATATCACCTTCCTTAAATGTCTGTAGTCGTCGACGCACATCAGCCCTGGACTTGTGTTGGTCATTACTCAACGCAATCCGCTGCCTTATACCTGCATGTAAGTCATGAATATGCTGTGCAAAAGACTCGGCTGACGGGGAGGTTCTAGAGCTAGACATGGCTGGGATAAGGTCAATGGGTGCCCTGGGTTGGTAACCTAGACAGACCTCAAAAGGAGACATACCAGTAGTCCTATTCTTAGAGCCATTGAAAGCAAACTTTGCTTGGGTGAGGATTCTGTCCCAACTCTTAAGATACTCTCCAACCAAACAACGTAACAAATTTCCGTGACTCCGATTGATGACTTAAGTTTGACCATCAGTTCCTAGACTCCGATTGATGACTTAAGTTTGACCATCAGTTCCGAGACTCCGATTGATGACTTCAGTTTGACCATCAGTCTGGGGATGGAATGCAGTGGAGAAACTGAGTTTAGTACCCATCATCCGCCATAAGGTTCGCCAAAAATGGCTTGTGAATTTGACATCCCTATCAGATACTATGGTTAAAGGTAGACCATGATACTTGACAACCTCATTGAAAAAATGTTTAGCCACATTGGATGCATCAACAGTTTTTGAACATGAGATGAAATGTATCATCTTTGAAAACCTATCCACAGCCACAAAGATAGAGTCATGTCCCTTTGAAGTTTTGGGAAGACCAAGCACAAAGTCCATGCTAAGGTCTTGCCATGGAGCATGTGGCACAGGAAGGGGGGTGTACAAGCCAGTGTTCTTCTTTTGTTGCTTGGCAGACTGGCATGTGTGACACTGACTCACAATTTGAGAAACATCCCTTTTCAAACCGGGCCAAAAGAACCTATCTTCAACAAGAGTGGTGGTCTTGTCTCGACCAAAATGTCTAGCGACTCCTCCAGCATGCAATTCCCAAATCAGATAATTCTGAAGTGATGTCCTGGGAATGCATAGTTTGTCACTTTTAAACAGAAACCCATCCTTAGGAGGAAATCCGAACGAGCAATAGGAGGATCTTGATTCACTGAAGTGAAAATCTCACTAAAATCAGGACAAGTGGGATATTGGTCCTGGACTCACTCAAACCCTATTACCTCAATGCTCATTGTTTGGAGCAAAACTTTAGTTCTGTGCCTAGCACTCATGTGCTTGAACAAGATATTGACTCGACTCAACGCATCTGCTGCAGTGTTCTCAACACTAGGTCTATGCTTGAGTACAAAGGTGTACTCTTGAAGAAATTCGACCCACTTAGCATGCCTTTGATTGAGCTTTTTCTGGGCACTTAAGTATTTCAGGGCCTGGTGATCTGAAAACAACACGAACTCTTGCGGTAGCAGATAATGTCGCCAATAGCGTAGGGATTGCACAACCGCATAGAATTCTTTGTCATATGTGGAATAGTGTTGCTTGGCCTCATTTAGCTTTTCACTGAAATAAGCAACTGGGTGCCCTTCTTGTCCTAAGACACCCCCTATTCCGACACCAGAAGCGTCACAATTGACTTCAAAAACTTTGGAGAAATTTGGGAGACGTAAGATTAGTGCTTTCGTCATCAATTTCTTTATCCTCATAAAGGCCTTGGCAGCGTTTTTAGTCCATTGGAACTCCTTCCTTTTCATGCAATCTGTGACAGGAGACATGATGGAACTAAAACGATAAATGAACCTTCTGTAGAAGGTGGCTAAGCCGTGAAAGCTTCGCACCTCGTGAACATTGGTAGGCTCGGGCCATTCAACAATTGCTCTGATTTTCTCAGGATCAGTAGCTACTCCTTGAGCTGACACAATAAATCCTAAGAAAATAACTTGATTACTCATGAAGGTGCATTTCTTGAGATTGACATAAAGTTTAGCCTTCAGTAGCACCCTAAAAACTTGGTTGTAATTGATCCAAGTGAGAAAACATGGTGGTACTATAGATGAGGATGTCATCAAAGTAAACCACTAAGAATTTGCCAATGAATGGTTGAAGCACTTGATTCATAATCCTCATGAAAGTGCTCGGTGCATTGGATAAGCCAAAGGGCATAACTAACCATTCAAAAAGTCCATCCTTCGTTTTGAAGGCTGTCTTCCACTCATCCCCGGGTCTAATCCGAATTTGGTGGTACCCGCTCTTGAGGTCAATTTTTGAAAATATGGACGACCCCGCCATCATATCCAACATGTCATCAAGTCTAGGTATAGGAAACCTATACTTGACAGTGATCTTATTGATGGCTCTACTGTCGATGCACATTCTCCAAGTGCCATCCTTCTTAGGTGTGAGTAAAGCAGGTACTGCACACGGACTTAGACTATCCTTTATGAATCCCTTTTGAAGAAGCTCATCCACTTGTCGTTTAAGCTCGTGATATTCTTTAGGGTTCATACGATAGTGGGGCAGATTTGGCTAAGATGAGCCAGGAACTAGATCGATTGCGTGTTGGATTTCACGCATTGGTGGTAGCTCATTTGGTAACTCCTCAAGGAATAGTTGTTTAAATTCCTTCAACAAGGGTTGCATTTCTCTAGGAGCCTCAGTAAATTTGCTTGACGATTCAGCTTTACTTGGCTTGGGAACTAGAGCGTAGATAACCCCCAACTCTTTACACTCACTCTCAAACTGCTGTTGATTTAGAATGCTGAATGTTTTCTTTGAACCTTGCTTGGAGGTACTACCCTTGTGTTAGGGGACCTTTACTTCCTTGGGTGCACTAGGTATCAGTCTAATCTTTTTCCCTTTAAATTCAAAGACACAGGTGTTAGATTTCCCATAGTTTGTGACATCTCGGTCATACAACCAAGGTCTCCCTAAAATGATGTGGGCAACGTCCATCTCTAGGACATCGCACCAAACTCTCTCCTCATAGCCCGCAAAATGCAAAGGGACTAAACACCTAAGAGTGACAGGAATAGTAGATTGATCTACCCAAGCAACTCTATATGGCTTTGGATGGGCTTAAGGTTTGAGTCCCATTCTAGCCACAACACTTTGAGAAACCACATTCATGCAACTTCCACTGTCAATAGCGGCACGACAATTCTTACCCTGATGATAGGTGTAAGTGATGAAAATATTGGTTCGTCGCCAATCATCGTCGCTTTTGGGTTGCGAGACCATGCATCGAACAACACCTAATCGGGAGGTATTACTCTCCTCTTGTTCTTCATTAGGAATGATCTCATTTGGATTGTGATCCTCAAACTCATCATCCTGATTCTCGTCTTGGTTTTCACCTTGGTCTTCCTCTTCAAGATTCTGGTTCCCAACGTAAAGATTCCTGTTGGGGCAGTCTCTGACATAATGGCCAAATCCTTGACACTTAAAACATTGTTGTTGACCATTTTTTTTGGGTGCTGCACCCAAAATGCCCTTATCCTTGTTGTTCTCAAACTGACGAGGAGGGTTGCCAGTTGTCTTAGAGAAACTTGAAGAACCTTGAAAAGGCTTTTTGGCATTTGAATCTCCACTTTGGAAATTCTTCTATTGAGGAAAGGTCCTCATGGATGACTCAAGTTCCAAGGCAACTCTAAAAGCCTGATGGACATCTCGAACCATGTGTGGTGCCATGCGTGTTCGAATGTCTGAATTGAGTCCACTAAGGAACCCAGAAAGGGTCTGTTCAATATCTTCACGAGTACGGCTCCTGATTTTCAATTCATTGAATTTGCTCATGTACTCAGTTACAGACAACTTTCCTTGCCTATGTGTGTTCATCTCATTTAGAAGTCGAAGCCTATAGGTCATAGGCAGAAACTCCCTTTTGAGTCTCTCTTGCATTTCCACCCATGTGGACACAGGCTCAATTCCTAAGTTCTGCTCTTGGTATTCTAGTTCTGTCCAAGTTGATGTAGGGGGATACCTAAAAACTAGGGCTCCTACATGGGTTGCTACTTAGGATGACTAATGGGTTAAAACTCATAGGACAACAGGCAATAGAAATGGGTAGCAGCAGCATATACAGACTTATATGCATTAATAAAACATTGACAAGTCTATGCAATAATGAACAATACAGAATAGAACTCATAGCATCATTTCCACAAACATTTGATAGGCAAAATGAGGAAGGGGAAACAATACATAAATTACCAAATCAAGTGCAGAGTCCTTTCAATACTCTAAAAAGAATTCATGCTGTACTAGTCCTAGGCATGCATTCCAATAGAGAATAAGACATAAGGAAGTATGAAGAAGATGCACCAAAACTAACAGTAGTATAAGTGCATATCAGGTCAGAAAATAAAAGGGTTCCAGATGTTTAATTAGTAAGTATGACAAGGAGGGGAAGGGTAGTGATGAGCATGCATTCGGTTAGGGGAAGAGGGTAGGGTAGGGGATGTGATAAACAGAAAAAGAAGGAAGAAGAAAAACTGAGAAGGCCTGGCTGGATAAGAGGAGAAGAAGAAGGGGGGGGGGGGGAGAGGAACAGAAATGACTTACCTGTTGTGCTGCTGTAACAGAGTAGGAGAGAAGAAGAAGAAGAAAATCCATTTGGGGGGTTGAGGGGAGAAGATGCTCCACGCAAGAGAGGAGAAGGAGACCCAAGAGCCAATAGCTTCTTTCATTTCATTTCTTAACATTCAACATTACATGGCCGAATGGCCTGTACAAAGCTTAAGTAGAAAAAAAAAACAAAACAATAGAATATTATTGATCTCCCCCTTGGGAAGACCAATACATAGGGAAGCACATCAGCTAAGCTGTTTCCTAAGGGAGCACAAGTTCCAATAAGGCCTCCTAGTCAACTAAAGGGGCTGATCCAAGTGGGCCTGGGCCTAGACCAGAATTACAAATGGAACCAAAACTGAACCAAAAATACTGAACCAAAAAAACCGAACCAAACCGAACCAAAATTACATATGACCCAAATCACAATAAAAGATTAAAAATTACTTAGGCCAGCAAAAGTACTCCAGATCAGCGCCACAATCCATTACGAAAGAAATCTCCGTCCAACCAAAGTGAGCCTGATCCAGGCTGAAGATGTCTGCGCAGTCTTCGTTGGTAAACTCTTCGAAAGTCTTTAGGAATGGGACTGATGTCCCCATCAATTGTTGGTAGGGAATGACATCACATTTTTTCGTAATATCTTCCTCTTCACAGAGTTTGAAGCTGTAGAGATCTGTATTTTGAAGGATGCGACGCATGATCGACATTCCTTTGATTTTCTTTTCTTCTTTTTCTTCTTTGTTGGTGCTACTTCAGTTTTTAGTAGCTCAATTGCATTGGCTACCATCTCTTCCCGTGGTTTCTTCATCTCCTTTAAGGATCTTCCATTCCAAGATCGTTGGCTAACGTACGAGATTCAAGTTTGTCCAACACCTTGGCAAGTTTCTCAATGATTGTTGTTGTCCATTCTGAAGTGAACTCATGTAGCCTTACAATTTTTCGACCCTTTGATCCATCCCTAGCTCTGATACCAGTTAATACGAGAAGAGGGAAAATAGGGAAAAAAGAGAAACTAAATGTGGGAAAGAGATAAAATAGGATATAAGATGGATATCCTCTTTCTCAACGTAGAAATTGTAGGGTGATAATCTTGGTGCCTTTCTCATTCAAATATAACTATTTAATAGGATTACATGGCAACCGTTACAACTCCTTACAGTTATCTTATGTTCTACCACTCCTACCACGTATCCTAGTCACATACTAACCTAACATACCTAATTACCATAATATAATAACTTATTACACGACTAAACAAATACACCCCATAATCCCAACCGAACCTGCTATCCACCAACCCATGCATGTAACAGGATTCCCATCATCCTAGTGTTCATAAACTCCTCCTTGGTTTTAGTATGTTCCTCAAAATACCCTCTGATACTCCCTGCATGCATTTGAAGCCGCCTCAGTGTATAGATTTCATTCAACATGGCTGAAGGAAAAACTCGGTCCTTCTATTTATTATCAAGGATTAAGTTTCCTTCCACCAGTGTGATGTGAGGCTAGGATTGGACTCAGGGTTTATCATTATCTGTTGCCTTCTATTTATTAAGTTACAAATACCTTTCTTTAGTCCAATTGGAGGGTCAAATGATCTAGATGAAGAGAGGTTGAATTGTTTAAAGCTAGGTCCTATTATTAGACTCGGGAGGAGAAGAGAAATGTAACAAATTATGGTAAAAATTGGAGGAGAGTTTTTGTCCATCTACAATCGAAGTAAAATCCCCTGATGAGAGGATTGGATGGTGTGCAGAGGGAATTTGGGAACTGTGAAAAGATATTTACTTTGTACAATAGGGGGCAGATCATTTATGATCTTAGATGAGTGGACTTTGTTTAACATATAGTGTAGGAAAACTTTTCCAAAATTTGGCCCACAAACAAATTGTTTTACTTAATTGTAGATTGAGTATGAGTCAAATCTAAGTCAAATGCAATCATTTAACCTCTCATATATTGGGGTTCTGTCCTTGTTGGACGACTCTGATTGGGTTCTATCTGTTCACATACAAAAGAGACCTTGGGCTCTATCTGTTCACAAAATTTCAGTCATATCAACATACCTATGGGTGCTGGTGTAGTCCATAAATTTTCTTTATCTTAAAAAAAGTCCATAGATTTTGGACATGTGAAGGAGCCATAATTGTCCTGATCCAGAAGAGAAAGCTACTTAATGCCCTTGTTCTTCTTTTGAGCAAGAGAACGTTAACTGGTCATGTAGCCCCTGCACCAGCGTGGGAGCCATTGAGAGTGTGCACAGAGGCATTAGTTTTGATGGGATTTTCGATTTCAATGGGGGGTCTGGTGGTCTTTTCATGCGCTTTTGTGCCTAGGTGCAGGAACCATGTGACTAGTTAGCCTTCTCTTTCCTTTTCGTTTTTTAGGTGGAAAGAGGAAAGGGAGGGGGGTAGGTTAAGTACTTAATTGTTCATCATGAGTGTTGTTAGAAGCACCTTTTACAGAGCACAGATGAAAATATCAAATGCTCAGTTTCAGTTTATGATTGAGATTGGCTGGGATACAGGTTGATTGACGTATTGTTTTAATGCTGGCTTTTGGCTTTCTATTGCAAAAGGATGTGGAATCCATGGATGAAAAGAAACAAGCTCGTGGGTCGACATCAGCTAGAAGAGCTCGTGCTGCCGAGGTCCACAATCTCTCTGAGAGGGTCTGCTCTTTCTCCACTCACTCATCTATGTTATTTTTACACCTGCGTTTACATAGTTAAATTTTCTCTCTATTTGTTACGTCCTAATCTCATGCCTAATCTCAATCAACTGAGCGGGAATGACTGACTTCATTATTGGGAGGTGCAGCAACGTGCACCTGTTATCTATAAACCTTACTGATCTCTTGCACAGCTTTCATGAAGTGATGGGAATCTCAGCACTGACCATCCACATAAAAGTTTCATTAAGTTTGATTTATTTCATTCTTACACTGGATGTTCTTCTCATGCAGAAGCGTCGAGATAGGATAAATGAGAAGATGAAGGCCTTGCAAGAACTCATACCTCGATGCAACAAGGTCATTACTCTCATTCATGGATACATCCATTTGGTGACAAATGGAGTAGTTATTAATATCTAGTCTTGAAGTTTTAATTTTTCTTTTTCCAAATTCCAGTCAGACAAAGCTTCAATGCTGGACGAGGCAATAGAGTACTTGAAGTCTTTACAGTTACAAGTGCAGGTATGATGTTTCTAACTTCTTACCTGCTTCCTTCTCAAACACCCCCGCTCACCAAACCACCTCCCCCCCACCCTCCCCAAAAAAAAAAAAAAACCGTATTCTCTCCCTTTCCCACTCTGGGATTTTTTGTGCATATGTCCTGAATGTTTTGTCATTTTTACCTAGATACAATACAATAAAATACATATATACATATATATATTTCTTATTTATATAATCCTTGACTCATCGTTCTCTATTGAAATCACTTTTCTTTTTGGGTGGATAAAATTTTTATTACACCCAAAGGGAGAAAAGAGAATTATAACTCAGCTGAGAAACCAGTAACCAAAATCCAAGCAGGCAACACTGGGGAAGACAAAGCAGTCACAGCCCTAAGCTGGTTGAAACAAAGCAATAAAATATACAAGGGGGGAGGGAAACAAACAAACACCACTAGGGACAGGGAAGAGAACTGAAGGGGGAAATCCCAAGCCGAAACAATCCACCTGTTTCTCCCACTCTCCTTGCAAGGAGCAATAAACAAGATAGCTTTCTGTTGGACCTTAAAACTCTATCGAAATCTTACATAGAATTCTTCCCTATACCAGGTTCCTTCATGAATGAAATATGAGGGAATATTTTTGTCATTGAAACCTTCAAATTAATGGTTGATGTTTTCTTTCATGGCAATGGTATTGTTTGCTACCGTTTCACCTAAAAACTCAAACTGTTAGGAAAGGGCAGGCATCAATGTATACATCAAGTCATCAACACTCCTCCGCAGATGTAGGCCAAGATCTCATGGTCCTTGCACATGGAGCTCACAGGACATTTCCTTTGTGTGGCACCGAGGGAGAAGACATGTTGGGAAAAACTCTTCCAATGCACTTCCCAGGAGTTGAACACTTGACCTCCCTGCTCTGATATCATGTTTGCTACTGTTTCACCTAAAAGCTCGAACTGTTAGGAAAGGGCAGCATCAATGTATAGATCAACAGGTATAGATGCCAAATATCAGGCCCGAGTTTGGGGCAATGTCTTGCCTCAACTTTACTTTGGTTCCCAGAACCTTGGGCTGACTGTGACAAATTTGAGGTTGGGCCAATGTCAGCCCAAAAGATGCCACAGAACTATTGATGTTGTCTGGAGTTGATTGTTGGGAAATGAGGAAACTGTATACACATAAAATGTGCTCAAGTAGACATGAGCATATTGAAATGGGGACTAACTAGACAAGGAAGGAAAGAATTAAAGTTGAATATATTGAAGGAAACTTAGGAGTGGCACCAATGGGTAGGTGACGAGTTGGAAAAGGATAACGGTGCTTATGAGTGAACAGATGCTATGGCTTTGAGTGGATTGGAATGTCTGACAGGATGTAGTAGACCCTGAGTAATTTATATAGGGCTTAGTTGAGTTGAGTTGAGGACTTGAGATTACACCACAATTCAGCTGTAGTAGTTCTGTCTACATGTGTGATGAATTTTAAAGATCTCAAATTCATTGTCTGGCTTAGATCGGAGAGAGTGAGATAAGATTAAGACTAGAGACTTCTAAGATGAGGTGGAATGTCACAGTTTATACTCTCATCCTACATTGCTTGGTGCTGTGATTTAGGGTCTTAAAGAAGTATCTTATTAATAGAAAATAATGCACTGAAAATCAGTTTAGTGATGATTACTCTTTATCTTGTTTAAATCCCCAAAAGAATGGCAAGTTGAAATCACCCAACAGAGGATTCTGGTCTTGATT
This sequence comes from Telopea speciosissima, assembly GCF_018873765.1. NCBI lineage: Eukaryota > Viridiplantae > Streptophyta > Magnoliopsida > Proteales > Proteaceae > Telopea > Telopea speciosissima. Next base: position 23,380,668 of record NC_057922.1, on the reverse strand, counting down.
TTCATATGAGAGCAGTCTCTGTAGGAAAAAATCATAGAAGGGCTACCAAAGGACAAGACAATATCATATTGTTCATGCACACCATGATGAGCCAATCGTGGTTGGTGGTCATGATTTACTCCATATATTCCTATCTGACTGTCCAACACTATATTTTCCAGTTCATTCAAAAAAATTTCAATTTGGTGCCTTAGGTACCATCCAACTCACTGAGATCTCTAATGCATGAAATATTGTGCTGATTCTAATTTGGAACAAGTAGACAGTGATTGCCAACCTGCTCAAGCTAGTGAATCTTCTTTTCCCTATAATTTATAGTACTGAAGCTCGTGTTCATTCTCTTCAAATTTAAAGAGACTGAAACCTTCTCCTTCCACATCAGATTACAAGTTGTGAGCTCTAGGTCTCAATAATGTGGTTAGATAGTTATATCTTTACCAATATTCAAAGGACATCTAGAACAGAAATTAAGTATTGTCCTAAAAAAAGGTCATCTAGGTGTGCTCTCTATACTGCACTCTTACAATTGAGGTCCCCCACCTCGACTAGTTTCGTAGTGGTGCCATTGTATGCTTAAAACCGTGATACGAACTTTTAGCTAAGTAAGAGTGACTTTAATACTGACAGAGAGACAGGGAGAGAATTAAACACTGATGAGTGGAACAATGAGGTAGGTGTCATATGTAGTCTCTTTCCAACCCAAGAGAAGAACAAGGACCACCAAAGGTGGTAGCTGCTATAGGAGAAGGTAGAGTTACCATGTCCTTCTACAGTATCTGATAAATGTTCTTTCTAGTGAGACTTCCGAATTTCCATCTTCTTGCCAAGGCACGTATACCTTCATTTACTAATAAGGAAATTCCAATGAATTTCGTCTTTCTTCAGTTTCTCATTTGTCCAGATATATGCATGCATCTATGCATATAATCTTAGGGGCGCTGTTTTCTGGGTGGGACGCAGGGGCCACGCCACGCGCGCCAGCCAATGAGAGTGTACGTGGTGGCACAAAAGGGGGCAGAATTTCCGCCATACATGGGGAGCATGACGGTCATTCCGGCCCCTGTTGTGTGTGGGCATGGCCCCTGCGTCCCACGCAGAAAACATTCTCCCATAATTTTATCCCTGAAGCGTTACCAATATATAATTGAAGTCACTGAGCATCTTTGAGAATCAGGGACAAAAGTTTTTTTTCGTTTCTGCATGCAACACACCATCATGATGCTTTTTCCCCCCTGTTTTTTTAAGTATATTGCTGTTTCAACCACCAGTTTTTGTTATTTTCTTCTGTTTGGTACTGTGCATAATTCATCATTACCTTATGAGAGGAATCCTAACCATTTTGAGCAGATGATGTCTATGGGATGCAGCATGGTTCCTATGATGTTCCCCAGTGTCCAGCACTTCATGCCTCCAATGGGGATGGGAATAGGGATGGGGATGGGTATGGGCATGGATATGGGTATGAGCAGACCAATGCTGCCATTTCCTCCGGTATTAGCTGGCTCAACCATGCCTAATCCAGCTGCAGCAGCTCATCTTAGTCCAAGTCTCCCTTTGCCTCCATTTCATCTACCCGCTGTATCTACTTCTGATCTATCCAGAATGCAAGCAGCGCCAAACCAGTCAGATCCAGCAATCATGAACTCAATTGGCATCCAGAGTCTCAACCAGCATCAGGTCCCGAGTTTTGTTAATCCATATCAACACTACATTTCCCTCCACCAGATGCAAGTATCACCTCCTCAGGTTTGTGTAATCACTCGTGATCTTTAACATCAGTCTTGGCTACATTTGTTCTCACCAGGCATCAGCATATCAAAACCATCACCTTAAAAAAATTACCATCGTTGCACTATTGCAGAGATTCTGCGCAATTAGAAATCATGTTTTTCTGGCTGAACATCACTTGAATGTAGAGATAATATCCAGACTGGTTTCTCAAAGCTCCACAAAGAAATATATCTTTACCTGCTAATGGTTGATCTCTAGCCCGCTTGCTAGTCCAAAAACACATATACCTCTTAGGCAGTAAAAATCCTGTTTATGTGGCAAAACATCACAGCATCGGGATGCACATATGCAGACACAACGATGCTCTGATATGGATCTTTGGAAGATGCCTGTGAGATGCACGTAGGTGGCCAGATATGACAATGCTCTAATGTGGCTCTCTGGTAGATGCCTGCTTGGTGCATTGTTGATCGCTGGATTCATAACATAGACTGGACTTAAAAACCCACCTTTGTGGGCTTACTAACAACTAAACAACCAGCAATCCACAACCCCAGCTCCCATATTTTCTGCCTCATATCTTTGTCCTGTGGAAGTTGAACCAAACTACAAATTACTGCACTGAGAAATGATGATTTAATCCTTGCAGGTCCAAGCCATTGCCCGGCCAAGCACCAGTAAGGGAGTTGATACTCCTGAAAATCATCAGTCTGGTAGGTTAATTGATTTCTTAAAGTATTATTTTGGTCTCTTAATTTTCATCGACTTGAATTAACTGTTAAGTTAGATCTCATATAAGAAGAAAAATAAGAGATTTATAACATATTATTTTTTGGACTGTATAGTATGGTCTGGTTTTGATCTATGATTTGATCTTGTAGACTGTAATTATAGTTTCTTTATGCACAACAGCACTTCTTACAGACATATACAAAGGTGCAGGTCCCCACCCTTGAATGAACCTCACCTTAAAGATTATGGGAACATCTCAGTTTGATTTTGCATACTTTCTTGTAGATCCAATAGTAGGATCCTCCCAACTGGGAAATTATTTTGGCCAAGAAGTTCTTATGTTGTGGTAACCATTGACTAGTTGACTGGTGCATTGCTATTTTTCAAGTGTTATGCAATGCCTTGGCATATAGGTCTTGATTTAGTGCATCCAACAAGACTCTTAAGTAGGATAAATATATTCTCTGTTGTGCATTGCAGGTTGAAATATTGGGAAGATAGGTAGTGGAACTGTCGAAGGCACTGCCTGCAAAGTTTTGTAGAGAGAGAGAGAGAGAGAGAGAGCAGTACCTCTTGAGACGGTCAGTTGAGCAGTACCACTTGAGACGGTCAGGCTCAACTGACTATTCAAATTTAATGCGGCTAACTTGTAATTATTTCCTTCTTGGTTTTCTCCTTTATTATCCATGTGAATTTCTTTTCTTTTCAGTGTTCTAGTTGTATGAGTTTTGTTTGATGATCATGGGTGAGTTTTGGGTGGTTCCAAAATTAGAAGGGCGACATCATTTTCAGTTCATCTACAGAGGGATGATGGGTTATGGTTGATGGTTTTGGTTGAAATTGCAGTTGTACGCTTGCAACTTGAAAGTGTATACAGGCTCATAACAAGTAGAACCGATATGCACAATGCAGAGCTCAACTCCTGTGTCCTCCATTTGTGATAACATTTACACAACTTCTACTTGACATTGGAAGAATTGATGCATTTTACGCAACTTCTACTCCACATTGGGGGAAGAATTGATACATTTTGTAATGCATTTGTGAGAGTTCATGCTTCATAGCAGGATTAAACATTGTTCAAGCTGTTTCTGATAGGATTGCAGATGGGTAGGGTATGGGTTGAACTTCTTTATCCTTACCCTCCAGGATACAGGCAAGATATGCCATTACCAAGGTGGCTAAAGGACTATGAAACTTAGTTTGCAACCCTAGTTGCTGGTGTGCTGTCTAAGCAGTCAACAAACTAAAAGAGAGTGCCAGGCACTAGTTCATGCTATGCACACTGATTCTGTCTCACCAAATGAGATGCTAAATTTGGCGATGGGAAATTATATTCCTGGGGATCAAATAAAAGGAAATGATGCCCAAAGATTTAAAGGTCCAAAATATATAGCTTTGGCTATGGATCATTTATATTATCAACTAATGAATAGAATTTAAAGGTCCAAAGTATATAGTTTTGGCTTTTTATTTTCTTGATTCCAATTTGAATAAAACAAAGATGAAAGGTTTTATACAGTCATATGTGAAATACGGTTAATATTTTAGTTGTTGGATAAGAATAATCGATTTTCGTGTACCGATTCAATGGTTGAAATGTTGATTATGTTTCATACATGATCCTTTTTTTCCATGAGTATCCTTTCTTCTACTCAAGAGAAAATGACGCAAGACAAAGAAAAAGGCAAAATTCCTAAAAACTGAATATCCGGTCTAGCATAACTCAAACTATATACAAGAAGTATGCTCAGTTGAACTTCAAAATTATAATACCCCAAAAAAACTGATTGCAGGGTGCTCTCTGGCAAAAAGTGCAGCTACTCAAAGATTTTCATTTTTTCCAAACAAATCTCCCATCATCAGTGCAGGCAGCTCTCTGCTTAGTTTTTATGCTTTTTGAGATTTGTCTCTTTGATAATGGTAATGCCGAAGGTGAATTCAAGGGGATTTTCTTGTATAATCTATACGTTAATTTTGTACTTCTATTTTATTTTTAATATATTCTTTGCTAACATTTAGCATAAATAAAAAACAGGAAAGAGAACGCCACCTAGTTGTGCTATGCACGCCACCTCTGCATCCAGACGCAGGGGCAAGCGAAATGACCACTGCAGCCCTGGTCGTTTCCATCTTTCCATGGGTTTGCAATGGTCATTATACGTGCCCCTGTGTCTGGGCCGAGGGGCGGCGTGTGCTGCACGATCGGGTGGCGTTCTTTCTCCCAAAAATAAAGCTGATTTTTTTTAAAAAAATAAACTTTTTATCTAAATAACACCTATGCATTTGATTTTCCCTTGTTTGATTCTCAACCCTTATTTTAGTTGATAAGATAGAGTTTTTAAAAACAAAATAACTTATTGTTAAGTCATTATTACAAGACGTCATTGTCTTACACATTTTTCGAATACACATTTGGAATGATTAGTTTTACTATCATTGCAAAAAAAGTATGTTAAATTATATGATAAAAAAAATATTTTTTCCTAAAAGAATGCTCTTTAACTAACACCTTGTGATTAATTTTTTTGGGAGAAAGCTACCTGGTCGCGTGTGGCACGTGACCCTTGCGTCCAAACACAGTGCCATGTTAAATGATCATCTCGCCCTCATTGAAAGGCGGAAATTCCTGAAGGTTCAATGATCAATTTGTCCGGCAGTGTGTGTGTGTCTGGGTGGTGCATGCAAACTTTCTGGGGGGTACATTTGCGTGTATTAGCGCGCACCGATAGCAGCGTGGAATCAGTATGGATTATAAGATGTTACAATCATCCATCTATCTTGAACTCAAAGGAAGATGTGTGTAAAACAAAACCATATATAACAAGCCAACAATATTTAATAGCTTCTCAGACATGGAGGACATAGATTGACGAACACCATTAACAAGCATCAAAGGTTGAAAATTAAGAACTTACTTTTTTAAAGGAAGGGGGGGGGGGGGAATAGGGAGGGAGAAAGATACCAGCCAAGAGACTCAAACTCGAGACCTCCTGGTGAGCATGGACATGAAGCGCACCACAGCTCACCAACTACAATAGACCGCAGGATTAGGCCATTGATTTTGTTGTGGAGTTTTTTCCAATTATTTATTTAGTTTTTGTGCCTCCATTTAATTGGAAAAGGCTATGACCAGACCAATCGCTGACCTTTTTAAAGGATCCATGTCTAGCATGGCCGGCGTATATGCCATCCTTTCTCACCCTGTAAAAATAGTCTCGGGCATGATATCCGGGCTGTGTACCGGCATCATAGACTCGGTAACCGGCATGAACATTGTTCCCGTTGTTCACCCAGTAAAAGTTGCACCAGAAGAGCGTTGTATCCCAAATGTTTTCATTGAAACTCCAGGAGTACTCTTGGCCCATAAAAAGTTTATGCTGCCCAAGATCAACGTTTTTGGATTTGCAATGGATGTCTAAGTCCAACAGAACCAGTTCGTTGATGATGTACACATAGAGTTTGGCATCTACAGTGTGTGGCATTGAAGACAAGGCCATTAATGCGATGCCAAGGAGGATGGGAAGCAACTGGGTGTTGTTCTTCCAGTTCCTCCTCCTCATGGTTTTAATTTTGCAAATGCTGAATATTAATGGTGATCACTCATGATCACTAGCGGTTCTTCTTAAATAACACCACCCATTGCCCTTAGAGAGGTTATTATTAAGGTACAACAACCAGAACGGTATCCCATCATAGTAAGATTAGGATATTCTTTACACCCTGGCCCTAATAGCCCTGGAAAATGGGCAGTTAGAAAAAAAATTTGTGATCAACATTTGCGAGAGCATTCCAACAGAAGCAATTAATAGTTGGGGATGGATGAATATGTGGATTCAGGTCCTCTATTGCCGAGACACAATAAGGCGGGGAATGACCGCCTTACCCCTGCCCGAGCGCCTTACTCCTGGATAGGGAGGAAAGAGTTTAAAGCACCCCAAATGACGAAACAGTGCCTAGGGATGTGTTGAGAAAACCAAACCACATTCGACCAAGGGACATTTATTTCCTTGGCTTTGATAAGGTCCCAAGAAGGGGGTGTCAAGAAGGCGTTTGATTCGGTTCGATGGAACTTTATTGTGAGGATTCTGACTCTGATGCAATCCCCCACCTCCCCCACCTTCATTTAGTGGATCTACACTTGCATGCCTTCCCAGCATTTGTAAGTCCTGGTCAATAGCTTGCCTGTTGGGTACTTTTCAACCAGAAGGGGCATCACCGCATCAGGCAGAGCTGCCCCTTTCCCCTCTTTGTTTACTTTAGTGATGGAGGGTCTCTGCGATGCCTGTAGTGGAAGCTTGACCAAAATTTGCTGGAGCCTATGCCTAAATGTAAAGAGATTAATTTTACTCACTGGATTTATTCTAACAATGTCTTCATTTCTCTAGAGTCTCCTCTGCCTCCTGTCAAGCTATTATGGACGCCTTGCAACTTTTTGTGAATATGTCTGGGCGTCAAGTCAACTCTCAAAAATCAGTGATTTTCTTGATGTTGAGGATTAGTTAAAAGGCATTTTGAGCTGTGAGATTGGCCAGTTACCGATCACTTATCTTGAGCTTCCTTTGATTTCTTCCAGGTTTTCTCTCCATATTTTGGATCGGTTCAAGAAAAGGCTTCAGTTGTGGAAAAGCAAAGTCATTTCTTTTGTAGACCGTTTGGAGGTTGTTCGAACTGTGATTTAGGCTTCCTATCTCTATTGAGTCCATAATGTGCAATCTTGTATTTGTAATCTTGTCTAGGTATGCTAAATGTTAATTTCGTACTTCCATTTTATTTTTGAGAGAAAAAATGCCACCAACTGGTTGCGCTAGACACCCCGCCCCTGCACCCTGACATAGGGGTGCGTGAAATGACTGTCGCACCCCTGGTCATTTTCGGGGTTCCAGGAGGTGTGGCAGTCATTCGATTGCCCCTATGTCAAGGTGCAGGGGTAGCGTGCGCTGGATGACCGGGTGGCAATCAAGTTCCTTTTATTTAATACTTTATTTTTTAGTTCACCAAAAAGAACTGTGACATTTTTTTAAAATAGATTATTTATCTAAATGACACTGCATGTGTTATATAGAATTTGATATCTTATTTTGATTTTCTCTTGTTTTATTCTCAAAAGTTATTTTAGTAAAGAATAAAATAGAGTTTTCAAGAATAGAAAAAAAATAACTTATCATTATGTCATTATAAAAATGTGTCATTGTCTTACACATTTATCTGCACATTTATCGAATACATATATGAAATGATAAGATTTGCCATCATTACAAAAAAGTATGTGAAACTATAAAGGCCAAAAAAAAAAATTTACAAATTATGTAGCACCTTAAAATAGATGTCACTAATGAGTCCGCGCACGCTGGCATTACAACCTTTTTTTTTTGAGACTGTTCTCTGTGGCAGAACGCAAGGACCATGCGTGCATGACAACCAATGAGTCTGCGCATGCTGGCATCTCGGGGTGGACTTTCCACCTTTCATGGGGGTCAGGACAGTCATTTCACCCCCGCTGTGTCTGGGCATGGCGTGAACCCCCTCCCAGAGAACATTTTCCTTTTTCAAGAACACCCTTTTTTGTTTTTGGGTAAAATTCAAGACCATCATTAACAAGTATTAAAAGATCAAAATTAAGACCTTAGTGATAAAATTGCACATAAGATAGTAGAGTTTTCCAGACATGTGATCGAACTGAGATACCCCCTCCCTTATTAAAGTTAGCTTCGAATAATAGAGAAGAAGTAACTTTTAATCTGTCAAAAATTAAAGCTTTACCCAATCTTTGACCTTGTTATAGGGTCCTTCTCTAACATCGCTGTGGTATAAACCATCCTTTCTCACCTTGTAAAAATACTCTGCCGGAACAACTGTTCGAGGCAGGGTCGAAGCATCAAAGTCACACGAGAACTGCGTTGTTTACCAGAAGTTTAATTTCATGAAAATCCCAGGTGTACTCTTGGCCATACCAAAGTTTATGCAGCCCAAGATCGTCGTCTTTCGTTCTACACTGGATGTCTACACCATTTCTTAGACTGGGACCCACATCGTTAATGATGTACACATAGAGTTTCGCATTTATAGCGATTTTACCTTCAGACAATGAGGGCAATGCGATGACAACAAGCTGGAAGATATTCCTAAAGGAGTGAAATCTGCCAGAAATCTCTTTCTAGTTCATAAATGAGGACTGCATCCTATATGGTTTGAGAGAAGCTAGGAATCGTAAGGAAATTGTTGGCTGGCCTTGTATTTCCTTTAGTTTGCTTGAGTTTTATCTCTTTTATTTGGTTAAGCTTTTACCTTTGGGTGTCGGAGCCCTCTGAGTCTTGGGGTTCTAAACCCCAACCTTGGTAGGATTCTTTTGTATCTGTCTATATATTTTTTCTCTTCTCAATAAAGTGATTTACATATCAAAAAAAAAAAAAAAAGTTGGAAGATGAGAAGCAGAGAAGAGTGTTCTTCGAGTTCCTCATCCTGGTCATGGTTTTAATTTTCAAATGTTGGTGATTGATCATTGATCACCAGGTGGTGTTCTTAAATGACACCCATTGCCCTAATTTAAGAGGTATTAAGGATAACGATCTCCAGGTTGGTTACAACAACCTACCTGAACGGAACTCGAAGAGTGTTCTTCGAGTTCCTCATCCTGGTCATGGTTTTAATTTTCAAATGTTGGTGATCGATCACTGATCACCAGGTGGTGTTCTTAAATGACACCCATTGCTCTAACTTAAAGTGGTATTAAGGATAACGATCTCTAGGTTGGTTACAACAACCTACCTGAACGGTATCCCAACATATTAGCTAGGGATTATGTTAGAGCAAAACACCAACCAAAACACGAAAAAAAAAAAAAAAAAAAACAAACAAAAACAGAGCAAGATGACACAGAGATTTAATGTGGTTCACACGCCAGTATGGTGTGCTACATCCATGGGTGAAGGTGAAGCTATTTCACTATGTAAATCGTATAAAGTTCCAATGGAGATCCCTCAAGAACACCCAAAATGGTGCTGCTGCTCTCGCCCAGAAACCCTAAATCGAAAACCCCAAAATTCTCATGCTTTACAATAAAGCGGGTAAAGAACATAAATACTCCTCCATCGAATCCGGGTTGATCCATTGGGTTGGGTCGAATCGTACTGCAGGGGTGAAGCCCCCCCACCCCCAACAAGATCAGTGATGGGCTCCGGGCTTGGACCGACACCGCTACCATCACAGATCTCAGAAAAAGTTCCATTCGGATCGCCACCAAAAATGTCGGAGCTGGTCATTCTTCGAAACGGGTTCAAGAATTCGAGACACCCATAACAGAATAGGATAATCTCAATTTGTCTGAAATTAGTATTTCATCAATTCAAGCTAATTTTCTTCAACCTAGACATTTGTTACGTACTTGGGTGGAGACTCATGCATCAGAAGCTTCCAACTGACAATTTAAAGGTTAAAAACCGTTGCCAAAAATGAGATTTCTTGTAGTGCCTATTTAAATTATGTGGTAAGAGTATTCATCACCTCTACCTTGATGAGTTGATGGTAATCAAAGTTCAATATATTAGATTCAAGAGTTTCTGAAAAGGACTTAGTCGACGCAACCTCTCTCATGAAGAATTGCTCAACAAAAACTGTTGTGGACCTCATAGTATCTAAACACTTGGGTATTATTTGTATTATTTGCCCCACACCCTCCAGCCCCAAATACAATGGAGGTCTTCTCCTGTTTTTTGGCTAAAGGTCAGCAATGTATTGAAATAATGAAGTGTAAAATAATTCAAAAATACAAATGTAACGAAAGATCCAGGTGAGAGCTAAATACCCTCAACCTGGCTATCTCAATCAATCCATTTCTGCAAGTAGGAACAAAAGAAGGCTCTAGGTGAATCTGTAATAAGGCCGTCCAGAAGCTTCCCACGAAATTGCATGAGCAAGGAAGCTTGGAGGGGTAGTCCAGTAGCTGTTTGTTTGCTCTGTTGCTGCATAGTTCGCAAGCTTATCTGCCACTACATTCTCATCTCTGTAGCAATGAGTTATGCGCCAATGGATAGTGTCCAGGAAAGAGGACACTGACCACCAATTTTGCAACAAACTCCAAGGGATGCTTCTTGAGAGAATACATGTAACCATCGTAGCTGAGTCACTCTCAATCCAAATTCTATCAATATTCATTTCTTTGGCATGATTTACCCCACTAAAAAATGCTTCCATTTCTGCCATATAGTTGGTACCCACTCCTTTGAAAGCTGCAAAGCACCTTACTACTATGCCCCTGTGATCGCGAAAAATTCCTCCTGCCCCTGCTGGCCCTGGGTTACCCCTTGATGATCCATCTATGTTGAGCTTCCACCAGCCCATGGGTGGCTGTTTCCAATGAACTTCAATGATTCTTCTTGTTGCTGGTCTTGCGATTGTGAGCTGCATGTGTCTTGCCATTACTAGAGCTTGAACCAATTTGACCTGCACCCCATGAATAGCGCTGCTCTCTGAGGCTTCAATTAAGCTTAGCTTTACCACCTGTTTGGGGCTTTTCGCAATACCTTCATACCTTCTTCTGTTGCACTCCATCCATACCTGGTAGCATAAAATGACTAGCAAACTTTCCCAAGTCCTGGGTAAGCAAACTACCTTTGATTTTCTCCTCCACCAAGAAAATAGTAGTTCCATTGCTGGAAATCCTCCCCAGTTTTCGCTGAAGTAGTATAAGCATTCTCTTCAAACTTAGGTCGTGAAGGTGCATTCCAGAAAGAGATGGGTATCTGTTTCACATGCAGCCCTACAAAGTTCACATCTTGACACAATGGGTATTGCTTTGCGCCTCACCTTGTCATCTGTAGGGAGTGCGCCCTGCACCATGCGCCAACCAAACAGTGATGTGCGTGGCAGGAGGTGCTTATGCCAAATCGCCCAGACCCATGCAGGAGGGTGCGCCTTCTTCCTTAACACTTCCCAAGCAGACTTGATCGTGAATGAGCTTGATTGCGTGTGCGCCCAAAAGCACTTATCCTCTCTTTTCGTGACCAAGATGTTCAAGTCTTTAATAATATTGAGAACTGCCTATAGGGTGGGACTTCCTACATTTGGGAAATTCCAGTTATTCACCTCCCAATAATCTGACACCGTGGCTGAGAGACCTAGGGGTATAGAAGCTGGGCTCAACATGATTTCTATGCTCTAATTTCCTACCCACTTATCATACTAGAAGTTGACTGTGCTGCCATTGCCTACTACCCATCGCTCTGCATCTTGAACAAAATCCCATACCTTCCGTATGCCTGGTAGAATTGTGGAGGATCCAATGCAAGACTTGAGGGTGCCAACAGATTTCAAATACCGTCCTCGCAAGAAGATTGCAAACACAGAATTCTCCCTTCTGATCTTCCAGGCAAACTTAGCAATCAGCGCCATGTTTAAGTCCCTGAGACGGCGAATCCCAAGACCACCTTCTTTCTTTGGCTTACAGACCACGTCCCAACGAGCAACAATAGCTTTTGATTTTTTCGCTTCCCCTGCCCAAATAAAATTTCGTGTCCATTGCTCCATGACCTCAATGGTACCTGCAGGCCATAAGTAAATAGAAAAATTATGTACCGGGATACTCCCTAGCACAGAATGCACCAGCTCAATCCTCCCCGCCATAGACAGGAGCCGGCCTTTCCAAGCTGACAATTTCTGCTTGTAATGGTCAACAAGCGACTGAACAGTATTATTCTTCACTCTTCCCTTCATAATTTCTACACCAAGATATCTTGTTGGGAAGACACACACCGGCATCTATAGGATCGATGTCAGCTTTTGCCTTCGGGCGCTACTAACCTTCCCTAAAAAAATCTTGCTCTTTGCCGTGTTGATCACCTGACCCGAATAACCACCATACTCCTCCAAAAACTGCTTGACTTTTTTAACAATTTTTAGCTCTGCCTTCATAAATATAAATAGATCATCTGCATAAAGTATATGGGTGGGTGTTGTCACCCCGCGTGGCCCTGGGAGCACCGTGATCCAGCCTTGATCTCGTAACCGGTTGAGACCCCTACACAACACCTCCTCAGAAAAAATGAACAAGAGAGGGGACAAAGGGCCCCCTTGTCGCAGTCCTCGTTCCATCCCAAAGAAGCCTACTGGTCCTCCATTTATCAAAACAGAAATTTTTGTAGAAAGCAGAATTTGGTGCACCCAGTTGATCCAGAGGGTAGAGAACCCAAAGGCTCTTAAAACATCAAAGAGAAATCCTCACTCCAAAGTATCGAAAGCCTTTTGGACATCTAATTTCATTCCCAACCCACCTCCGCTACATTTGACTTCCATCAAGTTTGTAAGCTCAGAAGCTACTCCAATGCTATCAAAAATAACTTTTCCTCTCTGGAAAGCACCCTGCTCCGCATCAACTTGTGAAGTACAGAAGCTAACCGAGTAGCCATGATTTTAGGGATGAGCTTGAAAAAGAAATTCCCTAGGCAGATAGGCCGAAACTGCCCTGCTTTATTGGCATTGTCTACCTTGGGAATGAGAGTTAAGAAATTGCTGTTCAAGCCTTTGGTGATTACTCCTTCATGAAAAAAATTTGAATCCCTCGACAAACGTCCCTCCCTATAAAATCCCAACAAACTCTGTAGAAGGTACCTGGAAAGCCATCCGGACCTGGGGCACTAGAGGGGTCAAGGTCAAAAACCGCCGCTTTAATTTCCTCCTGCGTGGGGACCTTTGCTAGCATTTCATTATCTTGATCAGTAAATTGACCATGGGTTGGATTAAATTGAATATTGACAGATGCTCTCTTGGAAATCCTGGTTTGGCAGGTGCTGGTGGTATAGTCCGAGATCATGAAGGTAAAACAATATTGGGGCGCTGTTCTCTGTGCCGCAGCGCTGGCTGCGCCTAAGCACATGGGGGTGGGCGCAATGACCACCTTGCCCCCCTACATAGGCTGCCCATGTGCCTGGGCGCAGCCTGCGCTGCGGCACAGAGAATATTCTCCCAACAATATTATGTTGCTTTGGCACGTAATTTCTTGAGGGTGTGTACAAATGCTTTATGGTCTTCTCAAAGTGAAGGATCTTGGTGGTTCTAGAAGTTATGGATTGAAAGCAATTCTATCTTAGTGGTCATTTGCGTTCAAAATAATTCCATTCCTTGGACACTTGTTCAACAATGGCATTATCTCATCCCATACATGTCTTCGATTTCTTGGAAGATAATTCATGGAGAAGCAAATCTGATTGCAGGCAGCTCTCTGGCAAAAAGTGCAGCTACTCAAAGATTTTCATTTTTTCCAAACAAATCTCCCATCATCAGTGAATTAGAGGCTTCTTGGGATGCTTCTAAGCATCCAAGATTTCATTTCTATTAGTTTTTATGCTTTTTGAGATTTGTCTCTTTGATAATGGCAATGCTGAAGGTAAATTCAAGGAGATTTTCTTGTATAACCTAGACGTTAATTTTGTACTTCTATTTTATTTTTAATATATCTTTTGCTAACATTTAGCATAAATAAAAAACAAGAAAGAGAACGCCACCTAGTTGTGCCGCACACACCACCTCTGCGCCCAAACGCAGGGGTATGCGAAATGATCACTGCACCCTTGGTCGTTTCCATCTTTCCATGGGGGTGCAACGGTCATTATACGTGCCCCTGTGTCTGGGCCAAGGGGCGGTGTGCGCTGCGCGGGGGCGTTCTTTCTCCCAAAAAAAGCTGATTTTTTTTAAAAAAATAAACTTTTTATCTAAATAACACCTATGCATTTGTTAGGTAAAACTTAGACACCTTTTGATTTTCCCTAGTTTGATTCTCAAAACTTATTTTAGTTGATAAGATAGAGTTTTCAAAAACAAAATAACTTATTGTTATGTAATTATTTCAAGGCGTTATTGTCTTACACATTTTTCGAATACACATTTGAAATTATTAGATTTACCATCATTGCAAAAAAAAATATTTTAAACTATATGATAAAAGAAAATCTTTTTTTTTTTTTCTAAAAGAATGCTCTTTTTAACACCTTGTGATTGATTTTTTTTGGGAGAAAGAACGCTACCTGGTCGCATGTGGCACGTGGCCCTTGCGCCCTAACACAGTGCCATGCTAAATGATCATCTCGCCTTCATTGAAAGGCGGAAATTCCAAAGGATACAATGGTCAATTCGTTCGGCACTGTGTTTGGGTGGTGAATGCGAACTTTTTGAGGGAGAAAATGTGTGTGTATTAGTGCACATGGATAGCAATGTGTAATTAGTGTGCATTACAAGATGTTACAATCATCCATCTATCTTGAACTCTAAGGAAGACGTGTGTAAAACAAAACGATATATAACAAGCCAACAATATTTAATAGCTTCTCAGACATGGAGGACATAGATTATTTGAAGAACAACATTAACAAGCATATCAAAGGATGAAAATTAAGAACTTACGTTTTTTAGGGGAGGGATAGGGAGGGGGAAAGGTATCAGCCAAGAGACTCAAACTCGAGACTTCCTGATGAGCATGGGCATGAAGCGCACCACAGCTCACCAATTAACCACACTAGCTAGGCCGCAGGATTAGGCCATTGATTTTGTTGTGGAGTTTTCGATCCATTTCTTCTTATTATTATAATTTTGTGTCTCCATTTACTTGGAAAAAGCTATGTCGACCAATCGCTGACCTTTGTAAAGTGTCCATCTCTAATGTGGCCGAAGTATATGCCATCCTTTCTCACCTTGTAAAAATAGTCTTGGGCAGGTAATCCGGGCTGTTTAGCTTGATCAAAGACTTGGTAACCGGCATGAACATTGTCCCTGTTGTTCACCCAGTAAAAGTTGCACCAGTATAGCGTTCCACCAAAAATGTTTTCATTGAAACTCCAGGTGTACTCTTGGCCAGAATCAAGTTTATGCTGCCCAAGATCATCGTTTTTGGATTTGCAATGGATGTCTAAGTCCAACAGACCCAGTTCGTTGATGATGTACACATGAAGTTTGGCATCTACAGTGTATGGCATTGAAGACAAGGCCATTAATGCGATGACAAGGAGGACGGGAAGCAATTGGGAGTTGTTCTTCCACTTCCTCCTCATCGTCATGCTTTTAATTAATTAATTTGCAAATGGTGATCAGTGATCACCACCTGTTCTTCTTAAATAACACCCCATTTCCCTAGCTAAGAGAGGTTATTATTAAGGTACGTACAACAACCGGCCAGAACGGTATCCCATCATAGTAGGATTAGGGTCCAAACAGCCCTGGAAAATGGGCGGTTGAAAAAAAAAAGTGATCAACATTTGCAACAGAAGAGGATAGTTGGGGATGGATATGCTCATAAGAGAGCGAAACTCCTGGGTAGGGAGGGAAGAGTTTAGAGCATGCCAAATGATTAAACTGCATGTGCCTAGGGACAATTCAGATCGTATACCGTGCAGTTGCCCGTAGCGGCCTGTGCGGCATAGACTGGATCGCGCATGCAATGACCACCTTAATTACCCTCGCTTGAACAAGGCTTTTGGGAAAGGGTAAGATGGTCAATTCACATGTGGTTCAGTTTGCCGTTCGAACTGCTACGGGCACTGCGCCGTAGAGGATCTGGATCCGCCTAGGGATGTGTTGAGAAAACCAAACCAAATTCGACCAAGAGATATTTATTTCCTTGGCTTTGATAAGGTCCCCAGAAGAGGTGTCATGAAGGCGTTTGATTCGGTTCGATGGAACATTATTGTGAGGATTCTGAGGATTCTGACTCTGATGCAATTCCCCCCCGCCCCCCCCAAACACCTTCATTCAGTGGATCTACACTTGCATGTCTTTCCAGCATTCGTAAGTCTTGGTCAATGGCTCGCCTATTGGGTACTTTTCCCATAGAAGGGAATTAATAATGTCTTCATTTCTCTAGAGGCTCTGTCTCTTGTCAAGCTATTATGGACGCCTAGCAACTTTTTGTGGATATGTCTGGGCTTCAAGTCAACTCTCAAAAATCAGTGATTTTAATTTTAAGGCTGCTTGTTGATGTAGAGGATTAGTTAAAAGGCATTTTGAGTTGTGAGATTTGCTAGTAGCCGATCACTTATGTTGAGCTTCTTTTAATTTCTTCCAGGTTCTCTCCATATTCTGGATCGGCTCAAGAAAAGGATTCAATTGTGGAAAAGCAAAGTCATTTCTTTTGCAGGCTGTTTGGAGCTTGTTTGAACTGTGATTTAGGCTTCCAATCTCTATTGGTCCATCATGCGCAATCTTGTATTTGTAATATTGTCTAGGTATGCTAAATGTTAATTTTGTACTTCCATTTTATTTTTGAGAGAAAGAACGCCACCAACTGGTTGCGCTAGACACGCCGCCCGTGCGCCCTGACAATGGGGTGCATGAAATGATCGTGGCACCCTGGTCATTTTCAGGGTTCCAGGGGGTGTGGCAGTCATTTCGTGCGCCCCCTATGTCATGGTGCAGGAGCGGTGCGCACTGCCCGACCGGGTGGCGTTCAATTTCCTTTTATATAATTTTTTTTTTTTTTTACGTTAGGCAAAAAGAACTATGGCATGTTTTTTAAATAGAGTATTTATCTAAATGACACCTATGCATGTGTTATATAGAATTTGATACCTTATTTTGATTTTACCTTATTTTATTCTCAAAAGTTATTTTATTAAAGAATAAAATTGAATTTTCAAGAATAATTAAAAAACGACTTATCATTATGTCATTATAAAAATGTGACATTGTCTTGAACATTTATAATACAAATTTGAAATGATAAGATTTACCATCATTACAAACAAGTGCTGAAACCATAAAGGCAAAAAAACACAGTACAAATTATTTAACACCCTAAAATAGATGTCACTAAGAAAATCCTTTTTTTTGGAGATTGTTCTCTATGGGAGAATTCAAGGACCATGCATGCATGACAACCAATGAGAGCACGCACACTGGCATCTCAGGGATGGACTTTCTGCCTGTCATGGGGGTCGAGGCAGTCATTTCACCCCACACTGTGTCTAGGTATGGCGTGCACCTCCCCCCATAGAAAACATTTTCCTTTTTCAAGAACACCATTTTTTTTTGTGGTAAAATTCATGAACACCATTAACAAGTATCAAAAGATGAAAAAAATTATGAACTTGGTGATCAAATTACACATAAGATAGTACAGTTTCCCAAACATGTGATCCAATTGAGATACCCTCCTCCTCCTTTTTAAAGTTTTTTTTTTTTTGGTAAAACTCTCCTTTTTAAAGTTAGTTTCGAATAATAAAGAAGAACTAACTTTTAATCTGTCAAAAGTTAAAGCTTTACCCAATCTTTGACCTTGTTATAGGGTCCTTCTCTAACATTGCTGTGGTGTGAACCATCCTTTCTCACCTGGTAAAAAAAGAGTTCGGTTGCTCTGGACGTACCAACAGGTGAACAAACATGTGAGAGCCAACCACTTGTCCTATTTTTGCCATTTAGAAGGGGAGGAGGGGTTTTTATGGAAACAAAATTAAAATATGATTGGCTCTGAGATGTACGTTCACCTGGTGGTACGTGCAGAAGATCCATTGACGTAAAAAACTCAGCCGGATAAACTAATCGGGGCAGGGTCGAGGAATCAAAGACTGGGTAACTACTATGCACGTAATTGATCGGATTCACACAGTCAAAGTCGCACGAGAACTGCGTTGTTTGCCAGAAGTTTTCATGGAAATCCCAAGTGTACTCTTGGCCATACCAAAGTTTATGCAGCCCAAGATCATCGTCTTTCGATCTACACTGGATGTCTAGACCATTTCTTAGACCGGGATCCAAGTCGTTAATGATGTACACATGGAGTTTCGCATTTATACCGATTTTACCTTCAGACAATGAGAGCAATGCAATGACAAAAAGCTATAAGATATTCCTAAAGGAGTGAAATCTGCCAGAAATCTCTTTCTAGTTCATAAATGGGGAGTGCATCTGATATGGGTTGAGAGAAGCTAGGAATCGTAAGGAAGTTGTGGGTTGACCTTGTATTTCCTTTAATTTGCTTGGGTTTTATCTCTTTTGTTTGTTTAAGCTTTTAGCTTTGGGTGTCGGAGCCCTCTGAGTCTTGGGGTTCTCAACCCCAACCTCGGTAGGGTTCTTTTGTATCTGTCTATATATTTTTTTTCTCTCCTCAATAAAGTGATTTACATATCCAAAAAAAAAAAAAAAAAAAAAAGGAAAAACAAGCTAGAAGATCAAAAGCAGAAGAAGAGTGTTCTTTGAGTTCCTCATCCTGGTCATGGTTTTAATTTTCAAATGTTGATGATCGATCAATGATCAGCAGGTGGTGTTCTTAAATGACACCCATTGCCCTAACTTAAAGAGGTATTAAGGATAATGATCTCCAAGTTGATTACGACAACCTACCTGAACGGAACCTGAAGAGTGTTCTTCGAGTTCCTCATCCTGGTCATGGTTTTAATTTTCAAATGTTGGTGATCGATCACTGATCACCAGGTGGTGTTCTTAAATGACACCCATTGCCCTAACTTAAAGAGGTATTAAGGATAATGATCCCCAGGTTGGTTACAACAACCTACTTGAACGATATACCAACATATTAGCTAGGGATTATGTTAGAGCAAAATGCCAACCAATACTCGAAAAGAAACAAAAATAGAGCAAGATGACACAGAAATTTAACGTGGTTCACACACCAGTATGTTGTGCTACATCCACGGGCGAAGGCAAAGCTGTTTCACTATGTAAATCGGATAAAGTTACAATGGAGATCCCTCAAGAACACCCAAAACGGCGCTGCTGCTTTCTCCCAGATACCCTAAATCGAAAACCCCAAAATTCTCACGCTTTACAACAAAGCGGGTAAAGAACCTAAATGCTTCTCCATCGAATCCGGGTCGAACTATCGGGTCAGGTCGAATCATACCGCATGGACGAAGCCCCCGCACACTCAACGAGATCAGTGATTGGCTCCGGGCTTGGGACGACACCGCTACCATCACAGATCTCAGAAGAAGTTCCATTCGGGTCGCCGCCAAAATTGTCGGAGCGATCATTCTTCGAAACGGGTCCAAGAATTCGAGACACACATTAACAGATTAGGATATTCTTTGTCTGAAATTAGTTTTTTTTTATCAATTCAAGCTAATTTTCTTCGGCCTAGACATTTGTTACGTACTTGGGAGGAGACTCATGCATCAGAAGCTTCCAACAGATAAAAACCGTTGCCAAAAATGAGATTTCTTGTACTACCTCTTTAAATTCTATGGTAAGTAGAGTATTCATCACCTCTACCTTGACGGTAATCAAAGTTCAATATACTAGCTTCAAGACTTTTTGAAAAGGACTTAGTCGACGCAACCTCTCTCATGATGAATTGCTCAACAAAAACTGTTGTGGACCTCATAGTATCTAAACACTTGGGTATTATTTGTATAATCTCCCCCACACCCTCCAGCCCCAAATATAATGGAGGTCTTCTCCTGTAAATTGACCATGGATTGGATTGAATTGAATATTGGCAGATGCTCTTTTGGAAATCCTGGTTTGGCAGGTGCTGGCGATATACTCTGATATCATGAAAGAAAAACAATATCGGGGAGCTGTTTTCTGTGCTGCGCGCAACGCAGGCTGCGCCTAGACACATGGGGGTGAGCATAATGACCACACTGCCCCCCTGCACAGGCTGCCCATGTGCCTGGACGCAGCCTGCGCTACGGCACAGAGAACATTCTCCCAACAATATTATGGTGCTTTGGTACATAATTTCTTGAGGGTGTGTACAAATTTTATTGCTGAGGTCTCTGCCTTGCTTTATATATGGTCTTCTCAAAGCGAAGGATCTTGGTGGTTCTAGAAGTTATGAATTGAAACCAATTCCATCTCAGTGGTCTCTTGCATTCAAAATAATTCCACTCCTTAGGTCACTCATTCAACAATAGCATTATCTCATCCCCATAGATGTCTTCAATTTCTTGGAAGATAACTCATTGTTATAGAGAAGCAAATTTGATTGCAGAGAGCTCTTTCGCTAAAAGTGCAACTACTCAAAGTTTTTTATTTTTTCCAAACAAATCTCCTATCGTCAGTGAGTTATGAGACTTTGCGATGCTTATGAGCATCCAAGATTTCGTTTCTATTAGCTTTTATGGTTTTTGAGATTTGTCTCTTTGCTCATTGCAATGTCGATAGTGGATCCAGATCTTCTTGTAGTTTTTAATCTCGTTTGGGTATACTTCAACGTTAATTTTGTACTTTCATTTTTAATATATTCATTGCCAACCCTCTAGCCGGGAAAAACAAAGGACTATTATCTAAATGACGCCTATGCATGTGTTGCATAGAACTTGACACCTTTTTGATTTTTCTTTGTTTTATTCTAGAAAGTTATTTTAAGCCAGTAATAAATAGAAGTTTCAAATATAATCTGAAAATAACTTATCATTATATCATATAAAAATGTGTCATTGACTTGCATATTTTTGGAATACACATTTGAAATGATAAGATTTACCATCATTGCAAAAAAAATATGTTAAATTCTAAGAGAAAAAAATTAAAGTACAAATTATTTGGCACCTTAATAGGTGTCAAACTGTCAATAAGAAAATTCCTCTTTTTTTCTCAAAAAAAAAAAAAAAAAAAATTCTCTTTAATGCCTTGTGAATTTTTTTTTTTCTATTTACTTTTTTGTGGGGTATATTAGTGCGAACGAATGAATAGCAATTTGTAATCCATTGATGGATTACAAGATGTTACAACCATCCATCCATCCATCTTGAATGAATATTAGCAATTTGCTTATATATATATTTATTGGTCAAATGTTCTCTGTGTCTGGAGCGCAGATTGCGCCCAAACACATTAATAATAGATTCTCAGGCATGAAGGACAAAAAGATTCAAGAACACCATTTATTAGCATCATAAGGATGAAAATTAAGAACCTTTATTTTTTTATTTTATCAAAATTACACATAAGATCGATAGTAGAGTGAGTTTCCAAGACATGTGATCCAACTGAGATACCCTACTCAGCTTATTGAAGCAACCTTAATTCGAATAAAAGGAAAAAAAAAAAAATGGAATTAATTTATAATTAGGCATGGCAAACAATTAAGGCATTGGCCAATCGGGGAGCTTGGTATAGGATCCTTGTCTACTAAAGGTTCTGTATAAACCATCCTTTCTCTACTGGTAAAAATACTCTCTTGAAAAAGTTCCGTCCAGCGACGCAGCACGATATAGACTTGGTAACCGCCGTGCTGGTTGTTCCCCCAGTAAAAATTGCACCAGAAGAGGATTGAATCAAAGATGTTTGGACCAAATTAAACTCCAGGTGAACTCTTGGCCAGACCAAAGTTTATGGAGGCCAAGATCATCATTTTTGGATTTGCAATGGATGTCTAGACCATTTGTTGGACCGGGACCCAGGTCGTTGATGATGTAAATATGGATTTTACCAGTCGCCACCACTGACCCATTACTACAAACCCTAAGAGAAGCTTTCAAGATCGTTGTAAGGAAGCATAAGTACGCGTGATGGTGCAGGTCAGACAATAAGGGCAATGCGATGACAATCACAAGCTCGAGGATGAGAAGTAGTTGGGTGTTCTTTGAGTTCTTCATCCTCAATAGTTTTAATTAAGGGTAAATTACATGTCACCTCTTGGTTTTCAAACGAAACTCAGATCACACCCTGGTTTTTGAAAAAACTCAAATCACCCATGGTTTACACCCAAATATGACAAATTAGTCCCTACCGTTAATTTTATGCTGTTAAGTGATGATGTCAGCCAATTAAATAAATTTAAACCCCTAAACTACTCTTGACCAATGTTGAAGATGAAGGAAGGGTAGTATTATAAATTTAATTCTAATGTTTTAGTACAAGGGTAAAATAGTCATTTCACAGCAATAACTAACAGTAGACTAACACTATTATTGAAGAGGGGGTGATTTGAGTTTTTTCAAAAACCAAAGGGTGATCTGAGTTTCGTTTGAAAACCAGGGGTGACGTGTAATTTACCCGCATAAAAGTAACGGTAGGGACTAATTTGTCATATTGGGGTCTAAACCAGGGGTTGATTTGAGTTTTTTCAAAAACCAAGGGGTGATCTGACTTTCGTTTGAAAATCAGGAGGTGACGTGTAATTTACCCAATTATTATTTAACTGGCTGACATCATAACTTAACAACATAAAACTATATGATAAAAAAGATTTTTTTTCTAAAAGAATGCTCTTTTAACACCCTGTGATTAATTTTTTTTGGGAGAAAGAACACTACATGGTCGCATGTGGCACGTGGCCTTTGTGCCCAAACACAGTGCCATGCTAAATGATCATCTCGCCCTCATTGAAAGACGGAAATTCCTGAGGATACAATGGTCAATTCGTTCGGCACTGTGTTTGGGTGGTGAATGCGAACTTTTTGAGGGAGAACATTTGCGTGTATTAGTGCACACGTACGGATAGCAATGTGTAAATAGTGTGGATTACAAGATGTTACAATCATCCATCTATCTTGAACTCAAAGGGAGATGTGTGTAAAACAAAACCATATATAACAAGCCAACAATATTTAATAGCTTGTCAGACATGGAGGACATAGATTAATTGAAGAACAATATTAACAAGCATCAAAGGATGAAAACTAAAAACTTACTTTTTGAAAGGTACCAGCCAAGAGACTTAAACTCGAGACTTCCTGATGAGCATGGGCATGAAGCGCACCAGAGCTCACCAATTAACCACACTAGATAGGCCGCAGGATTAGGCCATTGATTTTGTTGTGGAGTTTTCGATCCATTTCTTCTTATTATTATTTTGTGTCTCCATTTAATTGTATTTCTCCCAATCGCTGACCTTAGTAAAGGTATCATCTACTGTGATGCTGGTGTATATGCCATCCTTTCTCACCTTGTAAAAATAGTCATCGCCAAATATTGAGGGCTGTTTATGTTGATCAAAGACTCGGTAACCGGCTTGAAGATTGACCCCGTTGTTCACCCAGTAAAAGTTGCACCAGAAGAGCGTTCCACCAAAAAGGTTTTGATTGAAACTCCAGGTGTACTCTTGGCCATAAGAAAGTTTATGGTCCCCAAGATCATTGTTTTTGGATTTGCAATGGATGTCTAAGTCCAACCCCGGATCCAGGTCGTTGATGATGTACACATGGAGTTTGGCATCTACAGTGTATGGCATTGAAGACAAGGCCATTAATGCGATGACAAGGAGGACGGGAAGCAACTGGGTGCTGTTCTTCCAGTTCCTCCTCATCGTCATCGTTTTAATTAATTTGCAAATGTTGATCGATCACCAGCGGTTAACTCTTCTTAAATAACACCCTATTTCCCATTTCCCATTTCCCATTTCCCTACCTAATTAGAGAGGCTATTATTAAGGACAACGGTATCCCATCATAGTAGGATTAGGATATCCTTAATTTACTCCCTGGCCCAAACAGCCCTGGAAAATGGGCGGTTAAAAAAAAATAGTGATCAACATTTGCAACACAAGCAATAGTTGGGGATGGATATGTTCGTAAGAGAGCGAAACTCCTGGGTATATATATAGGGAGGGAAGAGTTTAGAGCACGCCAAATGCTTAAACTGTGCCTAGGGACAATTCAGATCGTCTACAGCACAGCTGCCCGTAGCGGCCTGTGCGGCCCAGACTGGGCCGCGTACGCAATGATCGCTTTACCCTTGCTTGGGCAAGGCTTTTGGGCAGGAGTAAGACGATCATTGCACACACAGCTCAGTTTGCACCGCTCAGGCTGCTACGGACAGCGTGCCAAAGAGGATCTGGATCCACCTAGGGATGTGTTGAGAAAACCATACCAAATTCGACCAAGGGATATTTATTTCCTTGGCTTTGATAAGGTCCTCAGAAGGGGTGTCAAGAAGGCGTTTGATTCGGTTCGATGGAACTTTATTGTGAGGATTCTGACTCTGATGCAATCCCCCCCCCCCCCCCCCACACACACCTTCATTCAGTGGATCTACACTTGTATGTCTTCCCAGCATTCGGAAGTCCTGGTCAATGGCTCGCCTGTTGACCGGGTACTTCTCCCCTAGAAGGGGAATCAAGCAGAGCTGCCCCCTTTCCCTTCTTCAGTTTACTTTAGTGATGGAGGGTCTCTTCCGGTGCCTGTAATGGAAGCTTGACCAAAATTTGCTGGAGCCTATGCTTAAATGCAAAGAGATTAATTTGACTCACTTGATCTATTCTAATAAAGTCTTCATTTCTCTAAAGTCTCCTCTGTCACCTGTCAAGCTATTATGGACGCCTTGCAATTTTTAATGGATATGTTAAAAATCAATGATTTTCATTTTAAGGCTGCTAGTTGATGTTGAGGATTAGTTAAAAGGCATTTTGAGTTGTGAGATTGGCCAGTAACCGATCACTTATCTTGAGCTTCCTTTGATTTCTTCCAGGTTTTCTCTCCATATTCTGGATCGGCTCAAAAAAAGGCATCAGTTGTGGAAAAGCAAAGTCATTTCTTTTGCAGGCTGTTTGGAACTTGTTCGAGCTGTGATTTAGGCTTCCTATCTCTATTGAGTCCATCATGCACAATCTTGTATTTGTAATCTTGTCTAGGTATGCTAAATGTTAACTTTGTACTTCCATTTTATTTTTGAGAGAAAGAACGCCACCAACTAGTTGCGCTAGACACGCCGTCCGTGCGCCCTGACAAAGGGGTGCATGAAATGATTGTCGCACCCTGGTCATTTTCTGGGTTCCAGGGGGTGTGGCAGTCATCTCATGCACCCCTATGTTAGGGTGCAGGGGCGGTGTGTGCTGTACGACCGGGTGGCGTTCAACTTCCTTTTATATAATACTTTTTTTATGTTTAGCAAAAAGAACTATGATATTTTTTTTAAATAGAGTATTTATCTAAATGATACCCACGCATGTGTTATATAGAATTGATACCTTATTTTGATTTCCCCTTGTTTTATTCTCAAAAGTTATTTTAGTAAAGAATAAAATAGAATTTTCAAGAATAATTAAAAAATGACTTATCATTATGTCATTATAAAAATGTGACATCGTTTTGCACATTTATAATACAAATTTGAAATTATAAGATTTACCATCATTACAAGAAAGTAGTGAAACTATAAAAGCCAAAAAAAAAATATTTCAAATTATTTAACACCTTAAAATAGATGTCACTAAGAAAATTCTTTTTTTGGAGACCGTTCTCTATGGGAGAACACAAGGACCATGCGTGCATGACAACCAATGAGAGCACCCTCATTGGCATTTCAGGGGACGGACTTTCCGCCTTTCATGGGGGTCGGGGCAGTCATTTCACCCCCCATTGTGTCAGGGAATGGCGTGCACCTACCCCCCCCCCCTCTGAGAACATTTTCCTTTTTCAAGAACACCATTTTTTTGGGTGGTAAAATTCAAGAACACCATTAACAAGTATCAAAAGATGAAAAAAATTAAGAACTTAGTGATAAAATTACACAAGATAGTAGAGTTTCCCGGACATGTGATCTAATTGAGATACCCCCCTCCTCCTTTTTGAAGTTTTTTTTTTCTTTTTTTTGGTAAAACTCCCCTTTCTAAAGTTAGCTTCAAATTTTAAAGAAGAACTAACTTTTAATCTGTCAAAAATTAAAGTTTTACCCAATCTTTGACCTTGTTATAGGGTCCTTCTCTAACATTGCTGTGGTGTAAACCATCCTTTCTCCCTTGGTAAAAAAAGAGTTCAGTTGCTCTGGACGTACCAATAGGTGAACAAACATGTGAGAGCCAACCACCTGTCCTATTTTTGCCATTTACAAGGGGAGGAGGGGTTTTTATGGAAACAAAATTAAAATATGATTGGCTCTAAGATGTACGTTCACCTGTTGGTACGGGCAAAAGATCCATTCACTTAAAAAAACTCTGCCGGATAAACTAATTGGGGCAGGGTCGAGGAATCAAAGACTGGGTAACTGCCATGCACGTAATTGATCTGATTCACACAGTCAAAGTCGCACGAGAACTGTGTTGCTTGCCAGAAGTTTTCATGGAAATCCCAAGTGTACTCTTGGCCATACCAAAGTTTATGCAGCCCAAGATCGTCGTCTTTCGATCTACACTAGATGCCTATCTAGACCATTTCTTAGACCGGGACCCAAGTCATTAATGACGTACACATGGAGTTTCGCATTTATAGCAATTTTACCTTCAGACAATGAGAGCAATGCAATGACAAACAGCTGGAAGATATTCTTAAAGGAGTGAAATTTGCCACAAATCTCTATCTAGTTCATAAATGGGGAGTGCATCTGATATGGGTTGAGAGAAGCTAGGAATGTTAGGACTTTCTCAAATTGCGACGATTGTGGGCTTAATTAATTATCGGGTCGATCATTGATAGGGATCAAGAAATACAAGGGCTGATGTGGCTTGCTACTATTTATTGAGATGGACCGGACCGGCTTGGCCCATTGTGGAAGTGGGTTAGGGTTTGGGGAGTATTATAAATACTACTGATGAGGGGTCCCTGCAGTCACTATTCTCTTTTCTCTTTTCTCCACACGAAAGGGAGTTGTGGGAGAGTCTAGGAGACGGCAGAAGATCCCCATCGCGGATTGCATTCATTATCTGACGGATTATTGCAGCTATTGGAGGCGATCTTATCTGTTCTTCATCAACACAGGTGGGTGCCAGGTACACTTTGCTTTCCCTGTTTATTTTGATTCAATCGTATTCTAGAAATCTGTATGGGGACGGATTCGGGTTTGACAAAACCCTTGCGTGTTCTAACAAGTGGTATCAGAGTCGACCATACAGACCTAGGATCGATTGATTAAGAACTAGGATCGAGTTTTGACGGTGGAAATAGGGATTTTTGGCAAAATCGTACATTTTCACCGCTGCCAGATTTTTCCACAGGCGAAAGTCGAATATTTTTGTATGGGTGCAAAGGGCTCAGAGAGACGATCACGACGACATGTGGATCGTTACCACCGGCCGAAGTCACGAGTGAGATCCACACGCCGGCGGCACTTGTTTTAAAAAACAAAAAACAAAAACTCGTAACGATTATGACGTCATCGGACGTCAGCGGTTGCTTGGGGGGTCAAGCTTCACCCGGTCAGACCTGACCTGAGACCCGATTATTGGCCCATTTTAGACCCAGATTCTTAACCCGATGGCCCGGTTGGGTGGACTGGCGGGCCGGTTCAGGTGAACCGGGTTCGGTCCAGTTTGATTCGCTTTCTTTGGTTCGATTTGGTTCGACTTTTAAAAAAAAAAAAAAAAAAGAGGAAAAAATGACCAGAAAATTTCAAATGGACCGTGTGGGTTCGTTTGGATGAATTTAGAGACCCGGTTTTTTCTGGTGTATTTGTTTTTTTGTGCTCTTCGTTTTGATATGCAATTTGGCATACCTTGGATAAACATAGATTAGAGTTTTGGCATTTTTAATTTTCCAGTTGTTTTGAGAACAGAATCGACTGTTTTATAACATTTTTAATTGTTCCAGAAGCTGTTTTCCTGTTTTGGAACTCCTTTTTGATTGGATTCTGGCCTAGGATGCCCCATTTTACTTGTATTTTTCAAGGCCAACGTTTTGGGTATCCTGTTCGAATATTTTGTTGATTTTATGGGACCTGTTAATGATGATTGTGTCACCTTCGAGTGACGTATGGGCGAATGGAGCGTCCGATTGGACTTCGGTTGGTCTTATTTTGTTCGTAATTTCAAGACCTACCCACTAGTACCTGGTTTTGGACGTTTAATACTTCCAGGGACCTATTTTGGACGATTATGCTGCTTTGAGCATATTTGGACTATTTTGGGTTGACTATTGCCGCTTGGACCATGAATGTGCATGTCACAACACATTATGGACGATCGATGCGTTTACTTCCACATATATTGCTGCATATCTGGTTGAGGAATTATGAGAGGATAAAATGGTGATCCACCAAAGTGGCCCATTGAATCCTTTTATGGTTCTGTCAAGGCAGCGGAATAGGTGACATTAGCTCAAAGACGATGTTACCAAAGATTGACGAGGTGATATGCACATGGATTAGAAGGATAGTGGTCTAAGGGTTCCAGTTACCCAAAGGTGCTGGGATTTCTGAAAATTAATGATCTCTTCACAGAAGGCAGTGTGTCCATCCAAAGATAATATACTCAAAGAATTTGGGATGCGTGGCCTAGGGGTTTTCTTACCGTCCAAAGGTGGAGGAAAATTTCTGAAAGTCATCGACATCTAGCGGTATTTGCAGTGCGATAAATCATTATGAAATTGAGGTGCATAACCTAGGGGCTTCTCTATCACCCAAAGGTAGAGGGAGATTTTCGAAAGTTGTTGCTATCTGGCGGTATTTGCAGTACGATAAAGACGTGTACCTTTGACCCGAAAGGGCAAGAATGCAGTATTGTAAAGAAGTAGTGTTGATTGATATTTATCATCTTGATTGTATGCATACATGTACTTGGTGTATTGATGATAAATGTTTAGAACCACTGATTTTATGATGATATGTACCATGTTGATTTGTGCGATATAGAAACCTTTAATGTTGTGATGTTTTGTTTCTATATGTTGATAAAAATTATGCTGTTGACGAACGATAACTTATTATGGTAGATGAAATAATAAGTGAATAATTATAGTAACTGACGGTTAACCAACGAACATAACGAATTATGAACGAATAATCCATCAATAAGAATTGTAACGATGAAAGATTGTTTTAAAAGCAATTTGTAACCTATAGGGTATAACTGGCTTTGAGGCATTTGATGGAAGCTACTTCAGTGACATGGATTGAAAATGCATCAATAATATGGAATGATAGAGCCAAACACTGAAATAAAACAAGGAATAATGAAAAGAATGAATGAGCGAATTAAAAATCCCAAAAAATATATTAAATAAATTGATGCACTTAACAAACTATGACTATACCCTTGAAGAAATTGATATCTAACTATGCACAAGAAAGAGAAAGAATCTTGAGAATGGTAACTTGACTGAGAACAAAAGAAGTAATCGGTTCAGCTTGACGATTTTTGATTACTTTGTACCGAGATGTGTGGTTTGGATCTTTATTTCAAACTTGATCGATTTAGCTTGCTCGATTCTCTTAGTCAGTGGGAGTACTTCTTTACATGATTGATTTGTTTGTGGATTGAGAGTCCTTCTTATTACGTTGATATGCTTGTTGAGTGGGAGGACTTAATATATGTTTCATTTCGATTATAATGCTTCTGCTCGATGTGATGAATAACATTTGCATGCATGCATATGATTGATGTGTTGAGGGCCTTTTGGTCTAAGGATGTTCAATTGGCAACGAGCCATGTTGTTCGGCTATTTTTAGCCATGGATGTTCGATTGATGATAAACCAAGTCGTTCGATTACCAATGAATATGACGATGTTCAAAGGTAATCCATGAGTCGTACGATGCTCATGATACGTTCGAGGACCTACAAGGAATGATGACGATATTTATGTGATCACAGACGTGTACGACATTCCTTGTACAGAATCATCTAAAGGCATTTCATTTTAGTAAGTAGATCTTTGTTTGTAGCTGACAGAAAGTGATGTGCCGTATGTTGAGGTATATTTTCTGCTGTTGCTCAACATCGATATATTTGCTAACTGGATCAAGGTTTAGTAGCATTATTGTTGTATTGAGATTCCATGGCCACATCTGATAATGATGACCTTATAATTAATCTAGCCCAAGTGGGAGATTGTTAGGAATTTCCCAAATTGCAACGATTGTGGGTTTAATTAATTATCGGGTCGATCATTGATGGGGATCAAGAAATACAAGGGCCGACGTGGCTTGCTACTATTTATTGAGATAGGCCGAACCGACTTGACCCATTGTTGGAGTGGGTTCTATTGTAAGGGGCATTTTACTTTCCCCGGCTTCTATTGTAAGGGGCCCCTTATTTTCCTTAGACCTTGTTGAATATATTGATTATTCACTAAAAAATAAGAAAGAAAGGGTGTAAAAATAAACCATAGAAAACCAACATTAATAATAGCTTCTCAGGCATGGAGGACAAAAAGATTCAAGAACACCATTTATTAGCATCAAAGGATGAAAATTAAGAACTTTTTTCTTTTATTTTATCAAATTACACATAAGATCGATAGTAGAGTGAGTTTCCAAGACATGTGATCCAAGTCATCCAACTGAGATACCCTACTCACCTTATTGAAGCAACCTTAATTCGAATAAAAGGTTAAAAAAAAAAAAAGTAATTAATTTATAATTAGGCATGGGAAATAATTAAGGCATTGGCCAATCGGGGAGCTTGGTATAGGACCCTTGTCTACTAAAGGTTCTGTATAAACCATCCTTTCTCAGCTGGTAAAAGTACTCTCTTGGATGAGCTCCGTTCATCGACGCGGAACGATAGACTTGGTAACAGCCATGCTGGTTGTTCTCCCAGTAAAAATTGCACCAGAAGAGGGTTGAATCAAAGATGTTTGGACTAAAACTCCAGGTGAACTTTTGGCCATACCAAAGTTTATGGAGGCCAAGATCGTCATTTTTGGATTTGCAATGGATGTCTAGACCATTTGTTGTACTGGGACCTAAGTCGTTGATGATGTAAATATGGATTTTACCTTCAGACAATAAGGGCCGCAATGCCATTACAACAATTACAAGAAGCTCGACGATGAGAAGCTGCACTTGGGTGTTCTTCGACTTCTTCATCTTCAATACTTTTAATTAATTTGAAAAAATGGTGGTGATCGATTAATCAGAGAGGTATTAAGGATACCGATCACCAGGCTGGTTACAACAACCTACGTGAACGGTATCACATCATAGCAGCAAGGATTAGGTTATTCTTTGTCTAAAATTAATATGGGTAATTACCACATACCACCCATGAGGTTTGACGAAAGGATAATTTTACTCCCCAGTACATTTTGAAAAATTTTGCGTACCCCTCTGAGATTTGCAAACAGTAACAACTAAGCCCATTCCGCCAGTTCATGACTAACAGTGTTAAAAATAAGAGGTGAACTGACAAAATTACCCTTGCAAAAAAAAAAAAAAAACACGCAACTCATCTTCCCCAAATCGATTGGGGAAGATGAGTTGCAGGTTTCAAACCCTTTCAACCCTTAAGGAATTTAGGATTTGCGCACCTGAGATACTCCAGGCGAGAGAAATATTATCACTTTTGATTACAGAACCGGAAGACGATGTATCAGAATCGAAGAAGGAGAAGAGGAGGGGACGAACCTACTTGAATGACTTCTCAGATTCTTCTTCTCACCTCCACTTCATGGGTTTTTTTTGGGTTATTTTTCCCCTGTCTAATTTAGATCTAGTGGGTTTAAAAGTTTCAGTTTTGATTTTTGTGTGTTTAGTTCATGAAGTGGAATATGCATTTGGGGCGCATGATTTTCCAACTATGAGAATCTTCGAAGGTGAACCGAAGCAATGCCTTGGATTCACTTTTAGGAAATCGATCCTAATTGGGAGAACAGATTTAGGTCCAAAAGAGGTTCGAGCATTGATGGGGAAGCTGGCGGAAGAATACATAGGCAACACTTACAATCTCATAATCAAGAATTGTAATCACTTCTGCAACGACGCTTGCCTCAGATTGACGGCGAAACCGATTCCTCGTTGGGTCAATCGTCTCGCCAGAATCGGTAAAAAAAATAAATAAAAATCCTGCCTTGATTTCACAAACCCATTATTTTATTATTTCATTTTTTATCCAAAAATTAATTTGGATTTTTACGAATGAAAATTGTAGGTTTATTTTGCAATTGTGTTCTTCCGACAGGTTTGAATACGATGAAGGTTCAGCGGCACAAAGCGGAAGATGGGATTTGTGGAGGTGAGAAGAAGAATCTGAGAAGTCATTCAAGTAGGTTCATCCCCTCCTCTTCTTCTTCTTCGATTTTGATACATTGTCGTCCGGTTGTGTAGTGGTGGGGGGTTTTTGCAGCCGAGAAGGCGGGGGAAGTTGATAGCAGGGCTGGTGAGCCTGCGTTGCTGAGGGAGGAATCAATGGCAGTGAGTATCTCAGGTGCGCAAAAGGGTTTTGATTTGGGATTTTTTCCCAATTTGAAACCCTAAATTCCTTAAGGGTTGAAAGGGTTTTGAAACCTGCAACTCATCTTCCCCAATCGATTTGGGAAAGATGAGTTGCAGGTTTTTTTTCTTTTTTTGCAACGGTAATTTTGTCAGTTCACCTCTTATTTTTAACACTGTTAGTCATGAACTGATGGAATGGGCTTATTTGTTACTGTTTGCAAACCTCAGGAGGGTACGAAGAATTTTTCAAAACTGGGGGGTAAAATTATCCTTTCGTCAAATCTCAGGGGTGGTATGTGTAAATTACCCAGTTAATATTTTTGAATTCAACCACCATTTAATACGGTAAATTACAAGTCACCCCTGGTTTTTTGAAAAAACTCAAAATCACCCCTTGGTTTAGACCCCAATATGACAAATTAGTCCCTGACGTTAGTTTTATGCTGTTAAGTGATGATGTCAGCCAATTAAATAAATTTTTATCCCTAAAGTACCCTTGACTAGTGTTGATTTACTATTTTACCGTTATAACTAAAAAAACCGAAATTCATCCGCTTCCTCACACCTACAACTCAATCTCAAGCAAAGTTCACCGGAGAGAAGCTTTCAAGATCGTTGTAAGGAAGCATAAGTACGCGTGATGGTGCAGGTCAGTGAGACTCAAGAGAGTTTACTTTCAGACAATAAGGGCAATGCGATGACAATCACAAGCTCGAGGATGAGAAGTAGTTGGGTGTTCTTCAAGTTCTTCATCCTCAATAGTTTTAATTAAGGATAAATTACATGTCACCACCTGGTTTTCAAACGAAACTCAGATCACCCCCTGGTTTTTGAAAAACCTCAAATCACCCCTGGTTTAGACCCCAATATGACAAATTAGTCCCTATCGTTAGTTTTATGTTGTTAAGTGATGATGTCAGCCAGTTAAATAAATTTAAACCCCTAAACTACCCCAGACCATTGTTGAAGATGAAGGAAGGGTAGTATTATAAATTTAATTCTAATGTTTTAGTAAAAGGGTAAAATAGTCATTTCACACCAATAACTAATAGTAGACTAACACTAATACTGTAGAGGGGGTGATTTGAGTTTTTTCAAAAACCAAGGGGTGATTTGAGTTTCGTTTGAAAACCAGGGGTGACGTGTAATTTACCCGCATAAAACTAAAGGTAGGGACTAATTTGTCATATTGGGGTGTAAACCAGGGGGTGATTTGAGTTTTTTCAAAAACCAAGGGGTGATCTGAGTTTTGTTTGAAAACCAGGGGTGACGTGTAATTTACCCGCATAAAACTAAAGGTAGGGACTAATTTGTCATATTGGGGTGTAAACCAGGGGGTGATTTGAGTTTTTTCAAAAACCAAGGGGTGATCTGAGTTTCGTTTGAAAACCAGGGGTGACGTGTAATTTACCCGCATAAAACTAACGATAGGGACTAATTTGTCATATTGGGGTGTAACCAAGGGGTGATTTGAGTTTTTTCAAAAACCAAGGGGTGATCTGAGTTTCGTTTGAAAACCAGGGGTGACGTGTAATTTACCCGCATAAAACTAACGGTAGGGACTAATTTGTCATATTGGGGTGTAAACCAGGGCGTGATTTGAGATTTTTCGAAAACCAAGGGGTGATTTGAGTTTCGTATAAAAACCCGGAGGTGATGTGTAATTTACCCATTTATTATTTAACTGGCTGACATCATCACTTAACAACATAAAACTATCTGATAAAAAAAAATCTTTTTTCCTAAAAGAATGCTTTTTTAACACCTTGTGATTAATTTATATTGGGAGAAACAACGCTACCTAGTCGCATGTGGCACGTGGCCCTTGTGCCCTAACACAGTGCCATGCTAAATGATCATCTCGCCTTCGTTGAAAGGCGGAAATTCCAAAGGATACAATGGTCAATTCGTTCGGCACTGTGTTTGGGTGGTGAATGCGAACTTTTTGAGGGAGAAAATGTGCGCGTATTAGTCCACACGGATAGCAATGTGTAATTAGTGTGCATTACAAGATGTTACAATCATCCATCTATCTTGAACTCTAAGGAAGACGTGTGTAAAACAAAACGATATATAACAAGCCAACAATATTTAATAGCTTCTCAGACATGGAGGACATAGATTAATTGAAGAACAACATTAACAAGCATATCAAAGGATGAAAATTAAGAACTTACTTTTTTAGGGGAGCGATAGGGAGGGGACTTTTTTAGGGGAGGGGGAAAGGTATCAGCCAAGAGACTCAAACTCGAGACTTCTTGATGAGCATGGGCATGAAGCGCACCACAGCTCACCAATTAACCACACTAGCTAGGCCGCAGGATTAGGCCATTGATTTTGTTGTGGAGTTTTCGATCCATTTCTTCTTCTTATTATAATTTTGTGTCTCCATTTAATTGGAAAAAGCTATGTCGACCAATCGCTGACCTTTGTAAAGTGTCCATCTCTAATGTGGCCGAAGTATATGCCATCCTTTCTCACCTTGTAAAAATAGTCTTGGGCAGGTAATCCGGGCTGTTTAGCTTGATCAAAGACTTGGTAACCGGCATGAACATTGTCCCCGTTGTTCACCCAGTAAAAGTTGCACCAGTATAGCGTTCCACCAAAAATGTTTTCATTGAAACTCCAGGTGTACTCTTGGCCAGAATAAAGTTTATGCTCCCCAAGATCATCGTTTTTGGATTTGCAATGGATGTCTAAGTCCAACAGACCCAGTTCGTTGATGATGTACACATGAAGTTTGGCATCTACAGTGTATGGCATTGAAGACAAGGCCATTAATGCGATGACAAGGAGGACGGGAAGCAATTGGGAGTTGTTCTTCCACTTCCTCCTCATCGTCATGCTTTTAATTAATTAATTTGCAAATGGTGATCAGTGATCACCACCTGTTCTTCTTAAATAACACCCCATTTCCCTAGCTAAGAGAGGTTATTATTAAGGTACGTACAACAACCGGCCAGAACGGTATCCCATCATAGTAGGATTAGGGTCCAAACAGCCCTGGAAAATGGGCGGTTGAAAAAAAAACGTGATCAACATTTGCAACAGAAGAGGATAGTTGGGGATGGACATGCTCATAAGAGAGCGAAACTCCTGGGTAGGGAGGGAAGAGTTTAGAGCATGCCAAATGATTAAACTGCATGTGCCTAGGGACAATTCAGATCGTATACCGCGCAGTTGCCCGTAGCGGCCTGTGCGGCATAGACTGGATCGCGCATGCAATGACCACCTTAATTACCCTCGCTTGAACAAGGCTTTTGGGAAAGGGTAAGACGATCAATTCACATGTGGTTCAGTTTGCCGTTTGAACTGGTACGGGCACTGGGCCGTAGAGGATCTGGATCCGCCTAGGGATGTGTTGAGAAAACCAAACCAAATTCGACCAAGAGATATTTATTTCCTTGGCTTTGATAAGGTCCCCAGAAGAGGTGTCATGAAGGCGTTTGATTCGGTTCGATGGAACATTATTGTGAGGATTCTGACTCTGATGCAATTCCCCCCCCTCCCCAACATCTTCATTCAGTGGATCTACACTTGCATGTCTTCCCCGCATTCGTAAGTCTTGGTCAATGGCTCGCCTATTGGGTACTTTTCTCCTAGAAGGGGAATTAGGCAGAACTGCCCCGTTTCCCTTCTTCTGTTTACTTTAGTGATGGAGGGTCTCTGCCGGTGCCTGTAATGGAACCTTAAACCAAAATTTGCTTGAGCCTATGCCTAAATGTAAAGAGATTTATTTGACTCACTTGATCTATTCTAATTAATAATGTCTTCATTTCTCTAGAGTCTCCTCTGTCTCCTATCAAGCTATTATGGACGCCTAGCAACATTTTGTGGATATGTCTGGGCTTCAAGTCAACTCTCAAAAATCAGTGATTTTAATTTTAAGGCTGCTTGTTGATGTAGAGGATTAGTTAAAAGGCATTTTGAGTTGTGAGATTTGCCAGTAACCGATCACTTATGTTGAGCTTCTTTTAATTTCTTCCAGGTTTTCTCTCCATATTCTGGATCAGCTCAAGAAAAGGATTCAGTTGTGGAAAAGCAAAGTCATTTCTTTTGCAGGCTGTTTGGAGCTTGTTTGAACTGTGATTTAGGCTTCCTATCTCTATTGGTCCATCATGCGCAATCTTGTATTTGTAATCTTGTCTAGGTATGCTAAATGTTAATTTCGTACTTCCATATTATTTTTGAGAGAAAGAACGCCACCAACTGGTTGCGCTAGACATGCCGCCCGTGCGCCCTGACAATGGGGTGCATGAAATGATCGTGGCACCCTAGTCATTTTCAGGGTTCCAGAGGGTGTGGCAGTCATTTCGTGCGCCCCCTATGTCATGGTGCAGGAGCGGTGCGCACTGCCCGACCATGTGGCACTCAATTTCCTTTTATATAATTTTTTTTTTTTTAACGTTTAGCAAAAAGAACTATGGCATGTTTTTTAAATAGAGTATTTATCTAAATGACACCTATGCATGTGTTAGATAGAATTTGATACCTTATTTTGATTTTCCCTTATTTTATTCTCAAAATTTATTTTATTAAAGAATAAAATTGAATTTTCAAGAATAATTAAAAAACGACTTATCATTATGTCATTATAAAAATGTGACATTGTCTTGAACATTTATAATACAAATTTGAAATGATAAGATTTACCATCATTACAAACAAGTACTTGAAACTATAGAGGCAAAAAAACACAGTACAAATTATTTAACACCTTAAAATAGATGTCACTAAGAAAATCCTTTTTTTTGGAGACCGTTCTCTATGGGAGAATGCAAGGACCATGCGTGCATGACAACCAATGAGAGCACGCACACTGGCATCTTAGGGATGGACTTTCTGCCTGTCATGGGGGTCGAGGCAGTCATTTCACCCCCCACTGTGTCTAGGTATGGCGTGCACCTCCCCCCACAGAGAACATTTTCCTTTTTCAAGAACACCATTTTTTTTTGTGGTAAAATTCAAGAACACCATTAACAAGTATCAAAGGATGAAAAAAATTATGAACTTGGTGATCAAATTACACGTAAGATAGTACAGTTTCCGATGATCAAATTACACGTAAGATAGTACAGTTTCCCAAACATGTGATCCAATTGAGATACCCTCCTCCTCCTCCTTTTTAAAGTTTTTTTTTTTTTGGGTAAAACTCCCCTTTTTAAAGTTAGTTTCGAATAATAAAGAAGAACTAACTTTTAATCTGTCAAAAGTTAAAGCTTTACCCAATCTTTGACCTTGTTAT
Source organism: Telopea speciosissima (assembly GCF_018873765.1). NCBI lineage: Eukaryota > Viridiplantae > Streptophyta > Magnoliopsida > Proteales > Proteaceae > Telopea > Telopea speciosissima. The sequence goes on along the minus strand of NC_057922.1, from coordinate 23,342,994 downwards.
AGGGTCCTTCTCTAACATTGCTGTGGTATAAACCATCCTTTCTTACCTGGTAAAAAAAGTGTTCGGTTGCTCTGGATGTACCAACAAGTGAACAAACATGTGAGAGCCAATCACGTGTCCATTTTTTGCCATTTACAAGGGGAGGAGCAGTTTTTATAGAAACAAAATTATAATATGATTGGCTTTGAGATGTACGTTCACCTGTTGGTACGTGCAGATGATCCATTCATGTAAAAAAACTCTACCGGATAAAATAATTGAGGCAGGGTCGAGGAATCAAAAACTGGGTAACTGCCATGCACGTAATTGATCTGATTCACACAGTCAAAATCGCACGAGAACTGCGTTGTTTGCCAGAAGTTTTCATGGAAATCCCAAGTGTACTCTTGGCCATACCAAAGTTTATGCAGACCAAGATCGTCGTCTTTCGATCTACACTGGATGTCTAGACCATTTCTTAGACTGGGACCCAAGTCGTTAATGATGTACACATGGAGTTTCGCATTTATAGCAATTTTACTTTCAGACAATGAGAGCAATGCGATGACAAAAAGCTGGAAGATATTCCTAAAGGAGTTAAATCTGCCAGAAATCTCTTTCTAGTTCATAAATGGGGAGTGCATCCGATATGGGTTGAGAGAAGCTAGGAATCGTAAGGAAGTTGTGGGTTGACCTTGTATTTCCTTCAATTTGCTTGGGTTTTATCTCTTTTGTTTGTTTATGCTTTTAGCTTTGGGTGTCGGAGCCCTCTGAGTCTTGGGGTTCTCAACCCCAACCTCGGTAGGGTTCTTTTGTATCTGTCTATATATATTTTTTTCTCTCCTCAATAAAGTGATTTACATATCCAAAAAAAAAAAAAAAAAAAAAAAAAAAGGAAAAACAAGCTAGAAGATCAGAAGCAGAAGAAGAGTGTTCTTTGAGTTCCTCATCCTGGTCATGGTTTTAATTTTCAAATGTTGATGATCGATCAATGATCAGCAGGTGGTGTTCTTAAATGACACCCATTGCCCTAACTTAAAGAGGTATTAAGGATAATGATCTCCAAGTTGATTACGACAACCTACCTGAACGGAACTTGAAGAGTGTTCTTCGAGTTCCTCATCCTGGTCATGGTTTTAATTTTCAAATGTTGGTGATCGCTCACTGATCACCAGGTGGTGTTCTTAAATGACACCCATTGCCCTAACTTAAAGAGGTATTAAGGATAATGATCTCCAGGTTGGTTACAACAACCTACTTGAACGATATACCAACATATTAGCTAGGGATTATGTTAGAGCAAAATGCCAACCAATACTCGAAAAGAAACAAAAACAGAGCAAGATGACACAGAAATTTAACGTGGTTCACACACCAGTATGTTGTGCTACATCCACGGGCGAAGGCAAAGCTGTTTCACTATGTAAATCGGATAAAGTTACAATGGAGATCCCTCAAGAACACCCAAAACGGCGCAGCTGCTTTCTCCCAGATACCCTAAATCGAAAACCCAAAAATTCTCACGCTTTACAACAAAGCGGGTAAAGAACCTAAATGCTTCTCCATCGAATCCGGGTCGAACTATCGGGTCAGGTCGAATCATACCGCATGGACGAAGCCCCCGCACACTCAACGAGATCAGTGATTGGCTCCAAGCTTGGGCCGACACCGCTACCATCACAGATCTCAGAAGAAGTTCCATTCGGGTCGCCGCCAAAATTGTCGGAGTGATCATTCTTCGAAACGGGTCCAAGAATTCGAGACACACTTTAACATATTAGGATATTCTTTGTCTGAAATTAGGTTTTGTTATCAATTCAAGCTAATTTTCTTCAGCCTAGACATTTGTTACGTACTTGGGAGGAGACTCATGCATCAGAAGCTTCCAACTGACAATTTAACAGATAAAAACCGTTGCCAAAAATGAGATTTCTTGTACTACCTCTTTAAATTCTATGGTAAGTAGAGTATTGATCACCTCTACCTTGACGGTAATCAAAGTTCAATGTATTAGCTTCAAGACTTTTTGAAAAGGACTTAGTCGACGCAACCTCTCTCATGAAGAATTGCTCAACAAAAACTGTTGTGGACCTCAAAGTATCTAAACACTTGGGTATTATTTGTATAATCTCCCCCACACCCTCCAGCCCCAAATATAATGGAGGTCTTCTCCTGTAAATTGACCATGGATTTGATTGAATTGAATATTGGCAAATGCTCTTTTGGAAATCCTGGTTTGGCAGGTGCTGGCGATATACTCCGATATCATGAAAGAAAAAGAATATCGGGGCGCTGTTTTCTGTGCCGCGTGCAACGCAGGCTGCGCCTAGACACATGGGGGTGAGCATAATGACCACACTGCCCCCCTGCACAGGCTGCCCATGTGCCTGGGCACAGCCTGCGCTACGACACAGAGAACATTCTCCCAACAATATTATGGTGCTTTGGTACATAATTTCTTGAGGGTGTGTACAAATTTTATTGCTGAGGTCTCTGCCTTGCTTTATATATATATGGTCTTCTCAAAGCGAAGGATCTTGGTGGTTCTAGAAGTTGTGGATTGAAACCAATTCCATCTCAGTGGTCTCTTGCATTCAAAATAATTCCACTCCTTAGGTCACTCATTCAATAATAGCATTATCTCATCCCCATAGATGTCTTCAATTTCTTGGAAGATAACTCATTGTTATAGAGAAGCAAATTTGATTGCAGAGAGCTCTTTCGCTAAAAGTGCAACTACTCAAAGTTTTTTATTTTTTCCAAACAAATCTCCCATCGTCAGTGAGTTATGAGACTTTGCGATGCTTATGAGCATCCAAGATTTCGTTTCTATTAGCTTTTATGGTTTTTGAGATTTGTCTCTTTGCTCATTGCAACGTCGATAGTGGATCCAGATCTTCTTGTAGTTTTTAATCTTGTTTGGGTATACTTCAACGTTAATTTTGTACTTTCGTTTTTAATATATTCATTGCCAACCCTCTAGCCGGGAAAAAAAAAAGGACTATTATCTAAATGACGCCTATGCATGTGTTGCATAGAACTTGACACCTTTTTGATTTTCCTTTGTTTTATTCTAGAAAGTTATTTTAAGCCAGTGATAAATAGAAGTTTCAAATATAATCTGAAAATAACTTATCATTATATCATATAAAAATGTGTCATTGACTTGCATACTTTTAGAATACACATTTGAAATGATAAGATTTACCATCATTGCAAAAAAAATATGTTAAATTCTAAGAGAAAAAAATTAAAGTACAAATTATTTGGCACCTTAATAGGTGTCAAACTGTCAATAAGAAAATTCCTCTTTTTATCTCAAAAAAAAAAAAAAAAAAAAAGCTCTTTAATGCCTTGTGATTTTTTTTTTTTTCTATTTACCTTTTTGTGGGGTATATTAGTGCGAACGAATGAATAGCAATTTGTAATCCATTGATGGATTACAAGATGTTACAACCATCCATCCATCCATCTTGAATGAATATTAGCAATTTGCTTATATATATATATTTATTGGTCAAATGTTCTCTGTGTCCGGAGCGCAGACTGCGCCCAAACACATTAATAATAGATTCTCAGGCATGAAGGACAAAAAGATTCAAAAACACCATTTATTAGCATCATAAGGATGAAAATTAAGAACCTTTATTTTTTTTATTTTATCAAAATTACACATAAGATTGATAGTAGAGTGAGTTTCCAAGACATGTGATCCAACTGAGATACCCTACTCAGCTTATTGAAGCAACCTTAATTCGAATAAAAGGAAAAAAAAAAAAAAAGGAATTAATTTATAATTAGGCATGGCAAATAATTAAGGCATTGGCCAATCGGGGAGCTTGGTATAGGATCCTTGTCTACTAAAGGTTCTGTATAAACCATCCTTTCTCTACTGGTAAAAATATTCTCTTCAAAATGTTCCGTCCAGCGACGCAGCACGATATAGACTTGGTAACCGCCGTGCTGGTTGTTCCCCCAATAAAAATTGCACCAGAAGAGGGTTGAATCAAAGATGTTTGGACCAAATTAAACTCCAGGTGAACTCTTGGCCAGACCAAAGTTTATGGAGGCCAAGATCGTCATTTTTGGATTTGCAATGGATGTCTAGACCATTTGTTGGACCGGGACCCAGGTCGTTGATGATGTAAATATGGATTTTACCAGTCGCCACCACTGACCCATTACTACAAACCCTAAGAGAAGCTTTCAAGATCGTTGTAAGGAAGCATAAGTACGCGTGATGGTGCAGGTCAGATAATAAGGGCAATGCGATGACAATCACAAGCTCGAGGAAGAGAAGTAGTTGGGTGTTCTTTGAGTTCTTCATCCTCAATAGTTTTAATTAAGGGTAAATTACATGTCACCCCTTGGTTTTCAAACGAAACTCAGATCACGCCCTGGTTTTTGAAAAAACTCAAATCACCCCTGGTTTACACCCAAATATGACAAATTAGTCCCTACCGTTAATTTTATGCTGTTAAGTGATGATGTCAACCAGTTAAATAAATTTAAACCCCTAAACTACTCTTGACCAATGTTGAAGATGAAGGAAGGGTAGTATTATAAATTTAATTCTAATGTTTTAGTACAGGGGTAAAATAGTCATTTCACACCAATAACTAATAGTAGACTAACACTATTATTGTAGAGGGGGTGATTTGAGTTTTTTCAAAAACCAAGGGGTGATCTGAGTTTCGTTTGAAAACCAGGGGTGACGTGTAATTTACCCGCATAAAAGTAACGGTAGGGACTAATTTGTCATATTGGGGTCTAAACCAGGGGTTGATTTGAGTTTTTTCAAAAACCAAGGGGTGATCTGAGTTTCGTTTGAAAATCAGGAGGTGACGTGTAATTTACCCAATTATTATTTAACTGGCTGACATCATAACTTAACAACATAAAACTATATGATAAAAAAGATTTTTTTTCTAAAAGAATGCTCTTTTAACACCTTGTGATTAATTTTTTTTGGGAGAAAGAACGCTACATGATCGCATGTGGCACGTGGCCTTTGTGCCCAAACACAGTGCCATGCTAAATGATCATCTCGCCCTCATTGAAAGACGGAAATTCCTGAGGATACAATGATCAATTCGTTCGGCATTGTGTTTGGGTGGTGAATGCGAACTTTTTGAGGGAGAACATTTGCGTGTATTAGTGCACACGTACGGATAGCAATGTGTAAATAGTGTGGATTACAAGATGTTACAATCATCCATCTATCTTGAACTCAAAGGGAGATGTGTGTAAAACAAAACCATATATAACAAGCCAACAATATTTAATAGCTTGTCAGACATGGAGGACATAGATTAATTGAAGAACAATATTAACAAGCATCAAAGGATGAAAACTAAGAACTTACTTTTTGAAAGGTACCAGCCAAGAGACTCAAACTCGAGACTTCCTGATGAGCATGGGCATGAAGCGCACCAGAGCTCACCAATTAACCACACTAGATAGGCCGCAGGATTAGGCCATTGATTTTGTTGTGGAGTTTTCGATCCATTTCTTCTTATTATTATTTTGTGTCTCCATTTAATTGTATTTCTCCCAATCGCTGACCTTAGTAAAGGTATCATCTACTGTGATGCTGGTGTATATGCCATCCTTTCTCACCTTGTAAAAATAGTCATCGCCAAATATTGAGGGCTGTTTATGTTGATCAAAGACTCGGTAACCGGCTTGAAGATTGACCCCGTTGTTCACCCAGTAAAAGTTGCACCAGAAGAGCGTTCCACCAAAAAGGTTTTGATTGAAACTCCAGGTGTACTCTTGGCCATAAGAAAGTTTATGGTCCCCAAGATCATTGTTTTTGGATTTGCAATGGATGTCTAAGTCCAACCCCGGATCCAGGTCGTTGATGATGTACACATGGAGTTTGGCATCTACAGTGTATGGCATTGAAGACAAGGCCATTAATGCGATGACAAGGAGGACGGGAAGCAACTGGGTGCTGTTCTTCCAGTTCCTCCTCATCGTCATCGTTTTAATAATTTGCAAATGTTGATCGATCACCAGCGGTTAACTCTTCTTAAATAACACCCCATTTCCCATTTCCCTACCTAATTAGAGAGGTTATTATTAAGGACAACGGTATCCCATCATAGTAGGATTAGGATATCCTTAATTTACTCCCTGGCCCAAACAGCCCTGGAAAATGGGCGGTTAAAAAAAAATAGTGATCAACATTTGCAACAGAAGCAATAGTTGGGGATGGATATGTTCATAAGAGAGCGAAACTCCTGGGTATATATATAGGGAGGGAAGAGTTTAGAGCACGCCAAATGCTTAAACTGTGCCTAGGGACAATTCAGATCGTCTACAGCGCAGCTGCCCGTAGCGGCCTGTGCGGCCCAGACTAGGCCGCGTACGCAATGACCGCTTTACCCTTGCTTGGGCAAGGCTTTTGGGCAGGAGTAAGACGATCATTGCACACACAGCTCAGTTTGCACCGCTCAGGCTACTACGGACAGCGTGCCGTAGAGGATCTGGATCCACCAAGGGATGTGTTGAGAAAACCAAACCAAATTCGACCAAGGGATATTTATTTCCTTGGCTTTGATAAGGTCCTCAGAAGGGGTGTCAAGAAGGCGTTTGATTCGGTTCGATGGAACTTTATTGTGAGGATTCTGACTCTGATGCAATCCCCCCCCCCCCCCCCCCACACACACATTCATTCAGTGGATCTACACTTGTATGTCTTCCCAGCATTCGTAAGTCCTGGTCAATGGCTCGCCTGTTGACCGGGTACTTCTCCCCTAGAAGGGGAATCAAGCAGAGCTGCCCCCTTTCCCTTCTTCAGTTTACTTTAGTGATGGAGGGTCTCTTCCGGTGCCTGTAATGGAAGCTTGACCAAAATTTGCTGGAGCCTATGCTTAAATGCAAAGAGATTAATTTGACTCACTTGATCTATTCTAATAAAGTCTTCATTTCTCTAAAGTCTCCTCTGTCACCTGTCAAACTATTATGGACGCCTTGCAATTTTTAATGGATATGTCTGGGCTTCAAGTCAACTCTCAAAAATCAATGATTTTCATTTTAAGGCTGCTAGTTGATATTGAGGATTAGTTAAAAGGCATTTTGAGTTGTGAGATTGGCCAGTAACCGATCACTTATCTTGAGCTTCCTTTGATTTCTTCCAGGTTTTCTCTCCATATTCTGGATCGGCTCAAAAAAAGGCTTCAGTTGTGGAAAAGCAAAGTCATTTCTTTTGCAGGCTGTTTGGAACTTGTTCGAGCTGTGATTTAGGCTTCCTATCTCTATTGAGTCCATCATGCGCAATCTTGTATTTGTAATCTTGTCTAGGTATGCTAAACGTTAACTTTGTACTTCCATTTTATTTTTGAGAGAAAGAACGCCACCAACTGGTTGCGCTAGACACGCCGTCCGTGCGCCCTGACAAAGGGGTGCATGAAATGATTGTCGCACCCTGGTCATTTTCTGGGTTCCAGGGGGTGTGGCAGTCATCTCGTGCACCCCCTATGTTAGGGTGCTGGGGCGGTGTGCGCTGTACGACCGGGTGGCGTTCAATTTCCTTTTATATAATACTTTTTTTTATGTTTAGCAAAAAGAACTATGATATTTTTTTTAAATAGAGTATTTATCTAAATGACACCCACGCATGTGTTATATAGAATTGATACCTTATTTTGATTTCCCCTTGTTTTATTCTCAAAAATTATTTTAGTAAAGAATAAAATAGAATTTTCAAGAAGAATTAAAAAATGACTTATCATTATGTCATTTTAAAAATGTGACATCGTTTCGCACATTTATAATACAAATTTGAAATTATAAGATTTACCATCATTACAAGAAAGTAGTGAAACTATAAAGGCCAAAAAAAAAAATATTAAAAATTATTTAACACCTTAAAATAGATGTCACTAAGAAAATTCTTTGTTTTGGAGACCGTTCTCTATGGGAGAACACAAGGACCATGCGTGCATGACAACCAATGAGAGCACGCTCACTGGCATTTTAGGGGACGGACTTTCCGCCTTTCATGGGGGTCGGGGCAGTCATTTCACCCCCCATTGTGTCTAGGAATGGCATGCACCTACCCCCCCCCCCCCCCCCCGAGAACATTTTCCATTTTCAAGAACACCATTTTTTTGGGTGGTAAAATTCAAGAACACCATTAACAAGTATCAAAAGATGAAAAAAGTTAAGAACTTAGTGATCAAATTACACAAGATAGTAGAGTTTCCCGGACATGTGATCTAATTGAGATACCCCCCTCCTCCTTTTTGAAGTTTTTTTTTTCTTTTTTTTGGTAAAACTCCCCTTTCTCAAGTTAGCTTCAAATTATAAAGAAAAACTAACTTTTAATCTGTCAAAAATTAAAGTTTTACCCAATCTTTGACCTTGTTATAGGGTCCTTCTCTAACATTGCTGTGGTGTAAACCATCCTTTCTCCCTTGGTAAAAAAAGAGTCCAGTTGCTCTGGACGTACCAATAGGTGAACAAACATGTGAGAGCCAACCACCTGTCCTATTTTTGCCATTTACAAGGGGAGGAGGGGTTTTTATGGAAACAAAATTAAAATATGATTGGCTCTAAGATGTACGTTCACCTGTTGGTACGTGCAGAAGATCCATTCACTTAAAAAAACTCTGCCGGATAAACTAATTGGGGCAAGGTCGAGGAATCAAAGACTGGGTAACTGCCATGCACGTAATTGATTTGATTCACATAGTCAAAGTCGCACGAGAACTGTGTTGCTTGCCAGAAGTTTTCATGGAAATCCCAAGTGTACTCTTGGCCATACCAAAGTTTATGCAGCCCAAGATCATCGTCTTTCGATCTACACTAGATGCCTATCTAGACCATTTCTTAGACCGGGACCCAAGTCATTAATGATGTACACATGGAGTTTCACATTTATAGCAATTTTACCTTCAGACAATGAGAGCAATGCAATGACAAACAGCTGGAAGATATTCTTAAAGGAATGAAATCTGCCACAAATCTCTATCTAGTTCATAAATGGGGAGTGCATCTGATATGGGTTGAGAGAAGGTAGGAATGTTAGGAATTTCTCAAATTGCGATGATTGTGGGCTAAATTAATTATCGGGTCGATCATTGATAGGGATCAAGAAATACAAGGGCTGACGTGGCTTGCTACTATTTATTGAGATGGATCGGACCGGCTTGGCCTATTGTGGAAGTGGGTTAGGGTTTGGGGAGTATTATAAATACTACTGATGAGGGGTCCTTGCAGTCACTATTCTTTTTTTTCTTTTTTCCACATGAAAAGGAGCTGTGGGAGAGTCTAGGAGACGGCAGAAGATCCCCATCGCGGATTGCATTCATTATCTGACGGATTGTTGCAGCTATTGGAGGCGATCTTATCTGTTCTTCATCAACACACGTGGGTGCCAGGTACACTTTGCTTTCCCTGTTTATTTTGAATCAATCGTATTCTAGAAATCTGTATGGGGACAGATTCGGGTTTGACAAAACCCTTACGAGTTCTAACAAGTGGTATCACAGCCGACCATACAGGCCTAGGATCGATTGATTAAGAACTAGGATCGAGTTTTGACGGTGGAAATAGGGATTTTTGGCAAAACCATACGTTTTCGCCGCTGTCGGATTTTTCCACCGGCGAAAGTCGAATATTTTTGTATGGGTACGAAGGGCTCAGAGAGATAATCACGGCGACGTGTGGATCGTCACCGCCACCCGGAGTCACGAGTGAGATCCACACGCCGGTGGCACTTGTTTAAAAAAAAAAAAAAAAAAAACTAGTAATGATTATGACGTCATCTGACGTCAGCGGTTGCTTGGGGGGTCAAGCTTGACCCGGTCAGACCTAACCCGAGACCCGATTATTGGCCCATTTTAGACCCAAATTCTTAACCCGATGGCCCGATTGGGTGGACTGGAGAGTCGATTCAGGTGAACCGGGTTCGGTCCGGTTTGATTCGCTTTCTTTGGTTCGATTCGATTCGACTTTTAAAAAAAAAAAAAAAAAAAGGGGGAAAAATGACCAGAAAACTTCAAATGGACCATGTGGGTTCGTTTGGATGAATTTAGAGACGCGGTTTTTTCTGGTGTATCTGTTTTTCGTGCTCTTCGTTTTGATATGCAATTTGGCATACTTTGGAGAAACATAGATTATAGTTTTGGCATTTTTGTGTTTTTCAGTTGTTTTGGGAACAAAATCGACTGTTTCAGAACATTTTTAATTGTTCCAGAAGCTGTTTTCCTATTTTGGAATGCCATTTTGATTGGATTCTGTCCTAGGATGCCCCATTTTACTTGTATTTTTCAAGGCCAACGTTTTGGGTATCCTGTTCGAATATTTTGTTGATTTTATGGGACCTATTAATGACGATTGTGTCATCTTCGAGTGACGTATGGGCGAATGGAGCGTCCGATTGGACTTCGGTTGGTCTTGTTTCGTTCATAATTTCAAGACCTACCCACTAGAGTACCTGGTTTTGGACGTTTAATACTTCCAGGGACCTATTTTGGACGATTATGCGGCTTTGAGCATATTTGGACTATTTTGGGTTGACTATTGCCGCTTGGACAATGAATGTGCATGTCACGTACAACACATTATGGACGATCGATGTGTTTACTTCCACATATATTGCTGCATATCTGGTTGAGGAATTATGAGAGGATAAAATGATGATCCACCAAAGTGGCCCATTGAATCCTTTAATGGTTCTGTCAAGGCAGCGGAATAGGTGACATTAGCCCAAAGACGATGTTACCAAAGATTGACGATATGATATGCACATGGATTGGAAAGATAGTGGTCTAAGGGTTCCAGTTACCCAAAGGTGCTGGGATTTCTGAAAACTAATGATCTCTTCACAGAAGGCAGTGTGTCCATCCAAAGATAATATACTCAAAGAATTTGGGATGCGTGGCCTAGGGGTTTTCTTACCGTCCAAAGGTGGAGAAAAATTTCCGAAAGTCATCGACATCTAGCGGTATTTGCAGTGCGATAAATCATTATGAAATTGAGGTGCATAACCTATGGGCTTCTCTATCACCCAAAGGTAGAGGGAGATTTTTGAAAGTTGTTGCTATCTAGCGGTATTTGTGATACGATAAAGACGTGTACCTTTGACTCGAAAGGGCACGAATGCAGTATTGTAAAGAAGTAGTGTTGATTGATATTTATCATCTTGATTGTATGCATACATGTACTTGGTGTATTGATGATAAATGTTTAGAACCACTGATTTTATGATGATATGTAGCATGTTGATTTGTGCGATATAGAAACCTTTAATGTTGTGATGTTTTGTTTCTATATGTTGATAAAAATTATGCTGTTGATGAACGATAACTTATTATGATAGATGAAATAATAAGTGAATAATTATAGTAACTGACGGTTAACCAACGAGCATAACGAATTATGAACGAATAATCCATCAATAAGAATTGTAACGATGAAAGATTGTTTTAAAAATAATTTGTAACTTATAGGGTATAACTGGCTTTGAGGCATTTGACGGAAGCTACTTCAGTGGCATGGATTGAAAATGCATCAATAATATGGAATGATAGAGCCAAACACTGAAATAAAACAAGGAATAATGAAAGGAATGAATGAACGAATTAAAAATCCCGAAAAATATGTTAAAGAAATTGATACACTTAACAAACTACGACTATACCCTTGAAGAAATTGATATCTAATTATGCACAAGAAAGAGAAAGAATCTTGAGAATGGTAACTTGACTGAGAACAAAAGAAGTAATCGGTTCAGCTTGACGGTTTTTGATTACTTTGTACCGAGATGTGTGGTTTGGATCTTTATTTCAAACTTGATCGATTTAGCTTGCTCGATTCTCTTGGTCAGTGGGAGTACTTCTTTACATGATTGATTTGTTTGTGGATTGAGAGTCCTTCTTATTACGTTGATATGCTTGTTGAGTGGGAGGACTTAATATATGTTTCGTTTCGATTATAATGCTTCTGCTCGATGTGATCAATAGCATTTGCATGCATGCATATGATTGATGTGTTGAGGGCCTTTTGGTCTAAGGATGTTCAATTGGCAACGAGCCAAGTCGTTCGGCTACTTCTAGTCATGGATGTTCGATTGATGATAAACCAAGTCGTTTGATTACCAATAAATATGACGATGTTCAAAGGTAATCCATGAGTCGTACGATGCTCATGATACGTTCGAGGACCTACAAGGAATAATGATGATATTTATGTGATCACAGACGTGTACGACATTCCTAGTACAGAATCATCTCAAGGCATTTCAGTTTAGTAAGTAGATCTTTGTTTGTAGCTGACAGAAAGTGATGTGCCGTATGTTGAGGTGTATTTTCTGCTGTTGCTCGACATCGATATATTTGCTAACTGGATCAAGGTTTAGTAGCATTATTATTGTATTGAGATTCCATGGCCACATCTGATAATGATGACCTTATAATTAATCTAGCCCAAGTGGGAGATTATTAGGAATTTCCCAAATTGCGACGATTGTGGGCTTAATTAATTATCGGGTCGATCATTGATGGGGATCAAGAAATACAAGGGCTGACGTGTCTTGCTACTATTTATTGAGATGGGCCGGACCGGCCTGGCCCATTGTGGGAGTGGGTTAGGGTTTGGGGAGTATTATAAATACTACTGATGAGGGGTCCCTGCAGTCACTATTCTCTTTTCTCTTTTCTCCACAAGAAAGGGAGTTGTGAGAGAGTCTAGGAGACGGTAGAAGATTCCCATCGCGAATTACATTCATTATCAGAAGGATTGTTGCAGCTATTGGAGGCGATCTTATCTGTTCTTCATCAACACATGTGGGTGCCATTACAACAATTACAAGAAGCTCGAGGATGAGAAGCTGCACTTGGGTGTTCTTCGACTTCTTCATCTTCAATACTTTTAATTAATTTGGAAAAATGGTGGTGATCGATTAGTGGTCATCAGAGGTTCTTAAATAATGCTCATTAATTTCTCTACTTTAAGAGAGGTATTAAGGATACCGATCACCAGGCTGGTTACAACAACCTACGTGAACGGTATCACATCATAGCAGTAAGGATTAGGTTATTCTTTGTCTAAAATTAATATGGGTAATTTACACATACCACCCATGAGGTTTGATGAAAGGATAATTTTACTCCCTAGTACGTTTTGGAAAAATTTTGCGTACCCCCCTGAGGTTTGCAAACAGTAACAAATAAGCCCATTCCGTCAGTTCATGACTAACAGTGTTAAAAATAAGAGGTGAACTGACAAAATTACCCTTGCAAAAAAAAAAAAAAAACATGCAACTCATCTTCCCCAAATCGACTGGGGAAGATGAGTTGCAGGTTTCAAACCCTTTCAACCCTTAAGGAATTTAGGATTTGCGCACCTGAGATACTCCAGGCGAGAGAAATATTATCACTTTTGATTACAAAACCGGACGACGATGTATCAGAATCGAAGAAGGAGAAGAGGGGACGAACCTACTTGAATGACTTCTCAGATTCTTCTTCTCACCTCCACTTCATGGGTTTTTTTTTGGGTTATTTTTCCCCTGTCTAATCTAGATCTAGTGGGTTAAAAGTTTCAGTTTTGATTTTTGTGTGTTTAGTTCATGAAGTGGAATATGCATTTGGGGCACATGATTTTCCAACTACGAGAATCTTCGAAGGTGAACCGAAGCAATGCCCTGGATTCACTTTCAGGAAATTGATCCTAATTGGGAGAACAGATTTAGGTCCAAATGAGGTTCAAGCATTGATGGGGAAGCTGGCGGAAGAATACACAGGCAACACTTACAATCTCATAATCAAGAATTGTAATCACTTCTGCAACGACGCTTGCCTCAGATTGACGGCGAAACCGATTCCTCGTTGGGTCAATCGTCTCACCAGAATCGGTAAAAAAAATAAATAAAAATCCTGCCTTGATTTCACAAACCCATTATTTTATTATTTCATTTTTTATCCAAAAATTAATTTGGATTTTTACAAATGAAAATTGTAGGTTTATTTTGCAATTGTGTTCTTCCGGCAGGTTTGAATACGATGAAGGTTCAGCGGCACAAAGCGGAAGATGGATTTGTGGAGGTGAGAAGAAGAATCTGAGAAGTCATTCAAGTAGGTTCATCCCCTCCTCTTCTTCTTCTTCGATTCTGATACATTGTCGTCCGGTTGTGTAGTGGTGGGGGGATTTTGCAGCCGAGAAGGCTGGGGAAGTTGATAGCAGGGCTGGTGAGCCTGCGTTGCTGAGGGAGGAATCAATGGCAGTGAGTATCTCAGGTGCGCAAAAGGGTTTTGATTTGGGATTTTTTCCCAATTTGAAACCCTAAATTCCTTAAGGGTTGAAAGGGTTTTGAAGCCTGCAACTCATCTTCCCCAATCGATTTGGGAAAGATGAGTTGCAGGTTTTTTTTCTTTTTTTTCTTTTTTTGCAAGGGTAATTTTGTCAGTTCACCTCTTATTTTTAACACTGTTAGTCATGAATTGATGGAATGGGCTTATTTGTTACTGTTTGCAAACCTCAGGAGGGTACGAAGAATTTTTCAAAACTGGGGGGTAAAATTTTCCTTTCGTCAAACCTCAGGGGTGGTATGTGTAAATTACCCAATTAATATTTTTGAATTCAACCACCAATTAATAGGGTAAATTACAAGTCACCCTTGGTTTTTGAAAAAACTCAAAATCACCCCTTGGTTTAGACCCCAATATGACAAATTAGTCCCTGACGTTAGTTTTATGTTGTTAAGTGATGATGTCAACCAATTAAATAAATTTTTATCCCTAAAGTACCCTTGACCAGTGTTGATTTACTATTTTACCGTTATAACTAAAAAAACCGAAATTCATCCGCTTCCTCACACCTACAACTCAATCTCAAGCAAAGTTCACCGGAGAGAAGCTTTCAAGATCGTTGTAAGGAAGCATAAGTACGCGTGATGGTGCAGGTCAGTGAGACTGAAGAGAGTTTACTTTCAGACAATAAGGGCAATGCGATGACAATCACAAGCTCGAGGATGAGAAGTAGTTGGGTGTTCTTCAAGTTCTTCATCCTCAATAGTTTTAATTAAGGATAAATTACATGTCACCACCTGGTTTTCAAACGAAACTCAGATCACCCCCTGGTTTTTGAAAAACCTCAAATCACCCCTGGTTTAGACCCCAATATGACAAATTAGTCCCTATCGTTAGTTTTATGTTGTTAAGTGATGATGTCAGCCAGTTAAATAAATTTAAACCCCTAAACTACCCCAGACCATTGTTGAAGATGAAGGAAGGGTAGTATTATAAATTTAATTCTAATGTTTTAGTAAAAGGGTAAAATAGTCATTTCACACCAATAACTAATAGTAGACTAACACTAATATGTAGAGGGGGTGATTTGAGTTTTTCAAAAACCAAGGGGTGATCCGAGATTTTCGTTTGAAAACCAGGGGTGACGTGTAATTTACCCGCATAAAACTAAAGGTAGGGACTAATTTGTCATATTGGGGTGTAAACCAAGGGGTGATTTGAGTTTTTCAAAACCAAGGGGTGATCTCGAGTTTCGTTTGAAAACTAGGGGTGACGGTAATTTACCCACATAAAACTAAGGTGACGGTAGTGTAGGTGCATTACCCACATAAACTAATGGTAGTGAGGTGAGGGTCGCGGCATGCACCCAGGGGGAAAGAAACAGAATGGAAAAATGGGAGTCGCCACCTAGATTTAGGGTCTAGGACCCATGAATGGTGCCCCTCCTTCGCAGAAGGGGCGCTAAATTAACTCCAATGACTCAATGGATGGTCTGCCCCAGATCTCTGGGTAAGTGTCAAGTTACGGGCTGGGAAGGTGTTAGGCACCCAGCAACCGCCCGGTCGACGGCCGGTCTTCCTAGACCAAACTCTGTTGTGTACTGCTGTGTTATACATATTATGCACCTAATTAAACTATTTTTTTTTTTTGAAGATTTTTTTATTAACTTGATTGAAATTTATGAACCCAGTTAGGCTAATTAAGATTAATGTTTTAATCCTGATTACTATCACTGGGCTAGATGGTTATGTACATTATGCATCCTAGTTAAACTAATTAATGGATTTTACCTAAATTAGAAAGCCTGACTCTATGGTCTAAAACATGGTTGACTGTAAAAAAGAAAACCAAGTCTAATTATATCATGGAGAAGGACAATTATATTGATAAGCAAAACAGCTTATAGGCCAAAATAGCCAAAATTTACGAAAATGCCACTGAAGGGCCAAAATATGTACAAATGCATGAAATCATATTTAAATGCTGTAAATAAGCAGAACATGATTAAATAACTTTAATCATCATGCATTTGGATCTTCAAGAGCACATGAAATGGTAAGGAAATGTGGGGTGATAAAAATTACCAAAATGCCCCTGTTATGGCAAACATGTAGAAAATGCATGATAATTCATGAAAATGCTGACTTATGCTTAAAACATGTTTATTAATGTTAAAACATGTGGCAAAAGTAACAAGAGCCTTTTCGGGGTCCTAAACAAGGTTTGGTCGCAAAATGACCAAAATGCCCCTAAGGGTAAAATGGTAAAGTGTCAAAAAGACACTTAGAATCATTGTAGGCATCGAAAGTGATGTTAAACATCCTAAAATGACTGAACACACCAAATGATATTTCTAGAATGATAGCCTAGGCCCACGTTTGGTAAATTACCAAAATGCCCCTAGAGGGCGCAAATGACTTTGTATGCATATCTATCAAGCATGATGGTCACGTATGCATATGAAAACATCCTAAACCATTCTAAAACAGCATGTCATACATAAAAACATTTTTTCCTATTTTTCCAGAATTTCTCATTATAATTAGAAAAATGACATTTATACCCCTAAATGAGGTGGGAAATGTATAAAAACTATCAAACATGCATATCAGTGGATAATGATCCCATAAAATCAAGCATGATGAAATAAGCATTCCATAATTTTTTTGTGAATTTTTATGCATTTATATTATTTTTAATATTTTCTGAAATGCTAAAAAAGAAGAGAAAACAAAGAAAAATACAAAATCCCCATCACAGATCCGAATTGGATCAAACCAAAGCCCATTCCCACTAATCAAAATATGATCTTTAACATGGTCATAATACTTTTGTCCAAATACCCACCCACATGTTTAGATTCTACATAATCCGGAATCCTTTATAGGGGTAAAAATATCACAAAAAAAATGATTTGGAGCTTGAGAAAATTAATGAATGTCAAACATAGTGACAAGCATCATCCCTGAAAATTTCATATTTTTATCACTCTTGTATTATTTTTAATATTTTTATCACTGAAAAACAACCTTAGTTGTAAAGAAAATCAAAACAAATACTTAGAAATAAGTAAAAAATATGGAAAAATACCCTTGAAGTGTGGAAGTGCCTGGGGTCAGCTTGAGTAACCTTTTTTTGACCGTTAGTATCGGAAAAAACCTCCAAAAGCCACTCCAAGTGTGGTTGCTCCGAATGGCAAGAGTGGTGAAGAAGGGATATTTACGGAATTTTATATCAGTAATGGAGCATAACCTATGGATAAGAAAACCATGGATGGAAGACGGGATCAAGGACTACGTGAAGGTAATTTTTCACTAATTTTCCTCTGTCTCTAGACCCTCCAAATGGCCTCCTATTTACAAGAGAAAATCTGTTCGAGGAAAGGTCTCAAAGACCCTTGGGGCCTTAATGGCTATGGGCTGGCTTGTGTTTGGCCAGGCTTGCTGAGCAACCTGGGCTTGCGTGTGCCTAGGCTTGCTGTGCAGCCTGGGCATGCGTGTGCCTAGGCCTGCTGGGCAGGTGGGCATGGGTGATGGGCCATGTGTGGTTCAGCCTAAATGGTGGGGGCTTGTCTCCTGCCGACAGTCTAGCTGGGCCGGGTCAGACTGGGTTGACTCGGTTCGGGTCAACTCAGTTTGACCTACCTTTTTTATTTTATTTATTTTTTAATAAACCATTTAAAGATTCCATTTTAAATGTCCACGTTCAAATGCTAATATCTCCCAAGCCATGTGGC
This sequence comes from Telopea speciosissima, assembly GCF_018873765.1. Classification (NCBI taxonomy): domain Eukaryota; kingdom Viridiplantae; phylum Streptophyta; class Magnoliopsida; order Proteales; family Proteaceae; genus Telopea; species Telopea speciosissima. Next base: position 23,325,018 of record NC_057922.1, on the reverse strand, counting down.
CGATTTTGACACGCCACATATTTCCACGAAGGTCTCAACCTGTACTTTCCATCCGTGTGGCAGATATGGCCGGATTTTGCCTAAAGCACATAAATGGTGTTTCACGCCAATCAAGGTCCAAATGATACCAAAATTACATGAAATTTTACGTGTAAGCACAATATGACCAAATAAAGTTATCCAAATGATATCAGCTCACATCGGGTGGCTCGGATACCAAGAACCATGCCAGGGGCAAAACGGTCATTTTCACAAAAGTTACCCGATTTGGCCGAAACTTTACGTGAAAATTTAATATGACCAAATGAGGTCATCCGAAGTATTTCGGACTAAATCGGGTGGTCCAGATACCGAGAACCGTGCCAGGGGCAAAACGGTCATTTTCATGAAAGGTGTTGGATTTGGGTGAAACTTCAAATGTGAACTTAAAATGGTTAAATACGGCTATGTTAAGGGTCTAGGCTCTATTTGGGACAGTTTGGTTACAAAAAGTGGGGTTGGGGTAATTTGGTAATTCTTGCCATTCAGTCACCACATGAGTTACGTCCTTAACCATCATTGCCAAGACATACTTCCTAGGTGTCAAAATGTGGTGCCTACAGGTAGGGACTAATTTGTCATATTGGGGTGTAAACCAGGGGGTGATTTGAGTTTTTTCAAAAACCAAGGGGTGATTTGAGTTTCGTATAAAAACCAGGAGGTGACGTGTAATTTACCCATTTATTATTTAACTGGCTGACATCATCACTTAACAACATAAAACTATCTGATAAAAAAAAATCTTTTTCCCTAAAAGAATGCTTTTTTAACACCTTGTGATTAATTTATATTGGGAGAAAGAACGCTACCTGGACGCATGTGGCACGTGGCCCTTGTGCCCTAACACAGTGCCATGCTAAATGATCATCTCGCCTTCATTGAAAGGCTGAAATTCCAAAGGATACAATGGTCAATTCGTTCGGCACTGTGTTTGGGTGGTGAATGCGAACTTTTTGAGGGAGAAAATGTGCGTGTATTAGTGCACACGGATAGCAATGTGTAATTAGTGTGCATTACAAGATGTTACAATCATCCATCTATCTTGAACTCTAAGGAAGACGTGTGTAAAACAAAACGATATATAACAAGCCAACAATATTTAATAGCTTCTCAGACATGGAGGACATAGATTAATTGAAGAACAACATTAACAAGCATATCAAAGGATGAAAATTAAGAACTTACTTTTTTAGGGGAGAGATAGGGAGGGGACTTTTTTAGGGGAGGGGGAAAGGTATCAGCCAAGAGACTCAAACTCGAGACTTCTTGATGAGCATGGGCATGAAGCACACCACAGCTCACCAATTAACCACACTAGCTAGGCCGCAGGATTAGGCCATTGATTTTGTTGTGGAGTTTTCGATCCATTTCTTCTTATTATTATAATTTTGTGTCTCCATTTAATTGGAAAAAGCTATGTCGACCAATCGCTGACCTTTGTAAAGTGTCCATCTCTAATGTGGCCGAAGTATATGCCATCCTTTCTCACCTTGTAAAAATAGTCTTGGGCAGGTAATCCGGGCTGTTTAGCTTGATCAAAGACTTGGTAACCGGCATGAACATTGTCCCCGTTGTTCACCCAGTAAAAGTTGCACCAGTATAGCGTTCCACCAAAAATGTTTTCATTGAAACTCCAGGTGTACTCTTGGCCAGAATAAAGTTTATGCTCCCCAAGATCATCGTTTTTGGATTTGCAATGGATGTCTAAGTCCAACAGACCCAGTTCGTTGATGATGTACACATGGAGTTTGGCATCTACAGTGTATGGCATTGAAGACAAGGCCATTAATGCGATGACAAGGAGGACGGGAAGCAATTGGGAGTTGTTCTTCCACTTCCTCCTCATCGTCATGCTTTTAATTAATTAATTTGCAAATGGTGATCAGTGATCACCACCTGTTCTTCTTAAATAACACCCCATTTCCCTACCTAAGAGAGGTTATTATTAAGGTACGTACAACAACCGGCCAGAACGGTATCCCATCATAGTAGGATTAGGGTCCAAACAGCCCTGGAAAATGGGCGGTTGAAAAAAAAAAGTGATCAACATTTGCAACAGAAGAGGATAGTTGGGGATGGATATGCTCATAAGAGAGCGAAACTCCTGGGTAGGGAGGGAAGAGTTTAGAGCATGCGAAATGATTAAACTGCATGTGCCTAGGGACAATTCAGATCGTATACCGCGCAATTGCCCGTAGCAGCCTGTGCGGCATAGACTGGATCGCGCATGCAATGACCACCTTAATTACCCTCGCTTGAACAAGGCTTTTGGGAAAGGGTAAGATGGTCAATTCACATGTGGTTCAGTTTGCCGTTCGAACTGCTACGGGCACTGGGCCGTAGAGGATCTGGATCCGCCTAGGGATGTGTTGAGAAAACCAAACCAAATTCGACCAAGAGATATTTATTTCCTTGGCTTTGATAAGGTCCCCAGAAGAGGTGTCATGAAGGCGTTTGATTCGGTTCGATGGAACATTATTGTGAGGATTCTGACTCTGATGCAATTCCCCCCCCCCCCCCCCCAAACACCTTCATTCAGTGGATCTACACTTGCATGTCTTCCCAGCATTCGTAAGTCTTGGTCAATGGCTCGCCTATTGGGTACTTTTCCCATAGAAGGGGAATTAATAATGTCTTCATTTCTCTAGAGTCTCCTCTGTCTCCTGTCAAGCTATTATGGACGCCTAGCAACTTTTTGTGGATATGTCTGGGCTTCAAGTCAACTCTCAAAAATCAGTGATTTTAATTTTAAGGCTGCTTGTTGATGTAGAGGATTAGTTAAAAGGCATTTTGAGTTGTGAGATTTGCCAGTAACCGATCACTTATGTTGAGCTTCTTTTAATTTCATCCAGGTTTTCTCTCCATATTCTGGATCAGCTCAAGAAAAGGATTCAGTTGTGGAAAAGCAAAGTCATTTCTTTTGCAGGCTGTTTGGAGCTTGTTGGAACTGTGATTTAGGCTTCCTATCTCTATTGGTCCATCATGTGCAATCTTGTATTTGTATTCTTGTCTAGGTATGCTAAATGTTAATTTCGTACTTCCATTTTATTTTTGAGAGAAAGAACGCCACCAACTGGTTGTGCTAGACACGCTGCCCGTGCGCCCTGACAATGGGGTGCATGAAATGATCGTGGCACCCTGGTCATTTTCAGGGTTCCAGGGGGTGTGGCAGTCATTTTGTGCGCCCCCTATGTCATGGTGCAGGAGCGGTGCGCACTGCCCAACCGGGTGGCGTTCAATTTCCTTTTATATAATTTTTTTTTTTTTTTACGTTTAGCAAAAAGTACTATGGCATGTTTTTTAAATAGGGTATTTATCTAAATGACACCTATGCATGTGTTATATAGAATTTGATAGCTTATTTTGATTTTCCCTTATTTTATTCTCAAAAGTTATTTTATTAAAGAATAAAATTGAATTTTCAAGAATAATTAAAAAACGACTTATCATTATGTCATTATAAAAATGTGACATTGTCTTGAACATTTATAATACAAATTTGAAATGATAAGATTTACCATCATTACAAACAAGTACTTGAAACTATAGAGGCAAAAAAACACAGTACAAATTATTTAACACCTTAAAATAGATGTCACTAAGAAAATCCTTTTTTTTGGAGACCATTCTCTATGGGAGAATGCAAAGACCATGCGTGCATGACAACCAATGAGAGCACGTACACTGGCATCTCAGGGATGGACTTTCTGCCTGTCATGGGGGTCGAGGCAGTCATTTCACCCCCCACTGTGTCTAGGTATGGCGTGCACCTCCCCCCACAGAGAACATTTTCCTTTTTCAAGAACACCATTTTTTTTTGTGGTAAAATTCAAGAACACCATTAACAAGTATCAAAGGATGAAAAAAATTAAGAACTTGGTGATCAAATTACACATAAGATAGTACAGTTTCCCAAACATGTGATCCAATTGAGATACCCTCCTCCTTTTTTTTGGGGTAAAACTACCCTTTTTAAAGTTAGTTTCGAATAATAAAGAAGAACTAACTTTTAATCTGTCAAAAGTTAAAGCTTTACCCAATCTTTGACCTTGTTATAGGGTCCTTCTCTAACATTGCTGTGGTATAAACCATCTTTTCTTACCTGGTAAAAAAAGAGTTCGGTTGCTCTAGATGTACCAACAAGTGAACAAACATGTGAGAGCCAATCACCTGTCCATTTTTTGCCATTTACAAGGGGAGGAGCGGTTTTTATGGAAACAAAATTATAATATGATTGGCTTTGAGATGTACGTTCACCTGTTGGTACGTGCAGATGATCCATTCATGTAAAAAAACTCTACCGGATAAAATAATTGAGGCAGGGTCGAGGAATCAAAAACTGGGTAACTGCCATGCACGTAATTGATCTGATTCACACAGTCAAAATCGCACGAGAACTGCGTTGTTTGCCAGAAGTTTTCATGGAAATCCCAAGTGTACTCTTGGCCATACCAAAGTTTATGCAGACCAAGATCGTCGTCTTTCGATCTACACTGGATGTCTAGACCATTTCTTAGACTGGGACCCAAGTTGTTAATGATGTACACATGGAGTTTCGCATTTATAGCAATTTTACTTTCAGACAATGAGAGCAATGCGATGACAAAAAGCTGGAAGATATTGTTAGAATGAATCGATCCGAATAGGGACAAAATCCCAAAAGCTAGGATCTCCATAGGGCGTTCAAGAATACAATCAAATAAATAATAGAAAATAGGGATAGAACCACCAACCTTGTTTCACATCCATAGTGATGATGATTGCCGCGAAAAATAAAGAACAAAGATCTAGGTGCTTCCCCTCTATTCCCAAAGTAACTGTCCTGATGAGAATACCGAATGCGCAGGGACGACGAACACTGAATATCTCCCTCTCTTTCAAGAATGCACTCCTCAATAGCAATTGAGAATAATAAGTTGTATTGGGTAGAGGGGGGACCTAGCACTCCTTATATAGTAATCCCTATAGGGTCTGACTCATCACTGTCCCAATAGGAATCTATCTGGCCCACACTAAGCCAGTCCACATTAGACTTCTAATATAACTTAATGACCCCATTTTATTAGACCAAAACCCTAATTAGCCTGGTTTAGGGATTTAATTATGTCCATATGGAATTTTATTAGAACTAAAATCCTAACATTCTCCCACTTGGACTTACATTAAATTCCTTATTTTTAAAAGGATTTAAAAACAGTTTTGACCAAAACAAATCACAGGCTAACAACTCTTTAAGAAAACTTTATGTGCACAATTTTTAAAATAAATTGGTCTAGAGGTCATACTAGAAAGTCAATCCTATCCCATAGAGTTTTAGACACCGAATCATGACGGTAACTGCATCTATGCTCAAGCGACACAGAGCCTTCCATGGTCACGAGAGCCCTCAACTCTACTAACATGGATGCAATGTGGTAGTGTGACAATGAGATAATACTCACGTAGTGATTCCTTATGTATTATCCATTTATCAGTCCAAAATTTCTCTTCTTTAAATGGCACAGGCTCACTAAAGAAATAAACTTTGTGATTCTAACGAATCTGTATGTTTCAGCAGAAATAACTCGAGTTATACTTTATGTGTTACAACACATACCTTTAGGCTAACAACTTAATGCCCTAGCCTTGCTTAAGGTTAACACATTTCTTAAGACTTTAAAATCAGAAATATATACATCATGTCAATAAATAAAACACTCATGTGTTTAAAAGAAACTGCATGCAATGACACCTGATATATATATAAATCAAAGTTTACCATAAGGTAAAAATACAGATGAAAAGAAACTTTAAATTACAATGAAGCAAAATAAAACAAATTCCCACTAACTAACCACATCCCATGATGCAACTAAGCCCATGCTCATGACATGTCTCTCAAAAACACATGGGCGAAGACCTTTGGTTAGGGGATCTGCAACCATATCATCTGTACTAATATGCTCCACTACAATGTTACCTTCCTTTACTCTCTCCTTTATGGTCAAATACTTGACCTCCATGTGTTTAGACCCTCTAAGTCCTTTATTGTTGTTTATAACCAACACAGCAGAGCTGTTATCACAGTATATCTGGATGGGTCTATCCACAAAATCTACAATAGTCAACTCCTTTATGAGATTTCTGAGCCAAATAACCTGAGTAGCATCCCAATAGCATGCTACAAACTCTGCCTGCATAGTCGAAGTGGTCACCAATGTCTGCTTTTTACTCTTCCATGATACTGCCCCTCCTGCCATCAAGAAAACATAACCTGATGTGGATTTCCTGTCATCCTCACAGCCAGCAAAGTCAGAGTCTGTATACCCCACTAGTTTGAGTTCAGAAAAGTGTCTGTAAGTCAGCATATAATCTCTTGTCCCCTTCAAGTACCTCAATACTTTCTTGGCAGCAACCCAGTGGCTAAGACCAGGATCTGACTGATACCTGCCAAGAAGTCCCATCACAAAAGCAATATCCGATCTGGTACAGACCTGAGCATACATGATACTACCAAGTGCACTAGCATAAGGCACCTTCTTCATTTCATCCCTCTCAGCTTCATTTTTCGGGCACTGTGTCGAACTCAGTTTGTCACCCTTGAGAACAAGAACATTCTCAGGTTTGCAATCCAGCATACTGAACCTCTCCAGAACACGATCAACATAAGCCCTCTGAGAAAGACTTAATAAACGGCGAGAACGATCCCTGTGGATCTCAATCCCAAGAACAAAAGAGGCCTCACCAAGGTCCTTTATGTCAAATTCCCTAGATAAAAGTTACTTTGTATTATGCAACATCCCTAGATCACTGCTTGCAAGCAGGATGTCATCCACATACAGAATGTGAGAAAACAGAATTTGCTCCCACTGATCTTGTGATATATACACTGATCCACTTTGTTTTTCATAAAACCAAACGAAGTCACAACACTGTCAAATTTCAGATACCACTGCCTAGAAGCTTGTTTGAGACCGTAGATAGACTTCTTGAGTCTACACACAAGATGATCTGAATCATCCACTGTAAAACCCGCAGGCTGAACCATATATACTTCCTCATCAAGATTGCCATTGAGAAAGGCGGTTTTAACATCCATCTGATGTAGCTCCATATCAAAATGAACTACCAATGCTATGATCACCCTGAAAGAATCCTTTGAGGAGACTGGAGAAAAAGTCCCATTGTAGTCTATTCCCTCTCTCTCAGTGAATCCCTTGGCTACCAGTCTGGCTTTAAACCTCTCAACTTTTCCTTTGGAATCTCTTTTGGTTTTATACACCCATTTGCAACCAATGGACTTACAACCTTTAGGTAAATCAATAAGCTCCCAAACATCATTATGTTTCATCGATTGCATTTCATCTCTCATCGCATCTATCTACAAATCTAACTGAGGACTAAAAACAGCGCCTGAATAAGTAACTGGATCGACCACACAACCAATGCCATAGTCATGTTCTCCCAGATAGACCTCATAGATAGGTGATATAGCTGACCTTCTCTCCCTGGTGGATCTCCGTAATGGTGCCACTACTACCTCAACCTGAATCTGAGGAATCTCAGCTGGAACTGCATCAATGATGGGATCCTCAACCGCATCCTGAATAAGAGGAATCTCATCAGGTGCTACATGAATGTCAGGGACGGTATCAATATTAGGCTCCTGAACTCCAGCAGGTGTAACCAATGGCACAGTATGCCTCACTTCCATCTGAATAGGTAGAAGAATAGGTACCGATGTACCAACCATGTGACTATCTTGAACAGTCTGAGAACAGTCATTCTTTTCGGCCACATCAAATTCCAGAAACTTCGCTATCTGTGACTCCACAATCCTAGTACCTCCGCAGGGATTATAAAATTTATATCCCTTCAAATGATCTGGGTAGCTGACAAAGTAGCAACGAGTAGTCTTGGGATCCAACTTGTTTAAAGTCGGATTATACAACTCTACTTCTGCAGGGCACCCCCAAACTCTAAGATGGTTTAAACTAGGTTAACGGCCGGTCCACAACTCAAAAGGTGTAAGAGGAGCGACTTTAGTAGGTACACGGTTAAGGATATAAAGAGCAGTCTTCAAGGCTTCACCCCATAAGAACTTAGATAAATTTATCCTACTAACCATACTCCTCACCATGTCCATAAGGGTACGGTTACGCCTTTCGGCGATCCCATTTTGTTTAGGACTTCCTGGTATAGTAAACTGACTAACTATTCCAAAATCCTCAAGGTATTTGGCAAACGAGCCCTTAAGCTGTCCAGCATCGCCATGTCTGCCATAATACTCACCCCCACGATCGGATCTAACAATTTTAATAACTTTTCCTAACTGTTTCTCAACTTCAAGTCTGAATCTCTTGACAAGTTCAAGATTTTTAGGACTGAAGTTGAGAAACAGTTGGGGAAAGTTATTAAAATTGTTAGATCTGATTGTGGGGGTGAGTATTATGGCAGACATGGCGATGCTGGACAGCTTAAGGGCTCGTTTGTCAAATACCTTGAGGATTCTGGAATAGTTAGTCAGTTTACTATGCCAGGAGGTCCTGAACAAAATGGGATCGCCGAAAGGCGTAACCGTACCCTTATGGAGGTGAGGAATATGGTTAGTAGGATAAATTTACCTAAGTTCTTATGGGGTGAAGCCTTGAAAACTGGGTTTACGGCCGGTCCACAACTCAAAAGGTGTAAGAGGAGCGGCTTTAGTAGGTACACGGTTAAGGATATAAAGAACAGTTTTCAAGGCTTCACCCCATAAGAACTTAGGTAAATTTGTCCTACTAACCATACTCCTCACCATGTCCATAACGGTACGGTTACGCCTTTCAGCGACCCCATTTTGTTCAGGACTTCCTGGCATTGTAAACTGACTAACTATTCCAGAATCCTCAAGGTATTTGGAAAACGAGCCCTTAAGCTGTCCAGCATCCCCATGTCTGCCATAATACTCACCCCCACAATCAGATTTAACAATTTTAATAACTTTCCCTAACTATTTCTCAACTTCAGTCCTAAAAATCTTGAACTTGTCAAGAGATTCAGACTTTTCTTTAATTAAGTACAGGTATCCATATCGAGAATAGTCATCTGTAAAAGTGATGAAATAAAATTTTTTACACAATGTGGCTGAATAGGGACCACTGATGTCAGTGTGAATGACCTCTAACAGGTCAGAACTACGGACTGCAGTTTTCTTCTTTATTTTGGTCATCTTTCCCTTACAACAGTCTACACAAGTTTCTAGATCACTTTCGAGAGTAGGCAGGATGTCAGACTTTATCAGCCTTTCTACTCTTGCCTTAAAAATATGACCTAGCCTCTTATGCCACAATGTGAAAGACCGTTCTTTAGGTAAGGGTCTTTTAGAAACAACGCTTTCAACATTACAGGAGACGTAGATATCAGTGGGAGACAAACACAATCTGTACAATCCGTTGGACATAAAGCAGGAACCAACTTTAGTTGAATTAAAAAATAAATTAACCATAGTATTCTTTATTTCAAAATAGAAATCACTAATGTCCAAAACTGAAACCGAAATTAAATTCCACCTAAAGGACGGTACATAAAAAGTGTTCTTTAAAGTCAATTTAAAACTAGAATCTAATAATAAAATGACATCTCCCACGAACTCTACGTCATAATGTCCATCATTTCCTACGACCAGCCTTGATTCATCCTTGTTTGGCCTCCTCCGGTTTATGAACCCCTATATGGTAAAAACAACATGGTTAGTTGCACCGCTATCTAGCCACCAAGAACTGGATGGGGCTTCTGATAAATTGGATTCACAAACAAAAGCCAAAGAATCATTGCTTGAGTAATCAAGCCTTGTATTTGTCGCAGTCCTTCTTCATGTGACCCTTCTTCTTGCAAAAGAAGCAGCGATCACTCTCTTTCTTCAAAGAGTCTTTCTTGGGTCCCAAATTGTTAGTCTGATCGGACTGTTTATTGGCAGACTTATGAGTATGGTTTTTAGACTTTTGAGTATGGTTTTTAGACTTTTGAGTATGGTTTTTAGACTTTTTACTCTTACGGGCTTTGGAAGTAAACAGGGCAGTAGGCTTTTTCTCTTTCTTCAGTTTTTCTTCCTCAGACACAACCCTAGAAATTAGGTCATTAATGCTCCAGACTCCATCTTGGGAAATGTAGTTGGTTTTATGATGCTAAATTCAGAAGGTAGGGTATTTAAGGCTTGATGGACAATTAGGGCATCTGGAAGAGGAATGTCTAAGGCCTTGAGTTTAGTTTGGCAATCAACCATCCTAATAATGTAATCTCTAACACCCCCAGAACCATCATATTCCATATTAAATAACCCTTGCAGAAGTGTCCCAATCTCAGCATTTGATGAAACTTTGTATTTCTTGAAAATTGCATCTAGCAATTCCCTGACAGTACATTTCTCAAGCAGACCACTTTTTAGGTGTTCCGGTGTCGACCTCTTTATGGATAGTATACTGAGTCGATTACTCTTTTGCCATGCAGCATGCACAGACTTTTCATCCTCAGTACTATCAGTAGTTAGTTCCATTGGTGTATCCATAACAAGGGACGTGTGCACATCTGCCATTTCCATAGCAAACATAATGTCCTCTTTCCACTTCTTAAAATTTGACCCAGTGAGGAGTTCAATAGTAACCATGTTATTATTGACAGAGAAGGTGACTGAAAATTTAAACAATGAACAGTATAATAATTAAAATGATGCAAGTACAGCTTGAAAACTTTATAAGCTAATGAGAATTTTACACACATCATTGTGAAAACACCTTTGGGCTGAATTCTCAATATGCAATTGTAAAAATCCCTACATACCAGTGGCCATGGGAATACAACTCAACTTTTAAAATCCACCACCTTTGGGTGTGCAAAATTCTAGGGTCAACCTATTCACATGCATACTGTATATGTACCCCTTCAAGTACCAATACATGATCACCACCTTTGGGTGTATGACCACACATCAGAGTTGAAGGACATCCCACAACTATATAAGATCGGTGTTTCACAAATACAATAAGGAATGTCGCTTTGGCGGCTGCATCCTGTCGAAAACATGAAACCCTCTTTCGGGATTTTTCAAAATTACTTACATCCTTAAACAATGTGTTATTTTATAATTTATGACAATGGGCTTTAAATGTCTTAAAATTAACACAAAAATAATAATAATTTTGTTCATCAAGGTAGGTATTCCAGCAAGTCAGAAATTGATTCGGTTCTCAATAGAACGAACTGATAAATTACATAAAAGGGCATGCATCAAAAGAATACCAAAAATATTTAAAATATGCATATCTGATCAAATCAGAGGGCACCACTGTGTAGAGCACAGAAAAATAGAGCCAACGCAAAAAATAGGACCCCAAACGGAGTCTCGTAGCCCCCAGAAATCCCGATCAAAGTTTTCAGCCCCAAACGGTTGACTGTACTGGTTTGACCGGTCCGAATGGTCAAACCGGTCCAACCAAACGGAGTCAATTCCTGAGTTAAACCAGGTTCAGGTACCGGATCACCCAGTCTGGTCCAACCAGTTTCGGGTCGGCCCGACCCAGGTGGCGCACGTTAGCATATCTTATTCCTATCAGGGGCGCACGATAGCAAAACCCCAGATCTTTTTTTTTTTAATAAACCTGACGGCGAGTGAGATCATCCGCCGCTGCCGGTGGCGCGTGAGAGCGCGTCCGACGGCGGTCGGCGGCGATCCACCCACCAAAATTCCTGAAATTTTGTGCTCTACGCACCCATGTGGTCAGATTCTATTTTCGCCGGCTAAAAAAATCGATAGAATGCCAGTGTCCGTACGGGTTTTTGGAAAACTGAAAAAAAACCCTAAAAACCTTGATTCGAATCGAAAAATTTTCGATTCCCTTATTATGTTCTATTATTTTGAATCCATATAGGTTCAAGAACGGATCTATGGAGGCTCTGATACCACATGTTAGAATGAATCGATCCGAATAGGGACAAAATCCCAAAAGCCAGGATCTCCATAGGGCATTCAAGAACACAATCAAATAAATAATAGAAAATAGGGACCTAGCTCTCCTTATATAGTAATCCCTATAGGGTCTGACTCATTACAGTCCCAATAGGAATCTATTTGGCCCACACTAAGCCAGTCCACATTAGACTTTTAATATAACTTAATGACCCCACTTTATTAGACCAAAACCCTAATTAGCCTGGTTTAGGGATTTAATTATATCCATATGGAATTTTATTAGAACTAAAATTCTAACAGATATTCCTAAAGGAGTGAAATCTACCAGAAATCTCTTTCTAGTTCATAAATGGGGAGTGCATCCAATATGGGTTGAGAGAAGCTAGGAATCGTAATTAAGGAAGTTGTGGGTTGGCCTTGTATCTCCTTCAGTTTGCTTGGGTTTTATCTCTTTTGTTTGTTTAAGCTTTTAGCTTTGGGTGTTGGAGCCCTCTGAGTTTTGGGGTTCTCAACCCCAACCTCGGTAGGGTTCTTTTGTATCTGTCTATATATTTTTTTCTCTTCTCAATAAAGTGATTTACATATCAAAAAAACAAAAAAAAAAAACGAATGCTCTTTAATGCCTTGTATTTTTTTTTTCTATTTACTTTTTTGTGGGGTACATTTTGCGTATATTAGTGCGAACGAATGAATAGCAATTTGTAATCCATCGATGGATTACAAGATGTTACAACCATCCATCCATCTTGAACGAATATTAGCAATTTGCTTATATATATTTATTGGCCCAATGTTCTCTGTGTCGGGAGCAGAGACTGCGCCTAGACACATGGGGGTGAGTGAAATGAACATCCTGCCCCCTGAATGGCAGGCCCATGTGTCTAGGCAAAGGCCAGCTGCGCTACGGCACAGAGAACATCAGCCCATATTTTTTTTCTCGTTCTTTCTTCTTTTTGCTTTCCCAGCTTCTATTGTAAGGGGCCCCTTATTTTCTTAGACTTTGTTGAATATATTGATTATTCATTAAAAAAAGAAAGGGTGTAAAAATAAACCATAGAGAACCAACATTAATAATAGCTTCTCAGGCATGGAGGACAAAAAGATTCAAGAACACCATTTATTAGCATCAAAGGATGAAAATTAAGAACTTTTTTTATTTATTATTTTATCAAAATTACACATAAGATGGATAGTAGAGTGAGTTTCCAAGACATGTGATCCAACTGAGATACCCTACTCACCGTATTGAAACAACCTTAATTTGAATAAAAGGGGGAAAAAAAAAAAAAAAAAAAAAGCAATTAATTTATAATTAGGCATGGCAAATAATTAAGGCATTGGCCAATCGGGGAGCTTGGTATTGGACACTTGTCTACTAAAGGTTCTGTATAAACCATCCTTTCTCAGCTGGTAAAAGTACTCCCTTGGATGAGCTCCGTCCACCGACGCGGAACGATAGACTTGGTAACCGCCGTGCTGGTTGTTCCCCCAGTAAAAATTGCACCAGAAGAGGGTTGAATCAAAGATGTTTGGACCAAAACTCCAGGTGAACTCTTGGCCATACCAAAGTTTATGGAGGCCAAGATCGTCATTTTTGGATTTGCAATGGATGTCTAGACCATTTGTTGGACTGGGACCCAAGTCGTTGATGATGTAAATATGGATTTTACCTTCAGACAATAAGGGCCGCAATGCCATTACAACAATTACAAGCTCGAGGATGAGAAGCTGCACTTGGGTATTCTTCGACTTCTTCATCCTCATTATTTTTAATTACTTTGCAAATGGTGGTGATCGATCCGATCGATCAGTGATCACCAGAGGTTCTTAAATAATCTCATTAATTTTTCTAATTTAATACACATGATATAATCGAAAATCCGAATTCGATTCACAACTATATTCAAGCAGGGAATATCCGAATTCGATCACATCCAATCCATTTAATTACATCCTTAGATGCAGCATGGTTAATTCCTCTGAAAGAAATTTAGTCTTGAATCTCCGTACAATAAAGTTGTGCCCAGGGATGTGGTTTTTTAACCAAACTTCATCGAACCCAGGGCAATGGCTCAGCCTATGTTCTCACCAAATTCCAAACAATGGGAGGCACCCCACTCCACAAAATCCTTAGATCCACTAAGCTTCCTACTAATACCCTCACAACCTCTACGTGCCTCAAACATACTAGGAGGAAACACTCGACACAAACACCAACATCCATCAATAAGATTGGAATGGAAGATACTTTGGCAAGTTTGTCAGCACTGGACATGTAATGAATAGAATAACCGTATATATTAAAAAGGACAACCCCCCCCCCCCCCCCCCTCTCTCCCTCCCTCTCCCAAGGGGTGCTAGTTATCTAACCAAAGGAATGTGGATATTCAGGCTATCATGTAGCTTGGATTTGATAACCAAAGCGACAAGATGCCTATATTTGAAGATTTTACGCCAAGGCCAGAGAGCATTAAGAGGACAATATTAGAGCATCCAAATGGAGTCTCCTTTGCTTTATTTCTTTTCCTCTTATGTATGATCTATCTTACCATGCATTATCATTCTATCTTTTTCAACATTAGTTTAATCGTTGACTAACTAACTACACAACCGCCATGTAGATTCACCTTGTCAGGATTTTACGGTTGTCTATGATATTGACACCATGAGGGGTGTCAATAAGAAATTTTAAAAAATAAAAATTATAAATTATATGACAATTTTAGAGGTGTCAATAAACAAAATCCCTTTTTGAAAGGATCCCGGGAGAAGGATTCCCATCCTGTCTATGTGGGGAAATATTCTGCACCCTACCACCATCGAATGTAGCTCGTCTCCAGGAAGTCCAACAAGCCCAGGGTGCTGCCAACCGTTGGGCTGTACCGCACACATCTCTAAGCATGCACCGAGATGTGTGCGGCACAGCTCAACTGTTGGATGCCCCCTGGCAGCACCCTGGGCGCTGGGCTCCCTGGAGACAAGTGATCGAAAAAGGTATCATCCGTGTAAAACCTACGTTTTTAAAATAAATAGAGTAAATCACACATCACCCCCTAGTTTTCAAACGAAACTCAGATCACCCCCTGATTTTTGAAAAAACTCAAATCACCCCCTAGCGGTACGTCTTTGAAAATAAGTTGGGAGAGCATTCCTATATTTATAACCGTAGATTTAAACCCATTGACTGTCTGCCGCTGAATTGCTAGCTTTAGTCTTACTTTACCTAAAACAGACTAGGAAGGTGATTTCACTCCCCCTCCTCGCCTTTTCATCCCTGCTGCACCCTTGTTTTCCTCTCCATCGCTTCTGCACTCTCTCTCCCCCTCCCGGCCTTGCATCCTTCTCCTTGCTTTCTCTCTCTCTCTCTCCTCCCCCTTGCCTCTACAACCCCTCCTTGCCCCACTTCTCTGCATCTCCCTCCCACCCTTCTGTACCAAAAATCAATTACAAATCCAATGGTAAGTCCCACACCAAAACCGAAAAACAAAGAAATCCATCTCTAATCTCCTTCAGAGAAAGTCAGAGGGAGGAAACAAACAAAAACCCACTTTTCCTTGATTTGCAATGTGTATCAGTTATCGTCTCCTAGCAAAATTGAAACCGTAAAAAACTCACGAAAACCATCTCCACTCCTCACAAGTTCTCGCCCAGTCCCTGGGTTAGTGTTAGAAACATCTAAAATTGATGAAAATAGAGAACAAAAGGAAAGAAAACTACTCGTTGGCCATGACGTAGACTGAAAATGGAAAACCCAAATGTGCGAATCTGGAATTGTTGGTAACGTTTGCATGAAATGCATGATGACTGATTAGTTGAGCGGCCTTTGATTCGTTATAATTGGAAATACATTGAATATGAAACCCCTGCTGTTATTGCCGGAGCAGTAATGGCAATAGGGAAAATCTTATGGATTTTTTTCCAAAAACAAAAATTAAATTCAAGAAATATTTCTCCTTCGATTTATTTCCTCTAAATTGATCTACCACCTGCCCCACCCCAACGTTCACACTCAATGCTGCACCCCCTCTCTCTCTCTCTCTCTCTCTCTCTCTCTCTCTCTCATCCTAGATTTACATCCCCCTCTGCATCTTCGTAGATCAGGATCGTCTCCAAGGAGCAGGGAACGCCCAGGGCGCTGCCAGCTGTTGGGCTGTGCCGCACACAGCCATAGGTGTGGGCCGAGATGTGTGCGGCACAGCTCAACCGCTGGATGTCCCCTGGCAGCATCCTTGGCTCACGCCTTTTTTAGAGATGTTGTTCTTTGTGCCGCAGCGCAGCCTGCGCCCAGGCACATGGGGGTGGGCGCAATGACCACCCTACCCCCCTGCACAGGCTGCCCATGTGCTTGGGCGCAGGCTGCGCTGTGGTACAACGACCATTCTCCCCCTTTTTTATTAACTTTTTTTTTAACTTATTTTTTGAGAGGGGGGATCGCTGTCAGGCTGCTTGGTTGTTTTTGCAAGAACACAAGGCCAATGGGAGACAGTGCAAGGGCATCCAACAGGAATGAGATTTTTCATTTCACAGGGAATAGATGGTTATTTCACTCATGTGTCTAGGTGCCTGGCAGCCTTCTTTATCCATTGCTTTTTTTGAGGTACATATGCATGTACAAGGGATAAAATCCAACACATAATAGCCTCTCAGACATGGAGAGACATTGATTCAAGAACTTATTGATAACAAAAAATTTATAAAAAAAAATCCATAAAAGGACAAAGTTTCCCAGACATGGGAACCGAGATCCTCATTATCCTAACTTTGAATAAGAAATAAACTTTAATTTGGGAAGAAATTAAAGGCTATGATGACCAATGGGCGGCCAAGGTATAGTATCCATCTCTACTATTACTGATGTATAAGCCATCTTGTCTCACCTTGTAAAAAAATTCTCTGGGATGAACTATACTCTGCTTCTTGGTATTAAAGACTTGGTAATTACCATTTTTGTTGTTCCCCCAGTAAAAATTGCACCAGAACAGCGTTGTTTGCCAGAAGTTTTCATGAAAACTCCAGTTGAATTCTTGGCCATACCAAAGTTTATGAAGCCCAAGATCGTCATTTTTGGATCTGCAATGGATGTCTAGACCATTTGTTGGACCCGAACCCAAGTCGTTAATGATGTACACATGGAGTTTGCCATGTATAGATAATGAAGCTGCAGACAAGGGCAATGCAATGACAAGGAGGAGGAGAAGCAATTGGGTGTTCTTCCACTTCCAGTTCCTCCTCCTCATCTTAATTGGTTTTTGCAAATGGTGGCCGGCGGTGAGGTGATTACTGATCACCAACGGTTCTTAAATAACACCCATTTCACTAAAAGAGGTATTAATTAAGGATAACCGATCAGATTACAACAACCTTAACGGTATTCCTACGATATCCTTGGTTATTTTAGTAAATAAAAATCTATTCACAAAAAATGAGCAAAGCTTAAGATTCTGTTGATCACGGAGTGGAAAAAAACCAAACTGTCCTGTTCGGAATAGGCAGGGCTTTTGTCTGAATTTAGTGTTTTGTTAATTTAAATGTAATGAGCAGAAAAGTCTCCTTATCTCTAGGAGCACGTAGATCGAGTTACCATGGCCTTCTACAGGTTTAAGAGTTTCGATAACAAATCATTTTCTAAATTGGAATGAAATCCAAAATAACTAAATGAGGAAAAATCGGGCACAACATCAATTCAAAAATGAAATTCCTCACATATCACACTGTTCATGTGAGGGGGTGATGTGTGATATATGTTTCTCCCCTTTTTTGTTAAGTTCAAAAGGGAATTCCCTCATTTGCTTGAAACTATAGTTGGACAATGTAGGGAACCTCTCCCTAACTAAATATTGCTTATATAGGTAACCTCTTTAGATTGAGCGTTGAGGAACCAATAGTTTTGAGGACATTAGAGATGAGTGGAAATATAGGTTTCCACTTTTTTCTTTTATGTGTGTTTATTTGATTGTATCATTAGTTTGATGAGCATGATGATGTATGATGATTGTATGATGTGTTATGACCAAAATGATGGTACCATGCAATGAAATTTAAAGGAATGAGAATGAACGAAATGATAGAAGAGGATGAGCAGCAATTAGACCCTGGGATTACACCTGTTTCCATGGTAGGGGGTCAAGTACTAGATGAGGTAGACAAAAACTTGGGCGTGATCCGCCCCAATGCTCCAATGACTGGACCAAAGAGTAGATCGTGCCTACAAAGATAGAGGTCCACCCCTCCAAGTGCTCCAGTGACTGAAATCAATGTAAACATTTTATTCAGAGAGAAGTCCTCCCTAGTGCTCTAATGAATGGAATCAAGAGTAGATTATGTATTCCATGAATGGAATCAAGAGTAGATTATGTATTCAGAGAGAGGTCAACCGCCGATGATTGGAATCAGGAGTAGACCATGTATTTAGAGATTAGGAATAGATCCCATTTTATTCTAGTCAGCGTGTGTAGACACTTCATTTTGTCGCCCCCCGAGTGGCCCTAGACGATGATGAGCTTGGAATTTTCCTAAAGAATGGAAGTGATCCCCTCGTTATAGTCTATAGTGTCCCCCTTGCCCTAGGCAGTGTTCTCATCCCCATGTTGGTATAAGTGGCTAAAAATGAATAAAATGATTTCAAAATAATGGTAAATGACTTTGACACATAGAAAGACCTAAACTAACTCCACAGACCGAGACCACGGCTACAATAGGCTTAGAACATGGCTAAAAAACCCCCCTTGGTGCTAGTTTTGGGAAAATGGTGCTGCTTTCTTAGAAATGAAATCGTTTTCCCCTCACACTGTGCCATGTTTCTTCATCCCGTGCCATTTGAGTGACAATTCAAGGATTTGGTGAATCCCAGCTCGGGATTTGAAATTGTTTATTATCCCACAACCTTAACTCCCCCCTAGACACATTTTATGACCTAAAGAGCTTCCCATAGGACCCTACAAACCTTCATTTGGCGGATCGAAATGATCTCCTTCCATCCAAAGCCAATATCAATCATTCTTCTTATGGCAAGAAGATTCCTTAAAATGGAAGTTGAAAACACTACCTTGCACGGTTTTGGGACCCTAAGAACATTAGTTTAATCGTTGAGTAACTACAGCCTGCAGTGATTACATTTCTATATCTCGGGCCATGTTTCTATTCCATAAATAACTTTTGGGTAAATTACACGTCACCCCTAGTTTTCAAACGAAACTCAAATCATCCCCATTTTTTAAAAATTCAAATCACCCCCGATTTAGACCCCAATATGACAAATTAGTCCCTACCGTTAGTTTTATGTTTGTTAAGTGATGATGTCAACTAGTTTAATAAATTTAAATCCTTAAACTACCCTTGACCAATGTTGAAGATGAAGGAAGGGTAGTATTGTAAATTTAATTCTAATGTTTTAGTACAAGGGTAAAATAATCATTTCACACCAATAACTAACAAAGACTAACACCGTTACTATAGAGGAGGTGATTTGAGTTTTTCAAAACCAGGGGGTGATCTGAGTTTCACTTAAAACCACGGGGTGACGTGTAATTTACCCATAACTTTTTGTATTTCTGTTACTAGGCCAAATTCCTGGACAAAAAGAATATGTTTGGTAATGCATAGTACTTTTTTATTTCTAAGCTATAAAAGAAATAGAAACATGTTTGTTATGCACAATAATTTCTATTTCTGAAACTTCTATAAATTTTCAAAAATGTCATTGAATACCCAAAAATTTGGTGGAAGTAGTAGTGGCAGTGATGGCAGTGGAGTTGGTGGCAATGGTGGTGGTTGAAGTTGCATTGAAGGTGGTATTTTATTTTGAACATGAAATTACCGTTTTGCCCATCAAATTAACCATGTGCTCATTAAAGAGCAACTCCCCCTCCCCCCTTCCCATGTGCTCAACGGTTGTTTGTTTTATTGGAGCTTATTTTTTTCTATTTTTCACAAACTTTATTTTCCCGGGTTCATTCCCAATAACTAAAAAGTGAACCGGTGTTAACATATGGAAGTGTTATTATGCAGGCTCTACACAACCGTTGTTAACATTCTAGATTCACCTAGTCAGGATTTTAAGTTTTTTTTATTAAAGACACACGTCACCCCTGGTTTTCAAATGAAACTCAAATCACCCCCTGTATTAGACCCCAATATGACAAATTAGTCCCTACCGTTAGTTTTATGTTGTTAAGTGATGATGTCAGCCAGTTAGATAAATTTAAATCCCTAAACTACCCTTGACATCCAAACATAGATTTTGAAGGGTTATTTTAAATTTAATTCTAATGTTTTAGTACAAGGGTAAAATAGTCCTTTCAAACCAATAACTAACAGCAAACTAACATTGTTACTGTAGAGGGGGACGGATGAGTATTTTCAAAAATCAGGAGGTGATTTGAGTTTCATTTGAAAACCAGGGGGTGACGTGTAATTTATCCTTTATTAAAAAACTTTTGAGGATGTCATAGCAATGGCTGAAAGACATGAATTGTCGGTCATATTGACACCGTGAGGGGGTGTTAATAAGAAAATCCCAAAAATAAAGTTATAATTGAAAATTTCAGAGGTGTCAATAAAAAAAAATCCTTTTAAGGAAAAAGTTCTCTGTCCAGGAGTGTGGCCTATACCATCTGATACATCCAATATTCACCGGGCCAATCAACGACCGCCACATGTCACGCACGACCCGCTCCATAGCTAAGGGGAACGAACCGGGGTCCCAAAGACCACTCGGGGCGCGCCACCACTCGGGCGATCTGATGCATCCGTGGCTATCGGCAGATAGTGCTAGCAGATACAAACGGGATACGGATCGAATATTTTATCCGCTTACATGTAAATTTAGCTTTTGGATAGCTATAGCTTTAGCCAGTATCCGCATCCGTTTAGCTATCGGGACGAATTCGGATAGTGCTAAACAGATCACGGACACAAATGCGAAAATGGATTTTGGCTATTCATTTACACCCCTACTCATATTGACACCATAAGGGTTGTTACTAAGAAAATCCCAAAAAAAAAGTTATAATTGAAAATTTAAGAGGTGCCAATAAAAAAAATCCCTTTATTAAAAGATCTTAGGAGAAGGTGTCGCATGCTGCCAACGTAGGGCAGAATTCTACACTCTACCACCAACTAGTGGTAAAAAAAGGTTTCATGCGACTCGACATTTTTAAAATAGATAAAATATAATATAAAAAAGAAAACTTGTGGGAGTGACACTTTTTTTCTTTTTTATTTTTTTTTTTTTTGACAGAGCAAAGGAAAGAATTCACGCACAGAGATAGTGTGGCAATCTTTTCGCTGATGCTCTTTAACATTTTTTTATTACTTTTTTTCTCTATTTACATTTTGAGAGGGGGATCTCTGCCAGGGTGTGTAACCTTGCACCAGCATTGGACCAATGAGACACGGGGGAATCCAATAGTAGTAGCACTAGTAGAGTAATGAGATTTTTCATTTCATAGGGGAGATCGAGATGGTCATTTCACTCCTGAACTCAAAAGAAAAAATGTAAAACAATACCATAAAAACCCAACACATAATCGCTTCTCAGGCATGGAGAAACATTGATTCAAGAACTTATTTATTTAAAAAAAAAAAAAAAAAAAGAGTAGAGTTTCCCAGTTATGGCCTTATGGGAACTGAGAAAACTTTTTTTTTTTTTTTTAATGAATAATCAGTATACTCAATAAAGCACAAGGGGAAAAAAACCCCTTACAAGAGAAGCCGGGAAAAGCCCAAAAAAAAAAATAAACCATCTTTAATGGGGACGAAGCAACAGACTCAACAAACCGAGTAGGTAAATCCCAAGAACTGAGATCCTTATTAAAACTAGCTCCGAATAAGAAGAAGAAAACTTTAATTAGGGAATAAGGCTATTATGGCCAACGGGTGGCCAATCGATAGGCTCCTTCTGGAAGATAGGTGACGTATAAGCCATCCGGTCTCACTTGGTAAAAAAAAATCACTGGGATGAACTAAATCCAGCTTCTCGGCATTATAGACTTGGTAACTGCCTTGCTTGTCTCCCCAGTAAAAGTTGCACCAGAACAGAGTTGTTCTCCAAATGTTTTCACGAAATTCCCAGGAGAACTGTTGGCCAAAAAATAGTTTCTGTTCCCCAAAATCGTCATTTTTGGATTTGCAATAGATGGTGAGGTCCATCAGACCCAGGTCATTGATGATGTGAATATGGATTTTGCCATGTACAGAGGGTGATGACCCTTCAGATAAGGGTAATATTATTGCAATCACAAGCTGGAGGATGACAAGAAGAAGTACTTGGGTTTTCGAGATCCTCATGGTTTTAATTTGGAAATGGAGATCAACAGGGGTTCTTAAATAACCCCCCATTTTCCTTAATTTAAGAGAGGTATTAAGAGTAACCACCGAACGGTATTCCTAGGATATCGATCTTCTGTTTTTTTGGGGTAAACAAATATCTGTTCACAAAAACCAAGGACCATAGCACATAGTTGTCGAATTACACAAGAATCGATGGATCACGGAGTGGAAAGAAGTCAAACCGTCCTGCTCAGAATAGACAGGGTCTTCCTTTGTTTAAAATTATTAATTTTGAATTTAAATGTAATGAGCTTTTATCTCCTAAACTCTAGGACTGGTAGATTTTACCATTGGATCATGTTTGATTGAGCGTTGAAGTGCCAACATTTTTTAGGATATTAGAGGTAAGAGGAAATATAGGTTTCCACTTTTGTCTTTTATTTGTGTTTTTATTTGATTATGTCATTAATATGATGAGCATGATGATTTATGCATGAAATGCAATGATGGTCTTGATGATGTATGGTGATTGTATGATGTGTTATAATGAAAATGATGGTATTGTTAAGATTGTACTTGGGATAATTTCAATATGTTTTCATTCACCCATGAAGGGGAAATATATACACTTGATTGTTGTAACTGTCCTAGGAAACAGCTATATACAAAGATATACAAAGGATTTCAAATTCAAAAATTGAATTTGAATTGGCTATTTCAGTTATGATATTAAATACAAAGATATTCAAGGATTTCAAATTCAAAAATTGAATTTGAATTGGCTGTTTCAGTTATGATATTAAATACAAAGATATTCAAGGATTTCAAATTCAAAAATTGAATTTGAATTCACTGCTTCGATTATGACAGCTAATACTCCCCCTCAAGGTGGAGCATGAAGATCATGAATGCCCAGCTTGGACTTGAGATGGATCAATTGAGATCGACCAAAAGACTTTGTGAATAAATCCGCTACTTGGTCAGCTGATGCAATCTTGGTTGGATTGATCATACCTTGAAGCACTTTCTCACGAATGACGTGGCAATCTATCTCAATATGTTTAGTTCGTTCATGAAAAACAGGATTTGCAGCAATATGTAGGGCTGCTTGGTTGTCACAAAATAGTGTCATGGGCATTGTAGATTCTGCACCCAAATCCTTTAATAAATATGAAAGCCAGGTGACCTCACAGGTGGCGACCGCCATGGCACGGTACTCAGCCTCTACTGAGGAGCGAGAAACTGTAGTTTGCTTTTTTGTCTTTCATGAAATTGGGTTTGAGAAAAGAAGGATGCAGTAACCAGTTGTGGAGCGTCGAGTCATTGGACAACTTACCCAATCAAAGTCACAAAATACCGTTAATTGAAGATTAGATTTGGCATGAATATATAGTCCTTAACCAGGTGTACCTTTCAAGTAACGGAGCAAATGATGGGCTGCATCGAGGTGTGGCTGCCTAGGTTGATGCATAAATTAACTCAAAATATTAACTGTGTGGACAATATCAGGCCGTGTGACTGTTAGATAAATCGAACAACCAACTAATCTGCGGTAGGGGGATGGATCTGATAGGATAGTGCCAGTAGTGTCCGAAAGCTTCAAATGTTGTTCCATTGGAAAATCCAATGGACGAGCGCCAGTGAGCCCGCTATCATTCAAGATATCAGGAGTGTACTTCCTTTGACAAAGACACATACCTTGCTTGGAACGAGCAATTTCGATGGCAAGGAAGTATTTTAAAGGGCCAAGATCCTTAGTATGAAATTGTTTGAATTGGCTGCTTCGGTTATGACAGCTAATAGGTATCATGCAATGAAATGGAAAGGAATAAGAATGAACGAAATGATGGAAGAGAATGAGTGACAATCAGATCCTGTGATTGCACCATTTTGCAATAGGGGATTAGGTACTAGACGAGGTAGACAAAGACTTGGGTGTGATCGCCCCCAATACTCCGGTGATTGGACCAAGGAGTAGATCATGTGCTTATAGAGATAGAGTTCCCCCTCCCAATTCTCCGATGATTGAAATCAGGGTAGAGATTTTATTCAGAGAGAAGTCCTCCCTAGTGCTCCGATGACTGGAAACAGGAGTAAATTATGTATTCATCGAGAGCTCCACCCCAGTCCTCCAGTGAATGAAAGCAGGAGTAAGACCATATATTTAGAGAGGGATCCTCCCTAGTGCTTCAATGACTGGAATTAGGAAGAGATCCCATTTTATGCTGGTCAAAGTTTCCTCACCCTTATATTGGCTGTTTACAAATATCACCAAACTTATGATTCAAAATTTCTTGTCAAACAACATTTATTTCCATGTTATATATATATATATATGCTTTACATTATTGTCTTCGTGATATATTTTATAATAATTTTATAATGTAATTAATATCACCATGATTATATTTCCATTTTCATGTTTCATAGAATTATATCAAGCATGCTATTTATTTGTATGCGGTTTCCTGTATTACCCTTATTGGGCTCAGTAGGTCATTCCACGTTTTTCTTATTTGCAAAGGCCACATATATTCAGTGTCAATATACAATTCAGATCCTCTGCGGCGCGCTGCCCATAGCGGCCATAGCTACCTAGACACATCGTTGCACGCAATGTCCGCCTTACCCCTGCTCGGGTAAGGCACTCGGGTAGGAGTAAGACGGCCGTTGCACGAGGTGATGTATCTGGGCTGCTATGGCCGCTACGGGTAGCGTGCCATAGAAGATCATGATCCATCAATACAGCGAGTGCGTGTATGGTGATAGAGGTCGGGAGTTCACTTCACCCAGTGTGGATTAGACATATTTCCTTTTAAGTTTTTTTTTGATAATGATGTAATTTGTGTAGCTAGTGAAGTGAAGTTTGGGCTGTAACAGCTAAATTTTAATTCCCTTTTGTGTAATTAGATGCCACCAAGGTTAGGATCTAAATTCTTAGTTAAATAAGGTTTGGGAACCACCATCTCAAATTTTTGACCTCCATTGAAATGAAGCAACATGCATGGTTGCCCTTAATTTTAAAATGGAAATTTTGGGATCACCTTCGCAACTTATTAAGACTTCCACTGCAGTTAAGTTGAAAACAAGCTAGCTTCCCCTACAATACAGAGGAGGTTAGAATCACCAATATACTCTTTGCGGACCATTGTGACCCTACCCCCTTCTAGGTCTGGGACTGTGATAGAGTATGTGAGTGCAACGACTATTGAAAAGTCATATGGGACTGTTTTATCTTGGAGGCCGATTCCCATCATCCCGGCTTGCACCATAGCAAACATCCCCAATCTTAAGGAGATGACAGGTGGCATGACTTACTCCACTGTATTTCCTCACAACAATGAGTTTTATGGTTTCAATAGGTGCATGTTATAGTTTGTGACATTCTCAAGCTCACCCACACTACAAGGATATCTTAACTTAATTGATGAGCTATTAAAGATTTAACTCTCAATATTTTGATAGTATTTTACAGTAATTCTTAAGATCGTAAAATTATTGAGAGGACATTTTACCGTAATTCTTAAGATCGCATGATACCTTTTTTAACCACTAGTTGTTGTTCTTCCTAAAATTGGATTACTAGGCTATAGATTGTGAGGAATGTTCAAAGATGCTTTCAATGAATAATCAATATTCAATGAATAAAAAAAAAACAAAGGAGGGGTGGGGGGATCCCTTACA
Source organism: Telopea speciosissima (assembly GCF_018873765.1). Classification (NCBI taxonomy): domain Eukaryota; kingdom Viridiplantae; phylum Streptophyta; class Magnoliopsida; order Proteales; family Proteaceae; genus Telopea; species Telopea speciosissima. The sequence goes on along the minus strand of NC_057922.1, from coordinate 23,299,100 downwards.
AGAGAAGTCGGAGAAAGCCAAAAGGAAAAAAGAAAAGAAAAAACTATACAAACATGAAACCACTAGGGATGTAAATGAATAGCTGAAATCCGTTTTCGTATCTGTTTAGCACTATCCAAATCCTTCCGAAAGCTAAACGGATGCGGATACGGATAGGCTATAGCTATCTAAAAAGCTATATTTACATGTAAATGGATAAAATATCCGTTCCGTATCTGTGTCCGTATCTGTTTGGCACTATCCGAATCCGTCCGAAAGCTAATAGGATGCAGATGCGGATGTGGATATAGCACTATCTGGGCTGAATCCGATCCATTTACATCCCTAGAAACCACCCTTAAGGAGAGGAAACAACGATAGCAAACCATGAAAAGTTCCAGAACATCTAGCCCAATACCTAAGGTTCCACTCCGTCCAGATATTGTACATGGCATCAATTTTTCCAAAAGAATCTACACGGGACTTACCTTTAAAGTTTTTCCTAATCCACCTCCACTCAAGCTCAAAGTCCCCAATCATCCGGTTAATAAATCAACAGTTACACAAAATTCCTTCCCTGAGATGCATTGAGAAGGGGCAACTGAAGAATAAATGATGATTATCTTCCACAACATTTCAACAAAAACAACAAGAGGATGGAGAAGGAACCTATTGATCTTGAAGAAATGCGTGGAAGAGATTTATTCATGACTCTCCGCACAATAAAGTTGTGCCAAGGGATGTGGTTGTTGAACCAAACCACATCAAATCCGGGCACTGGCTTAGCCAATGTTCTCACTAGATTCCAAACGAACGAAGAGAAGAAGCAGCCATTATGGGAGGCACTCCACTCCACAAGATCTTTAAATCCACTAGACGTCCTACTAATCCCTTCACGACCTCTACACACCTCAAACATACTAGGAGGGAACACCCGACACAAACACCAACGACCATCTATAAGAATGGAAGATACCTTGGCAAGTTTGCCAGCTCTGGACATGTAATGAACAGAATCACTGTATACATTAATAAGGCCCCCCTAGGGTACCAATTATCTAGCCAAAGGAATGTGGATGTTCCATCATCTATCTTGGATTTGATAACTAAAGCGACCAGATGCCTATATTTGAAGATCTTACGCCAATGCCGGGAAGCATCAAGAGGACAATAGACAATCCTATTAGTCTCCTTTGCTTTATTTCTAGGCACAACCTGCGTTGCGGCACAAATAATATTCTCCCATAAAAAAAAAAATTCCTTTTGTAAAGGATCTTGGGAGAGGGTTTCCCATGCTACCATTGTGGAGAGAGATTCTAAACGTTACCACCAATCAGTTGACTGATCGAAAAGTTATCATCCATGTTGACCATGCTTTTTTATTATTATTTTTTTTCTATATATAATTTACAGGAGGGGATTGCTGCCAGGCTGCGTGGCTTTTGCACCCACATGGGGCCAACCAGAGATCGTTCGGGGGCATCCAACAAGAGTGGGATTTTTCATTTCAAAGGGGAGGCCGGGTGATTATTTCACTCCTGTGTCTAAGCACAAGGATGACAATCTATAATTGACGTGGCAGATTACAAGATGTTACAACAACCCTTTGTGAAATCCTCAATGGAAGACTTGCAAAACAATACCATAAAACCCCAACACATAATAGCTTCTCAGGCATTGAGAAGAGACATTGATTCAAGAACTTAATTGATTAAAAAAAAATAAAAAAATCCATTAAGAATAGAGTTTTCCACACAATGAATTTTTTTATTTTTTTTTTTGGTAGAAAGATGCATACTTTATTAAAGTTAAGATGTCTTACACATGGAAGCGCTTGAGCAGAACCCCAATCCCAACAATATCTACAAATCGGAATTTGATCAAACTATTGTACTTCTAACCAACAGAGCTTTCCTTGCTAGAGAGTCAGCAACACTGTTATCTCTCTTGGAACATGAGAAAAAGTACATGAATTGAAATCCTTATTAAAGTTTGCTTCGAATAAGAAGAAGTAAATCTTTTTTTTTTTATGGAAAGACAGAAAAGATTTATATTAGATGAAAGATTCCGATGTGCAAGAGGAAGTAAACTTTAATTTGGGAAGAAAGCTATATCATCATTACCAAGGGGTGGCCAAGGTATAGTATCCATCTCTACTATTACTGACGTATAACCCATCCTGTCTCACCTTGTAAAAAAATAACAACGCATGAGTAAATCTGTGCTCCCCGGCATCATAGACTTGGTAACCGGCTTGCCTGTTGTTCCCCCAATAAAAGTTGCACCAGTACAGCGTTGTTTCCCAAACATTCTCTCTAAAATGCCATGTGAAATCTTGGCCATAAATAATTTTTTGCAGACCTAGATCGGTATTTTTAGATTTGCAATGGACGGTTAAATCCTTGTTTGGACCGGGACCTAAGTCGTTGATGATGTAAATATGGAGTTTGCCAAATAGAGTGAAAGAGATATGGAATGACTCTGCAAAAAAGGGCAATGCAATGAGAAGTAGGACGATGAGAAGCAGTTGGGTGTTCTTCAAGTTTCTCATGTTTTTAATTTGCAAATGAGGGTAATTGGAGCAGGGGTTAAGATTGTGTATATTAATTTGCCCTTCTCCGAGACCCTGCAGTAGCAGAAGCCTTGTGCACTGGGATACTCTTTTTTTCTCTGTTGGTTCTTAAATAACGTACGACCATTTCCCTAATAGAAGGGTTGAGGATAACCGTTCAGGTTACTATAACCTGAACGGTATCCCATCATATTAGGATTAGGATATTCCTCTTTTTTTTTTTTTAATGGTAAACAAACAGCTATTCACACAAAGAGTGGGGAAAAAAATAAACAAGCGCAAAGCTCATTGTTTCTGAATTATAAGATTCGGTCGATCACAGAGTGGAAAGAAGTCACGTTGTCTTACTCAAAATGGACATGGCCTTTTTTTTCTTGAAATTTTGTTTGAAATTAGGTTTTTTTTTTTTTTTTAATTCAAATATAGTGAGCTTTTATCTCCTAACCTCTAGGAAAAATTAGAGTTACCATGGCCTTCTACAGCTGTAAGAGTTTCAACAACAAATCATTTTCTAAACTGGAACGAACTCAATCTTATTTAACTAAATATTTCCTATTACAGGTCCATTTGTTTTAGCGTCAAATTTTATCCGGAAAATTTTCCCGTTAAATGTTACTTCGTAACTGTAAAATTCTATATGTTGAAAATTTTTTCAATGTTTTTTTCCATAAAAAAAAAAAAAAAACAAGCATTGGAACACTTTTCAACATGTAAAATTTTACATGTCAGTTTTTTTTAAGTGAAAATTTTCAAGTAAAATTTTATGCCGAAACAAACAGAGCTATAGAAAACCTCCATTGGACTGTCTTAGATTGAGCGTTGAGGCACCAAGATTTTTGAGAACATTAGAGATGAGGGGAAATATCGGTTTTCACATTTTTCTTTTATGTGTGTGTATATTTGATTGTATCATTAGTATCATAAGCATAATGATTTATGGATGATATGCTATGATGACCATGATGATGTATGATGTGTAATGACAAAAATGATGGTATCACGGAATGAAATGGAAAAGAATGAGAATGAATGGCAATTAGACCTTGTGATTGCTACCCCTTTCCAATAGGGGGTTTAGTACTAAATTGAGGTACACAGAGACATGGGCGTGATCCTCCCCAATGCTACAATGACTGGACCAAGGAGAAGATCACGTGCCTACAGAGATAGAGAGCTCCCCCCAATGCTCCAGCGACTGAAATTAGGGTAGACATTTTATTGAGAGAGAAGTCCTCCTCAGTGCTCCGATGATTGGAATCAAGTAGTATAACCATAGAGAGGTCCTCCATAGTGCTCTGGGGATTGAAATTAGGAGTAGACCATGTACTTAGAGAGGAATCTTCCCCAGTGCTTTGGTGACTGGAATCAAGAATTGATCCCATTTTATATTGGCCAGAGTGTCATCACCCTTATGTTGCACAGTTGACAGTTCACAAAGATGACCAGACTTATGATTCTAAATTTCTTGTCATACAACATTTATCTTCATATTATAGAAATGGCATTTTATGTTTTACATTATTGCCTTCATGATTTATTTTATACATTTTATTAATATCACCATGATTATATTCCCATTTCCATGTTTCAAGAATTATGTCAGCCATGTTATTTGTTTGTATGGGGTTTCCTATTTTTCCGTCCCATTTCCATGTTTCAAGAATCTTCTCCACACATATTCAGTGTTAATGCACCAAGTGGGACCCAAGCCCCATGGAGTGGTCAGATTTGTCCCCACCAGTCCCCATGTGGGAGCTGCACCAACTGCGTTTCCGCTGTAATAACTAAATTTTAATTTTCTTTTGTGTAATTAGATCTAAATTTTTGGTTAAATCAGTTTGGGACCCACCATCCCAAATTTTGATCACCATTGAAATGAAGCAACAAACATGGATGTCGTTAATTTTAAAATGAAGATTTTGGGACCTCCTTCACAACTTATTAAGATTTCCACTATAGTTAAGTGGAAGACAAGCTTCCCCTAACAATAAATAAGGGGCAGGCATCATTGATATCCCTTTGCGGACCATTGCGCACCTATTTCTTTCTTGGTCTGAGGTGTGACACATTATGTGAGTGCGGAATGACTGTTGAAAGGTTATATAGGGTTATTTTATCTTGGAGGCCGATTTCCATCATCCCAGTTTGCACCATAGGAAGCATGACTTACTCCCACTGTATTTCCTCACAACATAGAGTTTTTTGGTTTCAATAGGAGCATGTTATAGTTTGTGACAGTCTCAAACTCACCCACACTACAAGGATATCTTAACTTGATTGATGAGCTATTAAAGATAAGTTTATCTCTCAAAATTTTGGTACTAATTCTTAAGATCGTAAAATTATTGAGAGGACATATATCTATTATATTACATAATCGGTATGTATTGCTAGGGTTTCAAGGACACTGTAGAATTTTTGCTTTATTTATTTATTTGTTTGGATAAATAATCAATATTCAACGAAGCGCAAAGGGGGGGGGGAGGAGCGTTTGACAAGACAAGCCGGGGAAAACCAAAAAGTAAAAAGAAAAAACAATACAACCATGAAACCACCCTTAAGGAGGGGAAACAGCAAGAGCCACAAGCAGAGTAGGTATATTCCAAGAAGAAACCATGAACCTATTAAAGGGAGTATCCATACATAATTCTTGAAGAACTTGTACTTTAGCCCTAACTTCGATAGAGATTGATTCCCAAATTTGGTGAAAAGTACCAGACTGTCTAGCCCAATTCCTGAGGCTATGTTCCATCTAGATATGATATGTGGTAGCAATCTTAGTAAAAGAATTGAAACACGAATTCTCTTTAAAAAATTTTCGAATCCACCTCCACTCAACCTCAAAGTCCCCAATCCTCCGGTTAATAGACCAATGTATACACATAATTCCTTCCCAGAGACGCATTGAGAAGGGGGAAACAAAAGAATAAATAATAAATATCCTCCACAACATTCCAACAAAAACAACAAGAGGATGGAGATTGAAGAAATGCTTCAGTTTTATTGTTTTAGCATGAGAAACTATTCCTACACAGACAGTGTGCAGATCTTTTCTCCGATGCTCTTTAACAATTTTTTTTTTATTTTTTCCATTTATCTATTTTCTAGGAGGGGCATCGCTACCAAGTTGCATGGCCCTTGCACCAGTATGAGGCAATGAGAGACCGTGCGAGGGGGTATCAACAGGAGTAGGATTTTTCATTTCAAGCGGTGGTCATTTCACATACTCCTGTGGTCTAGGTGCCTCACAACCTTCTTTTTCTCTTGCTTTTTTAGGGTACGTACATGTGCGCATCAGAGCATGGATGGCTGTTAACACATAAAATAGTATAATTAATGTGCTTAATCATATTGATTGCTCTACAATGTTGAGATTATATATTACATTGAGTAACCCTAGTCGACTCATTGAGTTACACAGAATATCATGATAAGAGAAGGAGTGAGTGAGTACATAGCTAGAATCCTGAGGGATAGAATAGAAATTAAAGAGGTAGAAATTAGGGAAGTAGAGGAGTGGGATCCCAATCGTCGACCATTTTATAGGTTCCATCTCTACTATTGCTGAGGTATAAACCATCCTGTCTCACCTTGTAAAAATATTCCACGGGATGGATTAATTGGCCGGCTTCATAAACATGGTAATTCCCTTGCTTCTTGTTCCCCAAGTAGAAGTTGCACCAAAACATGGTTGTTTGCCAGAAGTTCTCTTTAAAATGCCATGTGAACTCTTGGCCATAAACAAGTTTTTGCTGCCCAAGATCGTCATTTTTCGATTTGCAATGGATTTCGAGATCATTTGTTGGTCCAGGACCAGGACCCAAGTCGTTGATGATGTACACATGGAGTTTCCCAGCTAGAGAAAACGACTCTGCAAACAAGGGCAATGCTATGAAAAGCTGGAGAATGAGAAGCAATTGGGTGTTCTTCTTCGAGTTCCTCATGGCTGGTTTTAATTTGACAAATTTAATGATGGTGAGATCGAAGAAGGGGGTAACAAACTGCGTATGTACAGTTACCCTCCGACAACACCCTGGAGTAGTGGAAGCCTCGTACACTGGATCGCTCTTTCTTTCTTTCTTTCTTAAATAACGTACCGGCGATCATTTCCTTAAGAGAGGCATTAAGGATAGCCTATCAGGTTACAACAACCTGAGCGGTATCCCATCATTGTAGGATTAGGATATTCTTTTTAGGTAAACAAACATCTATTCACAAAAAAAAAAAAAAAAAAATTATTATAGAAGCAAAGCTCATAGTTGACGAATTACAAAATTCCATTGACCAGAGTAAAAAAAAGTCAAACCATCCTGCTCGAAATAGACAATGCTCTCCTTTATTTGAAATTATTAATATTATTTTTTTTTTTAATTCAAATGTAGTGGCCTTCTACAGCTTTAATTAAGAGTTCCGCTAATAAATCATTTTCTAAATTAGAATGAAATACTAAGTAACTAAATATTGCCTATATATAGGTAACCTCCATTGGACTGTGTTAGATTGAGCGTTAAGGCACCAAGATTTTTGTGGACATTAGAGGTGAGTGGAAATATTGGTTTTCACAATTTCTTTTTTATGTGTGTGTATGTATGATTGTATCATTAGTAGGGTTGCAATAGGGTCGAGTTGGGCCGGGCTTTATAGAACCCTAGCCCAATCCTAAGTCCCCTTAGCTGGGCTCAGGCCCGACCCGACCCGACCCTGACTCAGGGCCAGAAAAATCCAACCCTGACCCATCCTTAGGATCGGGCGGGCTGACCCTGATTGGCCCTGATCATGGGGAAGGGAAAAGAAATGCATGGGCTGGAATAGACCGGGGAGAATATTATCAAATTTACATAAAATAACACTATAATAAAAAGTATTATATCACTTATTGTCGTCATATATAATATATTATATAAAAAAATATAGGTGACATTTAAAGTTTATAATGTATATATTATATCAATATATATTTTATAGTATAACTTAAATCAGGGTCGGGGCGAGCCAGGCCAAGCTTAGCCTGAAGCCTCAACCCTAACCCGACCCGACCCTGACTCAGGGTCAGAAATTTCCAGCCCTAACCCACCCTCAGGGCCAAATATCTCAACCCAGACCCTGTTCGGGCTCAAGGGGGGCCAGGGCGGGTTTGGGCCAACAAGACCAAACTTGCACCCCTAATCATTAGTATGATGAGCATGATGATTTATTCATGATATGCTAATGATGATCATGATGATGTATGATGATTGTATGATGTGTTACGATGAAAATTATGGTTCCATGCAATGAAATGGAAAATAATGAGAATGAACGAATTTAAATGATGAAAAAGAAAAAATGACAATTAGACCTTATAACTGCCACCTCTTTCTAATAGAGGATTAGGTACTTCTCTTCCTCTTACGCATGATCTTTTTTTTTTTTTTTTGATAAGTTCTTACGCATGATCTTTCTTACCATTATAGTTGCATCATTTTCAACATTAGTTTAATAGTTGATTAACTATACAACCGTTGTTAACCTTCTATATTCACCTAGTCTTGAAAGCATGTTTTTTATTTATTTATTTTTTATTAAAAGACTTTTGAGAATGTGATGGCAACGGCTGAAAGACTTATGATTTCTCTGTGATATTGACACCTTGAGAGGTGTCAATAAGAAAATCTCAAAAATAAAATTATAAATTATTTGACATTTGAGGTATCAATAAATAAATCCCATTTTTTAAATGATCATGGGAGAAAGTTTCGACACTGCCAAGTGCCAATATGGCGAAAGATTCTACATGTTATCACCAACTAGTGGTCTGAAAAGGTATCATCCAAGTTGACCTTACAGTTTTTAAATAAATAAACATGTGAGACCTTTTAAATTTTTACTAACGAGAGCATGAGAAAGAATTTGCACACAGAAAGAGGATGAATCTTAGCTGGAATAGCTCAGTTGGTTAGAGCGTGTGGCTGTTAACCACAAGGTCGGAGGTTCAAGCCCTCCTTCTAGCGATAATTAAGATAATTACTTTAAGGAGTAGTTCTTTTGGGAAAGGAAATTACTCTTTTTGAATGGAAATCAATTAAAAGGGATTTAGACATGTTAGATAAAGATTTTAGAGGATCCAAAGAGATTACGACTCCCATCACAATGGGTGTATTTAGTGTTTATGGTATTTTGGATGTTTGAGCTGTCAGGTGTCGACATCTCCACCTTATCCGAGGAGGATTACCCGACCTGTTAAATGTGTCCTTGGTGGACTCGCAAGCTATGGCCTAGAAGCATCCAGAGGACAATAGACTCTCCATTGCTTTTTTTGAATCTAATAAATCAAATGAATTTCTTCTTACTATAGTGAGACTCTACCCAGTTTATATTTGAGGATCTTAAGCCATGGGCAGGAAGCATCCAGAGGACAATAGACAATCCAAATAGACTCTCCATTGCTTTAATATTTCTCTTCCTCTACTGCCTGATCTTTCTTACCATTATTAATCGATCTATCATTTTCAATAAGAAAATCCTCAAGGTAAAATTATAAAGTATTTGACATTTTAAGAGATATCAATAAACAAATCCCTTTTTTAAAGGATTTTGAGAGATGCTTTCCCAAGCTGCCTTTACCATCAACCAGTGATATGAAAAGGTATCATCCATGTTGATCGGTTGATCCTACATAATTTAAAATAGATAAAACAAAATAAAATAAATTAAAAAAAAAAATCAGACCCTCGTGTTTTTGAGAGATCATGTGAAAGAATTCGCACACAGTGACACAGATAGTGTGTGAATCTTTTCCCGGACGGGATTGCTATCAAGCTACGTGGTCCTTGCACCAAATCGAAATCATGTAGAGCAACAGGAGTGGGACTTTTCATAAAAAGCCAACACATAATAATAGCTTTTGAGCAGGCATGTAAACGGATCAGATTCAGTTCAGATCTGGATATTCCCTGGTTGAATACGGATACCTCTAAATGGATTCGGATAGATTTAGATGCCGATCGAATTCAGATTTTCGACCATTTGTTTACATCTCTACTTTGTGTAACCCAGACCTTGCTCCCCCATAACAAATATTCATTGTCAATCCATATCTCTTAGATCATGATCCTCTTTTCCTCATACTCTAGAATCAATTGACTCTTCAAAAACCCTCAATATCATTATTTATTTAATTTTTTATTATTAAGTATTCAGATTTTTTTCTGGATTGATTTTTATCGGAGTATTTAGATTTTTTTTTCGAATATCCCTAAACGAATACAGATGTCCCTAAATGGATACGGATGCAGATCGAAATCGAATTTTCAGTAATCCATTTACATCCATACTTCTGAAGCATTGAGTGACATAGATTCAAGAACTTATTATTATTTTTTAAAAAAAAAAAAAACATAAAGAATACTAGAGGTTCCCTCCCAGACATGCAAACTGAGATCTTTATTGAAGCTTCAAATAAGAAGTAATTAACATTTAATCTTAGGCAAATTAAAGGGGGCGGCTATGGCCAATTGGTGAGCATGGTATAGGTTCCATCTCTAAGATGGCTGATATATAAACCATCTTGTCTCACCTGATAAAAAAAGTCTATGGGATGAATGAAATCCTGCTTCCCTGCATCATAGACGTCGTAAGAGTCATGCTTGTTGTCTCCCCAGTAAAAGTCGCACCAGAACAGAGTTGTTTCCCAGATGTTTTCATTGAATTCCCAGGTGAACTCTTGTCCAACCCAAAGTAAATGCTGCCCAAGATCGTTGTCTTTCGATCTGCAATGGATGTTTAGGTCCAATAGACCCAAGTCGTTTTTGATGTAAACATGGATTTTCCCATGTACAGTGGATGGCCCTGCAGAGAAGCCCATTGCGATGATAAGCTGAAGGATGAGAATTGCAGCTGCTGGGCCTGTGTACTTCGAGTTCCTCATGGTTTTTTTTTCTTTTTTTTCTTTTTTTTTTTTTGCAAATGGTTCGTGGTGATCACTGATCACTAGGGGTTCTTAAATAACTTGCAATTCTCTATAAGAGAGGAAACAGCTGTGCGTACATGAATTTTGCTATAAATATTATTACTTGCTCTTTTTGAATAGAATCAAGTAAAATCAGAGTGAGTTTATCTTTTGTCTGGCATTGTGTTGAAGAAAAATTAATTCAAGATTTTGTGGACTTACTTTACGGTGGAGATAGGATAGTTGGTGCAACGATAAAGGTGAAAAATCTCTTTGCGAAAGCAAGGGTAAGGTTGGGTATATTTTGATCCTTCCCAAACCTTTTAGCGGTGGGAGCCTCGTGCACTGAGTAATGGATATGTCTTTTTTAATTTGGATCTTCTATTGCCGAGCTGTCCGACAGGATCCTACTGCCAAGACACAGTAAAGTGGTAAATGACTGCCTTACCCCCACTCGGATAAGGTGCTTTGGCAGGGGTAAGGCCATCATTCCCCGCCAAAACAATATGGAAATGAAAGTGACGAAAGAGGGTAAGTCAGTCTTGGGGAGAGATTTCGAAATTCAATTTTATTTTTTTTTAGGGGGAAGATTTTTTAGAGAGATTTTATTCTAAATTTTTTTGGTAGATTTAGTAAGAGTTTCTATTCTAAACTCAAGGGAGGATTTTGGGGAGATTTTTAATATGCAGTGGAGATTTCATTATGGAGGTGTCAATTCCTAAGTTTTTGGGGGATGACTAGGAAGACTAGGCATTATGTAGATTATGAGGAGGAAGAGGATAAGGATGATTTGGCGGCAAATATGGTAACGCATGATTTGAATATTAATCACTCATTTACAAGAAAAAAAAATTCAAATAGTAATCGGAAAGACCTTTTCAAATTACATATGGATTCTCAAAATCCGATGTTCAGATCTCTAGAATCATCACTCAAAAATCAACCAATAAAGCATAATTTTCTAGCAAATCAGGGTTTCTTTTATATCATGTGTATATAAGTTTTACATGCTTAATCTATTTTCCAACCTAGCAAACTTAGATTAGGGTTAGAATTACATTGTTTTTACTATACAATACTAGTATACAAGACTAGTAATCTTTTCAGTTTTGAGTTTCTCCTAGCTCTTTGCCATGTTTTTTCTTTTTTGTATATTTTCTCATTTTTTTAATATATATGATCTTTTAGCGGACAAAAAGATTAGTAAACTTAGAAATAAAAGTATCAAATTGGAACCAGAATCGAAAAGTGAAACTGGATTTGGATCGAATAATAGGAACCGAATCGAATGGAATAAAATTTGATTATAATCTGAAACTAAGGAATAGGACCGATGCGGGACTTGGTTAGTTTCTGGATCCAACATAGGAACCGACGATTAAAACCAAAACCAAACTGAATTTGGATACCAATATATTATATTACATCAATATAGTATAATACTAATATATTATAGTTTATTAATTTGTTATAATTAAGTTTATTAATACATTATAATATTAATTAATTATAACATATATTTTACTATATTAATGTATTATAATAGTAATATATATTTTACTAGTATTAGTATTAGATTTTATAGTACTACTATATTATAGTATAACTTATTATACTATATATAAAGTATAAACCAAGTACAGGAATTGGATCCAAATAGTGTATGAACCAAATAGGAATCGTAACAGTACAGGTTCGGTATGAGTATCAAATTTTAGAACCGAGGCGGGACTTGATCTAGATCTGGATCACGTTAATATTCTCTATAACCAAACCAGAACTGAACCGAATACCCAGTTTAGACCAATTTATACCTTTACTTAGAAATTATACAAATAGAAGTAGACCAGTCTCTGATTGGACAGACAAGATGTCTAACACCTTCCTAGCCTGTAAACCTTGAACCTACCCAGATCTGAGCAAACACACTCCTTCAGTTCAATTTGATTCAAACCAAAGATTTTAGTTTAAAACTGAATGAAATCGAATCAAACCAAATAAAATTTTAATTTTTAAAATCAATATTGAATCAAATTTTTGGTTTCCATTTGGTTCGGTTTAAAAACGGCCCATTTGATTCCGGATTTTGTATCATCGATTGCGCCTGAAAAAATTTAAAAGCAGGAAATCGTAGACACTCTGTCTTATGAATCGACGGTCACAATACATTCAATGACGATACGAGACCAATCATCAGTATCCACGTGGACAGAAAATCCCGACTGGGTATCCCCGGTTACCCATCGCTTCTCCTCCTCAATGGCCAGGATTCTGTACCGAATGAACCGGTATTCAGATACACCATCAGCAACACAGAATCACAGATAGTGGATGTATCTATTTTCTCACGCAGCTGCATTCTTCAGTTTTTCAAAGTTCCTTTCTCTCTCTCTCTGTTTCTGAGGAAGCTTTTGGATCTCTACCTCTATTTTTTCTCCGGGATTTTTTTGATTTTCCGGCAATTTCAACGGAAGAATGAGATTTGGAGACCTTTGATAGGACGATTTGGTTTGCTTCTTCGACCGGATACTGATAGATTCACAGATTCTTGAGTGGTTTTGTTCGATTAATACTCTGATTCTCTTCAGCAATCATGTTTCTTATCGATTGGTTCTATGGCGTTCTTGCATCTCTGGGTCTTTGGCAGAAAGAGGCCAAGATCTTGTTTTTAGGGCTTGATAATGCCGGAAAGACAACGTTGCTTCATATGTTGAAAGATGAGGTTTCTTTTGTTCGTTTTTCCAATGTTCTAGTTTATTTTCCACGGATTTTTATTGTAAATGGTAGTTTTTGTAATGAATTTCTTGTTGTCGACAATTATGATGGGTTTTTTGCAGAGGCTAGTTCAGCATCAGCCGACACAGTATCCGACATCAGAGGAATTAAGTATTGGGAAAATCAAGTTCAAGGCCTTCGATTTGGGCGGGCATCAGATCGCCCGCAGAGTCTGGAAGGATTATTATGCAAAGGTATTTCTCGTAGTACAGAAAAATCTCCCCCCCCCCTTGATGTATAAATTTGAAGTTCTTGGAGTTTTATCTTTCTGTCAAATGATGCGATTAGTGCTTAGTAATTCGTAATTTTGCATTAGTATGATGCGGGAATTGCTTTACTGTGGACAGTTACAGTGTAAATCATTTCAGATACAATGCTTTCTGGATATATAAGATGATTTTTGCAGACTTTGATTCTTAATTGGATGTCAACAATTATAATAGGCTAAAGGAAAGGATGAATCATCATCGATTTCCCATTTGTTTCATTATGAGGTCCATGAAACCCAATTAGTTTCAGAGATATGGTAAGCATAATTGTCTCGTCTGTTGTTATTTATTTCTACACTATTCAAATGGTCTCATTTGATTCATATGTGATATCTGATTGATTCTTCTTTGTATTTGTAACTGGTTATTCTGAATAGCAGGTAGCTGCCGCAGCTTCCACCATGAAATCTGTGGTGTGTGGTTTTTGGTCTGTTAAGTGAGATGCAAGTTTAATGTCCTATTCTAACTTTATCTGAAGAAAACAGTAAGAACCTAGATGGCTTCATAGCATTTGGCTAGGTGGGATTTTATATTTGTTGTTGAATTTACAACGATCCACAACTTCGTTCTTTGAACCATAGTTTGTGAGTGGGAGTATGATAGAAGTTCATAATTGCTATTGTTGACGTCTTGCCTTGGCAGGTTCAACATGCCAGGGGTTTTTTATTTGAGCAATTGAGGTGTGGGCTCTGTATCTGCCCTTATACTCTAATTTAACATTTGCTTGGCCATGGTGATTAAGGAGAAGTTATTTTTAGTCCTTTTCGTTGATATTTCATTCTTACATTGCAGACTGATTCTGTGAATTTCCTTGGTCATATTCATCTGAAAACAAGTTTTGTATATTTGCACGGTGAAGTCAACGAATTTTTTCTTCATTGACTTGTAAGTAGAGAAGACACTAATTTCTTGAAGGAGAGTCCACAAGAAATAAACTGTTAAATTTCCCAGCCCAACTCATGTCGCGTATGTTGGATTCTCTTTCTATTTGTTATTGGATATGCCATCCTTGGAGAGGCTAGATGATGTTGGATCTTAGGTGATATTCTTTTCATGATTCTCTTTTGGCACCTAAAAAGCTCTGTATTGCATTGTAAGGTGCTTGCTAAACGTCTGCCTTTGTCTTATTGATGGATGCTATCATAAATGTAGTTGTTTCTGGTGCAGGTTGATGCTGCTAAAATGTCTGCCTTTGTTTTATTGATGGCTGGAAAAGAAAAACATCATAAATATTGTTGTTTCTAGTGCAGGTTGATGCTGTGGTGTACTTGGTGGATGCTTTTGACAGGGAGAGGTTTGCAGAGTCGAAGAAAGAATTAGATGCCCTACTCTCTGATGAGTCCCTGGCCAATGTGCCATTCCTGATACTTGGGAACAAGATTGACATACCCTATGCAGTTTCAGAGGAGGAGATGCGTTATCATCTTGGCCTAACAAACTTCACCACAGGCAAGGGGAAGGTAAACCTCACCGACTCCAATGTCCGTGCCCTCGAAGTCTTCATGTGCAGCATAGTCCGTAAGATGGGATATGGTGATGGCTTCAAGTGGCTTTCTCAATACATCAAGTAGGGGAAAGACGTAGGGAGAGAGAATCCAGACGCCCAGGTGGTATTTTTCTTCCATTCTGCTGAAGCTCCTGAAGAGGAGTTGATTTGAATGAATTGCCCACTTGGATTGATGGTGAAGGGGTTATTTAATTATCACTGTTATATCTTGTAAAGTCATTTTGTACTATCAAATTGGGGTGTGATTTTGTAGCTTCTTCAATTAAGATTGTTGGTTACTACTGTTTTACTTGTTTTTGGGTTCTTTAATTAGGTAAAGTAGGAGATTTTGTTTTATATTGTCTATTTTTGCTCGAGAGATTCAGGACATGGCAAACATAATTATGTGGATTAAGGTAGGAAAAGTGGTGGTGTCGTTAACCTAATTGCTTGAGGCTTTGGACCGTGCCCACTATTTTTGTTGCCGCCTTAATTTTTAGCTCTATCTTACACACATGCATACAATATTGCGGTTTTAACTAATGCTCCAGGTTTTGTATTTACAAGCTGATAATTGGACAAAGTTTATTGTCACTGTTCTTCAAAGGTACAATAGAAATCGTGCTGCCTCAGGGAGATTGGAAGGGTAAAAGCCCGACTACGACTGCAAGTAAGAACGCGAAGAAAATGGATAATACGGAGATGGGAGTTGTTGCTCCAGTAAATGGGCGTGTGAAGGGTGCTGACAAGTCCAATCTTTCACTGGAAGACTGACTCCCAAACACCAGATAGAGTTGTTCCTTAGCTGGATATGGGTTGCCCCTTAACTGCTCCCTCGCTCCCTCGCTCCCTCGCTCCCTCCCTTGATCTTGGCTTGATCTTGTAATCTTCTTGTTTTTCTCGGAATTAGCCCTAATGTCTTGCTTTTTTTAGTTCTCTTTTTCCATTTGCTTGCTTTGTGGATTTCGTTACCAGCTCAAATTAGTTGTAGGGTTAGGCTGCTGGTTTATTGTGGAGCTTTCTCCATATAGTCATTCTATCTCCTTTCTTATTCTTTATTATCCTTTCCTAAGTTTTGGGGGGACAATCATTGGGCTTTGTTGAATATATAAATTATGGGAAAAAAGAACTATGTGTGGAAGTGTGGTTTGCATCTGTACTCCTCCTATGATTCTATATCTCTCATCCCTATATGAAAAGATATATTTGTCCCCTTGTTTTGAGGAGGAGAAATAGACACATGAGAGTGTTGGCGCAGGCCACACTCCCAGACAGAAAATTACTTTCCATAAATTATTCACCCAAAAAAGATTGATTGATGATCTAGAGCATATAGACGACAATAAGATAATTGGTTCGGTGAGGGGAGAGAGATGGGTAGTGGGTGAAGCAGATGGGTTTCCATAGATGGTATGAGGACCTAAAAAATGGATCATGATGACTTGCAGACGTAAGTATTTTTGGGATTGGGTAGTAGGAGACAAGGACAAGGACTCTCTCCATGATGGAGGATGGTCAGAATTACTTGAATAGGGAAATTTGCAAAATTCAGACCTTCAATTTGTTGTTTCTACCAAGATCTTTTCTTAGTGCTTTTGCTCAAGAAAAGAGGAGGAATTCATGAGTCCCTTCTTCGGTTTAACTAAATGGGTTTTTCTATTTGAGTTCTCTAATGACAGGTTCCTTCTTGTTGTAAGGTACTGGATGAGTATGGGTTGCCAAGTGTCTTGCAGCATGATGAAGTTAATGGTGACCTAATTAAGGGTTGTTGAGTTCACTGTTGCTCATCTTTCAGTCTATGTGAAAGTTGCAGACGGTAATAGGGCTGGTGACAAGTGTTGTTGGAGTGAGTGAAATGCTAGAAATGGGAGAAATTATAGGGCTCGAGGAGTAAAGAACCCAATTAAGGACTGAAAATCGGTTGTCGTTGACCGGAGTTGCACAGGTCAGGGGCCGGTGTAGAGCTCTATGAGAGAGAAAGACAATGGAAGGGAGATGTGCAGTCGAAATCGTAAGACGCCAATTTCATCATCGATTTTGATGGCATAAACCATGATTCAATCCCAACACTCAGGTGGTTGTTGTTGTAGTCACACACATGAAGAGCTTTCCTGCTTTACCAATCGTATATTCATATGCATACGAAAAGAAATGTATAATGGGTATTGTTTTGGTTATTTTTGTAATACCCATTTTTTCTCTGGTTATATTAGTTAAAGGAAAATTTGAGTGGCCAGTTTTTGTAAAAGGAAACACATTTGTGGTTAATCTTGTAATTTATGGTGCACTTCATACCCATGCTCACCAGAAGGTCTCGAGTGCGAGCATCTTGGCTGCTATCTCCCCCTTCCCTCTTAAAAAAATTTGTTTTGGTACAACCCTTAAAAAAAAAAGAATTGAGAGTGGAGATAAGGTAGTAGGTGGTGTGGCTAAGGAATCGTTATCCTCTCCTGTTACAGCGTGTGGTGGCTGCAGAGGCCATGTGCACCATGTGGGGTCCGTTGTGCCACATGACCTTTGCAGTGCCGCACAATGCATTACAGCACCGTGCTGTAACAGGAGAGGATAAAAATTCGCGGCTAAAGAGGGAAACAATATGAAAGTTACAAAAGAGTGTAGACTAGTCTTGGGGAGAAATTCTATTCTATTTTTTTTTGGGTTGATTTTTGAGAGATTTTATTCTCTCTCTATATATATAGAAGGAGATTCTATTCAAAATTCAAGGGACTAAGGGAGGATTTTGGGGAGATTTCTATTATGCAAAGGAGAATTCATGATGGAGTGAGGTGGTGTATTGGTGTAATGGAGGTGTCAATTCCGAAATGTTTTTTGGGGATGATTAAGAGGACTACGCATGATGTCAATATAGATTATGAGGAGGAGGATAGTGATGGTTTGATAGCAAATATGGTAATGCATGATTGAATTTGGGTTATCTTTCTACACATTTTGTGATCAATTTTGAGGCCTATATCCAAGATGATCGTATGAAGCAACACTTGGAAATAAGTTCTTTCATTTTAAATTCAAATATTTATGCTGATTATTGTAGACATTGAATTTTGTCTCTACAGGATACTCCAGACAATGATTAATTGAGTCTGAAATTGCTTTCAAATATCATATAATAAAAAATGACCATTTTACCCCTACTACGACTTGGGTGCCTATAGCCTTTTTGGAATTGGCTGAAATTACTAGAGATGTCCATTTTATGATTTTAAACCTGAATCTAGCTTTTGGTGTGAAAAGAACATTGTTTTTGCTTGTTTCATCTTCTTTTTTTTTGGTAGTGTTTTTTGCTTATTTCATCAAAATATCTATTTTGTGGATCCTCTTGTGTAGCTTTGCATGTGTTTCTAGTAAAATTTGTGCCTGATCTCTACATAGTTTAATGGTAATCGAAAAGACCTTTTTGACTTCCGGATCTCTAAAATAGTTACCCGAAAATCAGCTAATATAGCAACATTTTCTAAGTAAATCAGGGGTTTTCGAGCCAACTAGGGCTTGCCACATGGAAAGATTCTTGGTGACACCATCAAGAGGAATCTAGCGGTGCCTCCAATTCCCTCCTAATGGTGCCACCTTAGTCAAAATGATCAAAATACCCTTCCCCTTAAAACCTATAAATAGGGCATTCTCCCCCTTCTGTTTACATAGTTCAGAATCCAAAGAGATATTCCACAAAGAAAAGAAGGAAGAAGAGAGAGAAAGCCCTAGAAAATCCCAAGAAGTTAAAAAAAATACCCAAGTGAATCCACTTCTACCTCTCCTTCCAAGTAGGGATGTAAATGGATCGGATTCGGATCGAATGTGATAAGAGCCGAATATTTCCTAGTCGAATATGGATATCTCTAAATGGATTCGGATTCGGATTTTCGACCATCCGTTTACATCTTTGCCTTGTGTAACCCGGACCTTCCTTCTCCTAGATGATACAATTCATTCTCAGTCCATATCTCTTAGATCATGATTCTCTTTTCATCATATTCTAGAACCTATTGAATCTTCAAAAACCCTCAAAATCATTATTTTTTTATTATTAAATATTCGAAGTTTTTTCTCAGACGGATTTTAATTGGAGTATTCGGATTATTTTTCCAAATGTCTCTAAAGAAATACGAATATCCCTAAACGGATATGGATGTTCACATGCTCTATCTACTTTCCAACCTAGCAACCTAGATTAGGGTTGGATTATTTACATTGTTTTTATTATACAATGTTAGTATACTAAGACTAGTAAGCATAGAAATGGTACAAATAGGAGACTGGTCTCCAACCCGTCAGACTAGATGCCTATTGCCTAGCACTTTTCCAGCCCATAAACTTTGAACATACTCAAATCGAGCAAATTAAGGTTTATCCATTGGAATTCATTTTTCTCCTCCTAAAAAGAAAAGGACATTTATAGGTCTAGATACTTATTTGGATAGCACCTCCCAAGAAACGAACTCTTTCAATTCAATATGATTCAAAGTTTAAAACTCAATCAAATCGAATCGTACGAAGTAAAAAGGGCATATTTCGATTCCCATTTTTGGTTCGGATCTTAAAGTAATCCTAGTGCTTAAAATCTTCTTTAATTCCTTGATAGTTGAGTATGGTGCAGTTTATATGTCGCGCTTGTCGGGGGTCAACTTCTCAGCCCCCAACTGCATCTACACTACATTTTTAGGGAATTGGAGAGGATTTCTTTTCCTACTCCTGGACCTATCTGGTTATATCATCAATTGCGCCCGATACAATTTAAAAGCTGGAAATCATAGATACTCTGGCTTATGAATCGACGGTCACAAGACATTCAATGACGACACGATACCAATCAGCAGTATCCACGTGGACAGAATCCTGACCGGATATCCCCAGTTACCCATCGCTTCTCTTCCTTTACGAGCACAACTGACCAGGATTCTGTACCGAATAAACCGGTATTCAGGTACACCGTGAGCAACACAGAAGATAGTGGTTGTATCTATTTTCTCACGCACCTACGAATCTTCAGTTTTTTTTCAAAGTTCCTGTTTCTCTCTCTGTTTCTGAAGAAGCTTTTCGATCTTTACCTCTATTTTTTCTCCTGGATCTTTTGATTTTCCGGCAATTTCAAAGGAAGAATGAGATTTGGAGACCTTTGATAGGACGATTTAGTTTGCTTCTTCGACCGGATACTGATAGATTCATAGATTCTTGAGTGGTTTTGTTCGATTAATACTCTGATTCTCTTCAGCAATCATGTTTCTTATCGATTGGTTCTATGGCGTTCTAGCATCTCTGGGTCTTTGGCAGAAAGAGGCCAAGATCTTGTTTTTAGGGCTTGATAATGCCGGAAAGACAACGTTGCTTCATATGTTGAAAGATGAGGTTTGTTTTGTTCGTTTTTTCAATGTTCTAGTTTATTTTCCACGGATTTTTATTGTAAATGGTAGTTTTTGTAATGAATTTGTTGTTGTCGGCAATTATGATGGGTTTTTTTGCAGAGGCTAGTTCTGCATCAGCCGACACAGTATCCGACATCAGAGGAATTAAGTATTGGGAAAATCAAGTTCAAGGCCTTCGATTTGGGTGGGCATCAGATCGCCCGCCGAGTCTGGAAGGATTATTATGCTAAGGTATTTCTCGTAGTACAGAAAAAATGCCCCCCCCCCCTTTTGATGTATAAATTTGAAGTTCTTGGAGTTTTATCTTTCTGTCAAATGATGCGATTAGTGCTTATTATTTCTTAATTTTGCATTAGTATGATGCGGGAATTGCTTTTCTGTGGACTGTTACAGTGTAAATCATGTCAGATACAATGCTTTCTGGAAATATAGGATGATTTTTGCAGAGTTTGATTTTTAATTGGATGTCAACAATTGTAATAGACTAAAGGAAAGGATGAATCATCCGATTTCCCATTTGTTTCATTATAAGGTCCATGAATCCCAATTAGTTTCTGGGATATGGTATGCATAATTGTCTCGTCTGATGTTATTTATGTCTACACTATTCAAATGATCTCATTTGATTCATATGTGATATCTGGTTGATTCTTCTTTGTATTTGTAACTGGTTATTCTGAATAGCAGGTAGCTGCTGCAGCTTCCACCATGAAATCTGTGGTGTGGTTTTTGGTCTGTTAAGTGAGATGTATGTTTAATTTCCTATTGTAACTTTATCTGAAGAAAACTGTGAGAACTTAGATGGCTTCATAGCACTTGGCTAGGTGGGATTTTATATTTGTTGTTGAATTTATAACGATCCACAACTTCATTCTTTGAACCATAGTTTATGAGTGGGAGTATGATAGAAGTTCATAATTGCTATTGTTGATGTCTTGCCTTGGCAGGTTCTACTTGCCAGGGGTTATCGATTTGAGCAATTGAGGTGTGGGCTCTGTATCTGCCCTTATACTCTAATTTATCATTTGCTTGACCATGGTGATTAAGGAGAAGTTATTTTTAGTCCTTTTTGTTGATATTTCATTCTTACGTTGCAGAGTGATTTTGTATATTTCCTTGGTCATATTACACAAGTTTTGTATATTTGCATGGTGAAGTCAACAAATTTTTTATTTCTTGAAGGAGAATCCACAAGACATAAACTATTAGATTTCCCAGCCCAACCCATGTCGCTTATGTTGGGTTCTCTTTCTATTTGTTATTGGATATGCCATCCTCGGAGAGGCTAGATGATGTTGGATCTGAGACGATATTCTTTTCATGATTCTCTTTTGTCACCTAAGAAGCTCTGTATTGCATTGGAAGGTCCTTGCTAAATGTCTGGCTTCGTCTTATTGATGGCTGGTATCATAAATGCAGTTGTTTCTGGTGCAGGTTGATGCTGCTAAAATGTCTGCCTTTGTTTTATTGATGGCTGGAAAAGAAAAATATCATAAATATGGTTGTTTCTGGTGCAGGTTGATGCTGTGGTATACTTGGTGGATGCCTTTGACAGGGAGAGGTTTGCAGAGTCGAAGAAAGAATTAGATGCCCTACTCTCTGATGAGTCCCTGGCCAATGTGCCGTTCCTGATACTTGGGAACAAGATTGACTTAGCCTATGCAGTTTCAGAGGAGGAGATGCGTTATCATCTTGGCCTAACAAACTTCACCACAGGCAAGGGGAAGGTAAACCTCACCGACTCCAATGTCCGTCCCCTCGAAGTCTTCATGTGCAGCATAGTCCGTAAGATGGGATATGGTGATGGCTTCAAGTGGCTTTCTCAATACATCAAGTAGGGGAAAGACGTAGGGAGATAGAATCCAGACACCCAGGTGGTATTTTTCTTCCATTCTGCTGAAGCTCCTGAAGAGGAGTTGATTTGAATGAATTGCCCACTTGGATTGATGGTGAAGGGGTTATTTAATTATCACTGGTATATCATGTAAAGTCATTTTGTACTATCAAATTGGGGTGTGATTTTGTAGCTTTTTCAATTAAGATTGTTTGTTACTACTCTTTTACTTGTTTTTGGGTTCTTCAATCAGGTAAAGTAGGAGATTTTGTTTTATATTATCTATTTTTGCTTGAGGGATTCAGGATCTGGCAAATATAATAATGTGGTTTAAGGTAGGAAAAGTGGTGGTGTCCTTTACCTAATTACCTCAAGACTTTGGACCCCGCCCACTATTTCTGTTGCCTTAATTTTGAGTTTTATCTTACACACATGTATACAATATTGTGGTTTTAAGCAATGCTCCATCCTTTTTCCAAAGGATGTTTTTGTATTTACCAGCTGATAATTAGCCAAAGTTTATTCACTGTTCTTCAAACATATTCTTACTGTTCTTCTAAGTATCGGTGCTAGATGAAAATGCTGTAATGGGGGTAGCTGGTGTCACAAATATTGATTGATTAGCTGGAACAAAAAACTATTTTATTATTCAGGTGAATGAAATCTAGCTGTTGGGTATAATTTTATCCCTCTTCCCCTTATTACAAGTAGTCTGTAGTATCTTTAGCTGAGCTGACGCTAGTTCGGTTGGTTGGAGGCTTGTCGGTTGATGTGTTTTTCCTCCATGAGATCATGTGTTTGATTCTCTTGATCACATTTGTCGGTTAGTTGGCTTATGGACCCTTAGATGAAGATAGACCAAAAAAAAAAAAAAAAAAAGTTATCTTTGGCAGCATTACTAATTGTTGAATATGGCAATCAGTGGTTCGGGCCGGTTTCAATGAGGACCAGTTTGTTTCAGTCTAGTATTAGGCTATGTCAAAACCAAATCGTTATGACAAATTTGGTTTCAATTTCGATTTGATTTGGTATTTTATAAGGTTGATATATATACGGGTTTTTATTTGCCGACAATCAAGTTGTTATTGGCTTGCACCCCAATAAAAGAAATTTTTTGTTATTGGCTTAGTTTCGTTTTTCACATGTGCACATTAAAAATATTTTAGGGTAAATGGTTCTTGACGTACCCAACGTTTGGGAAAATTATACGTAAGATATCTAATATTTGGAATCTTGTCTTTTGTGTTTCTTTTTTGTGGTAGAAGAATCTAATCATTTATAAGATGTTTGAGGTATCATTATACAATTAAAAAAAAAAAAATGTTTGAGCCATCTCATTTTTCATCGATATTATGTTTGATGTTGTTTTTTCTAAATCTCAAATTTACCCTTTGACTAATCAAAAGAAAAGATTTTTTGAACCTTTATATAAAAGATAAGGGAAAAAGTTCTCTGTTCGACAGTGTGGTTTATGCCAGCATTCACATGAGTCTATCTCTTTCTTCCTTATGTTAAAAAACTCTTCTACCCCTTTGTTTTAAGGAGAAGAGAGATAGACACATGGGCGTGCTGGTGTAGGCCACACTTCTGTGAAGAAAACTGATTCCCAAAAGATAATTTGAGAGAGAGAAAGAGAGAGTGACTCAGATCCATCGAACCAGGCCCAAACCTATTCTGAAATCAGATTGAGATTACATAACCTCAATCACCACCAAAGCAGAAAAGCAAAAGAGAAATACTTGGAACTTGGAAGCCATGCATGTTTGAATTTTATTAATCAATTAATAGTAGTAATTGCTCTGGGCTACCATTACAGTATACTTCACGTAAAAGACAAGCATAGTAAACTAAGTAAAACCATACACAGACACACAGAGAGAGAGAGAGAGAGAGAGAGAGAGAGTTCATTGGCACTGGGCGAAGATCGATCTCTGTTTGCGTCTTTGTTATGAAATTTAATTAGAGAGCTCTTTTAAGGAATGCTTCCTCCCCCAGTACCGTTTCTCCCACTGGCTCCATCAACACCACCAGAACCACTGCCAGCACCAAAACCAGAACCACAACCACCGGATCTGCCACCTCCACCTCCGCCACCACCACCTCCACCCCCTCCTCCCGTACCAGTTCCACTGCCAGCCCCGAAACCCCATCCGGCTCCTGAACCACCTCCCGGACCATACCCACCCCCACCTCCACCACCACCACCACCACCACCACCTCCTCCTCCACTACCTGTGGTTGAGGACAGTGTAGGAGAACGCGGGGTTGTAGTTCGTGCAGAGAGAGCAAAGCTAATCAAAAGCAAGAAAGCTGAGGACCACAGAACCAAACGAGCCATTTCTAAGGCATGCACGCATCATAGCTGATGAGTAAAAGTTATATATATATATATATATATATATATATATATAACAAGGAAAAGAGGTGGAAATTCATGAATTGGTTTTGGATCTTACTAACGTTGCAGCCTCAGACTCAGAGACTCAAGAGGATTTCGTGCATGCTTACTGTATGTGTCATTTCATATACTGCATGTAACCTAGCTTGTTGTATATATGGAAAATGTAGAAACAGTGGAGCAGGCAGAAGCAGCAATTCTTTCTGACATGCATGCATACACCGACACGCCTTTCAGTCATTATTCATTCCGGAAAACTACAGATTTTCATCTATTACCTGAATATCTGGGTTTAAGCCTCTTTTTTTTTTTTTCTTTTGTTTTGGGTAGAATATCTAGGTTTAAAATGTTACACCAAATTTCAGGCTCTCTCTCTCTCTTTGTTCCAATTTGGGAAAAGTGGGAAACTATGACATGGTTTTCGACTGTAAGACCAAATGGTTGGTATTTGATGGATACTTCAAAAATTTTAAAGTTGATGGAATGCGATAAATTAAATCCCTTAATCTATCTCATACTAGGCTGACCCAATCTAATGCTCATACACTAAATCAAGTATCATTACGTGCATAACAGAAAATGATTGCACATTGTACCAGACATGGTACGAAATGACCTCCCTAAAAGGTGGAAATGCCCTTGTTGATGCTTCTGCGTGTAATCCCATTGGTCCCTTGCATATGCAAGGGCCACACTCCCTCATAGAGAACTCTTCCCTCTTTCAATATTTAGGTTCTGTGAAAAAATTTATAGGTAAAAATTAAATATAGAAAAAAATTACATGTTGACAAAATTTCCAGTGTTTACCTTCAAGGTAAAGTATGATATATAAATATCTTTGTAAGATTTTTCAATGCTTGTTTGCAATTTATTTTATATAATAAAATTATTTTAAAAATTACATAAGATGTCATTATAATAAATTTGAGTT
Source organism: Telopea speciosissima (assembly GCF_018873765.1). Lineage (NCBI taxonomy): Eukaryota > Viridiplantae > Streptophyta > Magnoliopsida > Proteales > Proteaceae > Telopea > Telopea speciosissima. The sequence continues at coordinate 23,273,551 of NC_057922.1, read as the reverse complement.
AGGCATCCCAAATTTGGTGGTTGTAACTTGCTAAACATCTATGAACATGGGACCCACAAATGCATGCATAGGCATTATATATTCCATCACAAGGCAACAAAAGATCGATACACTCAATGTGGAGTGCATTCTTCTTTTTTTTGTTCCAATGGTTAAGTTTATAGTCATTCTTCATGTATTCAAACTTGCTAATCCTTAGAGTAGGGGTGTCAAAACCTAACTTGAATTGAATCCATCGAAACTGAGCCAAACTGAAACTGATATAAGCTTATTGAATAATATTTCGGATTGGGATTTTGTAACACCGAAACCAAACTGGACCGCACCAAAACCGATAAGACACCAAATTGAACTTAAAAAATCGAATTGAAACTGAACCCAAAACCGATATAACTATATAAGAAACTGATACCAGCCCAAAATTCATAAAAGAAAATATACTTATTTTATACTTCTGAATACATTTACATGGTAAATCAAAACTAACCCGATAAAAATTCGAAACCAATAATACACCCTTATTGGATCATGTTTTGAACTCACTCATTCTCACATTGAAATTGATGAAACGAAATCAAAATCAATCCAAATCGACCGATTAAACACCCCCCCCCCACCTTAGAGGAACACAGTTCTTATTAGTCAAGTATAATTTTTGCCTTTCCATATAAATTTTGATTGAAATTTATAAGCATCAATTATTGTTGAGTTAGATCTTAGAAACCAAAGTTGGAGTCATTTGGTCCAGCTGACACCGCCCTCGATCTCAATGTGTGTTGGGTTTGTAAACGGCGATCGAGACTTAGCCTGCCAACTCTAATTTCATCTAAAGTCTGAGATCAGCCGTCAACTACTCAGTCAATTCCAAGCTAGATATGACAATTCCAGGGTCAGGATATATACTGATGGAACGTAGAATGTTCTCTCTCGTGTGATTTCAATAAGGTTAGTTAGTATCCATATATCAACTATATATATCTTTGTTTAATTTCTTTCTTTAAAAGGCCAAAAAGAACCCAGGGACATGTTAATTCAACGTCAACACATTGAAAGACAACAAACAGTAATGCCTCAACAAAATTTTGAATTACAGGATCATTCATGCAATCCTTTAAATCACAAACAAGAGTTAAAGAATCTACTAATATACCCTTCACCGTCCAGACATGGATTTCAGTAGATGTTGTGTTATGTGTCAAACGGGGTCCACACTAGTGAAAGCCAAAATTCCACGCTAACATTAATTATTTCATCCCACCTTCCTCTTTATCTTTTCTATGTAAAGCAGGGAGAGGAATGGATGTTATACCGTACAAAGACAGTAGATATCTTCAATGGGTGAGTGGTAGTAGAACGTACGTATGTTATCCCAACTTATTCTCACGTTTTTCAATTGTAATCGTGGCTTTGGTATAAAATAATCTAAATCGTGCATTCAATTCTCGCCTAGTAACCGGTTTCTTCTTGTTATGGTAATCAAAACCAGAAAACAAAAAATTAACAGAGGGACTATTCGTTGAGTTGAGAGAGTTGGCTGCAAGCCTGCAACTTGCACTGTTAATTAGGCGTGGGAGGGCTATGATGTGTAGGAGAAAGAGAGAGGAGGATATGGTGCTACGGGGAGTAGGGGGTTTTTTTAGAAAGCTAAATCATATTCAACCAATGACATTGTTCTAGATTATTGTGTATTTTAGGAATCCTAATCAAATGGGAAGAACTTTAGCTTCCAAGTGGTTTCTTCTACAAAATAGAAGTTTCACAAAAAGTCTTAACGAAGTTGAAAAAGAGGCAAAATTAGAGAAGAGACATTTGGAACCTCTTCTCATTTTTTTTTATTTTTAAAATCAATCTTCCTGAACTTAAAAGCTTCCATCAATCAAAATGAAGGTACCAGCATCTCCCCATGGATTGCTATTAAGCAATTTCAACAACTTCACCACCAAGATTTGAAGGTAGGTCACATCTAAATCTCTCTTCCCTTATAGCCAACAATTCTGGGTTTCTTAAAGCCTACAACTTCTGCAATTCTATGCCAGTTTCCCCAAGAAAGTTTTTAAGTTTGACTTTAATCGCAGACCTCATAGACATGGAGGATGTTTTGATACCGGTGAAGTGGGAGCAAAAATAATTGCTAATAATGGTTGTGGGTGTGGTGGTAGTGGATGTGGACTGTCGAGCTGATCTACAACCACTCTCTCCTGGTGGTCGAGCTGATCGTAGAGCCCCATTGCCTTGACTCTATTAGGGGTGCAGTAGTTTGATTGCTGAGTGAGTGCGAGGTGACTCGTGCAATACGGCTTTGTTGTGAGTTGTATCTTTGCAGCTTTCGGACAAGTGAACAGTGGGCGAACACTAGGGTAGGAGCGAGAGATACAAGTTTAAGATGCTCGAAGGGCTGAAGGGAGCTGCAGAGAGGTGGAGTAGGGATGGGATGCAGAGGGTGGGAGGAAGATATATGTGTAAGGGTATTTATGTAATATCCCTTTATATGTTCTAATATAATCCTACTTGTATTAATGCCCAGTGTGAGGGGCAATCTAGTAATTAGCCCATCGACCTAAACCCTAGTTTTCCTATATATACTAGTGGAGGCGCGATGCAGGTATTCCAAACTAGATACTCGGGGTGTAATGCTTTAAGCAACCTTGTGCTTAAAACCCTAACCCTAACAATCTTAAAGCATTATTATTTCGTTTCTCTACGATCAAGATCGCTTTGGATTTTTGGATTTTCGGATTCACGTTCGGCTTTGAAATTCACAAATCTGATTTTGAGAGATCGTACCTCACGGTTCTGGTTTATTGGCGTTTATCATTCACGGTAGTGCGTTATCCGATCGGCTTTAAAGCTCTCCAATTACTTCATTGGTTTGATCAAAGGAAACCACAAAGTACGTTGCGAGGCCGTCAGAGGCCTTTTGTCAAGAGCTCTTCAAATTACGCTTCGATTTTTGCATCTTCTCGGTGCTTTCATTGTTAGATAGCAAGAGATAAAAAGGGTGAACGCATTAATTGCTTTCAAAGGCATTAATTGCTTTGAATTGAAAGGGCTTTGTCACAAGATTCGTTTTTCTTTATTTTATTAAAAAAAATAAATAAAAAAATCAAAAGAAGAAGTGATTTGACCTTTGGCGAATCTTTCTTCAAAGTTATTATTTGATTAGAGAAAGTCAAAAGTTGTTTTGTGTGGTGATTCTCAAGGCTGTTTGATTTGTTGGATTTGGAAAAAAAAAGAAAAAGGAAGAAAGATCCGTACAAACTCTCCTTTCATTCTATTGGTTTTGGTTACTGTCCGTGACCAGACCATCATCGACCAACGATCGCATCGGCGGCCGACGTTGTTAGCGATCGCGATCCGTGTCAACAAGCACCAACGTGCACATCATAAGTGTTGATGCCGCTGCGCACCACCACTTTCTTTTCCTCCTTCATCTAAATCCAGGGTTCTCCATCTCAGGTGTGACTGTTCCTTGAGCATTTATTTTTTTTATTTGATCTTTTGTTTGGGTATATAAACAAATCACTTAATATGGAGAACACGCTGTTCCAATTGAGATGATCAAATTGGAAAGCTTTAGTGGCTCGAGTTCAGTTCTTGGAAAAGGAGGACTCGGTTTGGATTGAAGTACCTCAATATTTTCTACATCGTAGTAAATAAATTTTCCGATTGTACGGACCTAATCAAGCCCAATGGATAAGTGATGAAGACTTTGCAAAGACTACCTATTGAACTGTCGCGATAGGCGAGAGACCTATAGTAAATATGAGATCTGCAAAGAGATTTGGGAAAACCTAGAAGCCCAATTCAAAAAGGAGGAGGACCTATCAAAAACTCACTTGGTTGACAAGTTTATGGACTTCAAGTTTCAAGAAGATAAGGAGATACTTCCACAAGTATGGACTTTGAGAACTTGAGAACAAAATTGAACCAAGAAAACATCCCCGTTGTTGATGCATTCTTAGTGGGTGCAATTATCTTTAAGTTACCCTCTACCTGGCATTCCTTTAAAAGCGAGATGCACAGAAAGAAAACACAAGTGGGGCTGGATGATCTCAAACGGTTCATTAGAATCGAAGATGAGAACAGAGCCGAGAATAACTTGGAGATGGTGAAACAACAACGAGGCATCGCCAATTTGGTTTCACAACCCAAGAAATATCCTAGGCAGTCCAAGCCACCTAAGAAAGAACCCCAACAGCTTGGAGGCCAAAAGCCTAATTTTAAAAAGAGGGGCAAGTGCCGCAACCGTGGAAAGTGGGGTCACTATGCATCCGAGTGTAGGGGTCCTAAGAAAGGGAACAACGACACACCACGAAGGAAGTTCACATGCTGGTGGACAAGATGAGCCTACTAACTTTGTTTCCATGATTGGCAAGGGTAAGGGGTTGGCGATACATCTTGATTGGTGGTTAGACTCGGAGCGACTTGTCATGTTTGCAATAGCAAGGACCCGCTCCCCGATGTTGTTCAAGTAGCGTAGATCACAGCATTGTTGCAAATGGAGACGTCGTGGAAGTGGCTCAACAAGGGACAGCGAACTGGTTCTCTCATCGGGTAAAATATTAACTTTGGAAAATGTTAAAATCTTTCCCGATTTTGAAAAGAATTTAATTTCCATTGGAATTTTGCTTGATCTTGGCATATCTATTACTTTTAGTAGTGGTAGAGTAACATTGTCTGTTAACTCCTTTTATTTTGGATGTGCTTATAATTTGAATGGTATGTTTAGGTTGAGTTTAGCTAATGAGACAATAAACCAGGTTAACCATAATTTACTTGATCCCAAAATACTACATTGTAGGTTAGGACATGTGAACTATAGGAAAATGCTCAAACTAGCTAAAACTCATAATTTACCATTAGACACTTCAATTAGATTTAACGATGTGAAGTGTGTGCTCAAACTAAAATAACTAGAAAACCGTTCGAACCGGTTTCTAGGAGCACTCAACTTCTTGAACTTATACATTCGACATTTGTGACTTTAAAAGCTACACAACTAGAGGAGGCGGAAGTATTTGATAACATTTATAGACGATTTTTCTAGATATTGTCATTTATACTGTTAAAATCTAAAGAGGAAGCTTTTGAAAAATTTAAAATTTTCAAGAATAGGGTAGAAAATCGGTTGAACTTGAAAATTAAAAGATTTAGAAGTAATAGGGGAGGAGAATACAAATTGACAGAGTTCAAGGAATTATGCCTCTGCAGCATAATCTTTGAAACTATCGCTCCTTACTCACCTCAATCAAATGGCATAGCTGAAAGAAAGAACAGGACGTTAACGAAATGTTAAACTTCATGTTGTTGACAATAGTATGCCCTCTTGCTATTGGAAAGAAGCAGTGTTGATTGCAAATCACATTCTAAATAGACTACCACATTCAAAACTGACTTCTACACCTTATGAGCTATGGCATAATCATCCTGTAGATATGACACTCTTAAGGTTTGGGACTGTATAGCTTATGTTAGGATACAAGACCCTAGGAGACCTAAGGTGGGAACTAGAACAAACACTTGTGTATATCTAGGTTGTGCGAAGACATCTTGCAGACCGATTTTGGATCTATCAACCAATGTGGTGATAGAATCTAGGGATGCTATATTCTTTGAGGATAAATTCCTTAGAGATAAAGGCCTGACCTTGCCTGGTTTGGTGAAGTGGTTACAAAATCACTTTTGGAATCAACCAATTGTTTCGACACTACTCCCACAATGCTCCTTGAATCGAATCCGAAGAGTATCTACTAGAGATCGAGTACCCAAGAATTTTGGTGAGGATTTTGTGACCTACCATTTAGAGGCTGATCCATCCACCTATAAGGAAGCGATGAGATCTAGGGACTCCTGTTATGGAAAGAAGCCATTGATGAGAAAATGAGCTCTTTAATGCGAATGAGACCGGCACCTTGTTGATCCGCCTAGAGGGGCCAAGACAATAGGGTGTAAGTGGGTTCAAGAAGAAACTTAATCCGGATGGGTCTATAGCCAGGTATAAAGCACGATTAGTAGCTAAGGGCTATAAACAGTGAGAGGGATAGATTATTTTGACATCCACTCTCCGGTCCGCCATTTGGCAACAATAAGGATTCTTCTTGCCATAGCATCTATTGAGCACTATGTTGTGCATCAAATGGATGTAAAAACGGCTTTCCTTAATGGAGACCTAACAGAAGAAATCTACATGAACCAACCTGAAGGGTTTGTCATGGAAGGTTCCAAAAAGAGTTTGTAAATTAAACAAATCTCTCTATGGTCTTAAACAAGCACCTAAATTGTGGCATGAGAAGTTTGACAAGACAAGTAAAGAGCTTTGGTTTTCAAACCAAGCAACTCGGATAAGTGCCTTTATTTTTGTCCGAGTCAAACAAGGTCGCGATTATTTGCTTGTATGTAGACGACATGTTGATTCTAGGTTCGATCTCTCCGTAGTGAGTGACATTAAAGAAACCTTGTCCAAAGAATTCAGCATGAAAGATCTTGGTGTGGTAGACACCATTCTTGGAATGAGAGTAAGCTTAGTGAGCAAGGGATCACCCTTAATCGACTCATTACATTGAGAAGCTACTTTCTAGTTGGAGATACGGTGATTGTAAACCGATTGAGACACCCTATGACTACAACAAACGGTTGAAACCTAACACAGTGACACCGTGAATCGATTAGATTATTCTAAACTGATTGGTAGTCTCATGTATGCAATGAGTTGCACTAGGCCGCATAGCCTTTACGGTAGGCATGCTTGAGTCGTTTCACTAGTAATCCTGGAAAAGAGCATTGGGATGCCCTATCGAGGCTGATGAGATACCTTAAGGGTACTCAAGGTTATGCTTTATGTTATAATGGACATCCTCCAACTTTGGAAGGATATTCGATGCATCTTGGTGCTCGATTTGGGAGACAAGAGATCCACCAAGGGTTATGTATTTACACTAGGAGGAGCATGTAGCATGAAAATCCAAAAGACAGACTAGTATTGCTCTGTCATCTATGGAATCGAACTTTATGCTCTAGCTTCAGGGAGATGAAGCAGAGTGGATAAAGGATCCGATTATGGATATTCCATTGAGGAGTTTTAAGTTAAACTCTATATCTATATTCTGTGATAATCAAGCAACCAAGACGATTGTGAATAACTCACTCTTTAATGGTAAGAGGAGACACATCATGAAAACAGGCTATGCTTGAATTATAGAACGAACAAGGGATTATCACTTTGATTGATGTGAGATCGAAGGATAATACGCGATGCCCTTACAAAGGGATTGAACAAAGATCAAACATTCAAAACTACGGGGAGATGGGGTTAAAGACCATTTAGTCGGTCTTAACCTAACCCGATATTATTTTGAATTATTCGAATCTCATCTAGCCTTGGTAAGCATTCGGGACAGTTTATCGTTTCGATAACTTAGTTAGGTTACTAAGTATGGGGTTTGTGAAACCATTCCAAACTTGATGGGGTAGCAAATTTTCATGTGAAGTCTCCTTACTTTGTTATTCCACAAAGGAATATGGAAAATGTCCGATATGTTTCAATGATATTGTGCTAGTCTTTATGTCATTCCAAATTTGATGACATGTCTTTCATAGTATGGTGTACCATTCCAAATTTGATGATACAACATAAATCTATGACTGATATGACGAATACGATATTCTAAATGGAAACATGGTATGGTCCTTATGATAGAGACTATATAGGATCGAGTTCTTGTAAAGAAACTTGATGATGATGCTTATTGTTTTTTGATTTACCTTCACCATATATGAAATGTACTAAGTTCTTATTGTTGAACTAGATACTATTGTGCAAATGATTGAATTCATAATATCTTATGAAATTCATATTTGACAAATTACGAGAATGGCGAAGATGGAGGAGAACGGTTGAATCGGATCTCGATGAGGATGACTTACTTGATGAGTAAAGTCACATGGATTGCAAGGACTTTTCCTTTTGATTATTTCTTTTGGTTTAGCCACTTGCATGTGGAACTTGGATTTATTGTTGGGTTTAGTTTTGATCTAAAACCTTTGTTTTATTTCTTGAAGTTTACTTATTTCTTATTTGATTTATTGGATTATTGATATTCAATTTATATTAATTCAATTACTGATTGAACAATGGTTCCTATACATGTGTAATGGATATATGTAGAACATAGGAGGAGATTGTAAGGGTATTTATGTAATATTCCTTTATATGTTCTAATATAATCCTACTTGTATTAATGCTCAGGCTGTGAGGGGCAATCTAGTAATTAGCCCATCTGACCTAAACCCTAGTTTTCCTATATATACTAGCTGGAGGCAGCAGTCTAGGTATTCCAAACTAGATACTCAGGGTGTAATGCTTTAAGCAACCTTGTGCTTAAAACCCTAACCCTAACAATATGCAGGGAGAGAGGGGGAGGTGGGAGTGAAAGAGAGAGTAATGTGGGAATGCAACCACAGTGAAGGGGAGAGAGATCACCGTCGGAGCTTGTGTCAGGTAAAATGAGATAAAGTAGTTTAACGGCTTAGATTCAATGGTTTTAAATCAACAGTTATTAATTTCAGGACGACCTGCAAACTTATTTTCATGTACGTATTGTGACTCTTAAGCCATCTTTAATTTATTCATTCCTTAGCAATACGATTAAAGTGGTAATTGATTTGTTTGTGTTTTTTACTTAATCAGGTATCAAGAAACGTTGGGTTGTAGCAACTAGCAACCAACAGTGACTACTTTGAGTACAGAAAGAGTTTCTGTGTACATACATGTCAGGTGCCAACACTTGTCTCATTTCTTTTCATTTAAAATATGAAGTGGGGTATACAGAAGCAAAATTGACTAAGTGTTGAAACCTAACATGTACACATATGTGAGTGTAATTACAAAGGATCCATTCTCCTTGACGTCCTAAGACTCATCGGGTTTTAGATATAATAGCTAGTGAACCCTTCTATAGGATTGCTCATCTGCTTTTGTGTTCAGATGAGCAATCCTTCTAAGGTGTTCTTCCAATTGATAACTTATAAGTGTATTTAGAATTTGACATATTTTTTTAATTATCTTTTATTTTATTTTTAAAAATTTTTTAATAGAAAAATTATAAAAAGATTTTAAAAATAAGTTGAGAATAACATATCATTATCATATATATACATATGAAATGACACTATTATCCTCATTAAAAAGACCCTTTTGAAAATAAGATAAGGGTAATTAAAAGCTGATGTCAAATAATACAGGAAATACATTTGACAGTCTTCGATCTTATAAAGTCTGACTCAGCAGTGTCCTTTCAATGTGGGGTTGCCCCATCCTATTAAATCTTCATTACATTTCCTACCTTCTACTGTTTTCCCAAACATGAAGCTTTATTGAGGCCTTGAGGGTGCTTGGAGGCTTAGAGCCTGGAGGGTTCATTTTATTGCCCAAGAGTCCAAGACCTTCCTATACAAATTCCACAAGCTCAAGTTACCGTCAAGTGTTTACCATGCTGGTTCAAAACTTTTACCAAACAAAAAATAGTTCAAAACTCTCATTTATTATTGGCAGTTGTTTTTTGATCAAGTTTTGACCAAAATCCAAACCTTTGACCTGTTTGGTTCACTGTTGTAACCACTCCTATATATATCAATTTGGATTCTCTACTGTCGAGCTGCCTGACAGGACCGTATGCCCAAACATGGTGTTGCGCACAATGTACGCCTTACCGCTGCTCAAACACTTTGCCCGAGTAAAGGTACGACGGTCATTAATTGTATCTAGGCAGCACGAGATTGCACTGTTTTAAGGAAATTGCAAGTTCACACCTTTGCATTCTATTAATTTCAGACGAAGTACATCCAAGATCTTGATTAGCAAACTTGCATTAAAAACTAGAAATACTAAAAAGAAAAAGAGTAATAATCCTCACACTTAACTAACGTAACAACCAAACCTACTACAAACCCTTAACAAAACGCTGATAAATAAGTAGGGTTATGCTGATATGAAACCTCGGTTGATTAGCCACTAACTTAAGCACACCCATGGGCTACACGTGAAGGTCATGCATGATAATGGTATGAACGAAGTCAAGGGAAAGGGAGAACACCACCACCAGCACCGACTCCGCCACCAGCTCCACCACCAACGCCACCACCCAAACCAGCACCTCCCAAGCCACCTACCCCTCCTAACCCACCAAGCCCACCGACCCCGGCACCAGCACCACCAATGCCACCAAGTCCACCAAGGCCGCCGAATCCACCGACACCACCGAGTCCACCAACTCCACCACCGATTCCAGCACCACCACCAATGCCGCCGACAGGGAGGACACCAGCCACACCGCCAATGCCGGCAACGCCACCAACGCCACCGTATGAGATAAAGTTCTTTTGGTCGTTGAGACCCGCGTCGGTTGGCACATTGCCATTCTTGTTGTTGTTGTCGTCTACAGTTTTGAGAGTAGCTTCGGTAGGAATGTTCCTAGCAGTTGTTTGGACGATGGCTAGGGCAAACAAGACCATCACCACATTCCATTTCGCCATTGATCTCCCTCTCACGCACTCACACACACACACACGCACAGTCACTCTCTCCCTACCTATCACTCTATATGAAAGCTAAAGCTTCCAAACTGAGAACCTTAGATGGTGTACGTGGTGATGTTGTTTGATGGTATCCAACCCTTTTATAGACGAGAGGGGAGTGAATTTGAGCGGTTAGGGCACAGTTATGAGTATTTAAGGGCAGGTTAAATGCCCTTCCCTTCTCCCTACCACGAGAGACAGAGTAAGTTGGTGTGGTCTGATTAAAAGCTTTTAATTTCAAATTAAAAGACCCATAATGTATATTTCAATGATTCATTGATGGTCACAGACAGAAGCCTAGCTACTCTTGAGAGTCTATAATAAAGAGTATCGGTGGCTAATAACTGGCTATTACAATGTCTGGACTGAAACTTAGGTTTACAATGTCCTCTTTCGATCTCCTCATTAAACCCTTCCCCCTACTGCCGGATTCATCTACGGTTTCCTTCATTGGTGTTAATCTGCACTCTAACGTCACGTCGAGGGCCAGATCCTCTCCAATGACATTTAACTATTAGAACCACGCCCCATGGTTGGTGTGAGATCGACTCTTATGGTTAAATGTCATAATGACCCTTTCCTTAAGATTTATAAAATAAAGACCAAGTTTTTCCTTCACCTATAGTTAAGGTATTCCCCATGAATTAGACTCACAGAGGTCCGATATGAAGACCTGCATATTTGAACTATATATGGATTTCTTTCAATAAAATTTTCTACATAAAAAGACTAAAGTTTCCCTCCACCCATAGAGGACGGTTCACCCACCATCCTACGGTTCAAAACCCTTCCTAGGGTTTTAGTATATTCTAGAATACCGTTCCGATACCTTTTCCTACTCTCTCTCATTCGGTGCCATTCACCATGGGTGGAGGGAATCTCAGTCCTAAAAGAATGGAGAAAGTTTTCCTCCACCCGCAAAGAAGGGTTCACCCATCCATCAAGAGTCATTATTATTTTGCTCTCTACTTTATGAAATTGATAATGTCATCCACACTCTCCTATCCCAAAACACCCAAACTGCTACGCAAGGGATTCTCCATTCACTGTGGTATTTATCAAATATACAAATTTTATTCCTACTTCCTTTTATGAGCAAGGATTAAAAAATCGGAGTTGGATCGTCCTGGATCCGATTCTTTTCAATCCGGTCGGTCAACCCCTTCTAAATTCTAGGATCAGGGAAGATTTTGGTGGATCCAGATCCTCTATGGTGCGGGCTACCCCAACGGTCGTGCTGTGTAGACACAGGATCGCACGCAATGACCGCTTGCCTGAGCACCTTGCCCGGGTGGAGGTAAAGCGATCATTGCACGTGACCTTGTGTCTGTACAACACACGGACGTTGGAGCAGCGCACCGTAGAGGATCTGGATTGGGTTTTGGCTGATTCCTCACTAATCCTAGCTACCTCATTCTGATCCATATTACAATCGGGCGGGTGGAGCCGATCCGGATCCCAATTCCGGGTTTTACATATATGTGGATTTACAAACACGTACACCCTTACACGTAAATATGCATTCAAATAAATACACCTATCAAACTAGGACAAGGGTAGTCTGGCAAAATTTGATGGATGATACAGGTGCAGTACGTACTGACAGAAAATGAAAATGAAAGGACTACTGGTTCTTAAAATTTAGGCAATGACAACTATCTTCCAACACCCAATTGAAGCTGGACTGGAGCAACAGCAACACCGACTTTGTAGTCTTGAACACCAACATGCTTCATGTATCAAAAGAGAAGATGAAGTTCCATCGTCTCTACCAATCAAAAGTGAACTAACTACATAATCGGCTAATAATGAATTAATTAAACCTGCAAAAACCAATGAAATAAATGATAGCTTTTGAGTGCAGTTTTATAATGAGATGGCAAATTAACTCCATCTGATTCATCAGCTTACCTCCTAAAGCACAGGACACATTACTCCATATTTATTAGCAATAAGCATAAAGATCGCTCCAATTCACATTCTGGTTTACAAATGTATCTCTAGCTAATGCTATTATTTAACTACTATTGTAGAAAGGATTCATCTATGCAAGCTCATTGTCCTCAAGACCACACATGATAGCATTTTTGTACCCTTGAATTGACCAGAAAAACATGGGCAGTTGCGTCTTTTTATCCTTTCTAGTGCTGGGTGAATGGTTGGATTATTAAGTGTAGTGTACTAGGCTGTACACCGCACTGGAGAGGATAAATTTTCGGGGATGGGTAGATGGTTCCACATAGCTATGCACAATTGACTCCCACACATCATACCCTAGAGCAGTCAAGGATGTCTACGTACATTCTGACCTTCAAAAAGGCGTAATTGGTTCCATCGAACATTAGGGCTTTAAGGGAGGAAGATCCTTCACCTGAAGCCATCTAAGTTTATTGGGATTGCTCCTAGCTGATTTAGCCAATAGGAGACCGAGCTCTGATTTAGACTGTCACTAAGATGGGGTAAATTAGTTACCAGTGTCTCACAAAACTTTTCTCACCGATTGAAGGAGTCTCACATGTTGAGCCGGCACACAACCACAAGGCACAAAGAGACCACCACATACAAGCACATCCACACCACGAGACATACGTGGTTTGCCAATGTGGCTACGTCTATAGTGCAAATGACTGTTTAAGTTAGCCATAATCCAAATTCATCCGTGGTACAATGCACAACACAACGTTTAGCGACATCCACTATAGGGGGAACCGATCCGCAGTTTATGTGGCACCCACTATAAAGGAGCACCAACCCTTAGATTTATGCGGTACCCACTTGATAGCTTACAGTGATATAATCAATTGGCATGCACGAATGCTTACAATATGCCCAATGTATTGACTGTGGCGTTTTTCAAACACGTTGCCTACAATCTAAATTACCTTTACAATAGAGAAAGCACAAATTGAAATGTTACCTACAATGAGATTCTTATCCTTGCTTCTCCATCTTAAATCCCTTGGAGCTTCAAACACCGTTCTTGAACGAGTAGAACTCTCTTTTTGTGTCTTCTTTACAAACCCTATGTTTTGGGGGTGGGGGGGGGGGGGGTTCACAAACCCTTGATGACGTCTTTCAAAATTCAACTGATGATGTGTAGTATACATCAAATACACATATGTATATACTATATATTTAAACAAGGATAAGCACCATTGATTAAGTATCAAGTCATATTCAATATACATTAATTGGATATTAAATAAGACAAAATCTTGTTACAACCAAAGTTTGTGAAAAAAAAAGGACAAAGTTTTCCTCCACCCATAGAGGACGTAGTTCACCCATTATGATAGGGTTCACAAACCTCTCCTAGGTTTTTGGTATGTTCCAAAATACCCTCCTGATACCCATTCCCGCCCTCTCACGCCCCCCCCCCCCTGTGAATGAGATCCCATTCACCGTAGGTGGAGGGAA